>NC_133160.1:144448014-145698014 GCF_040802235.1 Manis javanica
TAAACACTAGTAAATCAGAGGATAAGAGACAGTCTGGTTGTGACATCCTAACTTCCTCATCTCCTCTACGTGAGTATTTTCTTGAGTGCTGTGGCATTTCCTCTGAAACGTATTAATTTACTGAACTAGCAAATGAGGCTGACTTGAAAGTTAGTGAATTACTGAAAACAGCAGAGAAGTAATACAAAAGGCCTGTGGTAGGGGTGGCAACGTTTAAGAGACAGATAATAATCTGAGGGTCAAGATATCTTCTCAGCCCAAGATATTTCTTAACATTACCTTAAATTTTACTCTTAGAAGATTATGTCTTTAGTTTAAGGTATATTTGCTTATGAATATGTAAATGATGTAGTTTATCCATTTGCAACAAAATTTAAATTATTGTTTTGTTCTGATCACTCCATTTGCCACCCACCCAGAATGAACAAAATAGGATTCAGTGTGGAAAAGTTCCCAAATCAGTGCAGTATGAAATTCTAATCTCTGACCTCTGCAGCCCCAGCTATTCACTGCACCAGTCCACCCGGCTCTCTTGCTGGCTGGCTTCTGGTGGGGCAACCGGCTGGCTTCTAGCTGGTGACCAGCTGGCTCCTGGTTTGATGAGCTGGTAGGAGGCCTCGGCATAAGAGCAGGTGGCAGGATGTGTGAGAAATCGTGTGTTTTCCCTAGCCCCTGCCCGGTTCTGTGTCTTTAGCAGGAGCTGTGTCTCCCCAGGAGCAGAGCTCCCATTCGGGGGCTCTCCCTGGAAGGTTCAGGAGCTGGCTGCGGTTAACTTCTGTGTGCCCCCACCATCTTTTGTCATGCTCAGCTTTAATCATGCCTCTTTAAGTAGTGGCTTCAACAATGGCCCTTTATTTGAACCCTTTCTTTATGTGCCAAGACCTTTGATGATACCTTTCAAAGAAGACGCACTTTATATAAAGGGGAAGAAACAAAAGAAGGGGAGGCTTAGCATCAGAAGGGAGAAGGGCAGTGGAAGGCCAGGAGGCTGCAAGGGTGGAAACCATCGTATTTGGCCATGGACTTTCCCAAAATTGCAACACCTAGCTATGTGAAGGTCCCTTCCCTCCAAATTAATATTCTGTACCTGGGGTAGTTTTTGTGTATTTTTCCACTAGAACCTAAGCTTTATAAAAGCATGGTAGTTTTTGCTTTCTTGTTATTAGTTTTTGACTGTTCTGTCTACTAGTGACCAAATATTTAAAACGGAGCTTATAGTAGCTCATCAATAAGTATTTGTTAAGTTGAAAAAGAATTATTGACTGGATTATTTTTTGAGTACATAAATTAATAGACAGATGGATCATTATTGACTGATTCTCTGTTTTCTTTAAGTGGCCTACACATCCTAGGATCCTATTCTGATTATTTCTCAGAGACACAGTGGCATGCACTACGGTGCACTCGGGAAATAGGGGAACTGAAAGACGTGCTATGATAGAGGAGTGAACTTGAATCTAAGCTAAATACATTGTACAGTAAGAAAGAAAGAAATTAAACTTCCTGGTTACTGCAAAGAATAAACATACTTATATAGTACAACAAAGTTTCTTATGTGCTCGAATCTCTATTTTGTCTTTTAGATTAGTTACTTAACCTCTCTGTTTCTATTTCTTCATCTATTTAATAGGATACAGCATAATACGATGGTTAAGGCCAATGATGTGCTGGTAAGCATGTAAAACTGCCTCTCCAGAAATAAAACATAAAAACTAATGTATACCCTTTGTGGATTTTGGTGGCATAAATACTCCCACTAAACTCCTTAGTTCTGTATTGCTGCCAGAGCAACTTCTCACACTGCATCTCTCAGATCCTGTTTCTGTTTTTACATCACTCTCTGACTACAGCTGGGGGAGATTATTCACTTTCAAGGATTCATTTGATTAGATTGACCCACCTGGATAATCCAGGAAACTCTCCCCAGGGTCCTTAACCTTAATCACATCTTCAAAGTCCCTTTTGCCATGTAAAATAACATGTTTATAGGTTCCAGGGGTTAGGACGTGGATACCTTTGAAAGGCCACTATTCGGCCTATTATACTCACTGTAGCCTATTTCAAGCCACCAATATGATATCAACTGGCTCACAAAATTCCTGAAAATTTAGCAATTGGCTCTCATGAGCCAGACGGAACCTGATCCTCCTACAGGAACTTAAAGCATAAATTTCAGAGTCAGAATGCCTGGATTTGAATCTTACTCTGCAATACGCAAACTATGTAACTGAGAAAGTTAACTTCTTACATCTTAACTTCTTTATCGCTCACTCCTTATCTATATAATAGCAATAAAAAAGGAGTTTTTCATTGGGTATTTGTGAGAATTTGCAACAGAGTTAATACATATGAATAGAAAACACAGGTACTTGATGTATGTTAACAATTTTTGGTTTGTATCATCTTTTCAATTTATAATAGAAGAATAAATGTACACAATCCCAGTGAACTCAAGTATTAAATCCCTATGCATGCAGTAATCAAGTAAATAGAAAGCTCAAAACAGTTGTTTTCTTCCCAAGATACATGTAATTTATGTTCATAATTATTCTAAAATGTGTCAGTGGGATCATGGGCATTCTGAAATTTTAAAGAAATATGCAATCAATTTGGCAGTGTTTGTGTTATTTCTACTATTTCTAGCCATGTTCTTGGATATACTGTTATTAGAATTTTATAGTAACTAATACTAAGACTTAGGAAAAGGACCCTAATGTAGACAGTAAAGTTGGAGTAAAAATGCTCATGTAGTATAGCCTTGTAGGAGAGAAAAACCTAATTTATTCAGAGTACACTCCTCACAGTAAAGACATGGGTGAAACATGTGGTGGGGTCTAAAGGAACCAGAAAAGAATACTCTTCTAGAGTCTACAAAATTCTGATAAGGCATTACCTTGAGGGAAGGCTAAGTTACAACATTTTGCTTATTTGACAAGAAGTTGGAGAGATTGCACTATGTCTCGCTCAAGACATCTGAGCAAATAAAGGTTCCCCAAAGGTTTTCTCTCATCTGACAATATATTCCATATCTTTGGAGCTGTAACACAACTGCCAGATGGGACACAGTTCACTCACTCATGTATTTAATTGTTTAACAAATATTTATTATGAAGATTCAGAACTTACTCAGAAAAGAAGCCAAAATAGGACAAAGGATGTATGAGGCCCAGAGGGTATCTGCAAGATTGGTTGCTGCTCCAGCTGGTTCCTGTATCCACCTGATCCAAATGCGGAGAGTAGCTCTGAGTTCCCTGAGGTCATGGGGTACTTTGGCTATTGATTCTCTGCCTAATCCAGGCAACAGATATGAAAGATGTGGAAGTGGCCTTAAAGTTCCTGACTAAGATAGGAAAATACATGAGATATGTACACCTGACAGAGCTAAGTAATGTTAAAGGAAAAGACCAAAAATCATAAAATTTGAAAAGATCTGGTTGGTTTTATTCAACAGTTCATAAATTGGAAAGCATCCAGTCTAGAAAACAGAAAAGAGCTCAAAGAGTTATACCAAGCAAGAGAATTTTATAGACCAAAATGAGCAGGAACAAGGAAGTTACGCTGGGCGTTTGCTGTTTGGTGAAGGCAGGGTCACCCTCCCCGTACAAAGCGGGAGGTCTCGGAGCCGCTCGGTGACCTGTGCTGAGCAGGCACGTGCTAACTGCTTAGCCTGAGCCTTACTTTGCTGGGAGAACCACACTTAGATATTTAGTTAAGTTCTGTTCTGCTAATGTGAGACGTTAGTCTAAGACTCTAATAGGCATAGTCTGGACACTTTTAACAGTGATAACAAATGAGTGATCTAAAAACAAACAAAAACAAAAACATGCAAGGCAGCATATGGTTACACAGAGAAATGGGTGATAGAATTAAGAGCACTGTGTTCAGAGGAAATCAGTTCATTTCCATCTTGGAAAAGCCAGGAAGAGGGAAGATTTGAGAAGTATTTCATTTGGCTAGAGGTCTGAAGGGGGAAGTTTACTCCAAGTAGAGATACTTACCGTGTGCAACATAGAGCACGTAGTGTTGTATGTGATGGGTTTGTGGGGGCAGTGAGGAGAGCAAGTGGACTGGCCACTCCTCTTACTTAGGATTTTCCCCCTTTCAATCCCACATAATAGATTTTTCATTTTGGTAATTTCACATTACATTTTATAGCTTTTCCTATGAAAAAAAAATATCACAAGTAGCCATAAAAATCCATCATTTTTATTTTCCTTGTCACTTTCTTGGTGTAGCCTCTACTTAAAACCTTATTAAGGCTTATTTGTTCATTACATTTCAAAATCTCTATCCTCTACTAGCAGTGTGAAATAAAGGAAACCTAAATTCTAACCTCTTGCCCATATTTTTAGAGATACCAAATGTCAGAGCATAAAATAGGCTGCTGTAAGGAGGTCTCTGTATCAAAAAACCCAGCTGTATCACTGTTCTGTATCTTTTAGGCTGTTTTGTTACTCTTTCATGTCATTTCCATGCGAATAACAGTGTCTGGAAAACAATATACTGCTTAAAGGGTAAAAAAAATTTACCTTCTCTAAGTTTGTTCATTTTATGTTTGTAATTGTATTTTCCAAAATTCATTTCTCACTGAACCTAATATATGGTTCAGCATAATATATTGATATGGTAAATATAGACCAGGTTAATCAGTTTATTTAACAACCTTCATTTTCAAGGTCAAGATCAACTGTGACTCCCCTGCCATGCAGTAAAGAAGCTTCTTACTCTTCCTGATTCTTCAGTGCAAAAAGGACAGGTTGCCAGTGGGAGTAGTAAGCCTGCTCCTCCACCCAATGCAGGCAGAAAACCCAATAGATTTTATTAGTATTCTCAGTGACATAATAAGAGGAACACTCCAAAATAATAAAGACAGAGATCTTGCTATGTCTGGGTCTGGTTTTGTTTACCATTACATCCTCAGACCTTAACACAAAGCAGACATTCAAATGATATATGTTGAATGAAAGAGTAATGAATGAAAGTAACTCAAGAAACTTCAAAAGAAAGGCACGTTGTCAAGTTGAGGTCTCAGTTTCAAGTACTCTACTGATCTGAGCTGGGTGGGATTCAGTAACTGATTAAATGAAAAATCATCACTAATGACTGACTAAAATGATCTCCATTAACAAAATACATAGCTGTTCAAAAGGGATGGCTACTGCCTCATAATTTCTACTGAGCTTTTCTCTAATATAAAAGTATCCCAAAATGTTAATCTATACACTGACTCTATCATCCTAATATACCCAGATGAATATCGTCCAGTTTGCCTGGTGAGCAGAGTACAATGGATGTCCCAGGCTGCAAGCTGATGAATAAAGAAGTACTTTCCCATTAATGCTTGCAAACTGTGCATGGCAGGCTTGGCTCTGCATCTGTTACTGTTGCTCATGGTGCCAGTGTCACCACAGGTACACTTGCTGACTTTTCAGCTGCCAAAGAATCTTTGCAGAGTCCAGGGAGAGATGGATATGTTTTCAAGCATGTCTCTGGTGTTCAATTGTCAGAGTAATGAATGGTGCAGACATTTTTACTAAGCAAAAAGAAAAGATAGAGTGAGTGTCCATCTCCGAAGCAGGGGTCACATCCATCAATCCTATGCTCTGCCAGAACTCAGGGCAAAGTGCTCGTCTGTCCTTATCTACCTGGCCTCAGCTTTGATCCAGGTGCTTCCCATTGAATAGGAATCATTCAATTCTGGTGCTCTTTATAGTCAGCAGTAAGTTCCCTGTATTTTGACTCCCAATTTAGAGGAAATGTCTGCCCAGAAATCACGTTTCTTATAAAACCACTGATGTTTAGATTTTTTACTATTCAAAAAAAATTTTTCCCTGAACTCTGGGCAGACACTGTGCTTTTCTGATCTATCTACAGAAAACTGAAGTAGAGGTATTGTATTATAATTTTCCCACAATAGAGTGTGATCTTGAAAACAAAAACTGTGGTAGGGGGCCCTCCCCTTGTTCATACCTGGACCATGAAGGAAGCTTTGTCTCTTTTTTCCCACGAGCCCCTGACTTTTCTGTGAGCACCTGGTAGAAAGCGATGGAGAAGAACCTCTGGGTGGATGCAAATTCCCCTTTCATCTTCAGTTCCTCGTAGTTCTACAGTCTCACACTTGCCCACACTCCATTTTTAGCAACATTTCATTCAAATTTTTTGTTGAGTTTTTCTTACTAACTTGCATGGAAGCCCCATCTTCCACCTGTGATATTTCACTTGGGTCAGTGCATGTGACCAGTATTTCCTTGAAGGTACTTGTCATTCCATTGGTTTCAGGTTACTTGGTGGACCTGCAACCTTATCTCTCTGCTGGAGTCAAGAAAACTTGTGATTTTGTAGATTATCTTGCATTTTCTAGTTGTTGAGGTATAAGCAGTGCTTCTCCCAGGTTTTTATATCTTAAGCAGAAACCAGGAGTCCCTAGTACATTTTAAAGTGAATGCATAGTAATTTTTTAATGTTCATCCTATCCATGTGAAATCATCTAGTTTTCCATCAGCATTATAAATAGCAGACTTTGAAAGATGCTACTATACTGGAAGATAAATGGATGGATATCAAGAAACCTGGGTTCTATTCCTGCCATGGCAATATAGGTGGCCAGGCTATGGAAAGTTGTTTAAACGCTCTTAACAGTCTTGTTATATGCAAAATAAAGGTGTCGTATCACATTCATCTCTAAGATCCTTTCCAGTTCTAATTTTTGTTATATTTCATGTACTTGGTAAGGAAACATATATTTTTACTTGCTTTTAATTGTGTGTATATTGTTTATTAAAAAGAGAGTTGAATTTAGAACTCAGAAAGACAAATTTTTCCTCTAAGCAAACTACTGCTGGCAGCAAGTTAGGTACTTGATAAATTGCACTGAATGATAAGTGTTACTTTAGGAAGTGAAGATATTAAGGAGACCACAAAGAATGCCTGGGCTTTAGTAGCTGAGGAGCCCATTAGTTTCAACAATTGATCAGATTTTTGGCAAAATGTATACAATGGTAACTGCACAAATAGAAAAAAATTTTTGAGTTTTCCAGAAATAATACCCATAGAATTCACCTTAAATTTCCAAGAAGGTGAATTTATTGTTCATACAGAAAGATTAGATTATCCAGAATATCAATTTTTCATAAGGTTTATGCATTTATGTCTTCACTTTATTATTTATTTCTTATATTAAAGGGAGTATTCAGATAAATACATTTATTTAAGTGTTAATGTTAATCTTTTCAAGATTTCAACTCAAATCTTTAAGACATTAAAAATTACTTGAGTTTTTTTACTATGGTAACAAAACACAAGACTTAACATAATTATAATCATGGAAAATATGTGCTAGCATATTTATTTGTTGGCTTGTCATCTCATTGGCTGTCTCTAGAAACAATACTGAATTTTAAATTTATATTGAATCTCTTCTTATTCACTAAGTTTACTTGATAAATGTTGACATTGAATTTGTGAGTCTCAAATATTACGTGTTAGAAATATTTTCATTGATGTAGGTAAAGTACAGGCTTTGTACTGACCACACAGCTGACCTATCATACTGAGTGTTCCCTAGTTATTTGAAAGAGCAGTACTACTGACTGAGCCACAGGGAAGTTTCTAGGTGAAAGGTGAGGCCCAAATTCCTCAGTTTCCAAAAGCAGATTTAACCCCAGGTGCACCTTCCAGATGTGCTGGTTCTAAATCCCTACCCCTTTCCTTTGTGGTGGTGTGCCAAATCCAATCAAATTTGTTGAATGCACACTATTTATGATCAAGTATGATGATACAGTGAGGCATATACAAATATAAATAAGACAGTTTTTGCTTTTAATGTGTTAATAATCACAGAGAAAACAATGACAGGTACATACCCAACATTACAAGGATGACTGTCAAACCCAATGCAAACAAGTTCTGCATTTTCAAATATTGTACAGTACATTTTTTGCAGTCCTTTATAGCAATGATTCTGAAATCTGACTGTCAGAATTACCTGAGGGACCTGCTGAATCATCATCACCAGCTTTGGTCCAGGAACCTGAATTTTCAAAAAACGCAACCATGACTGATGATCAGCAGGATTTGGTAGCCACTGTTTTAGGGTTTAACAAGGCAGAAAATGTTTTGTTTCATCTACTCTTTTCTTCCAGTAAAATAACCGTAATTGTATGGAGAAAAATGCCTTAAATAATGCTTAAGTGTAGAGAAAAGTGAGTCTCTCACTCAAGGTTGGAGGCCTGATGGTACCAGAACTTTGCGGAAGAAACGGTGATGATCAGCATTAGCATGGATTGGGGTATCGATTGCTTTTCCCTTGTTACCATGAGTGTTCTAGATCCTGGCACTCCCTGATCATGAGGATATGTTCAGGACGGCTCTAGTACTGTGGTTCTGGATGAAATTCCTTCCCTTTAAAAGTATGTGAAAGAAGCTAGTATCCTACAGACATGGGCAAAGCCAACCTGTGGACAAAGACAACTCATTGACAAAAGTGGGTTTGAAAACTCACTGCGAATCAGCTTTCAAAAGCCCTCCTTGTATAGGGGAGGATCTCTAAATCTCTCTACCTATCTACTTATCAGTATGTGAAATAATACCAATTCACTCTATTATCTAATGTAGTTTGAGTTCAATTTTGTCTTCCTTGCAACTTACGCCACATTCATCGATGTATTCATTAAATATTTATTGAGCACAAACTGTCAGTTACATCCTGTTCTCAGCACTTGGGAAATATAAATGAAAAAAATAGAGAACCTCTCTGTATTTTGATGACCAGTTGACCACAGCTGTACCACAAGTTACTAACAATTGGAGAAACTGCATAGTTGCTCTTAGGGGGATGGGGCTGCTATAGTGTTCGCAACTGGCTGATAAGTCTAGGCATTTGTTTAACATGCTTATTCATTAATAATAATTTATGAACTAGTCATGTTAATTAATCCATATTAGTATACTTTTGGGAAAATGTGGTCCTTTTTCCAGATAACAGATTATTGTTAACACAGTTCAAATGCCTTTGCTTCTAGGAGGAACTTAGATGAGGATGAAGAGTTTTACATGTTTCAACTTCCTATAGAAAATTGCCTGCTGCGAGTATAAAAGGAGAGACATCATTTTTACCCTTAGTCATGATTGAGATTTACCAGGGTTTAGAGAGAACGTTACTCTGAAGTGGATAAAGGTTGTACTGGACTCCACTCTTTTCCCTTTGGCAGGTTTTTCCTTTGGGCCCCCATTAGGTCATCCTCAACACTACTGTCAAAACTTCCTCTAAGGCAGGGATTATAAAGATGGGTTGCCCTGTGGCAAGATGGTAGCAAGGGTCTCTTTCACTTGGTTATCTGAATGAAACCCAGTCTAGCTCACAATCCCATACTTCCAACACACTGGGGCTTTGTACTTCTCTATTCTTGCCTGGCTCCTCAAATGTGTGAATTTCCCCTGCCCCAAGAAAGGGATCAAATAGCTATTACTTAAATGTTAGTAAGAATTTTACTCAGTGCATCATACACTCTGGAGTATATGTACTTTGTCTTATTTCTTCTTGTAGTAAAAACGGCAAGCAGGTAAATAAGGAGAGCATCCTGGCATGCTGTCACATGCTACGGGTGTGGCCACCAACTCAACCTGTACATTGCAACATGCTTCCATTTAAGCCTGTCATGCCATAAAGATATTGGACTCTTTTTTTTTTACCTTCTTTAAATCACTCATCTCCCTGTTTGATCTGTTCTCTTTGTTTTTGATGTTAGTCCCTGTCAATGTAGAAGGTCTTAGTAAATTCCCCAAAAAAGCCAGTGTTTATGTATTTGGCTCAAGACCTGGCAAGAGCACACAGTCACAAACAGACTTTCTGATATTTTAGTAATTATATTCTTTGGACTATAAATTATCTAAGGAAAAACCTTTTGGTTCAAAACCCCTTTCCACTCATAAAAGTGGAAGCCCTCAAAATGCTTTTTTTATATTGGTTATATTTAGTTATATTTACTGTATTGTAAATTTAAAAAGTTTTTTGAAATATTTATTAATTCATTTAAAAGTAACAACTATAAACCCATTATATGTTAATATAAACAATATTTTAATTAAAGATATTTTCCAAAACAAAATAAAATATAGAATATTTAGTTTGATTAAAAAAAGAATAGCTGGAGTCTCATATCTACTTTTACATTCAGTCATCAGCTGTCAGGTGGTCCCTGGAGAATTCCACTGCATACAAATGAGAGAATAAGAATGTAAAGGGCATAACATGTTTATTATATTACAAAGAGTTTTTACCTCATCTTCTCAGATTCCCTGAGAGAGTTTCAGGGACCCTACCACTACCACCACATTTTGAGAACTGTTGCCCGAAACAATAGTTATATTAAAAGAAATATCAGCGGCATTTCACTATAGCAAAAATGACATAGGAAAGGTAAAATTAAATGTAGAGTTTAATTTATCCAATATAAATTCTATTCAGAACAATGTTTTCTGTGCTTAAAATAGAACATTTAAAATTAATTAAAATTGGTTTAAAATGACAAAAGAGAAATTATATTTAAATGTAAGCATCAATGTATTTAAATATACAATATTTTAATGGAAATGTAATAGTATCTGGTCCTTTAACAACTCATAAAGTAATCTCAGAGGGAAATAACCAATATCATGTCAAAGTAGTGAGGTACATAAACTGTACTTCAAAAGATCTGAAACAATGGTAAGATGATATGTAAATATCTCTGATTTCTATTGTGACAAAGTCAGGCACTACAACTATTTCTGTGATTTGTTGCCTACATTCAGAGTAGGTTAGTAAAAAAAAAATGTATACAAAGGGCAAGGAGAGACCCAGGAAACAGGCAGGCCTCCAGTTTGGTAGATGGCAGATGTAGTAAGCAAGGGAACTTATATATGACACTTGTCTTGATGCAAGGCTTGAGTAGATCTCCCCCCACCAAGAATCTTAAAGTTTATGTAAGGCCTTAACGGGGTTCAGTCCCATATACTGTCCAGATGGTCTCAACGCCACCACTATCTCCAGCTGTGTCCTTGGGTCAGCTTCTAGCTTGCAGAGAGCAAGCACAGAGCACATTCCAAGGATGATGCAAGGGGTGAGGAGCCTCCAGCTGCCTGGGTCCAGCTCGTGGGTCAACTGGCGGTCACATCCTCTCAATGACCTCCTTCAACAACAAGGTTTTATAGACTAGGTAAGTAACTCCTTTAGAGTTACCTCCATTATTCTATTCATGAATAGTAATGGATTATGGGAATTTAAATTCTTTACATGCTATTCAAAATAGTACAAGCTACAAACATATTGTGAACAATTCTTGTCTAGAAGACAACCTGAGACATTAGTTGAAGCAATATTACTGAATCCAAAGATAGTTACAGTCCCATTCCCCAAAACAAAGGAAGAACAAAGAAAGAGACAGTTTTCTTGAATGGAGATGTGTAATGTAACAAGTTAGAATGAAAGAAAAGGAAATTAAATCTGATGGAGGGCATCCTGACAGTACTAATGGATAATGGAGCACACCTCAAGAGAGACACTAGAAAAAGATCCATTACTTAGGAAGCTTGTTTAGTATTACTTAGAATAATTTTTCATGGCAAGATTTCATTATATAAAGCTATAGGTTTTATGACCAGTTTGCTGCTTTTGTGTTTTATTTTTGTGACTTCCTCATGTTGCGCTTTCATATAGCATGTTGTCCAAAATCCTCTAATAACAGCACATAACATTTCATACAGATCTTGAAATAGGGAAAGAACTGTCTTGAAATAAAGGTTATTTATTTTACATGTATTTTTTAGTGACATTTTGTTATAGATATTATAAGTAGGATAATTAGCCATATTCATCAATCATTTGCCACACAATAGTAAGGTTAAATAAAAAAAAGATCTTGCACAATATGATTGGGACTTATCAAAAATATTTCAGATGATTAAGGAATATTTAACCTATGCTACATAAATAAGAACAGAGGAAAAGTGTAAGTGTGGAGAGGTCAAGGTTATTGCAGGAAATGAGTCCACTGAAATAAAAGACTATAATAATGGAAGTTCCCTTATATTTGTTCATGCTACTCGCAGGGGGAAAGCCTTGAATAGACTTCTCAGTCTCACCTAAAGGAAAGAATTAAGAAGTCTAGTCCAATTGCTGCAGACTTGTGTGATCATAACAATTCTTTTTTAATGGAAATACCTAAATTAAATGACTCATGACCCTGAAAAATATCTCATGTTCAAAGTCATTTGATGACTGAGAAAAAGAGGCAGAACTAAAATAAAACAAAAGCATTTCTTTGGGGTTTCCAAATTGCAATTCAGGGAGCACAGATTTCACTAAAACCCAAACTGTGTCCATCACACTAGGGAACAAAGGGCAGAGATTTTTAAAGATGAACAGGGATGTTTGTATACTTTGTTTCCAAAGAATTTTGATTGTGTTGGGGGAAGACAACTTATCTTTACTAAATATAATTGGTTGCTAAGGCTGTTACTAAGCAAATTCCGGTACCTTAGCAGGTTGCAGGTCTTCGGGAATATTTGCGGTTGGGACCAGTTCAAATGTTCATGGTTCCACCAGAGAGGATGTGCATAGGCTCATCTCCTTAATGGCCTCCTGGCTCTATTTTAAAACCCCTTGACATAAGTGACTCCATTTTATTTCGCCTTTCACACCCTATATATGGGTGGACCACTACTGCCACAAACCTTCACCCAGAGTCAACAAATAACTAGTATATCTGGCAAAATTAGTAAATTCCATAGAATAACTTTGACAAGGTCTTGAAAATCATGAAATCATAGAATATATGATGATAAGCTCTGTACTGAGAAGGAAACTTAGTGATCCTGTATTGTATTTTCATTGCTTTTTCTCCCCTTTTTTTTTGCCTTAGTTTTTATTGACTGAACGTATTTCTAAACTCTACCATCGTACTTCCCTACCTTCTCAAGTGAACAATTCTGAACATAAATTATACTCTTGTTAATGACTCAAAGGTGTCAGCCTAAAGGAGAGTGCATTAATTTTCTGTTGCTGTGTAACAGATTGTTACATACATAGAGACTGGAAATACACCTGTTTATAGGCTCATAGTTTCTATGAGTCAGGAGTCTGTCACATTTTAGTGAGTCCTTTGCTCAAGCTCAGTCTCAGAAAGCTGAATTCAAGGTGTTGGCCAGCTGTGTCCTCATCAGGAAATATGATGAGCGATATTCTCCCAAGCCCCGTCAGGCTGTTGGCTGAATTAATTTCTTTGCGGTTGTAGGACTGATACACCCAGTGGTCACCACAGACTGATTTTGTCTGGAGACTACACTTACATCCTTGCCCTATGGTCCTGGCTGTCTGTCTCAGGATCTGATAACATTTCTCATGTCAAATGTCTTTTATGCTTCATTTCTCTCTAATTTATTCTTCTGAGACCAGATTTTGAGGTTAGATCAGGTCCAATTGAATTATCTCCTTATTTTTATTTATTAAAGTATAGATAATCTCCTTAAAGTCAACTGTGACATGAAGCATAACTTAGTCCTGAAAGTTAAATCTATTATATTCATAGTCCTGGGGCTTATTCAGAGTGTGTATGATAGGACAGTGGGAAATCTTGGGAGTCATTTTAGATTCCGCCTACCACATTCCAACCTTTGCAGATTTGCTACCCTTCTAATCACTGTTTCTTCTTTTTGCCTTGATTATAGAGCCCATACTTCTACTCTTTTATTAAAATCTGGAAGCCTTGATAGCCACAGTGTTTTCTTCTTTATGCTTGAAAATTAATTGTATCAATCAGGAAAATAGAGTTAAACCAAAAAAATATATTTTTCACATTTATCTTTCATACTCTGTCTTCACAAGTAGGCTGTGGATCTCGTCCATACTCCACAATGTGGGCTGATGGAACAGCCTTCATAAGGCAGAGAGACAAGAAACATGGTGGGTCCTCTCAGTGGCTCTGAAAGCTTCTGCTCAAACATGCATTCATATTGCCTCGGGCACTCCTTAGTCCTCATTATTGTGCTTTCAGGGTGCTGACTCGCTTTTGCTTTGTGTTCAGGGGCTGGTCTAGTGCCATCACAACACAACGTTGTTGATTTGTTTGCTTGCCATGCTTTGTGGAAGGGGTGATATTCAGTGTTGTTTTTTAGAATTTATTTCAGGAAATAAGTTATTTTAATAAAATCACAACTAAAAATAACATTCTGAAAAATATCACTTGATAATTTTTACCTATTAATTCAGTGATCCATTTTTCAGTGTGTTCACCATTTTTATTTACTGACAACCCACAGCAACACTCCATTTAGAACCTTTCAACAATTAGAAGGTAATTCTATTCATTTATTGGAAAGTGCACTGAGCCAAAAGTACATTTATTCCATAGGACTTTCAATAGTTTATACTATCGATTTCTATTCCCAGCTAATGTCAAATAAATTATGTACATCAGTTCCAATAATCAATAACAGATTGCCTTATTATTTTATGGCTTCAACTGAAGAAACAGAAGGTACAGTATAATATAAAGACCTAGAGAAATGCAAGTTTCTATATTTTGTTTCTTGATATCAAATGGGGATCAGACATTTCACAATATTAGAGCAGAAAGCCACTAAAGGATGCACTATAACATTAACAGTGTATTGACAATAGGTCAAATTATGGTCTCAGGCCTAAAAGAACTTCATGATTTTTTTTAAACTACTCACGCAAAATAGTTCTTTGACAACATACAGGAATTCTGTGTCGTCTTCAGGTTTTCCTTAGTTTTATCTAAGACACAGAGGCCCTCTTGTGGTGGCATCTACACATTTGCAGTAACTTTTCTAAAGTTTTAATTTGTCACAGGCGAGGCCTTTCAGGGGGATGGAGCAGAGCCTGTCACTTTCAATTTCTGAGGTTCTCAGCATATGTAAAACTGACCAAAAAGAACTGTAGGAAGAATAGAATATAGTGCATTTTAAATGTTTTTAGCACAAAAAATACAATGGAATATACTTTTGCTCTTTAAAATGATAGAAAAGATTAAAAAATATTACTTCATAGTGTATGACCAGGTATGCAGTCTATTAATGGGACCAGATTTAAAAATGTATAATAATCAGCTCCAGGGAGGTCAGCTCATCTTTGTGACTGTTGCATGGCTGTGCTCACTAAGAGAGATTAGTAAAACTCTCTTAGTTCCTCTGTTACTAGGAGGCCTGAGTTATGTTCCTCATTCCCAACGATCCCAATTCCCTGCCTCGGCTCCTGATGCCACCCTGCTTATTCTTGGGAACAGATAAATTGTCTCAAAAGATGACAATACACTAATAGAAAAAATCATTTATATTCAGCACAGCACAGAGCCTGCTCTGTTTTCTTCACTTTCCCTCCTGTTACTGTTGGTTCTGAGCTAACCGTGAAAAAGAAAAAGATAAACTGAAAGAGTACTTTGCACAGGCAGCAAGTACAGTAGGCAATGTCGTTAAGCTTCCACGGGCATAAACATCTCTGGAGGTTTTTGCTAAGAAACCAGATTCCTCAGGTCTATGGCCAAAGATACTGATGTAAAGTGCTGAGCTGTGGTCCTACAAAACTGAACCTTAACACCCCTTCCAAGTTCTTCTGGATCCATTTGGCGAGAAAAATTATTCCTACTCTGGCTGCAGAATCAACTGGGAAGCTTTGAAATTCTGATTCCCAGGACCCCACCTCCATCCCCCACCCCAGAGGGCTTCACTCAGAATTTCTCAGAATGGGCAGGCACCCCTACTGATCCTACTGTGCAGCCCATTTGAGGATGACTGCGCTAGGGCACAGAAGCATCAAGTGTCAGAGCCCAATCAGCCTGCAACCACCAGAGACACACCCAAAACACAACAAAGTCAGACTTATCCATTCACTGCAGTGAAGGAGATTGTATGCCACAAGAACAGTCGTGTCCAACTAAACAAAAGCAAAGACAGTTATTTTAGGATATAGGAACAGAGTGAAGTTGAGTGTTTTGATGGGCTCAAAGCAAAGCAGAGCTTATGTAAAGAGATGAACGTCACGTCTATACTGCAAAGTGGACCCCCAAGTCCTGCTTTCTTGGAAGCATTAATGTTGACATAGATGTGCCATGTAATAGCCAGAAACCCTTTATCTGAAGCTCTGCTCCTGGACTGTCAATCAAGACTGCTTTTCTGCGCCAAAATGACTTAGATCCTCCAAGAAACAGAGGGATATTTCTTTCTTACTGATATAATTTCAAAGAGCAAAGTTTGTGATAGTCTGTGATAGTGGAGAAGTTTCTCAGTGTGTAAAAAGGCAGCAGTCACTCAAAGGAGACACCTAACAGCTGTACTGTGTTCTTGGGAGAAATATTGAAGCCTGTTAACTTTGCAGCTGGTTTCGTTTGTGTCTGTTCTTCCAACCTGATGAACAGCAGGGTAGATATTTATAGTCCGAGAAAATTTTTACATGGCATCTGCCCCCACAGGGATGCTTCCAGAAGGAAGATGGAACAAGAAAACAGAGTCCTAGAATGTCAGCATGTAGATGTTATTCACATATTAATTCAACAAAGACTTTGTAACTATGGAGAGAGGAAATCCCAGGGCAAAATACCTCTAAAATCAAAATCAATCAAAGGGATAAATAAAGTTAAGAAAGAGATTTATTTCTTACAAGCAGTCGTCCTGTCACTGTAGATCCAGCTGCAGCAGAAGAGAGCTCCACCCAACCTCTCCAGTCCAGATTAGCCCCCCCTTGCCCCTGTAATTACCTATTGATATGGAGATGGACTAAACTCTCCATCCCTTGGAAACACCTATTGATATGCAGATCCACTAAAGCCAGGTAAGAGATTCTGGAAATACTGTAATTTTACCCACAGACTTACTGAGTAATTACTGTGTTGGGATCTGTGCAGGGCACTGGAAATCCAGTGATGAACAGAACTCAGTCTCTGCCCTCAATAAATTTGCAAACTGGTTGGAGAAAAATACAAATAGGCATTTACAACACAGTATATAAGTGCTATAACTAGACTTCAGATTAGGGTGCCATGGACAATGAACCCAGCTTCAGGTATTCAGGAAACTGAGGGAAAAAAATATGATTATGGAAGAGAGAGGACTATGCTGAGGGTAGGGGAAGGCAGGTGGAAGGTTGGCAGGGGAAGAAGGCTGAAAGCAGAGGGAAAATGACACTGCAAACAGAATCCAGACTCTGCCACTGCCTGTGTGTCATGTAACTCTGAGGTACAGTTTTCTCATATGTTAAGTAAGAAAAACAAAACAGAAATGTTCCTTGATTGCCACACAGTGTTCTAAGTAATAGGATTACAACAATGAACAAAAGAAACAAACTCTCCCACACTTGTGTAGCATGCACTGAGGTGAGGTTTTCAAAAAATAATAACTATAATTGAAATAAAATTAGTTAGCAAGTTAGGTAATAAATGCAGAGTGGGGGAAACTGGAAGTGCCAGTGGAGGAAACCTGGGAGAAGGAACAAGTTGAGGGTTAATGAAATGACATCTCTCAAAATGCCTAGACATAGCACTGGGGCATTCTGATGAAGTTAAATATCAGTAGCCGGACTTGGTTAAGCTATGGGGAAAACCCAGCACCTGGGTCAGCCACTATTTTGACTCACTCAGTATTTCCCTTGTATTCTGAACTGTTGTTCTTCTAACTTCAGAGAGCCTGATTCGGTACTGCAGGCAACCTTCTTATTCTGTAGTACACCTGTGGATTATAGCTCAGAGGGAATTTCATTGAGAATATTTTGGGCAAGTCATCAGACAAGGTTTGCAAGAACCTTCTTGCAGTTGGAGAGTTTAAGTTTATGATCTCTTCCTTATAATGTTCTAAATTTCCCTCAGCTTATTCTTTCCACTTTGTTTTATATCCTACTTCAAGCCAAAAGTTGATTAAAACAGTGGTTTTAACCCCCTCCCTTAAGGTCAATGGCACCCTATTAAGTGCAGCTATGGGACCTCTCCATCACCTGCCCTTGGCTGAAACTATGTGGAAGGAACTTTGCTTCTTACATTTACTAGGATTTTTAGGCAAGAAAATAGATATGAGCAGGGTGGAGAGAGAATTAAGGCCAGTAAAGCCCACTAAAAGGGTCTCAAAATGTTAACCAGTTAAAACTAGAAACCCAGAAAAGACTCCGAGTTAATGAGTTAATCAGTTGAAGCTCAAAAAGGCCAGGAGCAACTTGGCCTGGAATGTTTGAATATTCCCCAAATAAAGAAAAGTATCCAAGCACAGCCCATGTCTTCACTGTGTCCATTAGATCATGCCATTGTAAGATTTACTTTAGCCTGAGAAAAGGCCTAGCTATAAACTGCGTAAAAAAGACAGGAAGATTCCACCTTAAAGCTAAAATTACATTTTAAAACCCAAGAAATTAAGAAGTAATATTCTTAATATACTCTTCAGCAAACAGACAATAACTCATCCCACCTTGGAGGCAGGGCAGGCAGTCTTGATTGATATGCTCTTAAACCAGGAAGCTGCTATTCTGGGAAGGAATCAGAGCAGTAATTTCTTGTGTTAAGCTAATTTTGCAGAATTACCCGGAGGACTGATAAGAAAAGAAACATAATGTTTCAATGCTTACAAACTGCATTCCAGGGCTGTTTCTCTTTTCTGCTCTGGCATCTTAAGACCACTTAACAAGTCCATACCCCTAGCCCTTTTCTGAAAAATCTTTAAAGGGGGGAGCCTCCAACCTTTCAGTGAGCCTTTCTCTCTGAGGCAGCCCACATTCCCCTTTCTGAGTGTGTACTTTCTCTCTTCAGCCTTTCAGGGTGCTCCTCTCTTTGAGGTCACCCACACCTTGTAAGTGCATAGCCTTAAACTTTCTCTCTCTAACCTTCAGGGCACCTCCCCTGCTCCCTGAGGTTGCCTGCACTTTTTCTTTCTTTAAGTAACTTTAAATAAAACTTTTACTCTGCTTCCCTACTGTGTGTCTCCCTTCAATTCTTTATTGCGGTGAGGACAAGAACTGAGGAAAATAAACAATGCCATCCTAACAGGATGGGGGTGTGCGCTCTGTTCATTTGGTGGGAGGAGGTCAGGAATGCTGAATGGCCTCCAGTGTATGAGCCAGTTCAGGTTACTTAAAAAATATATTCCATTCAAAATTCCAATAACACCCTCACTGGGAAACAATGGGGTAAGGGAACTAGAACTTTAACCACATGTAAGTCTGGGAAAGAATATCCCAGGGCAAAATACCTCCAAAACTGAAATCAGCCAAAGGAAGAAAATAAAGTTTAAAACCCGTTTATTGCTTACAAACTGCGTCCCAGGGCTGTTTCTCTTTCTGCTCTGGCAGAAGCAAACCAGCACCCCCCTAACCTCTCTGGTTCAGATCAGCCCTGATTGCCCAGGTAATAACCCGCTGATATGGAGATGAAATCTATCCACCCCTGAGTAATGCCTATTGATATGCAGATGCACTAAAGCCAGGTGAGATATTCTGGAAATATTACAATTTTACCCACATGACAAAATTTAGCTATTTTGAAAATTGGATTATGATACCCTCAAAGCCTTACTTATGAACATGTTTCAATTTTACTGTAAAATACTTCAGAATATAAAATGTGATATCATATATGTGTTTATTTAAGCTAAATGCTTCAGGAATAATCAATTGCTCTAAATATGAACTTATACTACAGATAGATAAAGTATTTGATCAAGAAAGCTATGGTTTAACAATTTGTTTTTTGTTAATTAGAATAATAACTGTTATAACTAATTCGTAAAATGTGGTGCTTAATAATAAGCAAAATGATGGTTGTAATGGGTTTTTATTAGTGAAATTGATTTTACTAAGATATATAGATTGGCTCTACATGGTAGAAACATTTTACTCCTCTTTAATTTAAAAGAGGCACCTTAGCAATCATGCCCAAGGCTTAATTGCTAAATGGTCCTGTTTTGCAGGCATGATGTTGAAGTGTTCTTGATGAGCTGGAAACTAAGTAGTCAAGTTGTAGCAAACTAGCTCTTAATATTGGTGGCTACTGATATCTGCCGCAAATAACCCAATACTTATGCATCACCAATGTGTGTTAGGTCAAAATGCAGTGTTATCCTAACCTGTCAGTTTCTTAAACAAGTCCAAGGGAAAATTTAAATAAGTGAGCTGAGACAAATATCAATGAACTCAACATCATATTCATTTCCTACCACTTTACCTCCTGCCATTCCCATCCTTAAAACTAAGATCTATCTGTACCAATAGCATGAAGTAGAGATTTGTTTTGTAAAGTGAGAAATAGGAGTAGAGAAAGTTTAAGATATGGAAAAAGTAGATATGTGCAGTAGCCTTCTTTCTTCTCAGCATGGTGACAGTAAGATATGGTGGGATCCAAACCAACAGCCACACTTGAATCCTGGCTATGTCACTCATTTGTGACCTTAGGCAAGGCACTTGATCTTTCTAGTCCCCAGTTTGCTCTCTTGTAAGATGGGAGAGTGTACCTGTTACAGGTTGAGTTAGTTCTCCTTGGTTCTTGTCCCCGCCTCAACAAAGAATTGAAAGGCAGAGACACAACAATGAAGCAGAGGGAGTTTTATTTGAATGCACTCCAAGAGAGGAGCAGGCCAGAGTCAAGGTACACAAAGTCCTAAGTCCATTAGGCAGGATGCTATATATTACATTCTGGCTAGGAGGCGCCTCTTTGATTGACAAGGTGGGGTTATGTGATTGGCGTGTCCTCCTGTATAACCATCTTTCTCAGTGCGCATGTCCTTCCCTATGATGAGGCGTGGTTTGGGCAGTCCTTGTTTTGTTCGGTTGTGCCCACGTTGGGATCAGGTTGGGAGCAGTTTGGTCTGGTCCCGATGGGCAAAGAAGTTATTTTCCTGCAAAGACTTTGTTGTCTTCACGTGGGACCCCCTACCTAGACAGACTTTGGACAGTTTTTCCTTGAAACTTATCTTCCCCTTCCCCTGCTGCTCACGTCTATCTTCCTACCTAACATACCTACCCCACAGGGCAGCCAGGAGGATTAAATAAGTGAATGCCTAATAAAGATCTAAGTTGAAAGAGCTCAGTTCATTACAGGCAATAAACAATATGTTGATCTCATTCATTCACTGTTTCTTTAAACAGAAATCATAATACCAAAGGACTGTCACTGACTCATTTTTGTGCTCTTGGCATTGAACAGATTGCCTCATCCAGTTTGTATTCAGTATATATCCATTGAGTAAATGAATTTAGCATCCCTTTCTTTGAAATCTGGATATATTTTGATATCACAAGACCTCTGACATCCTGGAATCTGTTCACATGTCTGCTACATTATTTCTCCTAATGGTTTTAAAATAGGAATGCCAATGGAATATATTCTTTATTAGAGAGAATGCTACAAAAATTTTTAACCAGTATCTTTTATTTATTTTTACTCAACAGAGCAATTGAAGACAATCTAGGCTTACCCTAGGATGTAGAATTTCGTGTTATATGCCTCAAGTTAATTCATTTTCACATATACTTAAAAACATTGTTTTCCTAAGAATGTTCATTGCCTGATGATTAGAATAAAAGTGACAATTTTGGTAAAAATTTATAAAGATTTATCCTAATGAAATAATTATTCACATACTAGAAAAATCACCACCACCGTATTATTTTTATGGAAAGAAGGAGGTCACCTGAATATACAGTAAAAAAAGAAAGTTTAACTTAATTATAGTAACCAGTTATCATATTTTTATGTATGTACCCAGAAAAAATCAATTATATGTTCACTAAAAAGTATGTACAAAGTGTTCAGAAAATACTCTTCATGAGAGCTCTAAACTGGAATCTACTGAAATGCCTATCTACAGTGAAATAGATAAGTAATGTGTAGTATATGTATATAATGGAATATTATACATTAATAAGAGGAATGAACTATTGCCACACCAACAACATGGATGATTCCAACAACATAAATTGAATAGAAGAATATATACTGCATCATTCCATTTAAACATTTTTCAAAAATAGGTAGTACTAAAATTATGGTACAACCATTAAATGGGATATTATACAGATATTCAAATATTTAAAGATGTTGGAAATGCTCTTAATTTAATAAAAGACAATAAAATATTTATAACTGTATGTATAATATATGACCCCATGCTGAGAAAATATATGTTTAAGTTGCCATGAGAAGCATCAGTCAGGGTCTCAATACAAAACATATGATACACTCACATTAGAATAACTGAAGGAGGTTTTATCTTAAAAGGGTAGGCAGGGCATAGGGGAACCATGAGGTTAGGGCAGCAATAGAGCTGGTACTTCCCCCAGACCTCAAAAGACATGAGGAGGTGCAATTCCCCAAATCCAGGAGATAGTCACCTTGAGAGGAGAGTAGTAGTGGCCTTTGGGAGAGGGGCAGAGCCTGTGCAGGTGAATTCCACGGTGGAAACAGTCTAATCACTCTCCTCCCTACTCCCAGGCTCCTGCTGAGGCTCCCCATTCCCCAAACCCAACGCAAAGCCAGAGGCATCGATGTGTGCTCCATACAGGTCAGCCCGCCAGGATGCATGGGGTGTGTGGCATGCTAAACACACCAGGCACACATCACACATTGGACTGATTGCTTTGATTACACAAGGGAGAGGCAGCAGCCAAAAGGCAATCCACTTTTTTCTTCATATACCTCAATATTGTTTTACAGGTGCAATGATATATACAATTTCTTTTTAATTGTGGGAAAAAGTGTGGCAGAGTGTTTTGAAGAGATGTGTTCCTGTGAGGGTATGTATGAAAAGTTCATGAATGAGTGTGTGTGTGTGTGTGTGTGTGTGTGTGTGTGTGTGTGTGTGTGTGTGTGTGTGTGTGTGTGTGTAGGACTGAGCAAGGTAGAGTGAGATGGGAAGATGTGTATTTGTGACAGTATATGCATCAGTATATGCATGCACATGAGGATGTACAAGTGAATGTAAGACTGTGTAAGGGACAGGTATATATATTCAAGGTGTATTTGGAGAGGTGTGTGGGAGAGGATGTGTGTGTCTGCATGAGTGGGAGGCCATGGAGAGGGGGTGCAAGGAGATGAGTGAAGCAATGTATGTGCAGGGATTTATATATTTGTGTGTGCATATGGGCACATAGTATGTTTACATACATCTATACACAAAGAAATAGAAACATTTCCTTCCAGGAAAACTAGAAGAAAATATGCCAAAATGTTTGTAATAGTGATCTTTAGTGTTGGAATAATAGGTGAACTTTATTTTCTTTACCTGTTTGTTATTTGTAGTAAGAAAAACAATGACCATTTCAGTCTGTTTTCTATATATTCAAGAACACATGAGAAATATTGGACCTTCTTGGAAACATGTAAAAATAATACAAATCTTGACTAACAAAATCTTTCTTAATAGGAAAATATTTGAACACTAGAGTTCTCTCTTTCAATATATAACCAAAGATACATAGGTCCTTGGTTAAACTCTAGAAGGAAATTGTGTCTTTAAATTTCAGAACCATATAAATGTTTAATTTTTCATGTAATTTCATTAATTTTCAGGTTCTCAGTTATCAAAACTAATCACTACTGATGTTTGCAATCCAAGGCCCTGATGGTTTTGCACCAATGAACTGGTAATATTAATGTAATGCCCCAATCATATCCCACTGTTTCAGGGTTGCTTTAAGATTTCCAAAGCCTCAAAGCTTATACATTGGACATTAATAGGGATGATCAATGATAGAGGGGCTTTGGTAGTTATTATTTTTTCTTTTCGTTTTGTGTTTTTTTACAGGTGAGTTTTTTTAAATGATGAGTACATAGGGCATATGTAATAAGGTTTCTGTCAAACTGATTTACAAGCAGATTGTTCTCCAAAGTAGGTGAAAATGCCCTGAATTTTTTCACATGATACTGCATTTTCTCTGTACTGCTTTATTTTGCTAATGATAAAATATGAGGTTTTACTTAATCCAAGACACACTTTTAATAAAAGTTTGTGGCACTCAATGGCTAAAGTGTTATTCTATTTTTAATTTATTTCAAGCTTGTCTGTTTTCTTGAAGTGAGTGCTGTTCTGAACTCAGGTCTCTGCAGCCCAATTTATTTTGTATTGCTACCTGTGGGGCCCATGGCATGTGTATAATGTGAAATTTTTGCTTGGAGTCCTGCATTGCACAACTAGGTTATTTTTATGTAGATAACAATAGAAAGGGGGATTCAGTGAATCATATCTTTCCTTTGCACTTAGAAAGCAACCTCAGCAATTAAAAGGTAAACAGGGCAAACAATTATAAATGCTACTACGTTTCGCTGAACTCAGGAAGAGCATGCTTGCAGAACCTTCGCCTCTGAGCCATGAAGGAGCACTCAGACCAAATGGAGGAACGCTTCTTATTGTCTGGTTAATGCTTCTCCACTTGTCTCAGTAGCACATCTATCAAAATATTCACTTCAAACAGCGTTACTTGGAAACTGCTAGTAAAATGTTGACAAACAATTGTGCAACCAACAACGACCCTCTTCTAGGACAAAGGAAAGAAGAAACCGGCTTTACTCTGCTACTTCAAACTGCTGCTGGGGTGTGGTGAACACTTTTTTATCCCACTTGAACTTGAGCTCTTCTGAGAGATCACTCCTGCCGATCTTGCGGAGGTGACGAGCCAGAAGGCGAAGTTTATCGGTGGAATGTGGGAGCGATTTTTTCCAGAAGCAAAGCAGTTTGTGGATCTGTTCTGTGAGGTCATTGGGGTTCTGCAGTCTGATGAGCTGAATGGTGCCGCGGCGAACAGGGAGGG
Organism: Manis javanica; assembly: GCF_040802235.1. Classification (NCBI taxonomy): domain Eukaryota; kingdom Metazoa; phylum Chordata; class Mammalia; order Pholidota; family Manidae; genus Manis; species Manis javanica. Next base: position 144,472,787 of record NC_133160.1, read on the forward strand.
ATGAGGAGAGGCGCACAGCATTTTCTTCTGAGAGCTCCTCCGCCAGCCAGCAGAGCAGGTTGTCCCACCGAGCTTCTGGAAGTACATGGAAACGCATTAGGGCTCTCTCCTGGGGCCCGTGCTCATCTAGCCCTCCACTCCTGCTCACAGGAAGGCTGGATGCTCCCTGGTTGGGCCTCTGAGCAGTAGAAAGATTTGGGACCACCCAGGTGGGCAGTTGGCAGCCTTTGAATCTTGCCATTTCTGGGGTCTTCTGAGGGAACCACCTACCGCGGAGGGTTAGAAATGCCTCTTAAGTTTTAACTTCCCTGAGGTTTGTCGAAATGGTTCTTAGGCCCCACCCCAGGTTGTTTAACATTAAGTAGGACTAGGGTGGGAACAAAAGTTGGCATTCATAACAAACTCTCAGATGATGCTAATGCTAGGGTCCCCAACCATATTTTGAGTCACACTATGTTAAGGATATTTTAGGTTCAAAATACTTCCCTTAATTAGTTCTCATCTGATGGGTATAAGCCATGCCAGTAGCTAGGCAGTCCTCACACACATCCTCAGCTACAAGCAGGCGCAAGCTTACCAAGGTCCACCGCCTAAAGAGCAGTTCTGTGGAAGACACCAACACTTTCCCTGGCCTCCGGACAGTTAGAACCACAAACATCTCCTCTGAACATATCCTGTATGCTCAGCATACCCTTACCCTGTGACTCCTGTCACCACCTAAACTCATGATTTCAATTTTCTGTTTTTGTTTGGTTGTTTCTGTTTTCCTTGGGTAACTCGGATCCATCCCTCCGCCTGCCATCTCCCTCCAAACACCAGCCCTAGCCTGCATCACCGGACTTTGTCCCACTGTTCTGCCAACCCCTGCACCAGTTTTCCTTGTCTGGTATGAGGAAAGAATTCTATGTCTCCTATGTTTTACTCAGCTGTGCCTTCCATCTACCCACTCATGTAAATTGCATGTGATTTCATACTATGAATCATGCCACTTTTCTGTGAAAGCTACTCAGGAAATAGAGTCAATGCAGCCTTACTCTCCATTCACTTTGAGACCAACATTTGGCTTCCCCCATCAAACAGTACATTCATTTTAATGTCCAGGCCACATGGGTAGGCCTTCAGTCCCCATCAACATCATCTATCTCCTGGCATTGGCTGGCAGTGTCAGCAGAAACATTGTTGATAAGCGGTCACCCTTCTGACCACGTCAGCCTTTAATGTGGTCATCGTCATGAGTGGCACTGTGACTCCATATTGGAAACTGGCTTTCCTGGCCAGTCCTCATGCTTCTTCCACCTCCATGGCATCAGCTTCTCAGTATTTCTGGTGACCACCACCTGCAAACTTGTACAGCTTCCATTCCTTTGCTCCTGCTAAATGTGCTTCTTGGCTCCATCACCAACACAGCAATTCCTTTGATGCCCTGTCATTCAGTCATGTCTACCGGGTCCACAGACTGTGTGCATTTTGCTTCTAATGATCAGATGCATATGTCAGTGATTGTCATGCATCTACCTTGAAATCTGTTGTCCTCTTCATCTTTATTGTTTTCAACTTGTCAATCATCAGTCCTGTTTTATTCAGCCTGCACTCAATTACTGGCAAGTCCTGAGTTAGGAAACTATGCTGAATGTGATCAATAAACCTATGCTTTGTACACTGTTTAAGCTTTTCGCAGCTTACACATCCAATAAAAAATATTTTCCCTGTATTCCATTTAAAGTTTTCCAGAGCAAGGACCCACAACTTTCCTACATAAGCCCCAATCTCACTCGCACTCTGTTTCACTTGGGTAATGTCTGTTTCTCCTCCCATCCCCAAAGCCATTTGACCTGAGTTCTCATCACTTTGTTTTCACTTCCAAATCACTTCCTTACAAAATCTGCCTCCTCAGGCTTTGCTGGAATCCATCCCCCACAGTGTTTTCCATCAGGTAATCCCCCTTCACACCTGTTGCTTTATGCCTCCTCACCACAAGCACCCCTCCCCTTCCCCTCTCTCTGGTTCTCCTACTGTTTTGAACTACTGGGCTCTCTCCCCTTCCCTTTACCATACAATTTCTTCATGCCTAATGTAACTTAATGCTTCAAGTTCACTGTCAACTCAGGGGTTATATCCCCTCTTTTAAAACGCTGGAAGCTCTTCTTTTCAATCATCCTAAAACTCTTCTATTACCACTTATAGCAACTGACTGTCAGCTTGCATCTTCTCTGAGTTCCACAGAACATCTTCCTCCTTCCCTTGGGTTTCGTGTCCTGCCCTGGTTCTCCTCCTCCTCCCTCTCCCCATGGCTGACATATTGCTGAATTACTACTTCTAATCTCAGGCCTCTTCTGTTTCTGGTCTGTCCCCTCACTGAATTCATCAACTCTTACTGATTTAACCATCTCCTCTTTGTGAAATATCCCAAATCTGTATCTCCAATTTTGTCTCTGTTTTTCTAAATCCCGGCAGACCATTTGCAGTATTCACCTCCTAATTATCTTTACCAGTATATACCACAGCCAATTCAAATGCCATATTTCTAAAGTTAAAATCAATTTTGGCTTTTCTCTCCCTGCACCTGATCCTTTACTATATTCACTTGCTTAGTAAATGTGACCACTCCCTGAATAAGCTAAAAACATGCAATGTTATTCATATTTCTTAAAGCCTATGAGTTCTTCCCTGCACCCAAGTCCTGTTGATCCTCACTCTAAACATATCTCAGATATTTTCCCTGCCTGCCAGCCTCACCAACAATCTTAACCCTGTCCTACCTCACTTTTCTGGAGTATGGCTGGAATGAGGATTCTAACTCATATCCCTGCTATCAGTTTTGACCCACTTTAGTCTTCCACCCCACTAACAAAGGGCAGTTTTCAAAATCCAATATGATTTTATCTGCCCCTTATTAAGAACTCTCTTGTAGGTTCCTCCCATTGTCTGAACTTCTTAATTCGGCATTTAAAATCTTTCCTAGTTTTATCTGCTCTGTTCTCACCCACCCTCATCCTTCCTGCAGCGTCTCGGATGGCAGTGGTCCTGAGAGACCACGTTATGTGGCAGCCTAGGACGTCCTCGCATGCATGGGGAAGATCACCACCCCTCTGTGCTCTCCAGTGGTTGTTGACAAGGGTGCAAGAATGCTTCTGTTTGAACATCAAATTTCTCAAAAGTTAGTAAGATTAAATTTGCCAGGTTTTTACCTGTGGCTTTTCCTGTCATTGTTTTGGGGTTTGATTTTTGTTCTGATTTTGGTTTTGTTTTTTTGGGGTTGGGATTGGTTTGCATTGACATCTGCTCTCTGTCTTTGAAAACCATTTTAGTGCCTCTGAGAGGATGTATAACATTATAAGGTTTGTTTCCATCCTCCTCACTTTTAAAGTTATTCAGTAAAATCTGCACATTTTCTGTAAAAATCCGTAAAGGCCACCCGTGAATGCTATGCTGTCAGTGGCTTGCCTGAGACAGTAGTCAAAACACACTCAGACCAGCAAATGTGGAGACAACAAATTATTGTTTTAGTGAACATTAACATCACAAAATGAATTGTTTTAAAGGCTGAAATAGAACATAAATACCAAATTCTATGTTGATATTTTCATCATTGTTTTACGTAACTGAATTGTGCATAACCACAGTCAGATATTAAATGTTACCTTTTTGTGATTCCAATATACCTCCACTCAAAATCAGTTGCCCTCAAGAATTGAAGTGACCACATTTTAAGATTCACAGCTTAATAGTTAACATTTTAGAAAAAACTGTAGTTGTCTACTTACCAAACTAAGTACTTACTAGTTTTATTAGTAACATAATACTTACTAGGGTTTATATTTCTCATATATTTTAACAATTTTACCTACATCTATACTCGAGAATGTTTTGGTTTATACATTGCATGTCTTCCAAAGGAAAACTCATCTATTAGGCTGATAAATCTAATGATTGTTTAATTGCAAAGTCAATGTCTCTATTCTTTCTTATAAAAAGATTCATATATATATAATGTAAGCGGACAAATAGGATCACTGCAATAAGGACAGAACAAATATTCCTTACCTAGAGGATCTGTAGAGATTCTTTTGGTGCTCTGTGGATGATTGATTAATTTTTCACGCTGTTGGTGGGAAGAGATACAGAATAAGCAGAAGAAATAATTAATTTGTGAGCAAGCTACAAATAAAAATCCGTCTGAACCTCACCCCTATTTGAAAGAAATACCAAACTGCATGCCTTGCAGAATTAGATTGTCTATTTGTTTATGCAATGCTCAGCAATTGCTTTCCTAAGATATGGCAAAATATATTAACCCAAATGTTTCAGCAAACTTAAATTTATAATACCAATTTAATATCCATTTAAATATTACAGCCACCACATTAACTCAGAATAAATATTTTCCAAGTAAAATTTAAAACTGTTAACACTAACAAACATGGTTTTACTCTATGCAATAAATGCAGTATTTTGTAAAAGTGTTTGTGAGACACGCCTTTCCTCAACACTCAGCACAGGGCCTGGCAGCTCGTGGTCCTCAAGCAATAGGTTTGGTGGTCAATCCTCAAGCAATAGTTTGAATCAATGTTCATAAATGCTAAAATCCAATCATGTCTTTGAGCAGATATTATTCTAAAATCAAAATATTTTATCAATAAGTAATCAAATATATAATCACTACTTTTCTGTACTGTCTGCAGAATAGTTCCCAGTTAATATAGAATCATTGAAACAGCACAGGAGATAAAGTAAAAGCATCTGGGTTTGGAAACCTATTCAGTGCTCTGGACAATTTATTTGCCTTTCCAGTCTCAGCTCTGAGATGTGATTTATTTTTTTTTAAATCACAAAAATTTGTATCCAAACATTCATAGCAGCTTTATTTGTAATAGAATTATTTCCAAACTGGAAACAATTAAAATTTTCTGCAACTGATGAATGGTTAAACAAACTGGTGCATAAACACTGTGCGATACTATTCAGAATAAAAGGACAAATGATCAATACATGCAACAACTTGCAAGGACCTCAGGGAAGTATGCTGAGTGAAAAATTCCAGTCCCAAAAGGTCACAAATTCTATAACTCCATTTATATCGCATTCTTGAAATTACAGATTATAAAGATATGAGACAGATTAAAGATTGCCAGAGGTTAGAAATGGTAAGGCATGATCATAAAAGTAGCACAGAGAAATCTGTTTGGTCGTAGAATAGCTCTGTATCTTGAATGTGGTAGTTAACACAAATCTACACAAGTGAGATAATGACATAGAGCTATATACATACACATTGTATCAATGTCAACTTCCTGGTTTTGATATTGTACTGAAGTTATATAACTAATCAAATATGTAATCACTGTGAAGAATACACAGAACCTCTGTACTCTATTTTGCAATTTCCTGTGAATCTATCATCATTTCAAAATAAAATATTTTCAAAAAAGCCTATTTCACAACAACGATACACAGTTGTTAAGTGTTCAGTGCTAATGTGTGGCACACTGGTTGGTAAAGAGCATTCAGTACAAGTTGATTAAAGCTGAACATATTTTGTAGTTATTCTTGCTATAGACATTACATAAATATGTATATAAAGTTTATGAAGTTTTAATGGAAGGAGATTAAAAAACAACATACAATTACATATATTAATAGTGTACATTGCAAAATACATATTAATAAATAAACATAAGTATAATAATACTGTACATTGCATAGAGGTTTTGAGACATCAGCTATGTGCTTAAACCTCTCAAGTATTGAGAGAGAAATACTAATTTAAATAGTGCAGCAGATTCTATCATTTCCATCAAAGAGCATATGCCCTGGATTGGGCTGGGTCAAGAAATACACACATAGATGGCGGCGTGAGAGGAGAGACAGTGGCTTCCTCCTAAAACTGGATACAATTAGGTAATTTAATTGGCACAACTAATCCTGAGAGAGCAACAGGAAAGAAGATGTGTCAGACTGCATACACCTGGAGAAAAGAGCAGACCTCACCGAAAGGGGTAATGTACCAGAGCTGTGGCTGCGCGGGACCCGAGCCTCTCCCCCACCCCAGCTCACCGGAGGGAGGAAGAGAAACAGAGCAGGGAGGGAGTGGAAGGCTTGGGACTGCTGAATACCTAGCTCCAGAGATCTGCAGTGGGAGCACAAACCTACATTTCATGGTGCTTTCATGAGACTCGCATGACTACCGGGTTGGAAAGTTAATACAGGCAGAGTTCCTGGGGAGACTGGGATTCCAGCTGCTTGTGGAAAGCAGGGATCCATATCTGGCTGCTCTGGGACAAAAACTTATACCTGTGTGCCTGGCCCACTGGCTCAGGCAGTGGAGACAGGCACAGCAGCCAGGAGGCGGGGAATAGCTCTTTCCTACCCCCAGTACCCCTCTCCTGCAACCCCCAACATTGCTTCAGGGGCTGAGCAGCTCCAGAATAGAGCTTCTGGACACTAGAGGGCGCCAAATACAAACATGAAATGTCAAAGGAACCTTGTCCAGAGTAAAAGAGTTAATACAACTCCCGAGAAAGATTTAAATGATATGGACCTGGTGACCCTTCCTGAAAGGGAGTTCAAAATAAAAATAATCAACATCCTAATGGAGGTATGGAAAGACATCCAAGAACTCAGGAATGAATTCAGGTCAGAGATCCAATCATTAAAGAACATGATGGAGGGTATTAAAAGCAGGTTGGATACAGTGGAGGAGACAATAATTGAAATAGAAACTAGAGAAGAGGAATACAAAGAAGCTGAGGCACAGAGAGAAAAAAGGATCTCTAAAAATGAAAGAATATTGAGAGAACTGTGTGACCAATCCAAGCGGAACAATATTCGCACTATAGGGATACCAGAAGAAGAGAGAGAAAAAGGGATAGAAAGTGTTTTTGAGGAGGTAGTTGCTGAAAACCTCCCCAATCTGGGGAAGGAGATAGTCTCTCAGGCCATGGAGATCCACAGATCTCCCTACACAAAGGACCCAAGGAAGACAACACTAAGACACATAGTAATTAAAATGGGAAAGATCAAGGATAAGGAGAGACTGTTAAAAGCAGCCAGAGGCAGAAATAAGATCACATACAAAGGAAAGCCCATCAGGCTAACATCAGACTTCTCAGCAGAAGCCTTACAGGCCAGAAGGGAGTGGCATGATGTGTTTAATGCCATGAAGCAGAAGGGCCTGGAACCAAGATTACTTTATCTGGCAAGATTATCATTTAAATTTGAAGGGGGGATTAAACAATTTCCAGATAAGCAAAAGCTGAGAGAGTTTACCTCCCACAAACCATCTCTGCAGTCTATTTTGGAGGGACTGCTATAGATGGAAGTGTTCGTAGGGTTGAATAGCTGTCACCAGAGATAGTAAAATCATGGTAGGGAGGGTGGAGCAGCTGATTGCGAGGCAAATGCAAAATTAAATTGACTATCCCCAAAGCCAATCAAGGGATAGAGAAAAAGTATAGAATCTGATACCTAATATATAAAGAATGAAGGAGGAAGAAAAAGGAGGAGAAATAGAAAAGAACATTTAGATTGTGTTTGTAACAGCATAGTAAGTGAGTTAAGTTAGACTCTTAGATAGTAAGAAAAGTAACCTGGATTCTTTGGTAACCATGAATCTAAAGCCTGAAATGGCAATAAGTACATACCTATCGATAATCACCCTAAATGGAAATGGACTGAATGCACCAATCAAAAGACATACAGTCACTGAATGGATAAAAAAAAAGACCCATCCATATGCTGCTTACAAGAGACTCACCTCAAACCCAAAGACATGCACAGACTAAAAGTCAAGGGATGGAAAAAGATATTTCATGCAAACAATGAGAAAAAAACAGGTGTTGCAATACTAGTATCAGACAAAATAGACTTCAAAACAAAGAAAGTAAAAAGAAATAAAGAAGGACATTACATAATGATAAAGGGGTCAGTCCAACAAGAGGATATAACCAATACAAATTTATATGCACACAACACAGGAGCACCAGCATATGTGAAACAAATACTAACAGAACTAAAGGAGGAAACAGAATGCAATGCATTCATTTTGGGAGACTTCAACACACCATTCACTCCAAAGGACAGATCCACCAGACAGAAAATAAGTAAGGACACAGAGACACTGAACAACATACTAGAACAGATGGACCTAATAGACATCTACAGAACTCTACATCCAAAAGCAACAGGATACACATTCTTCACAAGTGCACATGGAACATTCTCCAGAATATACCACATACTAGGCCACAAAAAGAGCCTCAGTAAATTCCAAAAGATTGAAATCCTACCAACCAACTTTTCAGACCACAAAGCCATAAAACTAGAAATAAATTGTACAAAGAAAGCAAAAAGGCCCACAAACACATGGAGGCTTAACAACACGCTTCTAAATAGTCAATGGATCAATGACCAAATTAAAATGGAGATCCAGCAATATATGGAAATAAATGACAACAACAACACAAAGCCCCAACTTCTGTGGAACGCAGTGAAAGCAGTCTTAAGAGGAAAGTATATAGCAATCCAGGCATATTTCAAGATGGAAGAACAAACCCAAATGATAGTCTAATGTCACACTTATCAAAATTGGAAAAAGAAGAACAAATGAGGCCTAAAGTCAGCAGAAGGAGGGACATAATAAAGATCAGAGAAGAAATAAATAAAATTGAGAAGAATAAAACAATAGAAAAAAATCAATGAAACCAAGAGCTGGTTCTTTGAGAAAATAAATAAAATAGATAAGCCTCTAGCCAGACTTATTAAGAGAAAAAGAGAATCAACACACATCAACAGAATCAAAAATGACAAAGGAAACATCACGACGGACCCAACAGAAATACAATGAATTATTAGAGACTACTATGAAAACCTATATGCCAACAAGCTGGAAAACCTAGAAGGAATGGACAACTTCCTAGAAAAATAAAACCTTCCAAGACTGACCAAGGAAGAAACACAAAATCTAAACAAACCAATTACCAGCAAAGAAATTGAAGCAGTAATCAAAAAAACTACCCAAGAACAAAACCCCGGGGCCGGACGGATTTACCTCAGAATTTTATCAGACACACAGAGAAGACATAATACCCATTCTCCTTAAAGTGTTCCAAAAAATAGAAGAGGAGGGAATACTCCCAAACTCATTCTATGAAGCCAATATCACCCTAATACCAAAACCAGGCAAAGACCCCACCAAAAAAGAAAATTACAGACCAATATCCCTGATGAACGTAGATGCAAAAAAATATTAGCAAACTGAATTCAAAAATATATCAAAAGGATCATACACCACGATCAAGTGGGATTCATCCCAGGGATGCAAGGATGGTACAACATTCAAAAATCCATCAACATCATCCACCACATCAACAAAAAGAAGGACAAAAACCACATGATCATCTCAGCATAAAATTCAACATCCATTCATGATAAAAACTCTCAGCAAAATGGGTATAGAGGGCAAGTACCTCAACATAATAAAGGCCATATACGATAAACCCACAGCCAACATCATACAGAACAGCGAGAAGCTGAAAGCTTTTCCTCTGAGATCGGGAACAAGACAGGGATGCCCACTGTTCCCACTGTTATTTAACTTGGTACTGGAGGTCCTAGCCTCAGAAATTAGACAAAACAAAGAAATACATGGAATCCAGATTGGTAAAGAAGAAGTTAAACTGTCACTATTTGCAGATGACATGATATTGTACATAAAAAACCCCAAAGAAATAAAAAAAGGGGGATTACTCCCTGATAGGATAAAACTAACTGCAAATCAACGATTAATGCATGCTTTAAATATCCTCAATTTGATCACTTAAAGGGTGTCAGATGATCGGCTATGGATGTACATTTTTCTGATAATATTCCTTTCTCTTAAAAAAGAAAAAAAAGCAGTTCCTGTGTGGTGACCTCCAATGAGTTCTACACAATGGTATAAAGGGCATATAAAAGTGTAGGCAAAGGGTCTTTTTGTATTTATACAGAGGATCAAAGCCTAATTTTGCTACCCAGAAAATGATCTAAGATGTGATATGAAGAAGAACTTCCAACATCAGCACTCACTGGAAGACTCATACCAGAAGATGATCATCAAAAAACCCCAACAAAGATCCACGCACTGCTACAGGTGTAGCTGCATTCATCCCACCAGTTCCTGGACTTGCCATGGGAATGAAGAAAGAGATATCTAAGCTGGCCTGTGCTTTCAGTAAAACAACAAATATGACTGGATCTATACTGTTGGAACTCAACCAAGAATTAGGAGAAGTGCAAATTGTAGCGCTCCAAAATCTTACAACTACAGACTATCTACTGTTAAAAGATTATATGGGATGTGAACAGTTCCCAGGAATGGGTTGTTTGAATTTGTCTGATTTCTCTCAGACTGTTCAAGTACAGTTGGACAATATCCATCATATCATACATAAATTTTCACAAATGCCTAGGATGCCTAACTGGTTTTCTTGGTTTTACTGGAGATGGCTGGTAATTATAGATCTGCTTTGGTTATGTAACTGTGTTCCTATTATGTTAATGTGCGTGTGCAATTTAATTAGTAGTTTAAAACCTATACATGCTTAAGTTACTCTACAAGAAGATATGTCAAAGAAGTAATCAACCTTCCCATGTTTTCTTCTGTCTGCTACCTCTATAGCTTTTCTTCTTCCTTCCTAATTACAACCCTTAAATAGAATTCATGCCTCATATCAAATTTACCGAGTATCATAATTCCTCCAAGTGGTAAAGATACCTCAAGACAAATTCTGGGCATAGAACCCACAGGGCATAAATCTGCAAAGAAGTAAAAAGCTAACCTTTTCAAACAATATGGCCCCTCTCTCATTTACCAACTTTACATTTCCCTGTATGGCCCCGGAAGATGACTGGTTAGCCAGAGACGGGTAAGATTCCTCAAGGGAGGAACAACCTAAGACAGGCACAGTTGCAGGTGGGCCATCAGGTGAGAAATTGGGGATCAACAGAGGTAAGGCTTAGAACCTCACCCTGCCTGTTTTGAGAGAAATCTTCTGCATCCGTGGATGTTTTATTGCCCTTGTATAGCTTGGATTAGCACATAGTCTACAGGCACACACCTGATCATCTACATTTGCTCTCCTACAACACTAAACTATGTTTTCTACCTTTATCTTGCATCTACCTACCACTTCAGCATTTTATTAAAAATAATGATAATAATAATAATAATAATAATAATGGGAGAAATGTGGGATCCACATATAAATCAAGTATAAAAATCAAATGAATATTCATATTTGACCTGATTGTTTATAGTTCATAATGGTGATCAAAACTGAAAGTTTCTGTGATGACTGCCCTTGTACTGTTCACCATGTAAGAACTTATTCACTATGTATTTTGTTCACCATGTAAGAACTTGTTTGTTATGCTTCAGAAGATTGGAGACTGACAAAAATTAGGCTTGGGGTGGATTAATGATTGTGCATCGAGTATTGACTCCCCTATACAGAATTTTATTGTTGTTAATAAGCATTTGATCAATAAATATGAGAGAAGCCCTCTCAAAAATAAAAAACAAAAACCCTAAACACTCCACTCCAAAACTACTAGAGTTAATATCGGAATTCAGCAAAGTTGCAGGATACAAAATTAACACACAGAATTCTGTGGCTTTCCTATACACTAACAATGAGCCAATAGAAAGAGAAATCAGGAAAACAATTCTATTCACAATTGCATCAAAAAGAATAAAATACCTAGGAATAAACCTAACCAAAGAAGTGAAAGACCTATACACTGAAAACAATAAGACACTCTTAAGAGAAGTTAAAGAGGAGACTACAAATGGAGACTCATCCCATGCTCTTGGCTAGGAAGAATTAATATCATCAAAATGGCCATCCTGCCCAAAACAATATACAGATTAGATGTAATCCCTATCAAATTACCAACAACATTCTTCAACGAACTGGAACAAATAGTTCAAAAATTCATATGGAAACACCAAAGACCCCGAATAGCCAAAGCAATCCTGAGAAAGAAGAATAAAGTGGCAGGGATCTCACTCCCCAACTTCAAGCTCTACTACAAAGCCAAAGTAATCAAGACAATTTGGTACTGGCACAAGAACAGAGCCACAGACCAGTGGAACAGATTAGAGACTCCAGACATTAACCCAAACATATATGGTCAATTAATATTCGATAAAGGAGCCATGGACATACAATGGGGAAATGACAGTCTCTTCAACAGAAAGTGCTGGCAGAACTGGACAGTTGCATGTAAGGGAATGAAACTGAATCACTGTCTAACCCCATACACAAAAGTAAATTCAAAATGGATCAAAGACCTGAATGTAAGTCATGAAACCATAAAACTCTTAGAAAAAACATAGGCAAAAATCTCTTGGATGTGAACATTAGCGACTTATTCATGAATATATCTCCCTGGGCAAGGAAAACAAAAGCAAAAATGAACAAATGGGACTATATCCAGCTGAAAAGCTTCTGTACAGCAAAGGACACCATCAATAGAACAAAAAGGTACTCTACAGTATGGGAGAATATTTTTGTAAATGACAGATCCAATAAAGGCTTGACATCCAAAATATATAAGAGCTCATGCTCCTCAGCAAACAAAAAGCAAATAATCCAATTAAAAAATGGGAAGAGGAGCTGAACAGACAGTTCTCCAAAGAAGAAATACAGATGGCCAACAGACACATGAAAAGATGCTCCACATCACTAGTTATCAGAGAAATGCAGATTAAAACCATAATGAGATATCACCTCACACCAGTAAGGATGGCCACCATCCAAAAGACAAACAACAACAAATGTTGGCAAGGTTGCAGAGAAAGGGGAACCCTCCTACACTGCTGGTGAGAATGTAAGTTAGTTCAACCATTGTGGAAAGCAATATGGAGGTTCCTCAAAATGCTCAAAATAGACTTACCATTTGACCCAGGAATTCCACTTCTAGGAATTTACCCTAAGGATGCAGCCCTCCAGTTTGAAAAAGACAGATGCACCCCTATGTTTATCGCAGCACTATTTACAATAGCCAAGAAATGGAAGCAAGCTAAGTGTCCATCAGTAGATGAATGGATAAAGAAGATGTGGTACATATAGACACAATGGAATATTATTCAGCCATAAGAAGAAAACAAATCCTACCATTTGCAACATGGATGGAGCCAGAGGGTATTATGCTCAGTGAAATAAGCCAAGCAGAGAAAGACAAATACCAAATGATTTCACTCATCTGTGGAGTATAAGAACAAAAGAAAAACTGAAGGAACAATACAGCAGCAGAATCACAGAACCCAAGAATGGACTAACAGTTACCAAAGGGAAAGAGACTGGGGAGAATGGGAGGGTAGGGAGGGATAAGGGTGGGGAAGAAAAAAGGGTTTATTATGATTAGCATGTATAATGTGGTGGGTGGGGGAAAGGGGAGGGCTTTGCAACACAGAGAAGACAAGTAGTGATTCTACACCATCTTACTATGCTGATGGACAGTGACTGTAATGGGGTTTGTGGGAGGACTTGGGGTAGGGGAGAGCCTAGTAAACATAATGTTCTTCAAAATAAATAAATAAATAAATGAAAATTAAAAAAAATACACACTGATTTTATCTTTTCTTTGAATAAAGTATTTTCCCTCTCAGTCATTCATTCTTCAGAGATATCTCAGAGCATCTCAGTCCACTGAATGATACTAGTGTTAAATATGTGTATTTTTATTCTATGTATTTATATATGTATTTTTCACATACACAAAAATGCAAGCCAAGTCCTTTATCTGTCACACCACCATACAAGTGGTGGATCACAGCAGCACAGGAAATCCCTGGCTCTTCCAGGCATCTAGGCACTGTGCTAGTCTCTCACATGGACTCTTCATCAAGGATTTTCAGTGTCCTCTTCCCTCTTCTTTCCTTCCCTTTCCCTACTTTTTTTTCTATGATTTTTTTGTTTGTGTACTGTTTTTGCTTTGCACCTTACTTTTCAAATCTTACTGGTGCTTGGGTCAGCTCCAGGCCAACAGGGAAGCCTCTGCTCGTCCTGTGTGGTGTCTCCTCCCACTGGCTCCCAGTAACCATGTGGCTCCTGGATTCCTCCCTTGGTGGGACCAGCTCTCACTGTGCACTGCTTTCCTCTCTGCTCTGCTGCATCTTCTCAGGTTCTACTATTTGCTAAAGGAAGGTTTGTTGTTTTTGCAAGGCAACTTGCTTTTATATTAGTACTGGATATTTTATTTTGCAGAATACAATTTCTTAACTGCCACTATCAACATGTCATTGCTTAGGATTGTTGGAACTGTTGTGAAAGAATCTAAACCTGGCTCTCAAGCTCTCTCTAATACATATCTACCTTGTAAAAGGATATAGTGGATCTTATGTTTTCTTTTGCTGTAAGCCTCTCAAGGGCATTAGTATAGAAATATAAATAATGGATATCTGTACAGATGTGTCTTCTTTACACTGCTAAGCACAATGCAGGCCTCACTGACTTGGAAGTGGTTCAAAATGCTAGAACCAAAGACAGCCAGTCACACTGGAAAGGCACACTTTGTCTTGAGTTTTAGGGGCCACTTCTTCAACTGCCTTCTATTCTTTCAGTGCTGCCTAAATACAATCCAGTCATTGAATTCTTACAACTAAACAGACCATTTTTCACTTCAGGTCTTTTGTGTGGCAGTTTGATCTTTATTTGTGCAGTCCAAAAACTGGACTTGGACATTATTATTGATCCATTATTTTACTCAATATTATTTCCCACAGCACCTCCAAAACTTCTCCTTTGTTGCATCTTTTCACCACTCCAAGAATCAGGCATCATCGGCCATGGCTCTACTTGTTAGACTGTAATCTCTTTGAGGGTTAATAAGGTATCTTGTTCCTATACTCTTCACAATGCTGGACACGGCATTGTCTACACATAGTGATAAAAACTATTTAACTATGTGATGATATCTTCTCTTGACTTGAATGATCTTCAAAGCCTACCATATTTTCAAGGCATTGATTAAATTACACCTCTTATCAACTGCTCTACTCCCTGGTTTCTTTCTTGGAAACATGTTACTATCACTAAATTTATGTTTTAATATTGTCTTGAATTATTGTTAATACCAACCATGTATGCCTGTTTTCTCATCCCAGTTAGGCATTTAGTACTTTATTGCATCCTTTTTCTTCAAGGAAACAAATATTTTACCAAAAACATGGTAATTTTTTTTTTCCTCATGGCAGGGTTTTGACCTCAAATATTTGTCAGGTGTGCTACTCAAATGAATTTATAGCTGAACAACTCATGTGCTACTCAAATGAATTTACAGGTGAACAACTCATGGAACCTTGAAGATACCTATCCTCTGTCCAGGTTAGGGGCCAAAGTAGACATCCTTGCTTTTCTACCAAAAATCTCAAGGTCCTTTATAGACATTTCTTTCATTTTATGCCCAGAATAATCTGAAAAGCATCAGAGTATTACATCAACTTGTACATATCAAGATCCCATCTCCTCTTCTAGATTCCATGTCAAATAAAGCCAAGTTAGGTTGTCCAAATAAACTGACTAAACAGGTTGTATCAGATAGTGTGCCATATAAAATTTAAATTTTGAACAAAATACATCCCTCCTCCTTTAGCCTCACATAGATATTAAAGTCCCAAGGTACAGACAGCACCATCTTCCACCCCTTTCTCTGCTTTATCAATCTGAGCCAGATTAGCCCCATTCATATTTCCAGTTGAAGTCTTGTTCCTTATTCTTTTTTTTTAGCAGTAGATGCATGGAGTCACCTTCTAGAAGAAATGCTGCTCCTTCAGCATCTCTAGATGCTGAGAACTTCAACTCTGAGTCTCCAGTGTCACACAGAAACCCAAAGTTCCAGGGAGTTCTTTGGTCACATAAGAGTGAAGGACCTAAACATTTAGAAATACCAAAGCCCAGGGACAAATGTGACTGTTGAAAAAGCTTAAAATCTAGGTCCTACCTTGTTCACCATGTAAGAACTTGTTTGTTATCCTTCAGAAGATTGGAGACTGTTGAGATACAGGCTTGGGGTTGATTAATGACTGTGCATTGAGTCCCCTATACAGAATTTTATTGTTGTTAACAACCATTTGATTAATAAATATGAGAGATGCCCTCTCAAAAAAATAAAAATAATAAATAAATCTAGGTCCTAATTCTCATATGTGACAGTATTTTCCAAAATACTTATGTCACCAAAGAAAAGCATTTAAAGTCAAAATTTATATTGCGGTTATCAACCACAGACCATAGCAAAACCGGTGTAAGCAAGATCAGCGTGTAGACAAAGGAAAAAAAGAGAGAAAACAAAAGGCTCTCTCTCTGGTTTCAACTTATCCAGGATGTCAGCCAATCTTCATCAGTTGGCCAGAATCCACTGGCTATAAACTTCTCCCACCTTCAAGATGATTTGCTTTTCTCTGTCCCCTGGACGAGGTTGACTAACATCTCTGCCATCTCGGCCTCCTTCTGGTTTTTCTCACACCATTTGGTCCATCCTCAACATTACTGTTTGGATTCTGACGGTGATTTGAGAGTGTTTTCCTACAAGGCCTCCACCTGGGTTTTTATTTGAATGGGAATATTGTCCTTCTTCCCACAACTTGCTCCTATTGCACATATAAGCTTTCCTGTGAGATATGCAATGTCCTCCCTCTTCTGATGGCTGGAAGCAGAAGCCTTTTGAAATCTTCCCCATGCTACAGTACTTCCATTTCCTCTGGTCCTGCCAGCTCAGGGACATCCAAGGCCTGCACTTTTCTTGGTGCTCCAGAGCCACAGTGTTGATGTAGGTAGAGAAGCAACAAACAATAGGGAGACCCAGCCATCAACCAGAGCTCTACATGTTGGTACACCTTTCAAGACAGGACCATGCTTCTGTTGAAAAAATTTCTAGAACCAAGATAGAGCTGCTCCTGCCTGGGGCCTCTCAACAGCAAACTGAAACTTAGATAACATCCCTGTCCCTATAAACGCTCTGCTTGACAAAAAACACAATACAGTCAGTCAATTACAAAGGCCAAGCCAAATCTGGGCCTTCTTGCATCAAACAAGGTTAACTGTGAGCTCTAGCCAGTCAGATACTTTTTGTCTTTTCCTTGTTCTTTACTCATCCTATAAAAAAGCATTTTGCCTTCTGTCCCACTTTGTAGTTCTCTGAGAGGAGATTGTCCACTTCATGAAGTATTAAAGTCTGTATCACCTTCGTTCAATTCTTTAATCATTTTTAATATCTTTTTAATATCTTTAATATCATGATGCTTGTAGAATCTATTGTATCATCATTCATTATCTCTTTTGTGTAAGTACTTACATTTGTTGCCATACCATGGCCTAACCGAGTAAATGCATGATGGTCGTGGGGCTGTACCATGAACAATCATGAGGATTGTTACTGCCACAGATTTAAGGTCTGAAGTTTCAGTGGGCCACTGGCGCTTCTCAGCAATGTTTTTATGTATCCCTGAGAATTTCCTCCACCATTCTCTACAGAGGTATTTCAAATCTTTTAATATTCTTTGCAAGACCTCCACCTCACCCCTGACCACCACTGTCTCAGGAAGGAGTTTTATCCTCTACTCACTGAGAAAAGGAAGCAGTGGTTCTCAAACCTTAGTTCATGAGATGCATCTTGAGGAAAAGGCAAGAAAGTAAGCTCACACTTTGATTCAGTTGATCTCAAATAAGGTTACATTTACAATAAGCAAATTGGGTGATTCTGATACTGAAGCAGGGTGGCCACACTTAGAAAAACACTCAAGTAGGACCTATATCAACAATCAACTTGCCCTCCAAATGTGTCCCAATGAATGAATGGAAGAATGAAAGAATCTTTATCTGAAAAGTGATGAAAATTTCCAATAGCTTATCAGGACCAATGTGAAACTCTGATTGTTTCTTATACACCAAACACTGTAGAGGTACAGTGATAATTGTTTCTAATTCATAAATTATCTCCCAGGTGTCACTCAGGTGACCTAGCTCTGGTGCCCACTTCCTCATATGGAGACTCCAGCTTCTAGTAAAGTCCTTTACAAGTATTTCTGACCATCCCATGGCCTGCTTTCTCTTGGTGGATGTGCTGTTTCACTAGATACCCCACAATGCTCAGGAAGGCAATCCATCCTTCTGTGGGCACAACAGTTTCCCTTTCTGCATCCGTCATGTAATCTATCACGTGTACCACCATCCTGATGGTTTGTCCGCATACTGTGCTTTTGCTCCAGAGGCACCATATAAGCCCAGTTGTTTGGTATCAGTGGTTGCACAGGTTTGTTTTGTTGCTGCCGCACCACTGCTCTGCTGGATCCTGACCTGCCCCATAGGGAGCTCATCGTCCCTTCTGCTTTTTTCGTAAACAAAACAACTCTCCACTAGTGACTGCCCTCATGACACATAAGCTGTGTGGTAAATGTGATAGAATGAAGCCCTCTATCCCTTGTGTTACATGACATTAGAGTAATAGTTACTGTGCCCTGATGTGTTACAGAACTCAGTGAAATAGGTCTTCTGTTTTTAAATTAAAATATTTCCCCTTAGGACACAATCATACATCCAAGGGGCTGAACTGAGAAACAGATGTCACTAATAGCTACAGTGCTCTATTCTAAATACTTGATGGTTTCTGATGCTTTAAGCATATATTGTATATTTAAAGTAGAATACTAGTGTATTTTTAGGCAAGCCCACCCTGACCCCCTGCAAATAGAATTCTGTCAAGTCATATCTCATATACCCAGTTATTCAACCCAACAGTGAACATTAAATGGTGAGGCTAACTTCTTGCCCAGAAAGTACCGCACCTTCCACGCAAGTAGTGTTTTGGGCTGGTAGGCCCTCAGTACGCATTTATCAGGCAAGTTTGGAAGTCTTAGGATTCAACCTGCTTTAGACTTATTTTCAAATAGTTTTCTTCTTGGATGTTATCTGTCCTTCCTGAAAATGCTGTGAGGAAGATGGCATAGCTCTTACTGTTTTCCTCTCTGATGAGTGAGAATATAAAGCTCAAGAACAGTAAGGTCTCATAGCTTAGGCCCCAGAGGAAGTAGGTGAGGGGTGGAGCTCCACTGTGATTAAATCTGCATCCTGTGCTCACCCTCATACAGGGCTGCTTGAGCATGTGCACTCTTAGGTATGACTGTGTTCAAACCCCAATTTGTCCATCGTTGGCTCCTGAGTCAATTCATGACTTCGTTTTCTAAACTTGAAAAACACTATCATGGAGGAGGCGGAGCCAAGATGGCCGGCATGAGTAGAGCAGCGGAAATCTCCCAAAACCACATATATCTATGAAAATATAATAAAGACAACTCTTCCTAGAATAAAGACCAGAGGACACAGGACAACATCCAGACCACACCCATACCTGCGAGAACCCAGTGTCTCGCGAAGGGGGTAAGATACAAACCCCGGCCACAGGTCCCGAGCACCTCTGCCCCCAGCTCCCAGCAGGAAGAGAGAGATCTGAGCAGGAGGGAGAAGGAGCCCAGGACTGCTGAACACCCAGCCCCAGCCATCCGCACTAGAGGGCAGACACAGTGCATGCGTGGGGTCCTGCTTACTAGGGAAACAGGGCAGCAAGAATGGTGAGCAGGCACTGGAGGCCCACAACAGAGGACATAAGAAAAGTGAGCAGCCATTCTTTTTTTCTTGTTTTGTTGAGGTGAGTGCTTTACAGAAGTCTTAAAGGGACAGGAACCCCAATAATAGGGAAACAGGGCAGCAAGACTGGTGAGCAGGTTTCGGAGGTTGGTGCCAGAGAACAAAAGAAAAGCAGGTGGCCATTTGTTCTTTTTTCTTTTTTTTTTTTTTTTTTTTTGTTGTTGTTTTGTTTTGGTGAGCGCTTATTGGAAGTCTTAAAGGGATAGGGACCCCAATACTAGGGAAACAGGGCAGCAAGACAGGTGAGTGGGTGCCTGAGGCTGCCGCCGGAGAATAAAGAAAAATGAGTGGCCATTTTTTTTTTTTTTGTGGTCGTTTTGTTTTGGCAGGTGCTTTTTGGAAGTCTTAAAGGGGCGGGGCGGGACACTTAGTCCAGAGGTAGGGAATCTGGGGATCTCTGAGCACTCTAATCCCCTGGGCTGCAGGGAGCACGGAGGCCCCTTGCAGAGATAAATAGCCTCCTGGCCGCTCCCCCTCCAACGCAACTCCACCACTTTGGAGCAGCAGCTGGAGCCAGGCCACGCCCATGGCAACAGCGGAGATAAACTCCATAGAAGCTGGGCAGGAAGCAGAAGCCCTGTCTATGCACAGTTACCCAGCACAAGCCCCCAGAGGTCACGGTTCTCCCAGGAGAGAAGGGCCACAAACCAACAAGAAGGGAAGTTCTTCCAGCCGTCACATGTCCCAGCTCTGCAAACTATTCCTATCACCATGAAAAAACAAAATTACAGGCAAACCAAGATCACAGAGACACCAGAGAAGGAGACAGACCTAGCCAGTTTTCCTGACAAAGAATTCAACATAAAAATCATAAACATGCTGACAGAGATGCAGAGAAATAGGCAAGAGAAATGGGATGAAGTCCAGAGGGAGATCACAGATGCCAGAAAGGAGATTACAGAAATGAAACAAACTCTGGAAGGATTTATAAGCAGAATGGATAAGATGCAAGAGGCCATTGATGGAATTGAAACCAGAGAACAGAAACACATAGAAGCTGATGTAGAGAGAGATCAAAGGATTTCCAGGAATGAAACAATGTTAAGAGAACTGTGTGACCAATCCAAAAGGAACTATATCCGTATTCTAGGGGTACCAGAAGAAGAAGAGAGAGGAAAAGGGATGGAAAGTATCTTGGAAGAAATAATTGCTGAAAACTTCCCCAAACTGGGGGAGGAAATAATCCAACAGACCATGGAAATACACAGAACCCCCAATAGAAACGATCCAAGGAGGACAACACCAAGACACATAATAATTAAAATGGCAAAGATCAAGGACAAGGAAAGAGTTTTAAAGGCAGCTAGAGAGAAAAAGGTCACCTATAAAGGAAAACCCATCAGGCTAACATCAGACTTCTTGACAGAAACCTGACAGGCAGGAAGAGAATGGCATGATATATTTAATGCAATGAAACAGAAGGGCCTTAAACCAAGGATACTGTATCCAGCACGACTATCATTTAAATATGATGGTGGGATTAAACAATTCCCACACAAGCAAAAGCTGAGAGAATTTGCTTCCCACAAACCACCTCTACAGGGCATCTTACAGGGACTGCTCTAGATGGAAGCACTTCTAGAAAGAGCACAGAACAAAACACACAACATATGAAGAATGGAGGGGGAGGAATAAGAAGGGAGAGAAGAAAAGAATCTCCAGACAGTGTATATAACAGCTCAATAAGCGAGCTAAGTTAGGCAGTAAGATACTAAAGAGGCTAACCTTGAACCTTTGGTAACCACGAATCTAAAGCCGGCAATGGCAATAAGTACATATCTCTCAATAGTCACGCTAAATGTTAATGGACTGAATGCAACAATCAAAACACACAGAGTAATAGAATGGATAAAAAAGCAAGACCCATCTATATGCTGCTTACAAGAAACTCACCTCAAACCCAAAGACATGTACAGACTAAAAGTCAAGGGATGGAAAAACATATTTCATGCTAACAACAGCGAGAAGAAAGGAGGGGTAGCAGTACTAATATCAGACAAAATAGACTTCAAAACAAAGAAAGTAACAAGAGATAAAGAAGGATACTACATAATGATAAAGGGCTCAGTCCAAGAAGAGGATATAACCATTCTAAATATATATGCACCCAACACAGGAGCACCAGCATATGTGAAACAAATACTAACAGAATTAAAGGGGGGAAATAGACTGCAATGCATTCATTTTAGGAGACTTCAACACACCACTCACCCCAAAGGATAGATCCACTGGGCAGAAAATAAGTAAGGACACAGAAGCACTGAACAACACAGTAGAACAGATGGACCTAATAGACATCTACAGAACTCTACATCCAAAAGCAACAAGATATACATTCTTCTCAAGTGCACGTGGAATATTCTCCAGAATAGACCACATACTACCCCACAAAGAAAGCCTCAGCAAAATCCAAATTATTGAAATTCTACCAACCAATTTTTCAGACCACAAAGGTATAAAACTAGAAATAAATCCTACAAAGAAAACAAAAAGGCTCACAAACACATGGAGGCTTAACAACATGCTCCTAAATAATCAATGGATCAATGAACAAATTAAAATAGAGATCAAGGAATATATAGAAACAAATGACAACAATAACACAAAGCCCCAACTTCTGTGGGACACAGCGAAAGAAGTCTTAAGAGGAAAGTATATAGCAATCCAGGCACACTTGAGGAAGCAAGAAAAATCCCAAATGAATAGTCTAACATCACAATTATCGAAACTGGAAAAAGAGGAACAAATGAGGCCTAAAGTCAGCGGAGGGAGGGACATAATAAAGATCAGAGAAGAAATAAACAAAATTGAGAAGAATAAAACAATAGCAAAAATCAATGAAGCCAAGAGCTGGTTCTTTGAGAAAATAAACAAAATAGATAAGTCTCTAGCCAAACTTATTAAGAGAAAAAGAGAATCAACACAAATCAACAGAATCAGAAATGAGAATGGAAAAATCATGACAGACTCCACAGAAATACAAAGAATTATTAAAGACTACTATGAAAACCTATACGCCAACAAGCTGGAAAACCTAGAAGAAATGGACAACTTCCTAGAAAAATACAACCTTCCAAGAATGACCAAGGAAGAAACACAAAAGTTAAACAAACCAATTACGAGCAAAGAAATTGAAACAGTAATCAAAAAACTACCCAAGAACAAAAACCCGGGGGCCGGACGGATTTACCTCGGAATTTTATCAGACACACAGAGAAGACATAATACCCATTCTCCTTAAAGTTTTCCTAAAAATAGAAGAGGAGGGAATACTCCCAAACTCATTCTATGACGCTAACATCACCCTAATACCAAAACCAGGCAAAGACCCCGCCAAAAAAGAAAATTACAGACCAATATCCCTAATGAATGTAGATGCAAAAATACTCAATAAAATATTAGCAAACAGAATTCAACAGCATATCAAAAGGATCATACACCATGACCAAGTGGGATTCATCCCAGGGATGCAAGGATGGTACAACATTCGAAAATCCATCAACATCATCCACCACATCAACAAAAAGAAAGACAAAAACCACATGATCATCTCCATAGATGCTGAAAAAGCATTTGACAAAATTCAACATCCATTCATGATCAAAACTCTCAGCAAAATGGGTATAGAGGGCAAGTACCTCAACATAATAAAGGCCATATATCATAAACCCACAGCCAACATTATACTGAACAGCGAGAAGCTGAAAGCTTTTCCTCTGAGATCGGGAACTAGACAGGGATGCCCACTCTCCCCACTGCTATTTAACAAAGTACTGGGTGTCCTAGCCATGGCAATCAGACAAAACAAAGAAGTACAAGGAATCCAGATTGGTAAAGAGGAAGTTAAACTGTAGCTATTTGCAGATGACATGATATTGTACATATAAAACCCTAAAGACTCCACTGGAAACTACTAGAGCTAATATCGGAACTCAGCAAAGTTGCAGGATACAAAATTAACATACAGAAATCTGTAGCTTTCCTATACACTAACAATGAACCAGTATAAAGAAAATCAGGAAAACAATTCCATTCACAATTGCATCAAAAAGAATAAAATACCTAGGAATAAATGTAACCAAAGAAGTGAATGACCTATACTCTGAAAACTACAAGTCACTCTTAAGAGAAATTAAAGGGGACACTAACAAATGGAAACTCATCCCATGCTCGTGGATAGGAAGAATTAATATCATCAACACGGCTATCCTGCCCAAAGCAATATACAGATTTGATGCAATCCCTCTTAAATTACCAGCAACATTCTTCAATGAACTGGAACAAATAATTCAAAAATTCATATGGAAACACCAAAGACCCTGAATAGCCAAAGCAATGCTGAGAAAGAAGAATAAAGTAGGGGGGATCTCACTCCCCAATTTCAAGCTCTACTACAAAGCCATAGTAATCAAGACAATTTGGTACTGGCACAAGAACAGAGCCACAGGCTAGTGGAACAGACTAGAGTCTCCAGACATTAACCCAAACATATATGGTCAATTAATATTTGATAAAGGAGCCATGGACATACAATGAGGAAATGACAGCTCTTCAACAGATGGTGCTGGCAGAACTGGACAGCTACATGTAGGAGAATGAATCTGGACCATTGTCTAACCCCATATACAAAAGTAAATTCAAAATGGATCAAAGACCTGAATGTAAGCCATAAAACCATTAAACTCTTGGAAAAAAACATAGGCAAAAACCTCTTAGACATAAACATGAGTGACCTCTTCTTGAACATATCTCCCCAGGCAAGGAAAACAACAACAAAAATGAACAAGTGGGACTATATTAAGCTGAAAAGCTTCTGTACAGCAAAAGACACCATCAATAGAACAAAAAGGAACCTTACAGTATGGGAGAATATATTTGTAAATGACAGATCTGACAAAGGCTTGACGTCCAAAATATATAAAGAGCTCACCCACCTCAACAAACAAAAAACAATCCTATTAAAGGATTTAATCCTATTAAAAAATGGGCAGAGGAACTGAACAGACAGTTCTCCAAAAAAGAAATACAGATGACCAACAGACACATTAAAAGATGCTCCATATCGCTCATTATCAGAGAAATGCAAATTAAAACCACAATGAGGTATCACCTCACACCAGTAAGGATGGCTACCATCCAAAAGACAAACAACAACAAATGTTGGTGAGATTGTGGAGAAAGGGGAAACCTCCTGCACTGCTGGTGGGAATGTAAATTAGTTCAACCATTGTGGAAAGCAGTATGGAGGTTCCTCAAAATACTCAAAATAGACTTACCATTTGACCCAGGTATTCCACTCCTAGGAATTTACCCTAAGAATGCAGCACTCAAGTTTGAAAAAGACAGATGCACCCCTATGTTTATCACAGCACTATTTATAATAGCCAAGAATTGGAAGCAACCTAAGTGTCCATCAGTAGATGAATGGATAAAGAAGATGTGGCACATATACACAATGGAATACTACTCAGCCATAAGAAGAAAACAAATCCTACCATTTGCAACAACATGGATGGAGCTAGAGGGTATTATGCTCAGTGAAATAAGCCAAGTGGAGAAAGAGAAATACCAAATGATTTCGCTCATCTGTGAAGTATAAGAACAAAGGAAAAACTGAAGGAACATAACAGCAGCAGAGTCCCAGATCCGAAGAATGGACTAACAGGTACCAAAGGGAAAGGTACTGGGGAGGATGGGTGGGTAGGGAGGGATAAGGAGGGGAAGAAGAAAGGGGGTATTATGATTAGCATGCATAATGGGGTGGGGTGGGAGAAAGGGCAGGGCTGTACAACACAGAGAAGACAAGTAGTGATTCTACAACATTTAGCTATGCTGATAGACAGTGACTTTAAAGGGTTTTATAGCGGGAATCTGGTATAGGGGAGAGCCCAGTAAACATAATATTCTTCATGTAAGTGTAGATTAAAGATAACAAAAAATAAATAAAAAGGGGGATTACTCCATGATAGGATAAAACTGACTGTAAATCAATGATTAATGCATGCTTTAACTATCCTTAATTTTGATCACTTAAAGGGTGTCAGATGATGGGCTACGGAGGTACACTTTCCTGATAATATTTCTTTCTCTTAAAACAAAAAAAAAGGGGTTCCTGTGTGGTGACCTCCAATGAGTTCTAAACAATGGTATAAAGGGCAGATCGAAGTGTGGGCAAAGGGTCTGTTTGTGTTTATACAGACGACCAAAGCCTAATTTGGCTACCCAGAAAGTGAACTTAGATATGATATGAAGAACTTCCAACATCAGCACTCTCTGAAAGAGTCATACCAGAAGATGATCATCAAAAAAAACCTCAACAGAGATCCAGGCAATGCTGCAGTTGTAGCTGCATTCATCTCACTGGTTCCTGGACTTGCCATTGGAATGAAGAAGGAGATATCTAAGCTGGCCTGTGCATACAGTAAAACAACACATTTGACTGAATCTATACTGTTGGAACTCAATCAAGAATAAGGAGAAGTGCAAGTTGTAGTGCTCCAAAATCTTACAACTACAGACTATCTACTGTTAAAAGAACATATGGGATGTAAACAGTTCCCAGGAATGTGTTGGTTTAATTTGTCTGATTTTTCTCAAACTATTCAAATTCAGTTAGACAATATCCATCATATCATTGATAAGTTTTCACAAATGCCTAGGGTACCTAACTGGTTTTCTTGGTTTCACTGGAGATGGCTGGTAATTGTAGGTCTGCTTTTGTTATGTAGCTGTATTCCTATTATGTTAATGTATGTACGCAATTTAATTAGTAGTTTAAAACCTATACATGCTTATGTTACTCTACAAGAATATATGTCAAAGAAATCATCAATCTTCCCATGTTTTCTTCCGTCTGCTATTTCTATAGCTTTTCTTCTTCCTTCCTAATTACAACCCTTAAATAGAATTCATGCCTCATATCAAATTTACCGAGTATCATAATTCCTCCAAGTGGTAAAGATACCTCAAGACAAATGCTGGGCATAGAAGCCACAGGGCATAAATCTGCAAAGAAGTAAAAAGCTAACCTTTTCAAACAATATGGCTTCTCTCTCACTTACCAACTTTACATTTCCCTGTATGGCCCCGGAAGATGACTGGTTAGCCAGAGACAGGTAAGATTCCTCAAGGGAGGAACAACCTAAGACAGGCACAGTCGCAGGGGGGCCATCATGTGAGAAATTGGAGATCAACAGAGGTGAGGCTTAGAACCTCATCCCCCTGTTTTGAGAGAAGTCTTCTGCATCCGTGGATGTTTTATTGCCCTTGTCTAGCTTGGATTAACACATAGTCTACAGGCACACACCTGATCATCTACATTTGCTCTCTTACAACACTAAACTATGTTTTCTACCTTTATCTTACATCTATCTACCACTTCAGCATTTTATTTAAAAAAAATAATAATAATAATAAAAGGAGAAATGTGGGATCCACATATAAATCAAGTATAAAAATGAAACAAATATTCATATTTGAACTGATTGTTTATAGTTCATAATGCGTGATCAAAACCGAAAGTTTTTGTGATGACTGCCCTTGTACTGTTCTCCATGTAAGAACTTATTCACTATGTAAGAATTTGTTCACCATGTGAGAATTTGCTCGTTATGCTTCAGAAGATTGGAGACTGACGAGAATTAGGCTTGGGGTGGATTAATGATTGTGCATTGAGCATTGACTCCCCTATACAGAATTCTATTGTTGTTAACAACTATTTGATCAATAAATATGAGAGATGCCTTCTCAAAAAAAAAACAAAAACACTATATTATCTTATCTACACCCTAGTTTAGTCATGAATCTTACAAATGTTACTTTCAAAATCTATCACCTAGTATGTATGTTTTTGGTGAAATTATCTCACCTCTCTAAACTTCAGTTTTCTCATTTGCAAAGTAGATGTAATAATAACTACCTCACAAGGTTATAGATACACTAGACTAGCACAAAGTTATATAATAAAGTTCAAGTTGCTGTAGTCATACCAGAACAAGGTCAGTAATTAAAAGTAGTGTTAATAATCATTATTTGGAGGCAATATTATTTATTTTTTAAGTTAGGGCTTTAGACAGACTTGGATTTCAAGATTAGTTCCATTTACCTTGGAGAAGTTACATCTGCAACTGGGGGATAACAATTCTTCAAACTATTGTTATGGGTTTGAAATGAAATAATATAGTTACATTTAGCCCAATTCTTGGCATATATCCTGCTTGATGTTCTCTGAGCTTCCTGGATCTGCAGTGTGGTGTCTGACGTTAATTTGGGGGAATTCTTACTCATTATTGTTTCAAATACCTCTTCTGTTCCTTACTCTCTTCTCCTTCTGGAATTCCTATTATCCACCATATGTTTTGTAGTTGTTCCGCAGCTCCTGGATGTTCTGTTCTATTTTTCTCTTTTTCCTCTTTGCTTTTCAATTTTGGGATTTCTGTGAAGATATCCTCAAGCTCACAAATTCTTTCTTCAGCCATGTCCATCTAACTAATAAGCCCATCAAAGGCATTCTTCATTTCTGTTTTTTTAAAAGTTCCTGGTCTGATAATTCCAATATCTCTTCCATATCTATGTCTGGTCCTTGTCCTTGCTCTGTTCCTTAAAATTATGTTTTTTGCCTTTTTGTATGTCTTGTCATTTTTCCTTGATGGCCAAACATGATGTACTGCATGAAAGGAACTGTTGTAAATAGGTTTTTAGTTATGCTGTGGTGAGCTGTGGGGGAGGGGAAGTGTTCTATGATTAGGTCTCAGTCTTCTGTGAGCTTGTAGTTCTGGACTGTGAACTTCACATGTGCTTTTCAGTTCCCCAACATCCCATTCTGTGGACAGGGATGGTTAGAGGGTACCACAGTTGGGTATTTCCCTTTCCCCAGATCAGTAAGGCTCTGATAATTCCCCTGCAAGTTAGGCTGTGATTAGTTTCTCTTGAAGACAGACTTTGTTAAAAAGAACAAAACTCTCTGGCCTATTTCAAAATATTTCCTTTTTCCTCTCTCTGCTGGAAGTACAAGGGGATTTTTCTCAACTATTCACTGTGAGACCTGGTTGAGCTCCTGGAGATAAAATTCGTAACAGTATGTGAGTCCCCCTTGACTGGGTCCCCTGGTGTTTGCGGCTCTCAGACTTGTCCACAGTGAGCCTCCCCCAGTTTGTCAATCACAGTTCTGGTTTCCTTACCCTGGCCTGTGCCCTGGAGGAGGTTTCTGCTGGTGGGTTCCTGCTCTGCTGAATTATGATTCTTTGTATTCACCAGTTAGTTTCTTCAATTTAGGAGGCAGAAGCAAACCTTTGTGACCTCACTTCTCTGACAGATCTAAAAAGAGATGATTTTTTTATTTCTTCAACTCTTTGCTTAGTATTAGGACTGAATAGAAACTTCCAACTTCATACAAGCCTGCCTGAAAACCTGGAAGTCCACCTCAGTTCTTCATACCTGTATGTCCTCACTCAGCACTGATATAAGCTCTGATTTGATTTGTAGTTTGCTAGACTCCTAACTGCACACAAAGCTTTTATACTAACATAAATCTTTTGTACCAGATTACTTCTTGGATCAATATTCTGTCTAACTTGTTTACAATGTAAAACCATTCATAATTTCAGAAATAGGAGTCATACATTATAAAGACTGAGAATATACAGTATACTATTATGATATAATAAATGAACTCCTATAGCAAACAACTTTTACTTAATTGAAGAGGTTTATATGAAAAACTAGTACTTAGTATTATATCTTTTTTTATTAAGGTATCATTGATATACAATCTTATGAAGGTTTCACATGAGCAACATTGTGGTTATTATATTCACCCATATTATCAAGTCCCCCACATACACATCCCATTGCAGTCACTGTCCATTAACAGAGTAAGATGCTATGGAGTCACTACGTGTCTTTTCTGCACTATACTGTCTTCCCCAGGACCCCCTACATTATGTGTGCTAATCATAACGCCCCTTAATCCCCTTCTTCCTCCTTCCACACTCACCATCCCCAACCCCTTTCCTTTGTTAACTGCTAGTCCCTTCTTGGAGTTTGTGAGTCTGCTGCTGTTTTATTCCTTCAGTTTAGCTTTGCTGTTATACTCCACCAATGAGTGAAATCATTTGGTTACTTGTCTTTTTCCACCTGGCTTATTTCACTCAGCATAATACCCTCTAGCTCCATCCATATTGTTGCAAATAGTAGGATTTATTTTCTTCTTATGTCTGAATAAATATTCCATTGTGTATATGTACCACATCTTCTTTATCCTTTCATCTGCTCATGGACACCTAGGTTGCTTCCGTATCTTGGCTATTGTAAGTAGTACTGCTATGAACAGGGGTGCATATGTCTTTTTGAATCAGGGATCTTGTTTTCTTTGGGTAAATTCCTAGGAGTGGAATTCCTGGGTTAAATGGTATTTCTTTTTTTAGTTTCTTGAGGAACCTACATATTGCTTTCCACAATGGTTGAACTAATTTATATTCCCACCACAGTGTAGGAGGGTTCCCCTTTCTCCACACTTAGTGATTGTATCTTACAAGGCTTCTGTTAAAATCCTTGCTAACAGCACACAGAAATATACTTAAAATATATTTCCTTGAGCTTTTATTATTCATACCACTTTCACTGCAAAATAAATGACCAATTTATCAGAAAAATGTATAATAGATGTGTGCGGTTGGGAAGTGTGGAGGTTAAGACTGGATGAATTGTTGCCACAAGATACTATAATAATTACCTGTGAAAATCTCTTTAGGCAGAAGTGCCTTAGGGTAAATGATAAGCAATAATACCACTAACATCTCAATTGTTTCATTGGTTGTATTACCCTGACGCTTCCCTGTAATGCCATGATGTTTACCTGAGGCATCACATTAGATGAAGCTTCAAGTGTCAGAAAGTCCTTAGCATGTTACTTTACACAAAAACTGGTTCTGCAGTTGGGACCCCAAGAACTAGTAGGTACATAGAAATTAAAGAGGAAAATTCTACCACTTGCTATTTCTGCATCTGCCAAATAGCAATAGTGTTCTTGTGGGTGCCCTTGGAATGAGTGAGCACCTGCTACAATTTAAAATAGGATATTGCTATAGAGTTTAAAGATACCATTGTCTGTCCTTGTTTCTACTTAGTACTTCAAAATATGTGTGAAATAGAAGGATTTATAATTTTTCTAACTTCATTTTTTGTTACTTTTCATGTTAGTTTTTATAGGTTATTGTGGTGACCCCTGCAGGAATTTCAACCCATCATCTTTGCTGAATTCCCTGACTTGACCTAAGTTTGCCCTTTCAGGCCTTCGGTGGGGAGTTCTGCACAAAGATGACCTCGTTGTGGTATCAAACAAATCAGCCCTAAAGCCAGCCCATAATGACAGTTGTTTCCACTGCACTGTGTTTTACTTTTGTTTTCATATGTACGTTTCAAGAATGAGGTCAACTTGAACCCACCACCATCCTACGCTCCGTGAAAGTGCATTAGTATATAGAGGAGTCCAGGAAAAGACTGAAACATTTTGCTTCTTTCTAGGTCTTGTGAGAGACTAGATGGTCATCAGAGGCTGAGCCCTACTCAGCTTGAGACGATAGGGAAGGGCTATCATGTCCAAAAACATGCAGATCACATCTTTCTATACATAAGGCTATACTTACAGGATTAGCATTAGTGACAGATGGATCTTTGGATGGTCAGCTATGGATTGGAATATGAAAGGTGTAGAAGGCCTCTTTGCATGCAAAATGAGATGCTAGTTCTGTCAAGACATGTGTAACAAAATAATTCAGTGGCTTTTATTGAGTACCCACTATGTGCAAGGAACTGAACTAAGCTATTCCATTTTATTTCAACTAAAGGGCATTATCCAAGTTATTTCATTTCAATAAAATGACCTTTTATTTAAACCTGTAAGTTAAAGCCTGTATGTAAAGTGAAGGTTGTAAGGCAGGACTTTCACTCAGCCACCCCAGTCTGTCTTGCATTAAGCTCACCATTTATGCATGCAGACTTGTAGCCAGTATGAAATGGAGGGAAAGAGCTCAACTGCTAACCATACTACCTACTAAACTTGTGATCTGAAAGTGTTCTCTTTGTGTCTCACTTTCCTCATTTACAAAATGGTACCTGCTTCATAGAGGGAAGCACTGAATTAATATCATGTAAATTAGAACAAGGCATCTTATGCAATGAACGCTCAAAAAGATGTTATTACTTAATATATATATTTTCTAAAGTTTTTAACCTACACAAGTATATTTTTAAAGGAACTCTTGTATTTTAATCATAAGTAGAAAAATGATTTCATTTGTATAAATACATGAAACCTTAAAAATACATACAACTAAAACAAAACAATATTAAATTCTCTTGCCAGCCAAGATCTCTGAACCTGAGAATTGTTCTCTGCTTGTCAACAGGGGTGCTTTTGTATACGAATACATGGTAACACAAACCTGAGATCTACTCAGAGAAACAGGGAAAAGATTAAAAGAGAACAATTTCCACATCACATGAACCCATATTTAAAACTGATATGTTATTGCCCTAAAGAAAAGCACTTGCAATTTTAAAATTTGGGAAAAAGCAATATAACTAAATGTCCCCTTTTATTCCCAGGAATCATACGTTTTACTTTAAACATACATAGAAAGTATTCTTGTTCTTTTCAAACCATAGAGAGTATCTTGAGGGCATCAGAGTTACAAGTAAGTCATTAACAAAAAGCCAGGAATGGGAACTCCTAACCTAAGCCAGAGAAAGCTAGAGTCCTCATTATGTTAAATGGATGGCAGTCATCTCTGCCCTGAGAGTAAGGAGCTCTGAGCTGATGTCACCACGAATAGAGCAGAGGACCTTATTTTGGCTATTCATAGTGACTATGCATTTTAAACCAAGATGGTAGAGGAAGACTGCTTCTGCATCAGAAGCTGAAAAATTCCAGATAACAATAGAAACTACCATCCTAGCAATGGAGTCTGCCTTTTTGAAAGTTCTATATTTGCCAAGCACCCTGAAGGGGCAAAGGATATGAGAGGCAACATGACATAATATCAAAAGTGGCAGACATAAAGAAAGCAAGGGTTTGGCTTGCTTAAGGAGTATGGTGAGGTGGGATAGGGGTGGGGGCACAGTAGAAAAGAGGAATGAGGTTGAAGTCTGTGTCCCAGCACAGCCTCTGGACCTGTGAAATTATGTAAGTTGAGGCAAGCCATCTAAATTCTCTTACTATGCTAACAAGTGAAACAGAGATGATGGTTCAGACCCCTGAAGGACAGATGGAAATCATATCTGTAAAGGGCATGATCTACACTCAAAATTTAACAAATGGTGGTAGAGACACACAAACTAAATACAATGTGTGGACATTTTCTGGACCTTGTTTTTGAAGAAATTAACTGTAAAAAGAGAAAATTGAGTTAGTAGGTGAAGAGAGAACATAGACTGGGTGGTAGATGTTATTAAGTACTAATTGTTAATTTATTGAGTGTAGCAATGGTATTGTGCTTTTTTAAGTCCTTTTTAGGAAAATATACAGAATTATTTATAAGTAAAGAGATAAAATAGCTGTGACTTGCTTTAAAATACTCAAACAAAAATCCCGTTGATACTGGGTGAAACAAGAATGACAGAGAATGATAGGTAATGGGTCCGTGTAATTTCATTGTGTATTTTCTCTGTATTTGTGTGCCTTTGTAAACTTCCACACATGCAAAAAAAAAAATTATAAAAATAAATAAATTAAAAGACATCAGTATCAGTCAATAAATATACTATTGTTGTTATTTTCGTCATGAATGTTGTTATAATTGCATAATCAGTGTAGCACTTCCTGAAGGCTTGAGGAGAAATGCTTGACACACAGAGTAAATGGAAGGGCTTCTACATAGAGAGATATCTGACGACCAGCCTAAACCCACAGAGAAGTAAGATTACTGGGGGAAAAAAACAAGTACTTAGTTTAAGTCAAGAGTGATCTCAGTGGAGATAAATCTAGAAATTAAGACTTTTGGAAATGAAATCAGGCTGATCCATATCTCTGTATAGTTCAAATTCTTCTTAGTTTTAATCCTATTCACATTTTACTGTTGCCAAAGTTATGTTTTATTTTTTCATTATTTTTTCAATTCCTTCTTAGAAAATGTCTCAGTTTGATCAAGCCTTTGTCAAGAGGTAGGGATTAAATATCCCCAGCCTTGAAGAAGTCCCAAAAGGAGACAGCTTTGGGGCCCTGGTAGCCACAGACCATTCAAGAAACCTCAACTGATCTGAGGAGGTGGGACCAAAGGAAGTGCTTTCAGGAAAGACTGCAGACATAAAGTTAGCAATGTTCTGGATAACGCAGGCAATTACATGGAATATACATGACATCATAAAGTAAAGTTGTCAAGGGCATTCTAGAATAGATAAATCTAATTTTAAATTTTTATCTCTAGTTTCATTTTTTATCTACCAAAGGACAAAGCAGTAGACATACCACATGGAGTTTCAGTGAGGATTAAATAACATAATATATAGAGAGCACTTCAAACGTATCTGGCACTTGGCAAGCACTACATAAATGCTAACTATTGTTAATATGCCGAAAGCTTTGCTCAGTATTCCAAGCAATTCAGGCGAAAGCAGATGTCTTTGATCCATATCTACAGCTATGTGGGAGACACTATTGATTTTAAAAGCAGCTCAACAAACCAAAGATACATAACATTGTTAGAACTTGCATTAACTTCTATCTCCTCTCTTTATTAGTCCACTTTTAAATTATAATTCTGACAAGTTTTTGTCAGTTCTGAAGACCTGTCAAGGTACCTTTTTCAATTTTGAGCATTATTCTTTCTAGAACATTCAAACTGTTTATTTTCCCGATTTGTTTTGTATTTTGGCTTATAGAAGCTAACAGCTTTTCCAACAGAAAGAGAGATACGAATGTTGCTGGGAAAAGCCCAGATAGCCACAATCATCTTCCCATGTCTGGCCGCAGTGTGTGAAGTCTCCTCATTAGTCATTCTTTTTGAAGGCATGAAAGGCCTCTGCTAAATGTAACTGGTAGCTTGGAAAGGAAACAGGTCAAGCTCTTGCCAGCTATTCAAACTCCATCTTCAATTGTTGTATCAATTTTCTCAGCATACATTCATTTATTCATTAAATAGTTCAACAAAACATTATTGAATACATACTAGGAGATGAGATTACAAAATTGAATGAGCTGTGCCTCCAGCCCTGAGGACATCAGTGACAAAAGGAAATACTAGGTATAATGACTAGGGGTGCCACCATTGGAATCAGACAAACTTGCATCCAAACAGTGGCTCTGCCATTCTCTAGCTATTTCCCTTTAAGCAAACCTTTCTGTGTGTCAGTTTCTTCAACCACTTACCTCTTTAGTAAATGTGTTTATATGCTTTATCAAATTACTAGCAGGGAATAACTTAATAAATATTAGTATTTATTATCATTACCATTGTTATCACATGAATAAAGATTTTAACAGATGTACATTAGTATATGCCCAAACTTCTCTGATTATAGATACAGCCTAGTTACCTAATTCTGCCTGAAAAATTTAGACTTCTGCTAAAGAGATGATAATATAGCTAAGTATGGAATCAGTAGTATCCTAAGGGCAGCTGTGGGAGGAGCTTCTGTAGCAGTTAAGGTCATCATATGTAATGGAAATGAGACCCTCAGTGGAACCTGAGCAAAATATATTAGTTTGGTAAATGCAACAGGAAGAGGTTGTGTAGGCTTGTGAAGGGCCTTATATGCTAGGATAGGTGGCTTGGACTTTGATCAATAAAGTGCCAGTTGAGAAGTTTTAGAAGAGTGGCAAGATCATATTTGTCTTTGAGATAAACCACCATTACTTGTGTGGCCTCGTGTAGATGAGGGGACTGGTGATAGGCCTCTAGGAGGCAGTTGCAATCATCTATTGGATCAGACTATATTAGGGGGAACAGAGATGAAACATAAGTTTAAACACAATTCCAAACTAATGTCAGTGAAACCTTGGGTCATATCATAGGACAACAGCTCAAACCAGTGTCCTGGCAGCCATCCAAGAAGCCCCCTCTCCACAGCTCCTCAATATCCCACCATCCCCCTACGTCCTGACCCCACACATATTCATCCTATCACCAAGTCCAGTTGATCCCAGCTCTCTCCGGCTCTATTCTTTAATCGCTGGCCTTCCTGATATGGTCTTAACATCAGACCATCATCATCTTTTCCATGGACTACTTCATTAGCCTTTTATTTTACTGTTGTTAAGCTCATCTCTTTCTAATTTATCCTTTTAGGCTGTCACAATTATATGCTAAAAAAATTTTATCATTTCCCCCTGTTGATTAAAATTGTTAATGGCTTGCCATTACCTATAAGATAAAAAATAAACATAATTGCAAATGAACTAGAGACCTACTTCTCCATCCTCAGTTATAGCCACATTCATTCCAAGAATACCAGTGGCTGGGAGATTTTGTTTGTTTACTTATACATTCTGGATCTCTGGTTTGAATCTTTGCACATGATCTCTAGCTCATGAAATCAATCACATTCCTCTAACAAATTGTGACTAAAGGCTCCACCTATAACAATTTCAGAGACATTTTGCTGGCCTAAACAGGGCATTCAAAGCCTTCCATAATCTTTCCCCAACTTATTTCCGATATGATTTTTCTTTTCAAATCTTCCCCTCAAGCCACACAGATCTATTCACTGTCCTTTCTTGAAACACTCCTTGTGCTTTACTTTTTCAGTTCCAGCTCATACCCACCCTCTTGTGTGGAACCCACTACCTCTTTCTCCTGTCCTCTCCAGAACCTAAACATTCTCTACATCTCCCTTGCTATGTGAAGTGTCCCGTGTCCTCTCAGCCCACGGGAATCACTCTCTTCTCTGGAATGTCCTAGAACTTATCATCTGGGTCATTCATTTGCAGTTAATCATCAGTTCCTGTCTTAAGATATTACTATATTATTGTATTAAATTTTTATTTATCTCTTGCATTGTTTTATAACTCAAAGTATTTATGCTTTATTTCTTGAACTGAACTGTAATTTCATTGAAAGCTATAACTTGGACCTGTATTAATATTTTTCTAGGCCCTACATATATAGTAGGCACTTAATCAGTATTTGTTCATTGACATGTTGACTACTGAAAAAAGTTGGAGGCCATGAATTAGAAAAATGTTTGAATTAATGAAAATCATTTTTTACTAAATGTTATGATTTTAAGAGAATATAATACAAACATACCAATTACTCTTTTTGTGAAATTTTCCCAGACAGACAAGAATATATGTGCTTCCTGTATTAAAGAATCCTGGAAAGCCATATGACCACAGAGTGTACAGTTCCTGACTTCATTATACTGCCTGCTGAGCGGAGAAAGGTGTCCCTTTCGTGGACAGAGAGTGAAGGAAGAAGGAAGAAGATGGGTGAGAAGGGACAGAGAAGCAGGAAGGGGAAGAGGCAGAGAAAGGAGAGGAAAAAGAAAAGGGAACAGGTAGATGAAGAGGAAGGAGAGAGCTGGAGAAGGGAAAGATTCTCTTCTGAAAAGAATATGGGATCCTACTTCTGACTAAACTAGGTTTGCTCAATTTCTCCCTTTTGCATCTCATGTACAATATAAAGTAGGTTTTGCAGTGACATGGTCAAAACCATCTTTGAAGGTCATTCTAATGACTTAGGGAAAGGCGAGACAGCAGGCCTGGAGGGCATGGCAGGGAAGAGCCCAAGAGAGGAGAATGGAAACACTGGGAAGAGGGAGAAGGCTTAAAAAAAAAAACACTTAGAGAGATTTCAGATTTGGGATCAACTGGACTTGGTGACAGAGTGAATATATATGGGGTTGGGAGGTAGGAGCACAAGGGGATATATGTAGGTGAAAAGACAATTGTGGTGATACTTCCATTTACCAAGATTCTAGTGACTTTCTTTTATAGTTGGTAGGGAGTGGACCATGAGGCAACATACATATTACTGGAATTCACTCTGATGTAGAAAGCATGAAACTACATTACAGAAAATTTTTAAATCACCATTAGGTTCACTATTCACACACACA
Source organism: Manis javanica (assembly GCF_040802235.1). Taxonomy (NCBI): domain Eukaryota; kingdom Metazoa; phylum Chordata; class Mammalia; order Pholidota; family Manidae; genus Manis; species Manis javanica. The sequence goes on from NC_133160.1 coordinate 144,510,523, forward strand.
CACACACAAACACACTCACACAAAAAAATCACCTGATTTCTCTTACAGAGATTTAATTTTAAAAAAGCACACAGCTTTTCTAATCTGCTTTCTTAACAGCTAGCATTAAGATCATAATTCCATGTCGTTCTTGAACCTTAATATAATTTTGTAAATTATTGAAACTGAAAAACCTAAGTAGAATGGTAGTGCCTGTGAATGTAAACATTTTCAATAGCTCGGAATCTTCTCATTTACTTAGTCAAGATTGTGCTTTAGAATTTAATGTGGTTAGAGGGGAGAAAAAAAACACATAGAAAAACATCATCCCTGGCAGGGCAGAGAGGAGGCAACGAAAGTACATGGTGGTGAAAAGTGGTAATTCTGATGAACTGACGGTTACACCAGCGTCTTCAGGCTTCCTCCCTTTGATACAAGTCATTTAATGTGGTGAGAAAGTTAAGTGTTGAAGCAGTATCATTATTTACTAGAAATCACATGTCATGAGTTCAATATAAAAAAAAGGAAGTTCAGGCTAAGCAAAACTTGGGTCAGCAGATGACTTACGTAAACATGTAGGTTAGGTATGACTGGTAACTGCAGCCTGGAACAGACTCCTGCAGACACAGCCACCAGACCTGGTCCTTCCCTCCTTCAGGGCAAAGCGTCTGAGCAGACAGGAAGAACACCAGGCAGCCACAAGCCAAGCTGGTGTAAATACCCAAAAGGCCCAGATAGTCACCTATGTGACGTGATTTCAGAGGCGCACACGATACCACTTCCTTCCACTTAAAACATCTGAGAGTTTTTGAAACTTGCTTTGTTTCTGCCAAAGCACAAGAAGACGTAGTGTGAACTGAATTTAGTTGATTGTTGGTAGGGAGTTTGAAGCATGGCTTAGGAAAGATTTAGAGATAAATCATTGTTCTTTTCAGCAATATGTTTCACAGTTGTTGGTTCTGTGCCCATTTCAGAAGATCATATTGAAATGGAAGCTCTCACCAGGACCCTCTTTCTCTTTCATACCTCATCATATTTCTTTGCCCCTCCCATATACATTCACCATGATGGTCTTGTTTTGAGTCCTGATTAGAAGCTCATGGCCACTGCACTCTTGGTATTTTCCTTTTCCCACACAGAGGTGCTCTCCTGGCAGGTGGGTTTCCTGTCACTGTTGCTCCACAGCCCAGAAGGACCCTCCACAGGGAAGCCATTACTGGCCATCCCATTTGCCAATTCTGTCGACCTCCTGAGGTTAATTTATTTTACTTCCTGACACTTCTCACTTCCCTCTTCACACATTTGGCGCTTTAAATTCAAGATCTATTTATGAATTCATTCAACAATAATTATTGAGCACTAACATATGCAGGTACTAGTCTAGGTCCTTGTGATTCAGCAATGAACAAACGGATGAAAATCCCTGCCCTTAAGGAGTTTATGTTCCAGTTGTGGAGTGAAGGTGTTCTAATGACAAACACAGTAGGTCAGGAAATCAATGCTAGAAGGTAACCATGCTTTAGAAGAAAGTTAAGGAAAGCAAGTTACGGAGGATCAGCAGTGTCAGGAGTGGATTGTGATAAGAATTAGAATCAGATTAGGCCTCAATATAAAGAAGGTAAAATTTGATCAAAGAATTGAAGGTGGTGAAGGTGTTAGCCATGCAAGCATCTGATGGATGGAAGAGCATTCTAGGCAGGCGGAACCACTACTACAAAGACCTAAAGCAGAAGCATGTGTGGAAAGTTCCAAGAACAGTAAGGGGCATTGTGGCTGCGGTTGAATAAGTGAAGAAAAGCATATAAGGAGAAAAGTCCTAGAGTCAATGGGAACCAAGTTCATACAGAGTCTTTTACTTTAAGTGAAACCAGGCCCCAATGCAGGGTTTGGAGCAGAGGCAAGAGATGATCTGACTGATGGTTTAAAGGCTCACTCTGCCTCTGAATAGTCTGTGGAGAGGTAAGAGAAAAACAAATAAACATACAGGAACATCGTTATATGCCTGGCCCAAGGGTTATGAGAAGTGCTTGTTGAATGAATTAATATATGAATGAACGGAATATAGAGACTGAAGAAAAAGATACACAGAAATCCTCACAGGCATGAAGTAATGGGTGATGTGTTTTCACACCTTTGGGAATCAGACGTGGTTTATTAAGAACCCACCTTACAGTGGTATGTGTTTGAATATGTGTATGTTTGTATCTCCACACATACATATAAATATTTACTGTTTATATTCTGTGTGGAAAGCACTTTTAATTCTGATAAATGCCTTCACCTAATTTATGTTACACATATAAACACATGCATAATGTAGTGTTCACTGATGTCATGCTCCATATAAGGCTACTTCCACTTCCTGAAAATAGCTCATTCTAAAACTGTCTAGCTGAGGGTGATTTTTTTCAAAAAAATTCTGAACTTTATGGAAGAAACCTGTTCTCACAAAAATAAAGGTCATGGTTTTTTTTTTTGGTATAATTAATCTACAGTTATATGAGGAACATTATGTTTACTAGACTCCCCCCACCACCAAGTCCCCCCCACAAACCAAGGTCATGGTTTTAATTGCCATTTAGGTACGTTAGTTTGAAAAAGGGAAGAAGTTTCTACAGACACAGATTTTTTTCTCAACCCAACAAACTTAGCAGTAAAGACTTTGTTGAAGCATGAGAAAAGGCCAAAAGAGCAAAATCTGGAAAGCCCTGTACAAACCTACCTGGATGAAAAAGAAAGGACAGATGGATATTGACAGTAGGTTCATATATGAAAGGGAACAGATGTTTAAAATGTGCCAATATAGTTTTAAGATTATCAGTGTCAAGGCTGGACAATTTTAAGGTTCGAAGAAATTGACTGATTTCATTTAATTATTCACAAAAAATTTCAAGCATAGATACGTTCACAAAAAAATTTCAAGCATAGATACATACATACATAGAATTACATTGTATGGCACAGGCAATGTAAATTGAGCAGGACAATATATAGGCTCACACAGTTGACTGCATGCATTCCCAACTGGGGTAAGAAATTTGCTCTTGGGCAAGATAAAAATAGTATATACTTTTAATGTTTAAGATACAAATATACATACAGGACAGACATACAATATATTTGTAATATTAAAATTTGATGGGAGGAATGATAAGGGGAAAAGATATCTAAAGAGACTCCTTAGGAGAGCAAAAACAAAAAGATTGAGAAAAATTTGTTGAGAAGCAAATGATAATAATAAAATATAACAAATGATTAAGTATGTTGTGGAAACACACCAGGAACACGTATCTTGGTACAGAGTGGGAGGTCAGGGAAGGCCTCCTGGAAGGATGACCCTTAGGAATTGCTCTGGCAAGCGGGAGGGGAACGGTGTGTCAGAATCAAGGCGGAAGAGTTCATTCAGAAGACAGGGAGAATCACTAGCACAGACTTCTATTGAGCAAAATCTATATAAACCCCTAAATTATCTAGCTTGACTAATTTGGCTAATTAATTCCTGAAGTCAGGTAGGTCACAGAGAAAACTGGAAGTTGAAGTTGGTCACATTTTGGACCTAAAATCTGTCCTTTCTTATGTAAGGGCCTTTCTTTCCATTGTCTGCCATCGTCACTAATAATCTCACCACCTCCTGCCAGAGACTTCCAGGAGCCCCTTACTGTCTCCCTCTAATCACCCCAGAGCAGCAGAAGAACATAGTGATCTTAGGAAGTCAAGTGCGAAATTGACTACCTGGACAGCGCCCCTGCTGTATTCCTCCTCTGCTCTCAAACCTTCCTGTTGAACCAAATCGACTCCTTAGCTTGCCAACTATGTGTTTCTATAGGGAGGCTCTAAACCACTGCTCTGAGAGAATTCAAGCATTCCTTCAAGTCAATGACTCTTAAACTTTTAGAATCCAAGGAACGCTTACAAACCTCTCTGCATTCATCAGTCACACATATTGTAGAGTTCCTACAATATGCCGGGCACCGTTCTAACCCCTGACCATAGAACAGAGCAAGGCAGGCAGGGTACCTCACTCACGGAGCCTGCTTTCTCAGGGACCTATGACAAATAGGAAATACATGAACAAAGAATTAAATCTGATCATTTCTTTTAAGGCTAAGTGTTATGAAGTAAATTTTTTTAAATTAATGAATTAACAAGTAATTTTAGAAAAGGACAGGATTAAGGAGAGGAGGTGATGTCTGAGCTGTGACTGAATAATAAAGACCCAGCTGTGTGACTGTCTGAGGGAAGAGAGCCTCAGCATAGGGAGCAAAATGCACAGAGGCCCTGAGATGGAAATGAAAATGTGCAGAGGAAAAGCTGAGAGCGGGCATGCACCTATATGCACTTGTTCTTAAAATGCAAATTTCAGTATCTGTGGTTTAATAGACTGCTACCCTATATGTGTCTCCCTGGAACCCCAGGATCCAGCAGGAAGAGTTAATATCCTTACACCCTGGTCTTCTGCTCTCATTTCAGTTTTATGAACCAGAACGCATGTCATATCATGTGTTAGATATCTTTAATAGCACCTGTACACTAAAGCATAGTAGATATGCAATTGTCATACAACTCATAGGTGAACCTGGAAGTCCTAAAATCTTCCCATATACATGACTAAGAATCCTAGCTATCTGCTAAAGAGGCAGGGGCATATGGTGGTTACACATGTGGGAAGCAGATTTTCTGGGTTTGAATCCTAGCTCTGACACTTATTTAACTATGGGAACATGGGCAATTTAAATAAAATTTATTTGCCTCAGTTTCCTATAAAATAAGAACAGTGATAATAATGTCTCATAGTATTTTTGTGAGGATTTAATGATACAATGCACGTGAAGTCATTGAAAGACTTTAGGTACATTAGAATTTATAATGGTTATGATATGAGTCATGAATTCCTGCTCAGCTATGCCCACCATTCCCACTCAAAATCATTACATTTCCTCATCGTAACCTACTTTTTTCTTTGTTACCAAAGGTCAAATTACAGCCAATTTACAAAGCTCAGATAAAATGCCACAATAACCATGAAATGTCTACTGATTTCCATTTCCAGAGAAGCCATTTAAAAAACGACTAATGTACTGTTTATACCATTAGTCTAGTCATTTACTACCTTACAAGGTGATTTTGTAAACAGGTTTTGCATATTCTGCTAGATTGTAAATCATTTAGAGCAGCAGTCCCCCCAGAAATATAGTTTGAGACACATAAGTAATTTAAAATGTTTTAGTTAGCCACTAAAAAATTTAAAAGCAAGTGAGTTAATTTTACTACTATACTTTATTTAACCCCATAACTAAAATATTATAACTATTATATCAATATAAACAAATGATTACTGACTTTCTTTAGTACTGAGTCTTTGAAATTTCGTGTGTATTTTATCCTTAGAGCACATCTCAATTTGCCTAGCCATATTTCAAGTGTTCCACAGGCACATGTAGATACTAACTATCATTTAGGACAACACAGCTTTAGGGCATGTATTTTCCCGTATTTATCATAATGCCTATCATAGCATAGTCCCTATTTAATAACTTTGATTATTGGTCAAATTAATTGCTTTACTAATTTATTATTGGTTCAAAATCTAATAGCATAGATTTCCTCCTCGTAACCTACTTTTTTCTTTGTTTCCAATGGTCAGTTACAGCCAACTTACAAAGCTCAGATAAAATGCCACAATAACCATGAAATGTCTACTGATTTCCATTTCCAGAAAAGCCACTTAAAAAACGACTAGTGCACTGTTTATACCATTAATCTACTCATTTACTACCTTACAAGGTGATTTTGTAAACAGGTTTTGCATATTCTGCTAGATTGTAAATCATATTTCTGCTATTCACAGCACAAAAAGTAAAAACATGGGAAAGCAATTTTGGCATCTTTAAAGAATAAGAAGTTCTTTCTCTGAAGTGATAAAATTTTCAGTTATATTTCTCTTAAGAATATAGCTAAGAAATATTAGGCCCTGGATTTCTGAAATAGTATATACAGCAATAAAATTATTTATTTGTTTGACATATTTGAAAAAACAATTCATTCCTACTTTCCTGATAAGAATTTTAGATAAGAGTAAGTAAGTCTTAAACATAGAAGATTTGGTAAATTTTGGTGAAAATGTTTTGATGTCATTTTCATGCTCACCATAGGACTCTTCCTTAAAGTGTGCTCTGAAATGTATTGAATGCTTTCATAAATGATTTCCTATTACTCAGAGTTACAAAATATGAATGATATTATTTGCATAATCATTAGCAACATGCTGTCAGGTCAGATCAACTTGAATGGTTCTTATTAGAAAGTTGATATGAAAGAAAAGTGAAAATCTTGATTTTCTACCACTCCAAAATTGTAGCTACCCACTTCCTTAGCAACTTAATTCCTACCTTTCCTTTAAACCTTAATTATCCATATGTCTGAACTATTGACCGTGGTAGATAATTATAAAAAAACTAACAAAATATGTTAATTAGGGAAATAAAATGACTCACCTTTGGCAATTTCAATGGTAATCTGCAAATTGGCAACTGATTATGGTTTCCATCAAGTGTAAATGGTTGATCCAAGTTGTGGACTATCTTTTCTTTAGGTATTTTATAAACAGCAATGGTCCCCTTATAATGAGGGCAGCTGTAGTTTCCAAATTCATCCACCTCTTTGATTTGCAGTTCCAGCCTTGGTTTTCTTTGTAAATGAAAAATAAGCTTGTGGTCTTTTCCATAATCCTTCCCATTGCCTAAGTAGTAGTAGAATGCATTTGTTACTATTCAGATATAGTACTTTGTCCTACTTAATTTTAAAAATTCCAAATAATCATTTCCTTTTTTAAATACAGCTAAGAAAGCTTTTTGGAGGTCATTGCCTCTTGTCAAACTATATAACCTGACAGAGGAGCAATAGGCTGAGACTGTGTAGATTACTAAAAAGATTCCTTATCTGTAATCGGACCAGGTGCTCTCTGGCTACTTGTAGATCCAATAATATTTGATTTTCTTTTTTTATTCCATTTTGCTACAGAAATTTGAAAACATTCAGCTCTTTCTGTATTGAGATTCAATAATTTGATATTCATCATTTTCCTTTTCCCTAATTATTCATATCATATTGTACATTATCATGAACTTACAATAGACATTCTAGAACTGCACTCTCCTATATAGTAGCCACTAGCAACATGTAGCTTTTCAAATTGAAGTTAAAATCAATCAAAATTAAAAATTCACTTGTCTTTAGTCACTCCAGACACATTTCAAGCAATAGCCACGTATGTTCAGTGCCTATCTCACATGAAAGTTGTAGATATCAAACATTTCCACCATTACAGAAATAGTGCAGTTCTAGAACTTCCAAATGGAATAGTTGTGGATTCATGTTACTGAAATTTCTATGAAAATCTGATGAGTTCCCCCAAAATAATGATACGTCCTCTCAACTACTCACTGAAAATACTGGAGTTTTAGTGAACACAACTTTTCACTCACAGGGCTTTACTGTGACAATCAGGATATTTTGCCTTGTTATTGCAGTGGTAAAACAGACACTGCCATGTTTCCTAAGGCATGTTTGCATTTCCCTTAGCAAAACTGAAGAGTGAGCTATAGCGTAGCGGTTAACATGTGCTGTATGTGAAGATCTAGATCCAAGTCCAGTCCCGAGCATTTATTTACCTAGGCTGTAATATTTATCCACTTCTTTCATATCTCTGAACTTCTTGGAGCCTTGACTTCCTTATTTTTAAAACCAGAGAAATAAAACTTACCCCCTAGGATTGTTCTGGAATGAAATGAAATGATATGGATAAAATGACTGGCGCAGGGCCTGACACATAATAAATGCTCACTAAATGAGCAATGGAGCAAATGATGAAAAAGAAGCAGGATTCGTTGTTTTGAATTTACACGACCAAAAGCAACCCACATAAACTTTTCAAAGACCTGTCAATAGGATGCTTTTGTATCTAAGTTGCAACTTCCTGCTGCTCCTAGAAGCCTGAGAGTTAACTGCCCAGAGCCGTTGCTCATGAAAAATCTTCTTATGTTGCCTATATTCAGTGACAGATATAGATGACATCAATAGTTTTCTCCCTGTTGTGAATTTCTAAAGCACAATTTAATCTAGAAATAGAAGAACTCCAGATTATGGACGGTGCAGGAGTATGTCCCTTTGCGTAAGTCTATATATAAGGACAACCTGGCTATTTGAACAAAACAGATGCATATGACATCCTAGGACAGGATTGATAAACTGGGATTTGCCTTCTTAAAAGAGCTTCACTCCTGAAAAAAAAAAGATGGTTAATTATTTGGAGCCACTGAAATGTCATTTAGTTAATAGTAAATTAGGTAGAGTTTCTTGATCACTGGAGTACGTCCTGGCAAATTTCTACTTCCGCTAGAGCATTATCAAGAAACATGTTGCTACCTTGGTCTCAGGAGAATACAATTCAGTAAATTTCAGAATCCCTGAAAGATACTCCCTGCCAGGTACATAATTACTCCTAAGGAGTAATTTATATACAGGATATAAGGATTGAGGGTGAAGCATAGTTACATTGGCTCCATTTAGATTTGGAACTTACCTATCTCTTATTGCCAGTTCATTTGTATAAATACAGATTGTCATTCAAATCTATATAAGTCACATTTCTATATGGAAAGGGATGAAATTATTGAGGACTTACTAGTAATAAATAGCATGATCTCAGTGTTATAAATAGAAAGCATTATGAAGATTTTTAGCATTGGAATTTCATTGTTGCCAAGATCTAACACTGTATTTTAAAGGTCCCTTGTCACAGAAAAAAATAAAACCATAAAAAGAATAAACAGCACAAAGAAATGATACTATTTTTTTCCCCACACTGATATACTTAGCGAAGTAAAAGCAAAAGGCATTCATTGAATACCCAAATTATGAAATCAACAATTGGTTGACCTTTTGAGAAATTCTTTCTCCTCAATATATTATGTATATAATTCTTAGCAGGGCTTTGGAATAGTAACTTTTCGATAAATATTTGTCATACAAAGAAATACAGAATTTATATTTTGTGAGTTACTAAATGTTCCTTATAGCAATACATTTTATTCTCAACAGTAGATATTGGGATATTTTTCACTGACAACATGGAAAATATAAATGAAGACATATAGGCTCTTACTTAGAGAAGTTAGGTGAAAAGGTAAAAAGCTAGCGCTATGGGGGAACCAAAAGAATCCTATGAGAACCACTTGCCCAGGGGATTTCTGTAGGCTAACACATCTCTACTACCTCTAACTCTAAGCCATCATCATCCCTTGGTTTATGGCAATGGCTCATTAACTGGTCTCCCTGATTCTTCCTTTGCATATGAATTAGATTATAACTGTGATGCGACTAGATGATGTTCTATTCTATTCTATAGGTAGATAGATATAGATTAGTTATACTCTGAATCAGATCATGTGGCTCCTCTGTTTACACCCTTCAACACATTTCACTTAGAGGCAAAGTCCTTACAAGGCCTTCAAGGAATGATCAGTACTCCCCTCATGTCCTCTCACTTCCTCTCATCCAAGCATCTGAGCCTCCTTGCTGTTCCTCAAACTGATCAGACATGTGTTGCCTCAATTCATTTGCATTTTTATCCCTCTGCCTGGGACAAACTCCCCTGAGTTAAGCGTATGGCTTGCTCTCTCACCTTCTTAAAGTATCTGTTTAAATGCCACCTTCTCAGAAAGGTCTTTCCTGGTTAAGTCTATTTAAAATTGCAAATCTGCCACTCCCTCTGAGACTCTCTATACCCTTTCCCTGCTTCATTATTCTTTAAGGCCCTTTTCACTGCCATCAAGCTGTTTTATTTACTTATTTGCCTCTTCTCTGTCTCTCCACGGTAGGATATAACATACATAGGGACAGGGAAATTTTGTTGGGTAAATAAAAGGATGGTCATTCTAACATTCTATGCATATATCTTGGAAAATCTCTTCCCTGGGCCAAAGGGTGCTCAGGGCAACTTTGGCACACACAGACCTCTTCAGGGAATTACTGGATGTTATGGGTGATGATAAGGTGTCATTTTATAAAATTTTGTCTAACCATTTCCCAGGACTTTCTGAATTTTGTGAGCATTAGGGGCTTAGGTGTTTTGCAATAGATAGCTTAAGTACTGAATTAATAGTTCTAATTTGGAAAATAAAAGCATACTCCAGCTTATATCCAGTAGAATGCCAAAGGCCAATATAAAAATGAAGAGGAGCACCTATAAGTCTTATTTCCTCTTAGAAGTAGAAATATAGTCCATGTCCTTTGACCTTACTCAAAAGATTCCTCTCTATTCTACATAAATGAATATTAAGACTTTGACATTTCCCAAAAGGCAGTCACCAAAATGTATTAATTAAAGTTCTAAGCACTTTAAATTACATAATAATATAATGTTCTTACCCAAGCTTTTGTCTTCATTTTTCTAACAAAGACTCCTAGCTGTCAGGCACCATCCTAGGGACCAGGGACTGAATGCTGCCTACCAGTAGGGTGGGCCCTTTTCTCATGAGACTGTGGTCAGAGAAACTGACATTGATCAAACAATGAAATGAATAAATAGAAGATTGTACCCATGGTCACGTCCACAAAGGAGAAATTCATAAGGATCTGAAAATGCAAAATAAGGACTGACATAATCATGAAAGACAGGGAAGGCTTCTCTCAGTATGATCATCAAGGTGAGATATGAAAATGCAGACAGAGGTACCTGGAGGTGGAGGTGCAGATGGGTGGGGAGGAGAACCCTCCTTGCAGACCAGCTCTGACTGCACATGTTTGAGATTCACAGAGATGGCCCTGACAGGAGGATGAGGTATCAATTCTTTACTGAGGGACTTAGAGAAAAATCCACTGAGGCTCCAGATCTGAGTACAGGCCTCCAGGCAAAGCAAAGCAGAAGTGGCACCTGGCCTGAGCCCTTTCCTGAGTGAAGGTGAGTTCTCCATTCCTTACATGAAAGAATTGCATGTAGACTGGCGTTCTCAAGCACTCTTATTTTAGCATCTGCTCACCACTCCCCATTACAGGCACTAACACAATCGGTACCACTGCCTGTGAAGAGTGCAGTCAGTCGCTCCTGCTTAGGTACGCACAGCTGCTGTCCCAGGCGTGACAAGAAAATCATTTGCATCATTTGTTTGGGTGGGACACTTCCAGTTTTTACTGTATCTTCTTAGAGGAATTGTCCTGGGGCGGATCCGGTGGTTTCTGCTCCGGACGCCAAGTAGGAAGGGATCTCTTCCACCTTCCTTTCTGCCTTCCCTCTCCTTTCCCTTCCCCTCTCTCCAACATCCTTGTCACCCACTCACAAATCCTGTCAGCTGACTGAGATGACTGAGACTCTGCATGTGAAAGTGGAAGAGACACCGCAAATTGGGACACTTTTGGGTCTCATTTTTTTCTGAGAAACCAGAGAAAGCACAGCTTCAGCTTTAAGCTGCATCATTTTTGAAGCAACATAGAGCCAGTGGAGCTTGGAGTAATTTTCAGAATCAAAAAGAAAATAGGCATCATTAAAAATCAGTGGGATCTGTATCAGTTCGTAAGAGAACAGAGAATACTAATTCAAGTCAAGTCTATGGCAGGACATGTGGGCTAGAAATCCCAATAAAACCCATCTCTCAACTCTCCCCCATACCTCATATTTATACACATACTTGTTAGATTCTACTCCACCTCAAGGAAAGAAGTTGGAGAGGGGGAGAGGTTGAACTACTAAAAAAGAAAGCATTGCATAAGCTGATGGACAGTAACCATAATGTGGTTGTTAGGGGGGACCTGATATAGGGGAGAGCATAGTAAACATAGTATTCTTCATGTAAGTGTAGATTAAAAATTAAAAAAAAAAAAAAGAAAGAAAGAAAGAAAGAAAGAAAGAAAGAAAAGGGGGATTACTCCTTGATAGGATAAAACTATTAGTAAATCAAAGATCAACACATGCTTTAAATATCCTTAATGTTGATCACTTAAAGGGTGTCAGATGATCAGCTATGGAGATACTCTTTTCTGATAATATTCCTTTCTCTTAAAAAAAAAAAAGAAAAGCAGTTACTGTGTGCTGACCTCCAATGAGTTCTGCACAGTGGTATAGAGGGCATGTCAAAGTGTGGGCAAAGGGTCTGTTTGTTTCTATGCAGAAGATCAAGGCCTAGCTTGGATACCCAGAAAATGAACTAAGATACGATATGAGGAGGAGCTTCCGGCATCAGCACTCTCTGGAGGACTTGTGCCGGGGGATGATCATCAAAAAGCCTCCACAGGGATCCGGACGATGCTGCGGTTGTGGCTGCATCCAGCCCACCATCTCCTGGACTTGCCATAGGAATGAGGAGGGAGATGTCTAGGCTGGCATGTGCATACAATGAGACAACAAATTTGACTGGATCTGTACTGTTGGAACTCAACCAGGAGTTGGGAGGGGTGCAAGTTGTAGCACTCCAAAATCTTATGACTATAGACTATCTAAGGTTAAAAGAACATATGGGATGTGAACAGATCCCAGAAATGGGCTGCTTTAATTTGTCTGACTTCTCTCAGACTGTTCAAGTACAGTTGAACAATATCCATCATATCATAGACAAATTTTCACAAATGCCTAGGGTGCCTAAATGGTTTTCTTGGCTTCACTGGAGATGGATGGTAATTACAGATTTGCTTTGTTTATGTCACCGTATTCCTATTATGTTAATATGTGTGTGCAAATTAGTTAGTAGTTTAAAACCTATACATACTTAAGGTACTCTACAAGAAGATATGTCAAAGAAATAATCAATCCTCCCATGTTTCCTTCCATATGCTACATCTATAGCTTTTCTTCTTTCTTCCTAATTACAACCCTTAAATAGAATTCGTGCCTCATATCGAATTTACCGAGTATCATAATTCCTCCAGGTGGTAAAGATACCTCGAGACAAGTGCTGGGCATAGAAGCCACAGGGCATAAATCTGCAAAGAAGTAAAAAGCTAACCTTTTCAAACAATATGGCTTCTCTCTCACTTACCAACTTTACATTTCCCTGTATGGCCCCGGAAGATGACTGGTTAGCCAGAGACGGGTAAGATTCCTCAAGGGAGGAACAACCTAAGACAGGCACAGTCGCAGGGGGGGCATCAGGTGAGAATTTGGGGATCAACAGAGGTGAGGCTCAGAACCTCACCCCCCCTGCTTTGAGAGAAATCTTCTGCATCCGTGGATGTTTTGCTGCCCTTGTCTAGCCTGGATTAATACTTAGTCCATAGGCACACACCTGATCATCTGATCATCTACATTTGCCCTCTTACAGCACTAAGCTATGTTTTCTACCTTTATCTTGCATCTACCTATCACTTCAGCATTTTATTAAAAATAAAAATAATAATAATAATAAAGGGAGAAATGTGGGATCAACATATAAATCAAGTACAAAAATCAAAAGAATATTCATATTTGACCTGATTGTTTATAGGTCATAATGCATGATCAAAACCGAAAGTTTCTGTGATGAATGCCCTTGTACTGTTCACCATGTAAAAATTTATTCACTATCTAAGAATTTGTTCACCATGTAAGAACTTGTTCGTTATGCTTCAGAAGATTGGAGACTGACGAGAATTAGACTTGAGATGGATTAATGATTGTGTACATTGAGCATTCACCCCCCTATACTGAATTTTATTGTTGTTAACAACCATTTGATCAATAAATATGAGAGATGCCCTCTCAAAAAAAAAAAAATTTCTAAAAAAAAAAAAGAAAGCATTGCAACGGCAACTCTCGTGAAGTTCTCTTTATCTCCTTTCTCACATAGCTGTTTACTCTGTGCTCCCCTTTCTCTCATCTCCTTTTATCTCTTCTCATTCATTCCCTCACTTCTCTCACCTCTCCTGCCACATAGCATATTCATTTGCCTTGTTTGTTTTTCTCAGCATTTTCATGTACACATATGTATTGAAAGCCTTTGATGTGCCAGGCACTATTCTAGACGTAGGAGTATGTAGCAAGAGAGAGATAATCATTGCCCTCATGAAATTTGTATTCCAGTGAAGAACAAAACATATGAGTAAAAAGGAAGTAAACCAATAAATAAGTAAAATAGTTTCAAACTGTGGTAGGATTTATAATGGAAACAAAAACGCTCTAGATAGATAAGAGAATGAGAAATAAGAGGGGTACATAATCTAGATCAAAGGTTTTTAAATACTTTTATGCCATGGGCCCTTTGGAGTTGGGTGAAACCTATTGATTCCTTCCCAGGAGTCTTTTAAATGTTCAAAATATAATAAATGGAATTATAAATAAGACAAATATATGAGAATATAGTTCTATCCATGTATCTCTTTGGAGTCCACTGACCCCAGGTTGGATTCTTTGTAGGACATTGTAACGAGCTGGGAATAGAAGGTAATTAGAAGGTTCTAATCAGGGGCATAATAAAGTATGATTTAATTAAAGATCATTGTCATGACTGTGTGGAAATAGGTTTCATGTGGCTAATGGTGGAGGCAGAAGAGCATTTAGGAAGCAAGTGTGTTTGTGTAGGAAAGAGATGGTCTTAGCTTGGATTCATTTGGAAATCATGGAGAAGACTATTCCTAAAAGAATTTCCCTTGAAGTCTGCCTATAAGGGGCACATGCATCCCCTAATAAGAGAAAAGCCTGGAAAGGAAGAAGTAAATAAGTCTTTTTTTCTTCCTACTTTTCAAAAGCCTTCCAAAGTTCTCTGTTTTCCTTAATACAAGTTTAGTGACCTCCTGAAATGTGTGGCTTATAGACCATAGAATATACAAAATATCCTTATACTTACTTGAAGCAAATATGTTTCCAGCAAATCTTAAAAGAAGTTGTTCTCCTTCTTTTACTTGGAAATGGCGCGATGGCTCTGGAGGACCGCTGAATGCTTCCAGACGCAAGTTCCTAAGCACATGGTTTAATTCTTTCGAAGGCACCACCAAAAGAACTATTTTGTGTGGATTGTCTTTGTGGTGATATAGCACAATGCAGGCAGTAGTACTGAGCATGGCTTCCTCTAGAGACTTCACAAAAGACACCAAGTGGCTGTTGTCCACAGCAGAGGAAAGCCGAAGCACGATGAGCCTGCATGGAAGACAGGAGGTGTGACATAGGGAAAACGCGACCTCAAATGCATCACCGATAATTAGTAACACCCAAGGAAAGAGCTGTTATCATCCAAACATCCTTTAAAAACAAGCATTCTGGTGACCAACTGGTGAGACTCACAGATGACTTTAATGAAACTGTTGGCACTCAGGAAACCAGCTCAAAGTAGACCAAGTTCTAAAACAGTTGTTCATAGACAAAGAAATCATCTAGTCCCAGATCACTTGTAAATATGACAGCATATTTTAAATCATATTTCAAGTACTTCTACTGAAGAATATTACTGCAAAATATAGGAGAGAAATATTAGCAAGATAATCCATCTACTACCAAAAGAACACAGAATATATGTCATAATGAAGTGGGGATTGAAACATTCATCTATGTCATTAGGTGGTAAGAATTGATATGAGAGACCCTGTTTATGGGTTGAAGGGACAAATTTGTATGTTGGAAGCCTAACCCTAGTACTGCAGAAAGTGACTTTATATGGATGTAGGATCTTTACCCAGGTAATCAAGTTAATGTAGGTCATTGACATCCATCCTAATGCAATATGACTAATGTCATAAAAAGGTGAAATTTGGTCACAGATATACACATACTGAGAGAATGCCATGTGAGGCCAAGAACAGGCACCTACAAGCCAAGGAGGGAAGCCTGAGACAGATCTTTCCCTCACAGTGCTCAGAAGAAATGAACTTTGCTAACACCTTAATTTTAGACTTCCAGCCTCTGGAACTCTGAGACTAATTTCTGTTGTATAAACCATGCTGTTTGTGGTACTTGGTTCTGGTAGTGTGACAAACTAACACAGACACCTGCTCCTAGCTGGACCACCCATTGCCCAACTTTTCTCCAGAGAACTGCCCCAGGGGCCTTTCACCAAGAGTATCCCAGCACCCACGGATACAGACTGACTAATGTTTGGCTGCAAAGCCAGCCTCCCTAGTATTCACAGTCCAGAGCACCCCTGAGATACCAGGCTGAGGTAAAACTTCAGTTGAAACTGGAAGTTTTCCCATTTTCTTCCCTTGCCCTACTTGCGTCTTTCACTCCCTTACAGAATTCACCTGAGAACCCTCTCTAATAAACCATTTGCTTGCCTATCTTAGCTTCTGTTTCTGGCCCAAGATAACTGCAGACTTAAGATCTTCCATTTTGAAATAAAGTCTATTTTTAGACATATGTTTGCCCTCACTTTGAATGTCTACGCATGAAGCTTAAAACTGTCTAAAACTTTTCTCATAATGAGCTGTCTAGAAAACATGGAAATGAGAAAGCAAAATGAGGACACTGAAATAATCAATTCAGTTTATATATACACAGTTACAAGATCAGCATAATATGAACACTTAATTACTAACTCCATGGAATTTCATAAAAGAAGGTGCTATTTTAACACTATTTTGGAATTGGAAGAAACCTGTAGAAATAAATCTGTTATGAGTGGTTTCCAAAAGCACTTATTAAACTATCAAGAGTGAAATTATAGATAGCATACTTATGTCAATTCTGGTTTGCATCTTAAGCACACCCTAAAGAACTATTCATGTTCCTATTTGAGGAATAAAAGTTTAATCCTACGATTCCATTTCAGTAAACCTCAGTAATAAATCATCAAGATGTAATGACACTAACTTTTGTAGTTTACTATTGTATTACCTCTCTAAATGTTCACACAGTTCAAACGATATCAAGCCACTCTGCACGGTTCTCACCACAACATCATCAAGCCCGAACCAATCACTGTCTCGGCTTCTGAATCCCAGTAATTTCAAAGAATCACAGGCATTGTTCCCAGGTTTTCGTATTGAAGCACTTTTGGTCCTATATAGTGGTAGCATAAGAGAAATTGGGAAAATTTATATAACATAAATCATATTTAATGCCTTCATTCTTTCATTAAGTTAATAATCCAATAACAATTCATTAACTGTATACTAGATGACAGCAATTATGCTATGCACCAGGAATACAAAGATAAGAAATATATGGTGCTTGCTCTACAGAAGATCACAGTACTACAGTATTATGCAATTACAGGACAAGGTGATATGTATAGTGATTAAGGGAATGTACAGGGTACTTTAGCAGTGAAAGGAGGGTGCTCAGGGAAGCTTGCAAAGTGAAAATGCTGATATTTGAGATGAGCTTTGGAGAAAGAGAAGCATTTGATTACTGGCAAAAGAGTTACAGAAACACCCAAAACCTTAATAAACTTACTGGTGTAAATCAAAATGCTTTAGGATATCTAAGAGTTCGTGTAGAGCATAAGAAGTGAGACCACTGACTCTGGAGCAACACTAGCTACTTTCAGATCTTTCAGGTCTCTGCCTCTCACTAACTGTACAACCATGAACAACTTATTTGTTTTCTCTGAATCTCAGTTTTCTTATATATATTATGAGAGTACTAATAGTATCTACATGTAGGATTAAATGAGCTGGTATGTGTAAAGCACTTAAATTGTAGTTAACATAAATGGTACTAATATTCTCATCCTGATAATTCCTAAAGCAGGCATAACCAGTTAGCTTTCATGTATATTTCTCCTTCTCAGTTAACCTGTCCCACCCAAAGGTCCTGAAAGAAACAGCTGTATGTGTCATGTGACAAAAGCTGATTTGATTCACAGAAGACCAATTTCCAACATTCAGCCAATTTGATCTTTTTTTTGGGAATTTAACTAAGTAAAAGGCCTAGAGCTCAGAACTTGTCATTATCCTGTGGCTGCAGTGCCCTGGGATATACAAATTAATAAACAGAGAAATTATTAAGAAAGGAAAAATAGAACAGAGTCTAAGAGAGGAAAGAGAAAATCAAGATAAAAGAATCCATGTAGTCCTAGAGATGGAGTAGCCTTATAATAAACTCCTCTTTTCTTGACTTCACTTAAATGGATATCTGTTCCTCACAATGAATGTAAGAAAAACCCTTGCTATTGAACATCTTGGAGGGGTGAAAAAAAAAAAAAAGAACTTGGTCTAATGACACTACAACCCACAAGGGGACAAAGCCGCTCTGGCTGGTAGTAAGAATACAGACCCAAGTGTGAATCACACGTCTTTTGTGTGAAGAGAATTAGTCATGGGTTTAAAGCCACCTTACTTCACAGGCTAATCTATGATCCATAAATTAGGAATTGAACAATTTAAACTGTATATCTGAAAATGTTAGACTTGATTGATTCCTTCAGGGGATCAACCAGATTCAAATAAGGAGCAGAGATGGAAAAATAAGATTTCGTTTTTGGCTTTTCATTTATAACCACAAATACAGTAAATTTTGTTATGCTGAGTAGTTAATAATTTATTAACATAGGAAGATATATTCATACTGAATCCAAAACTTCAGTCATTCCCTAGAACCTGACTTAATGAACGATAATATGAATTTTTTTTTCTGATGACAAACTTTTACTTTTTTCTACCAATAGACTAAATTTTCTAACACTGTAGTGGGGTTCTCAACTATAGTGGGCCTGACCCTTCTCCCAGATCCCAGATGGGTGTATAAGCTGAACAAATAGTGCATTTGGCATTCACTGGTCCTATTTGTCAAAAATCCAACTTCCCCCCATTCTGACCACCTGATAGGATTGTACTTCCTGTCTCCTAGAAGTTGAATGGGGCCATGTGACTAGTTCTGGTTAATGAATAATGAACGAAGGAAAGATGTGTCCCTTGAAGACCACGTATTTAATTGCTAATGTGGATCTACCAAAGCTCTTTCTTCTGCCACCATGACAGCAACCGGATAGTGGTTTCCTTTCAGCCTGAGTCTTCACGTGAGGATGGCCAAGCGACAGCCTGCCTGCCTTTGAGGCAACATGGCATATGTAAGATATAAAGACTGTTGGCATCAGTCCTTGAGATTTTAGGGTTTTGCTTTTAGCATGCTGTAAATTAATCTAGCCTGCCATGTATAATAGATCTGTGTTCTGGTCCCAGTGTTCTGTTCAGTGATGGGTTTGTGACAGACTTAGAGTGAAAGTAAGACTCAAGGCCTTTAAGTATATTCATAGGAAAAAGAAGTTTTCTTTTTTCCACTGAACTTGGAATTATGCAGATGTAACCATGTTGCCAGCATGAGGCACAAGCATGTCAGTGAATGGATTTGGCACAGAGGGAGGCAGGAAGGGAAGAAGAGGGAGACTGGGTATTTTTGGCTCCAGAAAAATGAAAAGATAAATGTATCTTCAGTTTTCTATTTATAAGGACCAAAGAATTCCTTTTTTTCTTAAAAATTTTAGGTTTGCTTTTTGGTCACTTAAAGTCAAAATAGCCCTTAATGGTGGAAAGATAAAATTTAGATTTCATTTTTTCCAGCATTATTGAGATATAATTGACATATAATATTGTGTAAGTTTAAAGTGTACAACATGATGATTTAACATATGTATATATTGTGAAATGATTACCATAATAAGGTTGCTTAATGCATCCATTACCTCAAATTTAGACTTTGCCATGTTAATAGATACACATAATATTGAAATCAAATTATTTAGTGCATTCTTATTTATCCCAGTTATTTGTAAACAACTCTGGAAATAAACTCTTCCTTTTATATATACTATTAACAAACGTTGACAACCAGCATTGCCTTGCATTGAATGGTAATCAGTCATACTCCACAAAACATAATAACATTTTGATGTATTAAAAGTTCCATAAAACATAATCAACCTTTATTAAGTCAACTTGTTCATTCAAGAATAATTGACCTTGCTATTTTTTGAGTCCAAGACTATTCCCATATCCAAAATTCTAGGCATTAAAGGAATTATAATTGGCTCATTTTAGGTCAAGTGCTTAATTAAAATGAGAAAGGACATTGAAGAATGTGAAAATTCCCATTTAGTCCATGTAGATAGAAAGGACAGTTTCCAGAATTTGTGGTACAATTCCCCAAAAATAAAGTGCCTGGGTAAACAAAGCAATAGGTGCCCACTCCAGGCTGCCTTTCTCAGGTTTAACAGTGACCTGATGCATCTTTTCCAGATAAATGCCTTAATGCCACACAATTAAAAGATACTCAGAAGATTTTTCACAAGTTAAAAAAGATCTATTTCAAGATACATCAGTGTTTTGTCCCTGCAAGTAGAAATAGATATTACTGGGAACTTTTCAAGGATAGGTTTTTTTTCCTTAACTTTATATTTTAGGGCAGTTTTAGAGAGGATGGTACGGATGTTTGCCATGTATCTCCTGCCTGCACATGTGCACAGCCTCCTCCATTATCAGTAACCCCCACCAGAGTGGGTCACTGACTACATGTTGAACCTGCATTGACACACATCATAATCCATAATCTATCCACAGTCCATAGTTTACATTAGGGTACATCTTTTGTATTGTTCATTCTGTGGGTTTGGACAAATATATAAAGACATGTATCCCCCATTATAGTATCATACAGAGTATTTTCATCACTAGAAAAATCCTCTGGATGCTGCCTCCCCCACCCCAATCCCTGGCAGCCACTGATCTTTTTACTGTCTCCATAGTTTTGCCTTTTCCAGGAAGTCATTCAGTATGTATCACACAGCATGTGGCCTTTTTGCGTTGGCTTCTTTCACTCAGCAACATGCATTTAAGATTCCTCCATGTCTTTTTGTGACTTGATAGCTCCTTTCTTTTGCGTGTTGGATAATATTCTATTGTATGGCTGTTATTTATCCATTCACCTACTGAAGGACATCTTGGTTGCCTCCAGGTTTTGACAGTTATGAATAAAGCATCTATAACATCCATGTGTAGGATTTTGTGTGGACATGCTTTCACCATCTTTGGGTAAATACCAAGGAGTGCTCATGCTGGATCATATGGGAAGAATATGTTTAGTTTTGTAAGAAACCAACAAACTGTTTTCTGAAGTGGCTGTACTATCTGGCATTTCCAGCAGCAATGAATGAGAATTACTGCTGCTCCACATCCTCACCAGCATTTTAAATTGTAAGTTCTGGATTTTGGCCATTCTAGTAGGTATGTACTGGTATCTTGTTGGTTTAAGTTGCATCTCACTGATGACGTAGGATGTGGAGCATCATTTCATATGCTTATTTGCTTATTTGCCAACTGTTCATCTTCTTTGGTGAGGTCTTTGTTAAATTAAGGTCTTCAGGTCATTTTTTAGGCAGGTTTTTTGTTTTCTTACTGTTGAGTTTTAAGAATTCTTTCTATATTTTGGATAACAGTCCTTTATCAGATATGTCTTTTACAAATAATTTTTCCCAGTCTGTGGCTCATCTTCTCATTCTCTGAACATTGTATTTCCCAGAGTAGAAAAGCCTTTTAATTTTATGACGCCCAGCATATCAATCATTTCTTTCATGGATTGTGCCTTTGGTGTTGTATTGAAAAAGTCACCACCATACCCAGAATCACTTTTATTTTCATCTATGTTGTTTTCTAAGCGTTTTATAGTTATACAGTTTACATTTATGTCTATAATATATTTTGAGTCAATTTTTGTGAAGGGTATAAGGTCTGTGTCTAGATTCACTTTTTGCAGGTGGATGTCAATTATTCCAGCAGCATTTGTTGAAGGGACTCTCTTTGCTCCATTGTATTGCCTTTGCTCCTTTGTCAAAGATCAGCTTACTGTATTTATGTGGATCTATTTCTGGGCTCTCTATTCTGTTTTATTGATCTGTCTGTTATTCCTCCACTACCATACTGTCTTGATTACTGTAGCTTTATCATATGTCTTGAAGTCAGGTAGTGTCAGTCTTCCTACTGTGTTCTTCTCCTTCAATATTATGTTGGCTATTTTGGGTTACAGTTTCTTTTTGATTTGAAAAATAAAAATTAGTCTTCCTTACCTCACTTTCCAATCCACAGGTAGCAATACATGCTCATAAGTACAATGGTACATAATAAATTTAAAATATTTCCAGTACCTCCAAGTTTAGTAAATGTGAAAATCACATTTGCTCAGTAAGCATTTGTTTCAAAATTTTGCTGAAACCATTTCACGATACTAAATGAGATTAATCTGTGTTGACAATAGAATGATCAGGACAAAGGAAAAAGAGGCATGTGTAATTTTACTATTGATAAAATTACCATTTCTTTATGTAAAACATGGTGACTATAGTTGATTACAGCCTTATATAATTGAAATTTGCTGAGTAGAATATATAAAAGAATTTCCCAAGAGAGTAAGAAGTTTTCAAAAGATAAATTTGTGCAGTGACTAATGTGTTAACTAGGTGAAAGGAATCCTTTCACAAACTATACATATATTATGTCACCAAGTTGTATACTTTAAATATCTTATAATTTCCTTTGTCAATTATACATTAAAAAGCTGACAAATAAATAAAATGACCATTTATTTTAGATTGAATCTCTAAAATATTATAAACTTAATATACAAAATACAGGATTATAAATAACAAATCTGAGAATAAGAACTCTAAGGCATTAGAACCCTCCCTAATGCCAAACAAAAAGATTCAGATAAGCATGCTTTTTAATACATGTTTTGGCTTGTATAAGCAGGAAGAATCTTAAAAGAAAGTCCCAAATTTTCCTCCACAACATGTGTGAAGCCAAGATTGAAGATGAGGGCACAACCAGACAGGAATGATGGACATCTTTTGAGAAGAAATTCCTTTCCAATAATATAGATGCAAGAGAATAAACTGTAAGTGATTATCAAGTGAGCAGAACAAAAAATTGTGACCTTGGGATCCCATCCGTAAAAGGTTAAACTTGAGACCATGAGCAAGACACTTGAGGAAGCTAAAAATAGTTCCAGGTAAGTAGCACGTGATTCTCGACAGAGACAGAAGCAAATGCCATCTGAGGAAGGCTGCTCCATTCATGCTGGCAAAATTCTCATGTACAGCTGCTCACAAACAAAAGTCCCTGAACAAATTAGGGGATAAACACCATGAAAGACAGTCAGAGGGACAACAAGCAATACCCTAAAAGACTGCAGGAGTCAGAGTTAGTAGATAAAGAATGAAAACAACTCTATATGAAAAATTTAACTGGATAAAAGGCAGAATCATGAAAATAAGCAGGCCCCAAGAGACTATCAAGAATGATTAGGGAGATTTGAAGAAAAGCTAAATAGAACCTTAAGATATAAAACACATAATTGTTGAAAACAAGAACTCAATGATAGATTTTAAAAGTAGATTTTAAAAGTGTATGATGTTTGTGGTGTTTGAACTGGAATATGAAGAAATTACACAGAACATAGCACCAGAAGAAGAGAGATGGAAACCATAAAAGAGAAGAAAAGAATTATGACTTCTAGAGAGAGATGACCTAATATCTATCTAATGGGAAATCCAGAAGGGCATAGTGGCTAAAATAGAGGAGAGGCAATATTTAACTAGAAAACACAAGAGTTTTTCAGAAATGTGAAAACATCTAAATCTACTATTCAGGAAGCAGAATATATTGCATTCAGAGAAAGATTTTTAAATTCACATCTAGAGACACAGAAAAATGCAGAATGAGAAGTACAAAGGAAAGATCTTAAATGCAGCCAACAAGATAAAGCAGATCATCCATAAAATTATGAAAATGAAATTCACTGTGGTCTTTACAACATCAGTAATAAAATCAATAAGCAGTGGCATAATATCCCCAAAGAAATAAGAAAACAAAATTTTTGTGAATTTAGAATCTTAGCCAGTGTGGTAGCTGGTCTCCAAAGACACCAACTTTATGTCTCAATATTCATGCCTTTATGTAATGCTCTCCCACATTAAACCAGAGCCGGCTCTGTGACTGGTTAGCCAAAAGAATGTTACAGAAGTGGTGATCTGGTAATTCCAGGTTTAAGAATTTAGAAAGCCTGGCAGCATCTGTTTTATACTTTTAGAAGTCCTGATGCTCCATGTAAGTTGTCCAGCTAGTCTCTGGAAAATCCATCTGACAGAAAGCTCAGGTGGAAAGAAAGAGGCCTTGGGACCACATAGGGAATGAGGCCCAACCGTTTCTGCATACCAGCTGTACCCATCTTCCAGCTATTACTGCCAAGACTCCAGACATGTAAATAAGGCCACCCTCAGACACCATCTTACTGCAATGCATAACAGACCCCAAGCAAGATCAACAGAAGAATCATCCAGCTGAGACCCCAAACAATCCACAGAATCATGACAAATAATAAAATGGCTGTAGTTTGCAATCATCTGATATGCAGGAATAGATAACCAAAACACCCAGAAAAATTCAATTTCAGGGAGTAGGCACAGACAAACAGAAAGGCATCCCCTGCTCATGGGTTGGAAGAGTTGAAATTATTGAAACATCCATACTATCCAAAGTGATCTATAGATTCCTTCCAATCCCTGTCAAAATCCCAGTGACATTCTTCACAAAAATAGGAAAAGCAATTCTAAAATACATATAGAACCAAAAAAGCTTGTGTAGCCAAAGCAATCTTGAACAAGGACAAAGCTGCAAGCCTCACATGTCCTGATTTAAAAAAAAATATTACAAAGCTAGAATAATCAAAACAGTTGGGACCAGCATCTAAAACAAAGCAGAACAAAACAGAAGAACATGTAGACCAACGTAACAGCATAGAGAACCTAGAAAAAAAATTCACATTATCTGTCATCAGCTGAACTTTGACACAGATGATGGAAACACACAATGGGAAAAGGATACTCTATTTGCTAAATGGTTTTGGGAAAACTGGATAACCACATACAGAAAAATGTAATTGGTCTCCTCTCAAAAACCATATACCAAAGTTAAGTCAAAATGGGTTAAGGACTTAAATGTGGTGACTGGGAGGAAAAACAAGACTGGCATTACTTGAAGATGATGTAAGAGTTTACCTAGAAAACATGAAGGGATTCTCAAAAACATACTCGATATAATGAAAGGGTTTACAAAGGTGGCTGGCTTCTGTTGTAGAAAATCCCACTCACCCTCTCTCACTCTCTTTCTCTCTGTATGGATATCTATCTACCAACAAATAGAAAACAAAAAAATGAAACACTGTTTATAATAGCAGCCTAAATTATAAAGTATCTAGGAATAAATCTAATAAAGCAAGTGTAGCACATGTATAGAGACTCTTATGACACTTAATTAAGACATTAGAGAGCCACACAAATAGAAACATATATTACAATAATAGATTAAAATATCCAATATGGTAAAGATGTCATTTTCTCCCCAATTCACCTATAGGACAAAGGAAATCACAATCAAAACCCCAACACAGTTTGTTCTATGGACCTTGACAGACTGATTCTATTGTTTACATGAATGAGAAAATTTCAAGGGAAAAACAAAGTTCTCTTGAAGAAGAATACGTGATTTACCTGTCAGATACTGATTTATTATAGAGCTGTGATTACTAAAACAGATTAGATTGGTTCAAAACTTGATACAAAGATTAACAATGCAAAGGCCAGAAGAAAGTCATTTGTTGTATGACAGAGAAGATAGAGCAGATTATTTCATAAAGAAAACCACTCACTAAATGATCCTGGGAAAATATGTTATCCACATGGGAAAAAATTAAACTGTTACCTCACACTGTTGCAAAAGATAATTAGATAGATTGAAGATATATCTGAAATTCAAACCTTTAAAATTTATAAGACAATAAAGAACTTTTTTTTTTTTTTAATTTCAGAAGAGAGAAGTATTTTAGAACCAGGACAAAGAGCACTATGTGGTAACTTTACCAGTTTGCCCATTTTATTATTGTGTGATATGACACATATGTTATTAATATTTTAAATCTCTTGAGTGTGGCTCACAGATTACATTTGAGCAAGATAATCTTAAAACAAATGCCATTATGTAGAAATGGCATTTTTTTAATTAGCAAAAATATTTTCCCATCTAACTCTCTAAAATATTTCTTGTATATCTAGGGAATAAGTTTCTATTTCAGAAATTTCCCTTTTCTTTACTGTCAATAAATCTCTGGCTCAGAATTAAAAAGCTGTTATTTTTTCCCCCCAGTAATCATTCAGATATGAAGAAACAATTCAATAAAGACTTTTAATTCTTCATACTCAGACTGTGCTTTGGCCTCAACTAGTTTTTATCTTTTTTATTTTAATGAGGCATGAATTGCTCATTGTGTATCTATTCTCACAGAAAACGTTCAACGTTCACCTTTGAAGTAAGAATATTAAATAAACACTTGCTATAGGTTCTCATTTGATTCTTTTATGCTTTACTGGATAGAGAAACTGCATCTACTATATTTAGCACTAACAAGAGCAGAACATATTATAATAACAATTTAGCAGTGTCAGAAAGTGTAGAGGAATTTGTAATAGAATTTACATTTCCACAATTTTTACTCACTAGGTTAATTCACCCAACATTTATTAAGCACCTACTATGCAGTAATTGTGCTGAGTGATGATAAATGGAAAAGTGAATTTAATAACATATGACAGTGTAATAAATCATGTACACAAAGAATGAGGCTGACACAAAGAGAAAGAATGAGTCTGACACAAAGAGAAGAGCAACTAATCCTTCCTGGAGTTCTTAGAATGTCTTCACAGATACGGAAAGATTCAGAGCATGAATGAGGGTTCTTCACCTAAACATGATAGAAGAGAGATTTCCCAGCAGACAGATCATGGACCAAGCCAAAAAGTGGAGAAGAAAAAAAGAAATCGGCACTTTGGCAAATTGAGTTTATGACAAATGGCTATTTTCCCACTACATGGAATGCTGGACAAAATGTCTCTCACCCAAACACCCAATAGGTTATAGGAGCACAGAAGCTGGAAAGAAAACCCCCTAAATCTGTAAACAACCAAAAAAGAATGAAAAGCTAGAATTCTCTTCCATCCCTCTGGAACATGAGGAACTGATACCATGGATACTCCTAGCCTAATCAGCCACCCCTCTACCCCCACCCCCACTGCCTGCCCCGAGCCAGGCACACATGCCAGGTGTGTGGGGGCTGGAGTTTACTGTGCACTCAGAACGCATTAGATACAGCCTCCAGTTGTTAGCTGGAAGAACTCAGTCATAAAACTGGAATCCCAAAAGGGTAGCATTGGCCATGAAACCAGAAACAACAAAAACAAACAAAATCTCTTTGCACATCAGCTCAAGAAAGCAACAAAGAAACACACAAAAGCTGCTCTGGGGGGAAGGAAGGGAGAATAGGTGGTTTGATTTTTAAAAATTACAATTAATACTTGCAAATGAATTCATATAACAGAATTAGAATAATAGACAGTGAACTAGACCACACCAATATAACAGATACTGTAATAAGCATCATGCTAATAGACAGATGTTAGAATAACGCGTAGGAGACCATATATGAGTATGTTTACAATCATTAAAGGAACAAAGGGAGAAGTAGAAAGCATAGTGAAAAAACAGAGCAGCTTGGAAAAAGAAAGAACTTTAAAATACAGCAAGAGCCTTTTGAAAATGACAATTACAATGATTAAAATGAAGAGTTTATTTAAACAACTGATAGGAAAATTGGTAAAATATGTGATAAATCTAAGAAAATCACCTCAAATACATCATACAAACTATTAAAAATATTAAAAAGTAACAGTAAAATGGACAATATAAATTGTTTAACCCATTTATATTTATTTACCTGATGATTTTATTTTTTTCCTTTAATATCACCATGCTCTTTTCTTGTTTTCTGTTATCTTCGCCATATAGAACATTCCCTTTTTCCTTTTTCTTTTTGGTTTGTATTATATTCAATACCAGATTTTTAAAAGTAATGAGTTCCCTTAATCTGTTAAACTTTACTTTCTCAAATGAGTTTATTAATATTATTTGTTTATTTTGTTAATAACATGTGAGTGTTACATTTTTGAGAGTTGTTATATTAAAAAAAAAACTCCTTGTTTGGTGAAAACCCTAATTCCACAACATCTTTACTTCAAAACTTCGAAGGTTTTAGCCCATTTTTCCCCCTTGATATTTAGTGCTGCAAGAAGTGAGACTGAGGCTAGACTCATTTTATTCCTTTTTACTTAATTTGTTCCTGCTGAATGGATGCTTATAGAAGTATGTTTTATTGAAAAAGTACATTTCAGTTTTCCATGTTTTGTCTAAGTATGGGGTTTTTTCCACCATAAATTTTGTCTGGTGGTCAATCAGCACTTTCTAATTCAAGGTTTTAATCAATATAAGAAAATTCAATTCAACTGTGTCTTTGATTATTGCTCCTTTTATGGGTTTTTTGCTCTCTGTTTTGATGGTACCTATAATTATTAGGTCACATCACTTCAAATAATTTCTTATCCTACCTTGGTCCCTTTTCATCTGTTTGTTATTTTTATATTTCTTTCTGTTGTCCTTTTGTCTTTTGCTGGTCTATCCTGATAGCTTTTTGTTTCTTGTAAGTTTTGCTTACTGGATACTATGAAACTCACAAGTTTCTAAATTCGAATTATTTTCATTATTAAAATTTCTGTGCATCACCAGGATGTTGCTTTCTTTCCTTATTTCTATAGTTTGTTGTTTGTTGTTTTTGTGCTTCTTTTGAAATCTTAGTATTGATTTGTGTTGACTTGTTTTTTTCCTTATGATACCATGTAAGATTTTATCTTCTTATCCTTAAAGGAACATTCATCCACCCCTTTCGGTTTGGTGGCTGTTTGAATCTCTTTCCCAGATCTCGAAGGCAGATCCATGTGCATAATTTCTAAACCAATTTTCAGTGTCCAGTTACTTTTAATGAGTAGAATTCATCTGTACTGCGGCGTTACTTCCTCCTTCCTGTACTAACTGGATTTCCAATGTTTTGAATGGATTAAGTGTATGAAAATGTACCACCCTTAGTATGTATTTCTATTAGGGCTCTTATTGCCTCTACCTTTATCCCTATACTTGTAGGAATTTCATTTTTGACAATACAATAGGCTGCCTCCAATTTCTGTCTACATTCTGCTCTGTTCTTTCTGAGGGGTGCAGAAATATAGCAAAGGGGTAGGGGGCAAAGGAACACTATCACTTCCAAAACAATATCTGTCTATTCCAGGGATTAATTTGTATTCTCATTGGTATATGTAGACTATGGGATTAGGCAATCAGAGACAGGGAAATTTTTTTTCCCCACCATCTTTAGGGCAAATGAAGCTGTTTTAATTTATTAGATAAAGTACATGTTAGTCATAAATTATTTGTATTAATCTTTTGCCATTCTCCCTGTAGACACTAAGAAATATTAGATTCTAGCATCAGGTTACCAGTCAGAATCAATCATTAGGGTTCATATCTTTATATCTATCTATCTATTTATGTGTGTGTGTGCATGTGTATTTATGTGTGTGTACATATATATAGTTATTTTAGGGGGTATTTAAAAGTGAATATCTTAATCTATTAGACTGATACTTTTTAAATTGGAAGCTCCAAGATATTTCTCCAATTTAAATTGGAAGCTCCATGATATACAGGATCATGGATTAATTAAATTGCCATTCAGGATCTCTTTCTCTCTCTCCCTCTCTCTATATGTATATATGTATATCCCAAGTAATAAAAGTATGTATAATTGGATCATCATGTCTATATTTCTATGTTGCCTCTCACTTATCTAACAGTAGGGAAAGTTTGACTTCTCCCAGCCACAACCCAACATTCTGCTATTGCCAGCTTTCTAAATTGCAAATGTAGTGGGAAAGAACAAATAATCCACTTCTCTATTTCTTGCCTTGCAGCCTCAAACTAAATAAATGATAGCTGTATACAGTTATGATTAGAAATAGAGGTATGTGAGTCCACACCAAGGTTGCATCACTGGGTAGGTGTATGTACCTACACACGTTCTTAATGTTACTGAGTTCCACACTTTTCACTAAGAAAACAAAGAGAAGGTAGCTGGGAGATTGGATGAGATGAGCCACAGAAGGGATCTGGCACAGAGTAGTTTCTCAGCTGATCGTGGTTATTATATCAATTAAATGTCTAAAGTTTGTTTCTCCCCTTCTGGTTTTTGAAATAAAATAAATTTACCTTCAGAATCAAAGAATAGATGGTTCCCGTCTATGTTTTTCATTAGGAAAAGAAAACAAGTATTGAATGAAAGGACAGGTATTAAAGTAGGATTACTATTTTTCAGTGTACCCTATTTGTTGTTAGCATTTCATTTCTAATTTCATTTCTGGCTGATAACTCCATATGCATATTTGTCTTATTGGTGGGGATTTTATTTAATATTAAAAATTATTAGAAGAAAGACCCCACCTGTGGCAAATAGAGATGAAAATTTGTTTGGAAGAGGTCAATTTAATCTTTTTTTACATTAACAGAACACTCTTAAATATAAAAGTTATAATCACCATAACACATCTTTGTAAATTAACAATATAATTTCTGTGAAAGCAAGGATTATTTTTACCTTGTTTGTATCAGTCTTACCGCATAGCATGCTTTTGGACCCATTACAGCTAAAAACATTAATTTTACAGACCTGTAGCATTTTACTTTTATGGTAAACATATTTCATAATATTTTAACATTGACATTTAAAGGAAAATTGCCTGATTACATTTTTAATCATTTAAGTTTATTTGTTTACTATCAAGTTAGAGATATTAGGGTCTAACTCACCTGTTGAGGTTAAAAGGTATGATCCTGTTTGCTGGGGCACTATTTGCTCTTTTATGATCTATTTCAGACCCAAGATTCTTTTTATCAGGGTGTGGAGAACAAGGTAGGAATATAGTGACTGGCTTCTGGAAAGTATGAGTTGATGGGTGCAGAACATGAATCAGAGGGCTTGTAGATAGTACCAAGTAGGAAGTATCTTGCTGTGTTTTTAAATATGCCACCAGAGATGGGTCAACTGGTTGGACCTAGACAAAGAAAAAAAATATATATATATATACACCCATGCCTAAGATGCAAACTATCAGCACATTTCTAAGCCAATTTTCTGAAAATTTGTTAGAACATGGTTTTCTACCTTTCTCTATGCATTGTTGGCTGAAATTAACACTGCATTAATTTATAAAAGGTACAGCATTTGGTCCTCTTCTTACAAAGTCTTTCTAAAATCTAGGTTCCCTGTCTAATGTTATAAATAACTGAGAAACACTCTTAATTGTAGGCAACAAAATGACCTAGAAAACAAAATAGACATTTTATGTAATTTCTAATTAGAACTATTGTTAGATCAAGTGATCTTCAGAAACTTTAAAAAAGCAAGACTATATTTATTTGTTTCCTCTCACATAAGAATAGCTAATAAAAATATCTAGCATGAGTCCAACATTTCAAAATTAATGGAAAATATTTATGACTGAATTATTCATGGTGTGTTTACTTCTAACTTTTCTTCTTTGCTTATCACCTGTGGAAACCACTGGGGGAAACAGGAGAGCACAGGGGAGAGTGATGGTTGAAGGACAGGGAGTATTGGCAAAGTATGTCTCTAAAATGTACATTGGTACATCATTATGCACCTTGCAAATAGTGTTTGTATATATTAAATCCTCTTCCCAAGAAAGGGCTGTTTTATAATAAAATATAACCAAATATTTATGATTATAAATATTTTAATTGATTAGTCTCTTTGTTGTCATCCCCTCAGGTGGAAATTTTGAATCACGAATGTCCCAATGTCTGACGTAATTCTATCACAGATGTTCAACATAGGTTTTTGTCAGTAAATGCCATAAACAAAACAACTCAAAAATTGGCTAGGAAAACCTTTCAAATAAAGCAGGGATCTGTTTTGGAATGAGGTTCAACATGGTCCAAATCATTACTCTATTGCTGATAACACTCTAGGCAGTCATTAACAGTATAAGAGAAGAATTATCCATTATTATATCAAACATTTGATTCTTCTTCATCCTTTTAGGACCATGTTTGATGACCCACAAAAGCTATGAGAAAGAACTCACCAGGTTTTCATATTTACCTTTAATTGCACAAGCACTGGCGAGCTGAAAACCCCTGGAGGGTAATTTAAGGACAGTCGGGAATCCATGCTTGGCTTAAGAGAAAGGCCTTTCTTTGTTACTATGAAGGACTCTTTCTTTAAACAAGAAACAACAGATAAGATGCCCAACTTGTAAACTTTCACTTCAGCACAGGTACCCTGTATGTTTTGAAGGATATTAAGACAAGGACATTAATACAGCACTGTTCTGCGAATACAGGCTATACATGCATACTCTGTGACTGAAAAAAAATTGGTATGTTGTCCCTGTAATCTTCTACGATTGAGAATGATTGAATTAACCCCAAATGCATTATCCTTTCATGAGATGAAGTAGAAGTAAGTATTAGTTTCTCAGAGTTGGACTATATGATAGAAAAGAGAAAAATAAATGTATTTTTAAATTTAAATTAAAAAATTAAAATTAAAAATTTCCAAAATGCATATGTATAGTGAGCAACCACATTTAGTGTTTCCAGAAGTAATAACTATTTTTGGAGTCCTATTCTCCTTTACCAGAATGACCTTTATCCAGAAGATTCAACACTGTTTCAGGGAATTCCCAGGACTGAAATATTATCATTTCAGTAGTTTATGCAAACACTATAGCACCTGTACTGTCAGCAAATTCTTCCTTCAGACAGCTCCCACTCTTTTATACATTTTACCTATTTCTCTCCTCCACAGAATGGGAACAAATTACTGTTAAAAGACATTAGTGTTTCTTTTTTATACAGTGACATTTAAATTTATAGTACATTTATACAGGCACATATTTAAGCTTTTTTATTGCACAAAAGGGAACTGAGTACATAAATGAAAACAAAATTATCTACTTATATAATCACCAAAGCTTAAAATGAGGAGGAAGACTTAAAAGTAATTTGGTCTATTCATGCTTCCCCAAATACCAGCTGGCCTCCACCCTGGCATGAGTCGATAATCATGCAGGCACACACACAAACTTTCAGGGACAATCACAATGGAGAATAATCTACCATTTGAAGACTGACTAAAGAAGAGATTTCACAATGTCACTGCATGAATCCATCACTGGGAAAATTCAGGACATGATGAATGTTTGTAATTGGCTGGAGGGAAAATGGTGGGAGGTAAGAAACGAAGGTCTTCTGGGAACGGATGGCGGTTGCCAGGCATTTAGAGCAAGCATATTTGGCAGATACTAGGGAACAGGGAGGGTTTGTAAGCAGGGGAGTGTCGTGAACAGAACTCAGATGACGATTTATCTGACTCCAGAATTAGAATTCTTAAATGTTGTATGAACCACATAAAAACTTGGAAGGAATCCAGAATTTAAATTTTCTTGAGCTAAAAATAGAGATAACTGCCATTATAAAATTATATTTTTTCCAGTAGACAGTGTTTTTCTTTTCCTTTTTCCTTCTGCCTTGATTATCCACTTACTAAACATCTTGCATGCCCATTTTGTGAAAAACACATGTGCTATGAGCAGTTTTTGCTTTTATGATAGTCACACAGATTGGACAAGATTAAAAAGCTACAATCAAGGGCAATGCTGACCAGACTATTATACTTGCAGGCTTCCTAGACTAAAATGCAAAATGTATTAGTTTCATGAATTGGAGAAGATAATTAGAACAGCCTTAGTTTTCATATTCAACAGTATAACTTTGTAATTCAGAAAAGACCCAAATCAGAAAAGGGAAAAATGTATTATAAAGAATTTTTTGTATGCATAGAATTTTTAAACATGAATTCCTTGCTCTCCTCTTCAAATAATGACAACTTAAGTAAAGCTAAAAAGACAAGTATTTTGTTTAAAAATAAGTTGAGTGACTCACAGAACTATGTTAAACCTTAGTTCCAATCAACTCTAGGCTAAATTAAATAATTGTGTATATTCTCTTTAAACATGTAAATTTGTGATCTCAGAGGACCTCAGATTTATTATAATAAGGTCTACCATGAAAAATGATAATTTACTACTAACATGTATTTATCAGCTTCTTTTAATCATCTGTAGTGTATTTTCTCATTTAATCCTTATAATCCAGCCAGTAGACACTATTATTATGTGCATTTTTCGGATGATGAAAGTGAATCACAGCAAGGTTACATAATTTACTCAAGTTCACATAGCAAGAAAGTGTAGGAACGAGATTTCAAACCCAACCAATCTTCCTCCACATCCCACAACCTCCTACCTCATATACTGTCTTGTGTGTACAAACAAAACAATTTATAGACTTACCTGCTAATGCAACACACACACATGCACACTCACATGCATACACACCCAATTGCTTGTGTTTTTTTAATGGATTTTTCCCAACCCATGAATGATAGAAGTAAAGCTACTGTCATCTGGGGATTCTGACATTCTTAAATTTAGTCAGTTTCATTACATTAAAAGTTAGTCTAAAGTCTACAGTCAGTCTAAAGCTAATTAAGCTATGATGTTGGTTTTATTTACCAGGTGAAAATAAAACATTTGCTGGGTCCTGGTCCCAAATTCTCCCTTCCTAAATTTAACCAATAATTTCAAATACTAGATCTTCGTGGATGACAAAAGGAAGTCAATTTCCTGGCACTAAGCTTATCAACACTCTGTTGCTGATGGAGCAGTTACATCTACACTACAATCTGGTAGTCTGAGTAATATTTAGAAGAGGAGCTAAATAGAAATGTAGATGTAGCCAAAGATTTATCCACCTTGTAACTTCCTCTCATTCCTTCCAGTGAATTTGGGATTAGGTAACTCGATTGAAGGTTTACATCAGACACTTTCACCAGAATGTCCCTGTAATTTCCCCTGTAACGTGCAGTAAATGGAATGGCAATGCATATTGGAAATGGAATTCTCTTTTCCATAGTTGAGCACTCAACGATGATGACATTACTGACCAACTCTTCATTATCGCTCACTACTAAAGAACTCATGCTATTAACTATTCGGCATTCTAGATGTTGTAGAATACATGATGGTGCTGTAATGTAGCAAGACACTTGGGGGCTAGTATCATCATTCTGCACATCAAGATACCTGCAGGAAAAAAAAAGGGACATCATTTTTCCAATTACTTGATTTATAAACTATGTAACTAAATGCACAACAGCACAAGCTCTAGAGACACATTGTGTTGGTGTGAATCCCAGTTCTTCCACTTACTGACTCTCTGACCTCCGGCAAGATACTCAGCCTCTCTGTGTATCAGTTTCCTCAACTATAAAATGATGATAAAATTATCTTGCAGGAAGGCTATGAGAAATGAATGAACTATAAAATATATGTCTTATATTTCACAAATGGAATGTATAAGTAACTAAAAAGCTGTGCCTGGAACACAATGTGTATTATATACATTAGTATCGTTGTTATTGTTGTTCAAACTATTATTAGTTAAGTGATTGATTCATTCTTCAGTTTTGTTCACTTCACAATATGAATCTGAAGATTGTTGAAGTTTCTTGAGAAACCAAGTATTAATTAATACTTGAATAGTTTACTAAATTTTGAGTAAAGGAAGTGAATATATATCTAGGACTGTAATTGTCTAAACACATTACATCAAATGATGATGTTTACTACATTTTTTAGAAAAACTGAAATAGGTACACATTAACCTTGAACTTGTGATTAATCAAAGTAATTAGAAACATAATATTTACAATACTCAAAGAATCAATCCAAAAGCTTATTTTAACCATTAAGTTTAGTCTTGCTTTTTATACAAACTTGAAAAAGATTTTAGTCTTACAGATTTGAATTCCAATTTGAAATCAGTCACTACTTGTTTGGCTTAAACATAAACAACTATTATTTAAAAAGCCAATATTTTAGTTCTTCCTATGGACCAGGTTTTAGGCTATACATTATTTCATTTAATCATCATACCATGAGGTCAGGCAGGTATTACTGTCATTACCACTTTGCAGATAAGGAAATAGGCTTAGAAAATTTAATTTGCTGTAGATCACACCAATGCTAAGTCATAGAATTATAATAATTGAGTCATTCTTTAGCACAAAAGCCCCAGACTTTCTTATATAATACCATACTTCCTCAAATCATTCCTAAGCACTGCTTTCTTTATCCATTACAAACTGAAACTAACAGCTACTCCACAATAATGTGAAGATTGATTGAGACAAAACATTCAAACTTCGTATAATAGTGGGTTAGCATAAAATGGATGGCCAGTAAATGTTAGATCCTTACATTAAAATTATCAGCCTGAGTTTCTCCTCTTCTGTCTACTTCTCATTTCATACCAGCAAAGTGATTGAAATACAGGCAATGTCAGAAAAGAAATACGAGGATCTATATAAAATCCAGCATTAATACCCAGTTCTAGAATAATTAGGTCTGAAATATTTTTCAATTACTAGCAAATGGAATTTTATAGTGACCTTTAACACAGAAATCTAAAAAAAAAATGTTGAAATTGAATAGTGGGTTATTTATTTATAATTCTGAACCCATAAAGTTAGAAAGAATAGAAAATTCCCCAGCACATTGGCCTGTTTGTGTATTCTCTGATCATGATAATGGTACTTTAGAAAAAGGAGAAACATTGTTTAAGAGAAAAAACATTGACCCTACATTATATAACATCAAGAACAATTGTCTTCTATGCCCTGGAACCCATCTGAATACACTTTTTTCCAAAACACTGACAGATGAAGTAGCGCAAGAGGACCTGTAAATGCTTCCATTTCCCCCAGCCCTAATCCAATTGACCTAGTCCAGCAGCTGAAATAATCATACTGGCTCACTTTAGTCTTGTTTCCCTCTAAATCTATACACACTAGGGCAACTGCACAAGAAGAGATAGACTTCCCTCAGAAAGCTATCCAGGGAGGAATCACAACAGATTCTGAGGAGGTTTTGTTTTTGACACATGTCTTTTATGCGGTATGATGGCTTCCTAGCCTGAGAGGCTGAAATGAATAGTCATCTTCTTAAATATGCAAGCCAAGCAAAATTTGTTTGGGTGCCACAGAGAGGAAATCACTAACTAGGGAACACCTAAGGGAGGTGTTAGAGGGAGTGGTTCAGCAGTGACTAACTGGTTGATGCTTTGAGTCATTTCTGAATGGGAAGATGTGAAGTATGAATGTTTTCTCAAGTGCAGTGGGCAACCACATATTGACTACTTTAAAGTCGTTTTACAGGGGCAGTATTGTTTCACACCAAGGAGGTTTTTCATGCATTGAACATACTCTATGACATCTACAGAATCCACTAGATTCTCAGACCGATAGGGACTTCAAAGCTAAACTATCTCAACCTCTTCACTGTACAGATGCACCAAGTAAGGTAAACGTGAGAAAAATGACTTGCTCGAGAGCACAGATGCAGTTGTGTTGTCCTAGGAATGGCGTTGTACATCTGAAAGCATCACACTTCATGGCGGAGAGGGGTAAGTGAAAGTTGGAAGTGTGTGGGAAGTGAAGGAAGTGAGGGGTTTGGGGCTACAAATTAACATACTACTAACATTTAGCTGAGCTTAAACATCTGCAAAATGGCATGGTGTTGAAGCCATTCACATGATTTTCTCATTTGACTTTACCAATAATCCCAGAAACTATATGCCATTTCCACAAAAAAAAAAAAAAGAAAATGGGGCTAAGAAATGAAGCAAGTTGCCCAGCGTCACAGAACTATTTTGTAACAAAACAGGAGATAAAATTTAAGTCTGACTCCCAAACCAATTTTTTTTTTTTCATAATTCCCCATTGCCTTCTAAAGGTGTTATGCTTGCTGGGAAAATATGGCTTGTGAATATTTTATTTTGTTTGGACAAATAGGGTTATTATCCCTGTATATAGGAGAAATAACTCATAAAATAGATCAATTTCAATATATTGTGTTTAAGTCATGTGGTCTTTGAAAATCTGATGAAATCTCTGGACCATCTCTAATAAGATAAAATAAATAGAAAAATACATATCAATTATAAGAACTTTCAAAAGTTTATCCATGAGCCACCTGTGTTCTACAGACACAGGTTAAGTATTCATGATGATTTACAAATAAAATAAATCTGAGAATTTAATTGAGGATATAAATAAGATAAATCTGAGGCAAGAAAATTCTCTCCTGATGTTTGAATGTGCAGCCTCCTAGTTTTTTATTGTCCTTGAAACAGGAGTGTTTTAGAAAAGTGTCCACGTTCTGGACAATTGTTCATTTTAACTATCTTGTATGATCAATTCCTTTTTTCTTTAAAGAAATATTTAGTGATTGTTTCCTAAAGTTATAAGAAACAAATAATCTTGGCAATAGCAGCCATATGCATTTTTATGGGAGTAATTTAAGCTGAAATATTAATTTACAATATCTTTTGGAGACCTGAAATGGCAATACATTACTCATGCATAAATACTGTGTATACTAACTACAAACGCCCATATAAGTAGGTATATACAAGCGCCTCTCACATTGCATTTACTTACTCCTTTTCCATTATGTTATTGTTTTGCTTTAAGCTCTCTGAGTCACTGGGAAGACTATTCATATGTTTATTGGAGATATCACATGTTATTGAGGATGTAGTAATCTCTTCTCTTTGGCTTTCTGAGGTCTCTTGAATTTCTCTTTCTGTTGTCTGGATTATGTCATGCATCTCTTCCCTGTTTCCATTTATGTTCTCAATAGTCATGTGTTCTTTTTGTTTATCATCTTCGTTTTCTGCATTATCTGGGAACATTTCGTTCTGTGACTCCTCTCGCCCTGTTATATCTCCGTTCAATGATGTATTGTTTGCTTTTGCTACTAATTCTGAACTTGTATGTGGTTTATTTTTTTTTAACTGGACCTGGCTTATGTAATGACTTTCCTCTCCATTTGTAGGAGAAACAGTTGCTGTTTCTATGACATTTTGTTCCCATCTTGCAGCAATGTCTGTTGCTTTGATATTTTGAATGGTGGACATTGTTTGCAGTGGAGTACATTCATCATGCTTGCTGCATAAGTTACTCATCTCTTTTTCTTCTTTCTTTAGAAGTGTAGCAGTGCTCCCCAAATATTCATTTATTTTCATGAGACAGTCTATGAAAATAATGATTTCTACACACACACAACAGAGACACATAAAAAAGAATAAATACAAAACTAAACCAAATTACATTTCTCCATTGACATGTAATGAGGCATGACAAGGGCCTATAAAGACCCTTACCTTATAAAGTTTTTTTAAAGAAAGCTTACCAGGTATTTCAACCTATCTTCCTCTTAAAGGAAATAATGTGTACAATTGTCACTTTTTTAACACACCTAGGAGTTGGTGACATATTTTTAAATGTAGTAGCAAAGAGTAAATCTAATCCCTCTTGCTCAAGAAAATGCTTTGAATATCTAAAGATAGATGTCATGACCCCTCCTTCCCATAAGACCTGGTTCAATTGGAGTCAATATCTTTCTCAATCATTCTTTGCACCATATGATTTTGAGAATTGTTCCTTCTCCTTTGAATGTACTATGCACTTTATCAATGATCCATTTATAATCATTTGCCTAAAATTTAACTACACATTCCAGATGAATAGTAGCAGGGTAGCAGGCATATCAAAGCTACAATATGTTACTTGTACTGATGTGGACACTGCACTATATTTCATTGGGTACTTTAATGCTATGAGAATTGGATTAGATTTACGCTATTCCTCCTGTTAAGCCTATGATGATTGGCAATTTTCAAATTGTGTTTTTAAAGAACAGCTCTAATTGTACCTATTCTCTGATTAGAACTCACACTGGCTGCTCAAGGACTAGTAAACTAAGTCAAGCCTATTTACTTTGTTGTACACCCTCACCAGGATCTGATTTGATATAATCTCTCACTCCATCTCCATTTCTTACCATTCTTCTATTTGTTTATCTCTCCTCTTCTTATAGCTGGGGTCACTTGGTAGCGTCCTGCAGCCTTAGCAACTCTCCAATCTTTAGAATTCAATTCTAAGCTAAGGAATATATAATTTAAAGACCCATAGCTCAGTGTTTTTAGAGTTATTATTAAATCATCATTTCACTAGTCTGGGTTTATCTCTGGGTTCCAACTCTGACAACCTGATTTTGTCTTGTACCTGAGACCATGTCTTTATCTTGAACTTCTATTCAGGTAGCTGTGCCCTT
Organism: Manis javanica; assembly: GCF_040802235.1. Taxonomy (NCBI): domain Eukaryota; kingdom Metazoa; phylum Chordata; class Mammalia; order Pholidota; family Manidae; genus Manis; species Manis javanica. The sequence goes on from NC_133160.1 coordinate 144,550,641, forward strand.
ATCATCTTACATGAGTATTTGTCTTGATGTGCCTCGGGCCACATTCATTATTTCTGGAGATGAGTCCTGGCTATAAGCTCTAGCATATGGTCACCGGGCCATGATGCCTTTGGACAGATTTCCCTGATGTCCACTATCTGCCCTCTAGACTGAATTCCTTAACATTACCTACCCTGGATTCTGATTGATGAGACCTGACCACTTTCCTTGACATTATATTCTTTGGAGTGGGATTTAATGATGCCATCCCTCTTCTTATTTAGAGTGACTATTGTCAAAGATCATATTCAGCAAATGCCATGTTCTTCCTGCCATACTTCTCAGCATCCATAACTGGGCATATTCCCAAGAACTGGCATCCCTTTTAGTGTATGAAGGCAGTCCAGCTCTATATCTCAGCCCATCCCAGTCTCTACAGGATTTTTTGCAATTAATAGGTTCAAGCTCAAATAAGTCTAAAAATAGAATGTCATATTCCACTATAGAAAATTTTCTTGATCTGCCTCAAACTAGGGCTTTATTTTCCTACCTCTAAGTCTTGGATCCTGTTAGTAATACCTTTGCTTGGAATGCTCTTTTAAGATTTGCAATTTCTAGCTCCACAAATATAACTAACACATTATTATTGTGCATGTGTATTATTTTACTTCCCATATTATATTGTTAGTCCCTTGTGGACAAAGACTATCTTAGCCTTCTTTTTATGGTCTTTAGTCCCTCTCAAAGTAATTACCCAGTCAATATATCTTAGAGAAAGAATAAATAAAAGAAATACTTGCCTTGTCTCCAGATACACTGATTCTCCTTCTCAAGCAGGACATACAGCTGCTGGCAGGTAGAGTGCAGAGTCTCAGCTGTGTGCTCCATGAGTTGGTGAAGGGCCCTACTAAGCTCTTGACCCAGAAAGACTACTGTGGCTATACGAGTGGCCTCACCAGCCCCTTCACAGTGGTCATTGCCCAGAAGTGCCTGCTTCAGCATCAGGTTTTGTCTCCAAATCTGCTTCAGTATCTGGCCCAGTTTACCTGAGCCCATGTCTTCTGTATCCATTTTATGCTCCAAGAGTAGAATGCTATCTTCTTGCCAGCAACGCCTAAAGGTCTAGCAAATTCAAACTTGGCGATGGTACTTCTCCTAAAATCTAGGAACTGATCCAAGTTGGCTAGCCAAGCACTTTCTCGCCACATAATAGTTTATTCAGCTTCTTGTTGACCAGTGAAAAGTTACTAGGTGACCAAAGGAGGGGCGTTCCTGCACCCTGGGTGCACTGTGTACAGAATGGATCAATCACAGGATAGAGTCAGCTCGCACAATCCCACTTTCCATGTAAGTTTTACACATCAAGAGGCTATGGAAGCAACATATATTTTTCAAGTTTCAAAGGCAACAAAATATGGATTCTTACCAGGTGTTAGGATGAGAATTTTATTAATCAAAGGTAAACTGTTTTAACAAGATTGTTAAGAAGATTCCTTTGTGACACTTAAAAATACTTTTGAATGAAATATGTCTGCTGCAGAACAATCTGGGAGTGTAGGAGTGGTGAACAACTGGAACAAGATTGGCTACTAGTAATTGTTGAAGCAGCATATCATTACATGTGGGGTCATTACAATTCTAATTAGCATATGTTTATCATTTTTTAATAAAGAGTTTATTAAAGAGATAATTTATTTTATATCTGGTGCAGATTTTACTACCATTGGTTGGGTAAATTTAATTGGTACCTTTTTATTTAGCAAGTCTGCAGCAAGATTGAGACAGGCTTTTGGCCTCTTCACTGTTAATTTCTCTTTAATTGGGTCAGATGTGCATTCACTAAAAGAAAGCAAACCTGAGGAGTAGCTTCCTCTGAACTAGCAAGGAGTCTCTACCGTGTAAAATTAAAATTAGGTACAGCAAGTTGTTACCACCGGCTGGCCCCTCAATTGACACAGGATGTAAGAAGCCATTGCAATATGGGACTTGGAGGGGGAGCCTGGGTGTGTGCAGAGGAACCCAGAACAGGCTGCCTCCTCCTCTCCAGCCCCCCTCCTCTAACAAGGGAGTGCACAGCATCAGAGGGAAGGCAAAGTGCATTCCAGAGAGGCTCCTGGGCTCTCAGAGCTTCTGGAATGAAATGAAAGCTTTCCAAAGTGGGGCTGGACTGCTTCCCTCCCACAGGCACTGCGTTATCTCATCTTAAGCACTGGAGTTCTTAGAGCTACACTCCTGACGCCTGGAAGGCGAGATAGAGAAACACAAACCCTGTGAATAAAGTAAAGAATGAATTCCACCCAAGCTGCTAGCAGCTGAAGGAACTGAAGGAAAAGGAAAGGAGCTGCCTGAGGAGCGGTGGCTGGGGTGGGGTGAGGCGGGGTCTCCTTCTCCGAGGGAAGCTTCTGTTTACTGAAAAGGCGACCGTTTCTAAGGTCTGAGTCTGTATCACATCATGGATCACACTCTGTTAATGTTTTTCAGCCTCTTCTCAATACTAAACACTTTCTGGTTCCATTTTAATTCATTTTTTCCCTTTAACTCCTGAAATATATGTGTAATACTCAATAATAATGAATATTTGGCTTTAATTCAATGCCAATTCTGAAAACTTTCTTTAGTATTTACCGTAGGCCAGGCACTATCTAATTGCTGGGAATAGGGCCTTTTAGAACTTTGGAGAGAGGCAGATACAAGAACAGATGATTAAAACACAGATTAGACTTATGTTGAGAGCTAGAGTAGAAGTATGAACAAAAGATATCATGCAAGTCTGAGGGGTAAAAAATTAATTCTTATTAGAGAAACCTGGGAGATGTACGAATTTTGAGCTAAAAGGCAACCAGGATTTGAGCAGGCTAGACAATAGAGGGGAAGAACAGTTCAGCAGAGGAAATAATGTTATCATGGAGGCATGAAATGACATAGTGATAAAAGATAGGAAAGTATTGCTCTCTCTAGGAAGGTTCAGTAATGAGTCAAGGGAAGTGACAAAGAAAGAATCCAATAATTGTGGAGAGTCTGGAGGAGAAGCTGGAATTTTGTTTTTGCAACAGAGAGAAATTAAATACTTAGATGGTAGAGACACCAAAGTCTTGAGAGCCTATGGTAAAGCAGCAACAGTGCAGGCAAGGCATGGGGATGCCTTCAGAGGAGATTTCAAGTGAAATGAATAGAATTTACTGATTCATCAGGGGGAGGGAGAGGAACAGAGAGTATTAAAAATCCATCCATTGACTTATTTGAGAAATATTTGCCCTTGGTAAAACTGTGCTTGGTAATGAAATGTGACCAAAAGTTGTACTTTAGGTGACTGACCAGATGGTAAACAATTAATTGAGTTAATGAGCTGAGTTAAGGTACTTAGGAAAAGCATTAGTTTTGATGGGTAGATGATTTGATTACTTTTGGATGTGTTGAGTTTGAGATAGCTCAGGATAATTCTTTAGAATGTATTAGAAACTTAGAAGGAAATTCAGAACAAAACTGGCATATTTGAATGTCATCAGTACATAGGTGGTGAATGAATCCTGGAAGTAGAAGAGGTCAGTAGAGAATTTACACTGTGCTCATTTAAGTATCGAATAAAATTGATAATGAAATACTGAATCACTGGATAAATATACATTTTTTTTTTTTCATTCTAGATATGCGGGAAAATTCTTTCTCAGGGCAGGGAAAAGCCCCCAAAACATTTCTTCTTAATCTCATTGACATTTGCTATCCTCAAGTCTAAACTTGTTCTCCATCTGGCTTCCCAAGAACATGTAATATTTGCAAAGTCAGATCTACCAGAGGCCATGCTACATTTACATGTTAAAGCAAGCATCTGCCTGTTCCTGAGTCTGGTTTTCAATTCTTTGATGTCACTAACCATGGTAAGAACTGATATTTGCCATTAAGATTTGTGACACCCACAGAACTACAAAAATTCATGTTGATGGGTTGAACAGTTAATTAACATCCTCATTGTGGCTCCTTGTTATTATCACTACTAACACTTGCTTTTAGTTTCCTTCTTGAAAATTCTGTATTCCCACTGACATGAAAAGGATGACTATGAGGTCTTGAATTCATATAAAACATTCAGTTGAAAAGGCAGCAGTTCTTAATATTAAAAGTATCAATGTAAATAGAGATAAAATTCCAGTAAGTAGGATAGTCACCTGTTAATTCCCCAAAGAAATAAAACTGCCATAGACTGGACAACCCACTGATGCTACACAGGAGGAAAGGATGATGAAATTTCAAAGTGTAACCAAGTGTGTTACTTTCCATAGACTTTATGATGAGTAGTGTTGGAAAAGTCAGATGTAAGTAAATGAGCTATAAATGTTTGAGGTACTATTTGTTAGTATTAGTTCTGTTACCTGATTTTGTTATTTTCTTGAAGTTCCTGTAGTTGCCTACATCAGAAATTTTGGTGCAGTCAACCCAGACTATTTTGCCCCATATGAAAACTCTTACTGAGTATCAGATCACTTTGACCTGTTTAGGATAAGTTCATGCAACTAGACAGTGAGTAAAAGGAGTAAGAAAAATAGTTTTGGTTTTGTTTTCCCCAGTAGATTATTGCACTGAAAAATACAAATTGAATATCAGAATTCTCAATGTGTTTATCAACTTAACACTATTTTGAAAGATCAAGTGGTAAAAATCAAAGCTAGGACTTCTGGTTTAACAATATAGATTAGATACACCATCTTTCTCTGCTTCCTCCTGAAATGCAAAGGATAAAACAATATGTAAACTCCAAAGGAAAAACAGAATGGGTGATAAGAAGGCAGATAAAAGATGTCAACAACTTATGAAAGATCAAAAGCAGATGGACAAGGTATAGATGATTTAATCAATCCAATAGAGTAACTATATGGTAGAAAATTGGCCAGTTCTTGCCATAGTATCTCAGAAGGTACCAGCAATTAGAGAAATCTAGTACCTATGAAAGGGAGAGTAAAGTTGGGGCTGTAAACAAGATTTTGTTGAAACTTAGTTTTGGGAGCAAGTAGATTCCCCAGTTCTCTCTGCTCTGCCCCAAACAGCCAGACAAGTCTCTCTTCCACCCATCATAAGATATAGATATTTTCTATGAAGAAACTGCAGCAGAAAGGCAGGAGGCCTGCACTGAACAGAGAACTGGAAGAAAGTGCCATGCTGACAATAAGTGAAATTCTACCAGTTTAAATAGTGAGGTCCCTCTCCACTCTGCTCAGCAATAAGAACAGGGATCAGCAAGCATTACCTCTCTGGCAGAAGGTTAAATGTTTCCTTTGTAGAGTAACTGAACACCAGAAGAAAAAATCTATCAATAGTGAAATTTAGTGTCTATCTCCCTACTCCCTGACCACAGATTTTGCTCCACCCCTGCTAGATCATCAACAATGAAGCATCCAGTCATAAGCCTATCTATGCATCTAAAATTTCCAAACAGTGACCCTAATGCCTCAGTTTTAAGTATAGAACAACAATCAAGAAGGTCAGGCATTTGAAAAGATTCTAATATAATGCTGGAGACAAAAGCAAACATGAATAAAGAACTTGAAAAAAATAGAGCCAACAGAAGGAAGAGAAGAAAATATCAAATAAATGTATAATTGACACTCTGAGTCTGGGATAAGAAAAGATAGTGCACCCACAAAACAAGAAAAGATTTCTCAAAAAGGGAGGATTCGGACAATAAGAAAGAACTACAGAAATTAAAACTGGATAACAATAAATGTTTACACTGGTGATGGGTAGGAAGACACAGTTGAGTAAATCTCCCAGAAGGTCAAACAAAAAGACAAGGAAGCAATAGGGGGGGATAAATGAGGTTAAGAAAATGAATGGTTCAATCCAGGTGATCCAATTAATAGGAATAAACTAGAGAGAGAGAAAACAACAGGAAAGAAATAATATAAGAAAGTTTCCCAGAATTGAATGACTTGATATTCCAGACCCAAAGGGCCCAGAACAATGCATGCCCTCCCCCTGTGAAAAAAAAAAATTCTAACTGGTCATATAATCACAAATATCCAAAGCACCAAGGAGAGAGATACTAATAGCCTCCAGAACAACTCTTGATCTCTAGGAGCTATTATAGTGCCACCTGCAAGACCTTGGTCTTGCCAAGGACTGGCCTGATACTTAAAGCTCAGCTTGGTGTTCTCCTGTTAAACATTAAGATTTTCACAGAACATCAACATCATTGAAGAGCACTCTGTAACTATGCTGAATCAGGCAAAAATGAAGACCACTCTATAATTATGTCTAAACACAGACAAGACACAAGCATTGTCCAAGCCACAAAACATTAAGCATCTCCCAACTCCAGCTGATATGGTGAGAGCTGCTTCTTACCAACTGTAGCTCTAGCATCTCTCTAGTCTTTCCTCCCTATAGAGAAGATCTACTAAGTTACCGAATGTAGAATTGTTCCTGCTTTTAGCCAGAATCCAATCCAGAGCAGGAAATTTATCTAAAATCACATAACCAAAGCCCAGTTCTATAATAAGTCCCTTTAACACTCAAACTGAAATGCCCCATGGCTCCCTCACTGAAATGCAAGGAATGGGGAAAGGACAAAGAAGTTCCATATCCTCTTCAAACCACCATTCTGCCCATATTTCTGTTGACCTGGAAAATTCTGGGCCTTGTCCCTTTGGGTTTTTATGGAGGCCTCATTATATAGGCATGACTTCTTGCATCATTGGCCATTGGTGTTTGATTCAACCTCCAGCTCCTCTTCCCTCTCTGGAGGTGGTGATTGTGGGAAGGAGCCTGCCTCATTAGATGCTTTCCAAAAGTCACTTCATTACCATAACAAAAGACACCTAGTCATTCTCATCACTTAGGTAATTCTCAGGTTGATAGGAACATTCTGCCATAATGCATAATAAGCTCTACCTGTTCAATTACAGGTGTATTCCTGGTAGCCTTTGGCAGTTGGGCATCGTCAGATGCTTGGATACTTGGGTGGGAAGAAAGGTAGGGAGCCAGTGTCCTATTGCTTTTCTTTAAAAAAGTTGTTGTCACACTAGTTGACTCTTTAAAACTATATACATGTCTTACTTTGATATAAACAAAATTCATATATTAAAAATGAACTAAGGCCAAATGTTACATTCACTATATGTCCTTTGGCAATGATTAATTACAGTTGACATAACATAGTCATATCAAGTGGATTACTTCAGAATAGCTAATACATACTCTTACTGACTTTATAAAGAGTCATTTATCATTTGAAAATGCTTGGAATTCAATGGCAAGTATTTGAGAATGAATTTTAAAGCATTCAATGTCCTGGGCATGATCTTCAAACATAGGTGGAATAATTACTACCTGGTAATGGCCCAATATCAAATACTTCATCTTGAGCACAGAGCTCTAGATACAACAGAAGGTCAACAAATGTTTGATAATTAAAACAATAATGAAATATACTAAACAATCTACTCTTTATTTTTTTTAAGAAATCATTATATTAGTTTCCTAAAAAAGTAATTTTAAAAATTCCTTAATATCATCAAATACTGGGTCAAGGTACAAATTTCCAATTGTCTCATAAAAGTCACAAGTACCTTTCTTACTTTTTATACAAGTTCTAAAATTTAGGCTCCAAATAAGTTCCACATAGACAATTAACTGCTTGTTAATAATTTTCATACAAATTAAAATAACTGGAAACTTCTTAAAAAATATGCCAATAAAGATGGTGGTGGAGAAGTTTCATTATAGATTTAAAACTTATCCTTTATTTTTGTCATTTTTATGTGTTGATAAGAAGCAGAACTAAAGGAGTTGGTTCAAACTAAGTCGTCAGATTTGAAAAACTACAGCAGATGCATTTGCAGAGAACATTTTATCCCTTTGTGTTTAAATGAATTCTCAAATCTTTACCATTCAATTACAGGAATGATTGATTCTGAGATGTTTTGTCATACCTGGGAGTTTAGTATTAAAAGTTCTTACCGGCAAGCTCTATAGTCTCTATGGAAAGAAAATGGTTTGTTCAGAGTGTCAGGAACTAAATTAGAAATTGAAAAGCAATTAAGGGCATTCTATTGTTTGGCTAATGAAACTTCTTTCGTAATAGTATTGAGGCCTCTGAAATTAGTGTCAGTGTTTGGATTACAGCTTTGCAACATGTCTCTGTTGAGTCATTGTTGTGTTTGTAAAAATTATGACTCTTAATACAGTCATGGACCTATGAAATGAAACCAATGATGTAAATTTTCATGTGAAATGAAAACTAGATAGTTTTCCACTCTGCCAAAATTCTCTGAGACAGTTTCAAACAAGGTATGCCAGATGCACTGCCACATGCACTCTATGGTATCCCAGTATTTAAAATGTGTTTCTATCCCCTCCGTATGGCTTGACCTCTACCAAGGTATGATTAGAGATATGGGGCATACTTCTGGCAATGAGAGAAAAAATAACTGAAAGAAGGAAAAGTTTAAAAAGGAGGAAAAGAAAGGGCTTAATGTTTTGACACTACATGGTCCTCCAAGTTCACCTAGAGTTTCCCTCCTTTCCTTTGGACACTCATAAAATCTACCCAAGGAATATAACTGTGCTGTACCAGATCTCACCTCAAGAAAACATCTCTTCCACCTACACTCTACGAAATCTCTTCGAGACCTTATTTCTAGACATATCATAAAAGGATTCATCTATTTGAAAGTAGAATTGTTGTCAGAAGTCTTATTCCCCACACTGCAAAAGCAAAAATAAATTTGCAAGAAACAAATTCTTCAGCATGAGCTACATCCTCAACATCACAGCAATTCTTTATTGAAGTGGGGAAGGATGCTGACAGATGAGCAATTTGCTGCTTTTCAGAAGTAATTCAACTCTTCCATCTAAACCTGGATGTGTCTGAAACCACCTCAGGAACCCCCAGGGCCTATAACTCCTAGGAGAATATTATACACATTGCTCAGAAACAAAATTCATTACAAATGAAAAATATTGAGTTCCTTAGAACCATAATTTCTCTCCTCTTAGACCATTGTTATCTCAACACATTTGTTCTTATGCTATCAAATGCTGTCTTCAATATACTACGTATAGTACAGATAGATATTAACCATGTCCAACATCAGAAAAAAAACATTACCAGTCTTTCTTTTTGCTCCACTTCCCCTGCCCATTGCTCTCATCTCCAGGTTCAGGGCCACCCTCAGATCTCAGTGAGTGGCAGTGGGTGAGAGGAACAGCCACAATTGGCCCAGGAAAGAATTTTTATTATGAAATTGTCACTGGTGTCTCCTTTCTGGCCATGATTCCTACCTGCCTCTCCCTTTCAGCCCGTTTTCCCTGTTCTCTTTCTCTTGCTGCCTTGAATCATCTGCCAAAAATCACTTGGATAAACTCATTTGCACTAGTATCTCTCAGTGAGTCTCTTCACCAGCATTACTTGAATTTCTAAAGAATGAATCTGTAATAGAAAAATCAAAGCTTCTATGAATGCCTTTCCAGGTACCACTCAGCCTATGTGTTAGGTCTGCGCAGTGAAGTGATATCATCAGGAACATTTTTTTTTCTGTTATTTTTGAGCACTGTCAGAAATGCATGATTTTTCTGCTGCCTTATTTTGTAATTCAGAATTAGCTCTAAAATATTAAGGGAACTTAACTTGTTTTTAAGAAATTTGAAAAAAAGAAAAAATCGGTTCCTTTTCTCACAGAGGACTCAATCTTTGTTAGGACACAGACAATCCAAGACTGCCACCTTTTAAAGATGCTGTTACAGTTACCAGTAGACCCAGATAAAAGCTCCAGTGGAATTCCAGGTTCCTGTATTGAATTAAATTTGCTTTGGGTTATTTAGGTCTCAAACTATATGAATGCCCTCTCTGTGTCATTTCTCTGTAAATAGGGAGTGTGCTTCAGTTTTCTCTATAATATACATTTATTTTTGGAGCTCATTAAACAGGTTAGAAAATTAAATAGCTAAAGCTGAAGTTAGAAATACTCTCTGTGGTATTATCTAACACAAGATAAGGGTCATTTTTAATTCTTGGCTTACTACCTTCAAAGGAACTAAGAATCAGGTCTGACAATCAGGTCTACACTTTATAAATATATATATATATATTTGTGTGTGTGTGTGTGTGTGTGTGTGTGTGTGTGTGTGTATATATATATATGTAGTTATTGCTGAAGAACAATAGTTTTGCTTCAAAGGCAAAAATCCTAATAGGCAGTGATTGCTCAGATCCATTTTGTCCAAGTGGAGGTGGAAATAAGAAAATTCTAGTTTAAATAGTTTAGTCCAAATTTGTCTTCCCACCTCTCCTCTAATACTCCCTTTTTGCTGTACAATGTGTGGTTATAATTCCTTTGTACTCTTACATTGGTTTGTATTTTTCTAAAAATCTAAGTTTGCTTCTGAAAATAAACTAGGTGCCTAGGGATTATTTATATAGCTACATTTCAGTGAAGGTGCCTTATGAATTCATTTATTATATAGGACAGTACGGTAAGTCAATGTCTTTGTATGGGAAGTGGCTCCCTTGTGTTTTGAAAGAGTTAATCCCTTACTGCCTCGTTTATGTCCTAAGAGGGACTGATACTACTAGTGAAAATAGGCCAGTATGTTTGATATTTGAAGACTTATCTTATTTCAAATGTACAAGAGAAATAATGTATTTATCCATGGGAAGAACTGACTCTCTGGGTACTTTTGAAAACCAGTTTCACTCATTAAATCCTCAAAAATTTAATGAGAGTTTAAAATAGTAAAAAGGACCAAATTGTAAAGAATTGCAAATTACTAATTCAGTAACTGGAAGTGCAAGGAGCCTTCAGACTTTACCTTGTGGAATGTTATAAGATTTTTAAAACACATTTTTAGCATATTCAAAATATTCCCATTAAGAAATTCTAGATTTTTAAAGGTACCATAGTTCCAAATATTTTATTGTACCTCACTTGCTCTCATTTCAGTCAAAGTTCTAAGCTTAATATCTAGAAAACAGTCTCAACGTTCTTAAGAACCTAGCAAGTGGAGCAATTCAAAGAGCAGGGACATGCTAGGAATTTTAAGAAAATAGGAAAATATCTTCAGTATGCTTTTTGAGAGGAAGAGATGATCCATGGAAAGGCTATTAAAGTGTATATATAGGGGTGTTTTTGAGTATATAGGGGATTTTACCAGAGTAAAAATCCTTATGCTTGTCCAAAGAAAGGAATAGCAGTGTGTTTGTATGGCCTTGAAGACTGATATTTTGAGTCATTACGTAATCTGGCAGCTGTGGCAATGCCCTTTTGTGTGACACAAAATAAACAAAGCAGCATATAATAAGGCAAGTGAATTCTTGAGAAAGTCTGCTATGTGGATACAGCCTCAGCTTCACTCTAATGTTAACTATTTCCGTGTGATAGTGGTGATGTCCTCCCTACAAGTTCAGCTATGGATTGGGCCAATAATAGATACTGCAACCCCTCTCTCTGGCTTCAGTATTCCTCACCGTCACCTGGGCGTCATGATGAGTGCAAACAGCAAGACAATCTCATCTGGGAAAATCCATCAAGAGAAACCAGTGCTTATCTCCAAATCTCAGCTGGATAAAAGTGAGGAGAGCTGACCTGTACACCTACATATTACAGAGAACAGGAGCCCTAATGTGAGACCTTTGCACACCAATCAACCGGTATTGTGGGTTTATTGTGTGTTAAGCATTGTCCTAATCCTGTAGGTGCCTTAAGAGATACAGTTCTGGTCCTTGTGGATCTTAAAAATCTAGGAGTGATTAAACAGTGCATTTGACAAGAATCAAAGGAAACCAAAAAATGTATGCTAGAAGAACAAATTAGCCTTGTGTTAAAACAGGACTTCAAAAAGATTGAATGTTATAGACTAGAGAAGAAAAGTACAGGGAAGAAAAAGCAAATAGCACAGGCAGGCAGACGGAGTGGTGGATGTTAAACATAAAAAAAATAGAAATCCTCAAGTGCAATTTCAAACCTATTGCAAAGTCCCTAACTTGTAAAATGAAACAGCAGAACCACAGATGAGCCAGAATGCAGCCATCAAGAGAGCTCCTTGGTGAAACCATCCCTAGGGATGCAGCCGCAGCAACGAGGCTGCGTTCCACTCATCATCTAGTTATATACCAAGCACATGGTGTTTCCATGGGGACAAGAACTGTGAAGCAACTAACATCTTGAACTTAAAAAAAAAAATCCTCTATATTGTATACCAACCTATTTTTAACAATGACATTCTTTTGCTCAATCCTTGACTCTCTTAGGCCAGTAGATAATTGAATTTGGTTGGCCCAGAGAAAACTTTGTGGATACGAGTTTGAATGAAAATTTAAGCATTGGGTTGTTGTTTCTTTTCTGACCTACAATGTATAAAGACACAGTTTTACTCACATCTGCTTCTTTAGGGATTTCTACTACTACTGTTTATTAATTGCCAACATAACTTTTTCCCCTTATCTCTACTCTCAAACTATTTTCGGGATACAAATAATGGTGAATCAATGGAATTGTATAATATCAGGTAATTACTTCTAGCGTCTTTCAGCTGAATCTTTGATTCAAGGCATTTGAATCTGTCATAAGCTTCAGAAAAGTGCTATTTTTGTGCTGTGGCTGATTGCATCTGCTACATAAAATAGTTTCCTTCAAAGTTTTGAAAGATATATCCTTTGGAGAGCCTCAATACCAAGATAAACTAGAGCTGATAGCACTTCGTACACTCAGACTCCACAAATAAAGAGTTTATTTTCAATATGTTAGAAGAAAACAATAGCAACCACCTCAAGTAACTCCACCACACCGGAAATACCATAACAGTGGCATCTAAATACACTTATATATTTACACACACATTTTAAAAAGTGTTCCATGTGTTGTGGAGAACTAAAGTCCCTCCATTTTGGTGAGTGCTAATAACTTCAATTTTAAACCTTAAATTGAGCAAGATAACTTACAAATAGGTTCATTCATTACAAATATTTACTAATCAGCTACTGTGTTCTGGGTACTCTTGTAGGCACTAGGGACGCAAGTCCCATCCCTCATGTAGCTGGGCAACTTAAATCCTGTTATGTAGTTTAGCTTACTAGGAAAGGCTATCTAGCTACACAATTAAGGTAGACTTAAATAAACAATTTATAATGTTATGTAATCTGCCTTTATTCTATATTTTTGTTTGGAGTTTATCTTAGTGTTACAGATAAAAGAGCAGTTCTCAACCTGTTGCAGCATGTAAAGATTATCTGATATTTCACAACAAAGTTAATACCAAATTCTTTCAAATCTGATGGTTTTGTTTTTCTTGACTGCTAGACTAAAGTAATTAACAGTTACATGCACAAAACAAATCACTCTGTTGCCAAATTGTTACTAAGACTTTTCTCCATTGTTGTCATGTGTGCTATCTGATTTACACAATATATACCAAAAAAGTGTGTTTCACATACATACTCTAATGACTAAGAAGTTGTCAATATATTTAGTATCATTTTTCCCCATAATGAATTAGTTGTTTTGATTGGTTAGGGATCCATTTTCATGATGCCAAATCACTGAATGAAATTTTGAGTTCTTGGAACTTCAAAAGGCTCATTAGGTGATAAAACATTCAAAATTTAATTTAAAAGGAAATGTTTCAAGAGAATCCATTTGTTTAGTGGGTCTTTGCACTTTGGAAACTCCCTCTTGCCCATGCCACCTCTTTGTCATTCCTGTATGTGTTCTCTTACAATAATTAGATGTTTACATGTCAAAATCAGATAAGCTTACACTTGAAAGGATCAGCTCCAGAGCTTGAAGTGATACCCTATGTCTGCTTAGTCCCACATCCTTATTACAAATGAGGACAGTGGAGAAAGAACTGGCTACAGTGTATGAGGTTTTACTAAGAGCTACATCTGCTGCCAGTTAGGCCTATAGTCCAGCTCTAGTACGTGACTCAGGTGAAATGGATAAATTCATTCTTTTAAATAAATAAGCTATGAGATACCAGCTTCACTCCACCTAACTAGTAGATTATTCACAACTCCCTTAAGTATTATTTCTTTCATGATTTGTGTGGAGTTAACGGTTATGTGTGTGTGTGTGTGTGTGTGTGTGTGTGTGTGTGTGTGTGTGTGTGTAATTAAAATTTTATAGCCTAGTTATTCCCCTTCTCTCCAAAAACAAATCCAAATATTTTAGGATTCTTAAGATAAACTCCTTAACAATGTGATCATTACAAATAAAACCAGAAAGATCAGAAGTCATACATGGAAAAAGAAAAAATTACCAGAAGAGATAAGATTGTTCTTAAGCACTGAGCTGAACATTGAACTTCCTGGTCACCAAGGAAATGACAGGATGGTCTTTGGTCTTATTTTTAAATGAAAGGAGGTATAAAACATTTTTGGTACTATATCCTGGATGATTCTAAGATGTAGATGTTTATGTAAATAACTCTTAATATAATGAACAAGGTCTCCAAAAGAGGCTTTGGAAAAGCATCGTGATTTCTTCATGGTTCTTTTATTGAATCAAAGAAAGCATTTGAACATTAAATTGTATTACTGGAAAATAATTCTTTAGGGCAACAAAGTATTAACTTAGGTATGCTAGTTACTGATAATCTCAATGGAAGCAGGAAGAGATGTTAAAGCAGCTGAAGAAATGAGGATAGCATAATACCCTGTTAAAGTAATTAAACAAGGGAGCATTAAAACCATGTGACTCTAATACTATGGTAGCCTACATAAGCAAACCAAAATCTGAGCCTGTAAATGCCTCAAGGTCACCAAATCAGAATGCTAGGGACAGCTAATCACAGACAGACAACTGGGCTTTACACTCTAGCCAATCAAATGCCTCCTTTCTTGGCTTCCAAACTTTGTTTACATAAGTCTTTCTCCTGGTTCCTCCTAACCAATTCAGGTTAGGCATTGCCTGATTTGAAAATGGTTTTGCGTAAATAAACCCTTAAAAACTTTAATGTGCCTCAGTTTATATTTTCACATTCCTTATTCAAATATTGTATCCTCTGTACCTTAGGCTAGAGTAGATGCCAGTTTATGCAGTATTGCACTGTAAACATCAGGATGAAGAGCATCTCTACCTACTTTGTTTTCTTGGGCTGTAAGAAAACTTGCTCACCTCCCTAGGACACTTTCCCAGTGATGGCTTCATTCCCGCCAAAGGCCCAGCCAAAGGGAAACATGGAATGGGCATGGCTTCCACGGATTGCCATCATTTTTCCTTTGCACTCATGTTAGTTCATGTCCTCCAAGAAGCAGTACCAGTATCAGAGTAAACACGCTAGAAGTTTATTAGGGGAAGAGCCAGTGAGGGAAAACGAGAGGGAGCTTGGAGAACTTGGTCTGACCTTGGGTGAAAGAGAGAGAGAGAGAGAGAGAGAGAGAGAGAGAGAGAGAGAGAGAGAGAGAGAGAGAGAGAGAGAGAGAGAGAGAGAGAGAGAGAGAGAGAGGAACGTAGGAAGGAACGAAGGAAGAGTGATTCTTGATGGGTCTTGGAGATCTCAGAAAAGTTCAGCATAGCGGTCTGGGAGGTCTTGCTGCCAGAGGACACCTCAGTTTTCCAGGACCAAACCTGTCTTAATATTGCTCCCACACTTAGTCACTGGCTAGGGGCCAAAGGGAAGGCATGGCCCTAGCACAACTAACAGATGGGTTCCAGAGCTTAATGGGCCATTAGTTAGTTATATTCTCAGCAATCAGAGACCCAAGAGACATTCTCATGGCCACCACAGCAATGTACACATAATGGCATTAATTTACCTTGAGCAGACTTAATCATACTACTTTCCATTTTTGTTTATCTAGCGTATACTAACAAAAAACCACATGTGAGTGTTCACTGTGTGTCAGACAATGTTAAAATCTTTCCATACATTATGTCAATGCATCCTCACATATACCCAGTTATTATTTCCATTTTACAAAAGATTACTTAATGAGTTACTTTCACAGATAGGCTGTGATGGACTATTACGTCATCTTCATTAAACTGAGAACTTTGTTTCCCAGAATCCCCTCACCTATATGGTCCCCCTACCTGTAGAGTTAGCCCAAAGAGGCAGTTGCAAGGCATTTGCAAATTGGAAGAGATGCAGAGGACATTATTCTCTGATATTTTGTAGCCAGATGAGGTAATGGACAGAGCAGTGGGTTCCAGAGTGTTTTAGTTTTCTGCTCTGCTAGTAGGTCTTCTTGTAGCCTATTGGCCCTGATGATTGACAGCAGATTCAGTATATCCCCAGACACTTAGTGTGAATTCTGTTTTTTTACCTGGACCCTGATAACACTCAGTATATGGCTTTTAGCAAATAAAAGAGGTTTAGATCTCCTTCACTTCCTTCTTTCTCTTGGCTGTTTATGAGCATTTCTAGTATGTCTTAAATATCCTCAAGAAACATCCTCTCGGCCACCATGGGGTATCGGACATTTTCCTTTTCTTCCCAGTTGTTTGTTACGTCTGCTGCCAAGGCCTTGTAAACTATGAAACTCACATCCTGCTGATAGGCATCAAAGGTGAGGTCTCCCCTAAAGGTCCAAATATGGCAATTCATTCTAGTCATTCTGCTGCTCAATATACTATGCTCAACCCTTGCTCCCAAAATATCCATCATGCTACAGCCTCTCCTCTCCAGGGCTGCTTTCTGTAACATACTTTACATGCTACTTTTGTGTGGGGTTCTTAGTACCTTTTAGACATGTAGAGAACAGCTTTCAGTCTATTTTATTACAAATCCTACCCTATGACAGAGGTCTGAGTCATGAGGCTGAGATGAAGGGCAATCTGCATAACTGACTGAATGAACTGCCTAGAATCACCCATGCTTCCACAGAGGGGAAGAGTTTCTCCCCACCACTGACCCCACGCCTGCCCTATTTCAACCAGGTTATTATCAATTTTATGTTTTATTTTCCTCTGAAGATTACAACTGAACAAAGGAGCCTTTGGTACAAAAAGATTTTCAAAACTACTAGCATAGAACCTCCACATACACTCAAACTTACCTAAATCCAAAGGTAAAAAATACCTAGTTTCAAGCTGAGTCACCACTATAAATATAAAAAAATATTTACATGGCCCATGAGTCTTAAGTTTCAGTATAAAAATTTCTCCCAGTTTTATGACATTGAAAAAACGGATACATTTCCCTTTTATTTGTTGAAAAATATTATTGTGCGTAAATGATCTGCTAGGAAACTCAGAGCCTACATTCCTTGAAATTGTGTTTACAGATTCAAAGAACTTATTAGAAAAGGTGTAGTGATGACATTAGTGCTCTGGAGTCTCCAGAGTATAGAAGAATTCCCATCACTTAAGAAGGTCATAAATCTGAGCCCTTATATTTTTAAACAAGAGAAAATTAAGAAATGTATTGAGTCTCAGAGATCTCTGATAAGACATTATATTTTGCACTGATATGCATTAGTTCTAAGAAGTAGATTAAAATGCACATGAAAGGGGTTTGAAAGCTATAAAGTACTAATAAAAATGAGATGTAAATATTCAAATAAAAATTGCTCTTCTCATTAAAAGTGAATACCTGGGAATATATATGAAAAGATAAAAAATAAAAGGAAAGGAAAGGAAAATACAGAAGTTTAAAAGAAATCAGAACTCTGTAGGTGGGAGCTATATAAAAACAGGACTCTTTAAAACTGGCATTTCGTTCAAAGAGATAAATTCAGTATATGTCAGTGTTTATTAGTTAAAATAAGCAAAATTGGATAAATATATTAGTTTTTAAACATTGAGCAATTGTAATTGTGATGTTTGCAATAATTTCTGTATTTTATAGATTTTTCACATTTTTTTCAAAGGAAAATGGTTCTTAAACATTTCTATGAAATTTTTTTTTAATTTGTTCTATCTTCATGGATTTTGGAATGAATTGCTGTCATGTCCACGTTACTTTCATAAATGGCTTGTTGATTTTCACATGTGTATTTAGTTAGGATAAATATTCTTTTATTGCCAATGATGTGACTTTTAATTAGTGAATAACTCCTTACTCATATTTAGTTTTCTTATTTATGATTCATTTAATCCAGTAAGAATAAATGAGACTATTAACAGCTTTAGTGACAATTTCTTCACCCTTGTAGACATGTATCATTCATGGACTCATTTCATGAACTTAATGCTGATCCTTTATGTTTAACAATCGCATCTTAACAGCACCATAAAGACATGGTATTTTTTATCTCTCATTGATTGGACAAAAATTTCCAATAAATTTCTAATACTTTTGAAGAAGTTGGATGTATCTTCCATCATGACAGCAGAAAGATCCACACTCTCCCATCTTCACAAAGAGAGAGTTTTTTGTTGACCGAGACTTCATACCATGCCAGCCAATTGGCCTTGCTATTCAATTTCTAGCAGAAAAGATTGCCCAATGTAAATTATTCTAAAGCTAAAATCACTATTTTTGATGGGGCTCTCTAAGTAATTAGCTTGTAGCTAATGACTGTGGGCTAGTTTTCCCCAAATTGGCATTCTCCCCTTATTTGTTTAGCAAGAGAACACTGGAATTTTAACTGAGTGCATGGATAACCAGAACAATGATGCCATTTCTCAGCCTCCCTTAAAGATAGGTGTAGCCATGTAATTAATTACAGCCAGTAGGATATGGGTAAAAGTAATAGACAATTTCTAGGTCTGTCCTATGAAAGAGTAAACGCTGCATTTTATTTTTCTTCCCTTCCCACCAGCTGGGATGTGGATGTGATGGTGAGAGCTAGAGCAGCAATATTTGGCAATGAGCTATATAGGACATGTTGGTAGAAAGGGAATGAGCTTGATCCAGTTCTGAGCTACTTTTATGGGAACTAAGAGAGGAATAAGCTTCTATCTTATTTAGATGTTTTTTATTTTATCTTTTGTTACCACATCTAAAGAAGTATCCTAATTCATAAAACCCAAATACAAAAATTCCTGTACTGGGCTAGTGAATAGAATGGCTAATTCTAGCTTAACTGCTTATTGTCAATACAAATTTGAGAAAATTACTTGAGGTCTCATATTCCAGTTCTATTCTATAAAATTCAGGTTGCTGTGAGGATTAATATAGTTAGTCTATGTAAGTGCTCACCTCCCTACTTGACACAAAGTAGCTTTCAAAAGTGTTAACTATTATTATTATTAGAGCAGTATGTCAACACAATCTGTCATATAGATGTATTTTGGGCAAATAACTATTTCAAGAGTTCCTTTGGAATTTATGTCACTAATTAAACTAGTCATTATATGTCATAAGGATACTTCCGTGAGATCATTTAGGGCTTATATCAGCATTTGTAACTATTAACTTAAGGTTAAATTTTTCTGGGGTATAGAACTTGGTGATTGTTGTGTTTTTGGCTATGAGTTGGATTAGTTTCTAAAGATGGTATTTAAGAAAAACTTTATCTGTAGGAACATTTTGTTTCATTTCCATGAAGAGGTGAACAGGCATTCTATTTAGACCTATATCCTAGTGGCTCTATAATTTCATTCAAGTTTGTCAGCCCTCTCTCTAGTTTGAGGTCTATAGACCTTGTATAGCCATCTAGAATATGTTCACACTGGTAACATTTTAAAGATTATTTCCGTTAAACCACGCCCACCAAAAAATTCTCAATAGCTTTATGACAAGAAGTAACAGTCAATAATCTTCTTCAAGCATTACCTATAGTATGTGGGATTCCCTAATCACACTGGATCAGCTTTTCTGAAAGTATGGTCTGTAAACTAAAGATAGTGCACTAAAAGATGGTTTCCCAATCAAATAAATCTAGGAAATGCTAAATTAAACAAGAGTAAACTCATTGAAGTCTTTCATATGATAATGTATGTGATAAATCTCTAGGAGAGAGTACTGATTAAAGCATTTTCAAATGCTTAAGTAGCTCTTGTTTTCATAAAGCATTGCATAGACCTAATATGAAACCCAGTTTGGAAATGCCCAGTGCATGATTGGCCTAAGACATGGGAGAGCTTGCATGAGTTATTTGTTGGCAAAACCACCAGATTAAGTCCTTAGTCAAATGCTTTCTTGGAGCTATTCATTGCCGCTTAAGCTGCTTTAGACATTATGCATTGAAAGAATGACCATTCTGTAAACTGGATTTCAAAATACATAACTAGACTCCTAGAAATCATAACAAACTATAAATTTCATCAACTATCAGAAGAAATTTGAACCAGAACATTGTTGCCTGTATTACTGATACACTATGCAAGAATATATGTAAGGGAGTGGATGGACTACTTTGAAGCCTTGAATCTTGTTATTATTTAGCACTGTTTAACAGGAAGATTACAGTCATGTACAGTCCTGTCCCCAGGACACGCCTTATTCAGTGAGTGATTTCTGTCTGTAACACAGAGATAAAAGCTGCCGTTCATATCTGGTATCTGAGCAAACTTTTGACTATGGATGCAGGAATTCATTTAAATAGCCTAGCTCTAGCCACTATTAAATTAAGAACACTCCAGCTCCAAGAGGAGGTGGCCTGTTGTAGTAATTACAGTAAACTAGGCCTATGCATCTGACAGGGTACTAAGCTTGAGTTTCAGCTCTACCATTTACAAGGTATGTGCCCTTGGGCACGTTATTTATACTCTTCAACCTCTAAGTACCCTCATCTGTGAAATGTGATGAATAACAGAGTCTAATTCATTGAATTGATGCAAGGATTAGGAGAGATAGTTTATGTACTGAGTTTGCATGTGAGTAGTTAATAGGTATTAATACCCCAGTATTAATAAATATGGGTAATATTTAATAAACATGACCACCCATGCACACAGTCCTGCAAAAAACCAAAGACTCCAGCCTTGTTGATGTAGTGGCATGTTCTTTTTACAGTTTGTTCTATCAAATTATATACTTGGCCAGTGGCCCTTATCTTTTATTCTTAGTCATGCTAAATGTAGTGTGTAAAATGGTTTGAGGTTTAGCTTTGAAGAAGGTGAGACAGCAGTTCACAGAACTGAAGTGAACAACGGCTGTCTATTTTGACCTTTGCTGAAGACTGTAGAGGATATGAGAGAAGCTTGAGGTAGTCACTGAGTCTGTTGAAAGAGAAACAGTGTACTAAAAAGGGGCTGAGAAGGGTGTTGATGCTGCTGGCTGAGGAAGTATTCCCAGTATCTCAAGAGAGGCAGGTAAAGTCAAGACTCCAGCAGTTGGGGGTAAGGAGGAAGAATGGTGACAGAATTGGGGAAAACTAGGAGGAAAAAAGCCAGAAAACTATAGATGCACCCACCATGTAAGAGATGACCTTTTCTCTCAATCTCCTTTTCCCATTGACCTGACCCTCGAGGGGTCTGTTGTGACAGCTACTGAATATGGAAAGAGGTGAGCAAGTGAGAGAAGGAAGCCCTCTGATTCCATCCACCACCCCAAAGAAGGCTTCTAGACTGGAAGCAGGCCTGTGGGAAAGGGGGTGGTGACTGAGGACAGTATATTTTATATTGAATGACTACACTGGAGTTAGTCTGTTATGTTAGATCAGACTGAACATTTTTTGTCAAATACTGTTCTTGTCATTGGCACAGATCAGAAAATCTAGGGGACCTGCCCTATATTTCATTCAGGGGCAGGGGTAGCATATGTCCAATAGCATAATTTGGAAGGGCCAGTGAAAGAAAGATCAAAATTCTTTATATTGAATTGTTCCTCATTAAGTTCAGCCTGTTCAGTAAGATAGTTTGCCCATCTGATGATTGTATAAAATGTTTTGCGTTTTTTTTGAAAATCCACTCTGCACTGTGAAAAAATCTCATGTACTAAATTGGTGTCTTTTTAAATGATTGCTCTAGTAAAAATTGTCCTGTCCCAGAGCATAAAGATAAGTGACTGATTCCAGTGCTGTTTTATTTTCTTGTTTTTCTGGAGATGAATGAAAAAAAAAACGAAAACCTTTTATAGTGTCCTAGTAACTGTAACAAAGAAGCCAAGCATTCATGGCTGAATGGGTACATGAGCAGTAGGTGCTTTAAAGTGAAAGAAAGAAAAGTTCAGTAGAGCATGACTGCCATGGTCTCCTTAATATGCTTGCAAAAGGTACTGGGCAGACACCATCTACTCTGACTGCCAAACTAGACTGAAGTTGAAGTAGTGCGGGTATGAGAGTTTCCGCAGGAAAAAATACAAAGCCTTTACACAGGATGCTACAGCAGACATGTGGAGTAAAGGAAATGCAAACTTAAGAGTTAGGTCTTTGAAGGTCTGTGCACCTGCTGTTTGGCATAACTAAGATCGTAATGTCGGATTTCACACACAAAAAATGATCAAATGGCAGAATCTTTTCTAAAAAAAGAACTGTTTCAAAGAAATTGAGAACACAACCTTTTCAGAGAAACAGAGTATATGGATCTTTGTTTGCTGAAGTAAGAAAAGACACTGATGGCATAGAAGTTGCTGGTAACCAACAGACTGCATGTGAAGTCAGTGATCAATGGACTTTTAAATCATGTATCAATTTCTAGCATTCTTAGATTGAGTGATTTGGTTAGCTTCTTCATTCTCAAATCCACCAAAACTTTTTCATCAAGTGCTGAGACATTCTTATACTCTGCTCCCTTTCCTCCAATTTAATGACCTGGTTTGGAGGAAATGATTGAATTTGTTTATATAACACAAAAGAGACACTTTACAGTTCAAAAATTAAATCATCTCTAACTTATTAGAGTTTCACTGTAGAAACTGGAAGGATGAATTGACAGAATTATCCATTTGTTTCTCTAAATACAGAAGTATCAAATTATAAATACCAATGTTTATAAATCCTTTAAAAAGCTAGTGAGTTATTCATACCTTTTATTTGTAAGTCATAATCTACAAATGCATGTGAAATTGCTACAGATTAGAGTGTGAGCTTTTTTTGGATAGATGGAATATAAGATTGATTTAAAAGACTGGTCCCTGGAATCATATATATGTGCTATCAAATAATACATTTGCAATTTAACCTCTCTACATCTCAATTTATTCAGCTGACATGTAGGTATAATAATAATATTACCACCCATCAAAGGTTGTTTTGAAGATCTTATAAGGAAATAATTATGTTCTCTACTGCTTAATAAATCCCTTCCATGACTTCCCATTGCCTTCCATGACTTCCCATTGCCTTCTGATCAAATCCCAAAACCTAGGCATGGCCTGTAAGGCCCTACATTACATAACTGCCTTTCAACTTCATCTTGTTCTACTCTATGTCATTCACTATTAAGCTAACAAACCTTATTTTAGTTCCTCCCAAGTTCCTGCTTTTTGCTGCCTCTGAGGTTTTACAAATGCTCTCCTTTGCCTGGAACATATCTCTGTCCTCCTACACACACGCACAGCACACAGAGCTTACTCCCACCCAGCCCTTCTCAGTTTAAACGTCGCTTGTTTAAAGAGGACTCTTCTGATTTACTGATCAAAAACCATTTCTTCCCCTTCTTATTCTCTTGCATAGAACCTTTTTTGTTCTTAATACCATAATGTTGGGGTACCTTAACTGAAATGAATGGAAAGGCAGACAGGAAATCAGGCAGATGAGGAATAAAATATTACTTTTTTAACTTTAGACAATGTATCAGGCTCTGGAAACTATGGATAGATTCCAACCTCCCATAGGATTTACAGCTTGGAAGGGCAACACAGAATTCTGGCTGCTGGTGAGAAAGAGGGGATGAAAAAGCAGGGCTCATGTGCCCACAGGGCAGAATGTGTGTGTTGGGGGGGCTGAAGATGGAGACAAAAAAAGGCCAAGGGATTAGAAACTCCATCTACATGAAGGAAAGATTGGGAGTAGGGGAAAAGTATTTCCTCTTAAAATGTATTAATTTGAACAATATGCAATGACCATTTTTGAGGTTAAATATGGACAAATATTAGCAAATTCATGTGCTTAAACAATATCATATATGTATGCATGCATAGATCTACTATGTAGTATATGTAATATATGTGTCTACATATGTACTGTATAGTATACTGTTATTTTTATGTATGTCTATATATAGACATAGATGTACTTGTATAATTATTTGGGTTACACCTGCCTGTGCTATCATACTGTAAGTTCCAAAAAGATAGAGAAGTCAGTCTACATTGTTTATCTCATCTCTGACTCATCATATCTTATATCTACAGAAATCAGTTGAGTGAATAGCCTCAAAGTGTTTAACATGTTATTTTACTTTAGAAACTCATTAGATGCTAGGTCTGATGATCGCACTGCTATTGCTGCTGCTGCTAAAACATTTCTAATATATTGGGTAATAACTTTTGATCTGGGCTGTGTATTTCTAAAACTTCCATTTCAGAAATCCATAAGCTTGCCTCAAGGGTTGCTAACATAGCTTGTCTTTCAAGGATCATATTTTCAGGAAACATCCCATAGTTGCAACCTCTACAGTTCCTAAGTTACAACCTCAAGGAGAAACAGGGTGAATAGGACTATAGCAAACTTGAGAGTGTATATTCCTGCCCCAAAAGGGCAGCCAGTTTTCCAAGTTGTTCAGACTTGCTTTGTTGGAATATGAGTTCACTGTTATCTGACATGATTTTCCAAGAAAAGTTGAAAATCCATACTTAGTGTAAAATCTTCTAAATTTGGGGAATGAATTAAAAATTGCAAAACCCTACCTGGGAGATACTTCATACTTTCCATGGGCAGCTAGCTTGTGACCTCTGCTTTTATGGCAGTTGTTCTGTGGCATGAGGTTTGATCAATCCTTTCCTTATTTTTCATTTATATTTTACATGGATATTAACTTGTGTTTTTCAAATTAGTTCTTTGACAGTTCAATTTCATTACTTTATAAGGGATTTTGCTGTTGCTTTTGTATTTCTACCTCTCTTCTGTGTCTCTAAATCCCTCCCCCTTTATTTTCTTGATGTCAGAAGAGCTTTCAAGATTAAATATGTATTATTAGGGTAGCATTTCTAGCAAAAGGAAAAAAATGGTGCTACAGTACAAAGGAATAGAATTTTGTGGTGTGTTCAGTCAACTTAATTTTGGAAATACGTGAGAAAATCTGACACAACCAAGTGGAAGCAATGATTTTCCACTTAAAACATGTATTTCATCTGCAAATCCATCAGGCAATAGTTAGGTTCTCTGGAATTTCTCTTTTCCTTAAGGAACTTTTTTTCCACAGAAAAATAAAATTAGATTTTTATGTCAGCAGTGGTAGAAACTAATGTCAACAATTCTAAAATTCAATCTATTTTAGGATACAGGAGTATTTTCTATGACAGGAGGAAAAAAATGTCAGTGACCTTCCTAATTACTGAGAATTTTTCTTATGTACATATGAAAATGCTCTTAGAGAGTTACTTAGACACAGATTTTTATCAAATATCACACTGCTGTTTGCTTAACTTTTCGCAAAAACCGAGTGTAATATTTTCAAAGACATTTTAAATGACAGTTAAACTCAATATGTGTAGCAATGTCAGTGCAAGTAACTGAAAAGATGACAATATAAACTTGTTTTTATAACTGTGATTAAGTTCATGACCATGTAAGCAATGCCAATTTATGTAATTCATTTTAAGATGAATATTCATTTCAGAAGCCATACAGTAAAAAAGTATGTGTATCAATATCAATGAAATACTCTAATCTCTAGTGCCTAAATGATCTGAAATATTAGTTTTATAGAAAAATGTATATTAATTTAAAAAATATTTAGTGATTTCTGAAATCTTACATTTTAAAATAAATTATTTCCACAATACCATTAGCTTTTGGTCAGTATTGTAATTGACCTGACAGTATTTTATACTGTTCCTTTGTCTCCCTTATAGTAGACATCCAATAAGAGGTTTCCTTTTGGTGAGAAAGAGTCAATAAAAGTTGCAACTCTCAAGACTTGTAACAAAGTACCAACCTTTCTGTCTCAGTTTCTTCAAAGGCTAAAAAAGGAAATTATAATAGTCCTTACCTTCCAGCCTTATTAGGATCAAAAGATTTTATAATGTTTATCAATGCCTTGTACCTAGAATCTCTGTATCACAGGAGCTCTACCTTCCCTCAATTATTGTACATGAATTTGCACTACTTAGACTCTGGAATTGGGTATGTAGTCTGAAACATCTTCAATTAGTCATCATTTAGGATACATGCAGAGATCATCTGACGAAACTGCCTTAAAAAATCAAGGAAGTGAAGATACTTAAAACAGATTAAGAATCACTTATGGGGGTATGACCTCTTAGTTGTAATTGTCCCAGGACAGTGCAAGCATACTTTCAAAAACTATTCAAAAAAATAAAACCCAAACAAATTGGTGGAGATAACTAATGTATGTAGTTAGGATGAATGAGAAAAAGCAACTTCTTAATATAAAGCAAGTGGGAACCTGTGGTTTATAATAATATTCCCAGGGACAGAATAATAAAAGGATTTAAAAAGTTGCTTGTTTTCAAGAATTTATAAAGAAATGAAAGCAATGTGCTCTGGAAAAAACAAAACACTGATTAAAAATGTGGCTCTGATGTTGAAGTCACTGATGTCAGAGTTGGATGTTAAAGTTTGAATAAAATTATTTTATAAAATATGAGTGACAAAGGCAGAATTTATACTTTAATGTATAATTTTTTATAAATATTTATCTAAAATGAATTAAATATTATAAGTAGACATATGCCTATTTAATTTACATCCCTAAAATTTTATATTTGGTGAAAATAACATTGGTTTTTCCTTTAGAAAACAATGGTGAGATTACTTTAAATTCCTTTCTGTAAATAATTCTGGGTTTCAGAGATGTGAAAAGGCTTGAGAGGAAGGTAGGATTTGAATGTGATCTAGAAGAATAATTGGAGAAAATAGAGTAGAACTAAATGTATTGAGGGACTACTGTTTTCTAGGTGCCTTAGGTATGTAATTACACTAAATTCTCATAGCTATTATTATTCTTAGTTTACAGACTGGGAAACTGAAACTCAGGTAAGTTAATGAGTTTGCTCAAAATGCCACAACATACACAATCAGGCTTCATTTTGAGGCTTTTTCAATTCATGCACTGTGCTTTCTCTAACGGGCCGTCTGGTGCAGAGACTAGATCTTAGAGAAGACTGGATTGGAGTTCTCTCTCCCTTATAGTCCTAACTGGTATAAATTCCTCAACTTCTCTTCAGGTTTTGTTTTGTTTTTTTTTGAACAAAACTGTCTCTTCAAGGAGCTGTGAAATAACTGAATGAGCTTTTGCAAATGAAGTGTTGGGATTAACAACTGGCACATAAATGTTCTATGGATGTTAGCCTCCATGATGTGAGGAAAAGGGGAAGGAGGAGAAGGAGGAGGAGAGGCATAAGATTTCCACTCTCTCAATTACCTGTTTCAGAAGTAGAGTGCATTCTGGGTAGGAGGGATGGCAGAAGCAGACACAAATTCTGGCGAGGACACAGCTATTATCTATTTTTTTACTAAAGTCGACTAACTAGGGGTGAATCCTGTCTAGAAGGAAATTACTGGGAATATATCCTCCAATGGCCTTGGAAATAACAGATTTTCATATACCCAAATTCTTATAAAGTTGATTTTCTAATCTATTTTTCTCTCTGAATGCCTCACTGTGAAGGCTGCTAAATAAATAATTTATAGCCTACCAATACAGCCTTAATGTGTTAATTCCTATTTACTACTTACCCTCTTTAAGTCTCAATTAAGCCTTTATTGTATTTATAAAACTAGAAAAAGAATGAAGAGTTGTTATAATTGAAAGTTGTTATATATATGCAACATGTATGTTAGGTGTTTGGTTAGAGCCCAGTATGATTAATGAGCAATTAATAAAAGGTAGTTTTTGCCGTATTTCCTCAGAAGTCTTTTATTTTCTTCCATATATTAAGGCTCTTAAGACCAGAATGGGCCTTATAACCAGTGTATACATTCAGTGGGGAAGCATTTTTCTTTCACTTCCCAGCGCTATTATTAAATCATTCGTGTGCCTTACAGCTCTTATTTCCTCTCAGAGAAGACTGTAAATCCAGAGGTTGTATTATGTTAGCTAACCACTGCATTCTCAAATTCCCAAGAAGTAACAGTTCAATGCATTTTTTTAAACAATAAAAACTGAATTATACTCAAGAAACTTAAGATATTGCAAAGAGACAGTGAATCCCAATTAGTTTACAAAACCTACCAAGAGAAGTAACTTGAGGACAAAGCAGCGCTTGACGTTCTGAGACATACCATAACCAATGTAAGAATTTCTGTTTATTTATAACCCACCTTGTTCAGAAAAGGATTTAAGATGGCTTACAAAGATAAAAATAAATGAAAAGTATGTGAGAACTCAGAAAGACAGAGAGAGGGAGAAAGAATACAGAGCATGAATCTGAAGGAAGCCAAGAAAGCTACATAAATAAAATTCCACAGGGATCCAAAGAAAAGGCAATTCTTGGGGTTCAGAAAACGTCAAGATAAACTTCCTGGTGGAAACAGGACTTGCTATGAAGTATTTGGTTCAAAAGAAACAGGAGAGTTGGTGTCTCTAGGGCATGCATGTCCCAACTGCTTCAAAGTCTGCGCCAGCAGGAGGGTGTTTTTGGTGGGCAGGTTCTCTGGGGAAGATGAGGCCTCCAAAGGGCCTGGGCTCCTGGGAAGCCTCCTACATGCTGGACTTCACCAATTAACTAATTTTCATAATAAGCTCACTGCTTTCCCTAATTGTTTCACTTCCATCAACAGGGCCAAGGGAAAGATAAGAACACTCCATGTGTAGGGGAGAGAATTTCAGGTACAGTCTGTGAAGAGATGTTTAGAGTTGACCTTTGAACTCACTGGCAAACAAGTGGATTTTATGGACTCTCAGGTATTGGAAGCACAAAAGGCTTTTTTTTTTAATCCCCTTATTTTTCTTTTTTTTGGCCGCTCCTGATTATCACTTCCAAGAGCAAAGTGAGTCAAGGTTCAGCTCCAGGGGAAATCTCAGGTGTGAGAAAAGCTGGGGTTTGGTTATCTTTTCCCTTCAGGGGAAGAAGAATAGAAATGGGAATTTAGAAACTTAAGTGAGAAGGTGGTATTCCTCCCGGGATGAGCTCAGATCTAAATCGAAAATTACCTCCACCCCGTAAAGCTGTGTCTTCTTGGGCAAGCTTCTGTGCCCCTCAAACTCAACTAGAAAGTGGGGCTGTTAATCTTTCCTCACAGTGAGGGCATGAAGGAGAATCCTATGTAATGGACTCAGTCGCACCTGCACGGGGCTTTGTAAATAGATTCCCGAGCCCATTGAATGCAACTTTACCAAGAAGCAGCCTGGGAAAATTAGCGTCCTGTATGAGTCTTAAGTTTGGGAAACGGTGAAGTAACATGGAAAGTACTTAGCAGAGCAATACTCATATAATCGGTACTGGTGAGGTTCCGCCCATTGCCCAAGCAACCCGCCATCAGTGCGCACGGACAAAACAACCGGCCGGCAGGAGCCGGGGAATCAGGGTTATCGGCATCCCCCTCCCGGGAGGGTAATACCCTCGCCGATCTGCGCTCCCGGACGCGCTTTCGCAGCTTCTGCAGCCCCGCCGGGCCAGGAGCTCGGGGCCGAGGTGAGCCAGGTGGCGAGGGTGCCAGGCGCGGCCAAGTCGCGGCGGACTGAGTCAGCCGCCCAAGCACGCGGCGGAACCAGGGCGGCCGGCTCTGCCGCCCACACAGCTGAGCCGCGGCTCGGGGCGCCGGCTCGCCCCCGCGCTGGCCGAGAGGAAGCGGCCGGGGCTCCGCGCGGCAGCACCTGGGCAGGCGCCGGCGGTGGGCGCGGCGCTTCCGGAGCTGCGCGCGGCCCGCGCTCCCCGCCTCCAGGTGCGGCGGCCGCGGCGCGCCGGCCCGAGTGACAGCGCCGCCCGCGCGGCCGCGGCCGGGCAGCAGACGCGGTGCAGGCAGCCGGCGGGGTCTGCGAAGGACGAGGCCTGGCTCCGGGGACAGACGGGTCTGGACGAGCGAGGGGCGCAGAGAGAGCTGCGCGCGCCCGGACTTCCCCCGCCCGCCTCGTCTCGCCTCTCCTCGGAGCTCGGCTGCCGGCGCGCAAGGCGAGTACGGCGGCCGCGGGTGGGCTGGGCGCTGTGGCCGTGGGCTTGGCCGGGGTGGGCGCGTCGTCTCAGGCCGGGCCGGGGTTTTTCGGCACTTTTCCGGGTAAATTTCCAGAGCGCAAAGTGCTGGGCTCTGGTTTTTGCCTCCTAGGATTTCGCTCCCGCGTGTGGGCGTCTAAAAAGAAACCAGACTCGGGTAAGTGATAGAAAAACTCCACTTATTAAAGGGATTTGGCCGGAGGGTGGGGGGCGGTGGTGCATGACAATCTGGATAGGCAACTAGTCATCCCCTCCACTCCCCCAAAAAATGAAAAGGAGCTGCCCTTTAACGAGTTTCAGGCACCAAGTTATTTATTCGGTAGAGATAATGAGTTTCCTTCCGATCTCTGTGCTCCCCCGCACCCTGCTTGTTACACTCTGAGATGACAGGCCTGTTAATTACGTTTAATTACAATCATTTGGCCTCTACCTGCCTGAACCCAGCACCTTACACGGGAACCTGTAGGCAGTGAGTTTACCAGCTGGATCTTTCTCGTTTACTTTTGGAGACAGGTCTCTTAGGAGAATGGGTGTCCATCTCATTTAGTAAAGTAAGTTCACCCTGGCTTGGTTTCTCAAACACTTCCTTCACCTCCTTGTGGTGATCTGGAGTTATTTTGATTGGGAGAAGTCTTACTGAAACTACATTGTGAACTATAACCTTTGAACATTAGGGGAAAAATAGAAGCTAGGTTGTATGGAATCATGATATAGGCTGTTGCGGTTTGGTGATAGAAACATTTTTTTGTTGTTGCAGGGTTGTCCTTGAAGTAGGCTGTTCAGTGAAATACATCCTTGTGTTTTTTGTGTTTTAAGTGTATTGCAAAAGAGGCTATTTTTAAAAGTACATTTAATTGGATGTCATTGTGATTACCAATAATAGTATTGTACTTACAAGGTCAGTATTGATTCCAGCCTCACTTAAGCACTCCATACCTGCTCCAGTTTATGGAGCATTGCCCATAAGTAATTGGAATATGAAGTTATGGCTGTTACAAAAAAGGAGCTAACTTTAAGGAAGAAAGACATACGTCTAAACTCTTAGCTATGGCTTCCATGCACTTAGAAGAAGTGAGAAAAAAATTCTCATGACATTCCACTATTTAATGATGTTTAAAAAAGAAAAAAACAAAAACAAAAGTGGGTCGTAGAATTAGGCTAGAGCCCTAAGTGGAAATATCTCTATGGCTCCTTTTTAAACATGTATTTAACCCATACACATTTAAGGTGAATTTAACACCAAGAGTTTTATATAGACTTGATTGGTCAGTACTTGACAATTTATTTAAAATGTACCTAGAGGGTAAGTCAAATGACTTGTTAAAACTTATTTATATGGGTGTGTGTTTGTATTTTTTCTTTCCTCTGTAAGGCTGTCAGACGTTTATATGGGTTGTCCATGAAAGGAGAAGCTGCTGGTACATTTAAAAACAAATTCTTGATCTGATATCACTATAGATTTCTAGCAGTGTGAGGCACAAAGATATTTAACACTTTTCAATTCAATTATTCTTAGTTCCTGTAGTTAAGTAGAGGACTGAGGTTATAATAAACTGCATTTTTTCCCTGGGAAGTCGTACATTAGTACCATGAAATTATGTTATAAAATTGTGAAGTGTTAATATTAAAAATAAAACTGCCAGTTTTTTTTTTACCAGCAAAATGGGTTTATTCAGGAATAGCAAAGAATTGCAATTCAGGACTTGCCAGCTAGGCAAAACCATAGGCAAGCCCAACAAAGGAGAGGAACTTTATGGAGAAAAAGGAGGAACTGGGGAGGCCGTTTTGAATGAAGTCCATTGGTCCATTGAAGAAAAGTTGGAGTTAAGGTGATGAGGTTTCTCATTGGCTGAGTTGCTGACGTACTCAGTTTCTTCTTGGAGCTTCAGTCCCTGTTGCGGCCTGTGATTGATGATTCCTTCTTGCTGATGATTCTTCTATAGGGGCCTGTAATTGACAGTTCTTCCTAAAATTGACATGGAGTGGAATGGCTCCCCCTTCTAGCCTCCCACTCCACTTTAGTGAGGTTTCTTATTAATTTTCACAGTATAAATGATGGTCATTGCTTTAATAGCTTTCTTTTAACAAGTGTTTTTTTTTTCAGTTATTTATTGACTCATTCATTGAATCCAATCGTTGCACTTACTAAATAAACTAAGGTGTTTTTTGAATTCTTTGTAAAATATTAATTAGGTAGAAAGCTTCTTATTAATGTTGGAAATATTTCTTAACTTTGACCAAATATGGATTGATGAGAGATTAGAAGCTATGAGCTATCTTCTTAATCTTTTCTGTGATGTCCTGGAGCCTTGCAGCTTATCATTTAAAATTTTTCTTTTTTAAGTTTTGACCAGAGTAGGTATATAATAATGGTTAAACCATTTTGTTCACTTATTCCCTTAGTTGAAATAATAGGCAAGGACGGTCTCTTCACAGAATCCTTTCTAGTTAGAAATTTGATCTGTGAAATTTTATTACAGCTTTGACTCAGCATAAGCTTACCTCCCTACCCATGCTATGCAGAAAACAAAGGGGTCCTGATCTGGGTTGGAGGTGTTTTGTGCAGCTTCAGGAATAAAAACTACTGTTGAAGAGGTGGGAAGAATTGTTTTTCCATCTTCATTTGTGTACAAAGGAGGATGGGTAGGTGAGGAAAGTAGCCACCAGAGAAGGACTAATAAGGTTGTATATCCGCCCTTACGGTTCTCAGAATGGATGCGAAGAAGAACTCTGTGGGTTACATTGAATAAATTTAGGAAGAGAGAGTAGTAAATCATTTCGGAGTTGGACAGATGATCAAGAGCAGGAAAGAAGTGTGGCCTGAATGCTGATTATCAGGTGACTTGGAGTCATGGTGGTAGTGATGGTGAAAGTCATTGCCAAGACTCTCACGGATCTTGATGAAGTTCATAATCCTTAGCCTGCTCCTAGGGCCCTCTATAGCCAATTTCAGCTCCCTGTTCTGATACCGCTGTTCATTACATGTTGAACCTTAGGTCCTCCCAGCTGTTTTCATCTCGCTGTTGCCTGAAGACATCTTCTCCCTGGGCGCCCCCTTATGGCATTCTTTCTGCTTCAGATACTGCTGGCTCCGCCTGCTACTTTTCTTCCTATATTGAAAGTCTCTTCCATGGCCCTTGCACTGATCACGCCGTCCACAAAGCTCTGAATTGCTGCAGATTTCGCTTTCACTGAGAGTTGATTTTAAGATTTTTACAGTTCCTTGGTACTTGTAAGGAAGGATAATGGTGTGCCTTCTTTATGAAATTAAAAATAAAACAATACTTAAAATGCACACCATGTGAATGTCAAGGTCACACAATTTCGTTTTTCTTATCACTATTTAAGTGGTTTTTTTTGGATTCGTCAGTCTTCCAATCCTGGTATTCCTTCTTTAAGGGCACTTACTGAGTAGCAGGGAACTGATTGTTCACGTGTGTGCTATTTGCCCTTGCTTCAGTAATGATTAATTTACCTCTTTAGATTTTAAGCTATTTGAGAAAAGACATTGCTTCTTTACTTTCTTGTAGCACTTAATACTATTCACAAATGAGATAATAGGTACTGTTATCTTGAACTGCAAATATTTCCGGGTATTATCTTGGCCAGGGTAGATAATGTTTCTTAAATATTATCGAATGAATAAATGTAAATAAATGAGTCAATAAGTTGGGAGACATTTGCTGAGATGCCCTCTTTTCCTAAGAAAAAGAGACTTTGACAATTACAGAACCAATAGGAATAAGCCCTCAGATTCAGTTGGAAAAGAGGTCAGGGTGCTATTTATAAATGCAGAGAGAGGAAACCATTCACAGTAGGCTATTTTGAAACATCTGGTTAGTCTAAAAATGTGACTCAAACTCAGAGAAATGGTGAGGTATATATTTATTTGAAGTTAAAATATGTATGTATAAAAACTGCACATTTGTATACATTTAAAAATCTTATTGAAGTATAATGGCATGCTAGTTGTGACCTAAGTGTATTAAACACTAGATTCATGTTCAGTGTAGCATGAAATGGATCAGAATTCTGAAGAATATGTGCCCAGTGTTCACTTCAAGAGTTCTAAGGGGTCTGATTATCCTCCTTTGGGCTAGATGTGGCCAGACTGTACAGAGGGGTGGAAGGGGGCTGGAACTGAGTGGAGGCAGCCTCCCACGTGTTAGGGGCATATAGGTGGGAGTCTTCCTCAGTAAGACAGACTTCAGCTTATTCTTTCTTTTTATTATCCCCATGCCTATTCTTGTTGGAATTCAGGAAGATGAAACCTTTCTCTGGTTATCCAAGAATTATGGTAAAGACCTCTGGATTAGAATTGAAAATAATTCTCAAACGTTAGCCAGTTAACCTAAAATCTAGATGGATAGCTTTTAAAAGAAAAGACTGACAGAAGCTAAGTTAATAATTATCAAGCACTTTTGAGAGATTATGTAAAACACCTAAACCTAGGTACTACTTAGGCTACTTAAAACTTAATCAGTAAAGGAGCTATCCTTCTGGCCTTCACCAGGTGTGGAAATAGATGCTGACTTCTAGAGTTTGAAACAGTTGTTTTTTTTTTTTAGATTGCACAGTAAATAAAGTAATCAAAACATAACAGAACAACTTTCTCTTTGATCCAAACTGCAGAATGTTGTTGTCCAAAGCCTGGCTGTTCTCTGCTCAAACTTAGGTTATCCTGCATCTACAATGCTTACTGCTTGCCAGGGACTGCCAGGGACCTTTATGCATATTTAATCATTTCATCCTCAGTCCTGTGAGGTAGGTGCTACTGTCATTACTGCTCACATATGACAACAATGAATCTCAGAAAAGCAAAGGAGCTTTCCCAAGGTGGTACAGACCGCACCTGGCAGCGCTGGAATCACTGGTAGTCAGTGTGCTCTGTGTCCCGAGTCTTAATCTTCAGGTAGGATCATCCTTCTCACTGACCACATCTGTATTTTATTAAATTAATAAAACTGTTTACTGCTGTGTGAGATGCTTTGCGGGTTTATTAGAAGAATGATTTACAGGGCTGATTTAAAGGGATGTAATTTTACTAGTCAGACAGAAGAATACTAGTCAAACCAAGTGCAGTGACGTAGTATGACTGACTGACCCAGCACAGGATTGTGTACAACAGATGAGTTAATAATAATAATAATAGCCAACACTTATTGTACACTTATAATTCATGTCATATACTGTTACATATACATTACATATTTCACTTGTTTAATCCTAACAAATCCTATCGGATATAAAGTATATTATGCTCATTTTACAGATGAGGAAACGGAGCATCAGGGAAGTAAATAACTTAATCAAGGTACACAGTTAACAAGTGGAATTAAGGCAGCCTGTCTCCAGAACACTGTGATCCCTATTCTTACTTCCTGGGTGGAAGTAATGAGGGATGAGGGGATGGAATAGGTAGGAAAGACTCATGGATATGGTGGTGCACATTTGGAAGACTTGAATTGGTCCCCCAAAGGAGAGGAAACAGTACATATAGAGAGTTCAGTTTGAATGAAAGCTGAGAAGCTGGCTCAGATCTTCTAGTCCATTTTTCTACTTACTGTGGTTAAAAAAAAACAAAACCACATAGCATAAAATTTGCCATCTTAACTATTTTTAACTGTATCGTTCAGTAGCGTTAAGTTCATTTCCATTGTTGTGAAATAGATCTCCTGAACTTTCTCATCTTGCAGAACTGAAACTCTAATACCCATGAAAAAAACTACACTCCCTCCCCAAATCTTCTGGTAATCACCATTCTACTTTCTCTGTGAATTAGACCACTTTAAATACCTCATATAAGTAGACTCATATAGTATTTGTCTTTTGTGTCCAGCATATTTTTCACTTAGTGTAATGTCCTCAAGGTGCATCCATGTTGTAACATGTGAACAAATTTCTTTCCTTTTTAAGACTAGTATTTAATGGCATGTGTGTACCATATTTTGTTCATCCATTCATCTGTCAGTGACCATTTGAATTGTTTCCACTCCTTACCTGCTTTTGCATCACATTTAAAGTTAAACCTTTAAGACCATGGTCAAGTACCTGTTGGAAAAATACTTCAGTACTTTGTTCAACACTATTCAAACTGTCTTTTTAAAATTTTTAACCATCACCATTGACTTCTCTGGTGGGCACTGAATACTTTGACCCTGTTTGATTATTTGATTTTGGCTTCTTTCTGTTGTACTATATAGTTCTGAATTAGTTGTCTCTCTACAATAATAGATGTAAAATAAGTCTTAATAAACTAAATTCTATATTACCATTACTTTATGGAACAATTTTAAAAATGTTCTCTCTTAATTTGTCAGTCTCTTTATCTCAAACAAGTAAATGTAAATAAGTGTAGGCTTCCATATTTAATCATTGACATGGACACATATATGCACAATCAAATTTCTAGGCATGGTATATTAAAACAGCTTTTGCCTAGTGACTAGAAGTCTAGACAGTCAAAGGAGAGGGAAAATACCACGTCCTTGATACCCCTCTACTGTTAAATCAATTAAGATTATTAGGAGACATCACAGTTAATAACATAGGTTGTGGAGTCTGACTGTCAAAATTCTGGAATTTATCCACCGTTTATCCAGTGTGTAGCTTTGGGCATGGGACTTGCCTCCCAATGCAGCTGTGAGAATTATAGGAGATCCTACACAGATGGTTTGTAAACACTGCACAAATACTGGGCTGTTATTATTAGCAATACAAGTCTGAGGGAGAATGAAAGAGGGTGGATGTTTTGGTGGGTGGGAAGGAGTAGTGGTCAAGGTAGAAGACATGGGGCCTTGAGGTCAGAGCCTGTGGGTGACCATAGTTGGGAGACAAGGCCAGGTTGAGGGAACTGGGCTTCCTCTAGGGGTTTTAGTGGGGCTAGTATGCGAACAGATGGTAGAGGAGAGGGATGCTAAACAACCAGTTTTACAGTGTACTAAGAGCTGAGCACTTAGTCTAGCATAGTAAGTTAGGGTTCTCGACGTTTGACATCTCTATACTGTGGGATGGAGTTGTGTGACAAGTATATTTTCTCAAAACCACTTCCTCTTCTGCATGGTTGTGGGAAATAGTCAAAGTGGAGCGTATTGCTGTTATGAATACTTGAAGTTAGTATCCTGGTATTAAATGGTGAGTTGATGTGCACATACCATGATACCTATTTGTTGTGACTGTATTATGTACTGAAGCAAAGGTGGGATTCTCTTATACCTGTAGCCTGAACTAACCACTTTAGCATGTAATTCATGTGAAGCCCCTACTTTTTAAGGGATTAACTATTTCTCTACAATAAGTTTATTAATCACTTGATATCAGGGGTACCTCTCTCATTGTCTTTAGTGCCAGACACCCTATGGGGTAGCTTTAGAGATTTGGAGGAGTAAAAATTGTCCCCGAGGCTTCTCTCTTGGGTATCACTGTGAGATGTCATAAATCACCTTTCCTATCTGTGGTTGGTGCCATTCAGTGATTATGACCAGCAAAAGCATTTTCTTACATTTCTGGATTTTCCCTAAGAGATAATTCCATTCCCTTGGCAATTACCATCCTGAAATACAATAAATCCTCATTCTTAGAATCCTCAAGACTTGTATTGATAATACTGAAAAGTTTTGTTATATACATGACAGTGTTTTTTTAATTGATAAATAAAAATTATCTATAAATAAATTTAAAAAGAAAAATGATTTGGTAGGTATTTTCTAAGGTACTTTTCAGTCTTGGAATCCTGTGATTGTTAAACCTATTATTTTGACATCTTTGTAGTTTCTAGATGTTCTGAGGTTATGTTTCTGATTTTTAAAAGGTGTTCTTTTAAAAATATATATTAAGCTCATGACTGAATTCAGTTATGCTATGCTACTTTGCTCCTTGCTGTAAGATGAGTCAGGCAAATGTGATTCCAGAAGTTGTCATTTCTGAATACTTAATGACCTTATAGTTTAATGAAGTGACCCATGGTTTTCATTCTTAGCTCAACTAGGAGGTATGACAAAGCTCTACTGGTAATAGCAGGAGGGGTAGGAGGTGGGGAGTGGCTCACTGCCGTGGTTTCCCTTACTTGAGACATTAGGAGGGGGAAGGCTGTCCCAATCTATGAGTTTTTAAAATCCTCACAGGTTTGGAAAGTTTGCAGCTGACCTGCCAACCTCCTGATTCCTAATTTAAACATCTCTTAATAGTTAGATGGATTGGGGAAATCTGTAGTAGAATCCTCTCTCTGCTCATTATAAGCTTGGTGACCTAGAGAGACAAAACTTTAAAACTATGTGTGCTTTCCACTTTTCATCTTAAATCATCTCAAAGCTGGGAGAAGTCATTCAGCAAACATTTATTGGGTACCTGCTATGTGCCTGACTATTCAACTTAAGGGCTGGGGCAGTAAACAATAGACCAGATCCCTGAGCTCCTGGAACATTCCACAGACACCAGGTGGTAACAGAAGCCACGAAGGTAGACAAACGGGTACGGTAGGGAGGCACAAGGCAGGCTTTATGGATGGAGACCTGCTAGTGGTAGAGTGAGCTGTGGGTGTAAGGTTGGGGAAGCAGATTTGAAAGAGACAGAATGGTGAGAGATTAGGTCATGATGTGAGAATAAGACTTCAGCCAGCTTGTGGGTATTGAGTGATGGAGGGGAAAGCCAGGGAAGATGAAGTAGGGAAGTTGCAGGCAGTGCTGTGACTTTGTTAGGAAATGAATCCTTCTGGCTGCTGTATTGAGAATATCCTATGCTGGGGCAGAGGGCCGGTTCAGATTCAGGACTATCAGTCAGGAGGCTGTTGCAGTGATCTGAGACCCACAGGATAATGGTTTGGACTAAGCTATAAGCAGGAGAGGCAGTGAGAAGTAGCTGGTTCAGGGCATGGTTTTAAGGTAGAGCTCAGTAAGATAATAGGATAATGTAATATTGCAAGCCAGACATGGGCAGGCACTCCTAAATGTTATTTCCCCTTTGTTTTTACTTCGTCTTGGAAATGGGCTGGGATAGGATGGGCAAACGTACAACCATGTCTGTAATGCTAATTATTTGTACATTCTCTAAACACGTACTACTTAGGTATCATGCTCTGTGTTTGTAAATAAGTAATTGGGCATTTAACTGAGTAGCCTATATGAACTAGTCACCATCTTGGCAGAGTTATTTATTATGGGATAATAAAAGAATAATTATAATGGCAAACACTTACTTCACATTTGTTGTGTGCATTGGTGTTGTGAATGCCTTACAACAGCCCTATGAAGTAGGTGCTGTTATTGCTATTTACCTGATGAGGAAACTGAGACACGGAGAGGTGACAATATTTGTCTGAGGTCACAAAACTAATAAGTGGAGAAACTGGGATTTGGTCCAGGTTGTCCAGCTTCAAAATCTGACTTTTGCATTGCACTATGCCACTTCTGTAGGTTACTATGGTGTGAATAGAATGTGATTAAGTGCTCCAAGAAGTCAGTGCTGTTGAAATGTAGAGAAGAGAATTTATTTCTTGTTCAGTGAAGTTGTGAAGAAAATGGTAATTGAGTCAGACTTCAAAAAGTGAGGATTTCGTCTGGGGGAAGGTAATGACTAAAGATGAGAGTAAATAATTATAATCATGGAAGTGAATGTTTACAAAGCATTGTTTTAAGTACTAAGCACTGTTTTAACACTTCTGATGGGTTATCTCTATCTTCAGCACTGAGGTACCTTTGAGCATTTCCAGTCTGTGGGTAAGGAAACAGGCATGCTGACATGTGCCTCTGTTTACACTGCTAGGAAGTAGAGGAAGTTGCATTTGAGTTTGACTCCAGATGTGTGGGCAATGTGTTGGGAAGAGCATTCCATCCTAGGAGAGGAGAGTGATGAGCTTAATGATGAGTGGGATGGTCTAAAGCATATTTGGGGATAGTGGGAATTCAAAACTGTAATTAAAATATTGTTGCACATCCCAGTCATCTTTGGGGTGTGTTACAAATAGTTTCCTGGGCCTGTTATCGGCAGTTGTTGCTGTACAGCAGATTCATGTATCAGTACCTGGAGAACCACTGACCTAGAGCACAGTTTGCCTGCCCATGTGCCCAAGTGGAGACCATTTATGGAGGGCTTTGATTTCATGGTAAGGAATTTGAACATGGTAGACTTAGAGAGTGAGGCATGTCCATCTCTTTGCATGTGATGATGTGCCTGTGGGCTTGAAGCCTCTACAGAAAGAACCAGATTTGTGAATACCCTTGGGTGGTCAGACAGTTAAAAAGTTGGTGATTAGAGGATGGAGCTGACATGAAAGTACAGAGAGGATTGTAGGGCCTGTGGGAGGGAACTTTTTATAAATTATGAAAAGAGTTGGGTTCATTAGCCACATTCAACATGTTGACAGCAGAGAGAAGTGGTTTTGGGTAGCACATTTGGCCATTTGGTATATCTTTCCTTGACTAGCCACCCAGGATACATGTGTATATAAAGGGAAGGAAAGGGCTTTGTGTGTTAAAACATATATGCACACACATCAAAAAAAACTAACAATGGGCCTCTCTACCACTTTTCCTATCCCTACCTACCTCTCTCCTATCCCTTAAACGTGTTCCCAGCACTTTGCAATGTACTAGGCCCTAATTATAAATGCATATGGGGAAGGGAGTGATTCATTCTGTTTTAAAGGATCGATAGGAAGCTTTCCCAGAGGAGGTAATAACTGCCTATTCAGAATTTCAAATACTGCACAAAGTTTTGCAAAATGTTTAGATTTGCAAGCAGATGTAGCATGTGCAAATTAAATAGTTTATTAATGATAATTACTAAAAATAAGCAAAAGTGAGGAAGGATGTTGGTAGAATGTTTGGCACAGGTTGAACTTGACCCTGGAGTCAATACATAGGAATCCTACCTTGCAGGAAATATGTACATGGTATGATATCTGGCACATAATTGCTATTTACATCAGTAGTAGCTGTTATTATTATTACTGTTAGATCTAGACCAGGCTGTGGTATGGAACTATATGGAACTTAGAGTTTATCCTGTTGAGGGTGTGGAGTGACATGCTAAATTTGGATTTTCAGTAGTTCACTGACACATGGAGATTGGCCTGAGGGATTTGTTCAGAGACTGTTGAAGTAATACAGGCAAGAGATATAATGAGGGTCTAAACTGTGGCAAGGACAGTGAGGATGGAGGAATGTATTAGTCAGTTTGCGCTGTTGTGACAAAGTACTCCAGACTGCTTGGCTTAACAAAAAGACTATATTCTCACAGTTTCCAGGACCGGGAAGTCGCACTGTCAAGGGACAGCCAATTTGACGACACAAGAATTATTTCCATCTTGTGATATGCAAAACAATTAGATAATGTATTCATTTATAAAATGTATAGAATTAAGAGTGGTATATCTGAGAATTAGTTTTGTATTTGGTGTTGAGGTTTAACTCGCTGCTTTTTTTTTCCTGACGTTTGTCATTTTGAGTGGGACCCAGGGAAACTTTACTGACAGATGCCTTTCCTGCCTCTGATCTCGTTTGTACTTTTATTTCTGTGCCCGTCTAGTGCTACCTGAATGCGGTGTGTGCTTTTCCTTTTTTGGCATACCTGTTTGTCAGTATTTGCTGAAACTTTCTAATAGTTGAGACAATATTATGGGTTGTTGACATGTCAGACAAACTGTATCTGAGTTTTGCCTTTCAGAGAGCTGTGTTAAGATGTGATTTCCAGCAACACAACACCAGGACTTGTTCAGATAAATTTACCTTGTTTGGGTGTGTGTCATTTTATTACTTCAGTATATGGATATTATGCATATTCTGTGCTGTGTTCTTTTAATTGAAGCAGAAGGTAGAGAAATTTGCACATATCCATACATTTTCACAAACTGAGCATAGCCATATCAGCAGCACCTAGATAAGTTGACTTCTTAAAAATTTTAGTGATGTTGTTTGGAAGAAAAAGGAAGCTATGTGAATCTGCTGGGCAAAAAGGAAAATGAGACCTTTAAACTTTTTCCTTTTACTTTCGTATTAGTTTATTTCCTGTTATTTAAGAATGTATTTAAGAATGAATGAGTTATTCATCTAGTCTTATCTTGTATATAAATGTTGTATATATAATGCTACTTTTTTGAAACAAAAATTACTGACCCAAGAAATATGTTCTAACTACTTTTTAAGAGTCTTTGAATAAAAGGTATTAAAGGGGAAAGTTGTTCATATCTAGTAATTATTAAGAAAAATTATCAACAATTTGGATATTCTTTCAATGCCTTGTGGAGATATTTAATTCTAATTCTTATGCTCTATTTTCTATTTACTATTTGTTTAGAGCCCAGAACTGGAAAGTTATCTCTTAGCTCTTGGGTTTTGTCCAGTAGATGATAACCCCATTGGTAATGGTTCTGTTGCCCTGTAAGACATTAATCAGTTTAGGAAAAAAAGAAAATATAACCTACGCATCTTTTCTAACACTTAAAAAAAAGTCTTTTCTGATGAACTATATAAACCTGTTCCCAAATGCTCTTGGAACCAGCCTTACCATTTTATTGATTCCCTCTTTTATTGATGACTTAAATAAAATAATTGACACATGTTCATTTTATATTTGTGTGAAAGTCATTTTTTACCTTGGTGAAAATTATCCCTTGATACTACCATAACATTTCTGTTCCTGCACCTTCATCCTTTACCTAGGAATTGATTTCTTAGAGCGTACAAAGTAATGCCGAAGAGTCGAAACTCACAGTGAACAAAAGTCAAATTATCCTTATTACTGTCATATCACAGAAAGCTTATAAAACTAGGTTTTAATTACTAAAATGTTCTAAAAATTAATTTTCTTTTTTTCCAGGCTTAAGCACACAGACATTTATTGTGGAGAAAATAACATTTTGAGATATTTTTCTTTTTTCAAGTAATAAAGGAAAAATCAGTACAGACGTGCACTCTCCTGTTTGTACTTCATTGTGCTGCTTTTTGTAACTCAGCTTAGTAATGAAGCCACCATTATGTCCTCAGTCAGTGAAGTAAATGTTGACATCAAGGATTTCCTAATGAGCATTAATTTGGAGCAGTATCTCTTACACTTCCGTGAGTTTGGTTTTAATACTGTGAAGGACTGTGCAGCAGTAAATGACAACGTGCTACACAAACTTGGAATATCACCTACAGGACACCGTAGGAGGATACTTAAACAATTACAGATCATCTTGTCAAAAATGCAAGATATTCCAATATATGCAAATGTTCATAAAACAAAGAAGAATGATGGGATTTCAAAGGATTGCCGCACTCCATCTTCTGATCAGAATACCTGCATAGTACTTTCAGATTCAGGTAGTTTTCAGACACCTAGCCCAATGCTATCTGAGACTGTTACAAAAAATCTTGATCAAAATGATGTCAGTGTGGAAAATAGCCAGTCTCCTAAATCAGATGATAAGCTGTCTCTTCCCAAGCACATTTTTCCCATTCCAGAAGGAGAACCACATCTGAATTTGGGTTCTTTTCAAGATTCCTTATTTGGTAGTGAAAATATTAAAATGGAATCTTTGATAACAAAGAAGACTATGGATTGCACAACTGAAGAAGAACAAACGCAGCAAGTTGATTTGATCTCAGGAAATGTGAGCAAGCTTCCCAGGGCAGACTCTGAATGCCTTCCTTCCCTTGGCTTTTCAGTATCAGAAGCAAATTCTGGAAATGGGGCTAATGGTTTATTAGAAAAATCAGTACCGTCCCCATTCTTCCAATTTCAAGGAGAAATGGTTGTAAATGATTTGTATGTTCCATCATCACCAATCCTAGAACCTATGAGAACTCGGAGCAAGTTGGTTTCAAGACCATCTCGATCTTTTCTGCTAAGGCATCGACCTGTACCAGAGATCCCAGGGTCGGCGAGAGGAATTTCAGGGAGGTAAGATTTTTTATATAAGCTGTAAGTATTCAGTTTGAGGGAATTTAGTTATTGTTAACAATTGTATTTTTAGTGTTCCTTTCTAAATGTGACTTATATTAATTTACCTAAATCAACCAGCTTTTTCTTCCTTCTCTGTCAAAGCTTTTTTTATGCCACTTCTCTGTTCATTATTTCCCAGAGTCTGTTTCCAACTTATAAATGCCTGGCTTTCTCCTGTTTAACTGGGGAGGAGTCCCTTCCCTTAATTCTGCCTGGATATTCCTTCCTCTACCTTCCTCCATACCTGGTGTTATATTATTCCATGAGTTCTTGTATTTGAATTGCTGAGTTTGTCTCCCCACTGGATTGTTTTTTTGGCAG
The DNA here is from genome assembly GCF_040802235.1 of Manis javanica. Lineage (NCBI taxonomy): Eukaryota > Metazoa > Chordata > Mammalia > Pholidota > Manidae > Manis > Manis javanica. The sequence goes on from NC_133160.1 coordinate 144,594,894, forward strand.
GGACCATGTTTCTAATGTTTGAATCTCTACTGTCTGGAACAATGCTTGGCATGAATTAATAATTCATCACATCTCATGAACACCAACTTGGTACGAGTCACTGTGAAAGGTGCAAAGGAGGTAGAAATGTAGAAGCTTGAAGTGTAGTGTAGAAGACAGATGTAAAAAGATGATAGCAATACAGTATGAACCCAGATTCCCTGGAGACTGGAATTCTGTAGAGGGGCCCTACCAGCATGTCCAGTCATTGGTACCCTGAGGTAACTATGGCCTGTAAGAGGAGCTGACTTACAGCAGGGAGAGCTTTTATCCCATTCTTAAAGTTACATCTAAAGTAGTTGTGGTTTTCTCCAGGGTTGTGGTGGGATATTTTTTTTCCCTCAAAGCTAACACTTGTCTTTTCTGGGAATCAGGAGGCTGTTGAAATTTGACTGCTGCTGTGGCACTCAATGCAATTCCAGATTTGCACTCGTGTGTAGGCTCTAGACTGGCAGTCATGTAGGATCCTCCTATCCTCTGTATCCACTCTGTCTGCCTGCTGGTTCTCTTCTTCTTAGGCACCTTTGGTATTTACAGAGCAAAATTTTGGTTATATTTGTCAGAGAAAATATGGTGGTTTACAATACTATATTAATTTAAGTACCTCCCGTCAGAGCATAAACCCTTTGAAGGCAGAATCCCTAATGCCTTGCCAATAGCAATGTCCAGTTTTCTAGGGAATCAGTAGTTTTAATGTCATTTATTAAATACCTAGTTGCTAGTTTGCTTTATAATTTTCCATCAGTTATCTAATTCTCATGATGGCCCTGTTAATTAGATACTATTCATCCATTTTCTTAGGAGGTAATTGAGCCTTAGATTAATTTAACCCTTTTTCTTAACTGCTCATTAGTAACTATTAAAAATGTTGATTGTGTATATGCATACACACACATGTATATATAACAATTGCATATATATATATGCATATATAAATAGTAATATTTTATAGGACTGAAGATCACCAACCTTTGTGTGACACTTCAGCTTAAAATAGTTTGCTAATTTTAAATGATTAAAAGAAAATACCCAAGGAGGGTCTGCTATGAGTGCACACATTAAAACCCTCTTTGCCGGAACAGAATCCTTTTGGGAGCCATAAGGATAACTTCAAATAAGAAACATTTGGCTTAAGTTTTAATGAGCCTTTAACATAAGGCTTAAGTCTTAAACAGCATGTACTATTTTTCATAAATTTTGAGACTTTGATGTTCATTTAGTTGAATATAAGCTTTGTATCATATGAAAGGCTTGTTATTCACATTGTGACTGGGAGTCCTTGAAAATGAGAATTGAAATAATGTTAAAATCAGCAGTAAATAATTGAGTACTAGCTGCATGATAGCATGCCCAGTTACCCATTGTAACCTTTCTTCTTTGATTATGGCTGTAAATGGTAAGTGCAACTGTAGGGTTCAAATCATAAAATAAGAAAGTAAAATAAATAATTTTCAAACTTCCCTGTTTATTTCTCTTTGTGGTTCTCAGCTGAATTGCAAATAGTAATTTAGGATTTTAAAGTGTTACAATATAACCTAAAAAATAAAATTGTGGATAATATAATTGGAGATTCTGGCTAATGAGGTAACAACTAAATGATATTTAGTGCATTCCTTGATGTACCAAATAAAAGTATTTCCTTGGGACCAGTGCTTTTAACATAATTTCTTTACTAGTTAAAACATTTCATGTTATCTGTTTAAAAAATGTGCTGGTGTGATTTCCTGCTCTGAAACCCTTTGTTTCTCTCCCACCAGACATGCACTGCCCTCACTCCACCAGTCCCCACTCCCTTTCTAACGTGTTTGACACAGTTGACTCTCCAGTCAAATAGATTGGCTTTGTCCTTGCTTTGAGTTTCTGTCCTGATTCCTGCCTGCTCTTTTTCTCAGGAAGGCTGTGTAGGGTGGGGCTCTGCTGGACAAAGACCCTCAGGATCTCTTTTTTAACTACTCTTTCCTGAAGAGCCAGCTCCATCCTTTATCACCTTCACCTGGAGGTCTCCCATGGGGGCCTCAAAGCAGGAAGCCAGTCCCACTGCCATCTTGCCATGTGCCTGGAGTTATAGGTTCTCCTGTGATCCTTCTAGATGGGTCCCCTTAGTGCTCCAGGTAGGAAGGAACAGATAGCTTTCAGCTGCTGAAGAGGTCTACGTTTCTTATACTGCTCCCCAGTTTAATAATTTCCATACATCATTCATGCAACTATTTTATCTTGCGCACAAGTCACAAAGCCCTCTCTTGTAGGTGTTGTGGCTCTGAATGTTTTTGGGGAAGGGAAAATAAGGAAGCAGAGTCATGGGGAGGAGGACAGTGTGCACGGCTGTACTGTGATTGGAGTGCATCTGTCCTAGCTCATTAAGAGACTAAGGCACAGCATTAACTATTGAGGGCTTTTCAGAAGTTTGAAATCTAAACCTGAAGACTCTAGCCTTCTTTGAACATTTTATTAAAAATAAAAATCACAGATAATTTGTTCTAGATATACACAGGATAATAAACATTAGAAATGGATAATGAGCAAAAACTGTACAGAAACAGAAGAAGCAAGTGCTAGCTGCATTGAATAAGAAAAACACAGAAACTCATCCTTTCCTTTTCATGTTCAAGAAAAACTTCACATTTCATGCTCTATCAGAAAAATGCTTAGCAATCTAAAATTCAGCATTTTGCCTTTAGAATTCTTTTATATAAATTCTATGAAAAAATAGAATGATTATTTCAATATTTGTAAAATTTAGACTGAACTCCTAAATAATAAAAATTTAAATAGTCAACAGTTTGATTTCTTCTTAGAGGATGAAGTTATCTCACTGCTCAATACCTTTTACAGGTAAAAAGACACTACAAGATACTTTTTTATTTTTCATAATTAAAAAGCACCACTTTGAGAAAATATATTTTGAGCTACAGATTTTTCTGGTTGATGAAAATAATTTTCATGATAGTGATTTATTATTTATTCTTATCCTAAGGACTATTTTTGGAACTTCATACATTAAGACTTAATTATCTATGGACTATAAATTTCACATTCTTGATTGGTACTGTAGTTAATACACTTACATGTTTTCTGCTATCAGATTTATGTGTTTTAGTTTAGATGTTATATAACTTAAAGGTAGCTTAAACTGCTGCCTAGCTATTGTGGCCTTTTTCTTTGGATTCAGTTGTGTAATGACCTGTAGTTAGTTTGTTATAGTCAGTCTGTTATGAATTATAAGTACTAAAGTTTTTTAAGCATTCTGTGACATTTCTGGTGTGTAATTATTATTTTTTTTTTGGTGTGGCTGTCTTATCTATGTAATAGGTAAGCATAGATCATAAAAGGAGATCTTTGATGTTAATTATCCTTTATGCCACTGCCTGTCTTGCAATTTAATTTTTTTAAATTTTTTTTGATTTTGGTATGCTTAAGCTACAATTACATGAAGGACGTTATGTTTACTAGGCTCCCCCCTTCACCAAATCCCCCTCACATCCCAGTTCACAGTCACTGTCCATCAACATAGTAAGATGCTGTAAAATCACTACTTGTCACCAAGTTCACAGTCACTGTCCTTCAACATAGTAAGATGCTGTAAAATCACTACTTGTCTTCTCTGTCTTGCACAGTCCTCCCCATGCCCCCCCAACACTATACATGCTAATCGTAATGCCCCCTTTCTTTTCTTCCTGCCCTTATCCCTCCCTTCCCACCTGTCCTCCCCAGTCCCTTTCCCTTTGGTAACTATTAGTCCATTCTTGGGTTCTGTGCTTCTGCTGCTGTTTTGTTCCTTCAGTTTTCTTTTGTTCTTATACTTCACATGTGAGTGAAATCATTTGGTACTTGTCTTTATCCGCCTGGCTTATTGCACTGAGCATAATACCCTCTAACTCCATCCATGTTGTTGCGAATGGTAGGATTTGTTTTTTTCTTATGGCTGAGTAATATTCCATTGTGTATATGTACCACATCTTCTTTATCCATTTATCTACTGATGGACATTTAGGTTGCTTTCATATCTTGGCTATTGTAAATAGTGCTGCGATAAACATAGGAGTGCATCTGCCTTTTTCAAACTGGAGTGCTGCATTCTAGGGTAAATTCCTAGAAGTGGAATTCCTGGGTCAAATGGTATTCTATTTTGAGCATTTTGCGGAACCTCCATACTGCTTTCCACAGTGGTTGAACTAATTTACATTCCCACCAGCAGTGTAGGAGGGTTCCCCTTTCTCCACAACCTCGCCAACATTTGTTGTTGTTTGTCTTTTGGATGGTAGACATCCTTACTGGTGTGAGATGATATCTCATTGTGGTTTTAATTTGCATTTCTCTGATGACTAGCGATGTGGAGCATCTTTTCATGTGTCTGTTGGCCATCTGAATTTCTTCTCTGAGAACTGTCTATTGAGCTCCTCTGCCCATTTTTTAATTGGATTATTTGCTTTTTGTTTGTTGAGGTGCGTGAGCTCTTTATATATTTTGGATGTCAACCCTTTATCGGATCTGTCATTTTCGAATATATTCTCCCATACTGTAGGATACCTTTTTGTTCTATTGATGGTGTCCTTTGCTGTAAAGAAGCTTTTTAGCTTGATATAGTCCCATTTATTCATTTTTGCGTTTGTTTCCTTTGCCCGGGGAGATATGTTCAAGAAGAGGTCACTCATGTTTTTGTCTAAGAGATTTTTTATGTTTTTTTCTAAGAGTTTTATGGTTTCATGACTTACATTCAAGTCTTTGATCCATTTCGAATTTACTTTTGTGTATGGGGTCAGACAGTGATCCAGTTTCATTCTCTTACATGTAGCTGTCCAGTTTTGCCAGCACCATCTGTTGAAGAGACTGTCATTTCCACATTGTATGTCCATGGCCCCTTTATCGAATATTAGTTGACCATATATGTTTGGATTAATGTTTGGAGTCTCTATTCTGTTCCATTCATCTGTGGCTCTGTTCTTGTGCCAGTACCAAATTGTCTTGATTACTGTGGCTTTGTAGTAGAGCTTGAAATTGGGGAGTGAGATACCCCCCACTTTATTCTTCCTTCTCAGGATTGCTTTAGTTATTCAGGGTCTTTGGTGTTTCCATATGAATTTTTGAACTATTTGTTCCAGTTCATTGAAGAAAGCTGTTGGTAATTTGATAGGGATTGCATTGAATCTGTATATTGCTTTGGGCAGGATGGCCATTTTGACGATATTAATTCTTCCTAGCCAAGAGCATGGGATGAGTTTCCATTTGTTAGTGACCTCTTTAATTTCTCATAAGAGTCTTATAGTTTTCAGGGTATAGGTCTTTCACTTCCTTGGTTAGGTTTATTCCTAGGTATTTTATTCTTTTTGATGCTATTGTGAATGGAATTGTCTTCCTGATTTCTCTTTCTATTAGTTTATTGTTAGTGTATAGGAAAGCAATAGATTTCTGTGTGTTAATTTTGTAGCCTGCAACTTTGCTGAATTCCGATATTAGCTCTAGTAGTTTCGGAGTAGAGTCTTTAGGGTTTTCTATGTACAATATCATGTCATCTGCAAATAGTGACAGTTTAACTTCTTCTGTACCAATCTGGATTCCTTATATTTCTTTGTTTTGTCTGATTGCCATGGCTAGGACCTCTAGTACTGTGTTAAATAGCAGTGGGGAGAGTGGGCATCCCTGTCTAGTTCCCGATCTCAGAGGAAAAGCTTTCAGCTTCTCGCTGTTCAGTATAATGTTGGCTGTGGGTTTATGATATATGGCCTTTATTATGTTGAGGTACTTGCCCTCTATACCCATTTTGCTGAGAGTTTTTATCATGAATGGATGTTGAATTTTGTCAAATGTTTTTTCAGCATCTATGGAGATGACCATGTGGTTTTTGTCTTTTTTTTTGTTGATGTGGTGGATGATGATGGATTTTCGAATGTTGTACCATCCTTGCATCCCTGGGATGAATCCCACTTGGTCATGGTGTATGATCGTTTTGATATGCTGTTGAATTCTGTTTGCTAATATTTTATTGAGTATTTTTGCATCTACATTCATCAGGGATATTGGTCTGTAATTTTCTTTTTTGGTGGGGTCTTTGCCTTGTTTTGGTATTAGGGTGATGTTGGCATCATAGAATGAGTTTGGGTGTATTCCCTCCTCTTCTATTTTTTGGAACACTTTAAGGAGAATGGGTATTATGTCTTCTCTGTGTGTCTGATAAAATTCCGAGGTAAATCCATCCGGCCCCAGGGTTTTGTTCTTGGGTAGTTTTTTGATTACTGTTTCAATTTCTTTGCTCGTAATTGGTTTGTTTAACTTTTGTGTTTCTTCCTTGGTCAGTCTTGGGAGGTTTTATTTTTCTAGGAAGTTGTCCATTTCTTCTAGGTTTTCCAGCTTGTTGGCATATAGGTTTTCATAGTAGTCTTTAATAATTCTTTGTATTTCTGTGGAGTCTGTTGTGATTTTTCCATTCTCATTTCTGATTCTGTTGATTTGTGTTGATTCTCTTTTTCTCTTAATAAGTTTGGCTAGAGGCTTATCTATTTTGTTTATTTTCTCAAAGAACCAGCTCTTGGTTTTGTTGATTTTTGCTATTATTTTATTCTTCTCAATTTTGTTTATTTCTTCTCTGATCTTTATTATGTCCCTCCTTCTGCTGACTTTAGGCCTCATTTGTTCTTCTTTTTCCAGTTTTGATAATTGTGATGTTAGACTATTCATTTGGGATTGTTCTTCCTTCTTCAGGTGTGCCTGGATCGCTATATACTTTCCTCCTAAGACTGCTTTCACTGCGTCCCACAGAAGTTGGGGCTTTGTGTTGTTGTTGTTGTTTGTTTCCATATTTTGCTGGATCTCCATTTTGATTTGGTCATTGATCTATTGATTATTTAGGAGCATGTTGTTAGGCCTCCATGTGTTTGTGATCCATTTTGCTTTCTTTGTAGAGTTTATTTCTAGTTTTATGCCCGTGTGGTCTGAAAAGTTGCTTTGTAGGATTTCAATCTTTTTGAATTTACTGAGGCTCTTTTTGTGGCCTAGTATGTGGTCTATTCTGGAGAATGTTCCATGTGCTCTTCAGAAGAATGTGTATCCTGTTGCTTTTGGATGTAGAGTTCTGTAGATGTCTATTAGGTCCATCTGTTCTAGTGTGCTGTTCAGTGCCTCTGTGTCCTTACTTATTTTCTGTCTGGTGTATCTGTCCTTTGGAGTGAGTGGTGTGTTGAATTCTCCCAGAATGACTGCATTGCATTCTATTTCCTCCTTTAATTCTGTTAGTATTTGTTTCACATATGTTGGTGCTCCTGTATTGGGTGCATGTATATTTATAATGGTTATATCCTCTTGTTGGACTGAGCTCTTTATCATTATGTAATGTCCTTCTTTATCTTTTGTTACTTTCTTTATATTGAAGTATATTTTGTCTGATCCTAGTATTGCAACACCTGCTTTTTTCTCTCTGTTGTTTGCATGAAATATCTTTTTCCATCCCTTGACTTTAAGTCTGTGCATGTCTTTGGATTTGAGGTGAGTCTCTTGTAAGCAGCCATATAGATGGGTCTTGCTTTTTTATCCATTCTATTACTCTGTGTCTTTTGATTGGTGCATTCAGTCCATTTACATTTAGAGTGATTATTGAAAGGTATGTACTTATTGCCATTGCAGGCTTTAAGTTTGTGGTCACCAAAGGTTCAAGGTTAGCTTCTTTACTATCTTACTGTCTAACTTGCTTACTGAGCTATTATAAACACGGTCTGGTGATTCTTTATTTCTCTCCCTGCTTATTCCTCTTCCTCCCTTCTTCATATGTTGGGTGTTTTGTTCTGTGCTCTTTTTAGGAGTGCTCCCATCTAGAGCAGTCCCTGTAAGATTCCCTGTAGAGGTGGTTTGTGGGAGGCAAATTCCCTCAACTTTTGCTTGTCTGGGAATCATTTAATCCCTCCTTCATATTTAAATGACAATTGTGCTGGATACAGTAATCTTGGTTCGAGGCCCTTCTGTTTCATTGCATTAAGTATATCATGCCATTCTCTTCTGGCCTGTAGGGTTTCTGTTGAGAAGTCTGATGATAGCCTGATGGGTTTTCCTTTGTAGGTGACCTTTTTTTTCTCTCTGGCTGCCTTTAATACTTTGTCCTTGTCTTTGATCTTTGCCATTTTAATTATTATGTGTCTTGGTGTTGCCCTCCTTGGATCCCTTGTCATGGGAGTTCTGTGTACCTCTGTGGTCTGAGAGGCCATTTCCTCCCCTAGTTTGGGGAAGTTTTCAGCAATTATTTCTTCAAAGTCACTTTCTATCCCTTTTTCTCTCTCTTCTTCTTCTGGTACCCCTATAATGCAGATATTGTTCTGTTTCGATTGGTCATTCAGTTCTCTTAAAATTCTTTCATTCCTGGATATCCTTTTATCTCTCTCTGTGTCAGCTTCTCTGCGTTCCAGTTCTCTGTTTTCTAGTCCATTAATGGTCTCTTGCATCTCATCCATTCTGTTTTGAAGTCCTTCCAGAGCTTGTTTTATTTCTGTATTCTCCCTCCTTAGTTCTTGCATATTTCTCTGCAAGTCCATCAGCATGGTTATGACTTTTGTTTTGAATTCTTTTTCAGGAAGACTGGTTAAATCTATCTCCCCAGTTTCCTTCTCAGGGGAAGATGTAGCAGATGTCAAAGCTGTCTAGGTTAATCTTGTTTGGATCAAATTTTTTTGCCTTTTTATGTTGATAGGTGCAATGGTGAGCTATTGACTTTCTGTCAGCTGGGAGAACCAAGTCTTTCCACTTCCTCCTGGCCTTTCTTTACCGGGACAACTGCGACCCCTAGTGGCTTGTGTTGGACAATTGCGTGTAGTCTGGGTCTCTGTATCTTGCCCGGCTGGTATTGAGGAAGCTTCCTTGCTGTGGGCATGACCAGCCTCAGGCTGCTGTTCTACTATGGCGGGGCCCCGGAGGGGTAATGGATGGGGGGCTGTTTGGCTGTTTACCTCAGAGCTGTTGCCCAGGGGGTTAGTGCGCCTGGAGTTCCCTGGCATTTCCAGCTGCTGGACTGTGACCCGGGATGCTTCCGTCCAGATGTGGCGTCCCTGTTCCTTTAAGACTTTCAAAAAGCACTTGGTTTTCTTTTTCACAGGGGCGCCAGCTTTGGGACCCGCTCCGAGGTCTTGCTGCCGTTTCCCTAGTTTCCAGCACTCCACGCATGCACTGTGTCTGCGCTCTGGTGCGGATGGCTAGGGCTGGGTGCTTAGCAGTCCTGCGCTCCCTCTCCCTCCCTGCTCTGACTCCTCTCCTCCCGCTGGGAGCTGGGGTGAGGGGTGCTCGAGCCCCGCCGGGCTGGGGCTTGTATCTTACCCCTTTCACCAGGTGCTGGGTTCTTGCAGGTGTGAATGTAGTCTGGCTGTTGTCATGTGTCTTCTGGTCTCTCTTTTAGGATTAGTTGTATTTGTTGTATTTTCAAAAATATGTATGTTTTTGGGAGGAGATTCCCACTGTTCTACTCATGCCGCCATCTTGGCTCCACCTCTGTCTTGGCAATTTTTATGATTAAATCTACGTGAAACAAAAAAAACCATCTCTAGTATGCTGACGAGTCACTTGGGTAATCAGAGTTATTTTTTCACAAGTTGATGTTGCAGTCAATTTTGGTTTTGAGATTTGTCCATATCAAAGCACATATTCTATGCATTAACTGCTCTATATTATTTTATTAAAAGGTAAAACACCACAGTTTATTCCCCTACTAGGTTAAAACTTTTTCACTATCACAACTGAAGAGTTTTCATGCTTTTTAAACTTAAAGAAACAAATGTGCACATTCAGTTTGCAAGGAAGACCAACCATTTTTTTTCTCTAGTAAAAATAATAATAGCAGATTCTTACTGTGTTTACATTGGATAGGACACACCTTAAGCTCTTTAAAAGTATTATTTCGTTACTTCTCATATTCCTAGGCAGCAAGACCTATTTTTATTCCGCTTCAATAAATGAGGAATCCAGTTCAGAGCTGTAAGTAACTTGACCAAGATCACGAAAGCATATTAACAGGAGGATAACTACCACTTTTCTTTATGGGTTTGTAATTTTTGCAGTTTAATCATGTTTAATATTTTAAATTTAAAAGTAATCTCAATTAGGATAACTGGTGGGAAAATAAAAGGGCAGAAGGAGGCAGACTGGAGGAAAGAACATGGACTTCTCACTTAAGGAAGAATTGACATTGAAGTTGACTTTGCCTCCTTTTAGCTGTGGGACTTGGGCTGGGAGAGCTTTCTTTCCTTATTGGTAGGATTAGGACACCAAGACCTACCTCATAGGGCTGTTATTAGATTGAGATGTTAGATGTAGCTATATAATTTCCTTACATTATGCTTTGGGCATAATATGCATTAGAATATAAAATATCTTGTGATAATTTATTCATAGATAAATGAGGATATAAATTGCTAATCAACAGTTTTCAGAACAATTTGTTTCCTGTATTGAGCCAGTCTTTCATCTACAATAGGTGAAATAAACTTGGGTGATAGATTTGGTAATCGCTTGCAGGTAGATATTGAGTATAAAAATAAAAAATCATCACATATTTTTACATTTCATATGACTAATAGTTAAACCAACAACATATAATGCTTTAAAATACCATTAATGGGTGTACTTAAAATAGTTTAAAGTCTTTTTTTTTTTTCATTTGTGTATATTTTTCAGTAAATTAAGGTTGAGTTTTTTAGTAAGCATTGTCGTTTAGAATATGGAACTAGACTGCCTGGGTTTGAATGCCCAGTTAGTTACTAATGATCTGTGTGACTGTGGGAAAGTCAGTTAACAGCTTTTGTGTGTCAATTTTCTTCTTAAAAAAATGCAGGTAATAATAGTTCTTACTAGGTTGTTTGTGAAGATACATTGTGTGTGTGTGTGTGTGTGTGTGTGTGTGTATAATTTTGAGACTTGTGTCTGACATGTAAATGCTTAATCAGAATTAGGAATATTTATTATTAGCAGAGATTACCAAAGATGTAGAAAATTTGAACACTGCTCTACTCAAGGGTACAAATCATTACTGTGTTCTTGTGTCAGAACAAATTTGAAGAAATAATTATAGTTGGTAACAGTATCAAGAATCTAGAGATGATGAACAAGGAGGAATTCCTCTGTAACTCTTTCGTAGAGTTGTTGTGCCCTTTTCTTGTGAAAGACACCTTCTATCCTGAATTTAAATAACAGTTATTTTCTTGCTTAAGTTTTTTTTTTTTACATCTTAAGTATATTCCAAACAGTATAGTTTTGACTGTTTTGTGAACTTAAGAAAAATATGCAATCATATAACAAATATTCTTTCAGTTAAGCTCATTTTGCTTAACTTTGAGACTCATCAGTGCTGATTGTTGTGGTTTATTTTTACTGCTGTATAGTATTCATCATATGGCTATACCATGATATTCATTCTGTTGATAAATATTTCATATTCTCAACATGGCCAGTATTTTACATTTAAATAATGTGTATGTATACACATAATGTAAATCAGCTTTATTTATATCTGATTTGCAAATAGTATAATAGACTCATTTTAAGAATACAGGTTGATGAGTTTTGGCAAACATATACACCCATGTGACCATCACAATATCACAATGTAGGACATTTCTATCAATTTCCAAAAATCTCTTTGGCCCATTATCAGTACATTACCATACCCTTTGCATCAGACTGATCTTATAAATTAGTTTTGCCTTCTCTAGAATTTCATATAAATGGAATCATACAGCAAGAAACATTTTGTGCCAATCTTTTACTCAACGTGGTGTTTTTGAGATGTACACATGTTGCTGCCTTTCAGTTTGCTGTTGTTGAATAGTGTGTGACTCACAGTTTGTTTCACTGTTTTCATGCTGACATACATTTGGGTGTTTTTTTCTTGGAGCATATCTATGTGCATGTCTGTTGTATATACCTAGGAGTAGAATTGCTGTGTCATAGGTAAGCTTATGTCTGTCCTTCCACCAGTACTACACTGATTTAATTCAGTAGTTTAGTCTAAATATTGAAATCGTATTATATAAATTTTCCAGTTTTATTCTGACATTCTAGGTTATTTGTATATGCATGTAAATTTTAAAGTCACTTTGTTAATTTCTATAAAAAAGCCTACTGAAATTTTGTTTGGGGTTATGTTGATTCTGTTTATCAGTTTGTGGAGAACTAACAACTTTGAGTCTTCCATTAACATGGTGTAACTTTATCTTCATTGTCTAATTTTACTCAACAATGTTTAATAGTTTTCAGTCTAGATTTTGCCCATATTTTGGTAAGTTTATCTCTTAGTACTTTTGTATACTGTTGTAAAAGTTGACTTTTCAAACTACTTTTCCAGTTGTTTATTGCTAGCATTTTGGAAAACTGTTGAATTTTTAAATAATTGCCTCTTATCCTGGGGCCTTGCCAGACTGACTTATTTGTTTGAGAAGTTTTTTTTGTAAATTCTTGAGGATTTTCTACTTAATTATTAGCTAACCTTCGGCATATAAGATACTTTCCTTTATGATATTCGTGCGTCTTATTTCTTTCACTTGTCATATTGTGCTGGCTGAGACCTCTGAGATAATGTGAATATAAGTAGTGCAAACAGACCTCTTTTTCTTACTCCCAATCTTAGGGGAAATCATTCAGTTTTTAACCATTAATTATGATGTAGGTTTTTCATAAATGCACTTTATTCAGTTGAGGAAATTTTCTTCTATTTCTAGTATGCTGAGAGTTTTTGTGATGAATAAATGTTGAATTTTGTCAATTGGCTTTTCTGGATCTGTTACAAGAATATAATTTTTCCCTTTATTTCCTTAGTGTGTTGAATTACGATTTTTCCAATGAAAACCAGCTTTTACTTTCCTGGGGGTAAATTTCATCTTGTTCTCTTGTATTGCCTTTTTTATATATTATTGAATTTGATTTGCTGATATTTTATTAATGGTTTTTGCATCTAAGTTTCTGAGGAATATTTATCTGTAGTTTTGTTTTTGATGATTTTGTATCAGTAATACTGGCTTTATAGAATGACCTGGGAAGTAGTCCCTCTTTCCTTATTTTCTGAAAAAGTTTGTGTGGGATTCCTATTATTTCCTCCTTAAATGTTTTATGGAATTTAACAGTGAAATATCAGGGCCTAGACTATTTGAGGGTAGGTGATAAATTACTAAATTAAATTTCTCTAACAGATACAGGGATATTGAGACTTTCTATTTATTCTTTGTGTCATATTTGATAATGTGTAGCTCAAGTTTTTCCATTTCATTTAAATTGTTGAGTTTATTGGCATAAATTTTTTTTAATAATCTGTAATTACCCCTTTATGTTTGTAGGATTTATAGTGATGTCCTCTCCTTCATTTCTGATATTAATTTATTCCTCTGGCTCACTTTTATTTTCCTTCCCTGAGGTTTAATAATTTTATTGCTCTTCAGAGAACCAGCTTTTGGTTACAATGATTTTTAAATTTTGCTCCTATTCTGTTTCATTGGTTTCTACTCTTTTTCTATATCCTTGCTTGTAGTTACTTTAGCATATATATATTTAAGAGAGGTAAAGAACACTGTCATGAACCTTACATTTAGATGGGAAAGCAGTAGAACTCTTTCATAGAGTGGTTAGGTATTCATTTCCCTCTGTTCCTCCAGTGTTTTCCTTTGTCATTGCTACGTATCTGTAATATCTCCCTCCTAAGGCTGTAAGAACTTTGAGAAAATGTCTTGTGTATTTTTCACTCAATATTACAAAGCTGATGACAGAAAAACTACATAAATACCAACATCTAGTTAGAAAATTAGTTTCTCACAGGAGTATGGCTAACAGTTTTTAGATTCTTTTATGTGCATACTAGCATTGGGCAAATATATTTATTTACTTTTCTGTACTTGAAATAGGAGAAGCAAACATTTGTAATATCCAATGAAATCTCTTTCCTTTAAGCCTATTTAGAGAAATACATTTGTGGAATTTGGCCGTTCTGTTTAATTAAAATCAAACTTACTTTTGAGTACTGTTTTTTTCTACTGAAAATAATCTATGTCTTCATAATTAATCCTTTTACTTAAGATAGTAATGTATCTATTTTTACCTGTCTGTTTTAATTTATGTACTTTTCCCTTTGCTTTAAGCTATTTCCGTGAGAGAAGAAATACTTCTACCTCATCTGGGAAGTCTGTGACACAGCAAAGTGAGTCTCAGCTTTTAAAGTGTCTGTAAAAAGTCATTTGAGAGTCTTAAGTGTGTTAAAAAATGGGATCAAACAGGCAGCCCACCTGTAGAATAGGGAATAATGGGAATAAGCATCTGCTAAGGTCCAAAGTACTTCAGACACTTTAAAGGTGAGTGAATAAAAGACAGTAATATCTACTCAAACTCCTGGAAATTATATGCTCATGTAAAAATACTTTTTTGTACAGGCTTCATTTATCATTAGTCACATTCAAAGGCGTTTTAACTAAATTAAGTGGTTTCTGACAGTCTGGCCACAGGACATAGATTTATGGAATGTAATTTTGCCATGGTAACAGGAAAGGGCTGACATTGCTTTGGTAAATTGATCATTGACAGAGCATTTTCTTTCATTTTGAAAATCTACTTCTACAAGTTTAGGAACATTCTTTTTAACAGTAAGATGTCAAGTATTTGGTTACTGAATCTTAAGAAAAATTTTGCCATAGCAGAAAATGCAAGTGTTTAGAATTCTTCCTTGAAGATTGGTGTGATTTAAGGATGTTGGAAATTCTCTTGAAATTATTTACAGATGTGTCAGTAGCTATAGTATTAGATTATATTAAGTGGATTCTGGTATTTGAGTGTAATGACAGTCATTACAATAGTGAACTTTCAATAATTATTGAAAATTATAGTAGAATTAAGATAAATTTTCTGTCATTAATACTATTTAGGAATTAACATAAATCTCAACAGGACAATTTCCATTGTATGTGGGAAAGGTGCTTAGTTATATTAATGTGGATCTTAGAGTTTACAAAGGACATATGAAAAGTTACATTTTAAGAAACAGTGAGCTCTATGTCTTGGTTGTGAAGTAAGGGGTATTTACAGTGAGCACTGCATCAAGAAGACCATGGGGAGAGTTTATTGGAGATAAGAATTATGAGCATAATTTTGGACTGTCAGAATAAAGCTGAAGTTGTGATTATTGCTATAAAATAATTAAACATGTCTTTTTAAAAATATTTAACTTTATTCACATCTTTCCATTATCATCCTATAATTCCTCCAAAAGATTCAAATGAGGAGAATTCATCTTCTATTTTTCCTTATGGAGAGACCTTTCTCTTCCAGAGACTAGAAAATTCTAAGGTTAGTCCCATACTTTTTTTTTCCCCCATGTTCAATTCTTCACTCTTCTATCTATATTTGCCTCTTCATATTCTATAAGCTGTTTGAATATGTTATACTGAAGGACTTTCCAGTCAGTAAAATTCTGTTTAGCAAGATCATGGCAAATTTATATCTTTAAATATGTATCACAAAAACATTTCAGTTTGATTTCAAGAATGGAGGACAGTGGGTTTTTCAAGATTTGCCACAAGACAAGCTACTTAAAAAGAAAGAAGACGACAAACTCCCATAGAAAGCAAGCAAACAAAAAACTCCCTAGATTTTGCTTTGCTTTGTACCTAAATACAGTCTTCTGGCTATTTACATATCTTAATTATTCAGCCTCTCACTTGGTCCTTCCTCTCCAGTATTTGTGTTCCTTTGGTATTTTATTTATTAGTCATACTAAAAGAGAAGTTGGAAGACACAAGAGGAAAAGTAAAAAAAAATTTGTTCTTGGTTAGCATGTTTTGTATATCTTAGTTGAAACAATCCATTATTAATGATTTAAATAGGTATCAAAAGGCTACTGTTTATTAAAGTCTCCCTAATTCATTGTTTTTCCTGAAAATTGATCTAAACAATTAGATATTTGTTTAATAAAACTAACTACAGATATTGTGGATCTTTGTAGCATATTACTACCCTAAAAAATACTTTTTTTTAAAATAGAAAAAGTCTATAAAGAATGAATTTTGGACCAGTGAAAAAACACTCAAGAGGGAAACAACCACTGAAAGAAACTCTTTTTTTGTCAAATCAAGGTATGAGTTTATGATTGATGATGATTCTTTTGAGTAGAATGTTATATAATGTTGACTTCTTGCTCATATTTCTAAGAAAATAATTTATAAAAGTTCAAATCTTTCTAAATGTTTCAATAACAGCACTCATTTTAATAATTGAATTTAGAAACTATAAATAGAGCATATAGTGGTATTCCGTAACAGATTACTTTTGTCTTTTCCTGATTGAAACCAAAGTGGCAAATATGTGGTGACCATTATTGCATTTCAAAGATGAGAAGTCATGTGTTGATGTGGGACAGTGCAAGAAATATCACTATATGAGGTGCAGAATTTGAACAAATGTAATGTTATCTTTTTTATTGTAAGTTCAGCACTGATGAGTGTCTTGATAATTATCCACTTACTGCGATCATACATGAAATTAAGTTTGTGAGGCACCAACTTACATTTAATTTTTTTCTCAGCCTTGTTAGGACTTGGTGTACTGCATCTTTACCTGATGTTCCTTTTATCTTCTGTTTTATCCTTCATTTTCCAAGGCTAACATTTTTGTGGGTTTCCTTAAATTGAATCTAAATAATTGAGTATCAGTAAGCATTTCATGTGAGCATATTATAATGCAAAGTCTGAAAGAAGCCAGGTTAAAATCATTCTTTAAGGAACTAATGGTTTTTAGAACAGTATCCAAAAGGATGTAATTTGACCGCTAGGCATATCTGTTTCACTGATTGGCAAAAAACTTCTTTGTAATGAGTTTTATTATACATAAATGGCTAAGTGAATCTATTTTTTCATTCCTTAAACCTATAGCAATATGCTTAGCCATTATGAATGCATTCCATTAAATAGTGTGTTATATAACATTTACCTTCTGAGTGTATTCTGACCCCTTCTCATTTTCTAGCTTACAATGTAATGTAATTTTCCTCAGTAGGGTTGCAAAATAGTAGTAAAAGGTCTAACCCATCATATACTCCCTGTTTTATTATGATGGAGCATAACATCCTTGGAGTTGATTAATGGGAGAGCTAGAGAAGGGACAAATTTGGAAGCAAGATCTAAAAGCAGATGAGTTAGTGGTTCATAAGGTTTTCAGGGACTAGAGGTTGGGCTTGCTACTTAATGGTGCTGGTAAAGATGTTCAATTGTGATACAAAGAATACAGTTAATCTCCAATCTTACCACTTACATCCAACCCCCAAAATAAACAGATCAGGTTAAATAATACACAAGAGAAAATATACTACTTCTAGTAGTGTTCAAATATGTCTTAGGATACTGAGATATTTCTATTTAATTTTTCCAGAAGTGTTTTAAAAATTATCAAATGGGTTACTTGAACTGTAAGATTTTCTTGAGCTTGAATCTCTGTGATTGGTTGTTTATAAATTAAGAAAGTAATCAGACATATAGCACTTTGAAATGTTAACACCATTCTTTTCCATTTAGCATATATGATAACAGGAAGGAGAACGTAAGTGAAGACAAAGTAGAAGATATTTGGATCCCTCGAGAGGACAAAAACAATTTTCCAATAGACTCTGCTTCAGAATCAGAATATTCAACAGTAGAAGAATGTTTTCAGAGTTTAAGAAGAAAAAGTTCAAAGGCATCTAAATCTAGGACTCAGAAGCCATTGAATTTGGACCCTATTAATAGGCATAGTTATCCCTTAAGCTCAACAAGCAGAAATGCTGATTCATCAGTTATTTCCTCAAATGTAATATCTCCCTATGCCTGCTTTTATGGATCATCTGCAAGGAAGATTAAATCGGGATGGTTGGACAAACTCTCTCCTCAAGGGTATGTATTTCTTTTTTTTTAAATAGCATATTTTTAATTAAAAATTTAAGTTTATCTATTTCTAAACCTGCTAGATTGCTACTCCTCCTCCCCTGCCCCATGCAAACAAATACAGTTTTTACAGATTTTTCAGTACACTTTTGCAGATGCTGTTCTTCAGACATAAAGAGGGACATGTGCAATGTCCTGTATGGAACGCTGGATTAAGCTCCTGAGTGTCAAATTAAAGCAAAGTTATGATTTACCACCTATACCCTTAATGTTAGTTTCTAACTTTGTACCAAAATATACTGTATCCCAATTTGTAAAAATAACAGAAAAATAGCACAGATTGAGGTGGTATTCTTGGCCTCCAGTGTTTGATGTTTGCTCATATCATAGTAGTTTTGTAATAGTAAGTCCTGTTGTAGTTAGGGGAAAGTATGTCATTGTTAAATTTTGGGCTTCACTGTTACTGATATATTGTTGTGATTCTTGTATGTTGCACAGAAGGTCAGAGTCCCTTGAATGTTCTATTTTTAAAAACAGATTAATCATTTCAGATGTTTACAAAGAAACCTCTCCCTTAAGTATTTTACAGTACTGAGAAACCTTTGGGGAAGGCTTATGTTTAATTAGAATTGTTCTCTGGCATCCTGATTTTTTAATGTCCTTTGGAAATGTTTATTTGAAATGTTCCACATGAGTTATTAAACTGTGTTGAGATTAAATCTCTCATATTTAAGTAGTTAATGTGGTGAGTCCCTACAATGTGTTGGTTTTCTCTGCTACTACCCTGAAAATCTACATCATTTCTAGAAGCTTGGTTTGAACTAAAGACTTGTTATTAATAAAAATGTTACCAGAAGAAGCATAAGTTGATTACTGAGAGCAGGAATTACATTTCCTAAGAATGCAAAAACTGCATGCTTGTATTGCTTTGATTTAAAAGAAATATGTGTGACTGGCCAAGAAGCATGAATTTATCAGATCTGAAACAGCTGTTTTTTTCTTTATAGGAAATTTGTAATAAAAATTCTCTATACACTGTATTAGCTGAAAATCTGTAGTTGCCATTGGCAGTTCTGGTGTACATTAACAGAGCAGTGACTCTGTGTTCTTTTTATAATTCTGTTTCCCACCTAAACAAAACAGACAAAACAACTTTAATGGTTAATACTTATATGGTTAATATGTTATGTGATTGTATCCTTTCAGCAAACTGGGTGTTGAAATGAACAGAAGCAGAGTTCTTCTTAGTGTCAGTTATTTTGTCTCACTCCTTTCTGGTTACATTAAGAAGACAAAATAGTCAGCTGTGCCTACTTTTCATCAGCTGTTAGTGTTATTGTAAATGCATCCTCAAATGGCAGAAGTACGAGTCAGCAGTCAAATGTGTGCACTGGTGGAATGAGACAATGAGGTTGAATATTCTCAAATATTTCATTTCTGTAAAGTGTTTTGGGACATCCTAGTGCTGTCTTAAAGTATCACCAGAAGGTTTAGCGGACACTAGGAACAGAGCCCCTAGCAGCTGTGGTTTCCTGCATGATCTCTGGTGGTACCTTGCTCTTTACAGGATTGGTATGTTTATGCTGCAGGCACACTGAGAAAGCTTCACCGTTATTGGTCACCTCTGGGAGAGTTAGAGATTTTCCCTCTCTCTTTTTTCAGACTTTCCATCCTTCCTACTCTGAACCTGCCCAAGGTTAGATGCTGTAAGTTTTCTAGATTTATATTTTTTCATTTTAGGAGAAATAATTGAGTTTTCTGGCTGAAAAGTTTTTCTCCTAGATACCAGGATGAACTGAGATTGGAAGCTAAACAAAGGAGCTTGTTATGTCACTGAAAAATTTAAAAAAAAAACAGAACTCTTCTACATGATTGTATTGCTTTGATTTAAAAGAAATATGTGTGACTGGCCAAGAAGCATGAATTTATCAGATCAGAAGTACAATCTGAATTTTTCCTTTTCCTAATTAGACTCTCTAGATTATTGTGAGGGTGTTCAACGTATTCACTAAATAGACAAAGTGATGACAACCCATTCCTTATGTAGAGGCTACAGAGCTTTGTTTAACTCATGGTCACATTATCTTTGGTGTGTGTAGCACTGATTTAGATGGCATTCTGAATTCCATAGAGAAGGTACCAGCAAACTTTCTGTGAAGGGGTAGATAGTAAATATTTTAATCTTTACAGCCATATGATTTCTGTGGGACATCAGCAGCTCAGCAGTTATAGCATGAATGCTGTCATAGAGAAGATGTAAACAAGTGGATGAGACTATGTTTCAATAAAACTTTATTATAAACACAGATAACAGACCAGTTTTGGCATGTGGGCCATAAAGGCATAGAACAGATTACATGGTTAACTCAAATCTTATACCAGATTCCTCTGTCTCTTCTGGGTCCCAAATAGAACATTATAACTTGATTACAAAACAGGGAAACTGCTTTCTATTTATTCTGTTAAACAAAGAAGTAATAAGCAGGTGCCCTCCTTGGTGACCTTTGTATTTCTTTCTATATGAAATGTTCTTACCTGGAGAGCAACAAGGCTTGTCCTGGCCCTGTGTCTCCTTTACACTGAGGCCTTGACAACAAATTTAAGATTATCACTGCTTCTCTCCCTCACTTTCCCATCGCTTCCTTAATTACTTCTTTCTCCTCTGCAGGGCTCATATCCTAGATGATTTATTTATTTCATATGTGCTCCATAGGGATAGTCCTCTCTACTGGCTTTTGTTTACTGTAGTATCCACAGCAGCTAGGACATTGCTTGGCATGTGATAGGTGCTCTTAGCATTTGTTGTTGAATGAATCAGTAAAAAGCCTAGCATTAAACATAATTTTTTCTTCTAATTTTTCTGAAACAGCTGTTTTTTTCTTTATAGGAAAAATATATAGACACTGTTTTAGCTGAAAATCTGCAGTTACCATTGGCAGTTCTGGAGTACATTAACAGAGCAGTGACTCTGTGTTCTTTTTATAATTCTGTTTCCCACCTAAAGATACTTACACATATTGTCAAAGCACTGCTCAAAAACAAATAGCCACTCTCAGTTATCCTTCTCCAAATAGCAACCTTCCTCAGTCATGAGTGACATTAAACAAAATAATCAAATTCATGATCTGGATTTGATTCACATGATGGTCTATTTGCTTTTGAAATGGAAATACCAGTTTTGAATCAATGCACAGTGTATGAAAACTGCCCAATATTTAGTAAGAAAATAATTGTGTAACATCTTGCAAGTAAAGAAATATTGAAACACTTCCAGTTGAGCTTAAAGTGTGAAAACTTATTTAAATATTTGAATGATTGAAATATAATGTAGTCTGATACTATCAGTTTGAAAAATTGTATGGATGAAACTTGATAAAATGTTGAACTTGTATCTATTATTAGTGTTTCAAATAGGTCAGGCAGATTAAAAACTTAATAAATGTCATTGCTTTAACAAATCCACTGCGTTTTGAGATCGAAAAACAAGTCTCTCCTCCTCCTCTTTCCTAGCTGTTACTAATAAGCTCAAGCTTTTCAGCAAATCTAAATATAGAGGACTGGATATAATTTATTCCAGCATTTCCCAAATATGTAACTCAGAGCAAGAGTCCTGTGAGTTGCTGTAAAGAAAACCAAATGTGTGAATGTGCTGTACCCCTCTAGGAGATGCACATATTGAAATACCCAAGAATATCTGCAACAGGGAAAAACCCTTTTGACTTCTTTAACTTGTTAATATTCTACAGATGTTTGTGTGCTCATGGAGCATATTTATAAAAACTGCAGTGAATTCATATTTTACCTGACAAGATGTTTTAGGACTTTATTACTTACTCAGCTAAATTACTCATTTTTTTAAAACGTTATTATTAATTTTTTAACCATGAGAAGCATTGTGTGGTAATGTGAGCCAGGGATGGCAGAAGCTAAACATTTGAGGCTAACTCAGCAACTTGAACGTTAATATGCTTAAGAATTTCTGGAGAAATACAAAGACAAGCAAGATGAGTGTGTGTGTTTTTCTTACTGAAGTATCATTGATATACATTCTTATATTGGCTTCAAGTATGCAACACAGTGGTGCCACAGTTACCCTTACTATTAAATCCTCGCCCCAACAGTTACTATCTGTCAACATAGGAAGCTGTTATAGAATCACTGGTTATATTCTCCATGCTGTACTACTATTCCCATGACCAACTTATATTATGATTCAGAATTTTTGTGTCTCTTCATACCTTTCTCCCCCACAGTTCACCCCAGTCCTTCCCCAAAGGAACCATCAGTCACTTCTCAGTGTCTATGAGTCTACTGATATTTTTTTCATTTTGTTTTTGAGTCCACAAATAAGTGAAATCATGCAATATTTGTCTTTCACTGCCTAGTTTATTTCACTTAGTGAAATATCCTCTGGGTTCATCCATGTTGTTGCAAATGGTAGGATTTCTTTTTTTATGGCTAAATAATATTTCATTGTGTATATGCACCACATCTTCTTTATCCACTCATCTACTGATGGACACTTAGGTTGCTTCCATAGCTTGGCTGTTGTAAATAATGTGGCAATAAACATAGGGGTGCATACCTTTTTGAATCAAGGATTTTGTTTTATTTGGGTAAATGCCTAGAAGTAGAATTACTGGGTCAAATAGTATTTGTATTTTTAGTTTTTTGAGGAACCTGCTTTCCACAAGGGCTGCATAATTGATACTCCTACCAACAGTGTAGGAGGGTTCCCATTTCTCCACATCCTTGCCAACACTTATTGCCTGTCTTTTGAATAATAGCCATTCTGACTGGTATGAGGTGATATCTCATTGTGGTTTTGATTGGCATTTCCTTGATGATTAGCAATGTGGAACATCTTTTCATGTGACTGTTGGCCATCTATATTTCTTCCCTGGAGAAATGTCTGTTCAGGTCCTCTGCCCATTTTTTTAATAGGGTTGTTATTTTGGTGTTGAGGTATATGAGTTCTTTGTATATAATTTTGTATGTTAACCCCTTATTGGATAAATCATTTACAAATATATTCTCCTGTACTGTAGGTGTCTTTTTGTTCTGCTGATGGAGTCCTTTGCTTTTTTGTTTGATGTAGTCCCACTTCATTTTTTATTTCCTTTTCCCAAGGAGATATGACCAGGAAAAAATTGCTCATGCTTATGTTCAAGAGATTTTTGCCTATGTTTTCTTCTAAAAGTTTTATGGTTTCATGTCTTACATTCAGGTTTTGATCCATTTCGAAATTCACTTTTGTATATGGGGTTAGACTGTAATCCAGTATCATTCTCTTGAATGTAGCTGTTTAGTTTTCCCAACACCAGTAATTGAAGAGGGTGTCTTTTCCCCATTGTATAATTTGACTTCTTTCTTATATATTAATTGACCATTTATGTGTGGGTTTATAATTAGGCCCCCATTCCATTCCATTGATCTATGGGTCTGTTCTTCTGCCAGTACCATACTGTTTTGATTACCATAGCTTTGTAGTGTAGCCTGAAGTCAGGGAACATAATACCCTCAGCTTTGTTCTTTATTGTCAGGATGGCTTTGGCTATTTGGGGTCTTTTGTGCTTCCATATGAATTTTAGAATTACTTGTTCTAGTTCATTGAAAAACGCTGTTGGTATTTTGATAGGCATTACATTAAACTTGTAAATTGCTTTGGGCAGGATGGCCATTTTGACAATACTAATTCTTTCTATTCGTGAGTACAGAATATATTTCCATTTATTTATGTCTTCTTTAATTTCTCCCATGAGTGTCTTAGTTTTCAGAGTGCAGGACTTTCACCTCCTTCATTAGGTCTATTCCTAGGTATTTTATTCTTTTTGATGCAATTGTAAATGGAATTGTTATCCTGATTTCTCTTTTTCAGTTGGTTGTTAGTATATAGGAATTCAACAAATTTCTGTTTATTAACTTTGTATCTTGTAGCTTTGCTGAATCCAGTTACTTGTTCTAATAATTTTATGGTGGAGTCTTTGGGATTGTCTGTGTATAATATCATGTCATTTGCAAATAGTTACAGTTTAACTTCTTCCTTATCATCTTGGATGCCTTTTACCTATTTTATCTGCTGTGGCTAAGACCTCCAGTACTATATTAAATAAAAGTGCTGAGAGTGGACATCCTTGGTTTGTTCCTGATCTTAGAGGAAAGAAAAGCTTTCAGTTTTTTGCCTTTGAGGATGATGTTACTCTGGGATTTCCATATATAGTCTTTATTATATTGAGGTACATACCCTCTATATCCATTTTGTTGAGAGTTTTTACCGTGAATGGATGCTGAATTTTTTCATTCTTTTTCAGCATCTATTGAGAAGATCATGTGGTTTTTATCCTTCTTTTTGTTAATTTGGTGTATGACTTTGATTTATGAATATTACACCATCCTTGCATCCCTGGAATAAATCTCACTTGGTCTTCATGGATAATCCTTTTGGTGTATTTTTGAATTCAGTTTGTTAGTATTTTGTTGAGGATTTTTGCATCTATGTTCATGAGGAATATTGGTCTGTAATTTTTATTTTTTGTAGTGTCTTTTCGGTATCAGAGTGATGCCTTTTAGAATGAGTTTGGAAGTATTGTATTCCTTCCTTTTCTTCTTTTTGAATACTTTAAGAAGAATGGGTATTAGCTCTTCTTTAAATGTTTGATAGAATTCAGCTGTGAAGCCATCTGGAACTCCAGTTTGTTTCTTGGGAGTTTTTTTGATTACCAATTGAATTTTGCTGCTGGTAAATGGTCTGTTCAATTCGTAATTTTCGGTGTCTTCCTAGATCTGTCTTGGAAGCTTTTAGAATTTTAGAATTATAAATTTTCCTAGGAATTTGTCCATTTTTTTCTAGGTTTATCCAATTTATTCACATATAATATTTCATAGAATTTTCTATTGATTTTTTTTTGTATTTCTGTGGTATCTGTTGTGACTATTGCTTTTTCATTTCTTATTTTGTTTCTTTGTATGATCTCTTTTTTTCTTAATAAGTCTGGCTAGGGGTTTGTCTATTCTGTTTATTTTCTCAAAGATCTAGGTCTTGGTTTTGTTGATTTTTGTCTACTTTATTCTTTATTTATTTGTTTCTCCTCTGATCTTTATTATATCCCTCCTTCTGCTAACTTTAGGTTTCATTGTTTCTTCATTTTCCATTTTCTTTAGTTGTCAGATTAGACTGTTTATTTGGATTGTTCTTGTTTCTTGAGGTAGGCCTGTAATGCTATGTACTTCCCTCTTAGAACCGCTTTTGAGATGTCCCAAAAATATTGGACTTTTGTATTTTTGTTTTCATTTGTCTCTTTCTATAGCTTGATTTGTTTTAATTTGTTCATTGATCCATTGATTATTTAGAAACATCTTCTTTAGCCACCATGTGTTTGCAGGTTTTTTAGTTTTCTTTGTGTAATTTATTTCTGGTTTCAACCATTTTGGCTTGGGAAGTTGCTGATACTATTTCAATCTTTTTGAATTTATTGAAGTACCTTTTGTATCCTAGTATGTGATCTATTCTGGAGAATGATCTGTGTACACTTGAGAAAAATTATGTATCCTGCTGCTTTGGGATGAATGTTCTGTAGATATCTGTTAAGTCCATCTGATCTAATGTGTTATTGAGAGCCTCTGTTTCCTTATTTATTTTCTGTCTGGTTGATGTCTGTTGATGTGAGTGCTGTATTAAAGTCACCTACAATGAATGAGCTGTAATCTATCCCCCCTTTTAATTCTGTTAGCATTTGTTTTACAGATTTAGGTGCCCCTATATTGGTTGCTAGATATTCATAACGGTTATATTCAATTGTTGGACTGACCCCTTTATCATTGTAATGTCCTTCTTTGTCTCGTTACTTTGTTTCAAAGTCTATTTTGTCTGATGGAAGTACTGCTACTCCTGATTTTTTCTCCTTATTACTTGCATGTAATATCTTTTTTGATCCCTTCACTTTTAGTCTGTATATGTCTTTGGGTCTGAAATGGGTCTCTTATAGGCAGCATATAGATAGGTCTTGTTTTTTTATCCATTCTGCCACTCTCTGTCTTTTGATTAGTGCATTCAGTTCATTTAATTTAAGGTGATTATTGATAGATATGTACTTAGTGCCATTTTATTAATTGTTTTCTGGATGTTTTTGTAGCTCCTCTCTGTTCCTTTCTTCCTCTTATACTCTTGTTATTTGATAGTTTTTTTTTAATGTTGTGAATGAACTTCCTTTAAAAGTTTTTTTTTTTGTGTGTGTGTGTGTGTACCTATTGTAGGCTTTAGTTTTGTGGTTACCAAGAGTTCAAGGATAGCTTCCTTACTATATAACAATCTATCTAAAATTTCTGATTACTCTGTTTCAGGCACAGTCTAAACAAAAGATACTCCTGTTTTTCTTCTTCCTCCTCCTCATCCAGACTTTCTGTATTAGATGTCATAATCTGCACTTTTTGTATATTCCTTGACTTATACTATGTGTGGCTGATTTTGCTTCTTTTGTGTAGTTTTAGTTTCGTGCTTGCTTGGTAATTAATCAGTCTACTATCTTTACTTTGGGTTTATTTTCTCTGGTGAAAGCTATTTAGCCCTAGGGACATTTCCATCTATAGCAGTCTCTTTAACATACCCTGTAAGGCTGGCTCAGTGGTGGTGAATTACATCAACTTTTGTTTATCTGGAAATTGTTTGCTTCATATTTAAATGATAATCTTTCCAGATGAGGATTCTTGGAGGTCCTTCTGTTTCAGTACATTAAATATGTCATTTCACTCCCTTTTGGCCTATAAAGTTTCTGCTGAGAAATCTGATGATAGCCTGTTGGGGTTTCCCTTATAAGTAATCCTTTTTCTTTTTCTGGCTGCTTTCAATACTCTCTCCTTATCCTTAAACTTTGCCATTTTAATTATTATACATATTGTTGTTGTCTTCCAGGGGTTCCTTTTGTTAGGAGCTCTCTGTGCTTCCATAACATGAGTGTCTATTTCCTTCCGTCTTAGCATTCTTTCTAGGTCTTAGCATTCTTTCATTCCTAGAGATTCTTTACCTCTCTGTTCCTCAGCTTCATTGTTTTCCTGCCTGATGTCTAATTTCCATCTCATTGATTGTCTCCTCTACTTGCATCAATTATTCATTCCTTCCATTGTATATTTTAATTCAGTTACTGTATATTTAAGCTCTGAGTGGCTCTTTTTCAACTATTCTATCTCTTTGTTGAAGTCCTCCCTGAGATCTTCATTACTTTTCTGCAGATCAGTGAGTATATTTATGACTGTTACTTTGAAATCTGTATCAAGAAGCTTGGTGGTCTTTGTTTCATTTAGCCTTCTTTCTGCTGTCTTATCATGTAGTTTTGTTTGGAAAATATGCCTCTGTCTCGTCATTTTGTCAAGGTTTCTGTGTTTCTTCTTTTGTATTAGATGGCTCTGCTATGCTTCCTGAACTATAGAGTAATGATAGCTTTATGAAGGAGGCATCCTGTGGTGCCCAGAAGCTCAAGATTCTTTACTCTCCAGTGCCTGGTTCTCCTTTACTGTGGAGCCCCAATTGTTCTTGATGGGCAAAAGGCAGGGCTGCCTTTCTGTCTGCCAGCCAGTTGTGGTTTATCTCAGTCCACTGAGTTCTGCATTTTGCCTCAGCAGGCCCTTTGTGATCAGAGCAGTAGCTTCTGCTGGGATTGTTGTAGGCAGGGCTTCCCTCTGTCTTTCCTGGGGTGATGGATGGCAGGGCTGTTGGGTTAATGGTGTGGTTGTGGCAGTAGCATTCTCCAGGATGGCACCTAGCTTGGCTGCCTGTGGAGAGGAAGGACCTCTGGGAATGGCTCCTGCAGGAGCCTCTCAGCCATGCTGAGACAGGGCTTGAAAAGCTGGGACAGCCACCTCCTGCCTCCCAGGCAGCAGTGTCTGACACTGCTGGATCAAGTGAGCTGGTGCGCCTGTGGTGTGCAGGGATGCACATGGGACTGACCCACCAGTGAAGGGGATGGAGTGTTTGGGGCTCCCTTGAATGCCCAAACTGTTGTGCTGAGGGAGGGCTGGGAATTCATCATCCACCTGTCTTTTCTCCTTCTAACCCTCACCCTTCTGACACTGCTTCTGCTGCTGGCAAATCTTTTAAACTGCTGCCTCTGTTTTTGGCCTCAGTAGACCAGTGGAGCATGCCTGTCCTCTGTAAGTGGCTGAAGTTCTAGCATCTTAGAATGTTCCAACTGTCCCTGGTGTCCAGCCCCAGTAATTACCAGAACCAAATTGTCTTGCCAGTGGGTTTCAGCCCCAGGCAAGTTCACTCTAAATTTGGTGAGACCAAATAATGACAGTGGAATGATCTTGAAGAAGGGTTTATGCCCAACTTTATTCCCACAGTGTCATGTCAACACTAGAATCCCATCCACCTCAGAGCAAGTCTGCATGCAGCAAGCCAGTCTCTGCCTCTGGGCCTCTCTGCCCCTACAGCTGTCTCAGTCTCTGTCCTCATTGCTGCCCCCACTCCAGCCTCTGCTCTCCTGCAGCCATGCAGCCTGAGCACTCGGTAGAGCTCTTTATATAGAGAAGAGTCAATAACAATGTATTGCCCACACATATGTAATGAGCAAGCAGAGCAGGGTCAGTTGAGAATCCTGGCCATAGGAACTTTGATTTTGTCCATGCCAGTGCAATGTGGACTCGTGTTCCCAGAGCAGATCTCCAGAGTGAGGTGTGCAAAATTCCTGAGTGCCTATCTCTGCCCCATTTTGTTCCTCTTCCTCCCACCTCTGGTGTGGATGGGAGAAGGGCTTTGGGTTATGATCAACTGTGGCCCTGCCACTTTACCCTCTATATGTGGTCTTTTCTTAACCAGGTGTATGTAGTCTGTTTTGCAGTCTTCAGGTCATTTTTAGATTTAGTTGTTTTGCCTGTCTTGCTTCCTTGGTGTGTGTGTGTGGGAGGAGGTTTCTGCCTTGCCTTCCTACTCCACTATATTTTTTCCAAGATGTGTGTGTTCTTGTATCTGCCATTTAGGATAGAAGAAAAATGAAGGAAAAATCAAAACAAAAGACAGACTGTAACAATTGATGCAGAAAGATCCACAGAGTACAGAATTGTGAGGTAACAGTGGGATTGAGAAAACATTCCTTTAAAGACCTTCTAGAGGGAAAAGTAGCAATTCAGTTGGCCTTTGATGGATAAGATTTTAACCAGTGTTAATAGGGCAAATAGATTTCTGGCTACAGAGAGTGAAAGGCACTGCTATAGGTGATACCTAGAGGTACTAAAGTCTATGAGCTGGGGTCGGTGGATGTTATTTTATAGAAGATGCAAAGTTGGGCTCTAGGACCAGCAAGGAGAAACTACCAGTGAATTGTACATTCAAGTTGAGCAAAGCATATTCAGGTCAAACCCCAGACAGTGGTTGGGAGTCAGATCACCCAAAAGCCAGAAGCTTAGTGGGAGTTGAGATCTTATCCTGTTGGGGCCCCTTTGCATGACTAATTTCCCAGTCAGTGCCCAGAGTTTCCAGGGCTGGTGTAGCAGAGCCATTCCCCACCCTGGTAGACAGGTGTGTGAGTGCAAGTCTCCTGGGAATGAAGTCTTGTGGTTGGTTTTTCAGTGAAAAGCAAATGTAGTAGGAAGCTGACAAGTCTTTATCTGAATAGGGTTATTGTGTATCAGTCACCTTGTTGAACTTAAAATTGAATCTTAAATCTCTGATACAAAAGTATCTTTTTATACTGGCAAATTAGCTAACTGCTTCTCAAATCACACATCACTTGGGAAGGTTGTGCCAAGCAAATAAAAACTTCAGTATTTTGTAGTTAAAGGAAAAATTTTTCCAAGTTTTAATGTTTATTAAAACAACATGGCTAATTTCATTCAGTCAGTCTAGTTGTAGAGAAATGAACGAGGGTGTTGGAAAAGACAAACTGAAGTTAAAATTGTGAAGCTATTGCTTATTTGCTGTGTAACTCAATGTCTCAGAACCTCCATTTCCTACATAAAGGTGTGAGGTCAAGATATCCTCTGTGGGATAAGTTGGAAAATTAGGTAACGATGGGCTTGACACTTTACTGGGGCTCTGTAAACCTCAGTTCTCTTTGTCTTCAAAAGAGCTTCGCTTTATTTCAGGTGACCTTTGATAGTGTTGCTTAAAGTGAGTTTTAGTCATTGCTGACCCTGGCAAACATAAGGTAAAGAAATCATGAGTTCACATGAAACTCAAAACGATGTGTTTCAGTGATTATAAAAGCACATAGTTTTAAAGTGTCAGTTCTACAAGACTTATTGAGAAAATTAGCAACTTTTTATCCCTTCTCTCTTCATCACAAGAGGGAGCCACTTTCAATGCACTTAGGATTTTCTTTGTATATCTTAATATTTTTATACCGACTTTGACTCTTCAGTGTTAGTAATTAACTATTGAGGTACAACCATGGAATATAATGTTTATTCACTTTTATCACTGTGCCACCCTCCCAGCTCCTCTTTTGACATACACATCGTTCCTATCATCCTTTTAACTAGTTGCATAAAATATTCAGGTTATATCTGTACCTGGTTTTATGCTCTTATGACTTAGTAAATACTACTCAAATTGAAATATGTAGCATTTTATGATTAAATTCTTTTATTTGCAACCTTTAGTTTCCATTTTTTTATTAGTTTTTATATACTTATTCATTCATCTCCAAATTCTTCCTCAGAACTAAAAAATCTGTGAGGTAACCAAAAAATTACATGTATCAGTTTCATCATCCTACAGCTTCCTAAGAAAGCACATTTAGTTTGGGTTGCTTGTTTCCCAGGCCTGCTGTACAGTTAGCACCTTGGCACCCCTTCTGTTATTATTATTACTATTTTTAATGAGTATAAAATAGCAGTTGATTTCTCCATAATTATCAGAATTATCTATATTTGAGGTCTTGGCTAAGTAGGGCTGAAATCAACAAAAGATCTTGGACTTTTGGCTCAGAAATCATCCTAGGGAACACGCCTTGTTGATGTCTGTCATGCTAGCTCTTACGAGATGTCCTGGTCCTTTTAAAAAATATATATCTTTTTATTCATTCTTTGGAGGCTTGAAGTGAATTCGGCAGTGTTCATTAAATACCTTCCAGCTCCTGTCATTTACCACTTGTTCAACATTCAGTTCTGACTGCACCCATTCCAACTTTGTTCTTTTCTCAGTTGTTTTAATAACAACAAAGCATCCAAATTCTCTTCTCTCTATTCTCGGAGGTGTTTTACTACTGATGAGTTCTGAGGTATACAGTTTTTTTGACTCTGTCCCTACTGGATTGAGTCGCCATCAAAGACTCAAAGTTGTTTACAGATTGTCTAGCATCAATTTTCCCTGCAAAGGAAGCTGTTGGAACCATAGTGTTTAATTCATGTACTATTCTGTTATCAGTCATCCTCATCACCTTAAGTGTAATTCCTGGAACTTGGTGAACTCCTCACAGTTCGCACTGCCACTGGGCACTGCCATATCGGACAAATGCAAAGTCCCCATCACAAGCCATGAGCCAGTCACTGCGGAGCAAAGGTGTCCAAAGCGGCACCTCTCAGCCCTAAAGCAGAGGGTCTTTTGTTTTTGAAGAATTTGGGATCACAAAGAAATGTCAAGAAAAGACATTTTTGGCAGTGTGGGTTAAGTGTTGACTAAGGTGTTAAGGTGTGGAAATAATAAAATTTCAGTTTTATAAAAATGGGCAAATAGAAAACAAAATAGGAAGCATATATGTGAATAAAAGTCATAAATTTGACTTAGTGCCTTTGAAGTTTCATTCCAGTTGTGTGATATTTAAAGGTGACAATTTATCAGCCTCTGCCTCTTCAGATTAATATCATTGGTTATTATGTTCAATTTTTTTTTAGCTAAAAGATGTAGTCTTAAAAAAATAAAACCAAAAACTTCTGGCATTTAGAAATGATATTAAACAAGAGTACCTCTTAATGAGTACTTCATAAATATAGATTTCATTGTATATACACTGTTGTTAAAAAAGAATTTTTAAGACATACAGTTTTGAGACAGCACAAACTGATGCCAGGTGTTGAAGCTGTATTTATGAAAACAGTTGAAACTTTACACCACCTGCCCTACCTGAGCTTAAGGGAAGAATTTATAGAAATCCATTCAATAACACTGCACAAGTCTTATAAATTATTCTAAAAAAGGTTCTCACATATTTCCCTTCAGAACTCTAAAATCAAAAGAGGATAAAACCTGGGCTAGTATATTTCATGTCTGCTTTTCCTATTATCCTGAAGGAAATCTGAAGGACTTGGCAGAATTGAACTCACATATAAAATGGGTAGAGGTCAAATGTTTCCACTGCCTGAAGGGATTTCCAGACTTCCTTGCTATAAAATGTAATAGTCTCTGGCATAGGGGTCAAGACTTTGGAACCAGACCTGCCTAAGTTGGACTCCTAAATATGTTCTTTACTAGTTGTGTAACTCTGGCAAGGTATTTAACCTACAAGTGTCTTTGTGCTTCATCTGTAAAATGGAAATAATAATATTATATGGTTGTTTAGAGGAATAAGTGAATTAATGTTTGTATAGGCCTTATATAGTAGTGCCTAGAACAAAGCATTATGTGTCATTTTTATTACCAAGATTATTGAGCCAAATAAATTCTTTATTGAGGCTTTAAAATCTCTGTGTAATAATTCACCAGTATTTCAGATCTAATTTGTGTCATGTGATATTAGGAACACAGGCTAGAGAGACATTGTATTTTTGTACTTTGTCTTTTTTTCTTGAACATTTGCTAAACAAATTAAACTGTTAAGAGAAATTTAAGGGAAAGGCATAACTTACACCAGATAAAATATTTAAAGTACTTTAGCAACCTCTAGTTATATGTAGCTTAGTTTTACGTAATTCCAGTGGAATTAGTTGCTAGGTATCTAATAGACTTTTATAAATACATGACAGAAATATTCAGCTCTTGCACAAAATAATTCTTAAGAATTTAATATTTATCAATATTTGTTAATTTAAGATTATACTTTGACATTTAGAAACATCAAGCTCATCCTTTTATTATGTAAGTTGAAATTTTGATTTAATTTTTAGGGTTTACCAGTATGAAATCCAAGTTTCCATTTGCTAAAAAGGGGAATACTCTTGTAAGAAAGAGCTGAGTGTAAGTTCTGATCTTTAATTAACCAGTTATTAGAATTCATTATTGAAGTACACACGCAGAAAACAGCTAATTGAATGTTGACATGTTTAATATGCAAAATAGATTAAACAATGTTTAGTTTTAGAAACATCTTTAATTTGTATTTTTAAGTAAGAACATATCACATATATATATATTTTAAAGAAGTATATTTTTAAATGTTTAACTTTAAAATTACAATGAAATGAATGATGAATTTTTCAAGTTTTCTGTAGACTCTAATAGGTAGATTTACAGAACTTTTATTTTGTCATATAAAAAAATCTGATCTTTAGTATTTGAAAAAAGGAAAAAAGTGACATTAAGGGTGAAGTGTTCTAGTAGTGCTCATTTTCCATATGTCTGTATATTGTATATGTATATATATATTATGTAAATATATAAATACTACAAATTTGAGTAAGCATTTTTCAATCAAAAATATATTCATTTATTCATTGAATATTAAGCACATTTTATATGCTAGTGTGAGATAAATGGCAGAATTCCCAGAATCTCCCACCTAGCCTTAGTGCTGCAGAGCTCCCTGCTGATTTGGGACAAGGAGTGGAGAGAAAACAGCCATTCTCTCCTTCCCACCTTTCCTGGTATGTGATTGGTTTGGGATATGCCAGTCACCAAGGACCCGCCCCTGAAGTTCTTGCTGAAAGGGGTGGGCAGGGGAAAGAGAGTGCATGGCTAGCTGTGAGGTATGGACAGAGCCGTGCCTGGCCAGCAAAGTCAAGTGACTGCAAGAGAGAAAAATGGTTTCTCCCAACCTGCCCTTCCGATTTGCTCCAGGAGGAGCTACAGCTAGGGACCGTGGTAGTCACTGGTTTTACATTGATAAATTGGAAATGGTTTCTACACTCACATTATCTCAGTATCTATCATAGGAGATGGTTGAAGCAAAAGGAACGTATAATTACAAAAATCTCATTAAGAATACAAATGGAGCCAGAGACCAAGGGTCGCTGAAAGCACTGTGTGGTAGTCGGGGACAGTTACTTGGAGTAACTGACTTTCAGGCTGAGATCTCTGGGGCAAAGAGCCAGCCATGTCAGGAGCAGGCAGTGAGCATTCCCAGCAGAGAAGATGGCATCTGAGAAGGCAACCGGGCAAGAAAAAGTCTAGACGTAGGAGACAGTCTGGCTAGAGGATGGTGTCCACACAGAAGGCACCCAGAGATCTGATGGTTGGTCAGATGAGTGAATGATGGTGAAAGTAAAATTAATGGTCAGATTGTAAAGTAGCTCTGCCCACCTGCGGTCCGGTTGTTCTCAGCGGCTACACCCTGTAGCCTCTCAGCCCCTTTCACTGTGGACTGGGATTTGTCCTTTTTTACCTATCCCTCCATATGTTATTGGAGAGATTTAATAATATTTAAAAATATTGAGTCCAAGTGCCTGAACATATCTAGTAGCTGTGTGGTAGCTGGGAACACTGAAATGGGAGATGACCTAAGAAGCTGAGTCTGTCACAGGCTGAGGTTTGGGTTGTGGCTTTGCTCAGAGAGCCACAGATAAAATATGTTTGGCAGGTTCTCCCCTGCAAGGTTCTTCGAGTTGGGCTAGGAACTAAATTGACATGAGAGAGATTGACAGGAGAAAAAGACATAAAGTTTTATTACATACTTACAGAGGCCCAATAAGGAAATGAAGACCAAAAGAAATGACCAAGACAGGCGGGCAGTTTATATACATTTTAGATGAAGAGACAATAAATGTCTGAGGAATTGACAGGACAAAGAGACAGGTTTGGGAACTTCTGTTTGGGAGGAATTCTAAATAAACAGTATTTGGGCTGGAGTAG
This sequence comes from Manis javanica, assembly GCF_040802235.1. Taxonomy (NCBI): domain Eukaryota; kingdom Metazoa; phylum Chordata; class Mammalia; order Pholidota; family Manidae; genus Manis; species Manis javanica. Next base: position 144,629,715 of record NC_133160.1, read on the forward strand.
TAAATTAGTAGTAAACTAACAGGACTTGTTTATGTAGTCTCCTAGGCTCTCAGTTCCCCTTCTTTGGTCGTAAGGAAGCCTTCTCCCCTCTGGGTGCAGGGAGGGTGCATTTCGTATGGGATATTTATGTCCTGGTTCCTAGTGGTAGTGGGGGACAGAAGAGGGTCAGAATATTTCTCCTGTACCACCTGCCTCTCCAGTCGCTTCAATTCAGTATGCCATGGTGGCATATATTGGGGTCACCTGCCCTGGGCCTCTGTAGGCAGTGCCCGAGGAAAGAGAGATGTAGCTAGTCAGATGGTGGCATCTTTGGTCTCTAAGCTGTCTGCTTTCCCTCCTCCCTTTCTCATTTTTCTGTGAATGTGTATGTTCAGTTCCTAGATGATGCCTCAGACCTCAAACTCTGTCCAGATGGTGATGGAATTCTAAGAAAGCTTTATGAGTCCAAGTGGCTACAATTTAACAATCTTAAGTAAAACATATTAAAGTAGGTTTTGAACCTTTTTTCACTCTATGCTTTGGCAGGTTTTGAAACACTGAATTTAATTCTGAGTTTTTAGGAGTCTTCCTGCCTTCTGCCAACCTTTCTTTTAAAAGATGCTGATAAATTATTGAGTGCTGGTCATTTGAGAATATTTTGCCATCTTGCTGAGAAAGGGATTATGTTTAATTATGTCACTCATTCACTCAACAGATTGTTTTGTTAGTGCTGTATTTGTTTCAGTGATAGTTGCTTACGGTATAATGGACAAGTTACATTCTTGGACTTTGTTCTTGTAACATAAGGGTTGGTGTGGGAGACAGACATTAATCAGGTAAATATAAATATGTGTATATAAACACATATACATATATTACACACACACATACATATATATGTATATAATTAAATATTGTGTTAAGTGTTATGAAGAAAAGGAGAGTGTGCTTTGAGAGGGAATAACTTTGTGATTTGTTTTAGACTGGGTCCTTGGGAAGGGATGTCTGTAGATTGATTAGGTAGAATTCTAGAAGATAAGGAGAAGTCAGCAAAGGGAGAAGGGTAATGGAAGGTTCTAAGGCCTTTATTTCTCTGCAGAGGTTGATTCTGAAATGGAAGATTATATGTGCTGCTGAGCTCTAGTTTACTACCATTCACACTGTAAGGTGGGTGGGGGCCCAGCCAAAATCTTCACTTACTGAGTCACTGCTGAAATTGTGTGAGAGGTTGGCTATTTACTTGCCTCTTAAGTATGACAAAGACCAACAAGAAATGAGTGAAAAGTGATTGATTTGTTCAAAGTTAGAGTTATTGTGTTTGCTTCATATTTCTTTACTATTAACTTTTAATGCTGGGAATTTGAAGAACCCGTGGTTGGGTAAAGGAAGTAAAAACTAGATGTCTGTGGCTCTGTTGCCTTTTGCAATGTTGAAAAAAACTCACTGTAAACCAAGACTAACTTTAAAAAAAGTGGAAAGATGGTGGAATAAGATGGAAAGAGAGCTGAGTAGTTAGTTGTGGTTATATGATCTATGGTCTTTACATTTCTTATTCATAATTAATTCAATGCTTATATGTGAAAATGTATGCACTTCTAATGAACCCTTGCAGCTGTTCTCTATTTGATCATATTTGCTCCAATTTTATCTTAAGCAGAATAAATGGGCTAACAATCATGTGAGAGGCTCACTGTATTTCACTTTAGTAAGAGCTGTGTGGTGCTCAGGAAGCAGCTGGGAAGACAAGTTCTTCACACTAGTTCTTTTTCTATCTTTAAGCCTTCTGAAAACCACAGAAAGTTATACCACCTCCTTACCTTAAATATGTTAGAAACTGCAAAAGGAAAGGGTAGACAGGGTGTGACCAATTTGTTTAGAAATGCCTTTCTTTTTAAAACAGGAAGTTCGTTTTCATATATAATCTGTGTTAAGGGCTAAAAGTACCCTGATTGCCAGTTCACTCCAAGAGCTGGGTAGGGACTCACATAATCAAAGCCTTTAGAATCCTCTGACTTCAGGTAAGGGGGCTGAAACAAAACAAAGTAAAACCAAGTATCAGTGGTTCTTCACTTTTCTCTTATGTGGTCAGAAAACATCTTTTTGTCTTTTATGCCTAAATAGGAAACATGCAGTTACATTGTTTTGTTTCTCCTGTCAGTAACCATTTTAAACTGCATTTTCCTTTTATTAGATTCTGTAAACAAACAAACAAAAATGTTTATGTTTCAAAGGATTTTGGATGACTGCAACCGGTATTTAGAAAGGGCTTTTACAGCTTATTTGATCATTATTTCCTCTTTTTTTTGGCCATTGTTTCATTATTTTTTATTTCAGCTTATTTGATAACATATGCAAACCCAGTTGACAAAAGTTTTGTTATTTCAGCAAAAAATACTATTCATGATCCCAAGCAAAAATTATGGTAAAATGAGATAAATGTTTCAAGCTTAATGAGGGATAAAATTTTATACTGTCTTCACTAAAAGATTACCTCCATTAAGGGAAGTGTGGGGTGCAATGATAGCATGTCTGACCAACTTTGTTTTGCACTCAACCTTATAAGGTAGATGTCAACACTGTTAACAGTGTCATGGATTTAAATACCTATATCAACTGATTAAGAAAGTGGCAGTGTACATATTTTCCCCATGTACCATGCCAGAATTGTACATTGTCATAGCTTATTGTTCTAACAGCACATAGGAATGTACTCACACAGTTATATCACAAATGTATTTAAAATCCCTGTTCATATTACTTCAATGTACAACAACAATAATTTCATATGTTTTGCAGAAAACGTATGTTTCAGAAGAGATGGGTGAAATTTGATGGCCTTAGCATTTCTTATTACAATAATGAGAAGGTAAGCACATTATATGGTTTTCAGAGATTGCTTTACTTACATTAGTTACACTTTAGTACACTCAGCAAATGATCTGGTTTTTAAGAATAGGAGTTGGATTATCAAGATGTGATAAAACACTTAATTATTTTCATGGCTTAACTTTTCCTTGACATATAAAATTTGGGGTGTTCTAAAACTTATAGTTTGACAATCATTTATTGTCTGTGTTCTGCAAATTACAGGAATTGCTATGAGCGATATACTGATGAATAAGAAATGGCCTCTATCCTAGAAAGCATTAAGGAATGTTTACAAAACTACACTATTATAGGAAATGGCAAAGCAAGGAGATTAACTTTATATTCTAGAAGGTACTGTTGAAGAACCAAGAAGGCTTCTCGCATGATATTTCATTAACCATGGAGCTTAAAGAAGGGATTTCTGTGCATAGAGAAACTAGAAAGTATACAGACTGATAGAACAAGATGCCCAGATGGGAAATCAATTCCACCGTAAGTGTATGGTAGAACTGAGTATTTTTCTGATTGAAAGATAGAGTATGTGAAGGAGGCTTAGGTGAGATGAAGCTGAGAAGGCTGTTTGGAGTTACAGCTCTTTGAAAATCTTGATATGAAAGTGGTGGCAATATATTCTTTAGGCAGTTGAGTCTTAAGGATATGATGCTGTTTTAGTCATGTCTTTTGCATTAGGTATAAGGATATCTTTATTCCAAGAAGAAGTAGGCTGAAATATTTAGGATTAAAGTGCCATAATCTGCAGATGTTTTTTAAATGTTACCTATTTCTCTCTGTATTTATATTTACAAATACATACATTTGCATGCATGCATAGTCAGATAAAACAAAAACTGAAGATGTCAACAATTGTTAAATCTAGGTGGAGGATATATGAGTGGTCCTTGTACTAATCTTTCAGCTTCTCTGGGTTTGAAAATTTCCTTGATGAAAAGTTGGAACTAATAAATATACCATATTTTAGTTAATTAACATCAGATAATTTTATAGTATTAACTGTATAGACTACTCTTAACATACTCATTTAGCACTTAATCTCATTCTTTTATTTATAGTTTATAATCCAACATTATCTTCTCATTTTTTAGAGATTCCCACTGTCTGTTACTGCTGATATTTGTAGCCTGAATAGAGACTTAGACTCCTTTCATATACTGATTCTTCAGTGTTTCAGGACAGAAGAGTATATGTTTTTAGACAGAAAGTAACACACACTATATAGAGGCTGCAACTAAGGATAGTGAAAACTTAGAGAAATGTTAATTGTTGGTTTCACTTTGAAATGATCCAGACAAAGCAACAAATAGGTTAAACACATCTCTTAAAGTTTGCTAAGATGTTGGGATGAATATTACTTTAAAAGTTGATTTTGTGTCTTAATCTACTCTTTTTAGTTTACTTGTACATTTGAATGTTGAGATGATTTGTATACCTAGGGTGGGTACAGTGTGGTTTCTGTATCTGCTGGACCCCAAATGCTGGTTTTCTTCAGCACCTGTGCCCTTCCCTGGTTGGATTGAAATGAAGAGAAAATCTGTGCAGGAGTGTGACAGTCTTCCATGCCGTGAAGCCATGTTGGTGGTAGTATCCTTATCCCATTTTGGGAGAGATAATTTCTAGTTTCTCTGTCCAACTGGACTCATTGTGTTTGTTCTTTAAAAGTTCATCTCAACTGCTGTAAGGAGATGAGTGCCTCTCATATCTTTAGATACTGATGCAGTAAAAATGATGCAGCCCTGGTTTGAAATTGAGATTAAAAAGTTAGTGTTAACATGAATTTTTACAAATTGTTTAGCTTAACACTGAGTTTTTTAAAATACAAATTATTATTTCCTTTGACATTTAATCTCTTTACTATCCTGATGATTGTTTCATCTTGGCAAAAAAACAAAAACACTGGGATGGGTGTTTCCTAAAAGGAGACACACTTTCTGCTGTGACCCTTCTGACAAAAGGGATGGATGGGTGGACTGGGAAAAGGGGGTTCAAGGCTACTGACCAGAAGGCATAGGTATGGCCTTAGCTGCTGTCTTAGCTGGGGTGCAGTGTTAGTGGTCAAGCACGGGACATTTGTGTCTTTCAGTGTTTACATGTGTACTTGAGGAGCATGTGATTGAACTTCCAGGCATTAGTGTGCAGACTTTTTGCTGGTTTTCTTCCACTTTCTCAATTCTGCTCAATCGTGTCTCTGCACAGACTTTTTCATTGTATTACTGAAAATGGCATCATCCCAGTAGCCTTGATACCTTATCCCCTGCCAACAAATCTAACTCACCCCCATTCTCGTTCAGCTGTGGGCAGAATTGCCCAGTGGTCGTTTCATTGTCTGGGAAGTGGAAGATAAATGACAAACTTGACCCACATATCTGTGTGTTACAGGCTCAAGGGATGCTTTAAAAATTTCTTCCCTTATGGAAAATTTTACACTTTGAAAAATGCAGTCATTTTGAGCCTGTTGTCATAAAGTTTTGTTCTGTTTTTTTTTCTCTTGTCCATATTGTCTTTGTTGTGTGTTGTTAGAAGGGAAATGTGAAATCAACTATACAGTGTTAAAAAGTTTGAGATTTATCTTGGGATCTTGTAATAGATTATAAATGAGTCCCTAGAGAAACTTCAACTTCCTGAGGTTAAAGTGACATAGTGTTTAGCTTGTTAAATGCATTTTGGTCACTTCTGGGGTATTATTTTTCTGTTACTCTTCCATAACTACTTACCTATTAAATATATTATGGACATGTAAGTGAGTTATTTTTTTTTTTAAGGAATTGCTTTTTAATCACCTTAAAGACATCTTGAGTAAGGAAAACCCTGTTTAAAATTCCTGTTTCTTTCCCTATAATACTGTTTGGTTTGTTTTTTGTTTCTACTGAAAAAATGGAGTCATGGTAACATTTTGTTCAGGAAATATTAATACATCTAGAAATGTATTTTTATAAGCTCTTCTAATACTTAGGCAAACTAAAATTTGAGAATGGATCACCTAGGGAACAAGGTGTAAATGACTTTGGGCATTCTAGAGTTTTCACTGTCTGGTCAACCACTACAGATTTACAGACAGAGAGGTCCTTACACTGTCCTCAGGGGTTTGCGACCTTGCCTATGTCTGAGGTTGCCTGACAATGGAAAGACATTCTTCTGCTCCCCTCAATCCTAGAGCACTTAGAGGTCTAGTTATGCCTGTATTGGATTGCAAACCCCCTACATTTGTTGGGTTTCCTTTTTTAAGCCAGCCATGTCCTGTTTTTCTTTGTCTGACTCTTTTCAGCAGTGTCTGGGTACACACCATGGGAAACTTGAGCATGGGAAATCTTTCCTCTGGTTTCACCTCCACACTTTTGCTCTTCCATCTGAACCTTGCTAATTATTGGCATCCATCAAAACCCCATGCAGAATTCAAGACCCATCCTTTTATCAACCTCCATGAATCTTTTATTTTCTCCAACTATGACCTTTGAACGATAATATGTAAGAAAGGTTAGAGGGAAAACAAGCTGAATGTAGGGAAGCAGATCAGGAGAGAGTGCAGTAGATCAGACATTAATTTATCAGCATGTGGACTATATAGGCCAGTGGAAGTGTTAAGAAATGAATTTAGAAACATTAAAAAAGCTTCCAGAGTTTGGTATAATTATGAAGGAATTCATTCACTCAGAAAATACTTATCCAATACTAGTTATGTGAAAGGTGAAGAAAATAAACATATGACCCACAGTCATTTGGCGAGACTGTATTAACCAAATGATCACACAGAACATAGAAAAATCACCATTTAAATTATAGTTAGTAATTGCTCTGAAGGAAACATTTAGGCTGCAATTAGCTCAGATTAGGATTAGCTACCTGGGTGGGCCTGAGGAAGAGACTGGCGGTAAAGGCTTTTTTCAGAAGCATACATTTATGTTGAAATATAAAGGATGTAGAGACAGTAACTATGTAAAGATGTGTATGGAAAACATTCCTTGTAGGACAGAGTATGCGTAGGCACTAGATTAGGCAGAAATATGGTATGTTCAGGAAACCTGAAGAAGGGTAATGTGTCTGGGAAGAGTCAGGGAGTGACGGGGAACAAGCTGACACGGTAATGAAGGGAGAATCCCAAGATATGTGGGTGTAAAAGATCAGCACAAGTCAGAGACTATTCCATAAAGATGGACTGACTAGAAGAATGACATTTGCATGGACAGATATAGAAGGAGGGTACATTTTTAGGAGATAATTCAGTTTTAAGGTTTGAGGGGCTTATGGGACAATTACGTGCACTGTTGATGGCTTGCAATATGAAAGTGGAGTTGACCGAAATTAGGGAGGGACAGATTTTAGAATGCTCTGCCTAAAATTGATAGTTGAAATAGTAAGAAGGTATTTTCTTCTTAGGGAGAGAGTTTTTTTTTTTTTAAAGGAAAATAAGCAGATTAAAAGTTACCTTGTAATTGACATCCCTCTCTTTTGCGAGGAGGTTTCCCAGTCACCTTCCTGAATCACAGTTCAGGTATATAGATTTTGTCTGTGTGAGAAGACAGGAAAGCCTTCATGGCATTGGTATTTAAGGGGGTATTGAAGAATGCATAGGATTTTGATGGATACATCAAGTCAGGGATGGGAGATTGGAGCAGAGGCAGTGGAGAAGAAACTGTCAAAGCACCAAGAGGGAAGACCATGATTGTATAGTGTATCTTCTCCCTTAGAAGATAAACCTCCCTGTAGGTCTCCACGGCTCTGACTGTGACTGTCTTTCACTCATCTGCTCCGAATGGCTGGAGTTTAGTTCCTGGGAGGAATATGAACTTGGTCCTTTTTCTTAGCATGGAATGGTTTGTAGTACCTCTTCTCCTAACCGGTTATTTCAGATACTTGGGATCTTCTCAAAAATGAGGGCTCCATGAATAATGCTCTGAAAGGGAAGAGTAGAAGAAACCTCATAAGGAAGTATTCAAGCTCTTTTGATATTAAAGACCTTCCATGATGTAGCAGTGATGTATGTTTTCAACTTTATCTCTTTTAACTCTATACTGCAGCTCCTCAATTTCTCTACTTTATACCTCCCTTATTCAGTCTTCTGGCCAGGATGGCCCTCCACCAACTTACCTATTTGGTTATACTTAAGGTTTTTTATATCAGGCTCAAATGTCACCGTGTCTGTGAAAACATCTCGTACCTTTTTAAGCAGGATTGAGAATTTCCATCTTTGTACTCCTATAGCCTATGATTTGTATTTAGTTTTAAACTTTCTGTCACTGTATTAACTGATTTTTAGTTTGAGGCTCCTTGAACATATAAATACTCTTTAAATTTTCTTTTCAACACAGTACATATCATATCCTTTGTAAATAATTGAAATTGTGGGGTGGTCATTATGTTAAATGCTTTAGGAGGGTCCAGGAAAATGAATACTGAGAAAGTTACCAAGAGTCCTAAGAATGACCTTTCTGAGCAAAATTGTAAGATATGTTATACACATACACATGCCAGTAGCAAACAGCCAAATCCACATTTTCTTATTTTTTAGTCATTATAGAAGAAAATGTAGAGTCATGCAGTTTTGAGATTAAGATCTTCATGTTCACAGCTTTGAGAAGTAAGATTAATTGATAAAATCCAACAGTTTGGTCTTAGATACATTCTTCTTGTTCACAGTATGTAATAACAGTAGTTTAGAAATGGTTCAGCTACAGTACCTATTATGGCCAGCAGATGCCTGCAAACACCACAAAATCATTTTGACCACTTCTTTTAAAGAACATACTGCTGTTTTTTGGAGGTGTATGTTGCTGATCTAGTGTGACTATTTGTATTTGTTCTTTCCCTTTTAATTCCAGATGAAGAGAAAATTGAAAAGACATCTCACTTGAAAGGGACATTTAATGTTTTCCTTAAATGTATTGAATGCATGTGAAGATACATATGCTATTTGTATATAATTTAAAAAATTTAAGTTAAAATTATGAAAGAGAAGCACTTGGAAATATTGTGCCATTCTTTTTTTAAGACTAAGAAAATTTCATTTTAATGTGCCTTCTTGTGTATCTTTTTTCTTTAATACAGGAGAAGTATTCTAAAGGAATAATTCCCCTTTCTGCTGTATCTACGGTACGAGTTCAAGGAGACAACAAATTTGAAGTTGTTACAATGCAAAGAACTTTTGTTTTTAGAGTAGAAAAAGAAGGTAAGATTATTTCTTTATCCCTATAAAAACACTAACATTAATTTCTGACTTATCAGAAGATTAATAAACCACTTGAGCCAGAAATGTCAAGAAATCTTTAAATATGTTACTTTTAAATCTTTATTTTATATATTTTTAATGGGACTGAGCTTGAATTCCACTTATACCACCTTCTTTATTTAAATTTTTTTATTGAGGTATAATTGACATATAATATTATATCAGTTTCTGGTGTAATACCTGGCAGTTTGACATTCATATACATTAATTTTTTGAATGTCATAAAGAAGGGGATAAGTCATTTGTTTGTTCACTATTCTTGCATGCAGTAAACAAAGAGAAATTACTCAGTGCCAAGGACTCTTCTAAATTGTGAATATACAACAGTGGAAAAAAAGGACACAATCTCTGCTCTTATGGAGTTAACCTTTTAGCTGTTTTGATAATGCAATATAGTTCTTTAATATACAGTTTTTTTCAAATTATTAAAAGGTTGATTTTAACTGAACATGCAGGCCTAGTAATCATTCTGATATAAATTTTGTAGCATCTTAATATATTTCATGAATTCTTTCCCCCTGCGTCATCTGCTGTGGATCACTTGAGAGTGAACATTCATGTAGATGACATGTTGTTTGTGGATGGAGTCTAAATCTTCAAATCTTCCTGACTTTTTTGGGGGAGTGGGAGAGAGCCAGGAGAATTAAAAATTCTCTGTTGTATTGTTTCTGATTATTAATATGTTGCTATAAACCTCATTACTTTTACATAAAATAGGTAAGGCCATATTTGTTAATTAAAGAATTTGAATCTTAACTTATTTTAAAGCCTACTTTTATTGTAGATTATAACTCAGTTTTTATGATACTTCGAATAATAGTGATATGGGGAACTTGCTGAATAGTTGATACGTGCCAGATAATCTTCTAAATGCTTCATTTTCACAATAGTCTTATGAAGTATGTAGGTATTATAATTATTATCCCATTTTGCACATATGAGTATTCACCTTTTATAAACTACAACAGTATTAGTTATTATGGGTCAATACTTGTCTTTTTTAAGCTGTTAGCTTCTTAGATCATATGCCAATGCATGGCACACAGAAAATAGTCAATAAGTATGAGATCAACTTATTAGTTCCTGATGGTACCAAAAAAAAATCCCTGATAAATGTAAAATAGAATAAGAAATACTGAAGTGCATTGCTTCTAACAAATTTTAAGTATTGTACATATGTAATGTAAAAAGTGTTTCTTACTAGATTAGCTAATTAAAAATTGTTGAGGGTGATAGCCTAGAGCAGGGTTTGCCTTAATCTGGCCCACTGCTTGTTTTTGTAAATAAAAATAAAGTTTTATTAGATCACAGCAACTTGTGGTCATCTACATACTATCTTATGGCTGCTTTTGTGCCTCCCGGTCAGCACTGAGTAGTTGAGGCATAGACTGTATGGGCAAGAAAGTATAAGATATTTACTACCTATCTGCTCCTTTAAAGAAAAACTTTGCCAACACCTGTCTCAGAGCATTTTATGTAGAACTGCCTATGTAAGAAGGCACATTTTGTGACTCATGGCATGAAAGTCAGAAAGTTGTGCACAATGGTGATACATAATATGAGGCTTGTATTTAGTCAGTTTTTCTCTTTCAGTATTTCTTAAAACACATTACACTGCTCCTCTGACTGGCTATCATGACAATCTTTCCTTATGTTTTGTTTTCCTCTGCCCTAAAGGTGTGCCTACCTATTTGTTTGGGGCGCTTATCATCTTCCGCTTGACTTCTCAAAGTGAATTTCACATATGCCACATAGCCTGCATTTTAAGATAGACATACTAAAGAAAGCTTCCAACTTAAGTGAAAATCTGCTTAGCCATATTTATTTGTTGCAGTTATGAGTTAAACAGACAAATTTTATTTAAGTAGAATAGTTACATGTTTACAATAACCTATAAATCCTTCTGTGGTACATGGTTCATCTTTGTGATGTAAACTTAGTATAAGAATTTCATTACCTTTCATATAAAATGTTTGTTAAATAAATCTGAGGTCTTTAATTTTTGAAAACATGAAAATACTACTTCAGTAAAAACTGAGACTATCCACATGGAGTTGCTGAGTAAATTATTTTCACTGAAAGTCATTTTTATGTAGTAATAACTCACATTTTTAAAGAGAAGTGTGTGTAGAAATGTGTGTTATCTATGTGTGTGTATGTAAACATCTTATATTTAGTATGGAACCTTCAAGAAGATACTAAACATGTTTTATTAAGTATTTTTTCCTCCTCCCATGTATACAAATTGTTGATTATTTTTCATTTTGTGGAAACTGACATATCAGCCATAGTGGCTTAGGAAATATTTGACTTAATGAACTTTAAGCCAAATTAAACTTTGCTTCAGTGTAACCAAGAAGCCAGATCCAAGTTTAGAAGGAAAGGAAAAATGGTTTAACATACTGGCAGAGATAAATTCTTCATTTTTGGTAAAATAGTTCTGAATGATTTATGCCACCTACGCTTCGTTTCCCCTGAAACTAATGTAACTCTTTCTAAACTGCTGCATTATGCACTGACATTGCTAAAATAGGATTACAGTTTGGCATCTTTGCCCCACAAATTTTCAAAGACTTCAGTTCCCCTAAGTTTCCTAGTGAAATGTTGTTATGCTCTTGGTTGAATGTGATTTATGTTGAAATAATAACATTTAAAAAATACTCCTCCTCAAACAGTAAACTTGTCCTAATTCCTTTTGTCCTCAAGCAAAATCCTTAGAATTGATGAGAAGATCCTAAGAACCAATGATCTCTGCCCTCAGTCCACTCCCCTGGGACCTGTGGTAACCTGCAGATTGCTACTTCCTAGAACTGATGCTGTTTTGAATCGACAGTTCTCATAGTTAGAAGAGGGCTTAACAATTCTGAGTGGTCCTTCCCTTTCCAGAGCCATTTTTAGTTCTGGCTCCCAGCTGCAGGTCACCTGCTCCTGTCCCCCTGAGCCAGTTCTAGACCCCTGGGAGACAGACAAGCATGTCATTCTCTCAGCTCTGTTTCTAGACAGCAGAGTATGGTTCGCCACTGGCAGCTCATATGTGATTATAATATCTAATATATATAATAGTGGATTCATTCTTTTTTTAAGTAATTATGACTTCTAATTTTTTTTCATATTAAAGTATGGTTGATATACAGTATTATATTGGTTTTAAGTATACAGCATAGTGATTCGACAGCTGCCTGCATGATTCAGTGTTCACCTCAGTAAAGTAGTTACTGTCGTTCTTGAATCTTTCTCTCCCTCATATCTCACATCCAGTCCATCAGAAAATCTTATCAGTTTGCCTTTGGAAATATATCTGGATGAACACCTATACTACTACCACTATAGCAAAAGCCAGCACTTCTATTTGAATTATTGTAATGACCTTCCTTAATTGGCTACAGTCATATTTTCAATACAGTTGTCAGAATGATCATTCATCAAGAGAGGTCATGGCAGTCTACTTCAAATGCTGTTTTCTTTCTACCACAGTGGGAGTAAAGTATTCAGGATGTGTAAAAACCCCTACATGTTAGCCCAGATCACTCTTTATCTCCATCTGACTTGTCACTTACTGCATTTCAGTGACAGTGGCCATTTGTTTCTTGAACATGTCAACCCTGCAGTTGCATTGGGGTCTTGACATTTGCTGCTCTATTTATCCTGGAATGCTCCAACCATTCTTCTGCCTTTCTCCATCATTGCCACTTCTTTAGGCTCTTGATTAGCCACCACCTCCTTTCTGAGGCTCTTTTTACCCTTTACAAAGTAGCACTTCCTGTGCCCCTTGTCTTGTGCTTTACTTTATCCCATTGAATTTGATACTGTGTAATATATAACTGTGTTTTATTACCTTTCTCCTCGCACAAAAGCATAAACTTCAGCATAGCAAGGCCATGATCTGTGTTGTTCACCCCTCCATTCCTGGTATTCAGAATAGGTCTTGAAACATAGTAGGTACTCAGTAAGTGTTTGTGTGAATGAATGGTTTTGATTTCAATAACAACCCTATTATACAATGTTAAGGGAAGTAAAATTGAAAAGGGGTTACTCTGAGGGATCTTTAGTTAGATTATATTATCATATCACAAGTAGGGGTTAATCTAAGCTTTGTTAGATTTTGTTAGTAATCTTTCACACAGCCCTTGTATAATAAACTCTAGTTACAGTCTTTTCTTACTGGTGAATATGCCTACTGTTCAATCCAGTAGTCCAGAGAATATTAATTCTTCCCTGTTGATTTGTTTAGCTTTTTTTTGATTCTTGCTGTAAGTTGGCATGCCTGAAAATGTCAAGGACTAATTTGAGGTTTGAGGGAATTGCTGTTATCTTTAATTTACATCCTAACATAATTACAAGAAAGTGCCACTTTTGTTTTCCTGCTCCCCTTTTCTTTTATATGCTCTACTTTGAGCAAAGCCATATTCTCAGAAGCACTGAGATCAAGATAGATGCTCAAAAATATTTTTTATTGGGAGAATTAAAATACCTTGGGGTGAAGAGCAGGCAAAAGCCAGCATATTATCTAGCTTTGCCCAAGACACTTTGCCCAAGGGAAAATCATTATTTGTTTTGAGGTATTGTGACTTCTCAAAGCATATTCGTCATGTCTAAGGATGCACACATTGCACAGCCAAATACCAATGACACTTGTAATCTGTTTTATTGTGTTTGGATTATCTGTACCACTGTTTATCTCTATGGTATGGCTAATGAAGAATAAACTGAATGTTCCTATTAATTCCTGTTCTTCTTCATGACTGTTTACTTCTTATTAGTAAATGAGACCCTCAGGAGCTAGTTAATTCTTCTAGACTATAAGGAAACCACTTGTTGTGATACAGCCATAGTATGCTTCAGTCCAACAGATGCAATTGCTAGTTTCAAATTATTTTCTGAGAAACTGAGATATATGCTAATAGCTGTTTAAAAGCCACATACATTTTGGCTCAGTTCATAAAATTATGACCTATATTTCAAACTCAGTGATTTATGTAGATTAACACAAAGAAACAAAAGACATTGTATACTATTTATTTGGCAGGAATATTTTGTGTGAAACAAATGATCACAAGTAATAGCCAAGTTAAGTGGAAGATCTGTTGGTGTTACTGAAATGTAATAAATCATCCTAGTGCAGTCTGGATCTACTTAAGTAGATGTGAAATGTCCAGTAGCTGCAGCACATTGACTTAGTTACCTGAATATTTTCATGTCTCATGTTTTATAATGATGCTGGAGATTATGTAACACCTGCAATAAAGCATTGCTGAGTGAGTTTTTAGGCTGTACCTTTTTAGTTTTGGATTTAGTTATTAAGAGCACAGTTAACTTTTTTAGTAGTTTTGAAGGTGAGCAAGAATGAAGACAATTTAAAATTTAAGAAAATTAAAAAATAAAAACTCATGTTGTGACATAATTGTGGATTATATTTGAATGTGAACAAGGCTAATATGAGACTTCATTCCATCCACAATGAAGTTGTTCCAGCTAGATTTGTCTTAAAGGGATCTGAGATACTATCCAGTTTCCCAAACTTGGGCCCCACATGCCTTCTCTTCTCCTTCCCTCTGGAAAATTGCTCCCACCTGGAACTGAGTCTATTTTGTATTGTCTCTCCTTTTGCCTTGATAACCACTTCTCCATTTGTTATTTGCTGGCCTTGTCCAGCCTCATAAATACAGTTGCATTTCAAGGTTTGCCCATTTCTTTTACTTTTACATTAAACACTTAGCATTTCCATGGGTCTTCTCTTATATAGATTACCTTCATTCACATGTTGTTATCAGTCTGCCTAGATGCTCATGCCAAGGCACTGAAAACCAGAGGTCAGTCTGTTAATAACACGTAACTTACTGTCTTCTTTTGTCTGGTCAATTCATGATACCAAGCTACCTATTATAAAAAATTAGTAATTTTTTGTGAACACCTGTCAAATATATTCAAAACCTCAGCTATATCTTACTTCCCTTAATGCCTTGACTCTTCATATGTTCTCTTCCCATTTTCATTCTATGTTAAGTCTCTCTTGCCTGCCTATTCCTGATCTCCAAGTTTCCGGTTTGGTCTCCTCTCATCATCCTAATCATGTCCCTTCCTTGCTAAGAATCCTGAATTGATTTCCCTTTGACTCTTTAATAAAGACAGAATTCCTACAAAGGCATTGCCAAATCTCTAGCCATATTTCCCATTATTTACTTGTGCGTTCAGACTTTAGCATGCTCATCTGCGAGTCAGTCCCTGAACAGATGTTGATTGTTTCTGTGTTTGTTCATGTGTTTTCCTCTGCTCAGAATACTGTTTTGCTCTTTTTTCTTCCAAACCCCAGTTTTGTCTTGTCAAATGCTCCACATTCTCAAGCCGTAACACAAATACCTCTTTTTTCATAATGCCAAAAACAATTGTCTGAGAGTTAAAACATTTGATTCTCCTAATTTTAATACTAATTTGCCATATGACCTTCAGCAAATCACTTACCTCCATTGAATTGACTCATATATTATTTGATACCATTTGTATGACATTTATAGTATCTGTGTTTCATTATGTGTTCACATCTAACCTGACTTACAGCTTCGATCACTCTTTGGAGACTAGATCGAATTCCTGTGCTCATAACACAGTGTGTTGTACATAGTTGAAGGTCAGTTCATTTTTGTTAAAGTAGTGAGACAACTAAGTTTTAATTCACTGAATGACATGCTGTTCTTGGGACTGTGGTGGGAATAGAATGGTGAGTGAATCTCTACTTGAGTAGGTTCTAAGTGACAGAAGGTAAGATTTTCTGGCTATTTGAGTACCTTAATAATTGTCAGGTAAGTCTGTTAACTGTTCAGTTACAATATTAACTTTCTTCTTTTAAAAGAGAAAATCCAATCTCTTGAATAATCTAAGAGTACTTCACATCACCTGGGGATCTTCACCTGGGGATACACATCACCTGGGGATCTTCTTAAAATGAAGACTGATTCATTAGATCTGGGTAGGGACCGAGCTTTTTCAGTCCTGATAAGCTCCCAGGTGAAGCTGTGTTAACGGCTGTGGGGTGACTGAGTCATATCATTCCTTCTCCTGTGCAGAGCTGGGCCATTGGCTTTGTCTGCAGTAATATTTAGCTTGCGGTTGTGGGAATGAATCTATGAACTACCTGTTGTAGAGAGAAGAAATCCTTGACCATGTTTCTGTATCTATGTATTTTGTGTAAGAATGGATATATGTACTTTCTCCTATCTTTATTTTCAGAGGAGAGAAATGACTGGATTGGCATACTATTAAATGCCCTGAAATCACAGTCCCCTTCCTTGCACTCTCAAGCAGTGGTTGTACCTGAGAAATGTGGATATCTTGAATTGAGAGGGTATAAAGCCAAAATTTTTACTGTATTAAGTGGAAACAGCGTGTGGCTTTGCAAAAATGAACAGGTGAGCTATGGTATAGTAATTGTAAATTGTGGTTCCCTAACTACATTAACAACTGTGTTTTGTTACACATATTAATGGTTTTACTTGTAGTCTTGCTTTTGCCTTGGATATTCCACTAAATGTAACCAAGAAGGAGTTCTTTTGTTGAATTTTCTCAGTTCCTCCAGTAGTGAGTGGAAAAGCAGTCTACATCATATTTGAGCCTAGAATTGCCTTTTTAGGGGACTGAAAAATAGAATCATTGAAAATAAATTTTGGGAAGTATTCCTTAGCTGAGGTAAAATTATAAAAATACATAAGAGAATAATTAAGAACCAGTCAACCATTATAGCTGTTGATGAAATAGGCCCATTTCTGAACCTGTCATGTTTGTTCTATGATAGAAAATTATCGAGTAGATCCCGGTAATGTATTTTCTTGAGTTTTCAGCATTTTTCCAAGTCTTATTTTTGTTCTTTTTTTTGAGAAGATATGTTGCTTGCAGAGGAAATAATTTACTAGAGGCAAGTGATTGATGTATGCACATACACACATATGCACATATACCACATATATATAAAATAAAGGTGTTGACTCACTGAATTTGGTTAGTCTCTAAGTATCAAGAGTCAGTTTAAATGTTTTGAAAAGACTGATATTCTAGTAACAAATTCTACTTCGATTCTAAAGACTTCCCTTTCTCTACCATTTCTATTTTCTAGTATGTATAGGAAAATTCTTTCCTTATCCCATTTTGGGAATAAATTCTTACTTAATCTTCAGCTTAGAATGTATTAGATGCTTAGTAATTACTTGTGGAATTAATCAATGTGCTTTAGATATCTGATCTTAGGTGAACTCATTTTATGATGCATTATAATGGGTTATATAATAAGGTAAAGTATAAATACTGATGATTTTTGTGGCAAAATACAGAGATATTGACTCAAAACAAACAGTAGTTTCAAAAACAATTAACTATAGATCTTTATCCAAGGCATCCTCTGAACTTCAGTGGGAACTGATTCATTACATTTTTGGGGTAAGATTTTGTAGCCAATTAACTGTGGAAAGCATCATTGAGCACTGTTGGCATATTAATAAGTTGGATAGTTAGCATATTCCTCAAGAAGAATAGTGATGAAGAGCTTAATGTGTATGAACTGAATATGAACATTTTCAGTCTGTGAAGTAAGATGATTAAAACTTTTTTATTGGAATGGAGTTAAAAATGCATAATTTGCATGTATTAGTATGGAAGTTACTCTGCAAAATTAATTTAAGTTTTTGCTTTTTACTTGCACAGACCTGATGGACTTCAAATTATTAGTTTCATTGCTTACATTAGCTAGATTGTCTGAGTTTATGTTATTCTCTAGAAGTAATGTTTTTAGTTTTATTAATACTTTCTGATTAACAAGAAATTATATGAAATTACTTTAATATGAGTAATTGATCATAAAACGCATAATAATGACTACCACTTGTTGAGTACCGAGTACCATACTAATTAATTTATAAACATTCCCTTTTAATCTTCCCCTTAAATGTAGGAGGAAGATATTCTCATCCATGTGTAACAGATAAGGAAAATGAGGGTTAAATAACTTGTTTTAAGGACTTCAGTCCATCATGAAGGGTTTAATTTAAAACTAGAACTTTGTAAGTCTAAGCCTAGCTTCTTATTCACTATAACAACTGTCTTTTTTGTTGTTCAAGTATTGTTGATATACAATCTTATGTTGGTTTCACATATTCAACACGGTTCAACAGTTACCCATATTATTAAATCCCCATCCCCACTAGTATGGTTACTATCGGTCCACATAGGAAGATGTTACAGAATTATTGACTATAATTCTCCATGCTGTCTTACCATCCCTGTGACCAACTTATGATTGAGAACTTTTGTGCCCCTTTATCTCCTCACCTTCCCTACCCACCCTCCCAAACCCCTACTCCATGGCAACTGTCAGTCACTTCTCAGTGTCTGTGAGTCTACCGCTATTTTGTTCATTTTGTTTTGTTAGGTTTTTATATTCCACAAATAAAATGAAATCACATGGTATTTGTCTTCCTTTACCAGGCTTATTTCACCTAGTCCGACCCTCTAGGTACATTCATGTTGTTGTGAATGGCAGGATTTATTTCCTTTTTTATGGCTGAATAATATTCAACTGTGTGTATGTACCATCTCTTGATGGACACTTTGGTACTTTCCATATCTTGGCTATTGAAAATAATGTAGCAATAAACATGGGGGGCTGCATATATCTTTTTGAACCAGGGTTTTTTTTCTGCAGGTATGTTCCTAGAAGTGGAATTATTGGGTCAAATAGTATTTCTATTTTTAGTTTTCTTGAGGAACCTCCATGCTGCTTTCCAAGTGGCTGCACCAATTTACATTCCTATTAATGGTGTAGGAGGTTCCCCAAACTCTTTTTAAAGTGTATGTTGAAAAGAAAATTTCTGGCTACTGAGCTTTTAGAAATAGACAAAAGTTCTTTCCTTGAATAAACTTAGTTGCCTATGAGGTTCAGAGTGTGCATTCAGTAACCATTTTACCATGTCAGGCACTCTGAAAATGGTGTGCTTCCTGAGGGAGATGCTTGTCTTGTCTTCCAGGAGGAAAAGTTAGGCAAGACCAGCATTTATTTATGATGGATGGTGAGCTCAGTACTTTATATGAGTTGTGCAGGAGTTACAGAAAAGTTCAAAAGAGGACATCCAATGAAATATGGGAATTAAAAACACTTCCACCTATACAATTAATGACTGTATTCTCCTTAAAAGTTAAGCATTCAGTAGCTTTCAACAATATCGAGTGTGTCTGTAGTTAGCATCCCTTAGCTTGGGATTGGTATATTTTTTTGTGATGAACTTTCATTTGGAAGTGTATATTTTACCTGATTCAATATTTTGAAATATGCAAACATTTAAGTGAAAAGTTAAGGAAATAGTGTAATACATTTTTAAATCCTGAAAAACTGTTACTAATAAATTGTATATGGTTCTAAACTATATGTACTGGTAACTTATTTTTTTGCTAAAATTCAGTCATTTTTATGTAAAATTAAAATTTTTCACTTTATACAAACTACAACTATTTCATTAATAAAAATTTAATTTTTATTAACACAGACTTTTATTATCAGAGCATCTAGTGGAGAAATTAAAAACTTCATTTGCAAAGTCAGCATAAAGGAAAATGTTTGGAAAACCATTTGAAACTCTTCTTTCCCAGAAGTTCCTTTAACTTTTCGTGTACGTCTGGAAATTTAATTTTGTAGATTATTAAACTTTTGTAGAGCTTTTTCTCTTCTTCCAATAGTTGTCCTTAAGATTCCATGTCAACCATCTCTACAAATACATTTTCAGCAATTCTTTCATTTTTTCTGGATCTGTCCCTCAAGAACTTATGTTTTCTAAGGTAAAATAGCTGTTAGAACAGACTATTGTCATTATCACCTGATTTTTGAAATTCCTTCTTTTTAAGAGAATCGGCATTACAGTAGCAAGGAGAATGCCAAACTGCACATTCTTCTCGACAGGGCACTGTCAAGGCTAAACTGTAGAATTGACATGGATTTTCATTTTCCCATTGCTGGGCTCAGAGATTCACTTTTTTCTTTCATCTCTTTGTTACCCTTTCATTCATTAGCAGATGATAGGAACTGAAATTTGCAGTAGGTCTTGACTGAGTAGGAGAAACGCCTTCAGGAATGTTAGTGTTTTGTTTGTTGTTTTGTTTTTTTATGCAGATAGACTGTAGAAAGTGGAAAAGAACCAAGAAGAGAGATGTAAAAACATTTTTAGAGGAGATGGCAAAGTAGAAATTGCCACTAAAATTCTTCACCTAATTGCTCAGTTACAGAACCCTGAGTGCTAGTATTGCATACATTAAATGCCATCCCTTTTATTATTTAGCACCATCTCACTTTCCCACTCTCCAAAATGCTTAATTTTAGCAGGCTTTGCTCTGTTCCTTGCCTCTGTTCCTGTCTGTTATGATGGTTATTCTCCATTGGCATTTCAACTTTGTGTAAAATGAGTTGTGTAACTGAATTTGTGTAGCTTATACTACAGTTCACTGTTTTTCTGTTTTTATTCATCCACTTTACAAATTTTTATTGGGCACCTTCTCACTTCTGGGTGCTGCTCTAGGCTCTGGGGGTACAGTGGTAAACCAAAAATTCCTGCTTTTTAGGATCTTACCTTTCAGTATGGGTAGCACATAGTGATAAATTAATGAGATTTCTGGTAGCCTTCTGTATGTAGCCTTTTTTATTCCTTTTTGATTTTTTTTTTTGCAAGAATTTTTATGACTTTTTGTAAATAATTATTTACATTTAAAATGCTTTTAGCTATGTGAATAGGCACTAGTTTTCTTTCAACCTTACAGGTGTTATAATTTTTATACTCCCAGATTAATGGTGTGAATATTTTACTTTACTCGCTGCTATGTCCTCAGGAGTTCCAGGCAAGTAGCTGACACTCAGTAAACATTTTGTATGTGCACTTGTTGAATTAATGGTCATTTACAGCTGCTTTCTTGACTAGAGAGTTTATCTTTTTTAAAGACTTTCTTTTTAAATTAGTTTCTTCTCTATGAATTGTCTTTTCATTTTCTTTCTCCATTTATTTACTGGGATTTTATTGTCTTTTCTGACAATTTCCTTAAACTCTTCATATAGCAAAGATAGCAATCTTCATGTTACATTCTCTGACTGCTTTTCTGAGTTATTGCTTACTTTTCACTTTTCAGTTAATTCTGTTGTATAGAAACTTTGTTTATATCATTAAATTGTTTTTATAAGTTCAAAGCTTATGAATTTTCTGTTTTTCTGAAAAAATAATTATTTTATTAATTTATCTTAAATGATTTGGACATATGTGTATATATTTATAAGCCAGCATTTAAAAAATATTAAATAAGTTAGTGCAATATGACCACACACTATGTGTTGTATATATGGTATTGTCAGTTGAACAGAATTTCTGCAAATGGATATGAGGTGAAGATAATTGGTTTTAGTTTCCATTTGTTACATTGTTCTGACAACCAGTCTCCATCTTTTCTTGATGAGTTTTTTGAATATCATGTTAACATTAGTGAGTTCATTACAACCAGATGTCTTGCTTGGTGGTATTGTGTACCCATTTAGCGATAATTGTGGCACTGAGGTTTCAGCTACATAAATTCACTTGATTAAACATTCTCAAATCAGGATATAACAAGGGACTCCTTCCCCCAACATATTGTTCCCTGGTGTCTGGCATGGGAAAGAAAGCCTAATAGAATTTAAATAGACCTCATAGGGCTGCGGGTTGTGTGGTGTAGAAAGGAGCAGCAGGATGTAGGTGGTGGCCTCCAATTCTCTGGGTTCTGTATCTGGCCAAACTCTGCATCTGGTGTTTCCCAGGAAGTCTGGTGCCAATGTTGTACAATGCCACATCTGTTTTCAACAAATGTTTAAGCACCAACTTCCTTCATTCCTGGCATGGGAACCTGGCATCCAGTATTTCCAAAGTAGGTTTGAGATTTCAGCAAATTTGGGGTTAATGATCCCTTCTTTAACTTTTCTTTTTAGGAATCAAACTTTTATTTTGCTCTTTCACTATGTAGTTTTAAAATGTAGTTTAAACATAGGTTCTTTGCTACAAATTCATAGAAATAACCCATTTCAGTATCTCAATAAATATCATGAATTCTAATCAGAATGCTTAATATGGAATCATTGATGTGAATACTTTCAGGCATTATAAATAAAATGGAAATATTTTTGTCAGAAACAAATTCTATGTTTAGAACAAATGAAAGGATTGTAAAACCTTAATTTGTATTATTTCTTCATTCAATTTTTATAACAATGTTGTATGTATAAGAGAGATACTGTTTTTGCGTAAATGAAGAACTTGAGGTCTTGATAAACTATATAACTTGCTGGTAGTCATACAGCCAGTAAATGGCTCAGCCAAGATTCTCCCCCAGGTCCAACTCCCAAGGCCTACCAGCCATTGCCACCTTCACAAATATCCACGTACTCTGCCAAGTCTGGCCACTGTCACAGTAGTAACATGGGTGAGATTCATGCTTTCTGAGCTCCTACTTTCTATGACAGCAAATTAAGTGTAAATATTGTTTACTTCAGAATCTGTTTTTAGCATTGTTTTATGTAATTATATTCTACCCACTGAATTTTTATGCCATTGTTTATTCCAGCCCCATTTATAGCATTTTAAAGGTTGAAACTTTGGCTTATTCCTGAGTTGTGCCTACTTTTTAAAATGAGAATAGTGCTGACAATTGGATTGTAGCTAGCAGGTAATTTATTTTTAATTTTAATTTATTTTTAATTTTCTTGACAGTTTAACATTCACATTCCATCTCATTTTTTGAAGTTTATATATGCCTGCTAGTTATTTTTAAACATGTATTTTCTTGCTACTGTCTTTTTAATAGGTAAGTTTTCTTGGCTTCAACAGAACTTTCCAGAGGTAGAAAATAACATGAACAGTAGCTAACTAGGACTGTATGTAGGACTTACTGGGTGCCAGGCATTCTTTGAAGCATTTTTACATACATTTAATCCTTACCAGATTGATGTGGTAGGTACTACATATAGTTTTCTCCATTTTGCAAATGATGCGAGAGGCAGACTTGGTCAGTCTGGTTTGGATTTCGTCATTTGTCCAGTGGAGTGTCACCTCTTTTAGAAAGCTTCATGTGAACACAGCTCTCTTTTTTTCTGGGCTGGACACAATGCTTACCCTACAGCCATGCATTTTTCTTTGCACTTAATACAATTCTCTCTCATTCCTGACTATAAGCTTCCCCATGGAGAAAGCTTACCCCAAGGAGGGTACCCAGTCTTATGCTTTTGTGCAGACCCACGACTTAACACACTTTCTGGCACTAAGTACTTAATAAACACTGTTTTGTCAGGACAGATATCCCCGTTTTAAAAAAATGGCTCTATCTGCTTTGCCTTCACAGAATTATTCACAAAATCAAGTTAGTTAATAGCTGTAAGCTTCAGAGCACTACACAAATAGATATCAAACCAGTTGTGCAGAACACTCTAGGCTTAATGAAGTCTGATGCTTTTAAAGTCTCTAGACATTATCACAGGGGTTGACACCCGAGGCAAAGAGGGTCTTGAGAGTACAATCTGTCACTGTGTTCTGGCCAGCCTGTTTTTAACCAGTAGTCTTAGTGACTTTAAATGGCTTTTTGGTTTTTGTACTCTTGTTTGCATGCTTTTCTTACTTTACAGAAGGCAGAGAGAAGCGTTTGTGTCCTGGTATTAAATATTGCGGATTCATACTGTCTAGATTCTACAGCTGGTTCTGCTACCTGATTCAGTGTTTCTCAATATTAGCTGCGTATGAGAATCACAGGATTGTACTTTTGTTTTTTAACTAAAGTTCTTAAATTCTGCTGATTCACAGAATCAGAATCTCAGGGTGGAAGGGAGAGATCAACACAGGTAATTCTGATGAGCATCAAGGAATCAGACATATTCTAAATATGTTCTAGATACTTTTGGAAAAGATGGCTTGATGTCACCACAAATATTTTTAATAAGAAACACAATTGTTTCATACTTAATAGCTCTCGAGAGCACTGACATTTATTTTGTTACTCTGCTGTACATTTTATAGTCCATTTGTGCCGTTGAGTTCAGTGGATATTCTAATTACTCAAACCATATGGCCATGGCAAGCAGCTAATAAATGTGTTACAATTATTTCCCAGGCTTAAAAAATTATCTTTGCCTTTCTTGGGAGAAATATTCGGGTCTTAGACTGAGCCTTGCTTTGTTTTTAGCAGAAATTGCAGCTTTATATATTTCATGCAGACATCTCACGACTTGCTTATTGAAATGAGGGTCCATCTATTCAGGCTGGAGCCTTGATGAGGGCCATCAGTTTCCATAAAACATTGTCAATCTTACCATCTGCTAGTCTGATGGCCCGAGTATGTAGCTCTGCCTTTGGTAACCAACAGTACCCACAAGTGAGGCCCACATCAGAGAATATAACCAGGAGTGGTCTGATACCCAGCTCTTGTCAAAACCTTCATTACAGAGAATTGTTTGAAGAGGATGCAGTCCTTTTTTATTCTAGAGTTATCCTTGTATCAAGGTAGGCCATCAGGAAGCTGCTTTAAAATAAACTACCTTGCTACCCCTACTTTATTACCTTATTTATGAAAGAGAGCTTGAGTGTTGCTAGTCACATGCATTGGGACTTTCTCCAGAGCTATATTATTCAATAGGAACACTGGTGTGGATAATTGAGATTTTTTTTAAATTTAATAACATCAATATGCTGAAACTTACTAAAATGGGGCAGATTGGAAACGTTTGATTCCCCTCTTTCATATAGATCACGCTAAGTACTATTTTTTGTTAAGTGGTCTTATTATATAATGGGAAAATGTATCAGACTTCTGATTATCTTATAACATTTAGCATGTCTCTGCATCTTTTATATTATTGACTTGTCATTTCTGGCTTGTTTCTCCTTACAAAATGAGCCATTTGTTTTTCATCAGAAGAAAATAACATTCCGTTGATGATTTATTTTATAAAGGAGTCAGTTTCCTCATTTTAACTAAAAACTTATAAAAACATTAAAAAAATTTAAAAATGAAGAGGGGCTCTTCTGCAGCTTTTTGATGGAACTCGGGATGCCTTTATAAGTAGGAGAGATTTGCTATAACATTATTTGACTTATTTTACCAGTAAGGAATGCATTAGTATCAAATCATAAAAACCTGAAGAATAGCTTAGATAGATAGGGCTTCATCTGTTTTAACAAACTTCTTGGTTTAGCCAGTGGAGAGCTATTGCCACCAGGAACAAGGGTCTTCCTATTTTTTTTTTACTCTGTCATGCTTAGAGCGGTGAGAATTTGTCCTCGGGCTTTTCATTTCAAGGATATTGACATTCTAACATGGCTCCTGGGCTTCTAGGTGTTACTCCCCAGGAAGATGGAAAGGCAAGGGGTGAAGGTCTTTCTTCTTCCAAGATTTGTCCCTCTGCCTGTGCCACCCTGGCACACACACAGGCTGGGATTTATTTATGTTTTATTGACCCAAACTATGATTTACAGCCCCTCTGAACTGCAACGGAGACAGGAACATAGTACTTTCACTTTTAGCCCGTCTAGCAGGAGAGGCAAAGAAAGGCCTGTGAATTGTTTCTTTCACAGTCTCTGCTGAAACTGTCCTTATTGAAAATGGACCAATAGTTTTTGTACTCTGTTTAGTATGGCTCCTTTTTCCTCCTCATAATTTAAATTAGGAAATCAGACGCACTTAATCTGAACCTGTTCACATAGATAATTCATTTTTTGAGGTATAGATTATATTTTTTAAAATATTGAGATTATTCAATAAATTCCCAAACCCTTATGACTACATAATATATTCCAAACTTCAGTGTTTTTGGAAGGAAGATTTTGTAGCCTTTGAACAGTTCCTAATTTTGGTGGAGCAAGCTAAACATAGCTCCTGTAGGTGTTGAACAAATGACAATTTTCATACCAACATAGCATTAGAGGAACTTTTTAAATATCTAATTGAAGAAAAGGGAAAGTAATAAAATATTGGAAATGAGATAAAATTATAAATCAAGTAATGCTTTTGTTTGAGTGTGCAAGGAGAAGGAAAACGTGACAGAGCAGAGGTAACCCCATCTGGTAAAACAGAGCAGTCAGCTTGGCTCTCAGTCCCTTTCTACCATACGCTCTTAGCTGTACCTGCCATGTAACCTTATCTCTTTGGTCCTTAGTTTCATCTTTTTATATAAATAGTAATTATACCAACCTCACAGTGTCATTTGGCTTCCTTGCCTAGAAAATTGGGCATATGGTAAGGGTTAGTTAACTGTTAGTTTCCTTTTCTGCATAGATAAAGATAGAAAAGTACCTAACTTTTGAAATCAAGGCATGCATGTAGTTCAAAATCTATGTCCCACTCAATTTATGGTTCATGTGAAAGAAACTAATAGTTCAAGAGCCCAACTGTCAAGGCTAGAATGGCACTGTCTTCTCATGTACTGAAGATGACTACCTAATATAAGAAAATAACTTTCAAGCCATTTTTTAATGGATTGTTTCATTCCGTTTACATATGTGAAGTAAAATTTAGTACGACTTACAGGATTTTAGAAAATATCATTGTACTTTCAAAATCCCTATTTTTGTTTCTTTATAATTTTTTGTTTTTCTCCAAACTAGGATTTTAAGAGTGGACTTGGTATTACCATAATTCCTATGAATGTAGCAAATGTAAAGCAAGTGGACCGAACTGTGAAACAATCTTTTGAGATAATCACTCCCTATAGGAGTTTCAGGTAGGTTATATTTAACCATTTTTGTGTTTGTATTGCTACAGGAAAGCATAGGTGATCCACTTTTATGTTGCTAGTGCTGACTTAATTTCTTACAGGGCACTTAATAAAATTATGTTCTTTTGCCTATTGTCTAATTTATTAGCCACTACATAAAAATACCTTGTAAAAGTGACTTGAACAACCAGCAGAGATACTAATTTCATGAGATTTGAGTAGTTTCTTAATTCCTCTTTTTCTTAGAGGGCTTAGTGAGTATGTTAATTTTTTAATTAATAAACATATAAAAAGTTCCTTCACATTTTGAAGAGAAAATATTACATTGTCTTTAAACTGTATTGTTATTTACCTTCTTTTAGCCTAATCAAATATAATCCCTCTTTAAGATCAATCCCAAATTACAGTTGCTCCACAATAATTTCCTAAAAGGAACTCCAACTTCAAATGATGCTGATGGATCTTATAGCAGCCATTGATATAATATTTTATCATTTCATCATAGATCTTGTATTATGATATTCTAGGAACTGCTTCCTTATTATAATGAAAAATAAATCTTAGACTTCTCAATATGTTTTTATAACCTATAAAGATTCCATAGCTTTCATACACAGGAGAGGCATAAGTCAGTATCTGTTGAGTTCAACCACATTAATTCATTTGTAACAATCAACATACCAGAGGGTAGTAAGCAGATCAGAGAATTTCAGAGGTCTTTGAAGGACTGTACAACTTCAAAAACACTACTAAGTCTAGGGCTCATTTTATTTGTCAAATTATATCTACTTGGCTCAAATTTTGAGGAGGAAATAATCACATACAGAATAACAAGCTTAATTTTCATGTTACGGGTTGAATTTTTTCTCCTCGGTTTTTGACCTGCCACCACAAAGGCAGTGCAGGTCCTCTGTATAGTCCTGCCTCCCAGTGAGCATGTCCTTTCCCCACGCTCAGGTGTGATCTGGGCAGTTCTAGTCCCATTGATAGTGCCTCTGTTGAGATCTGGTTGGGAAGGAAGTTCTCTCCCTGCAAAGCCTTTGTTGTCTTCATACGGGACCCCTGACCTGGGCAGAGTGTGGGCAGCGTTCTCTTTGAACCTTGTCTTCCCCCTTTCCCAGCTGCTCATGTCTATCTTTCTACCTAATATTCACATACGCAGATTCAAGACTCAACTGAAAATGTAGACATTGGTTGAGCTGTGTTTACTCAACACTTCTACACCAACTGTGTGGGATTTTTCCTTATAGCAACCGATTCTCCAACTCTCCGGACACCAACTGGGTGTTCAGGAGTTCAGTCCTGTTCTGACAACAGTTACCCAGAGAGAGCATCAGACCCCACAAGTTTAAGATTTAAGAACCCACAGAAGTGCTCCGTCACTTGAGATGCCAGTTGCAAATATTGGGCCCCCAGGTTAACCACACTTCTGCTCAAAATGGCTGCAAATTGAGGTTCCCCCAACTCCTACTCAATAATTTGTTCCGTTTGTACAATAATGGCTCATAGAACTCAGAAAGACAGTTTAATTATTACTACCAGTTTATTATAAAGAATGCAACTCAGGAACAGCCAAATTGGAGTGCTGCATAGGGCATGGTATGGGAAATTAGTTATACAGAGCTTCTGTGCCTCTCTGGGTACATCACTATCCCGACATTTAAGTCTCTGAACCCAGGTGTTTAGGGATTTTTATGGGAGTTTCATTCCATAGGCATAATTGATTAAATCCTTGGTCATTCTTGATTGGGGCTTAATTACCAGCCCCCCTACCACCCCTAGAGGCCCGGGGGTGGGGCTGAAGGTTCTAGTCCTCTGATGGTTGCTGGCTTTTCTGGCGACCAGCCCCCACCCTGAGGCTGTTTAGGCTCTAGCTGTGACTTACCTCAGTACACAAAAGGCACTTTTACCAGGATATTCCAGGAGTTTTAGGAGCTGTCTTCCAGGAACCAGGAACAAATAAAAAGTGTCTATTTTCCATTGTATCATATTGGTTCTATGTAAAACTAGTGTTAACCTTAAAATTAAAATAGTTATCTTACTAGCAAAAACAGGTTTATCCAGGAGTAGCAAAGAATTGCCATCCAGGACAAGCAAACTCTAGCAGGACCTTAGGCATGTCCAAGGAACAAAGGTGAGCAACACTCTTTTATGGAGGAAGGGGCTGAGCTGGGAGGCCTGTTCTGAGCAGAAGGTCCACTGGAGTAAACTGGGAGTCCCATGTATTGTGGCTTCTCATTGGCTGAATCGTAAGCCTTCTGCTGGCTGTCGCTACAGAGAGGTGGAAGGTAAAAGCCTTCTTCCTGCTGGGTAGGAAAGTAGCTAAAACAGTATGGCATCCATCTCTTTTGATGGGAACAAGATTTTATGAGGAGTGGTGGGCATGAGAACTTCTCCTGCAGGTCTCCCGACATCATGTCCACGAACATAGAAATAGTAGTTACAATACAGGGTGATAAGGGCAAGACTAGAACTGAATTCATGTCAGTGAGGTTTCCCCTAATTAATTTCCACAGTAGAAGCCACTAAGAAGTTTATGAATATTACAGTGATGTTGGAACCATTAAGTGTCTCAAAAATTATAATCCCTATAGGTCACTCAGTTTCCTTATGAGTTATTTAGAGTATGTTAGTCATCTTTTATATTCATTATATTTCAAAGTATTTTCATCTTCAGAACAAAAAATTTTAATGTGAAGCATGATTTTGTGGGTCATTGACTCTGGAACATTGTAGCGTATTTCCTAGCACATTGTAGAAACTCAGTAAATATTTCTTGAAGGAGTGAGCTGATGTTTAATGTTTTATCTCTTTACGCACCCAATAAACACTAAATAAATCAGAAAGAACATGACTAAAAATGAGTTAGAATTCTGTTAGAATAGTAGTTACTGAAAACTTTTCTGTTTTCTCAGTTTCTTAAAGCCATCTGGGCATTCTTCTAATTAGAAAAAAAAAGGAATATTTTTAAGACTGAAAAAAATGAAAATTTCTGGTGGGTGTTTTTGATAACTTCATTTCAGACTATCATGACATACTTTCTTGGTAAAATAATCCAATTGTTCTGAAACTCTCCCAGTCTCTTATTGATTATTATATAACCACTGCTTAGGAAGCATGACCTCTCATTTAAGCTTTTGACCTAACAAGGCAATTTTTATATCCTGGTCAGAAAAATGTGTGTGTTACTTTTGATCCAAGATATGCAAACAAAGTCATCAGCAAAGTGGAGGGTTAAAGGAAAGACAGATTTTTAAAGTAGATGATTTTTAATAGAAAAGATTATCCAACTGCCTGGAAGGCATATTTTTCAGCTGCTGTTTAATTTGTGAGTGAAATGAATATGCAAACTGAGCATACTGCTTAATTGGCCTTTACAAGGGAGATCGATAATGCAGAAATGTTAATTGTTTCAGCTTTACAGCAGAGTCTGAAAAAGAGAAACAAGAGTGGATTGAAGCTGTGCAACAATCGATAGCGGAAACTCTCTCTGATTATGAAGTAGCCGAGAAGATTTGGTTCAATGAGTCCAACAGGAGCTGTGCAGATTGTAAAGCCCCAGATCCTGACTGGGCATCCATCAATCTCTGTGTTGTCATCTGTAAGAAGTGTGCAGGTAATTAGTGATAAGTTATGCTCATCCCTGTTTGGTGGCAGATTGGCACTGAAAGCTCTTTATTGTCACACATAATGTGTCCCAGCTAATGGTCTTGAAAAATGAAAGCGGAAAGCTTATTACACTTAAATCAAATTTAGAAATATTTTACAATTCTAAACTTCTCTTATGCATGCCTTAGATGTAAAAATAGATTTTTAAGCATGTTATTTTTTGTGCCTACTGGTCCATGGTGTACATTTTAAAAAGACAGTGTTGAAATTTTTAGATTTTAGGGAGAATGTTTCAGAATGCACCCTGAACACACTTGCATCTTTGCATGATTTGTTCATTTTTTCCCCAGTCATTAGTAAGACTTATTTTTCATATCAAGTTTGTACTGGGGTTTAGACCTGATATACCAGATCTTGTATCTCTTTTCATGAGTTTTTACAAAGAAGCATGTCCTGGGTGTATGGACATTTATGAAAGTAACCAGTACTATGACTGGTTTTCTTACTGTGACCTTACAACTTACAGACTGACAGCTCAGTGTATTTGGGAGTTCAGATAGTTGTTCAGGTGAGTGGAGGGAATGGACCCCAGCGCAAGTATGTGACCACAGAGGGCTTGCAGAACGTTAGGCACAACCTAAACTTTATAACAGTTTTCCTGCTCTACCAGGTAACTGTACTGGTCCTGGGAAATTAAAAAGATGTATAATAAGACACAACATGTCCTCCACAAACATAGAAATAGTAGTTACAATACAGTGTGATAAGGGCAAGACTAGAACTGAGTTCAGGTTTCATTGAGAGAACCCAGAGGAGTACCTCAGCTGGAGCAAATACAAGGACAGTTGCTTTAAACCCCTAGTACTTTTCTGGAGCTCTGTGCTGCCACATTGCTCATCACCCTGATGCATTTTCATGTGAGCTGATTAACAAATCAGTAGCAAGAACAAAAAGCATCAGCTAATCCTCCTCTACTTTGTGTTTTTCCCCAGACTTTTTTCTCTTCTCCAGTCTCACTGGGAGAGAGAGCCTGTGTGATGTCCAAGGCTATTCTTTCCCACTACTTTATATAAGAGAGTTGCTTTTGTTTCAGCATGTAAATTTGCATAAGTCTGTCCTGTTAACACCAGCTTTTTGAAAACTTCCATTCCAGACACAATTCTTTCAAGAGTGGAAGTCCACATGGGTTTTCTTCATTTCTTTACTGTCCTAGTTTTTCTTCAGCATCCTATAATCAGCCTTCTTTTCTCTCTACTCCAATAAGAATACTTTCACCACATTCCAATGTATTTTACCTCCATTTCTGTGGGGTCAGATCCAATCTTTATTGTCTTCTTTGCAGTACTTGACGCTCTTGACCATTTTCTCTGTGACCCCCTATCTTCCCTCAACTTCCAAGGTACCATTTTTTCTTAAGTTAAAAAGAAATATACATACATACATGTACACATCGATACACTTTTTTTTTTACAATAGAAAATACATTTACACACAAATTAACATAAAAACACAACTGTTTTTTGACTTCAGGACAACACAGATCTTTGGGACCCAAAGATTCCAAAGTCAGAAGCCTAAAAATGGATGCCAGCATTTGGAGTAACGAACTCATCGAGGTAAGTCCGGCTTCACCGTGGCAGTTCCTAGTGGAAGGAGGTGAGCAGTAGGGTGTCATGAGTTACCTTAGGAGCTCTTCAATAAAGTTCTCCCCACATTATAAAAATGGCTGACAGCCTGTTTGATAACAGTAACTTTCTACTTCAACTTTGAGAATGCTTCCTGCATGAGATAGTTATTTTAAAAATAAAAACTGCGAACAAGTAGCTTTAATAGTAACAACTACTTTTTAAAGGCTTGACAGCTTTTTTTTTTTTAAGCCAAAATTTACTTTCTTTCTTTTTAACTCAGCATGGATGAAATACCAGAAAAGTGAATGCAAACATTTGGCAAAATTTCCTGTTCTTTATTTTGGCCCTACTCTTTCATTAACTGAGATCATATCTAACTTGCTATCTTCCATTTCCATTGCTTTCTCAGATTTCAGTACCACTCTCAGCCGCATTAGCCCACCTACTCAGCCATTTTAAATGAATCTGTCTCACTGTGAGCTTCAGAAAATAATGCTTTTGCTGCAATTTGGGTTGCTTGCAATTTCTTTCCTAGCTAATCTTGTACCATTATTAAGAGCAGCTAGGCAATATTTAAAATAGAAATAGTATCTGCTCTCACATTCCCTCTTCCAGAAGAAGCTGGGCCTTTCATGTGTTTTTGCATATTTTATACTGTTATGTTTTAACTTTAATGTGAGTCAGTGTTCTGAAGATTAAAGTACATTTTATGAACCGATACTATTTTATAATATTTTGACACTTCAGCTTTTTATTGTCATTGGAAACAAAAGAGCAAATGATTTTTGGGCTGGTAATCTTCAAAAAGATGAAGAATTATATATGGACTCGCCAGTAGAAAAGAGAAAAAATTTCATCACACTGAAGTACAAAGAAGGAAGATTCAGAAAGACCCTTTTGGCATCTCTTACCAAAGAAGAATTAAATAAGGTATCCTATACAACATAATAATAGATGTGAATCTTAATGTCTTTTTAAATATGTGCCAAGGATTTTAAAAGAAGTTAAAGTATCTTTTACTATTTGATAGTAAGAATAGCAAAGGTTTTAAAAAGAAATTTTAAAAATATTTTAGTATCTGATAAAATCATTGCTTAATTTTATTTCCTTTTATGAGTTATGCCAATGGCTTTACTTAAAAATTCATTATCAATACTTAATAAACTCTTTGTCCCTAACTAAAGTTTCCAGGTAACTTATGCCTACCCCATTATTCTTAAAACTTCAACAACTTTCCTTTTCTGGCGATAGAATACCAAACATTAACTTCAACTTGTACATTGCTGATGTGAAGTCACCAAAATTAACATCATTTGCTCCATTAATTTATTGTTACAGCAAAGGTTTGCTTACTGCTACTGATTTGGAGTATCATTTACCATTGGCTGATTGATTCCAGATTTTCTTGTGCTATTTTATGCTGTCCAGTTGACCTTCATCCTTTTGGTGAAGGGTTTTTTTAAGCATCCTGCTCCCCCCCTTTTTTTAAATTGTTGCTTCAATTTCTTGTGTGTTAGGAGGCTTCTATCTGTAGCTATTTAACACATGTATTTTGTATGCCTATTGCTTAGAGATGTATTTTGTATGCCTGTTGCTTAGAGATGTTTTTGTATGCCTAGAGAATATATTCTTTCATGATCCTCCATTCTTTAATTTACTTTTAATGGCAATACTTATTGGATAAGGATCTTAGGTAAGTAGCATTTTGCTGAACATCTTAGAAGATAAATGCCTTTTCCATACTTCTCCAAAAACTACAAGATGATACAAGTGACTTAGATTTCTTTTGGTTTAGTGCCCCTAAGCCAAGTTTTTCTTCTTTGTACATTTTTGATTTTGGTAAAGGGAGGATGGATAT
Source organism: Manis javanica (assembly GCF_040802235.1). Classification (NCBI taxonomy): domain Eukaryota; kingdom Metazoa; phylum Chordata; class Mammalia; order Pholidota; family Manidae; genus Manis; species Manis javanica. Next base: position 144,663,635 of record NC_133160.1, read on the forward strand.
CATGTGATTTTAAAGCAGTGGCATGCAATAAATGCAAGATTCATGATGGCTACTTAAGGTAGAGAGAGTCAGGGAAATAGGGATGGTGGATAGGGAACCATATATTTACATAGGGTATTATTAAAAACATTTGTTTTGGATGGTGTTTTCATGGGTGCTATTACATTATCAAAATAGCAGACCAGGTATACCAGACATGCATGAAATAATGATGACAGAGTATAATAAATCAAGGATTATGATTAATTCTTGGATTAGAGGCTCATACACACCAATAAATATGGCAAATGAAGGAAAACAGTAGGGTGATGAAAAAGAATAAAATGAAATACACGTGATTAAATGGGAAGGCAGTTAAAGCTATTGTAGCCAAATTCAGAAAGACCCTTTTGGCATCTCTTACCAAAGAAGAATTAAATAAGCTATCCTATAAAACATAATAATAGATGTGGATCTTAATGTCTTTTTAAATATGTGCCAAGGATTTTGAAAAGAAGTTAAAGCATCTTCAACTATTTGATAGTAAGAATAGCAAGGGTTTTAAAAATTTTAAAAATATTTTACTATCTAATAAAATCATTGCTTAATTTTATTTCTTTTTATGAGTTATGTTAGCTGTTACCTTTTCCAACACCTTCATTTTACAGATGAGGAAAAAATAAGACCCAGGAGGAGAAGGGATTGCCTAAAATCACCTAGCAAATTAGTACAAAGTCAGGTACAAGAATTCAGCTTCTTGGTTCTGACAAAAGAAACTGGAGATGAGCTAGGCTATGACAGAGAAGAGAAGTACTTTCAACAGTTGACTCTCCAGGGCTGGAGCTGTGAAAGCATCCTGGGACTTCTTGGCTGTACACTGTCAAATGCCTATTGGGATATTTAATGAACAATTGTTCTGAAATTGCATTATGAAGGACAGATTGACCAGGGATCCATCCAGGTGCACCATGTCAGGAGTGGGTAAGGTGTTGAGGCCAAGGCTAAAGAGTCAGATGAAATCAGAGTGCCAAAATTAGCGTTTGGAAGCCAATGTGAAGTCAATAAAGTGAGGAAGAAGTTAGAGGATGAGAGGTTATTACTTCAAGAAAAAGAGAAAAAAAGTGAAGCTTCAGTGGTTCCTAGAGTTTGTATAGTGATGGTTTATAACACAAGTCAATAATGTTTTATTGCTTTTCTCCTCCCCACCCATAGCCCTAAAAAGGAAAGAGCCTGAACTTGCTTTGCAGTCATCTTTTAAATTCTCAAGGCACAATAGTTTAAGGATTGTTCAGAACCTGATTAAGCTGGAAAATACATACATACATATACAACATTCATATGACAAAAGATTTAGTGGATACTTTGTTATTACATTTGAAATGTTTTGAATTTTCAGCTGGTGTCATAGTATGCAAGCATAAAAAAACGTCTTTGTAAACAAATACGAAGGGGTAGAAGATTGGGAACATCGCAGCTCAAAGCATTGAACAGGTTGTAATTTAAATTCATACGAAGTGGACCTCTTGAGCCTATTGCTTAATTCAGGGCATAATTATTATTAGCCTTCTTAGTTAAAAAGGAATATAAACTTCATCTTGTAAATGGTTTGGTAGACTTTCACTCATTTAATAGCTAGAATTGTATTCTCTTCCTTTGAAACGTGTTTTTTCTTTTAACAACCAGGCTCTGTGTGCTGCTGTAGTAAAACCAGATGTTTTGGAAACAATGGCTTTGCTGTTCAGCGGAGCAGATGTTATGTGTGCTACTGGGGACCCTGTGCATAGCACCCCCTATCTACTGGCCAAGAAAGCTGGGCAGAGTCTGCAGATGGAATTTCTCTACCATAACAAATTCTCAGGTTAGCCCCTGTACCTGTATTAGCCTGGTCTCTTCTGATATATTTGTAAGAAAACTGAGACACAAATCTATTTATTGTTCAAGTAAGAAAAAAACTGTCCTAATGAAGAAAAATATAATTACCAAAAAGTTGGAAGATGCTTAAGACAATATATCATTTTAAGAAAAAGTTTAGGAAATAAATCTTTTTGTGTTTCTTCAATTTTATAAATGGAAGATTAAAATAGTTAACCCAACATAATCATCACCAAAATTAAATCTGATTTTCATATGTGTTAATAAAAACAACTTAAGTGCTTATTTTCAGATTTTGTACAAAGGAAAATAAATATCTCAGTACATTTATTCTGGTAAATTCAAAATAGCTTTTCTTCTAGTTAAAAACTCAGGCATTTATAAGCAAAGGAAAAATTATTTATACCTCAGATTTCAGACGCATCGTTTCTATAATTTTTCTAGATTTCCCTCAACATGACACTCATTCTGAAGGTGGATTAAGTCAGGAGCCCACCCAGTCCACATTCCTGTGTGACTTTCTGTATCAGGCTCCTGCTGCTGCTTCTAAACTCGCTTCAGAGAGAAAACTCCTTGAAGGTATCTTTTCTGCTCCATTTAGATTGTGTTATCTGATAAAACTTTATTTCATTATCAAAACAATTAGGTTTGCATTTTGATCTTTTTTCCCTTAAGATGTTAGATTTCATCTTGCAGTAGAGAAATATTTTTTGAGGATTTTTAAATGCTTCAAGGCACAGATACTGTTTCATGCACCTCAGCAGGGGTTCACCACTGGGCTGGAATGCTGAGTGAATTCTCAACAGAATTCACTGATGTCTTCCTGAGGGCCAACCAATGGTGTTTCAGGATGTAAACAGCCGCCCTCCTTAGGGACACACATGAACTGGGGAGATGCAGGTAAATGTCAACACATAGGAAGAACTGACCAGTTTTGGGTATCTTTTCTATACGAATACTGATATCAGAAGTTCAGTTTGTTCTGAGGATATGTGTGTATAAATAAAGTTTAAGCATAGTTTCAAAAAAAATGATAGGAATTAATGTGATTTAACAACTTAGTCTACATTTGGGGAATTAATCTGAGTCACAGGAAGCATGCATCCACCTGTCCATCCAGCTCCTGTGTCAAGCATGTACTAAAACATTAGGAATATAAAAATGAATAAGAAACAGGCCTCATGCTCCAGTTGCATACATATGAACTAATTTGAGAAATATCAGCAGTAAAAGATAATGAGATCTGTTTTACAAGAACAAAGAGAATTTAAGAGAGATTAAGCTGTATGGGCCATTTGATGTGGGCATTCAGAGTTTCAGACGCCTGGTACTAATTTCCTAGGTTATTATGTTAGGGATATAATCCAGCTGTATTACTGGATCAAAGGGACAGGAGGGTGAAAAACTCACTTTAAAGTATTAACCCTAATCTTTGTGCATTTGGAGTGATTATGTTAGTATAAATCCTTTATGCCCACCAAAATTACATCTCTAAGGAGAATTATATTGGGATTAACAATAGTTGATTAGATTTTCCTGAAAACAGTAGCTATCCTTTAGTGAGCATGTGCTATGGTTATAGTATTGCTTTAGGCACTTTACATACATTGATTGTAATTTTCATAAAAACCTTCAGGTTAATTAATACTATGCTGATTTTCACATGGAAACTGGAGGAGCTCAGAATGAAATAGAATTTTATATCTGATCATGTTATGATTGTGATTGTATTATTTTGCCCTTAGTCAAAGCGTGATGGCCAGGTCACACTAGAATGGCAGAACATTTTGTCATTTAGTTTAGATGTTTTCGGTTCCTTCAGCAATTGTTTTTTAATGTCGTCCTTTACTCAACCTAACCAATAATAAATAACAAACTTTATGAGATTTTCTCATCTTCTCTTGCACCTTATCAGTAGTTAGCCCTTAAGTAGTTGAAAGTTGACCAATCAGAAGGAGGAAAAAAGTACCTAAATAATCTGTGAATTGACTATAGTAATTACTAAGGTAATTGAATTAATGTACTTAGAATAAGTTTTTAAATTTTCTAGAATGTTTCTTCTAAATAGTAGGAGATCTTAGACTCACCCTTCAAACCCCTTATACAAAGATGAAATAGGGAATTTGAAATGTAATATTTTCTTCCTAAGGTTTTTCAACATATCATAGGCATTCTGAGGGCTAAAAGTAAGCTTTTATTTATTTTTTGGCAATTTTGATTATAATATTTATAGTTATCAGTTTGTTTTAATACTTCCTTGAAATAGATTGCTTTTCTTAATCACTTGAGGACTAAATTGATATTTTAGCTTATAATTGAATCATTCTTTCCTTTTATCTTTTATAATTAATTAGGGATTTTTTTTTGGTTAAAATTGATTTCAAAAAACAGAAACTAATGCATTCCCTCTATAATTTAATTAGGAATTTTTTCTCATTCTGGAACATCCTTTTTTAAGTAATACGAAATTGAACTTTTGTACTTTGGCTATGCAGCCTACCAGGAATGATTTCATTGGAAAATAGTCTCCTGCCAACGTATTCTTGCATGATCTTCATTTTTTTCCATCCAGGTTGTCAACAAGTTCTATCATTTCAAACAGAAATTTGATCCTGAATCATTTGGCTGCTCTTCATCTCTGCCTGATACCATACTAGTCCCCACCACCATCATGTCCTGCCTCGGCTGTAGTAGCCTCCTTAGTTGTCTGCCAATATCTGCCCTAGCTTTCCTCCAAACCATTCTCCAAAAAGCAGACTTAATGATTATTAAGAATGTAAATAAGATAAGGTGTTTCCATTGTTTGTATATATTCAGCAGCTTCTCATTCTAGAATACAGCTCTCTTCCTTATTCTGACCTGTCAGACCTTCTCATACCCTCACTCCTCCATTGTATGCTGTTCCTCCCTATGCTCACATGACTGGCCACCCTGGTTTCTTCTCCATTCCTGCAACATGCCACATTCTTTTCTGCCTCTTCTAGACCTTTGCAATTGCTGATCACCTTGCAAGGAGGTCACTTCTCGGAGTCTGGCTCCTTCTTATCTTTTAGGGATCTCTGTCCAAAGCTACTTAGTCAGAGAAACTGCTCGGCAGCCTCCTATAGTGTGTTCCACTACCAGCTTTTCCCTTTCATAGGACATTGTTCATTTCTGTGACAGCATTTATCACATGAAGTTGATCCCTCCTTCATTGATTTGTTTCTTCCTCTCTCTTGAGTAAAAGTTCAATGAAAGATTGGCATTTTCTGACTTTTCACAATTACCGAATAGTTGGTGCCTAAAATACATTTTTGACTTGCATCTTAAAAGATATAATTGTTGGCACAAAACATATTTTCCATAAATAGCCTACTTAAAAATGAAGACGAAAAGTCAAACTACCAAGAAACATGGAATTCTGCTTTTCTCTTTTTCTTACTCATTTCTCCCTCAAGATCATGCTGTGGTCTTACTCCCATAGCCGCTTTATGATGGAAAAATGAATAATTTGGAAAGACTTAGAGATTAAAATGTGGCTGTCACTTTTGCCTCTGAACAGCAAGCACCTGGACTGCATCTCTCCATCAGTGCTTGTCAGGATGGCTATAGAGCAGAATGATTAAAAACAGAAAAATTGGGGAATAAAATGCATGCAGTTCTTCAGAGAGTTACAGAGGCTTCAAATTGTCAGTTCAGGTTTTCAGGATTTGAAGTTCTTCTAGCATCTGGTTATGAAGACTGATCTGTATTTTTCTTTTCTATTTCTTTTTATTCCCCCCTCAATTTAGTGTTCACAAAAGGAGACTGATAGCTCTTGTTAGACCTAAGTGTGGAGCTGAATAATAGCATCCTGGTTTTGTCTCCTATTTTTTCACCTCACCTGTATTTTTTTCCCTTGGTATCTTACCTTATCTGTTGACACAAAGTTTGGTTTTTAAAAAGAAAAGTGGTTGATACTGGAAACTCTATCATCTCTTTATATTTAATGTCATAGTTAGCATTGAAGAATTTTGAAGATCTTTTGTTCCATAAATGTCTACCTTATCTAGTTTAAAAATGTTTCTCCAAGGGTAAAACACATTTATTTTAAATGCAGAGGATTCCTATTTTCAGTGGATGCCGAATACCATCATTTTAGGAAATTCTTCATAAGGAAACAATTCATGCTTTCAAAAAATAATAGTTTCACCATAACTATTTCAGATTTCTTGTTCATATATGTATTAGAAAGCATGACCTCTGCATTCCTCTGATACATTCTAAAGATGGACCTAAGTGCTTCAGGTAGCAGGCATGGACAAGCATGCCTGTTCATGTAGCTTCTAACAGGCACAGCAAAGCACTATGCAGAGTGCTCAAGAGGACAGCTTGGTAGCCTTATGAACTCGACTGCCTGGGTTCTACCCTCAGCCCTGATGCTAACTTACGTGACCTTGGGAAAGTCAAGTAACCATTTTGTGCCTGTGGACAGATAAAGGAAGAGATATGTAGTAATAAACCTGATCTTATAGGTTTTTTTCCTCAGGATTCAATGAATTGATGTATATAAAATATGTAGAAAAGTACGTGCACATGCATATGATGAGAAAGGGAGGAGCAGCAGTGGCGCCATCTGTATACACAGCAATTTCTAACTTCCAGTTAGCCTTTGATTTTAGGCATGTCGTACAGGCTGTAGCTGACAACAGATGTACCCAGCTATAGCATCCATATCACTTCAGTGTAGTCTTTCAATAGGTCACCTTTGGAGTCCTTTACCTGTACTAAAGTAAATTCCAAAAATGTTTTTCTTCCCTGATGTAAACATTAAAATTTGAATAGAAAGAATGAATTGCCTCTCCAACCAGTCTAATGACCATACACACCAGCTCCTATCTATTAAACAGCTTATGGCCTGAGAGTTACCCATTCCTATGGTCCCAATTTTGTTTCTGCTGAATGGCACCTAGTAACCCATTCACAATAAAATGACTTCTATAGCAGAGAGGGTGTCATGCTGTGTACTGACATTTCTGAGTCAGAGCCAGGAGAGCACACCTGAATGGCCTAAGCAGACCAATGCAATCCAACATAATTTTGTTAAAGTTTTTCATTGCTTCCCAAATGAATTGGAATGTCAAGATTTCCTGTCACAACTCTGTTATTAGAAATCTCAAAGGTAGTATCTGTGCCTGCCTTATCCGACCTCTGGCCCTTTTCATTGTGTTTTCTTTCTTCTACTTATAAAAATAAAGCTAATCAAGGGTTATAGCGATGGTAATGCTACAGGATTAAATATCCCCAAGCCTTTATTTCTAGCTTAGAATGAGTTTGTATTCACCTTTTTAAAGAGATTGGTCATTTGTTTGCCATTAGAATTTGCATAATTATATTCTGCATTTACATTTATTTTATGCATCATGCATGTGGCACTTTTTGTTTAAGACCTCCCAATGGCTCCCACTTGTCTACTGAGAAAGGTACAAACTCTTGAACACCTGTCATGTGAGACTCTTGGGGCTTGGCCTCTGCTCTGAGCCTGCAGTCTTGTTTCCCATTTCCAAATTTCACATGTAATCTGATTCTCTGGCCAAATAGGTTTTCAGTAGTTTCCCCTTTCTGTGACTTTACTCATACTGTTCTTAGAATTATGGAATGATTGTAGCTCAGAATGTATTTTTTGCTACTTCAGAAACATGCCTTTTCAGAAGCTGTGTTTTTCTGTGGAATTTTTTCTGAGTGTGGCTTCTCTCTATGATTGCTTATAACCCCTAACAGGGCCACTTGATGGTTATTATTCCAAACACATCTCCTGTTCAGTTGGATTGCAGGTTGAATGAGGACAGGGTGTGGAATTCCTAATAATCGGTGCCAGTCATTATCTATATACTGAATAAGTGCAAATTTTGCTTTATTCTTTATAAAGGGTATGCTAGTCATCTGAGTACATTGTTTTGAAATTATTTCATAAACTCAAATTGATTTGTGCTCTGACTTTTCCTTTTCTTATATTGTAGAAATCTGTAAAAAATACTTACAGATTGTGGCTTTTCCTGATTGTCATGTAACTGTGCAGAGTCTGCAATGTGTCTCAGGATTTGAGGACCCTGGAACAATGTCACCTCCAGTAGGAACTGATGGGGTCTCTGTGAGCTTTCTTTTCCAATGGGTACTGAAGAAATTCTTGGTGCTTTTTTCTTCCTCCAGTTATAATTCACCTTTTCATTTGGAAATCTATTTCTCAGAACATAGTGAACCTATAGCTTTCCGGGTTTCTATCTTTTGCGTATTTCTCCTCATTGATAGTTTCTGATGCCAAACATGTCATCTTGGTTTCTTTTTTCTTCTTCTCACCACCACCAGGGAAATTTAAAGACTAACTTAATATATACTGTCTTTTAACTTTTTTTTAAATTACTTTAACATAACTTCAGCATTACAGAACAGTTGCTAGTACAAAGCATTCCCATATACCTCTTACCCAGGTATTCCAAGTATTAACATCTTACATTTATTTTATCCTCTTTATGTGTGTGTGTGTGTGTGTGTGTGTGTATGTGTGTGTGTGTGTGTGTGTGTGTGTGTGTTCAGGCATACATTGGAGATACTATGGGTTTGGTTCCAGAACACCATAATAAAGCGAATATTGCAATAGAGTGAGTCATGAATTTTTGGTTCCCCAGTGCGTGAGAGTTATGTTTACACTACCCTGTAGTCTCTTGGGTGGGCAATAGCCTTGTGTCTAGCAAAACAATATATATAACTGAATTAAAAAATACTTCATTGCTAAAATATGCTTACCATCAGCTGGGCTTTCAGAGAGTCATAATCACTGATCACAGATTAGCAGAGCAAATATAATAGTAATGAAAAAGTTTTAAATATTGTGAGAATTACCAAAATGTGACATGGAGACACAAAATGAGCAAAGGTCTTGGAAAATAGTGCCAGTAGACTTTATTGATGCAGGTTCCCACAAACCTTCAGTTGGTAAAAAACACAGTATCTGTGAAGTGCAGTTGTGTTAAGTACGAGGAAAGGAGCTGTGTCTGTGTGTATTTTCAGACTTGAGTAAGTTTGCAGACTTGATGCCCTTTTAGCCTCAGTGTGTGTTTCTTTAAAAAGACATTCCCTAAACAACCACAATATAGTGATCAAAATTAGGAATTAGTCTAATCTATAGACTTTGTTCATCAAATCTGTACCTGTAGGCCTTGTTTATTAGCCTTAATGTCTGTTGCACTAAAGTATATTTTAAATATCACTTAGATGGTCACTTATATAATTTAATTTTTGGCAATAACTTAATATTTCAGAGTTGGTACAATCTCTAGAGTCCAGAAGCAGGATAAAGAGATGATGATTAAAAAATAATTCCTTTTATCACAGGAAACTAAAAATTTCAAAATTTTCTTCTTACCATTACTTTTTTTAAATACTTGAGATTACTATTTAACCTCACTATTGAAAGAGTTATGTGGCATAACTGTAGATGTTGAATTATGTCATTAAAACCAGAATTTAATTTTCACACATTACTGTCTTTCACTAAGAAATACATGGGATGATTTGGGTTTTGTTGCCTAATAAACAAGGCTCTTTGTTTTAGTTTTTAAAGCAGAAATTAAAAAGGAGTGATGAAGATTCATAACAATTTTGACACGTTATATAAAATCACTGTGTCTGGTTGGCGCTTATCTCTTTTGTTTACAGGAACTTTTCTGCATTTATATTTTCATTGCCTAAGGGTCAGTTGAGAAATAAGTTAAATGCAAGGAGTATTTTTGGAATGTATAATAATATAAAACCCACTAAAATACTGAGGCAGTAAATACCCACTTTGTATTTGCACATGATTTTCAGAATATAATAGGAGTAAAATAAGCCTGAAGAGACCCATATCTAAAATGACACTTTATTCCCAGCCCCACTTGTTTTTCTTTAGATTCTAATTTAGCAGATAAGAATTGCACCTTTTTAGAAATGACCCCAAGTTTTATTTTCAAAATTGAAAGAGATAAAACATATAGCCTTAAGGCAGTAGTTCCTGACTTCCAGTATTAAATGCGCAATTAAATTGTAGCAGTTAATAACTTCTCTTCCCCCTTTATCATTTCCATAGTCAGTTATAATAATCTTTAACTTAAGTTTCATTTCTTCCAATATTTTTTTCATGTATATGGACCATTGTTTATTTTTATGGCTTTGTTGCCATGCTGTGTTTATGCTCCTCAGTTCTTGTCCTGCTAAAGCAAAGGATTGAAAGGCAGAGAGAGACACAATAGTGAAACAGAAAAGTTTCTCTGAATACATTCCAGAGAAAAAGTGGGCCAGAGTCAAGGTAGACAAAGGCCTCTCCCCATTAGTTTGGAGGCTTTTTATTACATTCTGTCTAGGAGGTGCCTCTTTGATTGACAAGGTGGGGTCATTTGATTGACAGGTCTGTCTCTATAGCCATCCCCCTTCGTGTGCATGTCCTTTCCCATGGTGAGGTGTGGTTTGGGCAGTTCTTAGTTTTGTTTGATTGTGTGCACATTGGGAGCTGGTTGGGACAGGTTGGGCCTCGTCCCAATAGGCAAGGAAGTTATCTCCCTGAAAGGTCTTTGTTGTCTTCACGTAGACCCCCTACCTGGGCAGAGTTGGGAAGTTTCTTCCTTTGAACCTTATCTTCCCCTTCTCCGGCTATTGTGTCTGTCTTTCTACATAACAACTTCATTGACTCAGATGTTCTATTAACCTGTATGATTTACTGTACAAAATGATATTCTCATATTAGAGTCGATGCATTAGCAGAATTTGACTCAGTGTTTACATTTAAATTAATGTTAATTCCATTTGCATTTTTATGGTTGGGCCTTATTTTTTCTATGTTGTTCTTCAACCCTTCCAGTTTTTCTTATTCATCAACCCTAGACCCTTTCCAGTTTGGTTCATCAGCCCTCTTCCACCTTTATTTGTGTCCCTATTATGATTTCAGAAGCATTCTACTATCCTCCAAGATTGCTTGTTTCTTTTGAAATTCTCTTTTACCCCAGGGTGATCAGAGAACAGTTTGGCTAACCTCTCTGTCCACTTTTACTGCTTCTGCTTCCAGACCTTTGAGGTTGCTGAGAATAATTGCCAGGTAGCAAGCAGTGCCTTTTTGATCAGCTACAAATTCTTATGCATATTTGTTTAACCTAATCTGGTTGCAGCACACTAATTGGTGATCCTTATAAATAATTTTTATGTCTAATTTTTATTTTATCAAAACAATACATGCACATAGTTTTAATGGAAAACAGATATTTGTTCCTTGTTTTTTTATTCTTAGACATTATCCATTTGACTCTAATTAAGTTGTCTCATTTATTCTTTTTCTCTTAGAAGTAATGTTAATTGGGTGTTAGACTTCATAGATCATCATATCTTTTTTTCTCTCTTTTGGAAGTTTCTTTTCTAAGCCTTCTTTTGTTTTCTTTTTTTTTAAATTTATGATATATTTTTTAATTATCCAAAATTGGTTTTTTTGCTCATAATTTTCTTTTAGAGCATGTTCTTGTTTTATGGTTGCAGTATCTTCCCTGAACAGTCTTATATTAAATAAAATTTTAAAAATTGTTACTTTGTTTTTGGTCTCTGTCTTTTACATTGGAAACTGTCTTTTAAATGTTTGGATCAGTTCTCAGAAGACTCCACCAGTGTCCTGCTGAGAGTTGGGTTGGAGGTCTTGGTTATCACTGGTTCTAGCATTTTGTATGTATGTAGGGGGGAGGTAACCACTTTCTTTTCAGAATGACTCCTTACCTATGCTTCCAAGTAAGGCTCGAGCCTTGCAGGTTAGAATCTGGTTGGTTCAGTTTCTCCAGAGTAAAGGATCAGCTTTCACATGGCTGAAGAGGGGTTGTTAGCTCCTTAGTACAGAGGAAAAGATATATGGGCTTAACTGGAAAAGATACGGGCTTTTAACACAAACCTGGCTTCTTACCCACACTTATGTTAGCCTCTCCATTACTTTTGGGAACTTTGTAATGCATTGCTTACTTCCTGTTAACTTCTTATGCAGATCTGAAATCACCAGCTTTTATTTTAAAAAAATCAGTCACTCCCTATATACTATATGTCCCTTTGGTTCTCTTTGTCCTTTTGGGTTTATACCTTCTATCCTTTCCATGTCATTCTTTCGGAGTTCGGGGAGGGAATGGAGATATATACATGGATCCATCTTCCTATGCTAAACGTAATTCCATTTATGATTCTCTTACAGATTAACACATCTTTGTGTTTCTCTTGAAGTTGGCAGTCTCATTTGAGCCATCTTCATAACTAGTAACTTTGCTTCCTAACTTATGACAATAATAATTCCAGTAACTTTCCTAGGCCAAGCAATGGGGTGATTGTTAAGATATAGAAAATATAGTTCTTGTTCTTATGTAGCTTATAGCATTTCTGGATAAGTAAACAAATCTAAATTGTTATATTGTTCACATATTGCAGTTATATTTAAAATTATGTTGAATGAAAATTATTTTTTAAAAATGGTACTATATATTTAAACAGCCACCTATAAAGTCACTTTTCTATATGCTTCACATGTATTGCATCATTTGATCACCATAGCAATCCCATGAGTGAGACGCTTTTCTTATCCCCATTTTACAGATGAGAACCTGAAGCACAGATGGATGAAGTTCTTTTTCAAGGGAACCCAGTTAGTGGTGCAGGCGTTGGTAGAGCCCAGGGTCTTTAGCTTCCAGTTCCACCTTCTTAGGGTACACCTAGTGCTGAGGGTGCCACGGGGAGATACTCAACTTGGCTTGGCAGGAGAGAGAGAGAGTTGGAGAAAAGTCCTGGGAGAGGCTGCGCCTAAGCCCAGTCTTGGAGAAATTGGATTAGCTGGAGCAAGTACCATTTTAGTTAAAGAATCTTCTTACCTCACTATCTAACTGTATGTTTCCAGTTCTTCTCTTTAGTCTTGTCTATCTGAGAAAGAAAATGTTTATCTTCTGTTCAGTTCAGTAAACATTTTTTGATTGTCGGCCATTTGCTGCACCGTGACTCATGCCCTCATTTGAGCTTATGATAACCGTTTTGTTGAGCCATCTTTCCTACTTCTCTCCACTATACACTCAGTATGCTGCCACCAGGCTTTGTTCACAGCACTCTCAATAAAGTAGGCAGTTATCTCCTTATTAAGAAAACCAACAAACATTTTTTCGTCCCATTTTTATTAGATCTCTTTGCTGTATTATAGTGGGAATCCCTCCTTTTTGAAATGCTCAACCCCTCTCCTGTTTTACACACTGTTGGTGCTTTCATGGACCTCTCCTACATCAACGAATTACTCCTTCATGTGTTAAGATCCCTACAACTTTACCCTTGGTTACTTTATATTTGCAACTACTACCTGTATTCTGAAGATTTTCTGGTTATTGAGACCTTTCTTTCTCCAAGCTGAAAATCCATAGAGAGATGTAATAAGTATTTCTACTGGGATTTCCAACAGAAATCTCTCACTCAGCTTATCTAAAGGTAGACCCACTGAAACTGTGTCTACTTTATTTTCTTTTAAATGAAAGTGGGCTTTACTGCTCATCTTGTAATGAAAGCTTAAAAATAGGTTCTCTCTCCTTGAATCCAATCAGTATGCTTTATCTCCTTAAAACACACACCCATCTATGCATTTCTCTCTCCCTCCTCCTCCCCCAAATCTTTACCACCACTGCCCTGCTTTTAGCCATCTGCATCTCTCCCTTAGACTTCTGCTGACAGTGTCATCACTGGTCTCCTGTGTGTGGCCTCACCTTCTCAAATCCGTTTGTCACAGTAAGCAGAGTGTATAAAATTCAAATCTGATTATGTTCCTCCCCTGAAACCATTTCATTGGCTCACCAGCAATGACAAAAATCAAAGCTCAGCAAACTTTTCTGAAAAGGGCCCAGTAGTGAATATTTTAGGCTTTGTAGGCCAGATGTCTGTGCTGCAAGTCAGCTCTGCCTTTATAGCAGGAAAACATCCACAGTCAGTCTATAACCAAATGGGTGTGGCTATGTTTCAGAAAAACTTTATTTATGAAAACAGATGGTGATCTGGATCTGCCCTGCAGGCATAGTATGCTGACCCTCCCCAGACCAAGGTATTAAGGGCACTGCCGGTTATAACCCCCTTTTTCTTTTGCATACCTACCTTAACATCAACCACAGTCATACTTTTTATGGTACATTTTTCCTCCTGATACTATGTGCAGACATCAGTCCTTGCTCTGTTAGAGTTGGTTTGTAGAGGCTGTTTATGGATCTGCCTGCTTCTCTAGTCATCAATGTCATAGTTATTTATGGCTTCTACATCCCTTGTCATGAGATTGTAGACTTTTTGAAAGCAGAGAATATGACAACTTTATATCCCATGCAATAAAGCATGCTCTTTGCACAAAATAGGAAATTAATACATTTATTTGAATCCAGTCATTAGTTTTAACCGAGGTATTTTTTAAAATTAGACATACGATGCAGTTCAATTTATTGTTTGTTTTGAATTCTTAGAGACAAATAAAAAGTGGTGTGTTTTGGAAGCAGGCTTCTTGAGTTACTATGAAAATGATAAGTCTACCACACCGAATGGCACCATTAATATCAGTGAAGTAATCTGCCTGGCTGTACACAAGGAGGACTTGTATTTAAATACTGGGTAAGTCTATCATTAAACAAGGAGGAGGTGAAAAATATTTTCTGATATTTATCACCTGTAGTAAGGGTTTTATTTCAGTCCTTCAGTGGTTTTTATTGTAGAAGGGTTGAATGGTTTCTTGAAGCTTTAGCATTTTAAATTCCTTAGGGAATTCACTAAAAAGTTGGAAAATTAAAATACTACACTAGGTAATATGAAAGGCTAACATGTTTGCATCTAATCTTAAGTAAATTTATAGCATTCCATTCTTGAACAAGTAGTCCTACAATTTTTATGATTTACTAATTATTTAAAGTAGTGGACTACTGGCAAAATGTATGCTCTTAATGCATCATGGTTCGAATAGATGACAATGGAAAATATTCAGTGATAATATATCACAATAAACAAAATACTAAGTCTATTTAATAACATACTTAAATGCAAAATTCCTTAAAGATCCACTTTGGCATTTTAATGGTCTCAAATAAGTTGCGATTAAAAGCATTATGTACTTAATATATTTGACTCAGAATATTTCACAAAAATTCTGAATTTTAGAAACAGACCATCTGAGATCTTTGGTGTGAAAATTTCTAATCACATTTTGTGATGTAATTAGTGAATAAACATTAAAATCTTCAAAATATAAGTTGTATAGGAACATAATATTTTAATAAAAATTTTATATGAGAGTGGGAAGAGTTTTGCAAAATTTTTTATTTATGTAAAACTACATGAAACATCATTACATAGTGACCAATATATGCTATTTCTAGTAACTCTAAGTTGATTTGTTTTTGTTCAATATTAATACTGTTTATTCTAAATGAATAATCAATTTAAAATGGCTTATTGTGAAATGTAGATAAGTGCATTCTCTGTATCAAGCTGTTTAATTAGTAAATAAAATACAATTTAAAATAATACTAGTTCATATTAGTAAATAATCATATTAAAAATAAAACATTCTTGACATGTTACTAATAAAAGTAGACACGCAGGAGAAAGCATCTGCAATGAGAGAAGGTTAAAAAATAATTATTGCAGCCATATTCCAAACTGCCATAAGTAGAGTTCGGACATAGTAATGTAGGCATTGAGAATTACATAAATTGTAGTTTAGGAAGAAAGCTGGCTGAAGAGGTAAGGAAGAGATTGGAGGAAAAGAAGCCAGAATTACTGAGAGTTTAACTAGAGAAAGAAAAAATTAAAAACAAAAACAGTGGGTTGAGAGAATCCTACCATTGAACTGATAAAATTAAATAAATGTCTGCCTGACTGGATGAAGAGCTGATGTTAACAGGAAGAAATTAAACTCCAAGGTTTTGAGTTTGTTGATGAGGCAGATCATGACGCAACATGAAGGAGATGAAACAGGTTTGAAGAAAAAAGGAGGAAGAAGGAAGACCACTGTGATATGGGGTGCTTTGAATGTCTTAGGTGATGGCGGCAGGCATGCATAGCACGTTCCCAGAAATAGTCGGAACTATGCATGAGGAACCCAGGGAAGAATTCAGAACATGGGGTATTATCTAATTTTTTTCTATAGTAAGGAGATGAAATTTCAGATTAGATGAGATGATAGAAGGAAAATTTGTGAAGACAAGAAGAAGCCTGCTGAGAGAACTGTTTGGGCAGTGTTTGCTTTGAATAGTTAATCAGGATGGAGTGGTCTGAGCAGGAATAGGAGTCCGAGAGAGCCCCCTGCTGCATCAGTCGGCTGATGAGTGTCCAGGGCATAAACAACATCATATGGTAGAGTGATTAAGTCATCAGAAAGATACTGCTTTTGTCTTACCCACTGTACTCTATTTAACTCATTTTAGTAAAATACAAGTCATGATCAGAAAAATATGATTGATGGATAGATTGGTTTCACAGCATCCAGTTTTCAAAGGAAATTTAATTAAAACTTTGACCTTGTGTTAGTTGTTTTCCTAAGAGCCAAACATGAGCTGGTTGTACCTTTTTATTTGTGTGCTATAGGCCCATCTTTACATTTGAGATCTACTTACCCTCAGAGCGTGCATTTTTATTTGGCGCTGAAACATCTCAAGCTCAAAGAAGATGGACAGAGGCAATAGCCAAGGTATTTAGATACTTTATCTATACCCTAAATCCAGAGATTCTTAACTTGGGGGTCAGTGGTTGAGCTTCAGAGGTCCATGAAAAATTTACACAAGATTTTGGGAAGAATGTCTGTACTTTATTAGATTTTTAAAGATTGTAGTCAAAGAGATTGAGAGCTTCCTTCCAAGCCTTAAGTACAGAAGAAATTAATGTAGGAACTTGGAGAGATCATTCTTCAAATTAAGGCCATGTTTTGATGATTAAAATCTTTTCAGTATTATAAAGGCATTTCTGTGTATGTATTTTTGTAGGCAGATATCTTATTCATGGTATACCCAAAGGAGAAAAGAACGGATTCAGTAAAATATACAAATGGAGACAAACAAATGGAGACAAAAGTTGACATTTTGAAAAATGCCACAGATCAAAAAATATATATATCTTCTTATTTCAAGTCTCTCTATATATATTAAGAAAAATGGTTTAAGATGCTGCCGTCTAAAAATGTGTTACAAGCTGTTCAGTTTTAAGACTGATAGCAAGTTTAAATGTCTTGAACTTTGGGTTACTTCCAAGTGTTTAAAACAGAAAAAAGAATATTTTTCACCTTCCATCATATCTGTAGATAGTCAAAGACTCCTATTTTCACTGTCTTTATTACTTTTCTGTATTTGTTTTAACAGCATTTTGTTCCCTTTGTTGCTGAAAACTTAACAGAAGCTGACTATGATTTGATTGGTCAACTCTACTATAAAGATTGCCATGCCCTGGATCAGTGGAGAAAAGGCTGGTTTGCTATCGACAAATCTAGTTTGCGTTTTTACCTTCAAATGCAAGAAGCTCAGGAAGATAGAATGCACTTAAGGAGACTGCAAGAGCTAAGTAAGATATTTTTTCTCTCTCACGTTTAATGGTGCAGTTCTTTATTGCATATGATTAATGGTAGCTTTTACATATGATGGTTCACTTACAAACATCCAAGTATTAGTATTTGTATCTTTATGGTATTTAGCATATGTAAGATAAATTCTACCCGAAATAAGCAGGCAAAGAGAGGCAACAAAGGGCCAGGTAATTTATTTAAATACCCCCGGGTGAGGTTCTGTGGCCCTGTTGACACAGGCCAGAGAAGTCACACCTGTTTAGGGAGGTGGGGGGCTTATAAGGGATTAGGAGGGGGAGGAGTGGGCAAGCTATCCTAGGGGGTGTGGAGAGGTATGATTGGCTAAAGGTGACATAAAAGACAAGTAGAAACTTTTTTTCCTTCCAAGAGGGAGGAGGCTGATATCCGGGTCTTAGTTGGCACATCAGGATGGAATTCAGGGAGAGCTGCCCCTTTCCATATACGGCACAGACTTTGGGGTCTGGTCTGTTCTCCCCCTATGGCATCTCTCTGTTCTGTTTGCATGTCCTTGTTTTTCCTTTCTCCAGTCTAACATTCCAGCCTTTTGGTCATAATGGGCGATGACTCAATCTGGCTACTTCCGGCTGACAAGGGGCGTCACGGGGGTTTGAGGCTGATATCAGGCTGAAGGAGGGGGTTCAGTGGGAAGAGGTGTGTAACGGTGAAGTAACATCTGGTTGGTGGCGACTCCGGTCATCTGGGTTAGCTGCTGTTGGAGGAACCTGAGGACACAAGGGGCAACTAAGAGTAAACCACAAACTGTTATTAAGGGGCCCAGTAAGGGCATTAGCCAGGCTATTATGGGGAACTGGAATTCTGGATCGAGTTTGTATCTCAATGACTAGTATTAGGATCTAGTATAGATAAGACTGCATTATTGAAACAATACTTTTCTCTAAAATCACCCTTATTTTTATTAGAAGTAGCCAGATTAAGAAAATAATTAATAGTTGGCTTGATTATTTGCATAAGTGCAGCAAGAAGAGCAATTGATTACATAGGCTCTTTTAAATATGCTTTGCTGGGAACTTTTTGTAAGGAATTTCAAATTGAACTTTTAAGGGCTTTTTGAGGCCAGAAAGCCAAGCCAGACTTGCCATCAGGTTGTGCCTGCAGTACCTGTACATTTGGGTGAATTCTTCTCTTCTCTGAGGTTCCCAAAAAATTCTTGAGGTTCTTGCATCTGCCAGGCAGTGACTTTCTTTACTCACTTGGTAAGGCTGCTGGGAACTCTGTAAGCAAGGTACTAGGCCAGTTATTTTAAGGGGCTTTGTTGGCTTTATAAAGTCAATCTTAGTTCCTTAAAGCTGTCTGTTCATATCTGAGTTGCCAACTAAGACCCAGATGTCAGCCTTCTCCCTCTTGGAAGGAAAAAAAGTTTCTAGTTGTCTATTACATCACCTTTAGTCAATCATACCTCTCCACACCCCCTAGGATAGCTTGCCCACTCCTCCCCCTCCTAATCCCTTATAAGCCCCCCACCTCCCTAACCAGGTGTGACTTCTCCGGCCTGTGACAAGAAGGCCACAGAACCTCACCTGGGGGTATTTAAATAAATTACCTGGCCCTTTATTGCCTCTCTTTGCCTGCTTATTTTGGCTAGAATTTATCTTACAGTATAATGTTTTAAAATACATTTATTCATACTTTCCTCCTCTCCCCCCAGCCATCAGCACAATGATTCAAAATGGGGGAAAAATGGATGTCTTGCTCTTGGTAGAAAAAGGAAGGTAAGTGCCTTTATGCCTTCTGTTCTTTATTGTAATAACTCCAGGGTGTAGGATATTTTGGTTACCTTGTTGGGGTAGAATCCATTATCCTATAGCCTGTTGCAAATTTTTTAAAGTATGTATGTATTCTTCGTGAGAAAGAGTACAGATGTGAAACTTGAATATTTTTGTATTTGTTATGACAAACACAGTGTGATCAATTATTGTCATTTCCTATAGCCCTAGATTCCTTTAGGACACCCACAGCTAAGTATTTAGAAGCACCTTGGTAGTTGTAAGTTTGTTTTTGTGTAGGTATGATGGATATAAATAATATCTTGAATTGTCTGTGCATGTGAGTCATGCATAGCTAAAACTTGACTTTTCACATTAAGTACCAATTTGCATCCGGTAATGTTACAAGCATTTGGGATACAAGATGAATAAACAGATACGGTCCCTGCCCTCATGAAGTATATACACTAGCGGTGGAAACAGAATAAAAGTAAAAAAAAATGTTACATGGTACCATCAATTTTAAATCCTTGAAGGAAAAATAGAGAGAGAGCCTGATGGAGCAGTATTCCGTTTTAGATAGGGTGGTAAGACGGTATCTTTGCTCAGAGATCTGCATAAAATGAAGACACAAACAATGCAGCAGCCTGAATAGAATGTTCTAATTACAAAGTCAAGGAGATTTTTAAGACCCTAGTAGTGTGTTGCCCTAGGCAATTTAAGGTCTGCAAGGAAGCTTATGTGGCTGGGCTGATTTTGAATGAGTGAGAGTGGGAAGAAATGATTCCAGTGATATCCCCGGGCATTATCGTGTAGACCCTTAGAGGTCATGCTATGTAAAGACTTGAATTTATTCTAAGAATAATGGGAAGCTACTCAGTTTGAACCAGGAAGTGGAATGATCTGACTTAAGATTTTAAAAGACGGCTCTGACTGCAGATGAATAGGCTCTTGGGGGACAGAGTGCTCCTTAGGATGCTCCTGCAGAGGCCAGGCAACAGATGACTTATCTAGTCACGTAGTGTTGAAGGGTGCTTGAACATATTGTGACAGAGGTGAAAGGATCTTTTGATGAATTAGATAAAGGTAAGAGGCCACGATGAACCCAAAATTTTTGGCCTGAGCAATTCCATGAATGATGATGCTGTTTTATCAGATCACAAATATAGGATAGTTGAGTAGGTGTTAGTAAGTTTAGGGTAGTAGTTCAAGAATGTGGTTTTGGGAGTGATAACTTTGAGATGTCTGTTTGATAGCCAAGGGGAGCTGGTGATTGGGGCGTTAGTATGTACAATCCTGGAATTGAGTGGAAGGACTGCAGCGGGCGATAGAGGTTTGAGAGTCACCAGCATATTGGTGTTATTTAGCCAAAGAACTGGACGGATTCACTTAAGAAAGAGTATAAATAGAGAAGACACTGGAGGATGGTGGTCCCTGGGGTTCTGATATTTAGAGGTCAGTAAGAGGAGGAGGATCTACAAAAAGAGCTTAGGAGGAGCAGCTAGGGTCCCACCACAACAATTGGGAAGGTATAGTCTCTTGAACAAATTGTTTTTTTCTTTATTTCTTGTCCTTTACTTCAAAATCCTTTAATTACACTGATTCAGAATGTTTAGCTCTACAAGAGTTCAACATCATTTGCAACAAATGCATGTAATATAAAAATGCAGCTGAATTAGCCTTCCTCCTGGTTGTTTTCCTTGCTGGTGACATAAATAATAACTTTCAACAGTTATCTGAACCTGCCTTTTCTTCAGCTTTATGGAAGGACATCAGCTTTAGACAGCAAACATATTGCTGATTAGATATTTATATCAGAGAATATTTTTAATTCACAGGCATAATGAAGATTTTGTATTTTCATTGATCTATTAGATTCTGATTTGGATGCCAGTTGATAGTTTCACTGTACTGTCAGAGCACTGTTAATTTATTTTCGGAAATAACAATGAGGCAGTATTATGTATAGATGGTATTATATCATTAAAGTACTAGCACAAAGGTAATTGTTACAGTCATTTATTAGTATTTACAGAATGCCTGCTGCCTGCTACCTCCTAGGGCAGGGAAGAATGGTCAACAATACAGATTTGGTATCTGAGCTCACAGAGCTTCTTAGACAGACAAGCAGCAACTTGGTAGTTGAATTTGTTGTATTTATCCTTCATATATCTATATATTTTTAATCAAGTTACTATAGCAAAGGTATTTTTCTACCATTTTCAGTTTAAGAAGGATTTAACTAGTGGCGCATAAATTTTAATTAAAATTTAGCAAACATGGATTAAA
Organism: Manis javanica; assembly: GCF_040802235.1. Taxonomy (NCBI): domain Eukaryota; kingdom Metazoa; phylum Chordata; class Mammalia; order Pholidota; family Manidae; genus Manis; species Manis javanica. The sequence continues at coordinate 144,685,082 of NC_133160.1, forward strand.
ATGATTCAATTTGATGAATTTTTATTTAGTGCTTATTGCCTGCAGGCAGACTTCCTTATAAATGCAAGGTAGGGAAGCCGGAAGACTAAATGCTTTGTTATTGTAGCATCTTGACCTTTCCCCTGGACTGCAGGAAATTAGTAAGTTAACAGAGATATACTTTTGAGTTCATGGAATAGTTGAAAACAAATAGAATTCCAAAGTAATGGTCAAGGCTGCTTAATCCTGTTTTTTTATGATAATTTAAAGTTTTTATCTATTTGTTATTAACAAGTTATATTAAAAGCATTTTAACAATAGTGGAGAACAAGGAGGGTGCCAGGAAGGAAGTAGGGGGAATACAGGGGCAAATACATGCCCAAGTTAACTTCTTTCAGTCTCTTTGAAGAGCTGCCATACAAAACGTACCTTTTGAAAACAGCTATATTTAGTACTTGCTATATCCTGCTTTTACTTGTTTTCTCTTAATCAATAATATTCTGAAGACAGCAGTTATGAGAATGTGTAGAACTTAACATGTTGTGTAGACACTCTTGTAAGCACTTAAACAGCCTTCCAGTGCCTATATGATGTTGAGGAGAAAAACCCATTTTGAAATTAAGGTAAAGTCAATTTGTAACTTCACAACCAAATATTTTTTTTCTTTTTATCACAGATGTTAAATATACAGATCAGTCTCAATAATTAAATGAATAAATTGTGCCAGAAGTCTGGATAAACAATATGTTTCCAGAATTTAGAATTTAAGCATTTTATTAGAAAGCCTAAAAAATCATCTTATTAGAAAATAAATAAATGTACAGCTGTGCATACAATTTTTAGCTAATTAAAGAGAAAGCAGAAAGAAGGCAGGTCAGAAGTCTGAATAAAAAATCAAGGAGATTGTGAGTGCACTAGGTTTTAATCCTTTCCAGAACAGAAAGCATGCAGCTGTGCCAGACGATGGCACCTGAGGTGGTACAAAATAGGGCTCATCTGTATGTGTCTGTATATTTATACACACATGTATGCACATATATGTATGTATATATTTTGTAAATAAATGGACTTCAAATAGGGAATACTGGGAAAAGAATAGGTTTGGGAGTTTCATTTAAGACGTGTTGAAAATGAAGTGTTTATCAACATCTAAAGACAAGTGGCTAGTAGGAAGTTACAGTTATGGATCTGACCTTCATGTAAAGGCTAATGAAGTGGACATACATATTTTGGGGTTTCCTGTTTCTGGAAGGGAGAAGGTGAAATCACTTAGGAAGAGTCTGTTGAGTAGACAGGAAGAAGTACCATGTTGGAGCCTTGATGAATGCATGTCATATGAGAGGTGGGGTGACTTACAGGGAAGAGTAGCTGCCCTGGGATATTAAACTGGTTGATCCAGAGAGTGAGGCAAGTAATAACCAAGGCAGAGTGGTGTCACTGAGCCCAGGAAGAGAGTGCTTCCGGGAGGTGGGATTAGTCAGAAGTGTCAGGTGCTGTGGGATGAGGACAGATCCTCCATAGGTAAGTGATACTGACAGCTTTGAAGAGAGCAGAAGTGATGAAACAGAACCTGGATTAGATTAAGGCTGGAAACAAAAAAATTGAAACAGCTGCAGAGAACAGTTTGGCAAGAATGTCTGGAGGGTAATAGGATTAGTGAAGTGGAAGGGATTTGACCTTGGGAGGGAATAGATGTGCAACTTGTTTTAGATGGTTTGAACTTGTGCGGGCCAGAGAGCAGGGGCCCTCAGTTTTAACAGGAAGAAAAGAAGAATTGTTTGGTGGTTTTGGATATTGGGAGCCTTCTAGATCTGGTAGGATGTTGAGAGATACCCATCTGGTGGTGGTCAGTTGCTTTGTGAATTAGGAGTTAAGGATGACTTCTGAGCTTTTGGCCTAGGTGACTTTTGAGTGGTTGTATCATTTACCAAAATAGGGAATGCATACTTCTCTCCTGTTAAGTTTGCATACTCAAACAGACCAGTTAATTGTGGATGTGATTAAGAGCTATTTACTTCTATGTAAATAAGAGAATTTCATTGCGTGGCACTCTTTTTTCATCTCTCTCTTGATTTATTAGCCCCTTGGGAAATATTGACTGTAAGCTAAAGTAGATTGTGTTAGATTTGTCAATGACAGATAAAATTGTGGCTTATGAAATAAAAAAACTTCCAGTTACAAATGTTGATAGCATATAGAGATAGTGTGAACAACTGAAGAGAGAAACCAACCAGCTCTAAGTTTTAACCTTTATTTTTTTGCTAGTAACAGCTTGAACCAGAATTGCAAATCATAAATAAATTTAATGAATTTCACATCTTTTCCCCAACCTTGCCTACCTTTGATTAAATGGCTAAAATATTTTAATATTTCTTAAAAGCAAGGATCAGAAAAAACCTCTTAAACAGGAAAAATTCATAAATTGATAATCACCCACTCACTGAACATAGTCTCAGTTTAGATATATACTTTAATCTTCATGGTAATTTTCCCTATCTGCATAGCAAGAGTGTCTTTAGACAGAAAAATATTGCAATAATATTTTCCACACACAGAGCATTTTAGCTCCAAAAAGCCCTAAACAGAAGGTGTTCCAGATGGTGTCGCTTTAATGTGTATTCTTTGTATACTCTAAAAATTATTATTTTGGAAAATAAAGCTTTCTTGATTACACTTAAGGGTTTCTGGCATGCTATTTGATGCTGTTGCTGGGGCTTAGACTCTGTGCTTTTCCCTTATACCTTAGTCAGAATTCCTTTGTGTAAAAAAAATCATGTTCTTGAATGTCTGCTGTTAGTCAGGGAACATTCTGGAGTATTAGGTCAAAAGGCATTTTCCCGGACAGTAGGTTATATATCCACTTTAACGGAAATGTTCAAAACATCCTTTTCTTAAAATGTGAGAACTTTTTTTGCACTTTAGCCCACTGTCTGTATCTCTATCTCTCTTTCTGATAAATAAGCTACTGTGTTCACCATCGTCACACTCTATTACTGTATGACTGTTTGTCAGAGATACCTATTATTAAGCTTTTATTGAAATGTCATTGGTTATAATAAGTACAAAGTGAATGATTCAGCTGTGTTATCAGAAACAGAAAAGATGGGTGTGTGTGTTGTTGTTTTTCTATTTGTTTATTTATTTTTCAAGATTCCTTGGTTGACCTATATTAAAGCACAAAGCACTTGATGGCTCCCAAGCCTGGCTGCCTTCAGTTTTAATTGCAAATTCCAGACATATAGAACCTAACACTGGGGGATAAGTATTTCATCAAATATTGTCCACAATTGTGGAACAGACTACTTTTCTCAATTTGGGAGATTAGTACCCTAAGTTTAAGATTCTTATTTCATATCAACTTATTACATGTGATGCTTTTCCCTCCTGAAATTATCTTTTATAGCAGCTGTTTTGTTAGCAATACTCTAGAGGATGAATTATCTTAAAGTGGTTTCTAAATTGTGCATGTGATTGCAAATTAAATAGTAGCCAATTGCCCACAGTATCAGCTTGACTGCTTTTGTAACTTTCTGATAATTTAATTCATAGAGATGGTTTAGTCTGAATGTTGCTAAGGTAAAGAAGAGATTCGTTTCTCTCACCATCCCCTCAGGTTTTGCAAAAAGAAAGGTATACTATTCATACCTATATTATGAAGTGATTTTTTTGTTGTTGTTAAATGAAATGTTGAGAAAGGGAATGCATGGCTAAGGTGGATTTTAAAGTACATATTATTATTATTATTATTTTTTTTGAGAGGGCATCTCTCATATTTATTGATCAAATGGTTGTTAACAACAATAAAATTCAGTATAGGGGGGGTCAATGCTCAATGTACAATCATTAATCCATCTCAAGCCTAATTCTCGTCAGTCTCCAATCTTCTGAAGCATAACGAACAAGTTCTTACATGGTGAACGAATTCTTACATAGTGAATAAGTTCTTACATGGTGAACAGTACAAGGGCATTCATCACAGAAACTTTCGGTTTTGATCACGCATTATGAACTATAAACAATCAGGTCAAATATGGATATTCGTTTGATTTTTATACTTGATTTATATGTTGATCCCACATTTCTCCCTTTATTATTATTATTATTTTTATTTTTAATAAAATGCTGAAGTGGTAGGTAGATGCAAGATAAAGGTAGAAAACATAGTTTAGTGCTGTAAAGTACATATTATTTGCTTCAAATCTATTTTATTCAGTTCAAAGGACCTTCTGTGTACTAGAGTTTAAGCTTATGAAAAAATTAATGTGATACAATATGAAGAAGTAAAACAAAGGAGAAGATCCTTCCTAGATAAATGGGATCAGAATAATCATTTTTTAAAAGAGAATTATCTTTAACTAGATCTGGAACCCTAGGTAGGATTTCAAGAAGGAAAAAATGAGGAGGGTGAAAGATTAAGGTGTCCTAAGTTTGGACACAATAGGTACAGAGAAATAGGATAGCCTAAGGAACATCTTGAGTTCAAGTTGGTCTTTAACCTTGAGTTCTTGAGGAGAAAACGAGCCAGTGGGCCTGGAAAGATAGATTCATACCATATCAGTATCAGTTAAATTTAATTAATAATTTGCCTTGTTTTGTATCCTTTGTAAGGGTACAGAAGATGTATTATTTTCACAGTTAGTTTTTAACTTTTTAAAACTATTGTTAAATATGTGGATTTGGTTTTATTCTGCAGCCATTAAAGGTTTTGAGCAGACTCAAATCAGGGCTGTGTCTCACATTTCTACAGATGATTGCCTAATAGTGTGCAGAGATGAGATTTTAAAAAATTGGAGCCTCTGCCTTTCTCAGGGAATCAGATGCTTTGACACTTTTTACTGAACTGTTGGCTTCAGAAGAAACTATTTAAAATAATATTTCCTTCTGCATTATTCTTGTGACACAGTGTCTGAATTTGCAGTTTCATAACAATTGCCTATTTCTAAAATTCATCTCTGTAGCAGATGCTTATCTGAAGGTGTGGAAAAATGCCATATTTCTATAAATTAAAATGAGGGTGATTTATGGTTGCAGTGACTAAATAAAATGTGCCAGACTTTGATTTCTGGCTATGAAGAATTAACTGGCATGAAACGTGGCCTCCTTTTTTGAAACAACTAGCGCACTAGACAAAATATATGAAACATACTACTTTCAGATAGGATTGTGATCATGGAGAGAAGGGAAACAAGTGAAGTAAGGCTTCAGATCATTTGGCTCCCTACCTGTAGGCACTTTTCAATCCATGGCACAGGGAATGGGGAGACCGAGCAGAATGTGGTGGTTTTGCTACATTAAAGACATAGAGACAGGAGTTCCAGAAACCTGTACTAGCTAAAATTTGGGGGAGAGAGTACCACAGTGTTAAGTCTAAAAGCCTTTGGGTAAAGGCTGCTGTATTTTTACCTTATTAAGCTTAAAAGCAGACTTACAAAAGGATCAGGTGCCCCACAGGTAATTTTGTTGCCTGGAGTCAAACAGGCAAATGATGAAAAAAATCAACACTTTCTAAAGAAGACAACACAGTCCTGACAGTCAACATTCACAGTGTCTAACATATGGCTAAAATTACTAATGATATGAAATAGTAAACCACAAATCAAATGATAGGAGCAGACTCAGAAATGAGAGAGAGAATGATTTTCACAAAGATGCTAAGCAATGATTTTTAAATATTAATATTTATTCAAAGATGTGAAGGAAAACATAATGATAAAAAAATGGAAAACTAAAAAAAAGAACCACACAGAGAAATAGATATTCTAAAGCCAAAGAAAACACTGTCTGAAAAGAAAACTTCACTGTATCAGCTTAACACAAGAGAACACTCCACATAGAAAAGGTCAATGGATGTGAAGGCATGATGATAGAAACTACCAAAACCCAAGCACAGAGGAAAAACGACTAAATAAAACCAACAGTGACCAATGGGACAACATCAAAGAGTCTCATGTAAGTGTAATTAAAATCCCAAAACAAGAGGAGAAAAAAGGAGTAAAAGTAAAAATCTTTGAAGAATTACGGCGATATTATCTGAATTTGATAAACCCACACATGTACTAAGATCGACATATCTTAAGTATGATAAAGACAAATCTCATCAAGATACATCAGAATCAAATTCCTGAAAACCAGTGTGAAGAAAAACAATTTTAAAGTACCAGAGAAAGAAAGACTCGTGAAGTATTGGTGACAAAGATAAGAGTGTCTTATCAGAAACAGTACAAGCAAGAAAACAATATAATGAAATCTTTTTAAAAATCTTTTGAAGTGTTTGAAAACAAGAACAAAATAACCAAACAGCAGCTGTTAACCTAAAATGTTCTATTCAGCAAAAAGTGTCTTTCAGAAATGAAAGCAGAATGTTTTGGGCCAAAAAATGCTGACTTATACAAGACTTAGTAGTCTTTATTTTTGTATAAATGCTTAATGTATTATTTTGTTCATCATATTTGTGGAGCGTGTTATTTGCTTTTTAGTTGTGCTTAAAATGTTTTTCAGATAAGTACATTTATTTTTTATACAGTCAAATGTATTGATATTATTTTTGAAGACATTTCGGGTTCCTGTCAGTTAACTAGGCTCAACTATGATTGTCTATACTTTGTGGTTTTTATATTGCAATTTTGAGAAAATTGTTTTTGTTAGTTCTGGGATTTGGTTTCTGGTCTTATTAAACTGTCTTTATTCATTACAGGATATAAGAATGTTTCTTTATTTGGTTTTGAAGCACCTTTTAAAATGTGTGCTTGGGCAATGGACAATTAGCATAATTTGTTTCTCTGTAATTATTGTTCTTCAGAGTAACTTTTCAGATTTCAAAATGTAAATGAATGTTTCTTTTGAATTCTCATCCAGAAATATAAAATTGTTATTTGATAACATTTGAGATCACAAAGTTGGCCAGCATCTGCATTGAAAATATCTCGTGATGCTTGGTTCAGTGTGCACAGAGTTTAGATAAGCAATAGAGAGGGCAGTTTTGGAACTGATGCTATTAAATGTTGAAACATCTGCTGTAAATGGTATGTTTGAGGATTCCGTCTTTTACAAGTTGGTTCAGGAGTTAACTTGTTATTACTTTTCTACCGCTCACTAGTTCTTGAAGAGACAGCTTAACTTGTCATCACAGTTTCTTCAGACTAGAAACAAAATGTGAAATGTTCACAATTGATGCAGAGTTATACTGGAACTGGAGTAGGGCCATCGTATGTTAGATTTCTTCCTCTTCTTACTGAAATACCCATTGTAGTTGTTGATTTATAAGCAAATAATTTCAAAGATTTTTGATAATATTTAGACTTAAATGACAGGTTGAAAAAAAAAAACTAAGAATCAAAAGAAGTTAAAAATTTCTCTTTACCCAAACTCGTGAATTTAACAAGATGTAATTTTGATTAAGTCTATGTAATGTAGGGGCTTGATATTTCTCAGAGAAGTTACTCGTTACGTAGCATCATTTAGACATATAGCCCCAACAATAGAAGCTTTTGAGCTAAAGATGGTGTAAGACCAATGAAAAGGCTAAAGTGTGTCAGGAGTGCTAGAGCAAGTGTCAGAATTCTTAAAAAATAACAAAAACCTGGAGGTCAGGGCTGCTGTGGGGCTGTGATAAATAAAAGCAGTAGATAAAGATGTCAGAAAGCAAGAGATGAAGATTGTAGACACAAATGTCAGTGAAGAAGTGGTCGTTATAGCAAGTTGAGAAGATATTGGAAGTGTATAGTGAGGGGCTGGTAGCATTATCTTCTGAGACGAGCATTTCAAGAAAAGGAACTGAAGGAAAGAAAGGAGAAATTTTATTTTCTTTCAAAATTAGGACCAGTGAATTATCAGGAATGGAAAAGATCACCCCCTCCACCCCCAAAACAAAACAACCCAGCGTTCATTGTAGCTGAATGCAAAGTAGCTCTCATAGTTTGAAATCAAGATCAAATAGTTTTACTTTGTGTGAATATACTTAAATACATCCATGATAACTCGTGTTTCAAATCAGATTTTACATCTAGTGATACCATATACTTTAACGTGATAGAATCCTTTAAAGCTAAACAGCAGGCACTGTTCTAATGACTAGAGATACTGAAATGCTTTCTTTGCTTGCCTGAGCAGAGTCTGGGCTCTAGCAGCTAAAACGTTTACGGAGGAAATAGATGGTATAATGGGCAAAGCAACTATTCAGGGTAGAGGAGGACACCTGTTACAGTCTAAGCACAGAAAGGACACCTAGAGGAGAGCGTCAGGGTGGGCTACCTGGAGTACACTTGCAGAGGTGTAGGAGTAGCCAGCCTCTTTGGAGGAAATATTTATTACAATGGTAAGAACATTTGGTGTTTTTTAATATGTGTCTTGAGTTTGATAAAGAATGGTAAAGTTGGAGGCAAAAATACAGGCCAGATTATGAAGGCCTTTCACCCTAGAAAACTCCAGAGGTATAGAAGGGCAGCGATCGGCAAGTGATGTCACTAGCTGCATTTTAGCCACATCTTCCTGGCAGCTCTGAGCAGAAGGGGTTAGCGAGGTGGAGAGCAGAGCAGGGAGAGGAGTTCTGTCGGGTTTTCAGTGACCTCACGGAGCCATCTGGAGACCTGAAATAAGGCATTGTTGGAACGAAGAGGCAGCACACATATGTCAGGGAACTGGAATCAACAGGATTATTGTGGTGGAATTCATGTGGCAGTGATGGGAGGAGGCAATTCATGATCAGTTCTAAATTCCTGGTGGGGTAAGTGGAGAATTGTAGTACCAGTTTGGTGTGGGGAGGGAGAAAGGCTTGAGCTGCTTGTGGCACATTAAGGTGAAGGCTTCCAAAAGTTAATATTACTTATTATTATGGTTCACTATACTTAGTATTAGGATTATATTTTTTTGAGTGCTGAGGTAGGTGCTATTATCCTCATTTTGCCCATGATGAAACAGAGGCCCAAAGGAAGTTGATAAATTGTCCGAGGTCACAGAGGAAGCAAATACAGAGCTAACATTTGGGTTGGGCCGTGATAGCAACCCAATAATGCTCCAAGATATAATGCTCCAAGGTTACAGCTTCATTTTCAAAAAGGGGAAGTGAGCTTGAGAAAGAAACCGAGTGCCCAGCAAGATAGAAGGGAAATCCAGAAAGAACAGTACTACCAATGCCAGATCAGGTGGTACTTTCTTTTCTTTCTTTCTTTTTTAAGAAATGAAATCATCAGTAGTTCTAGTATCTTGAAAGATACATCCACAAACAACCATTAGAATTCACTGGTGGTGTTTGCCAGAGCAGTTTCAGTTCAGTTAAACAGAAACATAATAAAAGGGGTTGGGAATGAAGGGAGGTGACACCAGGAATTCAGAGAACTTCCTCTACTCTGCGGAGAGACGTGACTGTCCAGGCGACGGATTGAGTGAAAGCTAGAGGTAGACAGGGTTTTTCTTCTGATGGGCAAGAAAGAGCACATTGATATGTATTTAAGAGTAATCTGTCTTCAAGTAAGACTTTTCTCTTTTTAAGCAAAATTAATTTGGAATGCTTTTTAAACTTTACAGAGCATTATACATCCATGGGCATACCAAGTTGGATTTCACGGTCTGGCGTACTGCAATTGAGAAAGCAGCAGGTACAGATGGCAATGCCTTACAAGATCAGCAGCTCAGCAAAAATGACGTTCCCATTATCGTGAACAGCTGTATAGCATTTGTTACACAGTATGGTAAGTGTTACAGAGTTTGTATTCAGCCCCTGAACTCATAATATCATTCTTAGAGTTTTGAAGTGGTACCTCCATTGGACTGAATTAGAACCTTTCTATTTGTAGTACACCAGTGAAAAATAAAAGCACAGTCACTGTTGAGCTAAATGCCATTCCTTCTCCCAGTAAAACTCATTTAAATTGTAAAATGTACTTTTACCATATCCACCTTCCTTTACATGCATACACATTTTAAATACCAGATTGAAAGAATTTACAATTAAGTATGTATGAAAAGTAGATTTAAGACTGTATTTTCCAGAGGTCACAAGTTTCATTAAAGTCTAGGGGAATGCCATGGGCTGTCTAACTATGTTTTTAGAACATGGGAAAATATGTAAAAGTATTTGCTTTTTGTTGGCAGGCATACAAAGTATGTATGTGTATTCCATTCATAATGCTATTGGTCATATGTTTATATTAAGAATCATAGTTATTAATTGTAATAGCTTTGACTTATTGCAGCAGGTATTTTTATGAATAGTTTTTAGGTAAAAAAAGATACTGATTGATATCTACATGGTCCAGCTTTATTTTAATTTAAAATGTTTCGATATGCCTGAAAAGTAAATAAAACATGCTTTTATTCTTGATGGTTCTTTTCAAATTACTTTGAATTCTTTAAATCCCTTCTTCCTGTTACATATTTCCTTAATGCCCTCAAAGGTAGAAATGTCTTAATTATATTTTTAACATAAAAATATTTGCTGTCTTTCAATCTGGTGTAAAATGCCATTGATTTAAATAACAAATGCCTAACAGTGAAATGATTGGTATTTTGGAAAGTGTATCAACTCTTTTTGTTCTCTTGGAGTTACAAGTGTCTTGGGTGTTTTTAATTTGAAAAGAAGGTATAATCAGTGAGAAAGCTGCAGTAAAACATTGTGTTTTTGGTTAGTTCCTTATTTATTGAGTGTCTGTTGTTTGCTCACTGCTGATCTTGGTACTGGAAATACAGCAGTGGGAATAATAAGTTAAAGACAAAGCCATGAGTCATGCACTTCAGTATGAGAACTGGCAATAAACTGATATGTAACTAAATGTCAGAAATAAAACAAAGGCTATGTAGAAAATAATTCCTGGAAATTAAATATAATATGTATATGTTAATATATTTTCTTCTGGGGAGAGTGCCATTTTAATATTTTACCTATCCCATATGTAATCCAAGTACAGTTATCATCAATATTCAGGCTCATTGCGTTTGAGTTATGTATCTTCTGTAAATGTATACGTGATCACATTATGAGGTCATTACCCTCTGAATTTCCTTTGAATGGTACTATGTCTATATTTTTCTTATCAACTGTAATCATCCGTTTATTTGAAAATTGGCAAGGAAGAAGGTTATCTTCATCTGTTACCATTCACTGTCAGTACACTTGTATTTTGCAGATATAAGTGAATTGCACACGTATTATGTTTTAGCAAGAACATAACCTCATTGGGAATTTTCACATCACGTTAGTTTCACAACGGCATAGGGTCTTTATTAAGCTGACAAATTGATTAAAATAACTTGAGTAGCTCGAGTGTATCCAATTTAATGTTTCTCTAGGGAAATCAGAAGTTTCTTTGTGGTGTTTCTTTGAGTTTAAAATCAGTAAGCATTAGATTGTTTTCAACTAAATTTCATACATTATAACTACTTTGTAACTCTAGCAGAAGGTACATTAACTTGCATATTAAAGTAATAAAGCCAATGGAAGACTTTCTTATATGTTTTTTTTTCTTTTTTATGAGCAGAACATGGGGAAAACCCTGAAGTTACAGCTTGTATAGAAGGGAAGATTTGATAAGACCTTAGAGAATGCCCAGTGATTTACTGATTATAGTGATGCAGGTGGTCTGCTCAGAGCCTTTAGGATTGCAGTTATTTCGAAGTTCCTTCTTTTTAATCTTTGGGTTAAAATCTATAAGTCAGTATTTTGTGCTCCTGGTATCAAGATTTGAACTTGATCGAGTTGATAGTATAATTTTTAGAGTTTAATTTTTTTTTTAATGAGTTCCAGTAGTTCTTCAGGAAAACTATTTTCATGTATAAAATGAAACTATATTCAAATTCACATTCAGTTAACTAAACATTTGAGTACCAGCTATTAGAAATTCACTCAGTTAGGGACATAACATATCAGAAATTTGGTCACCATTGTTTTTTGTAGAATTTGCTTATTCTTGAATTAAGTAGTCATTTGTTGAATACCCACTGTGTTCTTCAAGGCACTTTATAGCTTCTGTATACAGAGAATAAGACATGATCCTTGCCTTCCAGGAGTGTACAGATATGTGAATCAAGGACAAACAAGTGGACAGATAGTTACAGCTAAAGTTTACAAAATTATGTGGTAGAGAGGTTCAGGAGTTGGTGTGGGTGTCCGTGGTGTGAGGGCGATTTCATCCAGAATAAGTGTGGCCATGGAGGGCTTTCATGGGTGAGACTTCCATGAGTCTTAAGAGAAAATAGGAGCTAGTGAGGGGAAGAATGGAGAGGGCTTCTAGGAGGAAGAAACCGTGTGTGCACCTGAGTGGAGTCAGCAGGAAGTTGTCTGTTCAGGGAACTTTGTGTAGTTAAATGTGGTCTGAGTATAATGTGAGAAGAGCAGGGAGATAAAAGAGGCAGAAGGGTTAGGCTAATTCACGCTGGGTCTTATATATCATAACAAAATCCTCACACTTTCCCACCAGGGAGTGGGAAGGTCATATCCAGATTTTTTAACATGTTGGTAATGCCAACAGATCGGTATTTCAGAACACACTACTATTGTCCAGGCAGACGGGAGGGCTGCACAAGAATAGAGGCAGGGAGTTGTAAAAATGTAGTGAGGAATTGAGGGCACCAGATAATAGCATGCGGATGGGAAAACGGGGACAGTTTTGAAAGTGAGGCCATGATGAATAGTGTATGTGATGGTATTTTTTTTAATGTGATAAATGAGAAAGAAAAGTGCTGACTTGTGAAGGACTAGGGAGGAAGGAGTGCCGTATGTTGAGCTACAGGAACAAGATAAACAGCATATTGGGATTGGGATGGGAAGCGGTGACTGGGTCAGGGGAATTAATTCCCCAGGTTATTTTGATCTGTCTATGTGTAGTTTGGCGTGGATATGTGTGTTGCATGTATATTTATACAGTATATGTATATTAAAATGTGTGTGTGTTTGAAATCTTAGAAATTAAAATCTGAGTGAAAATGTATATGTGATAGTTGAAGTGAGGAAGGTGGATACGTTCACCCAGAGAATTTTGGAAATGGGGAAGAGGAGAGATTGAGAGCAGATATCTGGATTCATCGGTAAATAGTAGAGAGCAGAATAATAGAAGACCTGGAAGGATAGTCGTGAGGAAGAGGGAAAGGGATGCAAGGTCATAATGTCATGAAAGCCATGCTCTTAAAGACAGTGTAGCAGGGATTCATTTGGAGCTTCCAACACTGCAGGAATTCTCATTAGGTAAAGATTGAAAAGCATCTAGAAAGAAGGGTTGATGCTCTTGATGAAGCTGGACCCAACAGAGTAGGAAGTGAGCACAGAAGCAACACTGTGTGATTCAAGGATTAACAGGAATGTGAGACGGTAGAAAGAATAAGTAATCGAATAGCTTCATTTGGGGAGGAAGGGAGACAGGAGACCTGGTAGAAGGCAAAGGGGCATTATTTTTTATTCACATCATCATCATCTCTGCTCTGCCTCCTACTAACCAACACTCTTGTTTTATGTGGGGCACTTGATAATCACTTTGAAAAGGGAATGACCCAACTCTTTGTCTAAAAGAAGATAAAGGGGGGAACAGACAGAAACCAGTGCATAAATGAGGGCAGAGGACTCAGGAAATTTGTCCTAGAGGCAAATTGTACTGTGGGAGACTGAAAGAAGGTGGGCACTTGTGGTACGAGAACATGAGAGAAAGCGTGAGGCACTGATGGGAGGCTGAGCAGAAGCTTGCTAAAAGCTGAGGTTGGGGCAGCTTGCTCATGGGTTTACATTTTCAGTGCTAAAATTAGGAGCGGGGGGAAGACCTCCTCTCAGGTGTGCTTTTATCAACTCTTGGATAATGATTTCCTCTTGCCTATCATCCCAACACAAAAGTTCTAAGATAATAAAGTGGATTTTGATTTTAGACTTTTTTCTTGTAACCTTTCTTTTTCCTAACAAAGGTTTAGGGTGCAAATATATCTATCAAAAGAGTGGTGATCCTCTGCACATAAGTGAACTCCTGGAGAATTTCAAAAAGGATGCAAGAAGCTTAAAATTGAGAGCTGGAAAACATCAGCTTGAAGATGTGACAGGCGTGTTGAAAAGTTTTCTCTCTGACATCGATGATGCACTTCTTACTAAGGAACTCTATCCATATTGGATCTCTGCCTTAGGTAATACATTTAATACAGAATGTACTAAATGCTTGCCTTATAATTTGATAGTTAGATCTTTAAAAGTCTGATAATCTGAATACTTAATTGGGAGGAACAATGTACATAACGGCACAGAACAGAAAATGTAAATATCCATACTTGTTTATATCTACCTCAAAAGGAATTTATACATAATTGCTAAATACCATCTAATGGTAATACCTAGTTTTCAGTGATTTCTTAGTTTCTGCTTTGCTTTAACTTTGGAAGTGTTATAGTCAAGTATATGCTGTGAATTTCTCAATAAGATTAAAATAAAGGTGTAGTATGAGATTCGTTTTACTTGATTTCCCAGTATGACTTTCCTGGCTTTCTTCTATTTTTTCTCCCTCTTTGGAGTACATAACATTTTTTTACTCTTTCTTTCTGTATTTTCCCTGGACCCTGTCTAAAATGAAGTAAAAAAGTTTTGCTACACTGTAGGAAAACCTTTTTAAGAAATAACCCTAGAAAAGTTTATTGAATTGCTTACTTGATCAAATTGATTTCAGTAAAACCTATATTTAACATCCATTAATTCAAAATAACTCCTTTCATAGGAACATTACAACAGTAAAGACTTTTAAATAGAAACGTTACCTTTAATCCCATCTTTCTAATAGAGCTATTTTCATTTTTACATACTATTTTATAGTCTTGTCCCCACACCAATCACATAATCTTTATTATAAACTACAGACATTCCTGTATGCCCACAATATTTTCAAAGTGATGATTTTCAATCTTCATGTTTTTCAATTTTTATGTTATTGAATTATGCTGTAATTTAGTAATATATTTCTCTCAGACATTAAGTGTGTTTCAAGATATTTTTTGAAAATGACCTTTGAATTTGACTGTATGATTTTTTTTTGGTTGAGAAATAGATTTTTTCCATTGAAAGTAGTCACTTGATCTAAAATATAAATAGGAAATTTGAAGGGATTAATTCTGAAATGTCACAAAAACCCAGTTTGGAAATTACCCCAAGGATCGCCCTTATTAGTATCAACAAGAAGAAAGTCATATTGTTATTAAAATAAAGCTTTTCATAACTTAACTGTCTAATTCAGAAGTTCTTTATTGCTTCCTGATATTTCTTAAATCAATAGGTTTAACTTCAATTACAAAAAGAGATGATTGTATAATTTTCTGGAATATAAAATATGAAATAATATAATACATCTCTTGAAGCCCAATTACCTTGTCACCCTCATTTTTGCCTTAAGATTTTTATTGTAGTTTATAATTATGAAGCTATTTATAGAATCTCTATTTTATAAAGACAATTTGTCTTTATTGTAAAATCAGGTATCAAAAATCTATGACACATATGCTTTTGCTAAAGTTGTCAAATTCAGTGACAAAGGTGTCTTTAATGCTGTCAGTCAACCAGGAGGAGGTAGTTGGGAAATGGTAGCATGTGTCAGAGAGAAATGTGTTCACCCTTCACCTGGATGTGAATTCTTTGAGAATTTACATGGTGAAGGCTTTGGACACTGGGTCAAAGAGCCCTAAAGTTTCTTTGCTTTTGGATCCAGTGTAGCGCACCCTGACCTGTCAGATGTACCTCTGGTTGATCTGACAAGGGTAAACCAGAACTCTCTGGGTGACCTCATATGAGAGCTCTCCTGGGTCCTCCTGTGCACCTAAGGTGAAGCATGCCTTACAGTGGCATACCACCTATTTATAGGATGTATGATCTGTTCTCTAACAACACTATTAAAGTGGTGAATGAAGTAGTTGAATAATTCACTGTATTTTCTATCTGACCTGAATTCTATCTTCAGTTTTACTTTCAAATTGCTTAAACTTTATTTTGAAAATGTTACATATTTTCTTTTTAAAAGATTTGTGAAAATGTGCTGTACTAGCCTAAGTTCTTGTTGTAAGTGTAATAGTATTAATTACATTTTATTGAATAACTACAATTACCTCTACAGTGAGAAACTGGATGACACAAGGGCAAGGGTAAGTGTTGGCATTGTACTCAGGATAGTAGATAATTTTAATTCACTTTCAGTACAGTCTTTGTACATAATTGGGTGTTTTCCCTTCTTGCTTTTAGAGTCATCTACTAGTGCAGTTAAGTCGATGAGACCACATTTACGTTTATAGACCTCACTCACATGCAGGTTCAATCAGTGCAAAAGAAGCATCAGGTGCAGTTTTGAAGAGTGTGCTTCACAGATGTCACAGATGTGTCCCAGTCTCTTACCTCCTCAGGCATTCCTAATGCCCTTTACAAGTGACCATATACTTCTAAAGAATCATTGATGTGCTGCTGGCTTTCCGTGAATGGAATAGGTGGAACTAAGCAGAAAATGAAAAAATCTTGTTTCCAAAGAGAGTTGGGAATTGAGAGGGAAGATATAAGCACAATCCTCTTGAGTTACAAAGTCAGCACAAGTTATTTATTTCAAGACAAGGCTTTTTATTCCCCATGCGAGCTAGTAGATTAGCCAAACCACTATTACATATCTTCTAGAGTGTAGAACTTTTGGGGTTCCTATGTCTAATGTGTCCAGTATTTGACTTCTTGGATAGGAGGGAAGAGGTTAATTCCTTCTCATCTTCCTCTCTATAGCTAACCAAGTTCTATCCATGACCAAGGCCAATGGTCCATTCTCCTCCATCTGTATAATAATTATCAGGGCCTGCACCTGAGTTCTTCTACTGTCCCCTTACCTTTTCCAAAATGTTGAAAGTACCAGGGCTGGTAAAAGGCCCTTTACCTGGTTCTGTAAGGTAATACACAGTTCATAGCTCTGGGATGATTCATAGTTTGGGGAAGATTTTTATGATTCGCAAGAAAAAAAGATCAGAAATGTCATTTTCAAATAACAATAATGAAGTCTGCCCGTAGTCATAATTGAAATACCTTTGGCTTATCTTTTCAATTTCCACTCCAGTTTGAGTTATTAATTGAATATATTCCTATTAAGTGGCATTCAATATTCCATTCAGTAGAAGGTAAAATACAACCTTAGGTTTTGAAAGTGCTTCATTTTTAATTAGAAAATGTAAGAGCAATAGTGCACAGCTGTGGAATGTTTATGCAGTTTTCCAGAACAACAGAAAGTCGAACATTTTTTCTGTTGAACTTGATTGTATCAGTGAAATACAATTGTGAATATTGTTTTAATATACTGTTAAAAGGCAAATCTGTAATGCAGATTGTAAGTTTAGACCTGAAGTTGTTCTTTGTTGTTGTTTTATTTGTTTGTTTAACGTATAGATACCCAAGATGACAAGGAAAGAATTAAAAAGTATGGAGCATTCATACGTACTCTTCCAGGGGTCAACCGAGCAACCCTGGCAGCTGTAATTGAACACCTTTACAGGTGGGTGGGTTCATGAACTTTCTAGACATTTCATACATGGCACTCAGTGATCCATTTCTTCAAGTACTGTAGTTCGCCTTCTGCCTGTGACTCTGAATCTTTTACCATATCTTAAGAATGGTTCCAAAATGAAATCCTCATTAAGCTATCTCTTTAGCATCTTTTCCTGTAATTAAGATGCATCTAAGATAAATAACACTGAAGAGTTTCTGAAATGAATCAGATGTAGTCTTGTACAGCATTCTCAAATCGAAAGGGACAAATGAGCTGGACATGAAAGATAAGTATGAGAAGTGAGTGAAGGAGATTTTCTAGGGAACAGGTGTGCTGAGACAGATGATTTGTAGTTGGCTGGAAGGAGGTTGTACAAGGCTCTGTTGCTCGTGCCAAAACATTTGGATTTTATTCCTTTGAGTATTAAGGAGTGACTGATCTTGTCTGTTTTAGGGCAATAACCCATGTAATGGATGGACTGGGCAGAGGTTAGAATAAAGGCAGGGGAACTAATTTAGAGAACAGTTTCCGTGGGCCTTCTGATGAGAAGGGCTGAGTGAGAAGAGCGTAAGTGGGCTGAGTGGGGAACTCTCAGGAATGCTACACATGAGGGTAGAGAGAGAGAGGAAGAAAAGGAAAATACTGTATTGTACATACTTTATGTCAGAAATTCAGGCAGTTACAGAAACAGAAGAGAGGTGAAGAGTGTGACAGGAGAATGCCGTTGCAGATGGAGGTCTCAGGAAAGATGGAATTGCATGATAGTGTCATCAGAAGTTTGAGACGTCAATTTGGGTAAGGTCAGGTTGATTTAGCATTAAATTCCATCCCTGCCCTAGTTAACAGATCACTTTCTGCTTGACTAACATTTACTTAATCCACTCCCCATTTATTTATTACACACTACAGTGTGACTAAAGCAACAGTCCCTGACTGTGAGATGCTTAGATTCTAGTGACAGAGGCCAACATGCAGATAAATTTTCTGGACCCATGTGATAAAGTACACAAACGGTGTTGAAAAGGATATCCATAATTATTACATCCTCTTATTAACTTGCAATTCCTTTTGCATCTTGTAAATCATATTTGATGATTGTACTTGCTCTTTCTCTGCTGTGCAGTTTGGCATTTTATTGTGAGTCTCATACATTATCATATATATTGCTGTCACATTTACTCACTTTTTCTTGTACCTGCTAGAATCTCTCTGCTCTTTATAGATATGTATACCTACCATAGTCTTGCTTTATTCCTTTCATGGAGTTGGTCTCTCATTTTTAGTATGTATTTTAAAAGTTTGCAAATGTAATTAGATAGGCAATCAAGCAGCTGCTATATATACAATTAGAGACAAAGAGCATTAACAGATATTTCTGTGTATCACTTATAGTTCTCATCTTATGCATTTTATCAATGTACATTTCCTTTTATTGGGATGATGGCTGTAATTTTTTTAAAAATCACTTTAAACTTAACATTTGTGAATATTTTAAATGTTCTTTGTAAGACCCAAGTGTTTCAGCCCACTGATTGGGAGAGTTGATTACTCTGTTCATTTCTGTTCATTATAAAAAGCCATTTTTAGTAATATCCAGTAAAAGTGTAATCATATTTTTTCATTAATTGTTTGCCTTTTAAGTGATAGTATCCTATTTTGAACAACCATAGAAACACATGCTGCCAGGTATTTTTTTACCAGATGGACACTTGCTAGAAAATTCAGACCAGGCTTGAACCTTAAATTTGGAACTCTCAATAATATGCCTCCCAATTTCTTTCTTACCTTGTTTCCTGCTTACCCATTGCCCCTTTCTCCTTCTTTCATTTGTTACCTTTCCTTATTTCATTCAGTCTCTCAAGTCATTTTGCACCACTGTGCAAGCACACCTTTACACCTTGGCCACAGGCTGTCCCTTTATCTGGAATTGTTTGAATACGGTGGGTCTCTCCTAAATCAACAATCAAGTACTGCTTTGTAAGGTGCAATAGTATCTCCTTTAACAGGAGTTTTTTCTTATGTTTTAAGCTAGACCGTAAGCTACTTGGAAGAAAGAACAATGTATTTTTCTTTAAATCGCCACTGCACCTTTTATATCAGAGGCCTTCAGTGTGTATGTGTTTTAAAAAAAATGATAAATGTGTATTATGACTTACAGTTATATGGAATTTTCAGATAGAAGTGTGCCCTAATGAGCTGTGCTTTTCTCTAACAGGGTTCAGAAATGCTCAGAAATCAATCACATGAGCGCCCATAATTTGGCCTTGGTCTTTTCATCTTGTTTGTTTCAAACTGAGGGGCAAACTAGTGAAGAAGTGAATGTAATTGAAGACTTAATTAATAATTATGTTGAAATATTTGAGGTAAATATTTCTTGCCCATGTTAAAATAGCTTTGATGTTACTGTTTGCAAATTAAAGAATATATTTTAGGATGTTTTTTATTCAGGTCTTTATGAATATTTAAAAATAAAGAAAATAAAGGATAGTTACGTGATCTTCAGTTTTGTTAGCTTTAAGTAGCTTTTTAAGCTATAGCCATTCTTTTAAATTTGGCTGATTTCAAAGCTTTTTCACCATCTGGTGTCTGTTGGACAAAATATTTCCATTTATAGTGTTTATGGGTGTTGGGTGTTTTTCTCCTCAGTATTTGTATGCATTAAGTATGTCTAGTTATAGTTGTGAAATACAAATTTCACAAATTCAGTAATAAACACCATGATGATAAATTCTGCAATTGAAAGCATTTAGTGTTTTAATAGTGCATGAATTGGAAAAAAAATAAAATTCTGGAATAATACTCTGTGGCTTTTACTGCCACACTCTGTTCTAATTATTTGACTTTTCAATTTGCTACTTTATGAGGTTAATGTTTTCATATTTTATTAGGAAAGAGAGTAAGGATGATTTCTTAGTTCAAAGAGGTACAAATAAAGGAAATAAGCTCAGGATTTGAACATGGAGGGAATATAGAGGTTCTGGGTGGCAGGTCCAGCTTTATCACTAACTACTTCTGGCATCTCAGTTTTGTCATTCTATTTTTGGGGCATTCTATTAAATGGTATTGCATAAGACTTTTTGGGGTTGGGGGGTGCTATGTGTATACCAGATGAAATCAAATGGATTAAAATAATAGGTTACTGTTTCTAGAGTTCTTACATTCCTATAACTGATCACAGGATTCCTTAGCAAAGGAAAAGAAACTGTATTTTAATAAAATAGCACAATTTGTATCTTAGTTTACATAGGAATGGACACTAGAGTTGTTGGATTCTCTTTGCTCCTTAATCTCCTTTTTATTTCTTTCTATGTATGTCCACTATATTTGATAAATAGCAATTTCTTTGCATAATTCTGATGCTGAGAAATGAAAAATTAGAAAAAAAGTGTGGCTTTACATGCTGTCTTTTCTGTTTTTGTACTGCTACATTAATAAAAAATAAGCAGTTATCTTCATCGTTTTGTTAAATCCAACTTTAACATAAGCACTTAGTGAACATTTCAGTCAGAGAAATGAATCTTGTATTTCACCCTACATAAACATAACAAACCAGTCATCTGCCCCATTGCTTATTAAGTCACCTTAGCAATAGGGCTTCTGTTGATGGAATCTACAGCATGGAGTGTTGTGAACTTGATGAGGCTCTATCTTGGCTTTATTTCTGCCCTCGCTGTGTGGACCCATGCTGATTAAGATGGCCATTCTCATTTATTTTTCACTTGTTGGTTTGTAAATTCTTGAAGAGATATGTGAGGATGAGTACCATCACTCCTTGTATTTTATTAGAATGTCCCAAATTATATTTTAAACAGGTTAAAGAAGACCAAGTCAAACAAATGGACATAGAAAATAGCTTTATTACCAAGTGGAAAGACACTCAAGTGAGTAGTAATAGTTAGACCTACAAATAATAAAAAATTTAAAAAACAACAACAAAAAAAACTTCCATTGTAAGTAAAGACATTTGTTGTGTTTGTTTTCGAGTTCCTATTTAAAGCAAAGTAAAAGTAATGGGGAGATAGGAACCTAGGTAAAATAGCTGTGTGATTCTGCAGCATGATGCATACATGCAAAATGTCCATGTATTTTAATGTAAATTTTTCAGAATATAAAGGGAAAAATCAGTTTTAATCTTATCAAAATATCCTTTATAAAATCAAATTTTAGTTATAAAAGTACTATTGAAAATGCCAGTAGATTTCAAAGGAAGCATTTAAAGCCAAAGAAATACTAGTTAGTTGAAAATTCAGACTCCCTAATGATTCTTTTCATTATGATTTTGACAATATGAATCATTTCTTACATGCTTTTGCTCTGCATGCTCTCAGATAAATTGCATCAGTGGGAAAGTTTCTAATGTGATCTTTGTAACGTAGCTGATTCATGTCTTACTTGACTTTTCTAGTTCTTCTCTTCTTTTCCTGCGTCTCATTATTTTGTATTCTTATGTTCAGATTGCACCGTAGTTTTCCAGGGTACCGTTCCTTGTTTGAGGACTGTTAGTTGAACTTTATTAAAATTGACATTGAATCCTCTTTTAATAACTAGGAATTGTAGTGGATTCAGGATACAGTGTAAATAATAGAAATGGGTCAAATGTATTCTGTTTATAGATGTACTCAGAGAATGAGGTAAATGCTTCCTGATTAGCCTCATTCCTGACATATTTTACTACTAATTAGAAAAGTCATCTGAGCTATAATTTCATATGAAGGAGCCGAGAAAACGCATTCATTCTAGGGCCTAGATTCCCGAGTACTAATACTTTGGTATTAATTACCTACAGAAGTAGCTTCTCCATTTTGGCCCAAAGTAATTCATGCAGCCTCTGGGGGAGTTGGCTGTAACACTAAAAAAATCTGGTTCATTATCAATTAGTTCCCTTGGATTATTCTTTTTTGGGGGGAGTTTTAGCCATTAAGTAAAGGATTGTGTGAGCTCAATGGATGATCTTAGGTAGCATTATCTATATTGTTGTTAGATAAGTGTGAACATTCTTCTTCATTTTAATCTTTTGTATTCATCTTAGAATAAGGAGATGAATCTTGAGTTCTTTCTAATTAAGTATACAAGTGAGTAAAAATAAGAAAAGAGCTGTCTATAAAATAGGATAATTGGGGAAGAAAAGTGGAAGACTTTGGAATGGTGTTCTTCTGCTTGAGTTTTTTTCTAAACCATTCAAAACTCTCCTCTGGAGTATTTTTCTGACATTCTCTATGTCTTAGCCCTGTTTGAACTTCTTAGCTATTCTTGTTTTTGGCTTTACTCTGTGAGTCCTTTGTGTTTGCTTTTTTAATTTTTAAAATGTGTCTTTCCTGGAGAGTTGTTTATGCAAACACAGTGAAAAGTAAAAATGTCAACTGTATCTTTTCTTCCCTAGAATTTTCATGTCACATCGAAAGTGAGGAAGAAAAATTGGAAATAAAGCTTTTCTAAGCTTATAGTGCCAGAATAATTAAGAACGTTTACATTTTTTAATGTTTTCCCACAAAATTTGCTTCTCAGGTTTTATTCTGAGGCAAATTTAACTTCAGAATTACTGTTTCCCTGTTAGGATCATTTTAAATATTGGGTGATAGATATTAGTTCTAAGTGATTATGAAACAAAGGAGTTTCTGAAAAAAAGCTACACATATTTTTTCATAAATCCATTTGGCTCTTTGTTAATCTTCATATTATACTGTCGATCTATGGAGTGCCGTTTTATACCTTTTATTTTCTGGCTTGGGTCTTCTTTTTTTAATATGTCTTCTGGGGTACAGCAGTGACCCAAATAACTTACCACTTAATGCTTGGCTAAATATAATTAAAATGAAAATTTACCTTTATAATCTACCTTATTTTATCCTTTCATCTTATTTTTTCCTTGATAAAGATACCTTCTCTATTTGTAATTTTAATATAACTCTGACCCACTTTTATCAAATTTCAGTTTTTAGATATGTCTTTGAAAATTAGCCAGACCTGTTTTTCCTTTTAATTATTGGTTTTATGCCTACACGACAGTGTAGAGCAGAATTACATAGGGCTCATTTTCCCTCCTCATTTTGTTTATCCTGTTAGCATACATACTGATGGCTCTTACAACTTCTGTTGTTGAAGTCAGCATATTTCCATTGTAGCTTGATTGTTGGTTTCAGTAAGAATGTAAGGGTGTTTGAGGACACCAAACTCTTTAGTAAGAGATAAAAAATTGCATTGTGATTATTGTTGCTGATTTTATCACTTGTGTAGCCTCCTTGTTCTTAATCACGTCTGGAAAAATGGGTATTGTCATACTATTAACAGGGTGATTGGCTCATTTCATTAGTACAAAATATTTAGAAATAGGACTAGGACTTTCTATCTTAAGTCTCATATATGTGTTCTTGCAACATACTTAAAATTGCTGTCTTCACATCTGCTGTTTTCTAGGTTTCCCAGGCTGGAGATTTGCTAATTGAAGTGTATGTAGAAAGGAAGGAACCTGACTGCAGTATTATAATTAGGGTGAGTCCTGAAGACAGATCTGAAGAGTACTATTATTGGAAATCACACATGTTAGCATTAATATAAATATCTTAAATTTTCCATTGTTTCTTCTATTTTATTTTACATGTCCAACTCAAATAATGACTAATGATAAAATTGTCCAATATCCTCTGGGAATTCCATATTTTAGTCATTTGGTTAGAGAGCATCTTATGTACTTTAGATTACAGTTAGGATTTTCTATAGGTTCTGGAAATAACTTGAGCTCAAACACTTTCCTTTCCTTCCTAACTTCTTCAAGTTAGGCAAATTAATTTACTCTGTCTGAGCCTCAGTCTTCTTACCTATAAAATGAGGAGAAATTACAGTATTTACATCATAGCTTGATGTGAAGACTCAGTAAACACTTATCAAACAGCTCAGCACAGAATAAGTGTTCAGTAAATAATACTACTAGTACTATTATCATTACTAATTATTAATACTCTCCCACCCTTGTATCCTAGACTTCAGCTTGCAATCTCCATATTTACTTGGGTATTGCATAACTCTTTTTATTCTTAAGAATATTAATCATTTTTTTCTGAATGAAAAAGATCTGTCTCATGATACCATATTCAGTACATAGTCAGCCTTAGGGAAAGTAAGAGTGATATTTCAAATTTCTACTTAGTAAGATTACATTCTCTGTCTGTGGAAGACTAGGCATTCTGCCATTTAAAAGTAGAAATTCAGCTTTAGCTCCTTATCTTTTTTAAAGATCAAGATTAAAGTCTTAACATTAGGTATTTCTGGGCTTTAGTAAACATACTGTAATTGTAAATTTATACATTTTTAATATGAAAACATAATGTTTTCATATTATGACTCTGTGGCACTGGTTACCTTACTTAGAGAATGGAACTGAACTACTAGAGTCATAGATGTTGTCGTTATGACTCAGTAGCCTTGTCACTCCTTGGCCACATCGTATTTTTTATGCTAATTGTGAAATGTTGATAATAGGGAACATGAGGACGAAGTAATAGATTATCAGCACAAGCCCATCACTAATGCTAAAAGAGGTATTTAAAGCACATGACTTAGTGCCACCTACACAGAAACTCTTTATTAGCTCATTTCAATTTTATCTTCTTAATAAAGCTGTAACAATTATTACAATTATTATAATTATTACAATTGAACAAAATTATTACAATTGAGCAAAACTCTTATGTTAATATATATACATAAAGGACTATGTAGTTGCACCTACAACTTCTAATTCTCTTCAGAAGCTATATGAAACAATTGTTAACATTTGTTTAATACTTAAGACTTTGTAGAAGTCTTTATTTTTATCTCAGCAAATCAGTACCTCAACCTGAGGAGATAGATGAAGCCTGTGATGTCTCAGGTTTATACGAATGAAAACTGGAAATTAAAAGCATTAATACCAGAATGCAGACCTTGAGCGTCATGTTCCAAACCTGATGTTTGTTATACTAACTAACTTGTATGTTTCGTAGAGCAGTGATTTCCCAAGTGTGCTTTGTGAAGTTGTAGGTATTCTAAAGAGGGGCCTAGGGAATCTCCTGGGACGAGGAGTGGAGTTCTGGTCTTCCATTCCTGCGTCAGCCTGAGACACACTCTGCCAACTGTTTCACAAAATGTGGTTTCTCAATCATTTATTTTAATAAAGGGTTATACTTCTTAAAAAATTTTAAAGCCATTCAGATGATCAGCATCATTGAAATGATTCATCTACTAATCTTTCTATTGCTTCAAGTTCTCCACTTTCCCAGATGCTGGTTTTTCTTTTAAGGTTATATTTCAATGGGCTTTTCCAAATAGAAAACAGTGAATGTCACTGTATCATTAATATATTCCAGGAGGTCCAAAAGATAGACTGTGTGAGTGACCTGTAATGAAAAATGTTTTAGGTTATTTACATATGTCCAGTGTGCTCATGATCAATAATGGACAGGAGAAATGGAAATGAGCATATTCCTTTTCTCAGAACTCTTTAAATAGGTAGATTTTTACTGAAAACATGCAAACTAGGTTGTAGTTACAATATTCTAATGCTTAAACATTTCTATTTGTTTAATATTATAACAATTCTAACTGAAGAATGCCAGCTTGCTTTTGACATTTAAGATCGGTAAAAACAGAGGAAACAAATAAAAAATCCCCAAAGCCCCTGAAGAAGATGGTGCACTTATGCAATGGCCTGGGGCCTTCCTGTAGAGCTGGCCCCAGGCTGGCACTTCAGACTCTGTTCTATGCTCTAAAATCTTGGTTCCAGCATGCTTTGGTATCCCACTGTCTGTCACTTGGCATGGCAGGACACACCTCAGACCATTAAAACCCTGGGGCTTTGGGGCATGGCAGAGAGCAGTTGGCTGTGTATAATTTAGGGCCCAGACTGAGTAAATCAAGGCACTTTCAACTCTTGATTATAGAACTGACAAGTGAAAAGTCTTACTCCTAGAAGACCTTTGTATTTGTCTGGTGAATGTCTTTCTGTGTATTATCACGTACCTCCTTGAGTGATCTAATAGCATAGTAAGGGAGAAAAAAGTTCTTCCTGAATTATGTCTATATTGTAATATCTTTTTGCACTTACATTAAAGTGTATAACATTTTATGGAGAAGATCTGAATAGCCTGTTTTCTCTATGTGCTTCTGTATGTGGAGAAGCTAGTTAAGCATACTAAAAGGAAACTTGGAGTATCATAAGATGTTAGATAGGAGACTGTTATTGCCCTAACATAAGGCCACTTCTCTGTCTGACATATATATGTATTCTGAAGAAAGTTTGCCTGTGTTACAGATATCTCCTGTGATGGAAGCAGAAGAATTAACTAGTGATATATTAGCAATAAAAAATATCATCCCGACAAGAGGTGATATCTGGGCCACATTTGAAGTCATTGAAAATGAAGAGTTAGGTAAGTGATTTTCATGCTAGGAATTTTTAAATTCTTTATAGTATGAAGAAATACTTTCTCTGTGACAAGTCATTGCTAACATTTTATGTTTTCTAAGTATTGACTTCTCATTTTGAAATCCCTTCTACCTCAGTGCATGTGCTATTATGTTATTGCCACTCGAGGTCACCCTCCTGTGAGTTTACTCATCTCAATAGATTATTTTATAGACTATAAAAATACAGTGCAAAGCATTAGGCATCCATGTTGCCGCCTCAGAAAATAAGGTCTTTGTTTCTAAGGGCAAGCAATGTGATCCAGAACAATATTCCCAGTGTCACCACCACCATCCACCTTATTCCTGTATGCTACTTATTTAACAAAGATAAAGAGTGTTAATTTAAGAGATTATTATTTTTTAAAAAAATTTTGTTTTAAACCTAGAAGTTTTTATTTTTTGCTTTTCCTTTTTCATCTATCTTTAGTAGAGAAGATCATATATTTTGCCATCTTTTATCTCAAAAGCAGAAGGATACAGAAAGCTTTCAAAATACCTTGACTACCGCAAGAGTCAAGTGCTGAATAAGCTTACCATTCTAATGACTCTATTTGGTTTTAAAGACCTCCAGGAAAAAAAAAAAAAGTTGTGCAGAACATCTTTGTACCTTGACTGTCTGTCTAGCTGATACCTACTAAGGTCTCGGGACCCTTTCAAGTACAGCTGTCAAATGGCCAGGAATAAAATCTTGCTACCTGCAAGCTCAGGATAAAAATTAAAATCAACATTGAAATACCCCATGATGTATTAATAAGAGTGTTACAATCAATGTTAGAATGAAATGAGATTATTAAATAACTTCACCTTTCATTATTCCATCTGGATGCTTTTGTACTTATTATCATGCACAATTCTTTAAAAATACAATTTATTTTAAAATGTTACTTCTTAATGTTCATTGTCAAGATTTAGCGACCCTGGTACTTAGGTGGCAGTTCACACTGTAGCACTATGCTCCCCCATAGTCGGGCTCTGTTTTCCCCATTCACAGAAAGTGGTCTGGCAAATGACCACTGTGACATCCATGGGGTATGCGCAGTGCATTTGCTTTACCGTACTGGCCTTCCTGTGGCATTTATTGTTAATGATCATTCCCTTTTCCTTTGAAGGTCTTGACTGTTTTCCATGCTGTGTGAATTCTCCTCCTGGCTCTCTAATCATTTTGTCTTATTTGTCAATAATTCTTCCTCTGACTATCCCCTAGGCAGTGGGTTTCTGTTCCAGTTTCCTTTGCCATCTTTTCACATTTTACATGTTCTTTATAATCTCTTCCATTCTTTGTGTTTGGCTAACATGGGCCAGCTGCTGTGTCCCAAATGCACGTTTTAGTCTTCTCCCAGCTGGGTCATCTGTTTACCTCCTTTAAAACCCAGATGAAGGGTTCCATCGCACTGTCTTACCTTTTTCATAGTGCCTATCACGTGCATTTTAGTCTCTTGAGGGGAGCTCCTTGGAAGGAAGGAGGGATCATCCTTATCCCTTGTGCTTGGCAACAGTGTTTGGTACATAGTTGCCATTCAGTTCAAATCCACTGAGTAAGTGAAGCACAGTGTTGCATTACTCTATGGTATACAGGCGGTACAGTCTTTTTATTTTTATTGTTTAATTTTAAGGAAAGGGTCTAGTTACCAGCTTCATTGTATTTGTGAGGAAAAGATAACTGCCAGTATTACTGCCAGAATTACCTTTATAAATCACAAACAGTATCATGTTGTTCCACCATTTAAAACCCTTTTATTATTTCCTCATTGCCTGTCTATCCTTCAAGATCTGGCTCAAATGCCCCTTCTTCCATGATGATGTTTAGATGAACGTAGTTCCCAATGATCTTTTTCTGATCATTTGCTTGTAGATCTATACTATTGCATACTATCTGACTTGAAGAATAGCAATGTGTATATATCTGGCTGTATACTAGACCATGTGTTTTAGGACATTTACCTTATATGTTAGACCTTTATAGCTCTCACTCCCTCTAGCATAGTGCACCGATATAGAATATTAACTACAAATATATTGTTACTGAGGTGGAAAAAATGTAGATGCATTCTGAATCTGAGTTATCTGAATTGTTGCTCCTTGGATAGACACACAAAAGGTGATTTCCTGCTTGTAGAGAAAGAATCACTAGAAGATCTCCTGTCCCTGGTTAGCTCTTAGAAGGCTGATTGTTTCCTCCATGCTTCAGTTTCAATTGTTTTTTTTTAGGAAATCCACAGCAGAATAGTGAATCATGGATTTTGGGCTAGGCATCCTCTCCCTATCACCGTTATTCTTTAGGGTTGAGTCAAAGCATATCGCTGTCACGTCATTAGAGCCCTGTGCCTTTGGGCATTGGTCCTCGCTACTGAGAGGAGCACGCAGAACAGACCAAGACAGGAAGGAATTATCTATAGCTGGAAGAAAAATTGTAGTATATCTGGAAACATTGTTACTAAATTCTGTCTTGGAAAATAAAGGGATGCTAACCCTGAGAACAACTGATGTATCAACTTGCATATGACAAATGAGTACATCACAAATGGTAAGATTGGATAGGGGAATTCATTTTTTGTTTCCTTCTCCCTAATTAAAAAAATACTGATAAAGTTATAAAAAGACTAGGAGACTTCAAGTTGTTTTGATTTGTGAATATCCAAATATATAATCAAAGGAACAGTCTTATATCCCAAGGAAGAATATATTTGATGGTGTTAAGAATTCAAATTTGGTATGTTTTTAATGATTGGCCAAGTGTTCAAACGGAAATTGCCAAAAGAGAAAACTAAGATTATTTTTAACACTTCTAGGAGAACAATGCTAAGAAAGTGACAAAGGGCCTGTGATTAGGTTGGCTTACTGAAGCAGATGGAAACTGTGTTTGCCACCTGACCTTCTGAAATGTTAAAAGCTTTATTTCTAGTAACATGCAGGATAAAGCAAAATATAAAAAGAAGATAAAAGAGAAAGCTTTGGGAGTCACAAGTGTGTAGTTGATAGGGAGAATGTCAGCAGGAAATTGGTGCTTTTTCTAATGTAAATATCCTCTAGGGAACAAAGAATCAAAAATAGATAAATAAATAAATGGACAAACAAGTAAACCAAAAGTGCTGGCTTTTATTTTAGGTGTCTGTACAATTTTAAATCAGAAGTACTCTATCCTGTCATTATCCAATGCCCCCTTTGTGTAATAAATATTTTATACGTTCCCTTTACTCCCCCAAGATAATCTATCATAGTCATTTTTTTAAAGTCAATATATACAATAATATAATTATAAAAATAAGAGGAAAACATATTCTAATATATAAATGCTCAGACACTCATATATGGTCAAAGATAATGAAAATAGATTCCTAAGACTATTGATGAAGTATTATGGATATGACAGCTACAAATGCAGATGATATAAGCATGTCAGTTTGTGACTCATGGAGCTTTGCCATCATTGGTAAAATGTTGTTTTAGGTCCATTCTGGCTGAAGTAACAGAATGCCATAGACTGGGTTGCTTATAAAGAACAAAAAATATTTTTCACAGTTCTGGAGTCTGAAAAGTCCAAGATGAAGGTTCCAACAGATTCAGCGTTTGGTGAGGGCCTTTTTCCTTGCTCATGAAAGGCTGTCTTTTCACTGCATTCTCACATGGTAGAAGGGCACTGTATGGGGTCTCTTTTGTAAGGACACTAATCCCATTCATGAGGCAGAGCCCTCATCACCTCCCAAAGGCTCCACCTCCTAATACCATCACACTGGAGACATATGGATAGGGAGGGGGGACACTCAGACCATAGCAAATGATAGACATGATCTTTTTTCCTTATATGGTAGTCAAATTCCTGGAAAAAAATACGTTATATTAAAACCATACACACATTTGAAGAATTATATCTAAAGCTGAGCTAGCTTCCAGGCTCAATTAATAAATAAGTAGGCTTTGTCTCTAAATGAAAGTCTAGTGGAACATTTGAAATTTGTATTGGGTAGAAAAAAGAATCCTTTGTCTCATTCTTTGAAAGATGCCAAGCATCTTTGACCCACCACTGTCTCCAATCATCAGGACAAGTTGAAACCCACCCTAGGAGAGCATATCACCTTCATCAATAGCTAACCTAAAGTATGCTGTTATTTTAATGCTTTGCCTTAAAACTGATCCTGTCCTCTGCCAATGTAGCCCCATAAGCTCTATCTCTTCACTTGCCTAAAAACATTAACTGCTGGAGGGGCCTCACTGACTTCTCAGTGGGGCTCTTCACTGAGTGGTTCAAGTTTGTGGGGCAGTTACTTTATATGCAGCAAGGTCATAACAAAATGTTTTCTTATTTCTTCTTCAATAACTACTGTGATATGGAAGATCTGTTCTCATTTTCAATAAGGATTCTTTTCAGCCCTTTTCTTGAGGACAAAGAAAGTGTCATCACCCTCTGATTAGGTGAACAGGATAAAGACTTACACAGCTCTGTTTGGCAGTAAGAATACAATTTTGGGGGAAGTCATAATTGTTCCAGGAAATCCTGTGTCATTACTGCTGGAAATTTAAGAATGATATCTGTTATTTCAAGTGAAAAATGGACAGCTTTCTCTTCCATGAGAGAGGCCAGATCTATTCCGTAAACCTGATTTTAAACTATTAATAATATGACTTAACCTAGTTAAAGAACTACCTCTTAACCTGTTTTTCTCATAACTACACTGAATTTTCAGCAATTTCTGTGCTATAGATAGTATGCAAATGAATTAGTTATTTCTACTAATGCCCAATGCCAGATGATTTACATATCATATAATCTATCATGACAGATGGTTATAAATGTAACCATAAATAAAAACTTGTTTATTTGTAGGAATTTATTTACCAACAATGATGACTAATTTTTTCCTGCCTCTTACCTCTTTCTGAAGGTAGCTTTTAATGCCATTTTATAATTGTAGCATATGATACTCTTAATATTTGTCTTTTAATCCCATTGTTCAGCTCTCTTTTTATACAGGAACTTGGGTAGTCAAGATTTTAACTCTCTCAAGTATTTCACATTATGATACTGATGTGAAAAACATATTCGACTAATTTTTTGCAAATAGATATTTGCCCATTCATCAGCTGTTATGTATTTTCATATAACTAAGAACACTTTAGAGTTATCATAGTATCTACTTATGATAGTGACCCTCTTTAATATAAAATTCTGATATTAGAAATCTCATTACCAATTTAATCTTATAAGAAACAAGAGTAAGCTTTTATTTCAATCCAGATCCTATTTTGTAGTTAAGAATACATTCTTCTCTCCAAGCCAACTGTGGTATCATCAGTTTTCTCAGGTGCAAAAGTTGAAACTATCTTGCTATTATTTCCTTACCATCTTCTCCCTAGGGGAAATCTCAAGGGGGAAGTGTGAAGTGACATTGATTTTTCACTTTGCTTATGTTTCCTTATTCAATCCTCAAAAAAATAGTGGCAAGTTAATATTTTTTACCCCAAGGTACCTGTGAGAAAATCATTGTATAGTGGTTTACATATCACCCAAAATAAAGCTAAGTATAGTTGTTAATATTTGGGGGCTGTAAAGTCAAATATATTTGAGCTTCAAATCCCCTGTTCCTTGAACCAACTGTTTAACTTTAGGCAAGTGGCTGAATCTCTCTGATCTTTGGGTTCCCTTGCATGTGATATATGAATTATAATAATATCTAATTAAGAGTGTTTAGGTAATTAAAAGTGATAACTGGTGCAAAATATCCAGTATATCATATCTGATATAGGTGTTATTCTAGAAGTGCCAACTGTTAAGGGGATCAGCAGTATACCAGAGTTTACATATAGTGGAACCAAGAATTATGTAACACCAAATTTAAAGAGAGTGCTTTTCTATAAATAGTTTTATTTAAAAATACAGTTAGTTCTAATTATAACCTCCATTAATAGAAGTTAACCGATATGACATAATCAACAGTTGGATTATAACTTTGGTAAATTATGGGCAATTATAATCTTTGCCAAACCTTTTAGAAAATTACTTGAAGTAAAATAGGATTGATATGGCATAAAAGATCTTACCTGATTTTACAGAGAATTGTATTTTGTCTGCTGATCCATTTGCAAATATTTTCTGTTAATTGTAGACCACCATTCATAAGATACTTCATTCCTCAAGTATTTATTAAACATCTATTATGTATTCGACATTCTGCATTTATAAACAAAAGGTAGATTTGTTTTCAACATGTGTGGCACAGTTGCTTGTTTTGTTTTTGCTTTTATTTTTGGGGTTTTTTGGTTTGTTTTTTTTTGTAATTGCTATCATCATAATGAACAGGCTTGCTCCAGTAAGCACAAAATGCACAACTGCATTTCACTGTACTGAATAGTAAGCAAAAATCTGGTTATTTATACTGAAAGCAGAAAATTCTTTTCTATGGACCTCGGATTATTGGTAAGTTCTGGAGTGCTCTGGTCATAGCAGGGGAGACCAGAATTAGAAGGATATGATTATATTTATTCTTTTTTACTTGATTTTATTACCAATTAAAGTATCATTGTTCGTATATGAATATGATGCTGTTGGTGCTCATTTTTGCTTGCCATTATCAATCCTACTTTAACCCAAAATGAAAAGCTCCACTGCTGTGTGCTTTGCATTAGGAGGCTATGGAAGAGTTGGGGTGACTTACATATGTATATCAGGAAAAATACATCATCTTTATATTAGAGCTTATGTTCTTTATTTCAGTTATGCTATTTTCAGTGTACTGTGAAAAAGGTTTTAATTTCTTTTTTGTCAGCATATGCTTCTGTTGTAACGTTTTATTAGCTGATTGGCATATTTTGATCAGCAGAAAGCTCTCCTATGAAGCTTTGATTGTAATTCTAAAAGCTCTTTCTTTAACTCTGTGCTAAGAACTTGTGATGCATTTAAAAATATTGTCTAAAACAAAATATATATAGATGAATATCAAGGAGAAATTTTTAAGATGTCATCAACTTCTTGCTTTTGGTCTGTTACATTTAGTGTATAATCCTGACACATATTGTTTCTGATTGATAGTTCCACTAGTGGCTAAACATAGATTACTCAGTTATATTTTATGATTATTTTCATATGTTCTCTATTGAAGTTATATTTTATAATTTCATATTAATTGACTGACAGTATTAGCTATAAGCTGTTCACAAGTATTGAACAAACACTATAACATGCCAATCATGTTGGGATAAATAAAGAATTAACTAAAGTTATTACTACTGGACAAGATTAATTTCTCTAGTCCTTTCACAATTACCTAATTGCATATGCAAAAGAGCGGATTTCTATAAGCAAACCAGAATATTACCTAAATTAAAAAGAAGGTAGAGTAAGATAATGGTTTATTGTACAAAGCAGTATTATTTCAGAGTTTTTTATCTCAGGTACAGCATCTCTGAATTTTTTTTGAATAGTCGGGTAACAAATGTCCCTGCATAGATTGATTTGTACAGTAAATTTTATTATATGCTTAATGCTGTTCTAGGTATAGAGTCTCTTGTACATAGTCCTAGCGCTATTATTGTGTAACACAAGATATGGTAATATTTATTGTTGCATACAGATCTTTTTCAAGGATTTTTAGAAATTCACAATTATAAAAATTCTCTCTTAATTTTTTTTTCAATTTGATTTGGTTTTATTTTTGCAGAGCGCCCTCTTCACTACACAGAAAATGTGTTGGAGCAGGTGCTTCAGTGGAGTTCGTTAGCTGAACCTGGCTCTGCTTATCTCGTGGTGAAGAGATTCTTAACCACTGACACAATTAAACACTATAATGGTAGGTGCTGTTACTTCACACTGCAACCAGGATTGAAAATTCAAGTGGGTAAAGGATAATTATTGTAGCACAAGTGTTTTTGAAAATAAAGAAAAAGAGTAGCTAAATACAGAATCTACTGACATAGCATTGTAAAACAGAAAGACTGTATATGCAGGAGTAAAAATAAATGCCAGAGTCAGAATTTCCTGGAGGGTAGCACTCTGGCAATAGTTGGCTAATCTGATGGTACCAACTTAGTTTTTGGAAGAAATGTTTATATTTTTAGGGGTTTTTGTCATGCTTAGGTGTTTGCCTAATTTTTAGGGAGCTGGTAAATCTTCCTGAATTATGTCTACCTTTCAGAGTTCTCTGGGCGTTCAAGAAGTGCAGTTTATGCAAACACTGACATGGAGTGCTTATTGTAATTTCACTTATTTTGTGATGATATTGGAAAATAAATAAGTACAAAATAAAACTTTTCCTCTAAGGATACCTGCCTTCCTACTAGGAAAAGGCATGCACACATGTAAGGTTCAACAAGGTGTCGCCAGCACAAGGGAACCGCCTAAGACTGTTCCTGATCCTGTGTAAGGTATCGGAACACGTTTATTTTGAAACCTTGGTTCTTCTCTTGTGTTGTCACTACCTAACAGATTACAAAAGATTTCCTCCTGGTACCGTATATAAATCAGCCCTGAAGGCAAAGGATTCACATTTTATAAGGTGAAATTTATTACAACTTTTATGGTTTACTAATAACCATTACTATTAACTTATCACGTATCATTAACTGAGCTCTATACTCACCAAAGGTCATTTAAACTTTTTTTAAACTTCCCTATGAGTTGTATCATTTGAATTTTACAAATAAGGAAAGAGAAGCCCAGAGAAATGATGTAACTTGTCCCAGATTCACAGAGTTACTAAATATTGAATTTGAGGACAGATTAATCTCCTGATTAAAAAGAAAAAAGTTAGGGAGGTTGCTACAGCTCTTAAATGCCATAAGCCTACTAAGAATGATGGCAGGCTGACCAGCTAATAGCCACAGGCCAGTAAATTCTTAGTTGTAACAAAGCTAATCTGATTTCATGATAATGTAATCATTATCATTCTGTTCTGGCTGCTATGGTCTTTCTCATAGTCTGGAGATTGAGTCCAAGATCAAGGTGCAAGCATGGTTGGTTCTGGTGAGAGCCCTCTTCCGGGGTGCAGATTTTATTACTTCCCTTTGAACCCTCACATGGCCCCATGGCAGAGAGCAGTAAAAGGAAGCAGGCTCTCTTGTGACTTTTATAAGGGCACTGATCCCGTTTGTGAGGCGTTACCTTCATGACTTCATCTAACCCTGATCACCTCCCAAAGGCCCCCCTTACTTGTACCATCACATCAAGAGGTAGGGTTTCAACACAGTAATTTTGGGGGACATAGACAGTCAGTCTATAGTACTGCCCTTTATATCTTATGGACATGAAAATATTTTAACAAAATGCAAGCAGTGTTACAACTTCTGTGTCATTCTGGTCTTACCAGCATCTAAATAAACAGAACATGTATTATTATTTTTGCTGTAGAAACTTACCCTTTTGGAGAATTTTATCTTACTTTAAATTCTTTATTGCAACTGTATGTGATTTGGGCCACATCCTCCTATACCTCTCAAGAATTGCAAAGAAATTTTCTCTGGTCATATGAATGCAACATGCATCATGTCATAGAACAGTGGTTCTCAGGTAGGTGTGGTTTTGTCCCCCAGGGGACATTTGGTAATGTCTGGAGATATTTTTGGCTGTCCAGTTGGGTGGAGTGGTGTTTCTGGTATTTAGTGGGTAGAGACCAGAGATGATGTTAATCATCCCACAACACACAGGACAGCTTTTTGTGCTAAGAATCATCTGGCCCAAAATGTCAGTGGTGCCCTTTGGAGAATCTTTGATGTAAGTAATCTATGGAATCTATTCTTGTTCTTAAATTCTTTTATTCTTTCATTTTAAAATTGGGATAAAGACCTATCACCATTATGAAATATATATAACAGGTTCTCATGTTTTCTTTTAAAAAATAAGTCCATCTTTTCAGGTAAATTTTTATTTTCTGGTGAGAATTTTCCTTTTCTTTGTAATATTCCTCTGAAATGTCTCTAATTATCCATATCTAAATATCCAAATAATTCAAACCCACACCTAGACATAATACCTTATTAGCTCTTGCTAGAATGCTAGGGGACTGGCTATATGAATAAAAATAAATAAGAATAAGATCTTAACAGGCTATGATATAAAGGGAGGTTTTGTGTAGGTAGGGGTGAGGGATAACCCAAAGCAAGGGTACCATTAAGTGCTGTTGATCTTTGAAGAAAAAAAAATCAACAATGTACACATTGAGCTGGTTGAGGGTGACCACACCTGAGTAAACTCTTTATGCTGTCTAAGGACAGGAAGAAATGGTAAAGTGGCAAACCATACTTTGTCCACAAACCAGGTACAAAGGTTAGGTATGATAATGATGCCTCACATATGCTGTGTGTCTTTTTGGGATAAGGAGTGTGCCCTTCTGTTGTGAAAGCATCAAGCCTCTGTAAGGTCTAGACAAAGCATCTTTCATAAAAACTGGAAAATTCAGGCAGTGGAAAGCAAACTTAACTGTCAGTTTCAGAAAACTGGATGGACCATTCTTTCTCTAGAGTAAAAGTCAGCAACCTTGTGTTACTCTCCTGTCTCCATTCCTCTAGCAGGGTGGCAGCTATAAAACACACCCTGATTCTACACTGTCCCAACTTTAGTTTGCCAAACCAATAAGCAAGTTGCTATTATAATATCTATGGTTCTTTCTACCAGGAAATGATGTCTCTTTGAATGAAAAAAAAAAAAGAATCAAGTTTAGAGTAACACCATCTACAAATACATTAATTGGGCCATTTCATATTAGTGGTTACAGATTTTCAGTCAAAAATGGGACTACCTACAATATAAATAATACATTTTTAGTTTTCTAGCCAATAAAATCTTTATAAATGTTTTTAATTAGAGTTTGATTATTTACATTCAGATTGCCAAAGCAAAATCATCTCTTTCATTAAGGTTGGTTCTCCATCTGTGTGAATTTAGGATTGTCATTTTAAAGAAGCTCTGGCCTGTTTGATTTTAAATCAGTTTCTCAAGTCATAATTTTTTCCTATAGTTATGGAGGACACTTTCTGATAGATCTTAGTCTAGTTAGATATTCGGTCTACTTTGTCTCTGTCTGGCAAATAACTCTGAGTTAATCACAGCGACCACCTACTCCAGAATTATTGCTTCATTCATTACATCCACTACTCCTTAAAACTGGGACCTAAAAGGAAAATAATGAAAGTAAATTGAATAGGATTTTCTGTCAAATTGTTAGGAGGAAAACTAGAATCACCTCAGAAATGCATTGCTCTTCACATCAGAAAGGGAAAATGTTAAAGATTTTTCCCCTGTATTTAAGATTTTCTTATTCTAATCTGAAGGCTATCAGCAGAGTTTGAAACTACATTTGAGTAGTTGACTGCAACTATGTTTTCTCTCAGTAGCAGTAGCAGAAGGGTTAACATTTTGTTAAAACATATATATGGTAGCGCTACATGTCCTTTGCACCCTGTCCCTTCATACTTGATACCTAGTTGCCATAAATTTTACTGTTTACCCATCCCTTTTTCTATTTGTGGATGTATACACACAAATGCAGAGTTATATTTCATTAATTATATGATTTTCTGATTTGTGTTTTATAAGCATGTACTCTGTGGTTTGACATGTTTCAACACCTTATTAACTTGAGAATTCTTTCAGATAATAAGTTTAGGGGGTTTAAATTTCCTTAATTTTCTCACTTTATTCAAACAATTTAAAATGTAGACATCACATATAGGAATAGATTTTAGAATTCTCCAACACTTAATTTCAGCTCATTCATTTAAAGTAATGAGGTAACAGTCTACTTTATGGAAGGATATGAGAGTAAATGAATTTTCTGTTGCCTCTACTTAAAAATCAATTCTGTTTTCAAAAATAGCATTTTATTTCTTAGAAACATTTTGTGCCATTGCCATTACTGTAATGAGGAGTTAACTAAGTTGAAAAGAAAGATAATAGTCCTCAAATTTCTTTTCTACTCCATAGATTATGACTGAGACATTTTGATAGAGGGAATAAAACTTCATTTAAATTGCCATTTAGATTTTTTCATAGCTAATCTTATTAGACCATCTTTTAGTATCATCTTTTATATTGAGTTAAGCTTCAGCAAATCTCTATCATAAGTAAACTGTAAATGTACACCTTCTGTAAGACTCCAGAATAAATAATAGTATGTGTCGCTAAAGCCTTATTTTAAGCACTAAAGTTCTTTAAAATTACCACAATAGAGTGGGATACATCGGAATCAAGTTTTAATGATCTCAATGGGGAGGAAATACTTTTTAGATATAAGATGCAACTCAAATGCAGATCCCTGTGGGTTTCTAAATTTAGATTGCTACATATGACAGATGCTTTGGAATTAAATTTGCATTAGAATAGTTCAAAATGCAGCTGCTTCTGGCAAATTCAGACCCGGAAAACTGAGCCATCCTCTATTAACTGACTTTAAAAAGTTCCAGCAAAAACAGTATGAGTCCATAAATCATAGCGTAGCTGAAATAAGTTACATTCCACTCCCTATCAAATGTTTTTAAATCCAAAGGTACGTAAAAGTTGAAAGTTTTAACCTCATCCACTTCAAGCAGAAATATCTTCTTGGAAATTGGTGATAGTATTGGATATTCACCAAGCGTGACAGTCTTACCTTATTCTACTGGTGTGATTCTATAGTGAGAAACCAACATGTAAGTTTCTATTAGGAATCTACCAGGTATCTACTGTGCAAAATTTAAAGGATTATTCAGCATTATCTTTCCCCAAAAGGAACAGAAATCCAAATGTATGAAGCCTATTTTAAATATAAAACAACAAACATAACATGTAGTGCGTGACCACTGTAGGCCAGGGCATTTATGAAGGACTAAAGCACAGAAAAAATGGTTCAACTAGACGATCATTGACATCTATTTCTTCTAACACAGAATGTCTTTCATTCAAGGAAATCTCATTCCTTGTTTAGTTTTTCTTGTATGTTTTGTCCTCCCATAACAAGATTATGTCTTAATCTATTCTTTTGCTCACTAAAAGTACATGTTAAGTAAACTTTTCTAAATATAAATGATTAAAACACTTTGTAAATGAGCAAGTACTGACAAAACTTCACAGTTCTGCAGACTCATTTTTATCTAGATAGTTAGGGAACATATTCCAAAGGAAATTAGAATTGTATTATTAGCAAGAAAGCTGTGTATATCCTAGATTTCTTCATTTATACGCTTCCTGAGACACGAAGATAGGGAGAATAGAAGATGTGGTTCATTGGCATGATGAAAAGGGTGGGGTTACAGCATTTAGTTTGGGATGTGTTGGGTTTCAGTTGTCCCTCCAGTGTCCAAGGATATATGTCTACAAGGAACTAGGTACTTACTGCTGTGAAGTACATGTGTGGCAGTGGTTTTAGCTTTGAGAGAATGCAAGGTGAATTCAGTTTTAGTGTTAAAATTAGAGAGATGAGCATAGAGTGGATAGAAGGGAGATGGATGTATCAAGTGGTGCCCCGTCTGTGAATGAACAGTCAGAAAGGTTAAAGGAGAACAAGGACAAAACAACGTTATGGAAATCATCAGAGTAAGTTTTAGGAAAATGAGTGCTTAATATTGTCAAATGGAGCACAAGGTCAAGAAAGGCACCTGAGCATGTATTGTTATTGTGGTGGTGATGGTGGTGGTGAACCATTACTTGTAAGAGAAGTGTCTCAGTACAGAAGACAGAATTCAGTGTTAGATATGAAGAGACCTCAATTGTAATTCTAGGATAGTTGCTCTCTAAGCTTGTCACAAGACCTTTGTGAGCTAGAATTTTCTCACTTATAAAATGACCTCATATTATATGTGCTCCCTACTTTAGAAAGTTTCATGAGAATCACATGAGATGAAATATGTGAACATTTTGAAAAGTCTGAAGTGTTTTCTGTGTGTTTATTAGGAGTATGCTAAAACCCACACTGTAATTTAATAGAAAAGAGGTATTACATTTAGTATACAAAATTTCATGTCAGGAACAGTTCTTTGTAATTCAGTGTAATAATAAACAGAAAAACTGTGTTCTCCTTTTTACAATTTGCTGTCACTAAAATGGCATGGACTCTCTGGCACTTTTCTAGTCAGTCCTCTAACAGTAATGACATTTGCAATTTTGCTACTTATGGAGAATCTTGTTAGAGAAGGATATCAGCAGGCTACTAGTTCTATTAAACATTGCTTCAATACAAGTAGCATAAAGGAAAATAGACTTGGAATGGCTGAGTAGGGGGTACATATTTGGCTTTTATTAAGAAATAGATTACTTGAAAGCAGGTATTTTGTCCAGCTTGGTTTCTCTTCAGTTGTACAACTGAATTTTACTAAAATACATTTTTAGTGAACGTCATATAATGAGTGCAATACATCAGGAATTCTTCTTGCTCCAAATTATAAAGAATAATATGTGTTCTTTACTCTCTATCAAACAAAGGAAAATATGCATACCTTTTAATTTGGAAGAAACTTTTAGATGTGGTGCATGTATTGCCAAATATCATTTGGTTGTGACATATTTCTAAGAGGATGTCTCTTGTGGAAAATGTCCCTTTGCCGTCTTCAGCTCTTGAGTATATGAGCAGGGGTGGAGCATGGAACAAGGAACTTTTTCAGATGATGTACATGCCTGAGGACATACTTTGCCAGCAAAAGAAGAGATACACATAGAGACCATGAAAAATAGACCCATTGGTTGTATATCTCCCTTGTTATTACTCAGATCATATATAAGAGAGATTAAGAGATAACAGATAGCAATAGTTCATAGTTACTGTGCACTTACGGCATGCTAGATGCTGGACTGAATGCTTTCTATAGAGCATCTCATTTCCTCTTTCTAGTAGCCTTAGGAGCTACTAATTAGTATTTACAAGGCCTTTTACCAATAGAGAGATTAGGATATGGAGACATAACATTACTCCCCCAGGGAAACCTGCTGGTAAATGGAGGAGCAGGGATTAGAGTGAAGATCTTCAAATCCAGGCCATATTCTCACCTAAATTAATTACTATACTGAAATCAAAGATAAATCAGATTCAGTTTCTTTAAATTCTTAAATACTCAGTCTAATTATCAGACCTTTGGAAGGGCACTTCTCTCTGTATTGATTACTACAGACCTCTGTATACAAAGAAAAATGGTGTCTGTCCTTCATTAATTAAACAAGCAATTACATTGTTCTTGCTATATGCCAAGCACTGATCTAAACATCTCACATACCAAGTCCACTGGGTGAGTACTATGTGGATCCTCCATTTTGCAGTAAGGCAGCTGAGATTTAGAGATTACTGCCCGGGATCCAGTGGAGGATAAGACTGTCATGCAAACCCAGGCAGTCCAGCTCGAGAGGGTGCTCTTTGGTCATTGTGCTGTGTCAGCTCTCACATCGTTTGGGGAGGAAAATCCAAAGCACACATTGTTTTAAAAAGCAAATATGAAATGATTATGTATTTAGGAGCTAAATTATGGAATAAATATGACTTTTTTGTATTCAAGGGCTGTACTGAAGTAGTTATAAAAATCTCCATGGGTGAGTTGAGTACACAAGTAGGGATAGAATTTATATAACAAGCAAGCACAGTGGAATTTCTCTCATGGTCATTCAAGTAATCAACTTGAGTCATGTCATACTGTAGAAATAAAAATTGCTTTTCCAAGTAATATTATAATCAACTGAATCATAAATATTGTATTTTAATATTTTATAGAGATAGGTAGGAGGAATCCAGTTTATTTAGCCCTTTAAAAGTTAAGAAAAGGAATTTAGACTTTTAACATTAGGAAAGTAAGACTTCAAATAGTAGAAAGGTAGGGCTTTGAACCAGGGGAGAGATGTCATGAGAGAACACTTTGCATAATGTGAATCTGGAATCATATGCTGGAGCCATTAGAAAAGCAGGCAGAGAGTTACAGAATCCTGGAATCCAGGTATTAGGTAGAAAAGGCAGGGGTTAGAGTGATGACATTGAGAATGAAGTAGAATTGAACCCCAAAGAGAAATTCTGGAAGAACAATGGCTGAATTGCTAGCTGACTGAACATGAAGGATAAAGGGAGTTATATTTTAGAAATACACCCCCAAATTTGTTTCTCCCTGCCCTACTCTCTGTCTCTCACACTCTCTTCTTGTCTCTGTCATCTCTCCTCAGAACTCTCCCCT
The DNA here is from genome assembly GCF_040802235.1 of Manis javanica. NCBI lineage: Eukaryota > Metazoa > Chordata > Mammalia > Pholidota > Manidae > Manis > Manis javanica. The sequence continues at coordinate 144,728,056 of NC_133160.1, forward strand.
CTCCTCCATTTTATTGGTATTAGGAATTGTGCTGTTAAGGAAAAATGACATTAGCAAATAGTTTAAGAACTTTTATGGTGTCAGTTTTATTGTCTGGGTCAATATGTTTGTTGTCTTTAAATAAATTTGGCCATTTTGTTTCTTACATGTGACTTCTAAGGGCTTTTCTAATTAATAACAAAATTATAGCACAATTTAATTAATAATCAGGTTTTTTTTCTTACCCACATTGTTAACTTTAAAGACTCCTCACTAAACTCCAACCAAGCCTTCTTATCCTAGCAGTCAACAAGAAAAGAGAGAGGGCTTTATGATTCTTTAGCGAAAGCAGTATGCTAGAATTTGATTGTAATGAAAGACAAAGAAGGTTGTAAATGAAATTGTACCTATTAGGATACATTTCAGAATCTTTCTCTGAAAGAATTAGTGCTCTGGGGAATGCATCAAATCTTCAGGTCTGTTACACTTGCAAAAAAAAAAATTATATTTCCCAAGTTGCTTACTGAATGGCTTCTTTTAGTACATTATGTGCTGTAGCTGGTTTCTTTTCTAATTAAAACAAATATACATAACATATCCTATTGTATTTCTTTCTTTTTAAAATTCTTACTGCATGGAAATATTCCATACTTAGTAACTTGTATTATACCATGCCTAGGATTTATAGCATGGACCATATGACATGTGATATCATTCTTTTTGATTGGACCAGAAGGATCCAGTAGATATTGGATAACTATAGCAAAAGGTGGAGCCAGAAAGACTTCTGTGGCATTAGAAATAGTAGCGTTCTTGAAGTTAAGAGCTAGGTAAATTTGACATCTAGAAAGGTCAGTGTACTATGAAAGAACTATGTATATAGTTGACCAGACTCCAAGAAAGAAAAAAGCCCAAAGACAGCATGGAGACAGGAGTTCTGGCTAGAATCTCAAGTTCTAAAGCAGAGATCTCACTGAAAACACCTCAACTCCAGCTAATTTGGAACTCCAGCTAATATGGAACATGCAGGGCATGAAATTGTATTCTAACAAACTAGAGTAGAACTCAAATCTGGACAGGGTCTGGACAGCCAGTACAGTGGGCACAGCTGGCATGTACTTTGTACTGAATCAGGTTTTCTGGAGCAAGGGATCTTAATAATCTTTCTGCCAGGATGATGGAAAGGCAGTGAAAATATGAAAGTGAAGTACCACAAAGTTGGGAGACCAAGCAGTCCTGGGAAAGCTGGGAAAAGTAAATTATTAGAAGCTATTTAATTCAACTTTAGTTTATTACACACTGAGGCATACACGCAGTGTCCCCCCAAAGTATGTAGTTTGATTTTGTCCTTTAAGTGGTGGGTAATTTTTCTACTTATTTTAATATTTTGAGAGCAGACAGAAATTTAGTTTTGTGAGAGCTTTTAGAGATTCTTTTAAGTATTTAATATTTATCATAAAACTTCATATTGCAAAGTTCTTTTGGTTCTTCCCTCTTCTCAAATCCTTCCTCCTGAGTCTCTTAATAGTGTGTGCTTCAAGATTTAGCTAATATACTCACTTCCATATGATGATGACTAAAATAAATTTTAACAAACATACACCCAAAGATATTTTTTCCCTAAGCCTTTTTTCCTCTTTGACCTATAAATGAATGTTTACTTAGACACTGGACATACAATTATTCTGTATTGGTAAAATTGGAAAAGTTAATTAATTTGAACAAAAATATAAATGAAAAGTACAATCAGAAGATCTAAATGGAATATGTTTAGCTCAAGCAATATGTATTATCTATATCTCACAACTGGATTATAACTGGTTTTTTTTATGCTTTACCTATTTCCAAACCAGCAATATCATAAATGCCTTTCTCCACTTTCCTGTTCTAAATCAGCTGAATCACTAAGTCTACCTGATATGTTCTAAATTGCTTACCATGCTTCTGTTAGGAAATATAAGCACTGTTTGCTAGTCCATGCTTAGCAATTTGTTTCCAACACTGCACTGCAAGTCAGAGACCATCTCTATCTGGTTTAATATCTATTACTAGCATCAACTGCATACTAGCCCCTCAATCATCGTGAATAAATAATCAAATGGATGTAATTTGAATTTCACTGAATACTAGTTTTACATATGCATATTTTTTCTTGATCTTTCAGTTGTATTAAAATGTCTTCTTTCAAATGTTTTAATTGGAAAAGTATTTTTAATTTAAATAGAAGTTATTTAGCTATAAATTAACATTTAAAAATTTTTCTTTTCTACGGGGTTGAATATTAAGAGATTATGACAGAAGACAAATTTTACGGAGGTGTTTATCAGAAATTATTTTAAAGTCACAAACTCCTTGAGAAGAATCTATTTTAGTATGACAGTGTAATTAAAAGAATTATCTGTGGCCAGTATGTATATCAGGAAAACTGTTAGAGTTTGATAATTACCTTTGGGTATTGGTGGTTAGGATCAGAGATGTGATCAGTCCTGGGGAATTTTGCTCCCAGGTAGTCCTTTCATTTTCATTTTTGAGTTAAAAGAAACTATTTGCATTTTTTAAAAAACTTTTGTTTTCTTATGCTAATTGTAATTGTAAACATCTGTGTATTGTTTGCCGTATACGTAAAGGTTTTTCCCAAACCAAGGGATTGTTAGGATTAAAAGTTTTTTCTGAAAGCATTCAAGTAATTTGTAAATTTCAGAAACAATGCATGAATGTTTAAAAGTGACATCACCTAATGCCAGGATATTGCTAGAGTTCCTACTCCTGATATGGTGTCTGGCCCCACATCTTTTATGGACATTATATGAGAACCACAACATTCTGCAGGATAGGTGCCATGACTCCCGCTTTACAGGAAAAACAGGAATTGACACCACAGTGACCATGTCATGGCTCTTTGGCTTTAGGTTCCCTTTCTTTCCACTTTTCTTCAGTTCTCAAATTTAGGCATTTGAAAATTTTCTGGATTTCAAGGAGAAAGTTTAGTAGAGATATGGTAAATTGGTTGATAAATTTATACAAATAGAAATTGGGGGACTTACCAAAAAGTTTTTTTCTAAAGTAGAAATAGTTGAAATGGTTTCTAAGTGTGGGACATGGACAGTATTGCACATGAAATATAAGTGTTGTGAAATCCTCTACCTTAGCAGCTTTGCCTTTTACCCTTACCTGTTTCATAATGTGCAGGAATTTCTCCAGTGCCTTATTTAAGAATTCCCAGATTCTTGAGTCAAATATTGGAAGAGGTTTCCCTTTTCAGCTGTATATTTGCATTGTTTATGAAGTGCTGTTCAAACAATATAATACAAGTTGATTATGTAACTTTAAATTTCCTAGTAGCCATATTAAAAATATACGTAAATATACATATGTATATGAAGAAACAGGTGGTTAATTTTACTAATGCAGTTTATTGAAACTCACATATCCAAAATATTATCATTACAACCTATAATCAATATTAGAAAATTGTGATTTTTTTTTACCCTCTTTTGGTACTAAGTCTTCAAATCCAGTTTGCATTTTTTACTTGGAATATATCTCAATTGAGCCTAACCAGTTTAGGGTTCAAGTGTTCATTAAGACACTCACTAAGTGGACAGTATAGACAGGCCTATTTATTATAAATAGATTTAAATAGATCTAGTCACAGGTCTATGACTTGCCAACACTCCCCTGACACATGGTGTTCCCAGAAATTAACCTTATGCATCTTAATGATAGGGAGCAAGTTATTACTTTTTATTATCAAAACTGAAAAGATAGAAATGTTTTATATTCTATTCTAAATAAATAAAAAATGTACCTAACTTACAAAAGTAATGTTGTACTTTACAGAGAGGAAGTCCTTGGAAAGTATCAAAGAGGGAATCTTGAAAATCAAAGAAGAACCATCTAAAATACTGTCTGGAAATAAATTTCAAGACCGTTATTTTGTTTTACGAGATGGCTGTCTCTTTCTTTACAAAGATCTGAAGGTATTTGTATGAGTAGTATTTGACCATGTATATATTTTTGTGTGGTTATTTTTGTATGGGCATATTTTATACCTCTCTCATATACCTCTCTTTACAACCTGTCCTGGAAGTCAAGGCCTATCATAAATAAAAAATGCATAGTAAGCTGATGAGCTCTCTCAGCCTCTGGGAGATGACATTAATACACTCAGCAACACAGTGAACAACTTCATGTGGCCTTTCTGAGCACCTCACATTTTTTAGCGCCAAGATAGGACTTAAGTCCTAAGGAAAACTCTAATATGTGTTTTATAAAGTAGCATACAAATCACCATCTTAGTAAATAAAAGTAAGAGAGAATGTGTTATACCCTAAGGCAAAGTGGCTTGATTTTAGCTAATGGAAACTAATAAAATATGGAATAAAAAGGCAAAACTCAAATGTTAGAATAAATCTGATTAATGTATTTCCTATATGTTTGAGTTAACTGACTTGTAATATATTTATTAATTGAATCTTACTGATGTATCCCTATAAGTTTGAATTCCTTAAAAGCTTCTGTTAAAGAACTGTGGAATGGAGAGGGGAAGTAGAAATGAAAAAGAAGGAGTAGATAATGATACAGTGAATAATGATACATAAGAATAGTAAATTTAGCATCAGAAAAATCTCAAATCTGTTTAGTTGGTTGTGTGAATATGTAGCATAAACTCTCAGCCTCAATTTCTGCATATATAATGGTGATAGTATGAGTTTTGCATGCCTGCTTTATGCTTAAATAAGAATATATGTAAGTTATTCTTGAACTGTGAAGCATTATATATTATACTTATATATTATTGTTAGATATATTACATATATTATATAGATAGTAATAGTAGCATGTTCATCAAAAGATCCCACTAAGAATATGTATAGGCAAGTCCCAGACTGAGAAAAATATATTCATCATCCATTTATCTGAAAAGGATCCATACATATCCAAAATATAAAGAACTCTAAAGTCAACAATAAAAAGGCAACCCAATAAAAACTGAGGCAAAGTATTGAACAGACAGTGTACAAAGGACAATGTAACAGTCTGATAAACCATTGAGCCAAAAGTGCTCAATATCATTTGTTGTCAGGAACACACAAATTAAAACCACAAGATACTATCTTACAACCCAGTAAGCTTGATTTTTAGGTCTGACTAAAAAGCGCCAGAGTGACAACACCTGATGCTGATAAGGATGTTGATTAACTGAAACCCTCACAAATTACCAGTGAAAGGGTAAAATCACACTATCACTGTGTAGAAAAACTGTTTGGCAGTTTTCTAAATTAAGTTATTCATACAGCTACCTCATGACCCAGAAATTCTATTCCTAGGTAATATGGCCACAAAAACAACTGTTCAAGAATATTTCTAAACAGCTTTATTCGTAAAAGCTCAAACCTGGAGACATTCCAAATGTCCATCAATAGGAGAATGATACATTTATAAAATGGACTACTACTCAGCAATAAAAATGAATGAATGCAACAGTTTGGATGAATCTCAAATCCTTGTTGAGCAAGAGAATCAACACAAAAATGGTACTATATTAGTCTGTCCATAAGGAGGCTAAGACATGATAAACCATTTATGGATAGAAGTCAGAAGTTGCTTGCCTAAGGTGTGGCGAAAGGTTGCTGCAGAAGTGAGGAGATAAGTCAGTATGGTCCTTTCTGTGATAATAGAAATAAGTGTTCTCTATCCATTTTTGGGTGGTAGTTACATGGGTGTATACAGTAACATCTGTACTCTCTTGAGATTCAAGCAATACCTACACAATTATTTTAAATGTAGAGTGACAGCAGGATGTAAAGACACTTTTCCAAATTGAATTACAGAATTTACTTGAGTAAACATTGCTCACATACATCAAGCGTGTGGCACTTCCCTGTATTCTGTTGTGGAGATGTACAGAGAAAGACCAGACTGCTGACATCTATTAACATGTGATGAAGAAACAATAGTTAGGCAACTTTCCAAAGCCCTGTGGCTTCATTTTCTTGTGGCCTCTGTCGAGTTCTCCATGTGCTTTGACCACTTTGACTGTATGTCTCTCCAGCAGGGAAACCTCCACATGGGTGTAATTAAATCTTAGTAGCATTCCCACTTTGTGTATCATCTCATGTTAACTTTCTTCAAGGACAGTGCAGTGTCCAGCGGGGAGCTACCTGGACAGTATTGAATTCTGCAGCCCTTATCCCTATTCAAAGAGCTGTATTATACTGTACTTGAACCCCCATCTTGTCTCTCCATCTGACAGTTCCAGCAGGGAGTGTGTCTGGGTATCAAGTGATTGTTAGTATTTATTATCATTTGTTATCATTCTTTAGTTTTTTTCAGTAGAGGAAGAGTTGAGTTTGCAGAAGTAAGGCACATCAGAATTTGGAGTTGCGTGAACTGAACACACCAGTTTAAAATACTTAAGGTTTGTGTTCATGAAAGTAAATTTCATGAACAGCTAGTTATTCTATCTATCTAGAACTGAATCTGGTTGAATTTTGTTTGGTTTTCTTTTATGGGCCACCCACCTTGATCTTCATTAGACTGACTTCCTTAATCTTTGCCCTTCTCTGTACATAATGTGTTGGTTAAGGGTCACTTTTGTAGTTTGAAATCTTCTTAGAGTATTTAAAAACCAACCTGAACTTTGTAGTCCTATTAAGGAACTGACACATTGTGTAGCAACAGAAGTTTGCTAGAAACTAATAGCATTATTAATAATAATAGCAGTACAGTCAAAATAGCAACAAAAAACATTTGGGTGATTACTCTATGAAAAGCAGAGTTGTAAACTTGGATTATCTTTTATCTATGAAATTGGTACTATTATTATTTCTACTTTTTAGATGAAAAAACAGAGCATAGCAAGATACTTTGTAACTTGGCCAAGATGACATAGCCACTAAGTGACAGAGTCAGAATTCACTCCCAGGTGTCTGAGTTCAAAGGCTTTATGCAGGAACTTAACTAAAGAAACAATAATTTAGCATAATTTTAGCTTATTGTTTTTCCTGGCAGAATTTTACTTAAAGAGGATAAGTCTTTTTTCTTTAATTTAAACGGTACCAAATATTTTTGAATATGTCAATCCAGTTTTTTACGGTATTTCCACCCCCCAAGATGATGTAAATTTAAAATCTGCCACCAGGAAGCCTATTGATAGAGAAGTGACTTTTTTTTAGATGAACTGTTTTTGTAAGTGAGATGAGGAATCTCATAGCCCTTAACAGAATATGTTTTATTTTAAGACTTTGTATCTTTTTGAAAGGCTCAACCTGCTTAATCTAAGATAATTCATATAAACTGATAGTGACAACATTAAGATTTGGTGTGAAAGATTGTGTTTTATTTACATTTGAAATTAAGTTCCCCAGCTGTATTAAAGTATAATTGGCAAATAAAAATTGTACATATTTACATTGTACAGCATGACGCTTTGATACACACATACATTGTGAAAGTTACTACAATCAAGCTAGTTAGCATACCATTGCCTCACATAGTTCTTTAAGTTCCTTTTGTGTGTGTGTGTGTGGTGAGAACATTTAAGATCTACTTTCATAGTAAATTTCATGTATATAACACAGTATTAGGTATAGTCACTGTGATGTACATTAGATTTCTACAACTTACTCCTTCTGTGTAACAAACTTTGTACCCTTTCACCAACATCTCCCATTTTCCCTCCTCCCCTTCCCCTGGAAACCACCATTCTATTTCCTATGTCTATGAATTTGACTGTTTTAATTCCAAATGTAAGTGAGATCAAACAGTATTTGCCAGGAAGACAGTGTTCTTTAAAGACCCTGAACATATTTTGTTGTTGACCACAGTGACCTCAGATTGTGACATTATAGTCTGATTATTAAAAGTGTGAGAAAGTTATATTTGTACATCTGTCAGGATAGATTAATGCAACTGATACTTTAATTTGTACATTAAGGCAAACAGATAATGGTTTTCCTTTAAACACAAACTACTATTATTTTCAATATGTCATTTTAATTGCTGGTTATCTTTTTTATTTGCTGGCCTGTTCCTTTTAGTATTGATGGTTGTGTCATTGGCTGTGTTAACTTTTCAGTGATTTTATAGTAAATAATCAATAGTAAAAATACTCCTAACTTAGTTGAATAAAGATTTTGTTCTGATTTCAACACTTGCTGTTAATATATGTGTTCTGGTATATATTAGAAAATGATTAACTGAGAAGGGAGTAGAAATTACAAATTGGGAAGTATATTTGAAGAGACTGTGTTAATTAGAGGTAATTTATGAATACTCATTAACAACAAATTACAGTAATACACAGGAGAAGATAGGTTTTGTTTTGTAAGTTTTCCCTGCACAGAAAATGTTAATTAAAATGTTTTGAGACTTGATTTACATAAAAGGTGAGAAGTTTCAAAGAATATTACCATTATACTGTTAATGATATGAAAAAAGTAAATGGGTAAGGGGGCTATTAAAAGTTGCATGCACTAATAAGCAAATTCCTTTTAGCCACAAGAATAAGTTTTTAAGCACACTAATGTAATTGGCTTAGTTAAAAATTTCATTTTGAAATATAGTGCCTGAAGCAACAATTACAGATTCATAACACTCCAGTATATTGAACTCTTTGAAGAAATTCTCCAGAATATGCACATACCAAAAGAGAGAGTTATATAAAGTTCTCTTGCCAAATGAGATTTCTTTTTTTAGAACTTCCATTAGGTTCCATGTAGTTTCTCTTTATGCATATTCAGTTTAAAGATTGAAACTGAACAAGCTTTCCACCATTAATGATCTCCTCTCAGATTGTTATTTGTGTTCATTTTAGACAGGATCTCAATCTATTACCAAAACTACTACAAAATGTAGACAGTCCTGGACTTGGCAATGGCCCGTATAAATGTGGACTGCCTAGTTCAAGCACAGTGCTTCTCATTCTCAAATATGCAAGTCCCATCTTGCCTTAACTGCTAGAATTGTTGCCTGTCACCCTACCCTTCTGCCTTAGGACCGTGTCCAAGACAACAGCGTCTATGATGAGAGACATTAACCTCAGCTGTAATCAATCTGACTTCACCTCTGACAAAGGTGGCCAGGAGGCTCCTCTACTGTGTACAGTGAAGTTCTCTCCTTGCCTCTCTGTGGGCTCTTTACTGCCTCACAAGCTACCTCACTATTCCATATTAGAAACTTCATATTCCTTAAGATTCAATAAAGTTGCAAGCTAAAAAAATCAATACCCCAGAAAATCAGTCCTCAGTTGAGTAAGAAGACACCACATATAAATTATCAGAAAATGACCTGAACAAGAAATAGAGGAAAACTATAGAGCTTTATTAATGATGGAAATAAAACTCAGGAAACGTCCACTGATAATTGATTTATAAGATTTAATGTAATTATTTTCAAAGCCACACAGGGAATCATTTTTAGAGCTAGCAAGCATGGTTTGATAGTTTACCTCAAATGGTAAATAGTTAAGAGTTTGGAAGCATAAAAAGTAAAATATTTGTGAAGTATTTCCTATCCTACTGTTAAAGTATATGATAAAACCAAAATAGCTTTGATGATATGATCCTAGTGTAAAAATGAACAGGGATAACAATGGAAACAAAATCATCTAAACTTAATTACATATTGTATTTTATTTTTGATAAATATGCCATCATAAATGAAAGTTCAAAGAAAGTTTGATTTAATACAGAAAGAGCTGGGATAATTGTTAAAAATTTTTCAATATAAATTCTCATATATATGTAAAATGCGTATTACCAATTGACAAAAGAACTAAAACTTTAAAAATAATAACCTTTTAAGCTACATGGCCATGCAACCTGAGTAAACAGTGAACAATATTAAGACAAAGAGCAATTTGTGTAGAATATTTCACTTAAAAAGACAAAACAATTTTGTATTTTGTATATAAAGAACTAACACAAACAAGTAATAACATGCATAGATCATTGACATACATGGATAAATTATCAAATCAAAACTAAAAATTTCTAGCAAATGCATGAATGGATAGATGTCTTCTGCGTCTTTTGAGATGATCGCATGATTTTTATCCATCCTTTCATTAATGTGGTATATTTGCAGGAGTTGAACTAACTTTGCATCCCTGGAATGAATAAATCCCACTTATTCATGGTGAATAATCCTTTTAGTGTATTTGTGAATTTGGTTGCTAGTATTTTGTTCAGGATTTTTGTATCTTTGATCATGAGGAATCTTAATATTGATCTATAAATTTCTTTTAAGTATAAGGGTAATAGTGAACTCATAGATTGAATTTGGAAGCATTCCTTCCTCTTTGCTTTTTGGAGCAGTTTGAGAATGATAGGCATTAACTCCCTTTTAAATGTTTGCTCTTAATTCACCTTGAAGTCATCCTGTTCTGGACTTTTGTTTCTTGGAGTTTTATGATTACTGATTCAATTAGTAGTCAGTCTGTTCATATTTTCTATTCCTTCAATATCCCTGTCTTGGGACATTGTTTCTAGGAATTTATCTATTTCTTCTAACTTGTCTAATTTGTTGACATAAAATTTTTCATAGTAATCTCTTATAATCCTTTGTATTTCTGTGGTGTTGATTGTTCTGCAATTTCTCTCTCATTTCTCATTATATTTATGTGAATTCACTCTCCTTTTTCTGGATGCCTCTGGCTATGGTTTTATCATACATCATAGTATAGTATGCATATATGATACACCATACACAAAACTAAACTTGAAATGTATTAGAGACCTAAATGTAAGACCTGAAACTATATATTGCTATTTCTATGAAGCAATGTGCTCTAAATTTATAACAACATAATTTCCTGCACACTTACTATATGCAAATTACTGGACTAAACACTTTATAGGCAGTGTTCTCATTTAATCTGTACAACAGTCATTTAACACTTTTTCTCATTCAACCTTCATCATAATCCATGAGATAGTCAATATTCTTACTTTCCTTAATGCAAACAATAAGAGCAGAGAGATGTGAGGTCACAAACTAGTAAATAGCAATCTAAATTTGCACCCATGTCTTTGACTCAAGCGACTTGCTCTTAGTTATAAATGTTATATCCCTACTAGTTCAAAATGAGGTTTACTTGAGAATTTTTAAGACATAGGGGAAAGCTTCTGTTAAAAATTACTTCCATTGCTATTATCCTTATAAAATCTATTTCAGGGTATCCAAGGATACATAATAAAATGGATGTGGGTTGATAAGTTTTTAAATTGAAGTATAATGATTCAGGTTTTGCCTCTGTAAGACAACTGTCCTGATGGTCTATATTCAATTATTATTTTTTTAATATTATAGATAAATATGTTGGGATATGTTTGGAGAATATATAATAGATCTAGAGCAAATATAAATTCTTTTTTATAGTCTACTTCATGAATTATTGGAAATTTTCATGAAATTGATATTTGAGATCGTTCAGTATGCACCTATATAGGTTCACAGGCTGTTTTCCATTAGTCTGAAGTTCAAAAGCAGGGAAAATCATAATTCACTTGTTGGCAATACCTGACTCAAACCAACATAAACGTATTTGTCGTAGAGCAGACTGTTATAACAAAGTTCCATAGACTGGGTGGCTACTGAAAGAAATTTATTTCTCACAGTTCTGGAGGCTAGGAAGCTGAGGTCAGGGTGCCAGCATGTTTGGATTCTAGGGACGGCCCTCTTCCAGGTTGTCGGCTGCTGACTTCTGGTATCCTCACATAGTGCTAAGATAGCAGGGTAGCTCTCTTTTTATAAAGGCACTAATCCCTTTCATGAGTGCTCCAGTCTCATGACCTAACCACATCCCAAAAGGCCACACCTCCAAATACCATCACATTTGAGCTTAGATTTCAGTATAAGAATTTGGGGGAATACGAACATTCAGTCTACAGCAATATTTATAGCTTCTATTTACCTCACACTGTATGAAATGTCATGCATTTCAATATGGAAATATGAATATATATAAACACAAATTTTGCCCCAGACACTATTGGTGAAGTTAGCTATATTGTATTTCTGCTGTGTTCTTAAAATATGAAGAAATTGAAAAATGATCAGTTCTGATATACATCTGTCTCTGGTGTTCTGAATAAAAAATTGTGTATGTGTAAGTTTGTATATACATATACATACATATATAAATATAAATATATCCAAAATTTTCTATTTATATTTATAATATTGTAATTGAAATAATCTTCATTTACTAAAAACTTGGTATTACATTAATAAAACATTGGAGAACTAAACAATTGTAAACCCACTCATTAACACTCAAGGAAAATGTAATGATATTTATAAAATCTGTTTAGTTACAAATTTTATTTTTCTTACAGAGTAGTAAACATGACAAAATGTTTCCTCTCAGTTCAGTGAAGTTTTATCTTGGAGTGAAAAAGAAAATGAAGCCTCCAACAAGGTAAAGCTTGAAAGGGAAGGGTTGTTGAAAATCTTAAAGGAATATTTGTCTATTCAAGGATTTAGGGCTCAGAGGCATAGCCTACTTACTGTAAATGAAGCTTTAAACAAATACTTTAAGTTGCCACAGATGCAGGTCAGAGAAACTCTTGCAGATCAAGGGAACTTGTGTGGGTAGATAAGGAGGAATGATGTTCCCACTAGTCACCCTCCTCAGTGATCATACCTCCCCTCTGTAAAGCAAATCCCAGGAGGCTCTGTCTACTCGGAGTCACATGGGTTTCTCCATATCCCATTCCTTCATCCATCACAACCTGGAGACTGTTCCAGGCAATGTCACAGGCAAATTGACAGGCAGGAAAACAAATGCTGTCATCCAGCCTCCTGCTGCCTGGCTGTGTAATCTGCCCTTTTTGCTTCACCAACTTTGGTAGTAAACCCACAGCATATAAATGGTAGCAAGGAAGTGGACCCTACTTACACACAGTGCTCCTTTTTAACATTTGAACTATCCCAGTGTTCAGTTTATGCCACACTTTTATCACAAATTACTTTGATGAGCTAATTAATGTTGGCACTAAAACTTTTCTTGGTGTCATGAAACATCATTTTAATGTACTTTTTATGCTTATTCAAGATTCTAGTACTGAAAATTTTCTCTCTTTTGTATCCATGCTTAATTTCTAAGCTCAGCACATACATCTGTGCTGCACCTTGGCACATTCTTTAATTTCCTACAGTATCAGCAGGAAAGCATGTGTATTATCTGATTTTGGCCATTTTCCTTAAATTCTGTTCTTATTCAGCCAATAGTATCTTCCGAGAGATGGTCCCTGCTGTCCCATAACATCACAGGACTCCCTCCCTCTGTCTCCCTTTGGGGTAAATTTTTGTAGCCAAATTCCTCAGAGTTTATCGTTCACATCTAGATAAGTCATACTCATTTGAATCATCACTTGTGGTCTTTTATCTATTATGCATTCCCACCATTAAATAACACCTCCTTAGTTAATCTTGTCTTTAGTCTTGTGAAATTTTCATTTCTAATATGTGTGTGTTTTTCCCTTGTGATGCAGTTGGGGACTGACAGCATATTCTGAAAAACATCACTGGTAAGTTAACAGCTGGCCGTTTCAGATTTCATATATTGATAAGTAAATGAACTAATGTTCATTGGCTGATAGACCTAAAGACAGGAAATGTTTCACCTAATCTAAATCTTTTCTAAATACTATTTAGTATTTAATATTTAGTCTAACAAGAGGAAAATGGATTTACTTCAGGATTTAGATCCAGTGTAGGGAAGGTCCCCTCCCCCTACCACTTCCCCTACTGGTCTATGAGGACAGCTGTCTGCTGCTTCACCCCAAATATGTCTGGCCTTGAGAAACCTGAAAACACAGTATGTTGTACCCATGGGAAAGGAGCTAGTTAAGGGCCTTGAAGGCCAGGCACCTGGCCCTGAAGGCCACAGGCATGGGTGTCTTCAATATTTATGTAACCATGAATTAGCACTGTAGCAGTATAATACATACAGCTTTATGTGGAATAAAGTGGTCTCTTTTGAGCACCCTCCATGATGATTCCCACCACCCTCTTTACTCTTCGTGTTGCCCCAAAACCTCAAAGGCAACCCCCGGGCCCCGACAGTCAGTTCCATATATCCTATTTGCCAATGCCTCCTCAGAAAACCACATCTTATTTCTTCCTAGTTTTATGAATGTGGAATCCCACCTTTTATGGACTAAGCATGCAAAATCCCGTTTTAAAAGAACTAGCCAGAATTCAGTTTTGTTAACCAAAAAATAAGCTGTCAGTTATTTTTCCAGCAAAAAAAGGCTTATTTGCAATAGGAGAGAATTATAATTTGGGACAAGTGAGCTATGATAAAACCACAGACATTTCCAGAAAAAAAGGAGAGGAATGCTCTTTTATAGAAGAAAGAGGGAATTGGAGACTTTTCTAAGCAAAAAGTCCATTGAAAGAAACTGGGAGTCCCGTGTGTTATGGCTTCTCATTGGCTGAGTTGCAACACTCTCTCATTGGCTGGGCTATTGCTGAGAGAGGCAGAAACTCTTCCCTCCTCCTCCTGAATGGTAGAATAGCTGAAATAGTATGAGTTGTAAGCTGTCCATCTCTTCTTCCTGTGGGGTCTGCAATTGAAAACGAGTTGGTGAGTCTGAGAGCTTCTCCTCATGCCTCCCAGCTCCCTGTCAGTGAGGTGCCCCTTATTAATTTTCATAGTTCAAAAAAAGAAATCTTGGTTTCAAACCTGTTCTTTCCATACATGTGCTTTTTTCCATTGATGTCACTTGTATCTAGTACGTCTCCTTAGAGATTATGCCAGATGTCTCCTGCCTCACCTATCCATGTTTAGTTAATCACTAAGACATACTGGATCAGCCTCTTAATTTACTCTGACCCATTCATACCCCTGTATCCTAAGGGCCATGCCCTCTTTCAACTACCTGAATTATTCCAGGCATCTCAAGGGTTCTTTATGCCTCTGACTTTGCTTTTGTTTCTAAAATGTCTCATGTTTCTTTCCTGCTTCAGTACCTATACCTACAGGATAAAGTATGGGGTTGTGGGCACAGCTTCAAGGTCCTTAATATAGGGCTCCATCAGATTTATCTCCAGTGATGTTCCCTTTTTTTGCTTAATCCGTGATTAATTCTCCATCCTTTCTTTGCTGTTTCACATACGCTTGTTTAATATATGTGATCCCTTTACTGAGCCTTCTTCCATGCTGTCTGATCTCCATCCCACATATGGTTCTATTCTCTCCCTGCTGATCTATGATGGTAGACTCAGCCATAATTCTTTATACTGTAGTTCAAATGCCCCCAAATTCTTATCCAATAACTCTTACCTCTAACCATTACATATTTATTTCTTCTTTGCACCTACAGTATTTTATATACATGAGTGCAAAATGAAATTATTTGTAAGGAGAAAAGTTTCCTTGGACATGGTAATGAAAAGACACAATATCTTTATGAGAATCTAATGAAGGAAGAAGGAATTTTTTAGAGATTTCATTTTAGCTTTTTCCAAATAAATTATGTTGAATAATGCAAGATTTAAAAATAGAATTACATTGAAATATCCCTCATGTCACTTTAACATCAGTAACAAAATTTTCCTTTTATCAGAAATAGTCTCCACCTCATCTCCAACTGTGATCTTTCTATGTTTGTGTTCAACTTTACTTTCTCTTTTTCTCACTGTGCTATGATTTACGTTTACATGCCTGGCTTCTCTAACAGACTATGTGAACCTTGAGGGCCAGATCTCTGTTTTATGTAAGTTTTCAATACAAGGTTACTGATTCAGTGTTACTGGACATGTGGCAGTTTTTCATTTAGTTCATTTTTAATGAGTTTTGTGAGTATTGTTTATAATCATAATGATGGAAAATGTCTAAGCCTTTTTTAAAAATAGCTCTTGAGAAAATGTGTACATATTTTTATTTTTAGGTTCAGTATTTCTGGAGAAAAAGATGTTTACCATCATGTACCTGAAAGAGCAAATGACACTGACCTTTCTGCTTCTCAAGTGCTGATCATTTTTTAGCAGTTACCAAAGCTTTTAACTGTATTTTGATTTACACCATTATTTTGATATCATATATTTAACAGAAGCTTGAAGCCACTTGTACTGAAATACTCCCATCTTAATTGCATTAAGTCATGAAACAGGCGAATCCCAAAAAAAGTTCTTGATCACTTAATTACCAAACAAATACGCTAGGGAATAGCCCTTTGTCTATTTAAATTATGTATTTTATTAACCTTGTTTTACAGGCATCTGTGCTGTGATAGTTTCCAAACTCAGACAGAGTGGATGGCCAGTATCTTTATTGCCCAGGTATAGCCTCTGTTTCACTCTCCAGTAAAGTATAGTAACTGCTTATAGAAAATGTTGGTGGTTTTCAAGGAATTTTTAATGAGTTTTATGCATATACTTTTATTTTTTCATTCATTTTTTAAAAAATATATGAGCAATCCAAATTTATACATTTCTTTAACTCTTTGTTGATGCTTCTTTCTTCCAGCTCAGGAACAGCTTAGCTCAGGAGAGGTGTATTGCTTCAAGACAGTAGTATAAAGAGAGAGAGGTTTGTCTAAGCTGTCATCCTACCAGAGTCCCAACCTGATCTTTATTTAGAAAAGTATGCTATTTTCCTTCTTGGTCTCCTATGGCCCCCTACTCTCCTTGTTCCTGCCTTTCCAGGATCCTACATTCCTTTAGTACTATGTGCTAGATACTCGAAAAGAGTTAACTCATGTATTCCTTGCAACAAACCATGCATGACAAAGCTTATAGATGAGGGAATATAGGTGAACAAAGGTTCCATCATTTGCTTACGACCATACATTTAGTTAGTGGTCTACACCAAGGGGTGCCAGGAGCTAATACCGACACTCTGTTCCCTATTTAGTGTCCTCCCTAGAGGAAGTGTCTTTCAGGGAAGAGTTAAACGTCTCATTAACAGGATTGGTTTTCTTCCCCAACCTTGTCTTGTTGAATTGCCAGCAATGCTTCCCACAAGAGCATCGGAATTCACTGGTAACGATTAAGTTGCCACTCTTTATTACTGAGGATGTACTTCCCCGTTTCTCTTACAAGTGAGAAATTAATTCACCCCAAATCTGGCCCTTATTTGTTTTGAAAACCATTTTCTCTGCTCATTTAATTCATTAACCTTTCCAGTGGTTAATAAGCACTGCTTTTCTCCATCCATTGCTCTTGTTACTCCTGGGAATACATTTGCAGAAAAAGACTGCCAACTTTTAAGTTACTTTTTCTTCTTTTTTGTGACTTTTGAAAAATTCAAATGTTTAAGTCCTACTTTAAAAAAAATAGATATAAAGTATTTTAGTAAGATTGGAACCTTAGAGTCAAAGACCATTACAGTATCCATTTTTGATACAACTAAATTGATGTGTTTCTTTTATAATTGAAGTCAGTAGACTCTGTGGTTGAAAAATCAAGATATAAGCCAGAAAGGAGAGGTTGCTATCTCAGCCAACTTATTTCTCCATGCCTCACTTTTTCGTTGTCCTGGCCCCAGAAGATCTGGCCAATTACCTTCCCTCTGTTAATTCCACTTCTTAGGACTAAGGTAAACACACAGGTCCTCTTGGATTTAAGGATTTAATGGCTCACCTCCATAAGAAGACAGACAGGAAAACAGCAGATGTTATATACATATATGTTAACACACACACACACACCAGTAAGTGCTCCTTCAAATGAGTTCTTTCTGGTCCCTGGAACACTTTTCTAATATCCATCCCCCTCTTTACTCCTGCTTCAAAAGTCCTGTAGATTTCAGCTTACATGTCACATTCTCAGAGAAACTCTCCCTGACCTTCAGACCAATTAGATCTTCAGGCTATAGGAACCTGTAGCTCAACATTGTAGCACTAACTAAAAGGTGTTTCTGTTATTCGATTTTTCATGTCTGTCTCTCCTACTAAAATGTAAACAGTATGAGAGGAAGGACTGTGTCAGCCTTATCAGACCTGTATATTCATCTGTACCATTTATGGAGTACATACTCGGTTAGTACTTCTGAAATAGGAAAGGAGAAAGGATATAAATAAGTGATAACATTTCAAATAGATACTGTTGTGGCAAAATAAAATTATAAATAAGGGAAAAGAGAGGGAGAGTATGACTGAGGTAAGGAAGGGCACACATTGAGCAGGGTTCTCAGGAAATGCCTTTCAAGTAACTGACTGGTGTGCCAAGACCTGCCTGAAATGAGGGAGCAAGTCTTGCAAACATGTGCAAGTGGGGAGAGTGCTCCAGTGACAGTGCCCAGCAAATACAAGGTCCTGAGACATGGTCAGTATCTTGTTATTCCATGAACATCATGAAGACTGCTGTGAGGAGGGAAGTAAGAGGTGAGGAAGGTAGGGGACAGATCATATGATCTGCTTTATATTAAACGAAAACAATAATAATTTTGGTTACTTTGTTGAGGGCACTGTCAGGGGTCAAAGATGGAAGCAGGAAGAGCAGCTTACGTAGAAGAAAATGGCAGCTCAGACTGAGGAGGTAGCAGGGGATATGGTAGGACATACTAAGACTGAGGAATAGCTGAGGTGGAGCCGGCAGGGCTCGCAATTGATTGGCTACAGCAGTTTGAGAGAACGAGTCCTAGTGTTTCAGCTTTGGGCGACTGACAGACCTAAGTGAAGTTACTGAGAGATGTGGAAGAAAATTGAGAGTTCTGTTTTGGCCATGTGATATTTGAGATGCCTATTAGACACACAAGCAAAATGCAAGTAGTGAGTGGGATGTGTGGGTCAAAGCCTCAGGCAAAAAAAATTGAGGCTGAAATGTAAATTGGGATGTCAGCATTTATTTTTACTGAAAGCCACAGTTTGGGGTGAGGTGAGTGAAAGAGCCAGAGAGAGAATGAGAACATAAAATGAACTGAGAAGAGAGAAAGACAGACAGACAAGCCCTGGGACATTCCAAACTTTTAGGGTCAATCGGAAAAGACAGCAAGACAAACAAGAAGGGCTGAGGAAGGAGGAGAAACAGGTGATGGGTATTCTGTCAGGGAATTTGCTATGCAGGTGAATGAGGCTGCAACTAAATTGAAACGAGGTCAAGGTCAGTTTTGAGGTTTTGATTTAATTGTCTTTATGATGAAAGGGAGAGTGTATACTTTGCACCTATGCTGATGGAGATAATCCAGTAATTGGAAGAAAAACTTGATAAATTAGGAGGGAGATTATGAAACCAGCAGAGACTCTAGAAGACATGAAGCAATGTGAACAAGGGCACATTTGTTCATTTCTGAAAAAAAAGCCTTTGTTTTCAAGTTATTGACCGTATATGCTGGCCCACTGATCAATTATAGACAAGACTAGAGAAAAGTTACTTGTAACCAGAATAAATACTAACTGAAAGAGAAGGGAGCCCTGCTTATGTGGCTACAAATGCAGGGAGATTGGTATGTTTCGTGGTGGGAAAATCAAATTCTTAAAGGATTACTAATAATTTTTTAGTTTGATCAGTGTGCTTGTGACTCGGGGAGCCATGTTGAAAGATTAGGAGCAGAGTAAAGGTGAAAATCTTCAGCCGATTGCCCTCACTTGAAGTAGAACTTCAAGGTAATGCTTTGTGCTTTTGGGAAATGCAGGGTTAAATTTAAAAGGAGATGCATATATGAAAGGGTTATCTTTTCTTTTTCCTTCATCAGTTGGTCGGCCCCCATAAAGTAAGTAGATAGATGCGCTTCAACTAGTTTTGGGTTTTTACCAGGCAAGTGTGATGGAAAGAGAAAGAGCACAGGACTTCAAGGACATTTATAAGGAGGTTGAGTATACTGACAGACAATGAATGTGCAGGAAGTGGGGGAAAATGTACAAATTAAAATGGTGGGGGAGAGTGGATTGGAGGGCCTCAAGAATACTTACAGTGAATGAAATTCAATTGTTAGAGAAGAGGCCAAGGTCAGGAAATAAGACAGACCTATTGCAGCATTATTCACAATAGCCGAGGTATGGAAAGTACCTCAATGTCTGTCAATGGATGAATGGATAAAGACACAAATGCATGATGGAATATTATCCAGCCTCAAAAAAAGAAAGAAATCCTGTCATTTGGGACAGCATGCATGAATCTGGAGATCATTTTGTTGAATGAAGTAGGCCAAAGACAGATAAAGCAAGTATCACGTATATATGGACTCTAAAAAAGTCAGACTCATAGAGACACAGTAGAAAAAGGGTTGGCAGGTGTTTGGGGATTAGGAGAAAGATAAGTTGGTAAAGTGGGACACATTTTCAGTTACAAGATGAATGAGGCCTGAAGATCTAATGTATGACCTGGTGGCTATCGTTGATAACACTGTATTGTGTAATTAAAATTTGCAAGAGAGTAGAACCTAACTCTTCTTACCAAACCACAAAAAAAGTATGTGAGATGATTGATGAGTTAATTAACTTGATGGGGGGAATCCGTTCCTAATGTATGCAAATATTGAATTAACACAAAGTGCACTTTAATTGACAAAATTATAAGACATTTATACATCAAAGCTGTGGCTGAGGGATAAATAGAAAGTGGGAGATAGAAATGAAGATTTGGGGATGTGATCACTGGTTATGATAATGAAAGTATGATCTTCAACTATATGAACCATACAGTTTGACTTTTGAAGTCACAAATAAGTATAAATGTGGTCAGAATGTAACATCTAATGATTTTTGCTATTGGGAAAGATACCTCTTGAATCAATCCAGTAAGAACTAATTAGCTGGTATTCACGGTGTTGTATAGCATTTCAAAAGAAGAACTATGTGTTTGAGAACTGTGTTTCTTTTACGTTCTTCAAAATATCATTTAGCATTCATGCCATACATCGGTGAATGAGAGTACGAGCATAATTCATAGGGTGACCAAATTCCTTCCTGGCCAGTCTTCTAGCTCTGCATGCTGAGAGCTTCCCAATTATATCAAAATTATTTTTACCACGTTTGCCACCATGACATAATACTGTGAAGCTTATAACTTTCTGTCTGATTGAAATATTGTGTAATCTCCCATTGTTGATTTGCTAAGCCAAAATAAATGCTTCATTAAAATTCAAGGACAGATCTGATGTATAATAATAATAATAGGACCTACACTGTAGGCTAATTGAGGATTAAGTGAGACACAGTAGGTAAGTAGATAAGCACAAAGTCTGGCAGTATGCCTCTGAACATAAACTAGGCATTATTATATGATGGCTACGCAGTAAATACTTATTAAATGAGTTCTTTCCTATAAAATACTACACCCCAACACTAATTACAACATAAGAACTAGAATTTTTTTTGTATCTTAGAAATAGAGTAGTTAGCTATATTTAATATATTTGTGTGTGTATATATATATATATATATACGTGTGTGTATATATTTATATACATCCACCAAAAAGTTTTCTGTTCATCAGAACATCTGAAGGCTTCTCATTTTATAATTGGTATTGTACTTCTTTCATAGATTGTTGTCTGAAAATCAATTTGCTTTTCCCAACTTACATAAAGTTAATCTACCCTGAGGAGTGGGAAAAATCTTTAAAGATTTTTCTTTTATATGCATATCTTAAGTATTTATCACTCAAGAACTTACATTTTTACCTGTGGATATTTCTCCCCATTGCAAAATTAACTTTTCTCTAGAAATACCTAATTTCTCAGTGGGCCAAAATATATAGTCAATAATTTGAGACCAAATGTGCCACAGCCTGTTGTACAATGATTTTCAGTATAAATGTCTGTGTACAAGGTAACGTTTCTTTGGAATTCAATGAGATGAAAATAACATTTTCCAAAGGGTTGTAAAACAAGACTAATTTTTCTGATAGCCATGCCTTAGGTTGATTTGAGGTATGAAAGGTCAAATTACTTTTTTACACTACAGTCATCTATAATGGAGAAAGAAAATGAATATGTAGTTACTTTGATTACAGGGCCTAGAAATACAGACAAGTGCATTATTTTTCTCCCACAAAGAAATTTGCCAATTCCCTTAAATATTATCCCCCTTTTGTTTGATAAGTAGTACAGGAGGCATAGATTTGAAACTTAGAAATTGAACTGAGACCTCAAAGCTCAATTCACTTAAGAGTTTTATGTCCTTGAGCAATGTTGCTGCCAGAGTAAACACCATAATTACAAATGGCATCTCGTGGAAAACAGATCATTTGATTTGGATTTATGGAAAAGGAGCCAAGTGACTGTATGACATAGTGTACCACGTAATTAAGTCATCCACCAACAGCAAGACATTGTGTTTCCACAGCATGAAAATGACGTATGTCCACCAGCTGGAAAGGAACGGAAACGTTCTATAACCAAAAATCCCAAAATCGGAGGTTTGCCTCTAATTCCCATCCAACATGAAAAAAATGCAACCCAAGCCCGGAGAAATATCGAGGTAGGTTAGGTTTTTTTTTTTACATTAATGACAACATTTGTTTTCTTATGTCTTAAGTGCATTAATTACTTCATTGGCTCCAAAAGCACAGTAATAATCTCTTTGAAAGCAGAGTCAGAATTGCATCCATCAGGAAAATATTATGAATCACCCTATGCCACTCTTTGACATTTTATATTTTAACTTTTCTTAAATAGTTTTAATAGTGTCATTGACCATTCTATTAAATATTCATAATACCACTTATTTCCTTATCCCTAAAGTAGCCAAGTAATTTTAAATATGTGTACAGAAGTTCTTTTGGTAAAATCACAGTTTCGAAGTAGTATTACAAGTTCCCGTCTAATACCCTTAGAATGAGCCCATGGCAAAACATGTCTAGAGTCATGGTAACTAGACTTTCTAGGAACACAATCAAATTCCAGTGTTTTGGGAACTGATGGGGTGTCTCAGTCAATTTATGGGACTGCAAGATGACCCTTGAGGATCAGTAAAAAAGTATTGGCATTTTTCAGGGAAGTTTCCATTTGTTCTCCTTCTCACCTTGAGGGGTGGGAGAACAGATGTAGCATTAGTCTTGACTTGAAGTTCACTCTCTTCAGGAAAGAACAAAAGCTGTTTGCAACTCAAAACTCATTAGACACTTTGAGACTAATACATGTTTCAGTGCTTTCATTGAGTCCCTCAAAACAAAAAGAAAAGCAGGTAAAAAGTGTTATTTCTTCCACGTTTGGAATTAGGCTCTTTGAATCTCTTGCTTTCCAAATAGAAATAACTTTTGAAAGACTAAGCATTTTAACTTAGCAGTCAGATTTTAAAAAAAATCTTCCTATGCAATTTTAGAATAAAAGAAATGTATAACCTTATCAGAAAATTTCAAAATCATTTATAAATTATGTTTATAAAAATTTTTATTCAGTTTCAACTTCTCTGCTATCACTTCATGTCTGAATCTGCTGGAATTTAAGAAAATAGAACAAGGTGTTATACATGTGGAAAAGTTTAAGCCTACATTTATTCACTAGTCTAAAGAATATTGATCATTTCTTATATTCAGGCACTGTACCATGTTCAGTGAACAAATCAAACAGAAGCATAAACAAAAACCCTGCTTACATCTGAGTTGACTTTCTAGTAGGGCATCGTACAGTGGCAGAGAATAACTTACTGTAGAAAAAGGCGAGGCATTGCCTTTATTAAATTGGACATCTTTCATTTCCGTACTGTTTATACTGTCTGATTTCACACTTAGTATTTTCATTTCATTTCTCTCTTCCAAATATTTGTAATTTAACAAAAAATCTAGGGTTTGCAATTTATGTTGGGAAATTTTGACAAATTTCTTCAGTTCTTGCTTGTGAAAAAAAATGATTTTTTTCTTCACACCCCCACTTATATCCTGACCCACTTTATTGGGTATCCTTTCTGTGTGGCTCCATAAGCTTGATTCTCTGGTGGTCATTCTTATCCATTACACTTGATTAAGTTGTATTACCTTTTGAGAATCTGATGAAGGTTCTGTACGCTGGGAATTGCCCAGTTGCAAGATTTCCTGAACCCTAGTTGAAAAAGTGCACCTCTGTATATCAAAGGTGTTCTGTCACTGTTATTTCTAGTACCTGGAGGCCCTTTTAGTTCACTGAATGAGTGCTCTATTCCACTGGTACAAAAATGGGTTTCCATACAGGACTAGTATGTACATTTCATTATTGTCAGAAATATATCTGTGGGAGGAAAGATATTATTAGTCAGGTATTTTGGGAGGAGAAAGAAAAAAACAGAAAAAGAAGTTAAACAGATTTCTCTGCCATAATACTTATCAGTATGTGGTAATAGGGTAACATGTATTGTGACTCAAAGAAGGGGCTGTAGTGCAGAGCATTTCCCCGACTCACGTGGCCACACAGCCCCCCCTTGTCCTGCCAGTACAGCACTGGAGGACCTACAGCTGCCCGGACATGTGACACACCTAAGCAGATATGAACTGGAAAAGGCAGGTTTGAAATGAGAATCAATTTGAATCACTAACCTGAAAGACAGCTTTGAAGTGGTATGTTAAATGAATTTCCATGGTCTTTCAGTTGATTTTGTAGCTCTAAGATTAGAATATAAATTCAGACAGGCTACTTGTGCCAAAGTAAAGCTTGAACCAAAATCATAGCAATAAGTTCTAATATAAAAAGGCTTAACTTTTATGTGGCAAGTGCTTTTTTTTAATTTTGTTTTCCTGTGAAACATTTTATATTATTTTTAGAGTGTAAGAGCAGAACTCGAAAGGCTGCGGCTCAGTGAAAAATATGACCAAGAGTCTGGGGATGGCGGCCTGAGAGAGAGAGCCTCTGTGGCGGCACAGCGCATGGGGCACAAAGATGAGAAACCTCGCAGTCGAACTAGGAAACATCGGAGTTTCAACTGCCTGGAAGACACAGAGACTGAGGTCTTTGAGGGGCAACAGGAAGGCCATAGAGACCTAAAGACATTGAGGAAGGCGGAGGACAGGAATGGCAAAGCTACTTTGGACTCTGATAAGAAGTTACCACCAAAGGTCATTGAAGAACTTAGCGTGGTTCTACAGCGGTCAAGAACCCTTCCAAAAGAGCTACAGGGGGAGCAGATTATGCAGAAAGAAATAAAATGAATAGTCCTGCAAATTTTTTCAATATTGTATATGATGTCTGTGTGCAAACCAGAAACCAGAACTGTAGGATAATTCATGGTTTATAAGGTTTGTCTGGCTCTACATGAGCATTTAAAGAACATTTTTAAATATGTATGTATATAAGTGTAAAATTAACTTTATTTTGGTCTGAAGCAAACTTGTACAGTTCAACTGTATTAACCTTATGTAAGAATGCATCAGATTCCTTCTAGTGGCCAACCTGTTAAAGTAGTTGTCTGTTAAGTGGTGTAATTTATGAATAGAAATCTCAAGCTGTACTGTATTGTATAAAATACTGTTTAAATGAAGTCTATGAAACTATAACACGTTTTGCACTTTGAGAAACCTTGCATATTTAATTATCTTTTTTTTTAGGTTTACATAGGGTCCATGTTAGGGCAAGGAAAGGGAGAGGCTTTATTTTTGTGGCTGCCATCAAACAATATTGGGGTTTTTTAAAGAGGCAAGAGGTTAACAAGTGTTCTAAGAACTAAGGAGGTCCGTTAAGATTCATTCAAGTCCACTATTGACCAGAATTCCTTAATGAAAAACTGCTTGTACGAGAATAAGTCTAGTGACTAAGTATTTCCCAGAAGTAATGTTCAACCAACAAACAAGTAAGTGGCACCAGCCACTTATGTATGATGTTAGGGAACTAGCCACAGTATATATTCACTACACTTCAGTTGTTTGTAGGTGGCTGTGGAAAAGAAACTTACACTGCATTGGAGATTGTGTGCACAGGACCTGGGAGAGGATGCCATTTGCACTGTTGCTGTATACAACCAATTTTTTTTAAGAGCTCCTTACAATGGTTTTAGTACAAACAAAACATTACAGGGTTTCGTGGTTTTTTTTTGTTTTTGTTATTACCTTACTTTGTATGTTCATTTCTTGGTATTTTAAGTAAGGCTGTAATGTCTTTCTCTGCAATGTCAGAACTAACTGAAAGTGTATGCCATTTTGGGGTGGGGGATAGTTTAACTCAACTGCATTCAGGGGACTACCAGTTCACATTTAATCTAGCCTCTTTTTTTTTTTATATCAGTAGTCTCCTCCCTGAGTCTAATGAATAATGAATTTCAGCTTCCACATGAGGAACTGTTACTGAGTTGGTGGTTTTCCTCAGAAAGACAATACTATCTAATTATAGTTCACACTAGGGGAAGTGCTTTTCATCAATTTCTTTAAAATTATCTTAGAGACCTAAGCTTTATTTCTACCATTTTTCCCCCTGCTCCTGTTTTTCAGATGGCTTTTTAAATCAGAATTTGTCTACAAAAGCCCATACTTTGGTCAGTCTGATGATGATAGTACAGCAATATGCTGTTGATGCTATGAATTTATTCTGATCACCTATATTTGGTGGTGATAAAATAGTTTACCATGGATATGTAATATTTATTCTTTAAATCCAAATAGATTAGGATTTTTTTTAAAGAAAGAAAAACTGCAGGTCAGTTTATGAAATAGCTGGCACTACTAGGGAGCCTTCCAAAGCACAAAACCATGGTATTTAGTTAAAAAAATTAAACTGTTATTACTAATAAATTATATTTGTGTTTAATGAAATAAGGCATATGAAAGTTAATGTTTGACAGTGGGAAGCATCTGGAATTTACCTGCCTTATCTGAATATTTTTGAAACCTAATCTAAGCTTCTGTTTCCCTTCCTTTCCAATTGTCTCCATTTTCAACTGTAAGATAAGGGCTAATGATGACATCTCATATTTTGAGTAAAAATAAAAATTGTTTTATAAGTCCAACTGAATGGGATCATCATTATTTTCAGAAGTTGAAGGTTATTTTGAAATAGATTCTTTCCTTTTCTCCCTTTTTAAAAATTTGAATTTAATATATGCCAAACACGCTGTCATTTTTTCAAACATGTCAGTGTGAATGTTGTTCTATTTCAAATGATGAATACATGCAAACATGACACAGATTATTGATGGTGCTCTTAAGACCTAATGTTAATTTCTAGACACATGGCTTTTAAGTATTTGGCTTCTAAATATATCATTACCTGATGATTTATCAAAGTGGCACTGAGAATTTAAAACTAAGCAAAAGCACTTGAAGGAAAAAATATGACTTGTGTACATCACTGTATTAGCTGCCAGTTTGCATTGTTCATATGACAATTTTTAATTCTAAAATTTGCATAAGCTATCTGCAAAAGGAAATATTTTTGAAAATGCATCAAATTTGAACAGATTGTAATATCCAAATATTTGCATGTATTTTTCTAACTTTTGTTAATCACTCTGGGGAAAAGATGACTAAGATTTTCACCATCTCATCACAATTGCACCAATACTTTGATATTACCATTTGCTCAAAAGACAGAACAGAATTAGGATTATCTTCAGAACACTTTTCTGCCATGTCTACAAATCATCATGTTTATCTCCAATCATCTGGAAATGCAGAACTCGGAAATTAATCATACAGGTAACTAAAATTCATCTGTTTTATGTTCCAGAGTTATTTTATTAGTTTTTTGGAATTTTTTGTTGAAGCTATTCTAAATTATATTGTAGATCCCTATCACCTCTGCCATAGCTACTATATGTTGAGCATAGTTTTTAGTAATTCAGATTCCTTCACAGATTTAAGATCTTTTTGAATTATTGGATTAAATTTCAGATCTAAATGTCCTCATCTGAGAAGTGGGAATAGCACCTATCTTGTTGGCTTTTTGTGATGATACACATACACACACCAGGGATGTGTGCACCTAGAGGAGAGATAATGTGAGGACCCAGCAAGAGCTAAGGAGGCCTTAGATAAAACCAAACCAGTCAACATCTTGATCTGGGACTTCTAGCCTCCAGCACTGTGAGAAAAAAAATTCCTATTGTTAAAGCCATACAGTGGAATTTTGTTAATGGCAGCCCTAAAGTACTTTTATATTAATCTGTTAATATAGATACCATATGGGCAGAGTACACCCTGGTATTTTCAAGTATTAGTGTTTGTCCTCTTGTTACCCACACCTCAGAATACCTTTGTGACATTACATCAAGGTCACAGCCATCATAATGAGTAACAGAGGAGGAGAGAGAATGTTGGAATGTAAAAACTTAGAAGTCAGGTACCTAAATAACTTGAATACTAAAATAATACAGTATAAATAATTCTAAATGGTGGCCCAGCACAATTAAAGTCTAGGGCTGCTTGTAAAAATTCAAGGTCTCTGACATCAAAAATCACTGTCCCAGCAGATAGATGATGCTGGTCCTTAAGATCTGATAGGAAATGTGAAAATGCTGTTAGCGCTTTCAAACAACCACCTAATCAGTTAAATAGCAGTGTTCACTAGACAAGGGAGAGACAAAAAGTGATTTTGATCAATCCAAATGAGCTAAACCTTAATCCTACAGATTGGATCAAGACTAACTAACCTTCATCAGATAAAAGTGACACTTCTATCTCCCTAGAATGACTCCTATTCTCATCTTCCTTTCTAGCTAATGCCTCACTTATCTCTTGTTTGCAGCACGGTAAAATTTGTTTCACTTGTTGCTTTCTCTCTGCCGCCCTCCCTCCCCTCCCTAACCCTGCTTTCAGCCTTTTGTTTCCTACTGTTCTATCATGACAAGACCAGAGCAACCTCATTACCAATTCAAATGGTCAGTTTCCAGTCATCATAACTGACCTCAGCTCCTCTACTGAATACTCACCTCTGTGTAGTCTGACTCATAGAGGAATTCACCTAATCTCATAGCTGTAAGTATAGTACATCTTCTATCTCATCTATTTAATTTCAGTATGGACCTACTCTACTGAGTTCCAGACCGCAGTTTACATTTCCACTTGAGTATTCAACTGTCACCTCAAATACACCCCATTTAACACTCATCCTTCCATTCCATGCTATCCTGCCATGTCTAGAACTCAGGTACAGCAAGATTAAGCAGGATTATTCAGCCAATGATCGGCAGCATTGCCACGTGCCCCAGGCAGTCTAGCGCACGAGTCCACACTTTTAAACTCTGCATTTAGATTGCTGGGGTGACCATCATATCTTATCTGAAAATTTAAAAAAGACTCTTAACTTGTCTCACTTGTGCTATATGGAACAAGGCAAAAGCCAAAATCATCTTTTTAAGATTATGTCTCTTTTCCTAACAATCCCCAAATAGCTTTCTATTTCCGTTAGTTAAAATGGAATGTGTCTATAGATATAAACCCTGGAATGACTGTTCCATTGTACCATTTCTGTCATCTCTTACCACTCTTTACCTCATTCACTTTGCTAAGGTAAACTTCCTCATAATCGCCAGGCATGAATGCCTTGACTTTTACTGTCCCTGTTAGTGACACACTCTCCAGACATACACGTGGCTCACTGAGCTTCATGCACATCACCACCACATGTCACTGGACCTTCTCTGAACAGCCCATATAAAATGCATCATCACCTTCTATTCCCTTAGGTACTTTCTTTTATTACATCATAGGACTTAGGATTGTCTGACAGTTTACATGTTAATATATATGTATTAATGGTCTAGTCTAATTACTTCCTTGAAAATGAAAGTTTGCCAGTGCAGAATCTTAGGTTCAACACTATATTCCCAGCATTCCAGTGCCTATATCGTAGCTGTTATCACTACTGAAAATATATTGGATAAATGACATTTTATCTGATAAATATATATCGGATAAATGATGTAATGATATAATGAAGTAGGTTGAAGAAGAACAATAATCTCAACAAGAGCTAGGAACAGTAGACTTTAAAAAAGTTTTTTTAAAGCTAATGCTGAAATAAATAGAAATAAAAAAGGAAAGATTCAGAGGAATTCGGAACATAAGAGATGTGAGCTGATAACTGTACAGCTGCTATTTCCTGGGAGCATTCAGAGAGCATACACAGGGCACAAAGTTGAACATGGTCTTTGATCAAGTTGGGAGATGCTTTTTGCAGGCAGACAAATCAGCAGAGCTTTTTTACCCTTGAATGGCTACGAAGGCAAAATTTGAAATACAAGGAACTCCATGGGAGAAGGGAGAAATGAAAAACTGGCTATCGCTGGTTATCTTTTAAGACTTGCTGAATATTGATGCTACATAGGGCAGTAGGCTAATAAGCTCAGAAGAAGGTCTCTAACAGAAGAACTGAGTTCTTTGAAGTCTCATGGGATTAAGACAAAGACTCAAGGTCATTTACTATCATTGAGAGAGACCCTTGTGAACATACAGTCTTTTAGTTAGAAGCCTTGGAGACCCATATGGCCAGAGCTGGTATGAATTGGCATCTTAACAGAATATAGTCAAAACTGCCCACAACCTCAGTTCAGATCAGTTCCTGATTGGGTCAAGTTCATCAGCCTCCTCTCTGCTAAAACTTAAATGAATATTTTCTGGAGAAAGATAATATTATCTAGAGCTTCAACCATTTTTTTCACTGGCATTAAAAAAATACATCACAAGAGACAGGACCCTGTGACCCAAATATCAAGATCAAAAATAGAAAATACAGATCCACAAGTGATCAAGGCATACCAAATAAGGACTCAATGCCAACTATGATTAATATTATCAAGAAAATAGAGGAAAAAGAGAAAATATAGGAAAAGATGGATGACTCTGCCAAGTATTGGAATATAAAAAAAAATCAAAATTCTAGAGGTGAAAAATACAATAACTAAAGCTAAAAATACATGAGTTTGACAGAATAATAGACATGCACCAAAGAATAGTAATCAATTGGAGGACAGGTTAATAAAAAATTAAAATTTGTCCAAAATAACACATAGAAAAACAAATGGAAGATACAGAAAAAAGAGGCATATGAGATACTGTAAAAAGATCTAATATTTGATATCCAGAAGAAAAGGAGACAGAAAATGGGGAGAAGTCAATATTGGAAGAGATAATGACACAGAATTTTTCAAAACTGATATAAGGTGTCAATAAACAAATTCAATAAGGTACACAAACTCTAAGCAAAATACAAAGAGAATTTCACATAATTGTATCATAGTAAAACAATGGAAAAGTCAATAAGGAATTCTTAAAATCAGCCAGAGAATAAAGAAACACTAAATTTATAGTGACAACAATAGAATGAAAGTGGCCTCTCACCATAAAAAAAATTAAAGCCAAAAGGAAATAAAGTACAATTACTAAAATGCTGGAGGAAAATACCTGCCCCCTAGAATTCCATATCCCTTAAAAATATTCTTCAAGATGCCAAAATAAAGCACATTTCAGATAAACAGAGTAGCTTTCCCCAACATAGCTGCCCTGAAAGAAATACCAAAAGATTTTTAGGCCAAAAGAAGCTGGTCCCAGAAAAGGTACCAAAATGCAGGAAGATAAGAGCAAAAAAAGGGAAAAAAATTCAATAAATATTGACTGCACAAAATGATAATATACTGTGTTGGATGATGTATGTAGAATTAGCAACAACTATAACAAGGCTGTGCTAGGGATTACATGAATTTATTGTGAACAAGTGAACACAATAAATTATAGTAAGAATGTATATTTCAGTCTCTATTAGAGTATTTCCTAATAGAATAGTAAAAGAATATATGACTTTCATGTTTATAGAGAAGAAAAATGGAAAAGTAAATCTTTATAAATGATCTGAAAGAAGAAAAGAGAGAAAAAGGAACATAAAACAGGTCCAGCCTAAAACAAAATAGTAAGGTAGTAGACATAAGGCCAAATATATCAGTAATTACACCTCAAATGCAAAATAACTGAACACTTCAATTAAAACCAAACAACAAAAACTTGCTTCTACGAGACACACCTTAAATATAAAGACAGATTCTGATAGTGAAGGATTGAGTAAAAAATATACTATGTAGACACTAATCCAAAGAAAGCTCATGTCCCAAAGCTAATTTAAAACAAAGTTGACTTTAAGGCAGCAAGCATTACTTTAGATAAAGAGAGATATTTTTTATAGAGGATACAAGTGAATAAAATCTTTATATCTCCCATACAATTATAATATCCAATGTTTGCAAGTCAGGATCACACTTACCCTCTAAGAAGTTGCGATCTGTACAGTTAAGAGTTCCATACACCTTTTTCATTTAACTGCTGCACGGTTGAAGGCACTGCAGTGAGTCTTCAAGTTTTCTACCAGCTACAAGTTTTCCTCCTGGTGATTTCTCTCACAAATAGTCTACTTGGTCCTACTCATAAGTAAGAATAAGAGATTACAACAATAAAGAGTAGTTGCACTGTTAACTTCACTGATAGGTGTTTGAGACATTTTCTAATATACAAGATTTAATTGGGGACACACCAGAGGAAAAGGAATAGTTAAGCTAAGAACCCCTTCTCTTTTGAGGACAAAAACCACGGAACAACTACTGGGATCATCCATCCATTTCAGTAAACAATCACCTTGGTGGCTGATGCTCTGTTCTTCCTGGACAGTATGGTGGTGGTGTTGCCTTTAGAGGCTGAGGTGATTTCCCATTCCAGAAAGATGAAAATTTCCATTCCAAAAATGGAGAGGACTGATTGTAATACTCAGAGCTACAGTTATCACCAAAACCATGGAACGTCAGCTTGTTTCTGTTAAATTCCTTTTATTTAATAAATCCCAGCACTATAAGGTAACACTTTCCTTCAACAAACTATTTCCAAATCCAAAGTCTCCTTCATTCTGAACATTGGATTCATTTTCAGGTTCCTCTGGGTTCCTGTGATGGAGTATACATGGCTCTTGTTTCTGAAAATACTGAGTAAAACACACACCAAATTCTGTAAACTCTGACCTCAGTGCAGCTATACCTCCACACACTTTCTATAAATAATTACCCCAATGAAAGAATATTTATACTTCTATATTAAAAATGGTTCTGAACCTGTTAAACATAACTGATATGCCTGAGTAAATTTGCATTAATCTTAATATTTCTTAGTCATTTTCTACCCAACTGTTCAATTACCTAGTAAAAATAGTAGGAATCCATTAGTGAGATGTATTTCTTCTTTGGCAGGTAAACTTAGCCTTTGCTTCCATGGAATTAGTCTGGCTTGTGTTCTGATTTATGCATTATTCTAACTACACACCAGTTCTTGTCTTTCCATGTAATAAAGTTGTGAAATTACACAAGCAATTGAAATAGAATGATCTAATTAATAATCTTCCAATTATATAAGGTTACCCATTGAATAAGAACCTTAGACACCTAATGTTTTAGAACAAGTTAGAAATTATACATTGATGTATCATATCAAATTTGTATAGATGTGATGGTCATTATAAATATGATTCCAAAAAATACAGTGGACTCTTTTATCCATTCACCCGAAAAATAGTATGTACACAAAGGCAAAGAATGCCATACACTATTCCCGATAAATCAGATCTTATTTAAGGTTTTATAATCATCTTAAAAAATTACCAGAATTGAGGCTTCTTTATAGGGTTTTACTGGAACAATAAACCTAATTTAGTGACAGATGCTGTACTCACACCTTTAGAGGGATTGAATGACTTTTTAGATATTTTAAGTATGCTCTTAGGCAACAAATACAATTCAAATACCAGAAACTTTTAAGTCATTTCTATCAGTTGACTATTCAAATGACAAAACAGCACCAGGAGTTACTGCATATTTTAAAAGATATACTCTGCCCTTCAGTTAGAGTCATTAAACTTGAATAACAAATTTCTGGCAATACGCATTTTAAATTATTACTGAAAAACAAACTCCTAGCCTCTCTAATCAACAATCATAAAATGTCCTGTAAGTAGCCTGTAGGCCCTTAGGGGATTTCTGCAGACAGAAATGCTACTGGAAAAAGTCCTTATTAAGTATTTCTTGGACAGTTGCATGGATATCAGCCTTATGCTTGCATGTTTTTTGTGCAATGTTATTTTCTTCTTCATTTATGTTGACTTTTTTGTTTGCCTTTGTTCTCTTTCTCAATAGTATTTAAATAGAAAATTTTAGATTTTTTTATTTGTTCTATATATCATCACTTATACTGGAAGTCCAGATTTGCTCTCCCTCAATTCTGATTAAAATTCATTTCCCAGCTTGATTTTTGAAGATGCACATCCTTATAAATTCCTATTACACCTTCAAAATAGGTTAAAATTTAATTGCCTACAGTATGGAGTACTAGAAACATATATTCCATATATCAGAAATTCTATAGTTTTTTTTTACTTACCAACTATTAAAGATAACAATAAGCATGTGACCCCTACCAGCACCCACCTAGGATTCCCTTGGACCATGCCCCTTTGGCCCTGGCTCTGCCTCCAGCTAGCCAGCTAAAACCACAGCACACACACAGGATACCCACGGGATATTCCTACACAAGGGCACATCTTCACGACTGGAAAAGTAGCCCTTTTGTCTAATCCATAAAAACAAACAGAAAGTCAAACAAAATGAGACAGAAGAATACAACAATACAAAATTTAAGAAAAAGAACTAAAGGAACTAGAGTTAAATAACCTACCCAATAAGGATTTAAAAATAGTGATTATAAAGATGCTCACTGGACTTGAGAGAATGAACACAGGGAGAACATCAACAAAGATACAAAAAAAATAAAAACTAATCACAGATTAAGAATACAATAAATCAAAGGAGAAATGCACTAAAGGGAATCAACAGTAGATTAGAGGATGCAGAAGAACAGATAAGCAATTTGGAAGACAGCATATAAGCTGAAAAGAAAGAAAAATACTAAGAAATGAAAATACATTAAGAAGTGAAAACTTAAAACATTCTAACATCTACATTATGAAACATTCCAACATCTACTTTATAGAAGTCTCAGGAGGGGGAGAAAGAGAGAAAGGGGTGGAAAACTTATTTGAAGAAATAATAGCTGAAAACTTTCACAACCTGGGGAAAGAAACAGATATGCAGGTCCACAGAATCCCAAATCAACTGAACCCAAGGAGGACCATACCAAGACACATAATAATTAAAATGTCAGAGATTAAAGACAAAAAGATTCTTAAAAACAGCAAAAGAAAAGCAATGCAGTAAGTACAAAGGAAACCTCATAAAGCTATCAGCTGATTCTTTAGCAGAAACTCTACAGGCCAGAAGGGAGTAGCATGATATATTCAAGGTGCTGAAAGGAAAAAGGCTTACAACAAAGAATACTATACCTGGAGAGAAAATCATCCAGAATTAAAGGAGAGAGTTTCCCAGACAAAAGTTAAAGGAGTTCACCAACACTAACCTCGCCTTACATGATATGTTAAAGACACATTTTTAAGAGGAAAAGGAAGGGCCATACCTAGAAGCAAAAATAGTCCAAAAAAAATTTCATTGCTAAAAGCAAACATCTAGCAAAGGTAGTAGATCAATCACCTAAAAACTAGTATGAAAGTTAAAGACAAAAGTAGTAATTATTTCTGAAAATTAGTTAAGGGAATCACTAAATAAAGAGGTATAAAAGAATGCATCACATACATGAAACAAGGAGGAGGAGGAGTAAAAATGTGGTGCTGTTAGAATGCATTTGAACTTATGTGACCATCAAGTTAACACAGACTGCTATAAACACAGGGCATCAGATATGAACCCCATGGTAAACACAGATCAAAAACCTATAATAGATACACAAAAAAATGAAGAGATGGTAATCCAACATCAGATGTTCATATTGTAGAAGTTCCAGAAGGAGAAGAGAGGCCAAAGAATGCATCAGCAATTTCTATCACACTAAAGAAAATCATCATGCACAAGGAAAGAAAGAAAAGGGTCAGAGAAGAATGACAAAAACAATCAGCAAACACTGAACAAAATGGCAGTAAGTACATACCTGTTAATAATTATTTTAAATGTAAATGGACTACGTGCTCTAATCAAACGACATAACATGCTAAAATGTATAAAAAAAGTAAGACCACCTATATGCTGCCTATAAGAGACTCACTTCAGACCAAAAGAAACACACAGACTGAAACTGAATAGATGTAATAAAATATTCCATGGAGAAAAAAAAACTGGAGCAGCAGTGCTTAAATCAGACAAAATAGACTTTAAAACAGATTGTAACAAGAGACAAAGAAGGCCATTATATAATGATTAAAGACTCAATCTTGAAAGAAGATAGAACAATTGTAAATATCTACACACCCAACAGAGGAACACCTAAATACACAGAGCAAATATTAACAGACATAAAAAAAGAAATTCATAGTAATACAATAATAGTAGGAGACTTTAACACCCCAGTCACCTCAATGGATAGATCATCCAGACAGAAATAAGTGTACAGTGGCTTTCAACTATGCATTAGACCAAATGGACTAAATAGATATATATAGAAAATTACATCCAAATATGGGAGAATATACATTCTTTTTAAGTACACCTGAAACGTTCTCCAAGACAGATCAGATGTTAGGCCACAAAACAAGTTTTAAATAAATTTAACTGAACTCACACCTAGTATCTTTTATAATCACAAGTATGAAATTGGAAATCAATTATAAGAAAAACACTGGAAAAACAAGCATGTGGAGGCTAAACAGCATGCTACTGAACAACCAAAGGGTCAATGAAGAACTCAAAGAGGAAATAAAAAATATGTGGAGAATAATAAATATAGAAATACTATGGTTCATAATCTTTGAGACACAGGGAAAGCAGTTGTCAGTGGGAAATTTATAGCAGTACAGGCCTACCTCAAGAAACCAGAAGAATCTCAAATCAACAATCTGACCCTACACCTAAAAGAACTAGGAAAAAAACAACAAGAAACACCCAAAGTTAGTAGAAGAAAGAAATAGTAAACATCAGAATGGAAATAAATAAATGTGAGACTATGAAAGCAATATAAAAGATCAATGAAACTAAGAGCTAGTTATTTGAAAAGATAAAATTGATAAGCTTTAGTCAGACTCATCAAGAAAAAAGAAATAGGACCCAAATAAATCAGATATGAAAGAGGTTACAACTGATACCATAGAAATACAAATAATTAAAAGAGATTATTATGAAAGACTACAAGCCAATAGTCAGAAAGATAAGTTACTAGGAACATGCAATCCTCCAAAGCAAAATGAAGAAGAAATAGAAAATCCAAATAGATTGATTACTAGTAACAAAATTAAATTGGTGACAAACTCCCAACAAAATTCAAGAACCAGATGATTTCACAGGAGAATTATACCAAACATTTAAAGAAGAGTTAATGCCTATCTTTCTCAAAATTATTTCAAAAACTAGAGGAGGAAGGAGAGCTTCCAAACGTATTCTATGAGGCCAGCATCACTCTGATACCAAAATCAGACAAATACACTACAAAAATAAAATTACAAACCAATATCCATAATCATCATAGATGCAAAAATTCTCAACAAAATATTCACAAACTAATTCAAAATAGATTAAAGGATCATTCACTATGACCAAGTGGGTTTTACTCCAGGGATGCAAGATTGGTTCAGTATCAGCAAATGAATCAATGAGATACACCACATTAGAAAAAGAAGGATAAAAATCTAGGATCATCTCAATGGATGTCAGAAACCATTTGCCAAAATTTATCATCATTTATGATAAAAACTCTTGACAGAATAGGTACAGAGGGAACATATCTCAACATAATAAGGCCATATACAACAAACCCACAGCTAACATCATACTCAATGCTAAAAGCTTTTCCTCTAAGATCAGAAACAAGATAAGGATGTCAACACTCTATCACCTTTATTCAACATAGTACTGGAAGTCTTAGCCATGGCAATCAGACAAGAAAAAGAAATAAAAGGCATTTAAATGAGTAGAAAGAAGGAAAATTGTGACTATTTGTAGATGGCATGGTAACATACATAGAAAACTTTAAAGATTCCACCAAAAAGCTATTAGAATAAATGAATTGAGTAAAGTTGCAGGATACAAAAATCAATATACAGAAGTCTGTTGTATTTCCACATACAAATTACAAACTAACAGAAAGATAAATTAAGAAAACAATCATATTTATAGTTATATCAACAAGAATAAAAGACTTGGGAATAAATCTAACCAAGGAGGTGAAAGACCTATACTCTGAAAACTATAAGACCTTGATGAAAGAAATTGAAGATGACAGAAATAAATGAAAAGGTATGCCCTGCTCATGGATAAAAATATTGTTAAAATGGACAGATGACCAAAAGAAATCTACATATTCAATGCAATCCCTATCAAAACCCCAATGGCATTTTTAACAGAACTAGAGCAAATACTCCTAATATTATAGGGAACTGCAAAGACCCTGAATAGCCAAAGCAATCTTGAGGAAAAGAACAAAGCTAGAGGTACCATGTTCCCTGATTTCAAACTATACTATGAAGCTGCAGTGATCAAAATAGTATGGTACTGGCAGAAAAATAGACACAAAGATCAATAGACCAGAATAGGGAGCCCATAAATAAACCAATGCTCATATGGTCAATTAATCTATGACAAAGGAGGTAAGAATATGCTATGGGGAAAAAGTCTCTTCAGTAAATGGTGTGGGGAAAACTGGACAGCTACATGAAGCCAATGAAACTGCATCTCTATCTTACATAATATACAAAAAAAAAAAACGAATTAGAGACCTAAGCATAAGAACTGAAACCACAAAACTTCTAGAAGAAAACACAACCTTGAAGATTAGAATTAGTACTTTTTTTCTGTATATGTCTTCCTAGTCACAGGAAATAAAAGTAAAAACAAGAAAGTGGAGTATATCCAACTAAGAAGCTTCTACATAGCAAAGGAAGCCAAAATGAAAAGGCAACCTACTGACTGGGAGATGATATTTGCAAGTAATATATCTGATAAGTGGCTAATACCCAAAATACATAAAGAACTCAAATAACTCAACACCAAAAAACACAAAAAGCAAATAACCCAATTAAAAATGGGCAGAGGACCTAAATAGGCATTTTTTCCAAAACATGCATACAGATGGCCAACAGACACATGAAAAGATGCTTAATATCACTAGTCATCAAGGAAATGCAAATCAAAAACCTCAGGCACTGCTGGTAGGAATCGAATTGGTGTAGTTACTGTAGAGTACAATATGGAGGTATCTCAAAACACTAAAAATAGAAATACGATTTGACTCAGCAATTCAGCTTTTGGGAGCTTGCCTGTAGTGATAACAGAGTACCTGTTGATTACAAAATCACTAATTGAAAAGATATATGCACTTCTTTGTTTATCAACAGCATTATTTACAATAGTCAAAATATGGAAGCAACCTAAGGTCCATCAACAGATGACTGAATAAAGGTGTGATACATATATACGAAGGAATAGTCAGCATTAAAAAAGAATGAAATCTTGACATTTGCAGCATGGGTGGACATAAAGCGCACCATGCTAAGTAAAATAAGTCGAAGACAACATTATTTCTCACTTATATGTGGAATCTAAAAAACAAAAACAGAAATAGACTCATAGGGAACAGAATGGTGATTGCCATAGGGAAGGACATTGATGGATGGGTGAAAGAGGTGAAGGGGATAAAGAGATACAAACAAACTATTATAAAATAAATTAGTTATGAGATGAAATTATAGCATAGAAAATATAATCAATAATATTGTAATATATATGTATGTTGACAAACAGCAACTACACTTACCATGGTGAGCATTTAGTAATGATATAATTGTCAAATCACAGTGTTGTACACCTGTAGCCAATATAATATATATAAACTATATTTCAATTAAAAAATAAAAAGGGGTTCTGAGCACCAATTTCCAATGTGTGGGGGTGTGGGAGGTGGGGGAGCAGTGGGAGGGTTCCCCAACATCAACAAGCCATTCTCTGACATCAGCTGGGTGTCATGCAAGTCAACTGAATTCTAACACTACCTAGCTGGAGAAAGCAACAGTTCCCACAGGTTAATGGCTCAGTCCCACAAGACCCCACTCCCCTACCTCAGACTTAAGTCACAAGCCCAGGTCATTACCTGGGCTTCTGACTTACTGCCTACAGATCAGGGGTTCCAGTGACCCCTTCTTTGAGTGTGATTAATTTGGTAGAGCAACTAACAGAACTCAGAAAAACTTTTTGCTTACTAGATCCATGGTTTCTCATGAAAGGGTACAACCCAGGAATAGCCAGAGAGAAAATATGCTTAGGGCAAGGGTTGGAGATGGGGGGAGGAACTTTCATTCTCCCCAGTCTTCACTTGTTCACTAACCCAGAGGCTCTCCTTCTGGGTGTTTTATGGAGGCTTCATTACATAGGCATGATTGATTAAATTATTGCCCATTGGTGACTAAACTCAATTGCTAGCCCATCTTCCCTCTCTGGGGGCCAGGGGGTTGGGACTGAAAGTTCCAATCTAATCACATGGTTGGCTCCACTGCCAACCAGCCACCATCCTTAGTTGCTTTCCTAAAGTCACCTCATTAATATAACAAAACAAACACACTATTATCACTCTGATCACAGGAAATGCCAAGGTTTTTAGAAGCTTTGTCCAGAAACACGAATGAAGATCAAGTATTTATTATAAATCACTATTGCAGTAGTTATCTTGGGTGGGGTTAGAGACAAAAAATGAAGTAACTTTCTATAGTGGGTGAATGGTAGTGTTCTGTATCTTGACAGAATTTTTAACTATACTGATGTATGCATTTATCAAAACTCTGGGAATGTGCACTTCATTTTATATAGATCTTATATAAAAAAACCTTGCACGCTAAATTATTTGAGGAAATTGTTCAGTTGTTGCAATTTACATGAGTAGAAAATAAGGTGAATTCATAGATGGACAGAGAGGCATAGAGATAGCATGATTGCAAGCATAATAAAATGTTAATTGTGGAATCTAGGTGGTAGATTTTGG
This sequence comes from Manis javanica, assembly GCF_040802235.1. NCBI lineage: Eukaryota > Metazoa > Chordata > Mammalia > Pholidota > Manidae > Manis > Manis javanica. The sequence goes on from NC_133160.1 coordinate 144,768,877, forward strand.
GTTTTTCACTAAAAAAGTTTCAACTTTGATGTATGTTCAAATGTTTGTATAATAAAGTATTGGAAGGACAGGAGTGCAACATTAAGGTCAAATACAATTTATTCACTCTGTTCAGTGAATTCTATTAAAAGAAGTATTAAAGACTGAGTTAAATTATATTTAATTTCAGTGCTACCTTTTCACATATACTTCACTATTGTTCACAATAGCGAAGCTATTTCCTGCATACATTCCTTTTAGAACTCAACTTACATTGATTTGTCTACTGTTACAGACTATATTAACACTTAAAACTTAAAATACATTAGTGTTTGCTCTTTATCAATAAGTTCTTTATCAATAACTTGCTCCTTTCATTCTGACTTCTTTCCAAATGTGTTCAAATTAAAAGCTATTAATGTTTGTGCTTCCTGGCAATTTTATTTTTATATTCATATTCAAATTAGCCCATTACTGAAATGCATACTTTTCCTAATAAATGTCAGATTTTATTGTTATTTCTTTTTAGGAGATTATTTGGATGTTCAACATTTCACTTTTTACAAAATTTCATAATTCATAGATGTAACATGTCCTATTTTTCACGTTTAGACTGTTCTGATAAGAAGCATGATGGTAGGAGTCCAAAAAATGGTTACATTCACTGAAGGTGTCATAGGAATGTGTAAGACCTACTGTCTAATTTTTTTTATTTAGAATAACTTTATTAGTATTCAATATATAAGACTTGCTGATTTGGCTTTCATTGGTCTCACATGTAGTATTTGAGTTCCCTAAAGAAGGAGTTTTGCAATGTGCAAGAGTTAGTAGTGAAGCTCATTGTAATGTATTATTATTCATACTTGACTGTTTATGTGAACTTGTAAATATTTACTTGTTTTAACTAAGTAAATTCTTAGAAAAGGACACTTCGTTTAAAAGAAAATTTTACTAATGTAATAAAAGTTTAGAAGTCCCTTTTGAGTGAAAGATATAAAAAATAAAAAGAATTGACAAAGATTTCTTCTTCCTGTTGTAGTGGGCTAGCGTATCACATGAAAAACAAACATAAATGCATTTAACTGGAAAACAACAACAAAATATGTCTTCCAGAAGATTTAAACGAACAAGTGCATTGTGAGAGGCATGGTATTCAGTGGGATGAAAATACTCATATTTCAAACATGCCCCAATTAATGGTATTTCCTACATTTCACATCATGAAATACATAAAAAAAACCTCTCTTGTGATTCTTCAAATAAAAATATAGGGTAGAAAATATATTTTCAATAATGCCGTTAATAAAACTCAATGTTTTTTTTGGAAACATCTCTTTAAGTATAACTGCTCACAGAGCAACATCTTTGATTAGAACAAAGAGAGAGTTCCAGAATGAGAAAACACCACCCATTCAATTCACTCCACACTTGTCAGAGACAAGCTTTCACCGTGGAATGTGCTGTTCTAGGTGTGTGGGCTTCAGCTGGGAACACCCATATTTTGTGAGAGAATTGTAAACTACTGCAGAGTAGTTATCTTCACACCAGTGTTATACTAGCTGGCTAAACCTAAAAGTAAAAAGTTCCGACAAACATTACCAGACATGGATTTCAAGTAGTATAGTTTTGACTTTCTGGCTGAAGCACACCTAGAGTCTGGCTGGCTGCAGATACCGTAGGCCAGAGCATATGTGAACAGAGTACTATGTGGGTACAGAATGGAAAGTCACTGTATCATCACACTGTTGTGAAAGTTTCAAGTAAGGGGCATCTAACATTTAACAATGTCTTGTCAATCTATAGAACCAAGTAAGAGATTCCTTCCTAGGCATGGAAAACCAGCCTCAAGGCATCTCCTCTGCAGGTTTCATGAAGTACATACTGAGTAAACCAAGTTAAGTAAATAAATAAATAAGTTAATTAAATGAAAAACTTACAGTTTCAAACAGAATGAAAAATGCTTTTATCTCCTCTCCATTAACTTGTTTTAATAATGTATAATTAATTCTAGGACGCGCAGTGTAACTGGGAAAAAAGTTTCAAAGATAAACTCTATAATAAGGCAAGATATTCACGTATCTGCCCTCAAATGAAATATCAAACATTATATTCCATGTTCATTGGCTTTTTGTAAGCTTTTCTACCCTGATGTGTTTTCTGTTTCCTTTTAACTCTCTTAAATGGATATTTTTTGAGCCTTTAATGTGTACTAGATTATGCATTAGTTTCACACATCCTATCTCATTTTAATTAGAGCTGAATATAGCACCAATCCCTGAGACAAAGCCAAAGCTTTGAAATTCTAAGATTTAATCTTCAAGCAACGTATTTCAAAATAGCTGAATGCACGAATCCTGAAATGGGGACATATTTAAAACAATTGCAGCAATTCTAGCATCAGCTACTCCTCAAGAAAATGGCCGAGACGCCAGAAGGAAAGGCTGCCTCGTATTTGATGTGTGCGGCAGTCATTTTCAGTGAGGCCTGGAGCTCATCAGGAGGAGGCCTATTTCTAGAACACAGAGCAGTTTTGCCAACGGCTTCAGAGTTCTTCAGAAGGGTTTGCTCCAAAAGACTTAGTTTCATAAAGAATGATGGAAAACTTTTTTTTTGAAAATAAACATTTTAATTATATAGGAAGAGTCAAGGGAAAGTGTCAACTTGTCTTAATGAAAATTAAGATTTAATCACTATTGAGAACACAATGACTATAGAACAAAATGACTATAGTTAATACCGTATTGTGTATTTGAAAGTTGCTAAGAGAGTAGATTAAGGAAAAATATCGTAACTATGTATCGTGACAGATATTAAGTAGACGTGTTGGTGATCATTTCGAAATGGATAGAAATATCGAATCATTATGTTGTACACCTAAAATTAATATAAGGAATATAATGTATATCAATTGTACCTCAATAATTTTTTTGATAAAGAACCACAATATGCAATCAAATTTTTTTTAAAAGAAATGTCTTATAATTGTTATTTTTTTGGCATCATTCCTGCTGGACCTCATGTGCCCAGGTCTATTTTTGTAAAATGGAAGTTTAATAGCTAGCATACAGTTTATTATGTTTAAAAGGGTGAAGTAATGAGATAACTGGTTACAGATCAAAGTACTGACTATAAAAGATGTATAGCAAAATGAACTTCTAGTTTTAGATCTTAAAGTTGAGCTGGTGATAAGTGTGGTCTTAGAGTTTGTCCCAGGGCATGTTTCAGTGTTGGGAGTCACTGAGGTGGTTCACAAGTATTTTGATAAGAATGAGATAGAACTAACTTCTGAGTGCTAAATTATGAAACTAAACTTAGTAGATCACAGAGGCAATCAAGGAATCTTAAAAGGACAAAGCATCATGAACAGAATCTGGGTTAACTGAGCAAGGTTCTATTTAGGTAGTTGCAACTCAGTGATAAGCAAAATACATGGTTTTAATCCTCAAGAAATGTACTGCTTAATAAGAAAGAGTCACATTAAGTAACAGTACCCAATAAATACACAGATTTACACACCACCATAAACACCTTGAAGAAAAGGTATGGGAAGCGTACAACAGAGGAACCAAATGTTATTGGGGAGTTATTTCTATATTCTGAAAATGACACTAGAAGAATTATGAGCAATTAATTAACCCAATAGAAAAATTTGGTCAAGAATGTTCCAGACAGAAGGTAACACTTTTGAAATCTCAGAGGTAGGAAACAGTGTACAACATCAGGGTAGTACCCTTTAAAAAAAATTTTACTTAGACTTCTATCAGTAAAACTTTGTGAGCATGCAGTCTATTTCCTATATACATGTATTATTTGTATTATGAAACACAGGCGTTGTATTTCAACAAAAATGGGTGTTAATGAAGGATGAAATAAAAATATGGTTCTAGTGTTTTCTTCTCACATACCAGTATATTAGCCAGCATACCCCAGAGAATAATACAACCTAAAAGGAAAATTATTGCCTAGAGAATCTAAAAGATCAATGTGTCCGAAGCTCAGTAAGCAGCCATGGGAGGATAAAGTAAAAGCAGCCGGAGCATGCAGGCTCCAGACACACAGGTAAAGCTTTGTCATTTTTCTCTCTCTTTCAATCAGACAACAATGAAAGATTTAGAGCATCCTATCTCAGAACATATTGAAGCTACCAGGCAGCAAAAGGACTGGATAGGGATGAAGGTACAACAAAACAAGAATATCGCAGGAATCTAGGAAAGAAATGATGCAGACTTGGAATAGACTGATAGCAGCAGAGGCGGAAAATATTAATTTGATTAGACATATATTTAAGAAGTAGATTTTTCTGGCCTTAATTGTGACATGAAAAAAATGCATCAGGTTTCTCACAAAGAATGTGTGAGCCAAAGTAGGGATTATCCTGTTGTGGACGTAGAAAGAATGGGAGAGTCAAAACCTGGCCAAAGAACTTAATGCCTATTTTGGAAATGGATGCTTTCCTAGTATGAAATTTTTTAGCTTTGAACAGATTATATGCATATACATACTCTTTAATGCATATTCACATAGTGACCAGTGATTAAATTCTGCTTTCATGGACATTATGGATATCAGAGAGACACAACACTGTCCAGACGAATCCACTAACCCTTTGCACTCAGAGTTCTCAGTGCCATTTTTAATGTATATCTCAACATAATCTGTATAAAAGGAAGGGAAGGACATGTTGGCAAGAAGAAGATGCTGACTGAGTGCCACGATTGAACTGAGGTTTTAGTTCTATATCTTACTAATAATGTGGCTTTTGCAAATTTACCTGATCTCTGTGTTTCTATTTTCTTATTTGGAAAATGCTAACATTAATACTGATAGAATTACTTGAGAAAACACAGAGAGCTCATTTAACCTTGTTTTATTACCTGGGTCTTAACGTATATATTCATAAGCGAATGAGCAACATTTGCCTGAAGAGGATGGAGAGAAAGTTGAATCCTCAAGAATGAGGTGGACTTCAGTCACAACAAGGGGGAAGGAAATAACCAATGAATCTTGAGGAGTAAAGGTATGAATCATATGACCGAGGTGTCTGATAGTACAGTAAGAAGTTCAGTAAGGAAGTGAACAATGTGAGAAAGTACGATCCTGATGTTACACAACAGAATATTTGTATTGATGAGACGAGATGACTAGAGTGGTGTATGTATTGGATATGGCCAAAACTATGAGGATGGGAAACTCACTAGCTATAATTTTAACCAGTACAGTGAGTTTAGGCTGATCAAGTATAAGCTATGGCAAAACAGACTGAACTTAGAAGTTTTAGACTCTCTTAGATGGTTGACAGCTTGTCTCCGGGCATAAGCCTTCATTTGTTTTGTGGATGTTGGAGAGCTGTTTTATGCTGGAAGGCACATGTATACAGCCTGCAGGGCAACAACTGAAGACCTGCGCGCCGCCTGCTATGCAGTCCTCAGATGCTCTGGTGGAAGGAAACCTGGTCTAGAGGAGATGGAGACTAGCCCAAGGACAGTCATGTGCTACCGATACAGATCACGGTAAGGTATGAGATTCCCAGCACATGTCTCTAAAGTCACACGGGACTGAAGGTCCTGCCAGCTTGGATAAGAGCTCCAGAGAGGTGGGCTCCTGAACCATCTGCTTCTTGACTATTCCGTTAAGAGGAAAAATTGTTTGTATTCAGTAGACGTATTCATATGTTAATATGGTCAGACATATTTTGTTCACGTATTTCTGTCTAACAAAGTCATCTTTCTGTCCTAATTAGATGGTTAACTGTGTCCTTCACTGTCACTATTTTGGGATTTTTGCTGAACTTGAGGAATTCATTCTGTTTGGGCCTGGACGAGGAGAGAAAGAGAAACTTAAAACTTAAAAGAAACAAATTTCTTGGTTTCCTTGCTATATATTATTTTGGTTAGCGAGTGTTTTTGCTTATGCCTGTTGGCCCGGCCTGTGGTTCAGCCCTTTGCTGTGGTGCTTACTTCTTCTGCACACCACCTGTGGGGATGAAGGCCTATACTCTTCCACAAAACTTGCAAAGAGATTCTTTCTGTGCTGTGCATGAGAGTGTTTTCTAATAGCCATGCAAGAATTCTCTGCTCACCAAGGTTTATAAAAGAACCTGTGGCAGAGAATAATTGTCAGGAACCCTTTTACCCCTAATCCTCTAGAATGAATATTTGGGGGCATACACACAGCTTACAGTGAGCTGATTAATTATTCCTTCCCCGACTCAAGAAGAGACAGCATGGAGCAGAGCGGAGGAGGAACACCTGTGAAGTGAGACTTGCTGAGATTTTATTCCAGATCTCCCACTTCCTAGCAGCGGAAGCTAGGGCAAGCTTCCCAGTGTTTGATGTCCCAGTTGCCCCATCTGTAAGTTGCTCTGACAATGTCCCCTTTCCTTTGCTTCACAGGTATTTTGCCTCTGCATTATTACTGTTACCAACATACGAATATGCTATAGATCGTCCATCTTAATTTGAAAAAAGGAAAGCTCTCTCTTGATGCCAAATACTCCTCTGCTATGTTCCAATAAGTCAACAGCTAATCTTAAAATACCCTCTTCTCAGTGTCCTGTTCACGTTCCTTCTCTTTTGAACTCTTCTCTAATCAGGGTTTCCTCCCCAACCAAAGCTCGTCACCCCCAACCCAACTAACACAAAACAAACAAACCTATCTCCAGTCAGGATCATGAGACCTCCACTTCAGCAAATAATCTGTTTAATTCTCATACTTCAGATAACTCATTTAATCAGTGGCCTTTGATACAGTTGATCCCTCACTTTCTAAATCCTTCCTTACTTGGTAAACAGGACCACATTCTAACCGAACATATACGGAAGCCTCAGTGCTCATGTGTTGAGTCCTCTTATCTCTTCTCTTCTACATTGGTACTCATTTCTGGGCACTGGTACCCAGTATCATGGCTTTTCATACCATGCATTCACTGACTACTGAGTACTTACCTCAGACTTTTTTTTTCTCTTTGAATTGCATGCCTTTAGGTTTTGGGAAATGTCCGTGTATCCTTATTTCTAAAATGGTTTCAGTTAATCACAGTCCCCAGTGAGGCTGCCTAATTAGCCTTCTGGGACTGTTGTTTCTAATATTTGGAATAAAGTTCCTATACACTAAGACACAGGCAGGACAATGTTCAGCAAAGGACTCTGGTTAAAACATATGTGAAATATGGGAAGAAAAATGCAACTTCCAAAGTTTCTTTTAGTTTTTTTCATATTAGCAAGAATTCATTGATCAACTTAGTGATTATTTTATTGAACACAGAGGTTCTAACCATGAAGAGGTTTCAGGGGACCTTTGCTGGCCTAGTAGGCTTATTTAAATCACGACTATGACTAGATCAAAATCAGAAAGGGAAAGTGTCACCATGTAGCAATCCACAAAGAACATTTTTTAAAAAAGGATGCACTGAAGACACTGAATTTATTGATTGAATAAGTGAGTAACCAATGGACTCTTAATTTCCATACTCAGGCCAGAGGGAGCCATTAGCATGATAACCCCAAAGGAAACATTGAGTAGATAAGCTACTGAACCATATTTAAAAGCATACTTGAAGGGTTGTCTTTTTCTTTCCAGCACGATAAACAGTTCTCATTTTATTTGAGGTCATTTATCCAAGCATCTGAGAAATAGAAAGAAGATAGGAAATGGAAGAAAGATATTATGAAATATTTGAGGTCAAAGAATGGTCTAAAATAGTTACAAACACCCAATCTTTTGAGAAAATAAATGCAAGAGGGCAAGGTACGTCGGAACAGTCCCATAATTGTATTACGTCCCTTAAGGTTGATATCTGGCACATTAGGCATGCTATAATTGAACTGTTGAGAAACAAATTAAAATTTTAATGATCTCTCTTCCCTTTGGAAGTAAACTTAGTTCCCTATTACTGATGCTGCCAGAACTCATAATATCATTTACTAACTAGCACTTAATGACCCACTCTTATTGCCTCTAATTTTACATAATTAATGTGTATGTAAAAGAGCCTTTTAAATGTTTTATTTTCATGTGCTACAATTTGGAAAAATATAAGCAACCTACTACTAGATCAGTGGTTTGGACTTTCCCAAGATCTTGGTCAATATTTTTGTATAGATAAGAAAAACATGTGTTTTTTGTCTATGTGGATGACTTTGCACAGACAAGCTATGCTCCTCTGTTCACCCTCTAATCTCCCCCACCCTATCGGTCACCTCTTCAGAAGGAAAGAATAACAAAGTGAATAGACAGAATGAAAAGCTATTTTAGGAGGGCAATATGATTCAATTTGCAAATGCTGAAACTACTCACCAATTTTAACTAAATAAAATTCTTCTCTCTTTGTCCAGGGGGACTCATAGGAGTACATTCGTTCATTTTGCCTCATCTGCTTTTTCCTAACAAATCCTTCTATGTGTCTGCAAATTCTGCTAAAATAGTCTTCTTAAGCAACTTTTCCTAAACTGAATAAGTATTCTCTGTTTTCTTTTCTTCCTTGCTGTTCATCTCTTGGAAACCTAGCTTTTTGCCTACACAGCCTGCTCTTGAGATGCTGTTTCAGGGTGTAAAGTTTGTCCTCAGAGCTGTTCCACCCTTACCTGCTATTTGGCCTTCATGCCCTTCTTTAAGGCATCTATTTCAAGGCATGCTGATCCCCTTTATCACAGTGACTTGCCGAGTCTAGAGTATATAGGAAGACTCAGAATAATTTCATTGTAAAAGCTTCAGACATAAAACTCATATAACAAAGGAACTGATTTTAAGGAGAAAAGGGCAAAAGGTGGTGACAAGGTATGGAAATGAAGGTTAAGAGTATGGAGAGAGGGTTCTGGCTCCATGTGGTGCTGCAGAGGGATCCTAGCTCACCACCTCCTACAAACACGATGACTCTGTAGCTACATATGAAACAATTTCCTCTGAAAAACAAACAAAGAATATGAAAATTGAGTGACACCTAACTAAGCACTGGACAGATGAGAAATGAGCCACATCAACATCAAAGTTGGCAGGAAAGGCTGGGGCACAACCTTGCCATAAAACCAATCCCCAGTCTGGTGACCCATAAACAAGAGGGGACTCAAAGCCTGGAACTTCTTTCTGAGGAGCAAAGGGTTTGAACCCTGTATCAGGCACTCCAGACCTGAGAGATGAGCTACCCAACCATATAGCTTTGAAAATTCAATGGGGTCCCATTCATAAGCCCCACAGGCAATCTGAGAAATGGCTTTTAATGGGCTCTTGCACTTGGACTTCCTTGCCCCAGGGCCAGGGCGGCACTCAGGAGGTACCCAGACTTTTCTGTGAATGAGGTTCAGTTGCTAATCTTAAAGCACTGGCATAAGGGGTAGGTATCTAATTCAGTACACATAGGGGCCTGCTGGCTGAGGGACACCATCTTTGAGCTCTCCCTCTGCTCATTCTAGCCAGAGAGTGCCAACATTTTTTCCCCCTTTTTTCCTGTGGGTACCCTCTATATGTTCACTCTCTGCTTCTTCCCAGCTAGTGGGCAACATCTTTGCACTCTCTCCTGACAGCTCCAAAGAGCCAGTATCTCCCAATAGGGAAGCTTTTACACATGTCTGGTGCACTGCTTTTTGAGGCTGCCATCCAGGGTATTTCCCTTGACCACCTGTCTCTGTAGGCCAGGGAACTTGAGATGGTGAGTCCCATGTGATTGTAACAATAGGAGAGAGTTTTTGGCTGACTACCACCCCAGGCACAGGTGGCAAACTGAAACACAACCCCAGTTTTTCTATGAAAGAAGTCTATTTGCTTTTCCAGGAACTTTGGCCTAAGGACATGCCTTCTGGTTCAGTACACAACTAGGGGCACGTTAAGGTATTCTCAGTGGACACAATCCTTGTGCTCTCCCTCTGCCTTGCTCAGGCTCACCCACATCTCCAGAAAGCGGCTTATACCCTTACCTGGCACCTCAAATTTTATGGTTGCCACGGGGCCCACACTGACGTCACCTTGCTTTGGTGGCCAGAGCGGCTCATGAGTCCTGCAGGATTGTAACCAACAGAGAAAAAGTTGTTACATGGCTGCCACTCAGGTACAACAAGAGGCAGCAGACCCAGGAGCTCAGTCTTCCTGTGTAAGTGGGCTATTAGTCTATCATTGTAGCTGCAACACAGCTACAGCCTGAGGGGCAGCTTCTAATTAAAAACACACTTAAGGGCTGACTGTAATCTTTTCAAGAGACCTTGGAAGGCTGGCACTATCTTTACACGATCCATTATACATGCTCCAGAGCATCAGTATCTCCTGGAAGGTGCCCCAGTTTCTATGGCTGCCAGCCAGGGGATGCCCCTTGATCAGCTGTAATAATTGGAGAGGTAATTCTTGGCAGGCTGCCTAACATCCTCAGGGCACTGCACAGACAGCAGGCTGAAACACACCCCATCTTACTATGAAACAGACCTATTTTCTTGTCCTGCAGCACTGGCCTGAGGGGCAGGCCTCAGGTTTATCACACAAAGTGGAGATGTTCTCAGGGAACAAAGGCTGATGGATGTCATCCTGGCGCATTCCCTCTGCCTCACTACCACTCACTAATTCTTCCAGAAAGGAGTTTGGCACTTCCCTGGAACCCTGATTTTGGTGACTACCACTTGGAATCCCTCTAGATCACATGGCTCCGGTTACCAGCAAGACCTACATTTGCAGTCTCAGGACTGTATATATTTGCACACTTTAAAAGCTCCTGGGGTCTGGCTTCCCAATCAGCCTGAACGTAGGTACTGACTGAAAGCCTCCCTTTTGGGACACTGGAAGGTCTTGACACACCCTCAACTACTGGAAGTCATTAAAATAAAATAGGCCACTCGAACAATCACAAAGATTTGGGAGAAAACCAAGAGTTAGGGCCAATTCACAGGAGGCTACTCTTTCAAGACTGCGAGAGGTGACTGTTTCATCTAACACACAGAAACTGATACAGACTCAAGCAAAGTGAAGAAACAGAAGGACATGTTCCAAATGAAAGAACAAGAAAAATCCTCAGACAAAAACTTTAATTAAATGGAATTAAGTAATTTACCTGATAAAGAGTTCAAAGTTATGATTTTAAAGATACTCACAGAATCCAGAAGAGTGGTTAAATTGAGTGAGAATGTCAACAAAGGAATAGAAAATATTAAAATGTAAGAAATAGAAATCACAGAGCTGAAGAATACAGTAACTGAGCTGAAAAATACACTTACAGGGAATCAACATCAGACTAAAAGAAGAAGAAAGAATTAGAGAACTCAAAGACAGGGTAATGGATCTCACGCAACCAGAGCAGCAAAAAGAAAGAACGTGAAGTACTTAAGGGACCTATATGACAACATCACGCAGACTAAAATTTGCATCATCAGGCTCCCAGAAGGAGAAGAGAGAGAAAAAGGAGCAGAAAAATTATTTGAAGAAATAGCTTAAAACATCCCTAGATTAATGGAAGGAAGTAATCAGGTACAGTAATTCTAGGGGGTTTCAATAAGTCGAACCCAAAGAGACTTACACCAAGAATATAATTAAAGTGTGACACTTTAAAGACAAGGAGGGAATCTTAAAAGCAGCAATAGAAAAACAACTTATTATAGACACATTAACCCTCCCAAGACCATATGCAGATTTTTCAGCAGAAACTACAGGTCAGAAGGGAGTGCCATAATAGTCAAAGTGCTGAAAGAAAACAACTTCCAAACAAGAATATTTTATCCAGCAAGGTTCTTTTTCTGAAGAGAAAGAGAGCTAGTTTTCCAGACAAGCTAAAGCTAAACGAATTCACCACCACTAACCAGCCTTACAAGAAATGTTAGATTTCTTTAAGCTGAAAAGAAAGGGGGCTAGTATAACAAGAAAACATATGAAAGTATAAAATCACTGCTAAAGGTAAATATCTAGTAAACTTAATAGATTAATCACTTATAAATCTAGTATGAATGTTAAAAGACAAAAGTAGTAAAATATAATTATGAAAGGTGGTTAAGTAATATAAAATATAAAAAGATAAAATGTGATATAAAAAAACATGAGGAGTAGAAAATACATGTAGAGCTTTAGAATGTGCTCAAACTTTATCAACATAAAATAGACTGCTATATCTTACTATGCTCATGGACAGTGACTGCAATGGGGTGTTGGGGAGGACTTCATAATATGGGTGAATGCTGTAACCACAATTCTGCTTATGTTAAACCTTCATAAGATTATATATCAATGATACCTTAATAAATAGACTGCTATACATACAAGTTTTTATATGTAGCCCTCATGGTAACTACAAAGCAAAAACCTATAGTAGATACACAAAAAATGAAGAGAAAGGAATCTAAACATACCACTAAAGAAAGTCCTTAAACTACAGAGAAACAGAACAAGAGAAGAAGAGAACAGAGAGGAACTAAAGACAATCCGAAAACAATGAACAAAATGGTAATAAGTACATACCTATCAATAATTACTTTAAATATATATGGACTAAATTCTCCAATCAAAAGATACAGAGTGAATGAATGGATTGAAAAGCCACAACCCATCTATATGCTGCCTACAAGAGACTCACTAGAGATGTCTCACACAGACTGAAACAGAAGGGATAGAAAAAGATATTCCATGTAAATGGAAACCAAAAGAAAGCTGAAGTAGCTACACCTATATCAGACAAAACATATTTTAAAACAAAGACTATAATAAGAGACAAAAAAGACATTAAAAATGATAAAAGTCCATCTAACAAAAGGATATAATATCTGTAAATGTTTATATATACAACATAGAAGCACCTAAGTATATAAGGCAGGTATTAACAGATCTAAAGGGAGAAATAGCCAGCAATACAATAATAATAATACATCCATGGATAGATTATCCAACAAAAAGCCAATAAGGAAACATTGACCTTAAATGACACATTAGACCAGACGGACTTGCATTTAACAGGTATAAACACATTCCACTCAAAAGCAATAGAATACACATTATTCTCCAGTGTATATGAAATACTTTCCAGGATAATTCATATGTTGGATCAAAAGCAAGTCTTAAATAAATTAAAGAAGATTGAAACTATATCAAACATCTTTGCCACCAACAATGATATAAAATTAGAAATTAATTACAAAAAGATCAGAAAATTCACAAATATGTGAAAATTACTCAACATGCTACTAAACAACCAAGGGGTCAAAGAAGGAATGAAAAGAGTAATAAAAAAAAACCTTGGAGATGAATGAAAATGTAAATAAATATTCCAAAATTTATGGAAAGCAGCAATAGCAATTTGAAAAGGGAAGTCCATAGCCATAAATACCTACCGCAATAAACAAGAAAAAGCTGAAACAACTTAACTTCACCCTTTAAGGGACTAGTAAAAATAGAACAAACAAAGCTCAAAGTTAGAAGAAAGTAAGAAATAGCAAAGATCAGAGTGAAAATAAATGAAATAGAAACTAAAAAGACAATGAAAAGATCAATGAAACTGAGAACTTTGAAAAGATAAACCAAACTGACAAACCTTTAGTTAGACTTAGTAAAGAAAAAAAAGAGAAGACACACATGCAAAAAATCAGATATGGCAGAGGAGATGTTACACCTGATACCATAGAAATATAAATGATCAGAGATGACTACGAACAATTATATGCCAACAAACTTGACACTGTAGGAAAAAAATGGATGAATTCCTAGAACAGGATGTAGCATGAATCTCCATGAATCATGGAGAAATTAAAAATCTGATTAGTAGTAAGGAGATTGAGTCATTAATCAAAACCTCACAATAATCCAAAGAGCTTCTGGGGTGAATTTTACTAAACATTCAAGAATTAATAAGTGTCCTCAAATTCTTCCAAAAAATAGAAAAGGAAGGAGCACTCACAAAATCATTTTCCAAGGCTGGCATTACTCTGATACCAAAACCGGTCAAGGACAATATAAGAAAGAAAATTATAGTCCACTCCCTCAATGAACATAGGTACAAAATTCCTCAACAAATATTAGCAAACTTCCTCAACAAAATATTAGCAAATATTAGTAAATGATATTGTCAATATATTACAAGGATCATACACCATGATCAAGTAGGATTTATCCCAGGGATAGAAGGTGGTTCAATGTCTGCAAATCAATCAACATGATACAGTACATTAACAAAAATGAAGAATAAAAATCATATAAGCATCTCAACAGATGCAGAAAGAGCATTTGACAAATTTTAATATCTACTCATGATAAAATCTCTCAACAAAGTGGGTAAAGAAGGAAGAAACCTCAACATTAAATGCTGTGTATGAGAAGCTCACAGTTAACATCATACTCATGGGTGAAAAGCAGAATGTTTTTTATCTAAAATCAGGAACAAACAAGTATACTCTCCCTTGCCACTTTTATTCAACATACTGGAAGTCCCTGCCAGAGCAATTAGACAAGAGAAATAAAAGACATCAAATTGAACAAGAAGTAAAACTGTCACTCTTCACAGATGGCATTATATTATACATATAAAACTCTTAAGTACTCCACCAAAAACTATTAAAACTAATAAGCAGTAAATTTGCAGGATACAAAATACATATACACAAATCTGTTGTGTTTCTCTACATTAATAATGAACTATCATAAAGAGAAATTAAGAAAACTATCCTATTTGCAATTGCCTTAAAAAGAATAAATACCTAGGAATAAATTTACCAAGGAAGTAAAAGATCTATACACTGAAAACTATAAAACACTGAGCAAAAGAAACTGAGGAAGACACAAATAAAATGGAAAGATATTCCATACTCATGATTGGAAGAATATTGTTAAGATGTTCACACTACCCCACAGCCATCTACAGATTCATTGCAATTTTTATCAAAATTCCAATGACACTTTTCACAGAAATATTTAGAAATCCTAAAATTTTAATGGAATCCCCAGGACTACAAATAGTCAAGGTAATCTTGGGAAAGAACAAAGCTAAAGTTCTCATGCCCTGATTTCAAACTATGTCATTAAGATATACTAATGAAAATAAAACGTACTAGCATGAAAACAGATACATAGATCCACAGGACAGAATACCAAGCCCAGAAATAAGCCCATGCATACATGGTCAATTAATTAATTACAAAGGAAGCCAAGAATATACAATAGAGAAAAGACAGTCTCTTCAATAAATGATGTTGGGAAAACTGGACAGCCACATACAAAAAATGAACCTGGACCCTTCTTACACCATACATAAAAATGAACTCAAATGTATTAAAGACTTGAACATAGAACATGAAACCATATAATTTCTAGAAGTAAACGTAGGCAGTGAGCCTTTTGACATAGGTCTTGGTAATGACGTTTTGGATTTGACACCAACAGCAAAGGCAAAAACTAAAACAAACAAGTAGGACTACATCAAGCTTAAAAGCACAGTAAAGGAAACCATCAATGAAATGAAACAGCAACCTTTTGAATGGGATAAAATATTTTCAAATCATATTTTTGATAAGAAGTTAATAATATATAATTATATATATTATACTTATATATATAATAATATATATAATATATAATAATATATATTATAATATATATAATAAAATATGTTATAATAAATACATTATAAGTAAACCATATAATGCAATAAAAATAAAAATTAAAACAATCCAATTAAAAAATGGGCAGAGGATCTCCATAGACATTTTTGCAAAGAAGACATACAGATGGCCAACAGGTACTTGAAAAGAAGTTCAATATCACTAATCATCAGGGAAATGCAAATCAAAATCATTATGTGATCTCACTTTGCACCTGTTAGAATATCTATCATCAAAAAGACAAGAGATAATAAGTGTTGGCGAGGATGGGGAGAATGAAAAACCCCTGTGCACTGCTGATGGGGATGTAAACTGGTATAGCCACTATGGAAACAGCATGGAGGTTCCTAAAAAGATTAAAACTAGAACTAGCATATGATCCAGCAATTTCACTGCTGTACATTTTTCTGAAGAAAACGAAGTCATTATATTTGAAAGTCACTATATATGCCCCCATGTTTATCACAGCATTACTGACAATAGCCAAGACATGTCTCCAGTGGATGAATGGATACAGAAGATGTGGTATGTGTATGTGTGTGTGTGTGTGTGTGTGTGTGTGTGTACACAATGGAATATTATTTAGTTATAAAAATGAATGGAATCTTGCCATTTGCAACAACATGGATGGATGTTATGCTAAGTGAAATAAATCAGATAGAAAAAGATAAATACTGTATTATCTTATTTATTTGTGGAATCTAAAAACAAAAAAAAAACAGAAAAGGAAAAAAAAAACCTGAAAAACCCCATGCTCATGGATATAGAGCACAGACTAGTGGTTGTCTGAGGTTGGGGGTGGGCAAAGTGGATGAAGGGGGCCAAAAGGTACAAATTTCCAGAAGTAATGAATAAATCATGGGGATATAATGTATACATGATGACTATAATAAAATTGTATTGCATATTTGAAAGCTAGGAGAGTGGATCTTGAAAGTTCTCATCACAAGAAAACAATATTTCTAACTGTGTATGCTGATGAATGTTAACTGGACTTATTGTGATTATTTTGCAATATATACAAATATTGAGTCATTACATTATACACCTAAAATTAATATAATGTTATATCAATTATACTTTAATTTAAAAAAAAAGGATGAGTACAAAGCCAGCCTGGAAATATTAGCAGTATTTTCAGGCTCCGCATTTGTACCAGGGATGACTTTAAAACATTCAAACCAACCAGGTGTGCAAGCAGAGGTCGATGAGGGGACTCCAGGTCAGTGTGACACAGCCCCAAAGAGGTTAACCTCCAGAAGCCCAAGCTGGGAAGAAAGGGTTAAGGAGAAACAATCCAATTACACAGGCACCAGCCTAGTGTTTAACCCAGGTCTGAGGAAATCATAGGAAGCAGATTTTTTAACCAGATAACTAGAAACAGCTGTTCAAAATCTGCAAGAAGTGTGCAGGTTTATACAAACAATATGGGGCTGGTAAATCCAGAAGAAGAAATGGTTTATTGTTTGCCACGTTTAAGTCACTTTTCTGAGTGTGTGTTTGAGGGGGTGGGGGAGTGAGTGAGGGACGGAAGGCGCACGATGCCTGCAGAGAGAGGCAGAGCTCTGCGGGGCCGGCTGTTTGTGGCGAGGGCTAACTCCTCACTGAGCTGTTCCGTCCTCCCTATCTCCCCCGCCTTGACAAATATCTTGAATCCCCCTATTATGCCTTCACCTGATTTTTCTGTGTGTGTACGTCTGCTGAAAAAGACAGTAATAATTATTTAACTAGTTGTCAAAGGCATTTAGCTGTATTATTTTCCCCCTTTAGCGAGGTAGGAGTGATATTGGGAAAATTTTACATTTAGTTGGCATAAATGTTCTCAGAAAATTAAAGTAAATGCAAAAGATGACATTTTACAAGATTGCTTTCCATTCTTAGCATAATGAACAATTCAGTCACTGCTGAATAGCCCAATCTATTTTATTTCTCCGAACATATTCCATTGTAAGAGCCAACATCATCCATGTGCCTCCAAAGCAGAAAGTAATTATCATCACAATTAGCTTTTACAAAGATACACATTATAGCATTTCATCTCATCTTCACCTTCTTCCCTAATTTGTATTTGTATCTTCAAAATGGCTGTATAAAAAAGATTACCCCTTTTGCATCTCCATACATATTTCTGTTGAGGGCCTCTATAAAGGCATTAAAATATAGACAACTGTTGCCCGAGTCACTGAAGACACATTTTAGGTAATATGTAAGGTCAAAACATTGTCAGGATCTTTCGAGATTCTGAAGGAACTTCAGAAATATAGGTATTACCTTACACAGACAGGAAAATATTCAGAAGAGTTTCTCTTCGGGTATTTATGGGAAACCTGAAGCTTTTAAACTGCTTCTCTGATTATTCCCTGATCCTCCATGATCTTTTGAGGGTGTCCAGTGCTTTTAGAGAATGGCATGTGTCTTAGGAAAGACAGGAAGCAAATGTGATGCTGGACACATGGGACCTCTTGCCCTCACTATAAAACTGTGTAGGCATTAGAGTGGCCTTCTAATATATGTCAGAAAGATTGTTATCCAAAGGGCTAATATTGATCCCGTAACTCCCACAGTCACACTGTTCAGAATCCACTGCAGCTCCCACTAAACGGCAGAGAGAAAGCAGGCAGAGAACACACAGAAAGGACCTTACATTCTGTGAGCCCATGCGGTCGGCATTTTTATAAGACGAGTTGGTCATAAGTACTTTACATGGGTGATGGTGAGCAGCTCTCTCAGAATTTGGGAAACAGAAATAAGAATGGTCTCTTAGAATTAAATTACAAAATCTACCCAAAATGATAAGAGATTCAAAGTTACCTTGAAGAGACAAGTTGGCCTTCTGAACAGAGCAAGAAGATATTAATGAACTCTAAACAGGAGTCAGCATAAAATATAGAAAAGCAGGACCGTTAGGCAATCAGTGACAGTAGTTTCTCCCTCTAGCCCTGTTCTGGGGAGTGAACACACCGATAAAAGATTCACCCTGCTAGGTTCTAGTGGGAGGTCTCTCTTTATTCTGATGAGGGTTGTATCTGGCTATCAGAACCCTGATGCAATTAAGTATTTGACATGCTGAACTAATTCTCCTTGCCCTAATTTTATGCTCAAAAGTCAATTTTATGGTTATAATTTTTTATATTTATGGTTATAATTTTATTTTGCAGGAGGTGGGTTTCCTTCGGGGAGAAAACATCAACTAGAGTACAGGGCATGGTTCATTTTCTCTCAAGCTTAGTGCAGTTACATCCCTGAAATATAGATCCATTGTGCTGCGGAAGTCACCGGGGAGGCAAAACAGAGGAAGGACAATGGTGAAATCAGGAAGTTAAATACTTATTTGCAAGGCCTCTTCGTGCCTACCAGACAGCTTCCCTGATAACACCACAATTTCAGTGAGCTGACAGAGCAGAGAACTTACTTCAAAGTGATAAGATAGTCTCGCTCTACTTTCATTTTTCAGAACACACCTGAAATAATGTGCACCAAACCACAAGTGCAGAGAGTTCGTGGAAATCTTGGAGTTCTTTCAGAGAAGAGGGATTGACGTCAAAAAGCTGGAAACCATGTTTTAGGAATGCAGGTAGACACTTAGACCAGAGAAAGGAAGAAGAGAATAAGGACAGGTTATAAGAGAATAACACTTAAAATCTGAAGAGTTCTCAAATGAAAGAAGATGTTGGCAAATTCTGTACCGATACTGAATTGTAATAAGAATCCAAGGACGAAAATTACGTAGAGAGATTTTTGGATCACTATGAGGAGTAACGCTTTAATAAGTAGAATTTCCTAAAGATTGAAGGCACTATCTCAAAGGAAAGTGAGATTTCTGATTTTGTAGCTATTCTAGCAAAAGCTATACAATAGCAACTTGTAGGGATATTACAAAATAGAGGCCTGAAGTAGATACATTACCTAGTTACTTTGAAATCTCATTTTCTAAAGTTTTCTCCATTTAAAGATATAATTGAAGGACGGCCTTTTAAACTATGGAAATAGTTGTAAAGTGTGCTATGTGATTTAATTAATTTTATCATAAGGTGATTTTTAAATCTTATTTCCACAGATTTATATTTATCATTATCTTTCATTCATGATTTATATAACTGAAAATATTTTTGTTTTGAATAATGTAAAAAAATTCAAGTAGGGTACCACTATAACATCAAAAACCAACAAATACCTGGGAATAAATCAATAGGAAATCTTGAGAAACTTCTACACTGAAAACTAGAAATGTTATTGAGACAAATTAATGAAAAATCCATATGAATGGGAGGATATGTCACTTTTGTGGATTGGAACATTCAAACTAGTAAACGTCAATTCTACTCAATAATTTATAGAATCATTCTATATATCAGTATCTGTGGGGTGTGATTTGTGTGAAAGTATGTGTATGTATATATGCGTAGGTTGACAATTTCATGCTACAATCTCTACAGAAACATAAAAGGCAAGAGAAAAAATAATGGCCAGTGCAATTTTAGGGAGAAGTAAAAGATAAAGAATTTACTTTATAAGATAGCAAGATCTACTGTAAAGCTATAGTAATTTAGACAGTGTGTTTTTGTAAGATGGATAACAAATCACTGGAACAGATATTCCAGAAATAGACTCTCACAGACTTGCTGCCCTATTTGTGACAAAGGTAATGCTATGTAATAGCTGGGAAAGGATTGTCTTTTCAATAATGTTCCTATGTCTTTTCAATAAATGTTCCTATTGGAGAGCCATATGGAAAAAATATCTTGATCCCTTTCCTTTTGCCATAACCCTTTGCTTGTCAAAAAAAAAAAAAATTCCAGTGGACGTAAATCTAAACACAAAGGTAAAGCAATAGGACAAGACAGAAAACCATTAGCATCCTGGATTGTGGTTATTTTAGTGTCCCTCCTGATTTAAAGAGATCATGCATCATGTTACTATAGACTTGTACGTTTCCTTAGGCTAATATTTTATTCTATTACTAATTTGGTAAGAGGTTTTAAAGATGAATTTTGGACTTTATCAAGTGCCTTTTCCTTATCTATTACAATTATCCTATGATTTTCTCCCTTTGATCAAAATACTAAATTGTGTTTATGGATGTTCTAATATTAAATCATTCTTGCATGTATTTCTGGGAGAAATTAGACTCATTCGTGATATAGTTCTTTTATGTACACTGGTTGTATTTTTTTATTAAGGATTTTTTCATCAATATTCATGAGAAACCTGGACCCTTAAGATTTTTTATTTTCATTATCTATTAATTTTCAAAATAAGGTCATGCCGGTTCTTTAGAATGAATATAGAGTGCCTCTTCCTTCTTCTCTGTAAGAGTTCCGAAAAGATGCAGATGGAATTTTCTGCTTTGAAAATTTCTTAGAAATCACTTGTATAATCTTTTGGGTAAGTTGTCTTTTGGACATAGTGATTTTAAACTATCACTTCCTTTTCTTTAGTAGTTATAGATTTATTTAGATTAAAATTTTTTTTCTTGATTATATAAAAAGATGAAAGTGAACTAAAATTGCCACATACAGACATTGTTACATTGTAAAATATGTAAAATTCAGATACATTATTTATAAGACACATACAGCAAATGCATATGCAAAGATTGAAAGTAACTAATAGAAAAATAGATATCATGTAAGCAAAAACCAAAACTAAGATTGCATAGCTATATTAATATCAAACAAAATAGACTTCGAGAAGAAGCACTAATGGTGGAGCATAAGCATACAGTAAAAATATATTCATCAAAAGATACAGCAATTCTAAATGTATATGCCTTCATCAATAAACTAATGTGAAGTCTTAAGAAGCCAAAATGATAAAACTATCAGGAGAAATTGATGACATCTTCCATGATAAGGGGAGAATTCAATAAAGCTCTCTAATTGATGATAGTGTAGGTAGAATAAAAAGCCAGCAAAAATGTATAAGATCTGGACATTTAACAAATATTAATTAGTATAAATATACTGAATGCTGCATGTAGTTGGCAAGTACGGATTTTTCTCAGTTACACATGGATCATTTGAAAATTGATCACATATTTGGCCAAAAGAAGTGAAAGGTAGAAGAAAAGTGAAGGGTAAAGTAGAAAGTGAAGGTATCACATATGTTGTCTGATAGGGTAATTAAGAAATACTCTTAAAAAATAACTAAAAATACCTATAAATATTTAGAAATTCAAAATACATTGCTAAATAATCCATAGCTTAAAGAAAAAAATCATAATAAAAATTTAAAAGCACTTAGAAGTAAAGGATACTGAAAGATAAATGGGATTCAGTTAAAGTGGTGCTTCAAAGGAATTTCATATCCTTAGGTATTTTTAGAAAAAGCTGTATAGAGAAATATTTTAAAATGTATTTTTAGAAAAAGAGAAAAGGCTAAAACTAATGTGTTGCATGCTTCTGAAGATAGAAAAATAACAAAGGAAATCCAAAGAGATTTTAAAAAATACAAATAGGAGTTTAAACTAATTACAAAAAATAAATATGTCATATGGAATACCATAGGTAAAAATTATTTTATGAAAGTATATCAAAAAGGCACACCTTTGATAACATGTAGAAAAAAGATATATATAATTTTATAAATTTAATAGTAGAAATAACAAGAAGCAAAATGACATGAAAATATGAGAACAACAGGCACATGAAAAGATGCTCCACATCACTAATTCTCAGGGAAATTCAAATTAAAACCACAGTGAAGTATCACCTCACACCAGTTAGGATGGCCAACATTGAAAAGACAAGGAACAACAAATACTGGTGAGGATGTGGAGAAAGGGGAACCCTCCTACACTGCTGCTGGGAATGTAAATTAGTTCAACCATTGTGGAAAGCAATCTGGAGGCTTCTCAAAAACTAAAAATAGAAATACCATCTGACCTGGAAATTCCACTCCTTGGAATTTACCCAAAGAAAACAAGTTCTCAGATTAAAAAAGACATATGCACTCCTATGTTTATTGCAGCACTATTTACAGTAGCCAAGATATGGAAGCAACCTAAGTGTCCATCAGTACATGAATGGATAAAGAAGAGATGGTACATATACACAATGGAATACTATTCAGCCATAAGAAAGAAACAAATACTACCATTTGCAACAACATGGATGTAGCTACAGGGTATTACGCTTAGTGAAATAAGCCAGGCAGAGAAAGACAAATACCAAATGATTTCCCTCATTTGTGGAGTATAACAACGAAGCAAAACTGAAGGAACAAAACAGCAGCAGACTCACAGACTCCAAGAAGGGACTAGTGGTTACCAAAGGGGAGGGGTGGGGAAGGGCAGGTGGGGAGGGAGGAGAAGGGTATTGTGGGGTATCGTGACTGGTGCACATGGTGTGTGTGGGGTCACAGGGAAGACACTGTAGCACAGAGAGGAAGAATAGGGACTCTGTGGCATCTTACTACATTGATGGACAGTGACTGCAATGGGATATGGGCAGGGACTCAATAATAAGGGTGAATGTAATAACCACATTGTTTTGCTTGTGAAACCTTCATAAGAGTGTATATCAATGATACCTTAATGAAAATAAATAAATAAATAAAACATGAGAACACTACCAACAAGTCTTTGCTAACATTTTAGTAAACTTCAATGAAATGTATAAATTTATGGGAAAAGGTAGTATATTAAGTGTTCCTTTTTTTCAGTTGTATAACGTGCCTTATATTTGAATTTTCCTTCTCTATAGTTATTTACTTAATTAATATTTGAAATAGTTTTATACAATTTGTTAACCATGTACATAGGCAATTTTTTTCCTGGAATTCAGTGAATTTTTTTCTACAGCTTTATTAAAAAATCCAATTTAAGTGGCTAGATTTGAGTTTATCAAAGTAAAATGGCAATTACATGCTCTAGCTTTTGTAATAAAATTAACTTTTCATAGAAAAATGAAAATCTGACAAAATATCAATAACAATTATAATTTCATGATAATTTTAAGAAATTAAACCTTTGTAAATATAGTTTTTATACCATTTAAAACCTTAGGATGAGCTCAGTTTTTCATTTTTATTATTATAACTCTTCTATATTTGTTTATTTTATACATTCACTAAGATCTCATTTACCTATAGCATCCTATTTCTGCACGCAATTTGATCATCTACTGGGAATAATGAAAAAGTGACAGTTTTTAAGATTAGAAATTAAGTTTTATGATGGTTTTGACAAAGATCCTCATTTGATCAAACTTTATTTTTTCCCAGATTTACTGACACATACTTATCATGTGAGTTTAAGGTGTGCAACGTGATGATTTCATACACTTACATATTGCAAAGTGATTACCATTGTAGCCTTAGCTAACATCTCCATCACATTAAATAATTACCACTTCTTTTTTTGTGGTCAGAACATTTAAGATCTGTTCTGTTAGCAAATTTCAGGTATGTAATATAGTATTATTAACTATAACCACCATACTGTACATTAGATCCCAGAACTTAGTCATTTCTAACTGGAAGTTTGTCCAATTTGACTAACATTTGCCAATTTCCCTAATCCCCAGATCCTGATAACAACCACTGTCCTGTTTCTGACTTTGCCTTTTATATGTACTCCATATTTAAATGATATCATGGAGTATTTGTCTTTCTCTGACTTACTTCAATTAGCACAACGCCCTCAAGTTTCATCCCTGTTGTCACAAATGACAAGATTTCCCTTTCTCTCATGGCTGAATAACATTCCATTGTATATATACACATCTTTACCCATTCATCTGTTGACTGACACTTCCGTTGTTTCCTGTGTGGTGACTACCTTGACTAACACTGCGGTGAACACCAGAGGGCAGATATCTCTCCAAGATTCTATTTTCATTTCCTTTAAATACACACCCTGAAGTAGGATTGCTGAGTCATAAGGCAGTTCTATTTTTAATTTCTGTGAACATGGTGTATCTTCCCATTTGTTTGTCTCCTTGACAAACTAGTTAAGTTCCTCTGAACCCTCTTCTTGATGAAGGCTTAACTGTGGTCTGCATTTACCAAGAATCCTGCTGAGACATTTTAGTGAGAATCACCCACCCTTAATATATGATCAAATTCCCCATCCCTCACCCTTAATGTCCTCATCCCCCACTTTTCCTTCTTGTATTTGGAGTTAAATTCAATCTCTACCCTACTGTAGTAGTCTTTCTCTTGCTGCAATAGTCTTGAATAAATTCTTCCCTGCAAGAGGAAATACATACTTGTTAAGATAATTCTTTTTAACAAGTGTCAGAATAATTTTTCCTTAACATTTTTTAAGGAAAAAAGAAACTAATTAGCAATACAAAATCTTGATTTTACATCTTTAATTATGAGGAAAAGCTAGAGAAACATTTTTCTTTAATGTATGTCAGATTCCTTTCTATATACCAAATGTGAGAGCTGATTTAGCATGAGAAATCTGGTACAGGTACTAACTACGGAAACTAATTATATGACCTTGTGCAAGTTTCCAAACTTTTAATGAATATTTCCTATGAAAGAAAAAAGAAATATCCTATTTTCCCAGTTGAACTATAGGAAGAGTGAGGGATTTTGGTGAAGTATGAGGTTTCTTTAGAATAAGAACACTGTCTTGCCAATGGGTTTCAGCCCCAGACAGTTCACTATGGCCTCAATGAGACTGAAAAAATGACAATGCAATGTTCTTGAGGTGAAAGGGTTTATACCCAACTTTATAACCACGGTGGCAGACCAATCGCTATAATCCCATCCACTCAGAGAGAGTCTGCATACAAGCCTGTCTCTGCCTCTGGGCCTCTCTACCCTAGCAGCCATCTCAGTCTCTGTCCTTGGTGCTGCCACCACTCCAGTCTCTGTTCTCCTGCAGCTTTGCAGCCCTTCAGCCGTGCAGCTGCCCAGAGTACTGGGCAGGCGCTTTATATATAGAGTCAGTAACAAAGTATTGCCCACATGTATTCAGGAGCAAGCTGACCAGGGCCAGGTGAGAATCCTGTCCATAGGAGCCTTCACTTTATCTAGAAACACCTTCTACTGGTATAGGTAAAGTGCAGTTGTACTCATCTGTGGTAACTTATTTATTAGGGGAGGGATTGTACACAAGGAAAAATAGGATATTTTCAAATGAACAGATAGTGGCAGGTAACATCCATACAAGGGAAACATACAAAGTTATTAAATGGGAATTAACTATTTCAGGGACAAATTTGTCTTCAAAATCATTGCAGACAAAAACATATTGAATAAGATATTCAAACATTCAGAATAGAAATAGTTCCCTGGGAGAATCTGGGTCCCAAGTAGCCAGACTGTAAAGACCCTAGTGCAAGGGGATTGAGAGAGAGTGCTCAGAAGGGTATTTGCCTCAGCAGCAGGGCCAAATTACCTGCAGACTCATCCCTGTCCTGGTCTCACCTAGCAGAGATTCAAAACAATCCCTCCAAACACCAATGTTCCAAGTAACTTAGTGGCATCTCAGAACAAGCCCAACATTATTTTAAAGAACACAAAATCCTTACCACCCAACAATGTAGACTGCATAATACTAGTGGTCTACCAATAATTACCAGGTGTGCCTGAAGCAGAATGCAGTTTCCCACTCAATCAATAGACCCCAATCAATCAATAGACCCAGAAAATTACATATGGTATAGGACTGTACCACAGGGGTGGGGCATGGACTCCCTATGGTCAACACAGAGAGGAAGCAGGAGCATAAGGAGATAACAGGCAGAACAAAACAACCTAAATGGAACCTCAAGAGATAAATAGATAAAATAACAGAGATAAAATATCAAAGCAGACACACAATCCCATGAAATTAGGAATTTGTGAGGTGATATACCTCTTAAGAGTTGAGAGACAGCATAGAAAAGCTGTTACAGTCACAGACTCAGGAGCCACAGAGCCAAGTTCTTATCCCCAGCTCTGAAATTGTTACTGTGGATCTCTGTTCAAAGTAATTACTAGGTTTAGTCTCAGTTTTCTTCTCTGTAAAATGTGTATAGTAATAAGACCTTCCTTCAGGCTTGGTATGAGCATTAGAATATTTAATATTTGTAAATAACAAAGAAGCCTGCAGGGCACACATTTTAATGGGTGAAAAAATGAAGACAAACCCACAGGCAGTTTCCCTCCAAATTTACCTCTATTTTTATTCCTGAGTTTTGTCCACGGCCAATAGACCCTACCCAAGGGACCAAGAGCTGGCGGTTTTCTCTGCACTGCTGGAGTTCAGGAGAGTGAAGGTACCAGGGCGAAGAAGCGTGTTTGCGCCTCTCTGCTTCCAGCAGCCTCTGAAGCTCCAGGGAGGTCCAGCCACTGTGAAAGATCTTGCTCCCCTCCAGTCCCCCACTAATGCTACTCATCAAGCTGGCTCCTGCCCCACGCAGGCCTCAGGTAGTTGCTTGGCACACAGAGGCCTTCTCACACAGCAACACCTCAGAGGTGCTTCCTGTTTTTCTGTCCTACACCTTGACTAACACTTTCTACAATTCAATAAATTTTCCAGGTCAAGTTTTGCTTTCCCACTAGTTTGTAAAGTCAGTGAAAGCATGGATCCTGTCCGCAGGTGAATTCAGTGGTAAAAGAGCTTCCCAGCCCTGATTCAACAATGGAATCAGCTGGAAGGCATTTCAAAGGCCAGCCCCAGTGTTCTAGACTTAATTATTTTGGGCTGGGTCCCAGGCATTTGTGTTCATGAAAAACTTCCTTGGTGATCCTAATATGCAGCCTGGGCTGAGATCCGCTGCCTTAGAGGAGCATCGTACACTTTGTCATGAGTTGCGCCTGAGTGACTGGACCTCCTTGGTTCGTTCCGACCTAATTGTGCCCCAGGGAGGTGGAGACCTGAGTAACTGAGTCACATCCAGGTTGCAGATTCAAACTACCTGGAACGAGCTGAACTATCCTGCTGAGGGTCCCTTTCCAGAGATTCCCATGTAATGATAAAGTTTGGGGCATGAGCATCTGGGGCTTCTGAAGGCCTCAGGTAGTTCTAATACCCAAAGTGGAGAAGTCTGCCTTAAAAAGGACCTGAGGAAGGGGCGGGGGCTTCTTTTTGTGCCCCAGCAAAAGGACAGTACTTCTCAGAGAATCTTGGGACCTGGGGCAGAAGATTAGGGCCTGATCCAGAAATGACGTCTTTAGATTTGAGACTTATTCAAGATGGGCATATGGGTTTACAGGAAATAACTTCACTCAATTTTAGAACTGTTTGTCCTCCAGGTTTGGTAGAAAGCCAGGAAAGCTAAGAAAGTCAAGGAAACAAAGTTTCTTTAAAAGCTTCCAGAATATAAAGGAATCACAAGGTCCTTGGGTGCTTGAAATTGAAACAATGTAACAATGTATTCCCTCTCCCCCTCTGGGACTCAGTGGTATGGAACAGCTTGTTAACCATAGTCATGGAAGCCCATTAGTTGATAATATTGTGTCTTTCCAATATGGTATCCAGGTAACCTTTACAGAAATGGATTAAAATATAACCAGCATCCTGAATGCACCTATAGTGACCTAATGGATCCTATTGCAGCAGTATCTGGGTGCTGACTCCCTCCTTGGCTTTGTAATAAATGTATAAAAGGCATAGCCCTACTGTACTTGGGGCTCAGACCTTTGGAGATTGCTCTCCTCTGAGCCCGTCAGCGTA
This sequence comes from Manis javanica, assembly GCF_040802235.1. Classification (NCBI taxonomy): domain Eukaryota; kingdom Metazoa; phylum Chordata; class Mammalia; order Pholidota; family Manidae; genus Manis; species Manis javanica. The sequence goes on from NC_133160.1 coordinate 144,797,017, forward strand.
AAATAAACCTCCACCCTCCAAGACCTCCAAGTACCGCTTGGTTCTTCCGTCTAGGTTTCCAGTCATCCAGTCCAGGTTTTCTGGTTTTCTCTAACAAAAGGAGAGGCTGATGGAAAGAATCAGATAGAATAGAGAACAGAGAGATCATTGACACATTTCCTGGCAATAAATGTCTGAGTGCAGAGGGGACTTGGAGGCCCTAGGTGCAAAAGTTGACCTCAAATCCCAGGAACTAGTAACCACCTACCGTGGGCACTGGGCATCTTGACCCTAGTGTGTCTCAGCACTGCCATTTGCTCTGTGATCATGGCCACATCCTATGTTCTCTTTGAGTCCTGCTATCATTCACTGAAAAGGGGGATAGGTGACTTAAATCTTATATGAGATTGAATGAGGCTAATCCTAGATGCCAGGCCTTTTGATTAATTTAAGGATTGGGAGTTTGATTACATATGCCAGACCCCTTTAGCTGTACCTAAACAAGTGTTTCATTGGATAATTGGAAGAGGGTGTGCTTAACTTCAACTAGGGCAGTGATTCTAGGATTCTGGGCTCTACACCCCAACTTCAAAATAAGAGATTGTCTCATTTCTATAAAAGCACACTCTTGACTTCTGACTTTTTTTCTTTTTAACCTCATGGAGAGCTTCTAGTCAAATGGGGAGTACTAAAACTCCGGGCCTCTATAATATGTGGAATTAGCTTGTTTTCTTCACACTGGAATCAAAATAGTTCTGCATCAAGGTTTTTCCCAGGAACAACTGCAAAACAATCCTCAGGAACAACCCTTCACATACTGTCCTTGGTGTTCAGACCAAGCCTTCTTTCAGGGTTTACTGGACAGAGGACATGGCCCCAGATGGGTACAGGGTGAGAGGTCCTCTGAGCCTAGGGTGGTACTGCTCCAGTTCTGGCCAGATATGCCTGCACCCATGCCTGTTAGTGAGTGTTGGGTGGGATTTTCCACACTTGTGAGGCCTAGCTATGACCATCTGCCTGGGATTTCACACACAAGTGGTGGTTCTGAGCCAACCCAGCCCCCAGAGGCAAATGTTCCTCTCTACCCCAAGGGTGAGAAAGTGGGGGACTTTTAGTGACCCATCAGCCAAGTGAGTCCTCACAATGCCTGCATTCTCCATGGGTGGGCAATACTGTGCAAGGCTCTGCAACACTATGTATTTTGCCTTATTTTAGTCTTTGTTTCAAAAGAAAAAAATAAGGTTGTACTTGTGTATGTAAATAACAAGAAAAGTTTTCAAGAGAAAGAGTTGTGAAATTGGGATCTACACAAGAGAAGTAACATAACTTTTTATGAACTTGACCCAGGAAATGTGCAGAAACAGGTTTAAAAGGCACAATGTAATTACATATTTTTTTTTTGAGAGGGCATCTCTCATATTTATTGATCAAATGGTTGTTAACAACAATAAAATTCAGTATAGGGGGGTCAATGCTCAATGTACAATCATTAATCCATCTCAAGCCTAATTCTCATCAGTCTCCAATCTTCTGAAGCATAACGAACAAGTTCTTACATGGTGAACGAATTCTTACATAGTGAATAAATTCTTACATGGTGAGCAGTACAAGGGCATTCATCACAGAAACTTTCGGTTTTGATCACGCATTATGACCTATAAACAATCAGGTCAAATATGAATATTCATTTGATTTTTGTACTTGATTTATATGTTGATCCCACATTTCTTCCTTTATTATTATTATTATTTTTATTTTTAATAAAATGCTGAAGTGGTAGGTAGATGCAAGATAAAGGTAGAAAACATAGTTTAGTGCTGTAAGAGGGCAAATGTAGATGATCAGATGATCAGGTGTGTGCCTATGGACTAAGTATTAATCCAGGCTAGACCAGGGCAGCAAGACATCCATGGATGCAGAAGATTTCTCTCAAAGCAGTGGGGGTGAGGTTCTGAGCCTCACCTCTGTTGATCCCCAAATTCTCACCTGATGGCCCCCCTGTGACTATGCTTGTCCTACGTTGCTCCTCCCTTGAGGAATCTTACCCGTCTCTGGCTAACCAGTCATCTTCCGGGGCCATACAGGGAAATGTAAAGTTGGTAAGTGAGAGAGAAGCCATATTATTTGAAAAGGTTAGCTTTTTACTTCTTTGCAGATTTATGCCCTGTGGCTTCTATGCCGAGCACTTGTCTCGAGGTATCTTTACCACCTGGAGGAATTATGATATTCGGTAAATTTGATATGAGGCACGAATTCTATTTAAGGGTTATAATTAGGAAGAAAGAAGAAAAGCTATAGATGTAGCATATGGAAGGAAACATGGGAGGATTGATTATTTCTTTGACATATCTTCTTGTAGAGTACCTTAAGTATGTATAGGTTTTAAACTACTAACTAATTTGCACACACATATTAACATAATAGGAATACGGTGACATAAACAAAGCAAATCTATAATTACCATCCATCTCCAGTGAAGCCAAGAAAACCATTTAGGCACCCTAGGCATTTGTGAAAATTTATCTATGATATGATGGATATTGTCCAACTGTACTTGAACAATCAGACAAATTAAAGCAGCCCATTTCTGGGATCTGTTCACATCCCATATGTTTTTTTAACTGTAGATAGTCTATAGTCATGAGATTTTGGAGTGCTACAACTTGCACCCCTCCCAACTCCTGGTTGAGTTCCAACAGTACAGATCCGGTCAAATTCGTTGTCTCACTGTATGCACATGCCAGCCTAGACATCTCCCTCCTCATTCCTATGGCAAGTCCAGGAGATGGTGGGCTCGATGCAGCCACAACCGCAGCATCATCTGGATCCCTGTGGAGGCTTTTTGATGATCATCCCCTGGCACAAGTCCTCCAGAGAGTGCTGATGACGGAAGCTCCTCCTCATATCGTATCTTAGTTCATTTTCTGGGTATCCAAGCTGGGCCTTGATCTTCTGCATAGAAACAAACAGACCCTTTGCCCACACTTTGACATGCCCTCTATACCACTGTGCAGAACTCACTGGAGAACAGCACACAGTAACTGCTTTTTTTTTTTTTTTATTAAGAGAAAGGAATATTATCAGAAAAGAGTACCTCCATAGCTGATCATCTGACACCCTTTAATAGATCAACATTAAGGATATTTAAAGCATGCATTGATCTTTGATTTACCAATAGTTTTATCCTATCAAGGAGTAATCCCCCTTTTCTTTCTTCTTTTTTTTTAAAATTTTTAATCTACACTTACATGAAGAATACTATGTTTACTATGCTCTCCCCTATATCAGGTCCCCCCTAACAACCACATTACGGTTACTGTCCATCAGCTTAGCAAAATATTGTAGTCACTACTTGTCCTCTCTGTGTTGTGCAGCCCACCCTCCCCTTTCTCCCTCCCCCCCATGCATGCTAATCTTAATACCCCCCTTTTTCTTCCCCCCCCCTTATCCCACCCTGCCCACCCATCCTCCCCAGTTCCTTTCCCTTTGGTACCTGTTAGTCCATTTTTGGGTTCTGTAATTCTGCTGCTGTTTTGTTCCTTCAGTTTTTCCTTTGTTCCTATACTCCTCAGATGAGTGAAATAATTTGGTATTTCTCTTTCTCCACTTGGCTTATTTCACTGAGCATAATACTCTCCAGCTCCATCCATGTTGCTGCAAATGGTTGGATTTTTCCACTTCTTATGGCTGAGTAGTATTCCATTGTGTATATGTACCACATCTTCTTTATCCATTCATCTACCGATGGACATTTAGGTTGCTTCCAATTCTTGGCTATTGTAAATAGTGCTGCGATAAACATAGGGGTGCATCTGTCTTTCTCAAACTTGATTGCTGCATTCTTAGGGTAAATTCCTAGGAGTGGAATTCCTGGGTCAAATGGTAGGTCTGTTTTGAGCATTTTGATGTACCTCCATACTGCTTTCCACAATGGTTGAACTAATTTACATTCCCACCAGCAGTGTAGGAGGGTTCCCCTTTCTCCACAGCCTCGCCAACATTTGTTGTTGTTTGTCTTTTGGATGGCAGCTATCCTTACTGGTGTGAAGTGATACCTCATTGTAGTTTTAATTTGCATTTCTCTGATAATTAGCGATGTGGGGCATCTTTTCATGTGTCTGTTGGCCATCTGTATTTCTTTTTTAGAGAACTGTCTGTTCAGTTCCTCTGCCCATTTTTTAATTGGGTTATTTGTTTTTTGTTTGTTCAGGTGTGTGAGCTCTTTATATATTCTGGATGTCAAGCCTTTATTGGATCTGTCATTTTCAAATATATTCTCCCATACTGTAAGGTTCCTTTTTGTTCTATTGATGGTGTCTTTCGCTGTACAGAAGCTTTTCAGCTTAATGTAGTCCCACTTGCTCATTTTTGCTGTTGTTCTCTTTGCCCGGGGAGATATGTTCAAGAAGAGGTCACTCATGTTTATGTCTAAGAGGTTTTTGCCTAAGTTTTTTTCCAAGAGTTTAATGGTTTCATGACTTACATTCAGGTCTTTGATCCATTTTGAGTTTACCTTTGTATATGGGGTTAGACAATGGTCCAGTTTCATTCTCCTACATGTAGCTGTCCAGTTTTGCCAGCACCATCTGTTGAAGAGACTGTCATTTTGCCATTGTATGTCCATGGGTCCTTTATCAAATATTAATTGACCGTATATATTTGGGTTAATTTCTGGGGTCTCTAATCTGTTCCACTGGTCTGTGGCTCTGTTCTTGTGCTGGTACCAAATTGTCTTGATTAATATGGCTTTGTAGTAGAGCTTGAAGTTGGGGAGTGAGATCCCCCCTACTTTATTCTTCTTTTTCAGGATTGCTTTGGCTATTCGGGGTCTTCGGTGTTTCCATATGAATTTTTGAATTATTTGTTCCAATTCATTGAAGAATGTTGCTGGTAATTTGAGAGGGATTGCATCAAATCTGTATATTGTTTTGGGCAGGATGGCCATTTTGACGATATTAATTCTTCCTAGCCATGAGCATGGGATGAGTTTCCATTTATTAGTGTCCCCTTTAATTTCTCTTAAGAGTGACTTGTAGTTTTCAGAGTATAAGTCTTTCACTTCTTTGGTTAGGTTTATTCCTAGGTATTTTATTCTTTTTGATGCAATGGTGAATGGAATTGTTTTCCTGATTTCTCTTTCTATTGATTCATTGTTAGTGTATAGGAAAGCTACAGATTTCTGTGTGTTAATTTTGTATCCTGCAACTTTGCTGTATTCCAATATCAGTTCTAGTAGTTTTGGAGTGGAGTCTTTAGGGTTTTTTATGTACAATATCATGTCATCTGCAAATAGTGACAGTTTAACTTCTTTACCAATCTGGATTCCTTGTATTTCTTTGTTTTGTCTGATTGCCGTGGCTAGGACCTCCAGTACTATGTTAAATAACAGTGGGGAGAGTGGGCATCCCTGTCTGGTTCCCGATCTCAGAGGGAATGCTTTCAGCTTCTCGCTGTTCAGTATAATGCTGGCTGTGGGTTTATCATATATGGCCTTTATTATGTTGAGATACTTGCCCTCTAATCCCATTTTGCTGAGAGTTTTTATCATGAATGGATGTTGAATTTTGTCAAATGCTTTTTCAGCATCTATGGAGATGATCATGTGGTTTTTGTCTTTCTTTTTGTTGATGTGGTGGATGATGTTGATGGATTTTCGAATGTTGTACCATCCTTGCATCCCTGGGATGAACCCCACTTGGTCATGGTGTATGATTGTTTTGATATACTGTTGAATTCTGTTTGCTAATATTTTATTGAGTATTTTTGCATCTACATTCATCAGGGATATTGGTCTGTAATTTTCTTTTTTGGTGGGGTCTTTGCCTGGTTTTGGTATTAGGGTGATGTTGGCTTCATAGAATGGGTTTGGGAGTATTCCCTCTTCTTCTATTTTTTGGAACTCTTTAAGGAGAATGGGTATTATGTCTTCTCTGTGTGTCTGATAAAATTCTGAGGTAAATCCGTCCGGCCCCGGGGTTTTGTTCTTGGGTAGTTTTTTGATTACCGTTTCAATTTCTTTGCTCGTAATTGGTTTGTTTAACTTTTGTGTTTTTTCCTTGGTCAGTCTTGGGAGGTTGTATTTTTCTAGGAAGTTGTCCATTTCTTCTAGGTTTTCCAGCTTGTTGGCATATAGGTTTTCATAGTAGTCTTTAATAATTCTTTGTATTTCTGTTGAGTCTGTTGTGATTTTTCCATTCTCATTTCTGATTATGTTGATTTGTGTTGATTCTCTTTTTCTCTTAATAAGTTGGGCTAGAGGCTTATCTATTTTGTTTATTTTCTCGAAGAACCAGCTTTTGGTTTCGTTTATTTTTGCTATTGTTTTATTCTTCTCAATTTTATTTCTTCTCTGATCTTTATTATATCCCTCCTTCTGCTGACTTTAGGCCTCATTTGTTCTTCTTTTTCCAGTTTTGATAATTGTGATATTAGACTATTCATTTGAGATTGTTCTTCCTTCTTCAAGTGTGCCTGGATTGCTATATACTTTCCTCTTAAGACTGCTTTTGCTGCGTCCCACAGAAGTTGGGGCTTAGTGTTGTTGTTGTCATTTGTTTCTATATATTCCTTGATCTCTATTTTGATTTGTTCATTGATCCATTGATTATTTAGTAGCATGTTGTTAAGCCTCCATGTGTTTGTGAGCCTTTTTGTTTTCTTTGTAGAATTTATTTCTACTTTTATACCTTTGTGGTCTGAAAAATTGGTTGGTAGAATTTCAATATTTTGGAAATTACTGAGGCTCTTTTTATGAGCTAGTATGTGGTCTATTCTGGAGAATGTTCCATGTGCACTTGAGAAGAATGTATATCCTTTTGCTTTTGGATGTAGAGTTCTATAGATGTCTATTAGGTCCATCTGTTCTACTGTGTTGTTCAGTGCCTGTGTGTCCTTACTTATTTTCTGCCCGGTGGATCTATCCTTTGTGGTGAGTGGTGTGTTGAAGTCTCCTACAATGAATGCATTGCAGTCTATTTCCCTCTTTAGTTCTGTTAGTATTTGCTTCACATATGCTGGTGCTCCTGTATTGGGTGCATATATATTTAGAATGGTTATATCCTCTTGTTGGACTGAGCCCTTTATCATTATGTAGTATCCTTCTTTATCTCTTGTTACTTTCTTTGTTTTGAAGTCTATTTTGTCTGATATTAGTACTGCAACCCCTGCTTTCTTCTCACTGTTGTTTGCCTGAAGTATGTTTTTCCATCCCTTGACTTTTAGTCTATGCTTATCTTTGGGTTTAAGGTGAGTTTCTTGTAAGCAGCATATAGATGGGTCTTGCTTTTTTATCCATTCTATTACTCTATATCTTTTGATTGGTGCATTAAGTCCATTTACATTTAGGGTGACTATTGAGAGATAGGTACTTATTGCCATTGCAGGCTTTAGATTCGTGGTTACCAAAGGTTCGAGGTTAGCTTCTTTAGTATCTTACTGCTTAACTTAGCTCGCTTATTGAGCTGTTATATACACTGTCTAGAGATTCTTTTCTTCTCTCCCTTCTTATTCCTCCTCCTCCATTCTTCTTATGTTGTGTGTTTTGTTCTGTGCTCTTTTTAGGGGTGCTCCCATCTACAGCAGTCCCTGTAGGATGCCCTGTAGAGGTGGTTTGTGGGAAGCAAATTCCCTCAGCTTTTGCTTGTCTGGGAATTGTTTAATCCCGGCATCATATTTAAATGATAGTCGTGCTGGATACAGTATCCTTGGTTCAAGGCCCTTCTGTTTCATTGCATTAAGTATATCATGCCATTCTCTTCTGGCCTGTAGGTTTTCTGTCGAGAAGTCTGATGTTAGCCTGATGGGTTTTCCTTTATAGGTGACCTTTTTCTCTCTACCTGCCTTTAAAACTCTTTCCTTGTCCTTGATCCTTGCCATTTTGATTACTATGTGTCTTGGTGTTGTCCTCCTTGGATCCTTTCTGTTGGGGGTTCTGTGTAATTCCATGGTCTGTTCGATTATTCCCTCCCCCAGTTTGGGGAAGTTTTCAGCAATTGTTTCTTCAAATAGACTTTCTATCCCTTTTCCTCTTTCTTCTTCTTCTGGTATCCCTATAATACGAATATTATTCCTTTTGGCTTGGTCACATAGTTCTCTTAGTGTTGTTTCATTCCTGGAGATCCTTTTATCTCTCTCTATGTCAGCTTCTATACGTTCCTGTTCTCTGGCTTCTATTCCTTCAATGGCCTCTTGCATCTTATCCATTCTGCTTATAAATCCTTCCAGGGATTGTTTCACTTCTGTGATCTCCTTCCTGACATCTGTGATCTCCCTCCGGACTTCATCCCACTGCTCTTGCATTTTTCTCTGCATCTCATCCCATTGCTCTTGCATTTTTCTCTGCATCTCTGTCAGCATGTTCATGATTTTTATTTTGAGTTCTTTTTTAGGAGGGCTGGTTAGGTCTGTCTCCTTCTCAGGTGTTGTCTCTGTGATCTTTGCCTGTAGTTTTGCCTTTTCATGGTGATAGAGATAGTTTGCAGAGCTGGTACAAGTGACTGCTGGAAGAGGTTCCCTTCTTGTTGGTTTGTGGCCTTCCTCTCCTGGGAGAATAGCGACCTCTAGTGGCTTGTGCTGGGCAGCTGTGTGCAGACAGGGCTTCTGCTTCCTGCCTGGTTGCTATGGGGTTTATCTCCGCTGTTGCTGTGGGCGTGGCCTGGCTGGGGCTGCTCCTCCAAAATGGTGGAGCCTGGTTGGAGGGGGAGTGGCCGGGAGGCTATTTATCTCTGTAAGGGGCCTCTGTGCTCCCTGCTGCCCAGGGGTTAGAGTGCCCAGAGATCCCCAGATTCCCTGCCTCTGGTCTAAGTGACCTGTCCTGCCCCTTTAAGACTTCCAAAAAGCACTCTCCAAACCAAAAGAACAACAGCAACAATGAGAGAGGGAACAGAAAAAAAAAAAAAAAAAAGAAAAAAACACGTGATTTTTTTTGTCCTCAGGCGCCGGTCCCCGGCACCCGCTCACTGGTCCTGCTGCCCTGTCTCCCTAGCACCAGGGTCCCTGTCCCTTCAAGGCTTCCAAAAAGCACCCGTCCACCGGTCCCGCAAGGAAAAAGGCGTGATATTCTTTGTGCTCAGGCTCCGGTCCCAGGCGCCCGCTCACCAGTCCCGCCGCCCTGCCCCCCTAGCACCAGGGTCCCTGTTCCTTTAAGGCTTCCAAAAAGCGTTTGCCAAAAAGAGGAAAAAAAAGGGGAAAAACGAGCAATTTCCTCCGTCCTCAGGCACCGGTCTGAGGCACCCGCCCACCGGTCCCGCCACCCTGCCTCCCTAGCAACGGGGGCCCTGTCCCTTTAAGGCTTCCAAAAAGCACTCGCCAAAAAAAAAAACCGCTCTGGTTTCTTTCCACCCACCGGGAGCCAGGGGGAGGGGCTTGTATCTTACCCCCTTCACAAGGCACTGGGTTCTTGCAGGTGTGGATGTGGTCTGGATGTTGTCCTGTGTCCTGTGGTCTCTATTTTAGGAAGATTTTTCTTTGTTATATTTTCATAGCTCTATGTGTTTTTGGGAGGAGATTTCCACTGCTCTACTCACGCCACCATCCTCGTAATTATATATTTTAAATAGTTTACATGATATGCCATGTATTCATATTACCCAAAAAGTGGGTGTTGAAGTAAAAACATTAGCTGCACACTTACAAGGAGGGAATTGAGGCTGAGGATACTTAATTAACAGGACTGGGCTCACACAGCCCCCAGATGCTAACCTGGGATTCCACCCCACTGATTTATTTATTTACAAGTTTTCTCTGATGGTTAATGACCCTCAAGCAGCAAGAACAGTGGGGAGAAGGGAGGAGAGGGGGACATATTCCAAGTTACCAGAAAGCTGAGCTTCCTCCCTGCCCCTTGGCCTCTCGGTATTTTGCGGTCCATCCAAGCCCTGGCCACACTGCAGAGAAGATGCTTCAATTCAACTTCAGCTCTCATTTGCATTCCTCTGGGCTTGGAGAGAGAAAGACTCATAAAATTCCTTGTGTCTCAAGTTGAATTGAGATCAGTTTCAAATTTTAAGTTCAGGATCTGATCAGAGACAGAGGAGGTCAATAACTGCTGGTGGGGGTAGGGTCTGCTGAGACAAAGGCAGGAATACTGGGCTGGCAATGCCATGAAGGGCTCAGGGTGCAGGGCTCCTATCCAGAACAAGGAAAAAACGGTAAGAAAAAAACAACTCAGGGAAATGTGGAACAAGAGTGTACTGTATATAAGAAAGAACTGAAGGAAAAGACAAAATAATCTTAGCAATTAAGACCCTCATGTACTGTTGGTAGGAATGTAAATTGGTGCAGCCACTATGGAAAACAGTATAGAGATTCCTCAAAAAATTAAAAGCTAGAAATAGCATATCTAGTAATTCTACTTCCTGGAATTTACCCAAAGAAAACAAAATCACTAATTTGAAAAGATATAGCACCCCTAGATTTATTGCAACATTATTTACTATAGCCAAATATGAAAGCTACCTGTGTCCACTGATAGATGAATGGATACAGAAGATGTGGTACACATACCCAATACAATATTACTCAGTGATAAAAAGGAATGAAACCTGTCACTTGTGACAACAGGGGAGAACCTAGAGGGTATTATGCTAAATGAAATGTTAGGTAGAGAAGGACAAACACCATATGATTTCACTTACAGGTGGAATCTAAAAAATAAAACAAACAGAAAAGAAATAGACCCAAATGGAGAAAAAACTAGTAGTTGTCAGTAGGGAGGAGGGTAGCAGGGTAGATAGATGGGTAAGATAGGTGAAGGGGATAAAGAGGTACAAACCTGCAATTATAAGGTCATGGGGATGGGAAGTACAGCATAGAGCATAGTTAATATTGTAATAACTTTATATAGTGACAGATTGTAACTATACTTTTGGTAAGCATTTTGTAATGTATACAATTGTCAAATCACTAGATTGAAACCAATATAATATTGTGTCTTAACTATACTTTAATTAAAAAAAGGACTAAGTTAGAAGCCAGTCAAAGTAGTGTAGGTTCAGCAGAAAATATAATAAAAGATTTTGGGGCAAAGTATGAATATGTTTGTGAGATCAAAAGAAAACAAAATGTCAAATAACTGGAAAGGATCAGAGAGAAGAGTGATTTTTTTTAATGAAGAGAGGAAAAAAATCCAACATATGCATACTTGAATTCTATTCAGAAGAAATACAGAACAATTCAACAGACTTAATACTTAAGACCATCCTCTTAGAAAATTCTGTGCAGAAAAAGAAGACTTGCAATTACATATTAATAGGATAACTGGTTTATCTGGAAAAATTGGCTCAGATCTGTCCATTCAAAGACATACTATTTTAAAAGCATTTGATTTTAAAGACAACAAAATCCCCTAGAACATCAATACAGTACAAAACAAAACAAAACAAAACAATGAGTCACTTGCCTAGAAAAATAGTTTTTATTTTGGAATTTTTGACAATAACATACAACTGAAGACAAAATTATGACAGCATTAAAAATAAAACACTAAAAACCTCAAGGAAAGAGACACATGAGCCACGGACTTTATTTCCTGCCATGCTGTCCATCAAGTGCTATAATTATAGAAATACAGGTTTAAATGTGACAAAACTCAGGAATACTGCATGAAAAAGCCCTTTCTGAGTAATATACAAAAAAATTAAGTGTCATATAACCAAGAGTGGGCTGTGAAACTTTTGGCAAAACAATTTTTATCATTGAATATATTGTATATCTAAGAGTGTCAAAAGCAGAAGAATAGAATATAGCTGTTATCTGTCTTGACATTAAAAAGTAATGCTACAAAAAGGAGAAATGGAAGATAAAGAAGAAATTAAAATAACTCATCAAAGGTCATTTAAAATAATAGGTGGAGTCAGTGGATATTGTAAGCTAGTAAATCAAATAGCAGAAACTTAAGTAAGGGAAAGCGGACTAAGAGCATATTTAAAGGTTTTGTTTAAAAGGTTATCTCTGGAAGAAAATCCCAGGCTTTCATAAATAACAAAGGAAATGGAAAAGGAGTAAATAAAACACATTCAGAAAGGAAAAGAATAAAATGTTACCCCCAATTACAAACAAACATACCAACCATATCAACAAGTAGAAATGAGCATAACTCAGCTATTAGGAGAGCATTTCAAATTATCTTATTAGCCAAAAATAGGCTCTGGTTTAGATAAATGACGCATTAAAATAAAGCTACTCAATAAGAGTAAAAATAGAAGGATGGGCAAATAAATATAGGACAAATATACATCACAAGAGGAAACTAACTAGTAATGAGGGGTTTTAATCCTAATACAAGATGAGGTAGGATTCAGTCAAAAAAACATTAAAAATGACAATGATGAACACCTCAAAATATTACAGAACAATCTGTACAGTGATGTATAAAATAAATAAGAATATCTTATAAATATAAATAAGAATAGCTATGTAGCAAATAACACAAGTACATAAAGCAAAAGCTGCAGATGGTGCAAGGAGAAATACACAGAGATATAGAGATTTTAGCCTTTAACACACTATGCTTAATCCAGAAAGGCTAAGTCAACAAAATATAAGTAGGGATATAGAAGATTTAAATAATATAATAAAGTAGGTTTTATTGATATGTATTGGTGTGTGTTTATATATGAAACTTTATATCCTTATAATATAGACAGACTGTACATATACTTATTATCAAGTACCTACTTAGTTTTCACAAAAATTGATCACACATTAAGTAACAAGGACTGTGTCATAAAGTTCCTTAAAGTAGAAATAATGTGAACAATATTCTTTGATCACAATGCAATAAAACTAGAATTAATAATAAGAAAATAATAGCCCTTTCATTTGGGGGGGGAATCTGTTATATGACTGTAGGGGGAAAGATAAGATAGAAATGAAAATTATAAAATTTCTAAAAAATAAAAATGAAAAGAATCGAGATAAAATGGGGCATTAAATGAATCAAGTGAGAAAGAAAAATAAATTAAAAGCAAAAGCAAGGACTTAAGAAAAAATAAGTACAGGGTAAGTGAGAGAGAAAGAAGGGCAACACTTAGAATAAATCAGTAGATTGATTCTCTGGAAGAAAAAACAAAGCAAAATACATAAAACACTAGGTAACCCAATACAAACAGAAAAGGAGAAGATACAAATTTATATACTGAAAAATGTTAAAGAGAAGTAACCATTGAAACAGTAAAAAATCATGAAAGAGTATTCTATAAATCCATACAAATGTATTTGAAACCCTAGATGAAGGGAAAATAAATAACAGAAATAAAATTAGCCAAATTTTATTAGACATTGGATGAATAAGCCAACCTATTTACATGAAAGAAATAGATATTTTTTAAAGAAACACTACTCAAAATAGCATATCTAGATGCTTTCATGGAGGAATTCTTAACACTTTGCAAAGACTACATAATCATAATCATAATGATACATACATTTTTCTGGAGGGGAAAAATGGAAATCTTTTGAATGCTTTTAATGAAGCATATATGACTTCAGCATCTACATGGATAGTAATAGCATGTATATGTGTGTATGTGTGTGTGTGTGTGTGTATATATATATATACATCTATATATATATATATATATATATATATATATGTAATTATAAAACATTAGCAAGGGAAGTCCAGTACTTCCTTAAAAACATAGGAAGTACATCACAGACCGGTGAAATTTATTCTGAAATTGCGAGAATAGTTTAATATTACCAGAGTAACATACCTAGTAATTTAATGGGTAAATATTTAGTGGCACTCCCACTGGTTCCTGCCAGGGATGACTTAATGGGTAGGCATCCAGTATATTCACAGAGGTGCTTGTGCTTAAAAGAGCTCACACTTGGTTTATTGCTTTGCTATAGCCATCTTGAAATTCTTCATTTTTCCATGACTTCCACATTTGCATAGGCAGATCTGGATTGGGATTCTGGCTCTGTAATCCACTATCCACCTGTCCTTGGGCAAGGCACTTAGCCTCTGTACCATGCTGGTGTGCAGTGTTCTGGTGGAGATTGAAATTGTTATATGAAAATGCCAGGTGCATAGTAAGTGGTAATTAGTATTGCTGTGGTGGTGGTGGTGGTGGTGGTGGTGATAGACATTGTAGTAACAGGCTAGTTTTTACCACAGTCTAGTACTGGTAAAAAGGAGAGAATAGATAACTCTGGTTTGAGTTGTCAGAGACTATTCTATAAGGAAAGGAGTTCTTTGAGTTCAGGCTTCAAGACTCAGCTAATCAGCTATGAAAAGGGCATTCAAGATGGAGGAAATAGCACATGTAAAAGCAATCAGATGGGCAACTAAGGGAAGTAGCGTGGTGGCCTGGAGCATGGATTTGCATAGATTTGGGCTGGAATCTCACATCCACTAGTCACATGACCTTGGGCAAAATACCTCACCTTTCTGTGCCCTGTTGTAGCTCCAGGAATAAGGGGTTCCCTGCCCAGGGTAAGTTCACTATGAATCCATGGAAACCAAAGGAGGACAAGGGGCAGGTTGGGAGAAAGGGTTTTTATTGCTCACAGTGGGCTTGGGTTCACTAGCCAGCCCCCCTCCTCTCCCGCCCACCTCTTCCACCAGGAAGTCCATGGGCGGGTCCCTCGTGACTGGCAGGCACCAGACCAATTAGGTACCAGGAACGGAGAGGGGGAGAGAATGGCGGTTTTCTTTCCACCCCCTTGCCCTGGATCTGCTGGAGGCTCTGCCTTGGTGAACATCCGTTAGTACGTACATGGACCCTTATCTGCATACCACTGTGGAAGCCAGTCGGAAATCCTAGGGTGAGACTTCTATTTACCCCACACTTGGTTTCTTCATCTTTACGCAGTTCAAATGATGATAAATAGCACTTGTCTCATAGGATTACTTTAAAAATTAAGTGAGTTCACATGTGTAAAGTATATAGAAGAGCACTAGCAAATTGTTCAAGTGCCAAATAGATGACATATTATAAGACAAGGAAATCCAAGTCAGACAAGAAATTTAAAAGAAGTGGGCAAGGGCCAGTTCACAGAGGATTAGCTAGCCTGCCAAGACCCTGAATGTAATCTTCAGGTGGTAAAAGGTCATTAAAGTGATTAACCACAATTGTGATATGATCTGATCTGCCTTCTAGAAAATTACATTATAAAATGATAACATTATAAAGACATGAAGAATTGTGGAATAAAAGTTGACTCCCAGTTACTGTTGCTTTTCCTACTGGCATACTTGGCAACAATGATTTCAATTTCTAACATAAGCAATAGTCAGCACTAAGCAGATAAATTCTCAGCTCCAGAAAGTGCCTTCCAACCACAGCATCTGTCTCAGAAGGCACCCTGATGAAGGCCCACTATAATTCATATCCTAAACACTACTTACACCGTGCACACAAGAGCACGCCATAGTATGCTCTAGGTTGCCATCCCTTGCATCATACCTCTTCCAAATCAACTCCAGGTTTGTGGAGTCAGAGCTAATCCCCTGCTGAGGACTTTAACACTTCCAGTCCTGTGAGAGCCAGGAGATGTCCTCACCATTTGCTAGAGCTGCCAGAAGATCCTTGGATGCATTGCTCACAGCAGATGTAACTGCAGTCAATAAACAATGTTTATTGAGCACCCACTGTGTTTAGCACGCAGGAAGAGGGCTACAGAACACTGCCACAGCAAAGAAAGCAGTGGGAGGTGTCATAGCTCTTGTGTAGTGTCTGACACCCCTGTCAATAGTGTTAGCTCTTTAAAGCCATTAAGAATTATCACATACAACTAAAAAAGTGACTCATAGACTGCCATTCTGCCAATTTTTAAGGCATCTAACAGCTAGATTCACTAGGCATTGGACAATTCTGAGAGACTATTCTGAATTCTGTTTATGAACCAAAGAAGGTCAATTTGTCATGCATGATCAGTTATCTCTGGATTTCAATTTGACTCATTTACTCACAGTTTTGACCAGCAACAACCACTTAAAATAGTGAGAAACAATTTTTTTAAGTATTGTATTTCATTTTAAAACTACTATCAATGCTAAATATGTATTTCTTCCAGCAGTGTGGGAGATTTTGTTTGTTTTGTAATATAAATTGTTTTGAGCTCTCAAGAAAAATACAGTGCGTACAATAAAACTGCATTTTGGAAGTTTATTTCTTTATATGTATTCTGGCACTATCTATTTCATTATTTAAGATATTCTTAGGCAAAAAAAGTCATTAAAATTGAAAAGCAAACTGCTTTGTTATATGTGGAAATACAATTATCTTTTTTTGATAATTTTTTCCTGAGTATATAAAAACATTTTACATAATACCATTATCTCATTGTCAATCACTAAGTTATATTGAGCTGTTGTACATTGTTACCATCTGCATTTCAAGTTTTCTTTTTTCTGCAAAATATAATAATTTCCCACAGGCATTCCGTAATTATATTTACAAAGATAGATGAGGGTCCTTGTTACAGATTGTAACTTCGTTCCAAAAATGAGATTGAACAGGGTGTCAGATTGTTCAACTCCTGTGAAAAAAAAAACAAAAAAAAAAACCCAAAACATTCTGAAGATACAGTTTGTGTGACAACAACATGCATTTAACACAAGAAAAAATAATCAGTTCCATGCCAGTGACAGGAGGTGATTCAGTTAGCTGGCTGGCAGTAAAGGTTGTTTAGCAGGTTTCAGATTCCTAATTGGGTGTCTAGCTTGCTAAGTAGCAGCTGGTCTTTAATTAGTTGAAAAATTATTACCACTAAGAGTTGCTTTAAAAAGAAAAAGAACAAAATAATTAAAATGTTAGAATCCATATGGTGGGTGCTTATCCTCACTTGTCAATAGCTGTTTTCCTTCT
Source organism: Manis javanica (assembly GCF_040802235.1). Lineage (NCBI taxonomy): Eukaryota > Metazoa > Chordata > Mammalia > Pholidota > Manidae > Manis > Manis javanica. The sequence continues at coordinate 144,813,813 of NC_133160.1, forward strand.
TTATCACTAATAATAAGTTCAAAAATATTCCAGTGTCATTTACCACTTACTTTTTAAAGTGTAACTACATAAATGTAAACTCCCTAGACTCCCAGAATGGAATAGCAAAAAATTAGCTGCTTGCCATTTAATAAATCTTTTTGACCACAGAAGTATCTCTGATATCCCTATCCCATGGATTTAATATCTAATTGATGAGTAAATTTTGTAACAGGCCTCATAAATGAAGGTATTAGTAAATTCCTTGACTTGATTTGTTATAAAAACAATGACTCTAGTGAAAATATCAGTACCTTACAGTAACAGGAAAACAGTCTTTGTAAACAGGTTGCATTTAATGATTAGTAGGAAGTGAATATATTATGGAGAATTATAGGAAACCCAAATTTGCCATGATTTTGAATTATATTTCTATTCTGCTTATAAATTTTATAAAAATATGTTGTTTAAAGATAAGCCAGTCTGCCTACACACTGAACATGCCATGAAAATTAATTATATGTATATGACAATGCTCTTACCCCTATATTGACAAAGTTGTGTGACTTAGACCAAATATATATTTTTAAAATTTGCTTTTAATTTTTATTATTTGATTTGGGGGTGTGGTGCTGAGACAGGGACCATGGGCTTAGAGTAGGGTGAGGGCCTCTGGGAAAAACAAAGCAAGATAACCCGTTGTGGGATTTGCTTTGGTCTGCTGGGGGGCCCAGTTTATTCTTCTGACTTAACCCAGGTGCTGCTTTTCTTCCTCCAGCCCTTACGAAGTGATTTGCAACCTGGGCAATTTAACAAGCTAGCCCAGAACAATGTAGTAAAAACAGGAAGGAATCCATCTTGAAAATAAGATTACATTCTAAAACCCAATTAGTTAAAAAGTTAGTTTCTTAACATACTCTTTAACAAACAAACAGTAACTCAGCCCACCTTGGGAGCAAACCAGGCAGTCTTGAGTGATAGGCTCCCAGACCAGGAAGCTGCTATCCTGGGAGGAAATCAGAGCAGTAAAATTCTTGTAAATAACCAGGAAGACTGATTAGAAACTTAACATCACTTCAAAGATAAACATTTTGGGACCACTTAGCAGGTATACATCCCTAGTCCTTTGTCTCTCAACCACCTATAAAACCCCTAGACAACATACCACACCAGGACTCTCTTGTCCCCTCCTGGCCTGAGCCAGGAGCTCTGTCCTTCCACTTTATCTCTAAATAAATGCCTCTCACTTGCTTTCCTACCTTGAGTGTTTCCAAAGTTCATTTTTTGACTCTGTGAACAAGAACCCTGGCATCAGTGCCATAGGAGAAAGTACATGAATTTTGATATTAGTAGAACTGGATTCAAATTTTAGCTCTCCCTTTTACTAACCCAAGGTAACTTAACTCATCTTTGGCTCTTGTTTTCTTTAATGATGTAAGAATAATAAAGTCCAGCTTGTCAGATTATTATAAACTCTATGAAGTATCTAGCATTGTTTCATTTGCTACCTGTTCAATAAATGTTTTTCCTGTATTTACTTCAGTATACATGTAATATGTTTCAGTTATCTGGAAAAATCAATTATTGGCTCCCTTTCATGCTTGTATGACATGGTATCAATGAGGTATTTTTTATTTGTGTATCCAATGTAATCTTGACTAAGTATACTACTCATCAGTCTTTGAAACTTGGGCACTTTTTGAAACGTGAAGATCATCTAATGTTTATGCCATTTACCTCATAGTTCTTAGGGATAACAAGACTGATTTGAATGGAAATTTTGATACAATATTTATTCTCCATCCTTCTGAAGCTTCTAACTTCAACGAAGAGGAGGAGTTCTCAGACAGGTATCCAAGTTGAAATGTGACATGTTTTAATTTTCATGCACTTAATGAACACAATCATAGTCATGCCTGCTTCAGGACGACATGACTTCTCTTGACAGAAACACAAAGCTTACTTTTTTTAAACCTCTAAAATTCTACTTGAATCCACTTTTTCTTGTTTTAATATTAGTTCTTCAAATTCACTGCAGGAGAATACAAATAAATTTCCACTTAGATGTTTTGTATCACTCTTTGTCCCCACTTTTCTGCTTCCTTTCAAAGCACTATCTAGTCTCTGCCCATGAAATTTCTCTATCATTACATTCTGCTGACCACACTGCTAATATTCAGTACATACAAAATTATCATAATCAGGCAATGCCAAGTGGGAGAAACGCTGACATGTGGTACAGTAAGATGCAAATCAGGCCATATAGACTAATAGCTAACATTTGGTTGACATCTCTAATTTCACTTGGGTTGAAACTAAAACTTTAGTACACCTCTCTGTGGTCTGCCATACAGCCAGCTGCCTTTTCTACAGATGTTCTCAACATATGAAGGAGAGACTGAGCATTAACCCCCTGCTGAATACCAACAAGATGCAGGTGATCATGCAACAATTTCCTACCTTTCAAGACCTAACTGATGATCTGACATGATGGAAAGCCCATTGTTATACACTGTTACAAATGTCTATAATTACCGCTGCTACACAACCAAATGATTCAGCTCATCCATTCCATCACACTCAGAGGACACCCAAGTGACATTTACGTTTCCTGTCCTTACCTTTCCCCAAATCATGGCAGCTAGGAAACTCTTTGGCCTAATCATTAGCCATCTAGCTAGAACATTTGAAAGTCTTGTATTCTGGTTTGTGAGGTGACAGTGATTGTTTTTGAGCTGGTTAAGGACAAGAGATAAATAATAATGGAAGATTCTCTGGCAGCTGTGCCCTGGATGGACTGGAGATGGGAAAGACGGGTGTCACTCTGCATGACACTATAAGATAAACACATATCAAAGAAAATCACAGAGAAAGGAGTTCTATCTCAGGGACTTTTGTATAGTTTCTGTTTTTTTTTTCTCCTTTACATATTCTCTGATGTTACCTAAAGTCATGGATCTTACAAGACACTCCTGAGTTCTGAGTTTTCTTCTTTTACAATGTTGAAGTCAGTTTAATACAAATCTGTTGTCCTTGCTCAACAATGAAAATGGTTTCTCTTGAGTTATCCACTCTTCTTCCTTTCAAAATGTCTTTCCAACATTTTGGTTGAAAATGTTTTTTCTGAAGCTTGCCTTGTTCCTCTCTATTCCTTTCTATTGTGTCCTCTGGAACATGACTCTCCTCTGAAGATAATGCTTCACTGAAACTTTCTTGAGAAAAGACTATTCTTTTGGAAACTATCTTGAGATGCAATTAGTGTCCTTGTGACTCTACACTTACATCTAAATTTTCACTTCATCACTTTCAGGTAAATATATTTGCTTTTTGACCTCAACCTTAACCCCTCTCCAAGCTGCTCTCCATTGATGGCTGCTCACTCTTCATTCATCAAAAGTCTAAGTGTCTGGTTTATAGACCTCCTTTTCCTGCCAAGTTCTGCCATCATCTTGGATAAGACTTATCTGATATTCTAACCCCTCTTCCTTTAATCTCTTCATGCCAAATGATTTTATCCTCTACTTTACAATAGCCAGCTACATGTGCTGCAGTAATCCTTACAGATACATTTAGCTGGAATTGTAAGCCTAGTTTCAGCCAAGAGTTTAATCTCCTTCCTATTCTTCCTCTCAACCATTTTCAACATCAACCCATAAATTTCACGGACTTGTTTAGCAAAAGGCTTATTGTCTCTCGCTATCTACTTGCAATCATCAGCTTTACCTTCATTTTCAAAATATCATACATTTTATGTTTTTGTTTCATTTTTCTTTGTTTTTTAGTACCTTCAGCACTCTTGCCACTTAAGCCTGTTTTGCTTGATTGAAAACACAAAACGTGGTTGACTTTATCTGACTGCCTGCTCCTATGTGCATTTTTTGGAAAAAGTCAGAGTAGCTCCACAAACATCTCTAACTCACCTTGAAGGGAATGTGTCATCTTTCCTTTCTACCTATTCCTTCTCTTGTTTTCCTAATCTAATTGAATGATACTAACATTCACCCAGTGTCTCAAACATCTGGAATTATCTATTTCCTTTACATCATCCATCTAATCAGTAAGTAAGCCCTGTGGATTCCATCTTATAAATAGTTCTTAAATCATTTACTGTCTCAAACTTTACTAGTCTACAAAGAGCTAAGACCCTGTTATATTTGAACTTCACAGCCATTTACTGGTCTCCCTGCCTTAGATGTCATCTCACCCCAATCATACATCTACATTGCAGACAAAAGGGAACCTTCAAAAATACAGTTTATATCACACTAATTCACAGTCAAATATTCAACATAGGTTTCTCATTGGACTTAAGGAAAATGCATAACCGCTTCCTATAGCTTACGACATCCTCTGGGACCTTGCTTGTAGTGTATCTTTCACCACTCCCACCTTCATAATTCATGCCCCAGTTCTTCAAATACTACCTCATCTTAGGCCTTTTTCTGTTTGATCTGCAATTAAGTATCTTCTTTTTTCTTCTTTGCCTGGATAACATCTCATGCCATTCTTATCTTGGCCTAAGTATCTCTTCCTATAGGATTCCTTCCGTTTGGTCCAACCTCATGTGTGTGCACACACATATACACAAAGGCACACATATATCTGATATGTCTTCTCTGTTAGTCTTCCAACATAGCATGTATCACAAATTTTTAAGATTGTTTTTTAACTGTCCTTCCAGACAGTTATTAAATCAGAGCTCTGTGAGATTTGAACTATGCCTGCTTTGTTCATCATGGAATCTTCAGATCCTAGTACTTTGACAAAAATAATCATTAATAAATTAAAAGTTGACTTTATTTAAACCAAAATGTATAATTATTCAACTAATAATAATAGTAAATGATACAACAGTAAGATGTCTCTCCCCAGAAGCAACATAAATTGAGCGATTATTGGACTATTTATTATGTACAGTCTTCATTATAATTTGACTACCTACTCTGCTATTAAAGAAAGCTTAACTAAAGAAGAAAGTGATGGAAGGGTAGTATTATAAAGGTAACTTTCTTTTATCACAATTTTTAAAATGAAAGTATTTTAAAACTTTGTATATTAGTTAAGATATAAATTTAGCAGCTATTAGCAGAGAACCAAAATAATAACTGCCTACAAGACAGAATTTCTTTCTTTCATATCCAGCGTTCCCAGCTGGTATCTTCTGCCCAGGTGTCTTCTTTTCTTGCTTGGACATCCCTGGGGTGTGAACCTCCTCCATAATATTGTTTATGAAGGTTCAATACCATGCCCACCTTCAAGCCAGGAGAGAAAAAGAAATAATATTTGGTCTTTTTAAAATCATGTCATAGAAGTTACTGTGATTGTTAATTTTATGTATCCAATTGGCTGGACCACGGTGCCCACATATCTGGCCAAATATTATTGTGGATATTTGTGTGAGGTTTTTTTTAAATGAGATTAACACTGAAATCAGTAGACTTTGGGTAAAGTAGACTGCCTTCCATAGTGTCGATGGGTCTCATCCCATCAGTTGAAGGCTTTCGTAGGACAAAGACTGACGTCCCCCTGAGCAAGAAGGAACTCTGCCACGAGGCAGTCTTCACACTTCAAGGGCAACACTGGCTCTTTCCTGGTTTCTAGCCTATAGGTCTAACGGCAGATTTTGGAATTCCAGTCTTCATAAACATGTGCTTTGATTCTCTAAATATATACTCATCCTATTATTTTTGTTTTTCTGGAGAACCCTGACTAATACAGTTGCTCATGTCACTTCTATTCATACCTGATTGAACAGAACTTAGTCACCTAGCCACACCTGGTTGCAATGGAAGCGGGCAAATGTGATCTTTATTTTAGGGAGGCACATGCCCAAGTAAAGTTTTGTTTAAATGGATGATAAGAGTAGATTGGGAGAAAATAATCTTATATTTGCATGAGTGCAAGTATAATTCATTTGCTAAATAGGTCAGATACATAAGTATGTTATAGTGCCCCTCCTTAGAACATAGGTATGAAGGTGTGGATTAGTTTAATAATTTTTAGATAATCCCAATAAATATATTTTACTTTTCAGCTGAGCTTTTCAGAGGTGTTGAGCAAGTTCTCATGCTCTATGAATATCCTGGTTGCATATTCTAGGCTGCTGCTGGTCAAGTACGGAGCCAGACGCTTTAACCACCAGAGCTGATGGGTTAGATTAACAACTCTAGTAGAACATTGAGGACCCCAACGAACACCCAGGTTAGAATAGCTCTTTCTCACTCCTCACACAGGGTCTGAGCCATGATAGCTAAATTTTAGGTCTGCTCTTACATAGTGGTAAATAAATAGTAGAGGGGCTAACAATAATTTTAGCCTAAAAACATTTTAAAACTAGGTATGTTTTAAATTATATACTGAAAAACTAACACATTACATTATGAATTTGAAATTGTATGATTTTTCAATAGTATAAAGTTTCAATAAATATATTCAATTTTAAAAGTAACCATAATATACTCTATGCATACTAAAATAGAAACAGAAAAATAAAAATAATCACACATGATTTTTTAAATTATTTTTTTCCTTCCTCTCAAATTATCTTACTGCTCCAAGCCACTGTCGTCTCTTGCTTCCTCATTGGTCTTCCTGTTTCCTGCTCACCTGTCTTCTTGACACCTTCTTCCTCTGCTCAGAAATCCTCACTTAATATAATAGTCAAAGTAGTTACAATGGATTCTTAAGAATGTCCCAGGTCCCACTGTGCACGCTGATTACTCACTGACCTTTTCTGTACATTGTCCCTTCATTCTCTGCATAGCAGTCATGTGATTTGCTGTTCCTTGGGCACATCAAGCATATTTCTCCCCAAGGCCTTTGTGCATGCTGCCCCCTGTGCCTGGAACACTCCACAGAAAGCTCTTATCACTTTCTTAGGTCCCTGTTTAAATATCAGCTTACAAATTAGACATTCTTTGACAACCACTCTGTATAAAAGAATAGCAGCTCCCATATCCCCACTTCTCTTGTAGTCGTTATCCTGGTTTATTTTACTCCATACTGCTTATATCAATCTGGCATATACAATGGTTGGGTTGTTGTGTGTGTCTCACCAATAAAATAAAATGCATGGGGGAAAGGACTGAGTTTTGCTCACTGCATTTCCCTAGCACCAATAAAAGTACTTGTATGCTGGGGGCTCTCTACAGTCTTTGCTAAATGCCTAACTGAGTCTGTCTTCATTTAAAATGCACCAGAATTAATGATTTGGCAAGAAACAGGTATCAATTTTTTATTTTTAATTTGACACTGAATTGACTATATTTTTGAAAATGAATTTCATGAAAGTTATAATGTTTTTCTTTAAGTTTTTAACTGTTGCTTTACGTTCTGGGCTTTAGGCTTTTCGGGCTTATGTGATTTCAAATAGCATATGGCAAAACAAATGAGTGTCGGTTTGATGCCACCTGACCTTGAAATGACAATGAGAGCAAAAGGGCAAAATGAATGTGGCCTTGTCAACTCTTCTGAGAACAGGACATTTCCAGCAGCCCTAGAGAATGTCAAAAATAGTTCCATAAATGGAATGGGAAGCCAAATGAAAGGTTTCCATAGAAGGAGGGTGACAGACAGGTCTTTAAATGAATATATAATGAGGATCATCCAAGTCATTCAAACTGAAGAAGGACTAAGAGGTGGTGTGATTTATCTCACATTTTCAATCGAAGCATGATCACTATGGAGAAATACTATATTTTTGAAGGTAACACATAATCATGTTATAAAAGTTCAGAGTATCAAAAGGCATAAAGTGCAAGGTCTTCTTTACACTATATACCCCTTAGTTCTTTGATTTCCCTCCTCAAAGACACCCACTGGTAGTAATTAGTTTTATAAATTTTTAAAGATATTCTGTGCAAACAAAATCTGGACTATATTTCATTTAAAATTCTCTTCTCTCTGAAAGATTTCCAACAGGCAAGAACCGTAGAGGATAATCGAATAGACACCACTCTACTCCCCAAACAGATTTTGTAAGTATTACTTTTGTCCAAATTGCTTCAGGTATATATATTATAAAACGAAATGTTACAGAGTTTCTACCTCAACTGCATTCTTATCCATCTAGTCATAGAAGTAAACACTACACCAACAATGATTTGCATCTTTCCTAATAATTTTTTTCATACTCTTATGTACCTATATGTCCATAACAATAGATAGTATCATGGTACTTAAATTTATGTAACTCCTAGCATACCATGCATATCCTTTTGTGACTTGCTTTTTCTTTTGAGATTATAATAATTTCATTTGAGAATTAATTTAAAAAACAGCCAGACATCTGAGTGAGGCCACTTTGGATCATCTAGCCCCTTCGAGCCATCAACTGATTATAACTGCATGAGTGATACCAAGGAAGACTAACGGACTGCCCAGCGGAGCTGAGCCCAAATTGCTCATCCTTGATCAAATAATGATTGTTTTAAGCCACTGAATTTAGGGATCATTTGCTATACAGAAAATTATTACCCAGTGCCTGCGATGTTGTTAGACATTTAACTTTGCCAACCTAATTGGGATCTTTCTATGAATATTATTTATTTAACCATCCTTCAATATTCTCATATCACAAGAATGATTTCAGATATCAATCCATAGCATATAATTACTAACTAACAGTATCTTAAAACAAGAGGAAATGATTTTTCATATGTAACAAGGGTCTGGAAGTTGGCAGTGGCTCACATTTGTTTTGTGACTCAGTGTCAATCATCATGTTTCTTGGTTAGTATCTTTATGATTCTCTTGATTTTTCCTTCGTGGTCAAAATTCCCTCAGCTTCACATAGCCTACCTGCACACATTGACAACAGAAAGCCAGGAGTGTTCATTGGACAGAGCATTTTTCCTTATTCACCATAGGAAAATCTTTCAAAGAAATCTAACAACCGATATCCTCTTATACCCTATTTACCGAAACAATGATTCTAGACCAATTAGCATATGGCAAAACAAATGAGTGTCGGTTTGATGCCACCTGACCTTGAAATGACAATGAGAGCAAAAGGGCAAAATGAATGTGGCCTTGTCAACTCTTCTGAGAACAGGACATTTCCAGCAGCCCTAGAGAATGTCAAAAATAGTTCCATAAATGGAACTACCTTCCTTCAGCTCAAGGAAAACCTGAAAGAAAACTGTTTAGTTAAGCAGTGGTAAGAGTAGAATCACTTCTAGAAAAAAGCAATCATGTCAGTTACATTCTGTAAAAGATTTATATAATTTTCCTCATAAATTTCTCACATATTTATTGGATATTTTTTCCTAGACAAGGAAAACAAATTTTGCTGTGGTAGGGAATGGAATACTTTGTTTTAATAACATTTCTTAGCTGGTTCTTGCTGGTATATAGAAATACCACTGAATTTCTGCTTTTAAAATTATAATAACAATCTTTTGAATTTGTTTATTTGTTTTACAAGCATATAGAATTTCATGCTTTTTTTGTGTGTGGGTGTCATATAAACTGTAAGAAAGGACAGCTGTGGTTTTTCTTTTTATTATCCCTGATTTCTTTTCCTTTTCTTTTTAGTGAAGTGGTAGCAGTGATCAGTGAACCAGTGGTAAGAGTAGAATCACTTCTGGAAAGAAGCAATCAGTAGGCAACAATTTGATTTCCTGTTGCCTACTGATGAGAAATCTGCTTTACCTTATTTAATGACTTTTCTCTCACATTTGCTCTCTTTGCCATTTTCTCTGCCTTTAAGAGTGAGATGATTTACCATTTCAAGAAGTGTGGACTCACTTGTGCATATTTTTTCATACAATTTTTTGTTATGAGAATTGGCATTGTTCACCAGTTATTGTCTTAAGATGATTCCATTATATTGGATATCAGGGCAGGCTAATTCTGTATTTTTGGCTTTGTTTTCTTGATGTCTTCTAACTCTCATGTTGGATCTTTCCTGATTATATCAGCAATAGTTTTTTATTTTAATTCCACTTTCTGCAAACACCAAAATATACTAATCTACCTTCATTTAAATCTACATATGCTATTTCCTCCTGTAATATAACCTTCAAATTGTATATTGCTGTTTCCCACCCACCTAAATACCACGCTTCTGTAAATTTCCATTGTCTTTCTTTACACGTTTCTTGCCCTGGATTATTCCAATCAGCATTAAAGCAAGCTGAAAAATCTCTAAACCACATCAACATTAAACTAATTCCTCCCTCTGTACTGTCCTTTTCAGTAAATACTCCCGGGGAGAGATTTCTGTCCTTGGTGTAGCTATTTTTTATCTTTCTCTTCTTTCTTGAGATGTTCCAGAAATGGTCCCACACCATTTAGTTAAAGGTATTCATTTCTCAAGTGATGTAGAGGCTCCCTTTATAAAATCTAAGTTCCCATGAATGTGGGGGTATTTTTCTGATTTTTCTACTCTGTTTCATTGATCATGGACTAGTACCACAATTTCAAGACAGTATAGCTTATTTTAAATCTGGCAGAATTATTTCCTCTCATTGATCATCACCCCCCACATCAGGGTTCTCCTATATATTTTTGCATATTTATTTTTCCATGTTAAGTTTTTTTATAAGCAATTTTTTATAATAAAATTTTCTAGTTCAAAAATACCAACAATTGTTGATATTTGGTATTTGTTTTGGATTCACATTAAATCTATCATCTAAGGGAGAATGAACATCTTTATGAACTCAAGTTAATTGATCCAAGAAAGACGTTTTCCATTTTTTCTCATCCACTTTAGTGTGTTTCAGGATTACAAAACTGCTTCATAGGTGCTTTAAGTAGTTCTTGTTTATTTCTAGATATTTTTATCTTTCTATGATTATAGCCTTTTCTCTTTCATTATATATAATGAATATATTATGAACATTTCATTATATATAATGAATATTTCATTATATATAATGAATTGTTTGAAAAAATAAAGGCTATTGAGTTTTGAATATTTTATATTCTGCTACTTCATTAATTTTGGGGGTTATAGATTCTTGCAAGAAATAATGTCAAATGATCAGCTAAAAGAAATAATTTTACTTCTTTTTTTGCCAACTATCATGCTTTGATTTCCTTGTCTAATTCCATTTGACTAATAACTTCAACACAACATTAAATAGCAGGGGTAAAAGGGGGCATCTTTGCCTTCTTCCTGATTTCAGCAGGGAGGCCTGAACCTTTCTATCGCCAAAGCTCTTTTGCACACAGTTGATGTTCACTAACTGACTCTGAGTAGATAATTGGTCCAAATATTATTTGTTTGAGATTTACATATGTTTTTGTTTCCCTTTTAAATTGTGATGTGATTTAAATTGTGATAAATATAAAATTTGCAGCAAACTTGCTGAAACAACCATTTAAAGATCTGTAAATGAGAACTGCATTCTTCAACATTTCCCATTTTCTTCTATAGTGCTAACATCTTGAGCAGATTTTATAATATAAATTACTATGTTCAAAGTAGTTTAATATTAAAGAGAATGCTGCAGAGAGATCGTTCACTGATAAATGCTTTTCTACCCCTTAAAGCCTGATGTTGATAATTGAGGAAAAGTACCCTTTGTGGAGAATAAAGCTCTATTAAACTATAAATATATCAATATGTAACATACTATATGCATATTAACTCAGTCTTCACAAGTACAAACATACATTTTGTTGCTTTGAAAGGCACTGCATTCATGAAACTTTGGACTGTAATTCTACCTTACTATTATTTAATGCACATTACTTGACGATAAGACAGTACCAAACTTGCATGGTGATTTTATTAGTCCAGGCAGTGAAGAGTTTTTGAGGAAACTCTCCACGTCCTCCTCAGAAGAGAGCTTAGGTATGGATGAGAAACACACTCCCAAGGGTGTTGTGACCGTCAGTAACACAAGTCACCTGGCATGCACTGTGCTCCGCAGCCCTGGGATCTCCTTTCTCCTTGTAGGGGGGCCAGACGGATGGCAGGAAGAAGTGCGCTCTTTGGAAATGTTAGTGTGCACACTTAGACTACACAACCTTTTGGGATGGTTCTTCTGATCTCCCACGAGCTGTAAATTTTGAAAAACATGGGTGCACGAGAAATTTGATGTGGATTGTATGTGCTTCTGCTGTAGATTTTATAAAATTTTACTGAGTAGGGTGAAGATAAATGGGACAAATCATAAAATATGTCTGTCACATTGACACTAAAATAAACAGGCCCACTTATATACATATTGAAAAGCAAGAGCATACGCAAAACCAAAGAAAGATGAAAGAACTCATTCGTATAAAGATATCAATGAAGACAGCTAGCTGGCTGGAGGATTTAAAATGACATAGTTAGCAATAAAGATATTTTAAATTAAAGTATATTTTAGCGACCTAAGGCCCAAGTTGTACCTGGCAAAAAAGGAAATGTCCTGAGGTCATGGAACTAACACTTTTTGTCTCATCAAAATTGTACATCTACAAAAAAGCTTCCAAGGGAAAACCACAGCCTTTTCTAAAAATCATAATTGACATTTTCTGCAAAATCAAAGATATTACTGCACACATTTGGGAAGTTACAAATTAAGCAACATCTGTAAATTTATATAAAGATAAATGACTTAAAAAATTTACTCAGAATCCACTTCATTTATATTCATTCCACCATGCTTGTAGATATTTTGGAATCATTGACACATCTAACACATTATTGTTTCAATGGTAACATAATAATATATTAGTATCATTTATAATTTAAAAATATATTTTCATCCCATTATCTTATTTAGGAAATATTCTAAACCTGCTATCATGTTATTAATATTCTAAATATATTAATATTAATATTCTAAACCATGTATACCTTTTTCCTTGTGAGTAGTGAAATGCAACCCTGAAATTTCTTTCTGTGTCTGAGGTTTTCCTAATTCCACTAATGCGTTTACTTAAAACTTCTTAAAATTATGAAATCCACCATACATTTAAAAGGGTGTATGTAATTAGACGTAGAGTTTAAAACGTAATGATAATAGGGACACCTGCACACACATGCGTTTCCTCACATAAGAAACAGAATGCCGGTGCAATAGATGATGCTGTGTGTCGTCCCCATTCAGACTCCCTTCCTTCTCTGCCAGAGGTGACTAATGATAACACTGAGGCACTGCCGATCAGTGTGCCCTGTGCATGTGTCCAAGTGGCTGTGGCAAAAGAGTTCTGTGGTTAAAATAGGGCTGGGAAACAATGTTAAAGGCAGATAAGGCAATGGGTTCACTGTGGGACTTCACAGAGCCCTAATATACTGATGAACATTGGAATCTATATGCAATTTTATATTCTGCAAACTTACTATGGAACATATTTTACAAAATACTGATCCAAGTAATTTCCCAAATTGTTTAATTCATAATGAACTAAAAATCAGACAAATACAGACTCTTTTTTTAAGACTTGAAGGACATTTAAGGAAACAGCCTGTAAGGTGGATGAGCAAGGCATCCACAGACAGATATTAAATTCAAAATCTCAGGGGAATAAAAGACCAGTGATTTGTATCTCATCACAGCATGTGTTCACTATAGGTTTGCTTTAGCCTCTGACCTGAGCAGTCTTTGCTTTGGGCCACTCTCTCTTGCACACTGCTGTCCAAGACACTTACACTCACAATTCATGGAACAGACTCGTCAGATGGTTCCACCCAAAACTAGGCGGTCGGGAAATGCTGTGTGGGACACATGTGGGGAATGGTTTTCCTAGAGGATGAGGGAAAAGGCCACTAGTCTGTCTGTACAGGGGATTACGTTCACTTGAAAGGTGAGAGCATCCATTCTGTCATTTAGTTTGGAAAACGCCCGAGATCTCACCTGAGTCTGATGAGGGAGCATTAGCAGGGCAGAGGGTCAGAGAACTCTTGTCTGATGCTCATGAATGTCTCCAGGGCCTGGCCGGTTAGCACTTGAATGTGAATCAGTCATTTCACATATGGAGCTAAGACTGGTTTGGAGACATAACGCACAAACAAATCCATAAAATATTGTACAAATAGGTAGTTGGTGGCTCCTTAATTGTTATATTAAATTGGGCAGAGCCATTCAGCTAATTAATGGTAGGATTAGGCCACTGTACAGAATGGGTGAGCCATTTCTCTTTGTCTAGCTTTTTCTTTATTTCCTTTTTATGACTTCATATATATATGACATATGATTTTTCTGAAAGTGCTCTTTCATCTCAGTTATAATACACAACATGTAATATATAATAAAATGACAGTGTTTAGCAATATATGATAAATAATATTTAACATGAATATATTTTATATATAATGCATTTTTAGATCTGAAAATGTTTCCCCATTTCAGTTGTGCTCCTCAGCAAAGGAAATATCTGTCGTCTATCTTTGAACCAAGGAGTGAAAAGAGAAATCTTGAAGACAGTACACACTTGAAGGCCAGTGTGATGGTGGCAGCAAAATTAACAGAAGAGGAAAAAAATCTCAAAGGGAAGATGGAAATGTGGTGTAAGACCCTGGGCAAAGTAGAAATTGTCCATAAATTATCAAATAAAAGGAGTTTCTATTTCATTCAATAAAAAAGGAGTATTTTATTTCAACAGGGGAGATATTTCCTATACAGAATCACCTTCTCCATCTCTAAGGATTTTCTTTCTTTATCACCTTACCTCCATCAGGACAGCATTTTATGTTCTGGGACACATGAGTCTATCAATTTTTCAGACATTCGTTTTCAAAGTTTTGAATCTTGTAAGTGAACTTACGAGCGGACCGTATGGCATTCTTACTACATTCAATGTTAAAATTTCTATTAAATGAAAAGATGAATATTTTCTATCTCTATGTGAGCATATACCTTTATTTCAGTATTGTAATATTGCTGTTATTGCTCACTAAGAAAATATAATATATTCATAACTAATGAAATTTAATTTCATTGAGATTCAACTGTCAGTTGAAAATATTCTTTCATCACCATATTGAAGTACCTATGTAGATAGGTGATACATTAATTTGCTAGGGGTACTGTAACAAACTAACAAACCTTGGTAGCTTAAACTAACAGATATTTATTCTCCCAGTTCTGGAGGGCAGAAGTCCTAAAACAAAGTTCAGAAAGCTTTACTCCCTCTGCAGAATCCTTCCCTGTCTCTTCCAGTTTTCAGTGGTTCCAGACATTCTTTGGTTTGGTGAGAGACATTCCAACCTGTGCCTCCATCCTCTTCTCTCTTTACCTGTGTCTTATTTTATAAGGATACTTGTCATTGGATTAAAGGCCCAGAAGATCTCTCCTCAAGATACTTAATTTAATAGCATCTGAAAAGACCCTTTTTCCAAATAAGGTAACATTCACAGGTTTTAAGTGGACGTATCTTTTTGGGGGCCATTGTCAACCCAGTACAGGTACCAGCCTAACTGTATTGTACTTTGACATGGTTCTTTTATGTTTCTATATTCCATTCAAATTTGTATGGGTATAATGCCAATCTTAGCTTTACATTATTCTCTCACTGAAAAAATCTGATATTTTTTTACTTGAATTTTAATGATAAATCTTGCATGTACAAATATAAACAATAAATTTCTCGTATAGTTCCTAAATGTTTAATAGACAAAGTCACTTTGTTCTAAGCTTGCAGAGGAGTTCCGTTTGTTTGACATGATTGCCAACAGTATTTGATACATCTTTCAAAACAGTGTACTTTATTATAGAGAAGCTTCTCTCAGACATACAAAAATACTTCCAGAATATATTGTGTTTTCTGTTCCAAAGGAAAACAATTCTGAAGGCTTTTTAAAAGTTAAACAAATGCTGTAAAACATTCAAATTGTTGCAAAGAACATTCCATTCTAACCCCCTGTAACTCGTGGCAGTGAAGTTTCTAGATGTTGGAGAAAGAAACCTTTGCTTGCATTGGTTCCATTATACAATAACCACATGATTTTTGATTTCTTAACTTCATTCTTATCTGTAAAGTTGCATAATAATTCTATTAATCTATGAGTTAGTGCCCTTTAAGTGTTTAAAAGTGGTAACATTCAATAGGTACTGAATACTTACTATGATTACTATAATTATCATATTTTTAATACTTATTTATCACGTATTTCATTATTATATTTATTAAAGACACTATTTGCTAACATCAGGAGAGTGTTAACTTCCTTCTTAATAGTCTAGTGTTATGTTAGAGTGAATTCAAAATTACTTTTGAAGAGATATGGGATTTGCTTGACTTCCCTCTCAGAGTCGAAATAGTTTTCTACTTAGAACATACCTGTCCATGCTGGGCTCCTAGGTCCCAGAACAGTCCTTCATTCTCATTCTCAGCTAAGGCTTTTTATCATTTAAGGTTTTGCTAACATAGAAGAGCAAAAATGTAAACACTCAGAAGAGAATGGAGAAACAAACTCTCTACCATATCCTATTTCTCAAAAGATTATCAAAAAGAAACAACAATTGGAAGGAAGTGTTGTCTGGAAGCTTCCTGCATCAAATGGCTCCTTATTAGGAAATTTTGTGGGAATTGCACTTACCTTTAATGCCATGAATCTATTTTGAGAGAATCTGAGAAAAAAGAGACCCTGAAGCTTTAAAGATGTTCAATCCATTATGCTCTTCATTTTGGGAACCTAAGGAGATGTTCTTTTCTGATACTAACATCAGGAATAATTGTGATTTTCTAGACAGTTGGCTTGATGTGCTCCTCTAAAGGAGAGTTTGAAATATGTAACTTAGTAGATTTTCCTCCTTAAGTTGCCTAACAGTTTAGAGGGAAAATTGTGGTTAGCCCATGGCAAATGTATAGAATTTCATTATATATAATTTTGGTCAGTCTCATTTGTGGGTTTATTTTAATGTTTTACTTTGTCTTATACATGCCTATTTGTCCTTACTTTATTGAATTTATTCTACTTAACTGTACTTATATTTCTTTAAAAGACACCTGAAATTGTTTTTGGAACAAAATAGTTAATATCATTTATAGAAGAAATGGTAAGTCCTCTTTATAACTCTGTAGGTCCTTCAACCACCATGGTATGCTAATAATAAAAAGGTGATAATTAAAATAAAAATATTTAAATGACAAGAAAAGAAAGTTTAAAGTATATTTGACAATGATGCAACTCTAATTTGTAAACCTATTATAAAAACAGTGAAAGATGCCAACATTTTTGCATACCAAATATTAGTTTTAATATCTATCAGGTGTTAAAAATTATTAACACAAAGCAGTTTAGACTGTTTCGAAATAAAATGAAAGAGCAAAATCTAGGTAGAACTGACATTTGGATTTTCCTTTCATAAAACTTATTTCTTCAGAGCATTGATACTGTTGCCATATGTCAGAAAATTTTTCTATAGAAGTTTACTTAGGAAAAAAGTTCTATATGCCAAATGGTGAAAATACATAGGGTAAAACAAACAATCTATTAAATAAATTACCTTTATTTAGTGAATATCATCCTTCAATAACATTTTGTGGTGCAGAATTTAGGTTAACGCCAGGATAAAATTTGCATGTCAAGAAGAGTTTTTGTGAAAAATCATGAGTAGAGAGTATGTTTTTTTCTTATCCTCTTTGTCGAAAAGCTAAATTAAGAAATGCAAGGAAATATACATGTCATTTGCTGCATAATTCTATAAAGTGGCTATCATAGTCTTCCCCCATAACTTACAGGTAGATGTTAATTTTAAACAAGTATATGACAAGTAAATCATTGGAGGAAAAGGTCGTTTCTTGTGTTAGCATACACTTGTCAAAAGGAATGATCTCTTTTTCAGTTCTTGCTCTGTGAGTGCTCAGAAGTGGCAAGCATTTGTTACATATGCTCAGCTGCCAATGAGGCTGTCGCTTGAAACAGACAAATGAAAAGAATTGGATTAATTTAGTTATAAAGAGATTTACCTTTTGCTGTTTCTAACATGTCTTTTGGACATTGATGAATAAGAAATGAGATAAGAAAGCCCTTCAGAAGCTTCTATTGCTGAATATGGTAGAAAAATTGCTCTTGCTGGAAGATGAATCAAGTTTATGTCAGGGAAAGCCAGGGAAAATTCTCTTGTGTTATCAACTAATCTTACTGGAAAGGGAATATTATGCAAGATGTATGACACTGTTTTCTCCCTCTCCCGGAAGCTAAGTGGTTGTGTACTATACCAATCTAACAAGATTTCTATACCTTCACTTTATTTATTTACCAACTTAGTCATGACTCTAAAACAAATATTGCCTGATTCTGCCTGTCCACTAAGCTTCTTCTGGAAGGTGTTCACCATTTAAGATTAGTTATTAAATCTTTTATAACAATGATAAAATTCAATTTACTGAAGTTATTTGCTTGGTTCTAATTTTTTTTTCTGATTAAAATAGACACTGGTGAGCAAAATGTAACTAAATTCAAAGAATATGTATTTTGTTACTTTGCTTATAATCTTTTAAGTACCTGCTCTGTCAATCAGAATCTTAATTTTTTTCTATAGTCTTTATATTCAGTACATAATAGCACAAGATTACAAAACTGTAATTTTGTGTAATTGTAATACTATACGGGGATTTCACTAGTGTTTTGCCAAGCACAACAGTTGTAATAAAAATCAACAGTGTGAAAACACATTTTAGTAGCCAGATTTAAATAGTCTAGAATAAACAAGCATAAGAAAGAAAGCTCCCATTTCAGACAGCAAGATGTATGACATCAGTTCTTCTAAGAGTTATTTAATTTAGTACTTCAGTGTCCTGAAGTAACATTCTGAGGAAATCTGGAAGACCTTTGGTTACTTGTAATAGCTGATCCAATAGTGGTGCCTCAGGAGGGAGAAAAGGAGATGCATAATTCAAGCACTATTTATCGTCAAAATGCATAAAATTGATTGCAATTAGACCATGTCATTCCTTCCCTAAAACCCTGGAATGGCACCCTACTGCACCTTGATAGGAACCCCTTCCGTTCGCCTTCCACTCTGTCCTCCTTGTAGCCCTCTCTCTCTTATATTCACTGTGTTCAAGTCTTACCAGGTCTCTTTCGGTTCCTCTGAGATGCTAAATTCCTACCTTTGGGCTTTGCCCTCTCTGTCCTCCGTCCCTGGAATGTCCTGTACTACGATTCTTTGCCTGGCTTGCTCCCTTTGATACTTAGCTCTCAGTTTAAATTTTACCTATTCAGCAAATTCTTCTTTGTTTACCAAATCTGAGGTAGACCTTCAATCCCTTTTTTACATCACCTTGTTTTGCTTTTTGATGCCCATATGAATGACCTGACATGTTTATACTTGCTAATTGCTCATCTCCTATTAATTATAACAGATGCCTTGTAATAGCAGAGCCCTTATCTAAGTCATTCATTGCCCAGCATATTGTTTAGGTGACTAAATATCTGCTTGATAAATACATATAATCCCCAAATTATCAAAAGATAGTTATCCTGATATTACATGGTTTGCATGCTAGAACCTCATTGTGTCTCTTAATAAATTTAGCTTATGGATGAAAAACTGAAATTTCTCAGTTATGCATATGAAAATGTATTCAGATCTTTGTATATTCTTGGACTGAACATTGTTTTACTATTATACATGCTAGTGGAATAGAATCCCACTTTACTGTCTCCTGACTAAAACTTTGAGTACATTTAGTATGTTCTGTGTATTTCAGGTTCTGTTACTCTTTTTTAGGTATCTACTGTATGATAGCTATTGGCCTAGGTGAGTTCACACATTTCAGTTCTGCACATTAGTTAATAAAGTTCCCATTTTACTACTAAGTGAAATCTCCATCTAGGAAAATCAAATGTAGGTCTTCTGATTTCAATTTCAAGGCTCTTTCTACAATATCACTCTTTATTTCTTAAAATTAAGACACAATAAATATACATTTTTGTATCCCCTCATGAAAATAGTATTTCTAAAATTTTTAAATTATTGATATATATTAAAATGTATACTCATGTATATACTTGCCACAGGTAAAGTTCAAGGTGATGAGACAGTGTTGAATAAAATATTATCAGAGTTGAGCTAAATAGGAAATTTTAGTGTTATATGAGTAGACAATAAGGCAAACTTATTCACTGGAAATAGAATTGGAATGAGGAGAAAAGCAAAAATAAAACCCAACCAAACCACAAAGAGAAAAACAAAAAGTCCTAGCTTAACATCAGTGTTGTGATGTTAGATG
Organism: Manis javanica; assembly: GCF_040802235.1. Classification (NCBI taxonomy): domain Eukaryota; kingdom Metazoa; phylum Chordata; class Mammalia; order Pholidota; family Manidae; genus Manis; species Manis javanica. The sequence continues at coordinate 144,833,913 of NC_133160.1, forward strand.
TACGATTATATTTATGTGGTATGGTTTCTTCATTTGTGAGATAAGGATCATCCATTCCTTAGTAATCTTTTAGTACTGGGAAAAGGAAAGTGTGAATAATGTGAGATTTGCTTTGATAAGACAGAATATGATTCTATTAGAATGACAAGTACAGAGAAGCAAAGATAAATCACACTTGCATCCTGTGGTCTCTCTACTGAAAATCAGTTATGAAATTTGTTCCTTTGTTTGGCCAAGGAAGAAGTCTGAAGTGTCTACTGCAAGTGAATTTTTAAGCAAATCTTCATTTTGTTTAAGATAAGGAAAGCCATAGAATTAGGAATACTTTAGTGATAGTTTATTACTTCCTTTCTCCTAGAGTTTCATTGTACTTATTTAATATAAAATAATTGAATTCAACATAATACAAGAGATAAATATGTCCTTAAACAACGTGCATCAGGGAGTAAGGAGTGGGGTAGCATGACTGCGACCCAGTCACATAGGATGTGTGTTCAAAAAGGAAATGTATGAGCGTAGTTTTCCTTTGTTTCAAGGAGGTAGCTGGTAGGGACTCAGCGCCTTTATTTGAAGTGCTCATGGCCTCAGCAATCATTGTTAGGATTTCCCCTACTCTTTCTCACATGTCACAGTCAGTCATGACTTCTTTCCTACTCATGCTGTTCTAGTTTTTCTTAATAGAGTGACTTCTCTGAGCATAAGAAAAAAATTTGAAACCAGGTGAACAAGGATCTTACTTTATAAATACTGAAGTGACTATGTTTGACAGGACCCCACAAAAACTATGGCTTAATATTCTCTCTATAGTGATAGATAGCATAATTTCTCATCATTATATAAAAGGTTTCCCTATCCAGTAATCAAAAATTTCAATTGCAGCCAAAACATGTAAAGAACAGAAAATAAAATAATGGTTTCCATGGAATTATTACAACATCCATTTTCATGTTACTAAAATTAGAACATAACTGGATTCAGTAAGATTTTAAATATATAATTTACAATGATTTTCTTATGGAAATGAGATGCCTTATTTGCCAATGAGCAAATAGTATTTCTGGATCAATCATTTCATTCTATATTTTGACATTATGGTAAAGACAGAGTTTGTGTATCCAGGGAGGTAACATTAAACAAGACAAATATGAAAATGATTTTTTGCACAGTAAAAAAAATCAAGATAGATTTATTCTGTCATTGGATCTATTTTTACATAATATATGTTAAAATTCAAAATAAGCTAGTTAGGTTGTATTTAGAGTACAAAAGTCTATTTTTGCCTATTTCATACTAACTTTATTACCTTTGAGCAGTAGTTCTCAGTCTTAAGGGTACATCGGGATTACGAGGGGGGCTTGTTAAAACATGGATCTCTGGGACCCATCCCCAGAGTTTCTGAGTCTCTAGGCCTGGGATAGGGCCCAATACTTTGCATATCTAACAAATTCCAAGGAGATACTGTTGTTGCTGGTCCTGGGACCACAGTTTGAGAAACACTTCCTTAGATCAGCCATTTAATTTCTTGTTCTTCTATTTCATCTGTGAGATAATAGTGTTAAACTAAATGACCATATGGAAAACCTGCATTAAGTGACTTTCATGTGTCAAGTGCTATTCTAGGCATGGCCTTTGCCTTTGAGAAGATCACTGAGAAGAAACTGAGTGATACTGCCTGTGATGGGAGGACCTGTAAACACTTTATAGAGGTGATGAATTCAAAACCAATAAAGGTTGTAAAAACTTAAAATATACAGAAATACAGAAAGTTAGAAAACTATTACCTCTGTCACCCACCCCTACCCCCACTCCACCTCACGATTCCCACTGCACAGACAAAAGAATGTCAGTAGTTTGCTGTGCCATCTGCCGGAGTGTCCTCTGGGGTGATTCAGTAAATACTCAAATAAAATGACCCACGCTCTGTATCTCATATGCAATGGAAAGTTAAGCAAATATTTCCAAGTATTTTCTAGGATTCTCTAATACGTAGAGAATGTTTTACTGTTGCCTTCATTTGAAAATTCCTGGCATTGATTCCATTCTTCTTTCTCACTATTCCTCTGGCTCCTGCCCTCTCAGCTCTACACTGCTTAATGCACAGACACTAGTATACCTTCCTTCCCCAAAGCACCACACATCCAAGGCTACTGCATGTAACAGACTTGCACTAAATATTCTGAGATCATGAAAAGTAATTATAGCACTGAAGGGGAAACAATTTTTCATGTGTTACAAATGTCAAGGGTTACAGTTTCAAAACCTATGCCAGGCAGACTTCTTCATAGGAGTCCTATGACTGGCTATGGATCTATCCTTAAAACCAAATCTACAGCCATGTTGTAGGGAACCCTTCTCTTCCTTTCCAAGATCTTTCATTAATGTCCGTGATACCACCCCTAATTTAGAGGCAGACAGTGGTAACTCCAAACATCACATTACACTATCATGCTAAGCAAGATTTTTATTATGCTAAGCATCAATTTCTTTTCAATTAGAATTCTTGCCTTACCTTTTATAACTAAAATCTAACTCAGACCTACACCCTTAGTAACACAAACAGAAACTTTCAAAACACCTATTTATTCAACAATAAATATTGCCAGGTTTATCTATATGTCACAGTTCCAATTCATTTGCAGTGTTTTGGATTGTGAGTGATTCGGTAGAACTGATAATAGTGAAATTGCTGAGCTTATTATTTATAATAGGATTATTCAGGAAGCAAAGATAAATATTTATGAAGGTAATGCAATATGATGGGTAAGCAGCTAGGAAATTGTTATCATCAGGATGAGAAGTTATGAAGGCAGGAGTGAAAGTGAGCATGGACATTAGCACCACCTGAAAGGGTAAGTGTAGAGGATGGGAGAGAGAGGATTTCCAAATGAATCCCTTGGTTCTTTTGGAGTTACTAGGTAAATGAGCACGTCATTAGCTTTTTTCTCCATTACCCCATATTTCCAGCTTGGATTCTATATGTGATTGAGAACCGAGATATATCAAGCATGTGGTTGTAGAGAGATGGACCATTTAACTTAACATATGCACAGAAGTAAAATTGAGGAATGTAAGTTTCATATCTAAAATAGGACTGACTTGTTCTTATTTATCAGGAATCAGAGTTACTCACTTGTACTTTTGTGGTTAAAAATAATATACAATTAAGATCAAAACCACATTTAGCAAAAGAATGGAAAGTTTACCATGTGATGCCTAGTGAGAACAAACGTCAAGTGATATGGTTGGATCACATGGAGATGCCACCCCAATATACATGCATACAGGCGTGTAAAGATTGCACACAAGATATCGGAGATTTCTAATGTCACCAAGATATCCAGGACTTCAATAAATTGGAGAAGACCTGCAGAAATTGACAGCAAAATTTAACTAGGGTAAATGAATAAGTTGTAGTTGGCTATTTAGATAGATTAAAGAAAAATTAAGAACATAAGGCTGTTAGAGGTGGGGTTTTGATTTTTCTAATTCAGATCTTTTTTATCTCCCCTGAGGAAAATATGGATCAGAATTTTTAAGTGACTTATGATGGAGTAAAGTTAAAAACTGCAGGGAAAATATAAGATTAGAACAATATTATAAAGCAGTAGTTCTTAATTCTTGAGATGTTCACTTCTGTTGAAACTACGGTGTGTCTTCAAAGTAATGCAAATATGTAGATAGACGTAGAGATTTGCAGGCTCCCTAAAGCGTGCTACTTTAACACAGCTTATTTCTGACTGTGTGTAGTAAATAATATACTAATAAATGATCAGGCATTGAAGCATCATAGAAACAATTATAACCTGCAACTAAGGTGGCCTGTCACATAATAAAAAAAATCACATTGAATTTTGCAAAGGATTTTTTTGTTTATAGGAATGTACCATTTCTACCACCTGCATGTGATGTAATGAGAAGACTGCTATGTTTTGAGGTAAGTCTCCACAGATCAGGATGATTCAAAAAGGTTTAGGATTCACTGGATTCCATTTTATGCTCTAAATTCCTATCTTTTCAGAATATTTACACTTTCATAAGGTTGATCTCTCAAAGTTGTTGTCAGTATTAAAGAATCCATAGGGATTTTTATAAAAATGGACTTCACTTTTGCTAACACAATAGCATTTCTCTTAAGGTAAGATTATGGTAAGGCTTTCATTCCTGTCTTCATAACTTCTCATCCAGACTATTGACAGCTTCCTAGCTGCTTACCCATCATCACTTTTAAGGTACCCATTCAAAACTTCTTTTAAGACCAATAAATAATTCCTTTGCCAAAAAATACACATGTTATTTGTTTCTGGTCAATTTGTTTTCGTCATTTGTACAAAAAGGCGTCACCTATGAAAATAAAAAGCTTGTTTACCTAGAGACTTTATTTCCTCTGATATTATACTTTATTCAACTTTTGCAACATGCTTTATTGAGATAAAATTCACAAAATCATTCTATTCAATGGCTTTAGTATATTCACAGACTTGTGCAATCATCAACATGGTTTAAGTTTAAAAATTTTCATGCCCCCAAAAGGAAGCCCCATACTCATGAGCTGTAACTCCCCATTGTCACAGCCATCATGTCGCCACCACTAATCTGCATTCTTTCCCTCCAGATTTGCTTCTAGATTTGTTTCCAATTGCATCAATGTTGTAGTATGCATCAGTACTTCGCTCCTTTCTATTGCAGATAGTATTTTGTTTATCCATTCACCTGTTGATGGACATTGGGGTTGTTTCTGCTTTTTGGTATTTATGAATAATGGTGCTATAAACATTTGTGTACAAGTTTTTGTCTGGAAATATTTTTATTTCTCTGGCCTGTGTACCTACAAGTAAAGTCAATGAATCTTATAGTAACTGTATGTTTAAGTTTGTAGGAACTACCACACTCAAAGTGGTTGCACCATTTTACATTCCCATAGCAATATATAAAGGTTCCAATTTATCCACATCCTCACCAACACTTAATGTGTCTTCAAGATCGTGGCCATCCTAGTGGATGTGAAGTGGTATCTTATTGTGGTTTTGGCTTGCATTTCCCTAATGTGCTTATTGTGTATCTTCCTCGGAGAAGATTCTATTCAGATTCTTTGTTCATTTAAAATTACATTGTCTTTTTATTATTGATATGTAATGGTTCTTTATAAAGTCTGCATACACATCCCTTACCACATAAATGGTTTGTAAATGTCTTCTCTCATTCTGTGAGTTGTCTTTCCATTTTGCTAATGGTATCAAAAACATATTTGTCATACCGAAGATGCCATTGCCTAACCAAGCATCAGGAAAATTCACTCATGTTCAGCTATTATGATTAGTCTTATGATTATCTGGAGTGAATATTTTCGTATTTTTTTGTGATGAGAGGTTGGAGTTCAGCTTCATTGCATGTGGACATTCAGTTAGCAGCACTTGACAAAAACATTTCTTTCCCCATTGAATTGTCTTGGCACTCTTGTGGAAAATCTATTGCCCCTTAATATATGGGTTTATTTCTAGGCTCTCAACTCTATTCTATTGATCTATATTTTTTCCTTATATAGGCACCATACAGTATTAATTACTATAGTTTTGTAGCACGTTTTAAAGTCATACACTATGAGTCCTTCACCTTTATCCTTCTTTTATAAATTTTTTTTTCTATTGTAGGTCCTTCACATGAATTTTAGTATCACCTTGCCAATTTATGCAAAAAAGGCAGTTGGTAATTCGACAGGGATTGTGTTGAATCTGTAAGTAAATTTATAGCATATTGCTGTCTTAATGTGTGGGAAATTTTTAATTACTTACTTATGCTTTACTTATTATAGTTTATTCAGATTTTTCTATTTCTTTTTGAGTCAGTTTTGGTGATTTGTGTGTTTCTAGGAATTTCTCCATTTTATATAGGGTATCTAATTTTTTGGCATATAAGTATTCCATCTTTATTTTCGTAAGTTTGGTAGTGATATTCCATATTTTATTCTTGATTTTAATATTTTAGTTCTCTCTTTTTTCATGATGAGTCTAATTAAATGTCAATTTTGTTGATACTTTCAAAGAACCAACTTTAAGTTTTGATTTTCTTTTCTCTCTAATCTTTATTTCCTTCTTTCTACTTGCTTTGGACTTAACTTGCTCTTCTTTTTTTAGTTCCTTAAAGTAGAAGATTAAGTTCTTGAACTGAGATCTTTCTTCTGTTTTAATACAGGCATTTTTAATGTAGACTACAAATATCCCTCAGTGCAGCTACATCCCATACACTTTTATATGTTGTGTTTTCATTTTCGTTCATCTCATTTTTGAATTTCACTTATGATTTCTTCTTTGACCCATTGGTTATTTAGCTTAATTTCCACATATTTGTTCATTTCCAACTTCCTTTTAGTATTGGTTTATAATTTAATTCCATTGTGGTTGGAGAACATACATTGTATGATTTCAGTGCACTCAAATTTCTTGAGGCTTGTATTAACATCCTAATATATTGTCTATCCTAAGATTGTTCTATGGGCAGTTGGGAAGAATGTTTATTATGCTGTTCTTGGTTGAAGTGCAATATATATATATATCTGTTAAGTAGGGTTTAAAGTGTTGTCCAGGTCTCCTATTTCCTCATTTGTCTTCTGCCTCTTTGCTTTATCTATTATTGAAAATGGTGTGTTGAAATCTTTATTATTTTTGAATTATTAATATTTTCCTTCAATTCTGTCTGTTTTTGCTTCATATATTTTGTTACTTTTTGTTAGGTGCCTATATGTTTATAATTATTATATATTCCTGATGAATTGATCCTCTATTATTATAGAGTGCCACTTTTATCTCTTAGCAATTTTTTGTTTTAAAGTCTGCTTTTTTGTATAACCATTCCTGTTCTACTGTGGTTGCTTTTTGCATGGCATAGTTTTTCCTATCCTTTTACTCTCAAACATTTCATTTCTTTGAATCTAAAGTGGATCAACAGCATATAGTTGGATTCTATTTATCCAACCTGATGATAATCTCTGACTTTTGATTGGGTTGTTTAATTTATTCACATTTAAAGTTGTTATTGATATGGTTGGATTTGCATTTGCTATTTTGTCTTTCAGGATATTTTTTTTTTATTCCATACGTCTCGTGTCCTTTTTATTATATTCTCCTAGTGTCTTCCTTATTATTCTTAAGTGGATATATGCTTGCATAACACTTCACTTTGTTTAATAATTTTTTATCATACTTTTGAACTATTTCCTTTGTGGTTATCCCAGGATTCATACATATCAATTTATCAAAACCTACTTCAGATTTAATGTGAGTTTATTCCAATGAAAGATAGATCTTTCTCCTGTATACCTCCATTATCTTTCCCTCTTTTTTGAGGCTATTGTTACTATACATAGTGTGTTACATAAATTAAACACCCCAAAATGAATTATTGTTATTATTGCTTTATTATAATCCTGTAAAGAAGATAAGAGAAGAAAGGATAACAAGTATATACTTACTGTTAACATTTTTATTTACCATTTTGATTCGCTTCATTTCTTCCTGTGGATTCTAGTTACTGTCTTGTTTCATTTCCTCATTCTATTGTAGTTTTGTTCCTATCTGGCATCTACCTCCCTCTGCATGTATTGTCAATTTTATTTCATTTTTGTATTTTGCAAGTCCAACAATACAAGTATGTTTATATTGCTTTATGAAATAAATTATCCTTAAAATCAGTTAAGAGAAAAATACAGAACAATATGCAACTCTATTGTCTCTTATAATTACCTGTATAATTACCTTTACTGACACTGGATTTTTTAAATTTTGAGTTTTAGATGCTGCCTATGTCATTGCTTTTAGCCAGGAGAATTTCCTTTAGTATTTCTTGGAAGGTATGTCTGTTAGCAATATATTCTTTCAGTTTTGGTTTATCTGGGATTTTTTAAAATTTCCCTTTCATTTTTTAAAGGATAATTTGGCTATATATAAAATTCTTTCTTAACATTTTTTTCTTTCAGCATTTAGAACATGTCATCCCACTGGTTTTTGTCATCTATTTTTCTAAAGAAAATTCAATAGTTTTATTGAGGGGGTGCTTTGTAAGTGATGACACATTTTTCTCTTACTGGTTCTAAGATTTTCTGTTTATCTTTGGCTTTTGACATTTTGGCTATGATATCTCTGAGTGTGGGTCTCTATTTATCTTACTTATAGTTCACTGGGTTTCTTGAGTATGTAGATTAATGTTTGTCAATTTGAGGAAGTTGTTAGTCATTATTTCTTCACATTCTTTCTTCCCCTTTTTCTCTCCTCTCCTGACAATCCCATTGTATTTATGGTGGTGCACTTAATGGTGTGCCGCATTTCTCGGAGGCCCTGTTTGTTTTTCTTCATTATTTTTACCCTGTTCTTCACATTGCATTATCTCTATCCTCAAGCCTGCTGATTCTTTCTACACCTCAAATCTACCATTGAGTCCCTCTAAATAAATTTTTAATTTTTGTTTTTGTACTTTTCCACTCTATAATTTCTGCATAAGTGGATGTTGACCAACTGAATGTTGACAGTATATATTCATTTCCTTTCATAAAATTATTAATATCTGATAAGAAGTGACATTTTCTTTACATGATCATATATATATAAATATGTTTTCAGTTAAAACAAAAACATTTGAAATAATAAAACTGTATTTCTACTCTCTATCTTTAATGTATTTTTGTTTTTCAGTGTGTGTGCATGTATGTGTGTGTATGATAAATATCTGGCTGTTTTAACAACATTTGCTTGTAGCATTTCCTAAATTCAATAGAGTCATTAGGAATGATTCACCTTAAAGACTTTTAAAATACATTTATATAACTGTAAATGGTTCCTGACATACACATATTTCTTTTTAATTTGTTGATATTATTCAGTAAAGTAGTATGTCCTCTATAACATTAATTGGTTTTAATTAAGGCAAGTACTCCCATTTGAATTACAATTGTAAAGCAAAAACATTTGAAGAAAAACTTAGTGTCACTATAAATAGAATCAGGATTGGGTAACAAATAAAACTATATGAGCAAACATAACTCACAGCTATTACCATGGAGATATCCTATATAACCATAAATTATTTTTGTAAGTCTTACTTACAACATGCAGGTGTTTTAAAACAACTATTTTCAAGACGCATTGCCTCTTGTGCTTACAAAATCTGGTGTGCAGAATTCTCGAGGGAGGAAGTTTTTATATATGGACTAGGTATCTAGTGGTTGAAAATATTGATTAAAAAGAGGAAAATGCTATTCTTTTAAAATAGAAGTTTGCATTCTAAGTTCTAATGGTAATTTCTACTGAATTATTCATAGGTTCTGCTGCAATACATAAAATACTCAACTGATATTGTGGGGAAACATTAATAGCTAATTGTATGATTTACAATGCATTGGAAACACCACAATTACCATGTATTTAATTGTTTTATTGACATTTTCATAGATTGAAACTGTAACTGTCTGCAATTTTTTTCAAAGGCATACTTACTATATATCAAATAAGCTTTTTTAAGCTGTAAAATTTTCAGATTTTTGTATTTTTTTCCATCCTTGTTTCTGATTCAGTCTCCTATAATACCTGAAATTTTAAAAACTCCAAAATAGGTGTTCATTATAAACTAACTCCCTAATTAATATGAAATAGCTGGTGCAAATCCAAGAGGAAGATTCTTACAGCTCTCTTCCCTGAGGCCACGTAACAGGTGGTGATTGCTTCAAAAAAAATGCGCTGGCTAACAGAAGGTCAGTTTTTTGCTTTTAACTATATTGGTGATGGCACTGTGATCTTGGAAATGATCAACCTCCTTAAAATTCTCTTAACGTCATCTGCCAAAGAAGAGAGAAGTCTTGATTGGATAATTCCTATACTCTTTTCTCTTCTCAAATAAAAGGTATCTTGACAAACTGCAGTTTACCCTTGAAAAATGCAGGAACTAGAGGCTCTGACCCTACCACAGACAAAAATCCACATATAACTTTTGACTCCCCCAAAACTTAACTAACTATATATATGTATAAAATGGGTCAATTAACATCTGATGCAAAAAGAGTAGTAAAGTAGAAAAATGAGAGATTTGTAGGGTCCAAATGAGAAAAGAGAGCAAGCAGGGTATGAATTAGCAGCTCTACTGGTCCCTAGTAGGGTTGACACTTGGGCATTTGTCTACAAGTGGCTGGGAGGGCACACTTCCAAGGGGCAAATGTTTCCCTCCTCCTTCCTCTGAATTGCCCCATCAGGGATTGGGCTTCTCTGCTTCCCTGAGGTTCTGGTATTTTTATCTAGTCTAGGTAGTGGCTGGTTAGCTCAGTTGGTTAGAACATCATGTTAGCAATGCCAAGGTTGTGGGTGCAATTCCTGTATGGGTCACAATACTTGACATTTTTTCCTCTTCCATTTCTATCTACCTCATCCCCCTGTGGAATCTGATGCCACATATCCAATTACAAATCCCATATATTTATTGAGAAAATCCCATGTGTAAGTGGACTTGTGCATTTCAAACTTGTGTTGTTCATAGGCTAACTGTATGTAGCTGTGGATGTGCGTATGTGTCTTTCTCTGTGCATGTCTGCATATGAGTATGTGTTTGGCTGTGTGAGTGCCCACATTTATATGCATAAGCAGACAAAGTGAAATCACAGATTGTAGTGCAAAGCAGCTTTACTCAAAATTGTTCCTGTTGTCCTCGTTCCCATGAAAGCTGTATTACATTACTATGATATGGGGTTTGAAGGAAAGGAAAAGACTGTATTACTGAGACAGAGATACATATTTAGATTCCCTACTCTAGGGTCAGTATTGAATAGGCAGTTTACTGTGCTGTGTCACTGAATATCGGAGAAGCCCCACTTTGCAGATCAGGGAACTGAGTTTTACATAATTAAGTGAAAGAAACCAAGTAAGGAGGCAAGTAAGAGAACCATCACAGGAAGTCAAAGCAGTGACGGGGAGATAGAAGGCAACAAGTCAGAGTCACCTGACCAGGCATTTAATCACAATGCGGTTGGATGCAATAGTTATATCCATCAAAAGGAAAATGCACCGGTGCCCCTGTAGTCTACAACTTTACTAATGCTGACTGCAAATGGAGCAGTTCTGGCACGCACACACTAACGGGAAGAAAATTGGATGAGAAAGAAAAAAGATTATCAGTGTCCTGACCTTGATCCTGTACTTTTTAATTGCCTCCACTAATTCTAAGTTTTAATATGCCTGGCACTGTTCCCTATTCTTAAACACTAACTCATTTATTCCCAGTAGCAACTATTTTAAGTAGAGACGATTATTGTCATCCTTACGTTCGCATGAAAGGGAACTCACCACAGAGATCTCTAGTTGCTCACAGTTACACTGCCTGTAAGTGACAGAGCTAAGGGAAGTAAGTCAGACTGAGAGACAAACACTGATCTTACTTATATAGGGAATCTAAGAACAGAAAACGAACTACATTCACAGGCACAGAGAACAGATTGATTGGTAGTTGCCAAAGGTGAGAGACAGATGGGCAAAATAGGTGAAGGGGGTCAAAAGGTACAAACCCAGTTATAAAGTAAGTGCGTGCTGGGAATGTAACATACTGCATGGTGACTAGAGTTAATTATACTGTATTGTAGAGTTGAAAGTTGCTAATAGAGTAGATCTTAAAAGTTTTCATTACAAGAAAAATATGTATAATTATGTGTGGTGATGGATGTTAACTAGATTTATAATGGTGTCCATTTCACAACATATACCAATATTGAATTATGTTGTACATCTGAAACTAATAAAATGTTACAGATCAACTGTATCTCACTAAAAAAAATTTGTCTGGATCAGTGCAGAGTTGAAACTTTGTAAGAGCAACTCTTGTATTTTTATTACTATACTTACTACAGCATCTCCACCATCTACCTGTGGCAAGGCATAGATTAGGTGTGTTGAATGTTGCTTGCTATTTTTATTATTGAAAATGCTTCTTGTGTGGCATTTTTTTGTTGGTCCTAATTTAATGCTTTTCTGTTCCATAGGAAGTGATGATATTGTGTTGCATTATTAGGGAATGAGCTAAGACATTATACTAGAAACCTAAAAATTCAGTGGCTTAAACTGGATCTGTTCATTTCCAGGAAGGCAGGTGCCTCGGTACAGGGAAGGCTTCTAGAGGTGCTCAGCCTAGATGGTTCTGCTTTTCTTATCATATTGCTGTACCTCTGGGTGTAAGGTGTTTCTTTACATTGTCACAACTCAGCTGGTAGGAAGGGGAAAAGGAAATTCCAGTGCAGGAAGCTTCCTTTTCAAGGAGATAACCTGCAAGTTGCATACATCACATCTCTTCATATCCTTGTGATCCTTCATATTCAAATTTAGTCATGTGGCAATGTCTACTGCACAGAGGGCTGCCCATCCCTAGGAGTTTTGTTATTAAACAGGTGAAAGATAGAAGGGACACTGAGAGATACTATACACACATATGTAAGTGAAAGTAGTTACTGTATTTGCATTGTTTAAAGTATAGACTGTTGTTTCTCTCTCTCTCCCTCTCTCTCTCTCTCTCTCTCTCTCTCTCTCTCTCTCACACACACACACACACACACACTAAAACCTTCTCTGTCCAGTGTATGAGGATACAATACTTTGTTTATTCATTCCCCTATAGGTGAATATGTCCGTGTAATTCATGTTTTTTGAAATAGTTCCCAGGTAGTTTTGAAGTAGCCAAATTGACATCTTTTCATGAAATAGCAACTGAGGTGAATTTAGAGGATCATTGAGAATAGAAAAAGGTAAAGAAAGAGAAAGTGCATGGGCAGTGAAAGGATTGGTTGTCACGTGATGTAGTTACATTGTATCTTTGCCCATCTTGGCATAGCGTCCAAAGCTCTGCCAGAATGTGCTTATGCTGTGCTGGCTCTACAGCAAGCCAGGTGCAAGGGGCCACAGAATCAGTGAACAAAAGAGAAGAGATGGCAGCTCCTTGGAACACAAAGATTTTTTTGTTTCCACTGACTTTGCAGCAGGGTAGTCAAAGCAGGTATTTTTATTTTTTTGTTATTTCACATTTTTAAAAATAACAAATTAATAGCGTGTAAGCAAGTTTAGAACCCAGGTCTCCTGCCTCCTCATACGGGGTTTCCTTCTTTAGGCTACCCTGCCTCACAGGGGACTGTGGGTGAGAAGCGTTCCTTGTAGGCTCACTGTCAACCAACTTCAACCACAGATCAATGAAACTGAGTGGCGGTCAACAAGAGCTCATTGTGGTAGTGTAAGTATGTTGGATTGAGGAGAGTTCTAAGAAGAAATAAGAGGGAAGTTTAAGTTTCTCTGCTGCAAAAGGCCTACCGTCTTCCATACCTGCCCACCAAATGGGACCCCTTAACCATCTCTCCTGCTGGAGCATTTGTTCTAATCTTGATGAAATAAAAATGAATCTGAATGTGACAGCAGCCGGGCACTCCATGCTGGGATGTTTACCATCATTTAGGTTCAAAAGCACGGACTGTAATTACTGGGATCTTTAGGTGATAGCCCCCAGGGAACATATCCATTTGTTGAAACCCTCAGAAATTTCTTCCACTCTATCAGATGATTTGAGAATTCAGTTCAGAATCTACCATTACTTCTAAGATAAGAGAGCTTTGGAAAAACTGAGGACTAAGATTCAATACTAAAATAATATTTTTTATGCAGGTATAAACCCATTGATATATTTAGTGGCTCATCTAGCTCAGCATGTACTCTTGGTCTGGTGACATTCGCAAGACACTGATAAAATTAGGTTGCCTTTGTCTAGATTTGTCTCCACTGAAATATGACAGCTAATGTTAGAAGAGATTTTTCTGTAAAGCATTTAATAATAGTATTTTTTCCTTCCTATTTTTAAGGGCTGTATCCTTTCAAATAGTTCTCCTTGATTTCTATTTTGAGGTGGTCTCACATTTTCCTCCTGAAGTTGGCTAAAGAGGTATTGTTATCCTGGTTTTACAAGTGAGGTAAGTATCAGAGAAGTTGAAACACTTAAAGTAAGTGGTAAAACTGTAAGAGTGGAGAAGATAATAGACAAGCACTGGGTCTGTCTTTTCAACTATTAATCTTTCCTTTACTAAAATCAGGTAGCTGGCTCCACAGACCCTTGCTACCCTCTGGAACTCCTAATGCGGCATGGCAGTGCAGGGTGGGTGATCAAAAATTCAACCTGCTAAGAAATGGCTGTTTGTTGAGTCCTTGCTATATGCTAGGTATAGGGATAAACAGTATTAGAGACATAAATAATGCTCAAGACACCTTATAACTTAAATGTTCTTATTCCCATTTTATAGGTAAATAAAATTGAGGCTTAAAGATGTGAAATAAATGGACCACGGCTATACAGCTACCTTCCGAAGAAAACTGAAAAGTTTCTAGCCTCTTTGGAAAATAAAACTAACACCTCATTCTACTCTTTAAGAGTGAGTCTCATTTATAATCTTTATTCTTTCTGATATTTAGAGAATGGGGATTGCGGAGAAGAAGGAGGAAGGAAAGAAGTCCGAGAGTTAAAGCACCATTATTTACCTATATTAGTTTTTAGCTAGGTTGTTAATTAATTGAATGAAAATGCCTTGCTTTTGATTCATTTTTTAAATTCCTCCTAGTTGAATTATTTGAGAGAATAAATGCTTATTAAATACTTTTGGAAAGAATACTTTCTGAAAGACAAGTTGCATATGTGTAATTGGCCCTTTTAAGGACCTGCCCATATCGTCTTGGATCTGATCCATCCTGTACATACTTCCGTCGTGTTGCAAACTTCTACAGCTCTCTGCCTCGGCTTCCTCCTGCCACAGGGACAGACCTGTGCAAGGCAGGCTGAGAGTGATGGAAAGTTAAGAACTTCCGGAGCAATGACAGATGGGAGTTGTTGGAAAAATTCTGCACTATCACCCTGCACAGGTGGGACAGCTCTGAGGACGACTAGTGTTGCTTAGAGGGCCCCAGTTGCAGTGAGTGCCATGAGGCTGTACTGGTGACCTGGTGCCAATTCTCCACAGCCCACCTGGAATTACCTCCCAAATGAACTCCTTGCACTATAATCCTTATCTGGGGGTTTGCTTCTAGGAGAACCTGAACTAATACATCCTCCTCAAAATGTAAAAATAAGCCGAAGGCTGTATGCAGTAGATAATAAGTACTAGCATTTATTAACAAGCATTTATTGTATGCAAGACCTCAACCTTTTATGTCTTACAATGTGATCAGGTAGATAACCACTAAATATTGCCACTGTGCAGATAATGATACTGAAGCATAAGAGATTAAGGAACATGCTCAAAATCACAACATTAATGATGAGTGTTAGAATTGTGCCCCAATAACCCAAGTGGCTTGTCGATTTTACAAAAGGTCTTGCGCTGATCATGACCACACATAATTGATTTCCTATCAGAATGCTTACTGAAGATAATAATACTCAGGCCAACTTGATTGTACTCTTTTGCCTAAGTGATGCTAGTATGTGCACTTATTCTTCAAGATATGTGGTTTTAACGCTCATTATAAAAGCAAATTGCACGTAGGAGTGCTGCCAAATATCTGCCAAATCTGGGCTGTGAACAACTAGTTTGTATGATTCGGCTTCCCAAAAAGCACAGCGGGACGTGAATTGCTAGAGTTAGTTCTCTCTATCTTTAGTCCCTTGTCTTTTCAGTCATACAGCTATGTTTTCTTTTCCTTTTTTATTTTCTTCCCTTTTTTCCCCTCCTGCTCCTCATTTCCCCCCATTTAATCTTCTCCCTCTCCTCCTCTTACTCTTTCCTCTTCTCTCTCTTTTGCTTTGGTTTGGTGTTGATCCCAATGAATTTAGCTTCTTTTTTTTTTTAATTTGAGGCAATAAGATCCAAAAATTAATTATAAAACCAAGGGAAGAATTAGACAGCTGTTAATCATTATTGATTCTGATTACAAAAAGGGCTGCTCCTGGACACATGTGGTTTTATTGAAGGATGTGCCTGAATTGTTTTTTCTTTCATCTTGCCAAAGTAAATGGAAAGGAAGTGCATCATTAGCTACAGGAAAGTTGTATAAGCCCAGTCTGATAAACTAGCTGACTGTAGACAAACATGGCACATTGAAAATATTAAGTTTTCAGAGCCAGTGGGAGAGATGTTTTTGTAAATGCCAGAAAATCAAATGTGAATATAAACTAAGTGAGTCTAAAAGATGTAGGGTTGAAGGTAAAAGAGGAGGTGTGAAAGCATTCTTAAAACAGTGAATTTTTATTCCTGGAAGCACATGTTTTAAAATTTGAGCACAGCATTAAATGAAAAATTATTACTTGGAAATAATAGTTATTTAAATGCTATAAATAATTTTTAAACAAAGAGGTTATAAAGAAGTTCATTTATTCCTAGATTTGAAATAGGTCTACTTGAGAATTAAAATGCAACCCATCAGAGAATTTCAAGAACATGGAAGACTGCTCTCCAATCTGGGCTATGAACTTTCCCTAAGCATGTAAGCATCACAAAAAGTATTTCTCCGCTGCTTCTCCATCCAATGCCTATTCTTATATTAATGAAACGGCAAGATTTTTTTTTATGAAACAGTATTTTACGAGGCATTCATTAAAGCATGTAGGAGTAAAACTATGTCTTAAATACTTACAGAAACTCAAAATTAATTTGCAGTTACATATATATTTTGGAAGGATTTTCTATTTTATCTGTCTGTATTGCTTTTTGTAGCTCTGCTATATAGTGTAGTTACCAAAATCTTACTTTCAAGTTTTACCAAACAGACACCGATATGTCATATTTGGGAGTTTTTAGAGGATCCGGATTTCTCTTTGTGGGGTTCTGGACTTCTCAGCTTATTTTCTCTGAAGTTGGAGTCCAGTGGCTTAAAAGATATCTTCTAATTACAAAAGAGGAAATAACTTCTCACCACATGGGCAATGTGGTTGATGTCCCAGAGACCCTGATTGGGAGATTGCCTCTTGTATTCCTAGTTGGAGTTTGCCTTAGACAGAAATAATATATATATGAAGTATATATCATACATATACATTACACATACACATAGATATATTACATTCATTTATAATATAGATTATACATACCAATTAGGAAACATACTACATACTGCATGTCTGGAAAAATATTGTCTGTTTTTCATTCAGAGGTATGTTTAATAGAGTCCACTATGTTTTCAGTTTGTGTAGCCTCTCAGTTTTCTAATAGGTTTATTCCTCTCTGCCTTTATCATTCTGATTCTCCTCTTCTCAGAGGAACTTCCTTTTAAGACCTTTAGCTTTTTTTACATGTTATTACAATTACCTGTGAACATGTATCAACTTCTCTACTAGGTATTTGTCGTTAAATATTCCACATGATGTTAGCACTGTTTCTTGAAAACTTTAGGCAACGAATGTATGCTGAAATAATGGAAAAGTAAAATATTTGCTGAATGGATTACATGATTCAGAGGAGATAGAGTGTGGTCTCAGGCCTTACTCTGCCCCTTAGTCCCCGTTGACTGATGGCAAGTCCTGCATTTATCTGGGATAGACTTTCCTCATTTATAAAAATCAAGGTCTGGGACTGGTTCCCCTCCCAGTCCATTTTTGGCCCTGACTTCCTGTGAAATAATGAGACCTGGAGAGCCAGAATAATGAAAGTGCAAGGAACAGGAATGATTATTACCACAAGCATTCTGGCACCCGATAAACAAACCTTGTCTCTTGTTAGATTTCACTGGAACAGACTCCATTTTTGCTGAGATGGTAACCATCATGGCACAGGAAATTATTTTCACTGATTTAATCATTGGTTTGTTTTACTAATTTTAAGAACTTCTCTGATTGTTAAAGAAATGTATGTATGTTCATTTTCTTAAACATAGAGGAAAAAAGGAACAACAAATAAATAAATTAATCATGATTTTATCATCAGACATAACAACTGTTAATATTTTAGGGAATTCATCTTTGTGGTATGCTTCTATATACTTCTTCATAAAGTCAAGATCTGTGTATATATTTATCCATCTATTTTCCATCAACTAAATAAATGTTATACATAGACATGCATGACACAGTATTTACTTATTCATTTAAATATATTCCAATTTTCCAATCTCAGTTAAATGTCATTGAAGGCATTGTTTTAATAGCCCCTACAGTGCATTTGGCTAGCTAGAATTTTTATCTGTCAGCATCCTTTAACTTCCTCTCCCCCTTCTTTTATTAATAGAGTCTCTCTTATGAGGAATCCATTCCAAGTAGTCATACCCACTCCCATTAAGTCGGACCCCACGAACCAGCTATGGGCAGTCAGGACACCATATTCCTGACACCCATAGTTTAGGGAAAAGAGAATGGACCAAGCCAACTGGATGGAAAACATCTAGGTTTTTTGGTGGAAACACAAAAAGAATACCATAATCTCATTGGAATTAATAGTCATAAGATTGATACAAGCCTATTTGCTGACTTCCACACAGAAGATAAAAGAACTGAGAGATAGTATAAAGTCAGTGAGATTTTATTTTTTATGACATCTTGATTTTCTGGTTCAATCAATGTTTAAGGCAGTATAAGTTTGACTTCCAATTTATGTGAGTCAATGAAATCACTTATCACCTCTTTCCTGGGGTTAAGTTTATTATCTTACAAAAGGAATTTTTCTAACTGGTGTCCTTAGAAATATATCATATGGAATCCAACAAAATTCTCCTATCTTTATTACTGGAATTATTTAGCTTTTTTCTATAATAAACAATAAAATAATTCATTCTGTAAATTAATTTTCCCCATGTAACTGAAGGAGAAGATAGGATAACATAGAATAGCTTCCTAGAAGAAAAATTTAAGGAATATATAGAATAATATAGAATAGCTTCCTAGATATTAAGGATAATATAGAATAGCTTCCTAGAAGAAAAAATTAAGCCTGATTTTTTAAAACTATGTTATCAAAAAACTGTCCAGACTTGAGCGTTTGACTGGGATCAACAAACAATCTTTGAGATATACACATAGGCACTAATGGGCTGCAGCATAAAGCACCTCTATTTTTGTCTTCTGTGATCTCTTTAAATTAATTTAAAGATCTAAACCTTCTCTTGTTTCTGGACTGTGCAGCCCCATCATTTTTATTCTTACTTTGTTATCATGCAAAGCCATCTAGTCAGTAAAGTGTCCAGATTTAGAATAAAGGTTAAAACATCTTCCCTGACCTCGGCTTGCTAGTTATAGAAAAGGAAGCATCCAAGTCAATGAAAGACAATGAATGGCTTCTTCACTCTTTCTCCACTTGGGTATTTCACTTCTTTTACTTCCATCTTATAAACTAAAGATTCTAAACAGCATTCTCCCCTTCCTCTGGGATGAAGTGGGAGTAGGAAGAAAAAGTAAAAAGGAACAGGAAACTATGTTTCTGCCCCCTTTTGAGCCCATGCTGAGCTCTCTAGGCCTGGGAGATCAAGTTCTCTTGGGAGATACTGTGGGCTCTTTGGACACCCCTTGCGAACACCAGCATTGCCAGCATTTCTCCTCTGCAGCTGCGCTAATAATGCCAGTGCTCTCTTTCTGCTGGCTGCTTATTCCTGCCACAGTCCCTCTGTAGCTGTTGATATGGTCTGTTCTGCTAATAAGAATGTTTCTATAATACATAATAGGCAATATATGCCTGGTAAATAGCAGAATTATATCAATATGATGAAGAAGCCTGAGTGGGTCACAGGCGAGATTTTCTTTTTTCTTTTCTAGCATATTAGTATTTTAGGCCACCAGTAGCTGCAGTTGAATGTAAAGTATTCTAATGAAGTTAATTACAGACAGCTACCGAAATATGCAGTCCTGCACATGATGCCCAGTCATCTCACATTTTCCCCTTAAGACCATGGCTCGAAGTACTTATTGCATTATTAGGTCCATTTTGTGTTCATTTTGTCCTTTTCTCCATAACTTAGCATGCTCAGCCCTTCTTTATGTACACTTCCACTGAGCTAGCTGAATTTTTAAGGTAGAATTTTTCATTTAGTATGGTTTTATTTATTCAGAATTTAACATGTGTTTCAGCATGTCAGAATTATTGAGCTCTCTGGAGCCTTGTGTGTGTATATGTAAGAATTTTCAGGGTTCTTCTAAAGATAAGTTTATAAAGTTACCTAGGTTTTGAGTATCTGCACCTAGTATTGTTATTTCAGAAGCTCAGGTTTTTCAGGGACACGTATATCATTATTTGAAAATGCCTATATTCTGGCCTCTCTCTTATGAAACCTGTGCTACTTCTAGGTGACTCTTCTGGACAGGGCTCAAGATGAGTACATATTGATTCTCTTCCTTTCTACATCTTATCACAGGGAGGGTAATGACATTCTTTCCTCCACAAAACTTTGGGAGAAATTTTGGGCATGTGAATTGTCATAAATTTAGAAATCTCTTTTTGCCTTGCCATCAAAGTAACCAGTAATCCCATATCTTGCCTGTAATATTCCAGGTAGTTGGCTGATACAACTCCATATATTTTCCAAAGGAGATGCATGGTAAGCATTCTAAGTGGTATTATTAAAGCCTCTCTCTCTTTATTAGAAGTTGGGAGGTAGCACAATTCATACACCCTTCCTGGGGCAGGTACATCTCCCAGCACAGTTCTCTCTAAAGAATCTTCCCCAACATTGCTTTCTGATCTGACTCTATTAGGCTCTTGATGTGGCAAGAAACTTTAAAAGCCCTTTAAACCATTTTTGGCTATAAACTTTGTTACCTCAAGGGCACTATGGATATGCTGGCTGTCACATATTCTGAAAATTCCATTTTCAGTTTCTGTTACATATAGTTCTATCTATCTGTATACACATATAACTATTTTAAACCATACTGCAGAACAAGCTGGTGAATTAGTACATTTTATTTAACTTAAAAATATGTGAAGACTGAATTTCCTTTCATTTTAGGGTTGCTTGTATTTTTAAGATATGGTGTGATTTAATTTAAACAGTCAGACTTTTAATTTCTTTGAGAAATTGTTGTTGCTCTGAAACAAATGGAGATAGCTTAAATGACTTCATGAGTTATGAACACATGGCACGGTATTGCAGAGTGGTTATAAAATGATGCATCCGACCCTTCAGAGTGTGCACAATTCTTGATCACTTTGGTCAGAATAAATGTCGCTAGTAATCATGGACTGTCTTACTAAATATTTACCATGTGGTGGGTTTTTCCCATTTTTCTTCTTTCCAGGGCTTACTTCTGTGTTCCATGGATTCAGCCCATCACTCTTGGTTTCAGAAGGAGCAAAAACTGAAAAGTATCATTTGTAAGAGCATATGAAGCCTGTGTAGGCTCTGAATCACTCTTTTGAAATATAAGTAACATTGGTAGACAGAAACACTCTACCTAATTTAAGCTTTTTTTCACTTGTCAAAGGATAATTTAAAAAAAAATGATAAAATTAAGACTCATACAAACACCAAATGAGCACATGTCAAAATCTATTTGACTCATTAATAAATGAGGAAACCGATGGTTCAGAAGATAACTCAGAATCTCACGTTTAAGGTCAGATATTTGCTGCAACAAATTTACAAATGCATGCAAACCAGCAGAACTCTTGAATATCTTTAGGTCCATAATCAGTTGTCTCCCACCAGACAAAACTTGCATTTATTGGTGGATAGGAATTACTTCTGTCAGTCTCAGTTTGCTATAAATTTGCTTCTACCTCTACAGAGCAGTACAGTCGCCCTGTCAGAGACAGACAAGATGTAGATAACCCACATGAGTAAGTTACCTAAGACAAATGCTAAATTTGAAAGCCTTTTACAATGTTTCCTTAGGAAAGTGTATCTCAGATCCATTTAGGCACCACTTCATCTTTTGGTGAGAGCACTAAATCCTGTATATCCTACATAAGCAATATTAGTCACAGCTCTATGGTAAATCCCCACCTCTGTGGAGGGTCACCTAAACTGGCTCTTGAGTTGCTTTGTCTCATAGCTGAGTGCTAATTGTCTTCTTGTTAGGTGCCACATTAAAGTAAGGCCCTTGGAAGGCAATGACTGTGCTTTGTATGCCTTAACTAGGTGGAGTCCTGGTTCCCATCATATGCTTAGATAATGAAGGAAGCTTAATGGCTTGTGAGACAATTATTCTAAGGTCACTTTGTTAACTTAAAACATCATTTCTTTCTTCCTCCCTAGAAAAATTTACTTATTCAAATGGAAGCACTGAAACAAGAACCTCAAACTATACCATGCTTATTTGCAGGGCAAGTAAGATTTTAGTTCCTTTTTTATTTTCATGAACATTTTTGCTTGGGAAAATATTATTTGGAGACAGTTGTGCATATTTCCAATTATGTCACATTTCTTCTAGGGTTCAAAGTATTCTTTGTCTTTACCTTGAAGCATTTGGCATTTGTGCTCTAAGGAATGGCTCTGGTAATGAGAGAATATGTTTTGTGCACTCTTGGTGCTGCCAGTAAATGTTTTCGAATTAAAAATTAATTTTTAAACAGTAGGCTTCTGTGACCATGACACTGTTATTAAAATCTCTTTTTGGCACAATATCCAGCTTTCTTTCATCATTGTGGATGTTTTTATTTTTAAAAAGCTATATTTTATGTTACATTGGTAACTTTTCCTCAAAATTAATATTTAATCCAAAGTATATTGGAAAATAAAATAGAAATGCATTAACATTACATAAGCCTGAAGTTAGTAGGGTCTTAAACTTTTATTTAGCATGTTGGAACAAAGCACATTTTTTCTTTTCTTTTCTGGAAATACAGTGTATGAGAAAAGAGTATGCTAAAGATGAATTGGTTAAGATGTTCTACAATATCTGGAACCAACAGTAAAATAATAATTTAAAAAATATGTCAATATATTTCCATAGTTAAAATAGATGGAATATTTTAAGAACTGTCATTTGAATTTTTTCATACATAATTATAATTTGTGCTTTAGAAATGTTAAGGTTTTGAAAGGGAGGAGAATATCAGAAGTGTTTCTAAGTTACCCTGAAATTATTTCCACTGAAACCCTCTCTCTTTCTCATTTTTGGTTTTAGAATAGTAATATTTGGCTTTTAAAAACAATAGTATGAGCATTTAGTTGTAGATGGTAAATCCTTTTAACAATAAAGTCAAATTGTCAAGGGCATTTGCTCTGCTACTTTGAATTAATTTTACCCTTTCAGTTTCCAAATGACTTCAATCCCTTTTGGGAAAAATAGAACCTCCAATCTAAGTAAGCTTCTCCCAGAGAAAAATTGCTAGCCAGTCCCATTCCAGTAGTTCATTAAGTACAGTCTGTTATGTGACCATCTATTATGTGTCAGAACTTATTTTAAATTATAGGACTACAAAAGGAATGGTGCTTTCAAACTAGGGGAAGAGAGAAACAAAAATATAATCTCTTATTCAAGGGCATAGAATGCTAAAGAATCACTTGAGATTCCCATAAATTCAAAAAAATCTTGGAGCGTATGGACCCCTGGGCTGAGAGTTGAACAATAGACAAGTTAATAAAGTGGAAAGTGTGTATATGTTTGTATACTTCCTAGGTTTTTCTGATTACAAGAATGGCATAGTGGGATGTGGTAAGGAGATATGTTTGGCCAAATGGAAGTAGTGTGTTTGGATATAAATATTCAATATATTATCTCACAGAGAAAGGGTAGGGTGATGTAAGGACATATAGGAGGGGCTCTTAATTTGGCTTCAGAGCAGACTTCTTTGAAATGTGTAATATTTCCAAAGTTGAGAATGAACTAGTCATAAGAGAAGAATGTGGCAAGAAAGGTTTGGGAGAGACAGCCCAGAGGTAAAAGGGAACGTGTGGCATTGGGGGAACAGTTAGTTTTGGCATTTTTGAAATAGGACGTGTGCCAAAAGAAACTGGCATAACATGAAACTGGAAGCATACATGGGGCCTTCAAATACTTGCATATATACATATGTTTATACACAAACATGCATGTCATTTTTAAAACTAACTTTATATTTTAGAACACTTTTACATCCTCAGAATTATCATGAAGAGAGTACAGCAAGTTCTCCCAGACCCCACATTTGATTTCTGATTTCTCCTATTAACATCTTACATTAGTAGGATGCATCTGTTACAATTAATGAACCAATATTGCTATGCTATTATTAATTAAAGTCCATATTTTATTCAGATTTCCTTTGTTTCTTGCTAATGCCCTTTTCTGTTCCAGGACCCTATACAGGATACATTGGACTTAGTTGCCAAGTCTCCTTAGGATCCCCTTGGCTATGAGTTTCTCAGATTTCCTTTGTTTTGGATGACCTGGATAGTTGTAAGGATTACTAGCGAGGCATTTTGTAGCATGTCTCTCAGTTAGAATTTGTGTAATATTCTTCTCATGATTAGACTGGAGAAATGCACTTTGGGGAGGAAGTTCACAAAGGCAAATTGCCTTTTACCGTTTTGCCCCAAGATCACATACCACCAATACAATTTATCACTGTTGATGTTAACTCTGATCACCTGACTTGATGTCACACTACGTCATGCTGTACTTTTCATACTGTACTCATTGTAAGGAAGTCGTAGTCATGCTCCACTTCCTTTGGGAGGAGTGTCTACATAAGTTATTTGGAATTCTTCTGTCTGGGATATACACTGCATATATCCCAATTTATTTACACAAGCATTTGTTCTAATAAATAAGAGTATGACTATCTGCCTTATTTTTTGTATTCTAATACTACTTTGTTTTTTGTTATTTGAATTATTCCAGTTTGGAATAATTGGAGTTCCTACAATCATCTTCTGTGTCCTTCTGAGATAATTCTAGCATTGTGGTTTATATTTATTTACTTTTGGCCATATTCTTTCTGGCACTACAGACACGCCAGGTTCATGTATGCTTTCTGCCCCAGTGCTAGAATCAGCCACTTCTCCAAGGAGCGCTGATTCCTTTCAGGGAAGGGTGTTATCAAAACCAAAATCCGGGCATTTGGTGTGCTCATTACTACTGGGGTGTTTGCTTTTAGGCCCTCACAGCTGACTTTAGCAGGAAACCTAGGCCTGTATTTTAACCCCAGTTACACATATCTTTAAGTATTTCTATATGTAACCATCTATAGCTATGTTAAACTAAGCATGCGTTTGTGCTGATATCGACAAATAATAACATATTACCATGTGGATCATTCTAGCCTCCTATCCTTGTTTATCTGTAAACTTATACTCCAACAATGAGAAAGCTGGGTCCCACCATCCGTGATCCATTTACTTAATTCTTCAATTGCAGTATACATGTATAGTAATTTCAATTGTTAACACATACTCCCATGACAAGGGAAAAAACCTTACCAACTTTTATTTTGATCATTTTAACATCTGTGTGTCATGTCTGAGTCTGGTTCTGACACTTTTTTTGCCTCTTCATAGTGTGTCAAATATGTTATTGGGTAATAGGCACCAGATAAGTAGGCCTGAAGCCTGAGAATTTGTTAATTTGGTTAGGAGCTGGGCTGTGTTTCTTGTCTGCTGTAGCAGTGACTGCTAGAATCTTCAGATTCCTCTGGTGTCCTTTTTTTAATCTTCCCTCTTGATTCTGGACTTTGCTACGTGCTCCTCAGCAGAGAGACCCTGTGTCTTGTAGTCCTTTCAGCTGTAATCCATTGTTGTTATACAAGGAGAGCCACGTTGGTGTGCTTATAAATTGTGGAGAAGGGAGAGCATTCTAGAATCTTCTCTGCCCCAACCCACCCACAACTGAGACAGGAAAGTTAGAGAAGCTGGAGAGAGAGGAATGTCCTTTCCCCAGAGTTCTGGGTCAGGGTGGTGAAGGCTTTCCCTTTGGCAAGTAGCCTAAGTATGGAGAAGACTTTGGGTGTATTTCACAGTCAGTGCTATTCTCTCACTGCCAGAACAAGAAAGGGTAATTCTTGCATTTTCAGCAGTGGGAACCTGGGGAAGCTTCTGAAGGTAGGGCCTGTGAACTTGTTGGGGGCCTCCCAAGGTTGTAGTTTTAATTTCTTGCTCTGATGCTAGTCCACAATCAGCCTGCAGTAATCTGTCAGAATTACTATTTAAATCTTATCCCAGTTGGTGGCTTCACTGGCTTTTGTTCCAAGTGTTCAGATTTCTGCTAGATCCTTTGGATTCTGCTGTCTCTCCAGAGTTTTGAGGTGGTGGTTTGAACTGCAAATTCAGTTTTCTGATGGGTCCAAATGGAGTTGTTGATTTTTAGTCTGTTCAGACTCTCATTACTGTGAGATTGGGAATAATGATTACTAAGATCTTTTTATGTTGGAGCTAAAACTGAATGTCTGCATATGTCCTTTAAAGGTTTTCTTCATTCAAATTAAATCTCTTATCTCCATTCCACTCAATGGAGAAATCTTAAGTATGGCTTCTATTCTTAGAGTGAGCTAAAAAAGTCCCATGTGTCACATTGCTCCAAAACATTGAGATCTCTCCTGTGTAGGTGTTCATTCCCACAGAGTTTCCTTTGGAGGAGTCAGAATCCTGTTCTGCAAGTGCTTTGGGCAACTGGCCCTCTACTGCTTCTGTTCAACTCAGGGCCCAGAAATCTTGGGAAGGCTGGTAATCTACATACCCTGGGGTTCTAGTCATTTCTTTCAGATGCAGTGAATTTCCTCCTAGGCGTTCTTGGAAGTGGAAAACATGGTCTAAAGTGCAGATAATTATTGACCATAGGACACACAAAATTCCATCCTGTCCTCAGCTCTGTGCATCTGACTCCTCCTGCTTTTTCTAGCCATTCTTTTTCCTTACCTTTCCTGTAGATTTTCTCGTAGGAAGCACTCTTCATTATGGTTTCACAATATTAACTTTTTAAGCATCTCTCCAATTTATTAAATAAATATCTTAAAAAAAATGAAAGCCAGAAAGAGATGTGTCTTCTGAAAGGAAATCTAAATTTCCCTTGGGCTGTATCTTTAAATTCAACAGATTTGGTATTTTCTCAATATAATATGCACTATGACACCAGTAGCTTTGTGTGCAAGTGTGAACACATACTTGAAAGTACATGTATATAAGAGGTGAAGCAATGAAAACAGGAAGAATACTGAGAAATAATTATTTTTCATAGTAGTCACTGGTGGTATTTTTTCCTATTAACTAACATCTTTAATCTAGGTTTAAAAAGTGAGAGGGGGCATCTCCAGACTGTTCTCTCTCTTTTTTTTGACTACAGCCCAGGTATATTCTGGGAATTCAAACTCCACATTTGATTGACTAAGTAAATCAGAATAAATTTAAGTAAATCAGCCTAAATTTCATTGCTCTCCCCAAATAATTTCCTGTATGGACTTTCAAAATGAAACTTCTATAATTGTGTTAAATAATAAATACTTAGAGCATTAGTGCTATAGTATTTGAACTATATAAAGAACTCATACAACTTAATACCAAAAAACAAAGAGTCCGATTAAAAAATGTGCAGAGGACCTGAACAGACATTTCTCCAAAAGAGACATACAGATGACCAACAGACACTTGAAGAAATGTTCAACATTACTAGCCATCAGGGAAATGCCAATCCAAACCACAATGAGCTATCACCTCACACCAGTCAGAATGGCTAATATATATATATATAGGAAATAACAAGTATTGGGAAGGATGTGAAGAAAAGGGAACCCTCCTACACTATTGGTGGGAATGTATATTGGTACAGCTACTATGGAAAGTGGCATAGAGATTTCTCAAAAAACTGAAAACAGAAATACCATACAACCCATTAGTTCCAGGAATTCACCCGAAGAAAACAAATCACTAATCCAAAAAAATATATGCACCCCTACGTTTATCACAGAATTATTTACAATAGCCAAATATGGAAGCAACCTAACTGTCCTTTGGTAGATGAATGGATAAAGAAGATGTGGTACATATATACAATGGGATATTACTCAGCCATAAAAAAATAATGAAATCTTGCCATTTGTGACAACACGGATGGGCCTAGAGGGTAGTATGCTTGTGAAATAAGTGAGAGAGAGAAAGATAAATATTATATGATACTATTTACATGTAGAATCTAAAAACAAAGCAAATGTACAAACAAAACAGAAATAGATTCATAGACACAGAGAACAGACTGGTGGTTGCTGCAGGGGTGGGGGTGGGAGGATGGAGAAATAGATGGAGGGAAGAAAGAGATACATACTTCCAGTTATAAAATAAATTAGTCAAGGGATGAAAAATACAGTATAGGGAATATAGTCAATAATATTGTACTATCTTTGTATGTTGACAGGTGGTAACTACACTTACCAGGGTGAACATTTAGGGATGTATGTAACTGTTGAATCACCATGTTGGTTGCATGCCTGGACCAATATAATATAAATATAGAAATTGTTAAAGCTAAGACTGTAATACAGGATCCAGAGTATATCAAAGAGATTTATTTGTAACCTATGAATTTGTAAGTACTTTATTTCTGGAACATAGAGAAATTAACTGCAAAAAAGTTGGGGAAGAAAAGTATCAAACACACACACACACACACACACACACACACACACACACACACACACACATACACACACACAAACTGTAGCACATTGGGCACTACTGATGCTGGGAAATGAACCCTAGCCTTCTAGCTTACAGAAACAATGCTCTTTTTACAGTAGTAATTTTTTGCTTCCAAGTCACTCCCATAACACCTTTACCTTATATATGTGTATATAAGTTGGGAGAGAAGCATGTTTGTGTCTGAGTATGTGTGCAAACATGCAACTTAAAAGCCAACATTTATTTATATATTAATACATGTTTGGTGCTCTTTTTCTTAGTGAGCTGAATATATTTACTCATTGTATTTTTGAAATACAACTCAATTTAAAGACCAGAGTTTAAATATAGTTAATCTGGCTCTAGAGTCCATGTTTGTAACCTCTTTTCTACATGGCTCATCATGCTGGGTTCACTGCATTACTTATTAATATCCAAATGAATTATATCATACAATGAATGTAATATTTTATGTTTCTAATCCATCAATGTTTTTCATAGTGAAGTAGTGGTTTTAAGGCAGAATGACAAAAGACTGCTTTGCTTCCTTTCTAAAACACTTTTCACTTTCAGTTTCTCAAAGTTATGACAGGATGATGAAATGAAAAAAAGTCATCAATATAATACTAATACTCAGTTTCATGTATATATTACTATTGCATATTATATTACATACAGTGTCATAATACATGCTATTATTATCTATTGAGACAGAACATACAGGTATAAAAGGATTTGCTTAATAACACACTGGGTTGATTCGCACAACACGTTATCATGCTTCATTCACCTGTATAACCTCTAGACAACTTCCTATAGTTTCTTTGAATTCATCATTCAAATAGCAATCAAAAAGCCAAACTCCAAAATAGTGAACAGTTATTCACAATGGATGCCATGTGAGAAGAAACCGTATTGGTTCGTTCCAGGATGTCAGTGCGTCTTCTGGGTTTAATGGTGTTTTGAATATGCTCTCTGTTGACTTCCCCTCTAGTACACAGTTTGGGTTTGTTATCAGTTATATTGATGAACTGTCCTCAGATGGCTGGAGACTAGGGCTGCTGGGATGATTGAAATCTGTAGGCGGAGGAGACAACTGCATTCCCTGGAGGTGTTAGAAGCCTGTAGAATTTTGGAGGTCTGCTGCTGACATTTTTACTTCTCTTCCCTGGAACTCTTCCTTCACAACAGATTTTGAACTAAAAATAAATAAATCTCCCATACTCTGTTAGAAGTTTAATTTTTCAAAGAACTCTTGCCACCTCTTTTGAGAAAATTTCTAATGAATTTTACACTCTTTCCTCCTCTTACTATTTCTACCAATCTGGCTACATTTTGCTTTTAAAATAAGACCATGAAGTTTAATATTGTCCTTTATTTTCACAACTAACTTATTTTCTTTGTACCAATTCCTTAGAAACTTTGAGTCCTTAGAACCAATGTTTGGTTCCCCGTAACTTTATTCTGTGATTTAACTCTTAATTTCAATTTGAATTTAGTAAAAACTCTTAAATTTAACCACTCAAAATATTGCAATGTGTATGTGTGTACAAGAAACAAAAAGTTGAGTTTTTCTGTTTGTAAATAATATAAGCCATTGAGCTACAAATAAGGAATGCTTATTTTATTTTGCCACAGGTAAGTCCAGACACTTTTTGATGGATCTATATTTTCTCATTGGAAGTGCATATCAAATATCTGCAAAATATATTTCAAATATATATTCTTTGTCAATCTTAGGCACAATTTTTATTGAAGATTTTCTGAAGGGTGGGATTATAAACACATTTTCAGAAAAAGGTTAGAACTGTATTAAAACTGCATCTGAGAATCTGTCACATTATATGTAAACATTATTTAGCTAGAAAATATCCATATTGTCACAGATTTCTTGTGATGATATGTGATTAATATATAGTTTTAGCATAATCCAAATCCGTGGATTCAGGCTCCTCCACCCAGATGTTCTTCAGTTGGAGATTCATACTACCAAGCACAAGAGTTAGATGCAAAAAACGTACTAATCAAATATGCCCTGCTTTGGGTTTTAAATGGATGAATTCTAGATTAATTTGGGCATTTTAAAAGTTACTATTAATTTTTTCAAATGCTAGCATATAGTATCTGTTGAAATAAGAGAAAAAACTCTCTACAACTGTTTCTGAAGAGGCTACACTTGGGCTTTGGACATTATTTCCTGGGCAAAATATTTTTAGAAACAGAAGATTGTTACCATGAAGAAGAAATAGCAGAATCTTAAATTGAAAAGGATCTTAGAAGCCACCCTGGTAAACATTCAATCAAGTTAGAAATTTGTTAGTTTTGTAAATATGTGAATTTCTAACTTGTTAAATGCCCGACTACACAGCGGTCAACCAGTAGTTCTTGAGGCATATCTCTGAAAAGTCACCAAAGTGGTTCTAACTTACTGCGCTGAAGTTTGCCTTTCAGTAATTCACTAGATGAAACTTCCACACTTAAGTGCTATTCTTCCTTTTGAATATAATAGAATAAGCCTCCTTCCTCACTGGCCTTGTGGCTCTGGGGAGAACGGTGTTCCTGGCCCAAGGCAAATCCCCAATGAAACCAGTGAAACTGAAATAAGGGAAAGGGTAAATTAGGAGAAACCATTTTCATTGCTCACAGCTTGTTTTGAGTTCGCTAGCTGGGCCTGCCCCACCCATCTCCTGGGGCAGCTGCTTAGCTTTGCGGATACAGTGAACTCTCTACTTCCCACCCTCCCCTTCTGGGAGGAGCTCCATTGGCGGGTCCTCCATGACTGGCAGATGCAGGCCAATTATGCACTAGGAACAGAGGGGAGGAGAAAGTGGCCGTTCTCTCTCCACACCTTGTCCTGGAGGCTGCTGGGAGGCTGCAGTGATAAAAACCTATTGATATGTAAATGGCTAAGGCCAGGTGGGAAATTCTGGAAGCTGTGCCATTTACCCACAAGCCTCATGTATTTTATTGAGGATAGCCAACCTGTCCACATTACCTTTTCTTTTCTGCCCTAAATATACTTAGCTTAGTCATTCAGATAAAGGATACTCAAGAAACTATTTGTCTCTACTACTCAGAGTTGTATTTCTCCTACTTCTTTCCTATTTAGGCCCCTCTCTCCCTCATCTCTTCTCTTCCCTCAATTCTCCAAGTTACTCTGTCTAATTCTATAAGTTCCTTTTTCTACTGAAATTTGCTAGAATTAGATTTTGTTGCTTGGGGAGCAATGAACTCCATAGAAATGTAGTTATCATCATCACTTTCATCAAGTATACATTGCTTTATTATACATTGTTTGCATTTCACTCTTTAATTTATGGATTTTTATTTTTTTTAAATATTGTTTTGGATTTCCTTCATTGCAAATCCAGAGGAACGACCTATTCCTCCAGATGTTTGGCTGCCCCATGACTCAGCACCACCGCTTTTAGGAGTAAGGACGCCATCGTTCAGTAAGCACAGTCATGGCGTCGGTAGAAAGAGGCAGGACAAAGTAGTGCAGAATTAGATCTTAGCAAGGAGTAAGAGAGGGTGGATTTGATTTAACTCCTGTTTTGAAGTACATGGCTTAGGTGTTAGTAAGAAGTAAAAGCTTAGATTTTAGTAGTTAAAACATGGATCTGTTCTTGTCTTATATGTTTTCCTTAACCAGGAAACACATCATTATTTAAGCTGAATGCTATCTAAGGTACTCATCAGTAAAACCCATTAAGTAATTCATTTTGACAATGTTCCTGACAGCTAACTTAGATAAATGACAGCTTAGTATTTATTATTATTGCCAGATCATCTCATCTTCAGAAATACCATTTGCTGGCTTCCACCTGAGGAAGGATGGACTTAATTAATATACATCAACAATTTTAATACTGTAAACTTTTCAGTCTCCACAAAGACTTATAAGAAAGAGTTAAGCCTGCCTGGCAGAAGCATTAAACCTTGCAAGCCTGAGAGACCTCATCTGGGTTCCAGTGGAATGATTCAAAGCAAAGGATATGATCCAAGGAGATGAACAACAAAACCAAATAAATAAATAAAGATTTAGTTAGAAGTGACATGATGATGAACCTTTGGGCACTGCTGTTTTATCAGTGTTGCTCTTTATTTCCCATAGAAAGGGCACCCGAGGCACCTCACAGTGACCATTCCACTAGTCTGGAAGGAGTTATCAATGGCTTTGTCATTATAGCCCTGGATTTGTTTTCTTCCCTTAATGAATTCAGTGATACTCACTTTCAGTGAAGCACTAATGCAGTTATAGGGACACTCATGTTTCTCTTCTAATGTTAATGCTGATGCCATTTATTGAGACCATATGTCTTTCATTTCCTCAGTGGGTGAATAAAGACATGTAGTTTAGTTTATGATTTTGTTAAATGTTTTCAGCAGACCCAAAAGAAGGGATTTGAGCACTGTCTTAAAAGACAACAGTCTCTCAGATAGGTGGGCAGGTATGCATATACGTATATCATTAATATAACAGAATGACAAAAGGTGTGACAAAATGTATCTGTGCAAAGAGTGTACAGAATATCTCTGTATTTTTATAACTTTTCTGACACTTGGAATCACTTAAAATAAAAAGTTAATAAAGCAATGCATTCAGATGTGTGCCCAAAGAGCCACACATCTTCATAATTTTTTATCAGATCTTCTGAATTCAAGTTTCAAAACAACTCTTTCCAGAAGACACATTTGAGAATCATTTGCACACCCCATGGGCCTTTTTCTGTTAATATTTTCATGTGTATTTCCTAGGAGCAAGGATATTCTCTTATGTAACCAATGTACAGTTATCCAATGCAAATAATATAGCACTGATACTTTGTTCCATGAATCATATTCAGAATTTGTACTAGTAATGTCCTTTATGGCACTTTTTTTTTCTTTGAGGTTGATGTTTAGGATCACATATTGCATTTAGTTGCCATGTCTCTTTAGTTCCCTTTAATCTGGAAAAGTCCTTAGTCTTTCTTTGTCTTTCATGATATTGACATTTTGAAGAATCCGGGCTGGTTATTTTATAGACTGTTTCTCAGCTTGGGTTTGTCTGATGTTTGCTCAGGATTTGTGTCAAGTTATGCATTCCTGACTGAAAAAGAACAAAAGTGATGAGTCCTTCTCAGATATCAGATCTAGTAGCAATACCGTCTAATGCTTGATTTATTTTTATTGTTTTCTCTTGTGGTACATAAATTTTCCCCTCAAACCTAGTGAAATTAAAACACACACACACACACACACACACACACACACACACACACACACACACACACACGAGATGAGGCAGCTGGAATTGGATTTTAATGGTGCCTGGTAGGAATTATCCTCAATGGAAAAGGCACTTTCTGCTTGGATCCTCATTGGTGAATCACTTTCTCTGAAGAGGTTCAATGTTGATCAAAGGATGAAAAAAGCATCAGGATTGAGACAAGGGACCAGTGTAGTCAGAACAGAGAGAGCTCATACGGAGAGGAACATGCAGTGTCTAGGGCTGGGCCACCAGAGGGATGCGCCTTTCCTTACAGGGAAAGTACTCTGCAGCAGGCATGTTTGTCAAGAATAAATACACTGATATGAAGATCTGAATGGTAAACAGAGAGATATGGATATAAGTTTTCTTTGCCCTAAACTGTCTGGACCAGAGAATCGGTGCTTCTGACCTGTGGCACTTCCCAGTCTCTGGCATCTGAGAGGGAACTGAAGCAGGACTAGTCTGACTTAAAACTCTACCTCAACACTAGCTCTAGCTGGAACTCCAATTCTAATTCAATAGAGCAAAAATTTCCTCTTTTTCTTGATTCTTTTTACTATTCTGATTAAAAGATTGCAAGTCAACCCACAGCTCTTGATCTATTTCTCCTCAAGTGTTGGATGACCTGTGAAGTTTTTTCCTAACTTGTTTGACTAAACTCCTTCATGCCTCACTGCTTCCTTAGCTAGATTTCACCACTGTCATTACTTTCCACTGAGCACATCATAGACTACATTTTTCTGCCATGCATGGAAAATGGCCTTCATTAATCTCTTAATGAGATCATTGAAAATACATTATCAGAAAATATATTGTTCAACATCTATAGTTTCTGGTAAATAGTTCTGAAGTATGCCAATCCTTTATGTTATCTTCCTGACACCTCTAGATAAAGAATGTGCTGGAATTAGACAGATATTTGAAATTAGATGGTGCTCACAATATACAGAAGAGGGTAAACAGACCTCTTTGGATAATATCCTAATTTCTGTTGAGTTGTGCCACATGTTGTAGTTAAATATGAGTGACGTTAAAATGACAACACTCATCTCTGTGGTTCAAATGTTTAAAATAAACTGGACAAGAATAAGAATTACTAAACATACACAAGATCAAAATAATTAAGTGACAGTGAATTTCTATACCATAGGCTGTCAAGCTGTATTAGGGTTGAGGCATCACACTTTACTATTTCTATTAATATTTATCCTCATCAATTTCATACTGTTAAAGAGGCTTAGAATAAGACACTGGAAAAGAGTAATTAAAAACACAAGTGACTTTACAGGAAATGGAAGATTGTTACAGCTTGAAATCTACCTTTAAAGAAAGTTGACTGTATTTATGAAAGTTGTATTATTTATTATTGAACTAAGTGTTCTAATATGGATTTTACGGCACAATCTATAGGTAAAGATTCAGGTGACTTGGATAGCAGTGCATTTGTGGACGCCATGAAGATCTTTGGTATAATGCCAGAAGTTGGGAAGCTTTGTGCATCCTTTTAAGATGCAATGAGAAAAGTCTTACCATATTCATCCTTGCTTTAAATGGCTTCAGCATTTCATGTCAATGGCTTTAGAGGGACTAAGATAGATGAGTGGCTTGCTGGTCATTAATGGCATACTTTTCTCTGGTGATCAGGCATGAGACTTGGAATAGAAAAACTGATGTTCTTTGCTGCCAAGGCCTGGGTGGCCCTGGGGAAGGCATTTCAAAGCAATATAGATCTCTCCTCAGATTTCTTCATCTTAACATAAGGAAGTTGGGCCAGGAGCAGAGGCTCTGATGTAGTATGATTCAGAGAAGCATCTTGCAAAAGCAATTGCACATGGTCGTCCTTCTCAGATTCTCTTGTTGAGAAACTGATCACAATGCAGTGAAAGTGGAGGAGTAATATTCTATTGAAGGATCATCATGCAGGTCACCTGAATTCTTGAATTTAGCCATTTTGTCAGAAATTCTTCAATATTCATGCACTGCAAAAAAAAAATGCAAATCTGGAAACCTACAAACTGAAAATGGAATAATTGCTCCTAAAAGACACTTTCTATTTGATCCTACAATTCTGAGGCAATTTTATTCTTTCCACCTATTATATTGTGCAAGGCTAATATGTTTAAAAAGGTTCACTGCCTGAGAATTTTAAGTGATATTTATATCAGCTCTGAGCACTTTACTGCCATTTGGGGGAGGTAATAATGCACATCAAGTCAGTGGTTATAATGACAAAACTTGGGCACAATTTAGAAAGTTGCATCAAAGGCTCATTTCGGTTCCTTATAGAGCCACATTTTTCAGTCAGGGGGGAAAAATGCTGTATTGTTCAGTCAGGGGGGAAAAAAGCTCTACATAGTGTGGACTTGCTTTATCATCTGCAGATTGGTCCTGGATTCGAAACCTCAAGTGCTCTATGGAGGTAAGAAAAGTGGCCTAGATAAAAAAAGGGCAAGGAAGACACATAAAGAGAAAAAGTGAAAATAATGTAAATAATTAGTATATGAGCCTGGGTAAGTTTCAGTCAGAATCCCTGACATGAGAACCTCGCTCTTCATTCCTATTTCTCTGTATTGCTGCCCACTGATAGTACAACTTCTCTACCTTTCTCTTACTTGAATTCCTTGGAATTAACAAAGAGGGCCTGGCATGAGGATTCATCAAAATATAACTCCAATACTTTAGAAAGTCAGTATATCACTTGATTATTGTATTCGTTTCCCGGGATGGCTGTAACAAAGTATCACAAATGGCATGGGTTCAACAATAAAACAGGTTTTCACAGTTCTGGATGCTAGACATTCAAGATGACGGGGTCTGCAGGGCTGCTTCCTTCTGAAGGCATGAACGAGAATCTGCCACATGCCTCTTGTCTGGCTCCTGGGAGTCGGCTGATGATCTTTTGCTTCTGCTGTATCACTGACTTCTGCCTGTACCCTCACTGGGCACGTGCCTGTTGGTGTTCACATTTCCCCTTCCACAAGGACACCGGTCAAACAGGATTAGTGACCCACACTCCTCCAGTGTGACCTCATCCTAACTTAATCACATCTGTGCACTGACCCTGTTTTCAAACAAGGTCACATTCTGGGGTACTGGGGGTTAGGATTAGAACATATGTATTTTAAAGGGGATACAATTCAACCCCAACAATGATATATTAGAAAACAATTACAAATTTGACTAGTTCCTTTCTGTGTCTTGTCTTTAAGATGAAGTGACACTACTTATATTGCTGATTGTGCTGTTCACTTTTGCTGTCCAAGTTTTTCTGTTTTGCCTTGCTGTTATTAATCTCCATTCTCTGGTACAGTTGTTGATACACAGTAGACCTATGAAATTGAACTGAAATAGTTCATACTATTGAAATACATCTGTCTTTCTGTTTCCTCTGTTTCAAAGACCATCTCTGCCCTGGTCTATTAATCCTTTGCTTCCCTTCTATGAGCCTTATTTCCTTTTTGCTAAATAAAGAATCTATATTATTGCCAGAGCAGCATCTAAATATTCAGAAGTTTGGACATTTTTTTAAAAGCATGTGAAATGATTCTCATTTTTTGATATAATCCCCATTTCCCTAATTTATGAAAACATTCATAAATCAAGACTAAATATTCCTTTGACATGAATAAATCCATGACCACACTGATCATACTACGTAGACTTACACTTTATTTTAAAGTAGCTTAAGTCTATAATAGATTTTTGTTTAACCTTGTGATTTAGAGCAAGAAATTTTGTAGACTATTAGTTCTTAATGAATGCTTGTTGTCAATCACTCATTAGGTGTGAAATAGCACAGAAATAACTGCAACCCTCAGCTGGTTGAGAGCACCAGTATGATATATAACATCTCAATTTGAAATCAATATACTATTGATGCTTTGCAATGTAAAGCTTTGTAGGGATCCTAAACTGGAAGGTTAAGTGTAAAATCGATTGATGAGGACAATGAACTGAAGTCGCCGTTTATTTACTGAGGTGGTCAAGACAATATAAAGACAATTCACTCTTTTAAAAACAATTCTTGATACTGTGGTCAATAGTATGTGTTCCAATTATATAATTTCAAATGGTCAAGACAATGTCGGAGACACTTTGGAATGGAATGCAGCTGCTGTTTTTCTCCCAAGTGACTGTGCCACCTGCAGTCAGTGTGTGGTGATGTAAACTTACCCTCATGGAAGGAAAACGTGCTGAGCCCGTGACCGCATTGGTGTTAGACCCACAGCACCACGAGTGCACGCTTGGCCCGTCAGATCCCCCATGAGACTAATAGTTGGTACTGTGTTTCATTTCTGCAGCACTTTTATCCAAGAAACCTGGAAAAGGTAAAAATTTCAATAAATGCCCTAAAAAAGTGAGTGCCGCTGTTCATGCTCTTAGAGGATGTACGAAACCCAGGGAAGTTTTCTACTTGCTGATTACTACTTCATATTTTATCTACATGCTGACTACTTAAGAAGGATCCTTTGTGGTTAAAAGGTAGATGCTATAACTCTTTCCTCATTATTATGTCATATACATTGTACCTGTGTAAATAAATCTAAAACAAAACAAGGAAAACAAAAAACTTAACTGAGCTATTTATAAAATTTCAGAAATTTGTAATCTTAGCATTTACCCTAAGGCCTGAACACATTTATGATTTTAGACTTCATGCTCAACTTCTCTGACATTATTCATGATTGGTATGTTTTTATTTGTTTCATATACAGGTCATTATATATTCAATTCTATAGAAGAAACACAGTTTCAAGTTATTTACATATGAACCTCAATTTCCTTTCTGTGCAAAGAGAATCATAGTCTCTAATACCCTACTGGGTTGTTCAAAGATAAAACAGAAAAATGTATGAAAAGTGCCTCAGTATCTGTAAACCAACAGATTCAGCAAACATGTACTAAATACCTACCCTTTTCTGAAAAAACTATTTCTTTATATGCAGCCTTGCTACTTGGAAAAATTGCTATAACAAGTAAAGGACAATGATTCTAGTACATTACTGTATATATAGTAGCCACTTATAAATACAGAAATGACTCATTTCAGCCATTTAATGGAATCCAAAGCTGGCAAGCAAGATTCAGTGGTCATTTCTTTCCCCTGGCTTTCTAGTTTATTCAAACTGTCATTCAGAATTGCTCTTTGATTCATCAAAGCAAAACTGTTTGAAATGCTTCTAGTTCTTTTCCCCAAATTTATAATATATATATTATACTATAATATGTCTTGGGAGAATTTTTAAAAAATGACTATATAATCAGGGGTCTCAATTCCGAATTTGTTGCTTGCTTGCTGTCATTCACATTTAATATTCTCTTCCACCATATAAGATTGTCAATAAAATTAAAAAAATATTAAATATGAAGAAATCATGCAGTCTACTCACCTCATTAAAGAGGTAGCCACTCAAGCCCATGAGGTTAAATGACTTCTAT
This sequence comes from Manis javanica, assembly GCF_040802235.1. NCBI lineage: Eukaryota > Metazoa > Chordata > Mammalia > Pholidota > Manidae > Manis > Manis javanica. The sequence continues at coordinate 144,873,093 of NC_133160.1, forward strand.
AAAGTTATATTCTTAGGATTGGCAATGCCATAAGTCCAGGCCCATTTTTTTTCCTCCCATTTTTTTCTCAACAGTTTTGTCATTTTTAAACATGAAGAATAGTTTAAAAGCTCTACTTAAATCACCTAAATAATAGCATATCACTTCAGACAAATTTTCAATTTATCTTTTTCTTATTAGCACACGAAATTCACTAGCTCCTTCTCAACCTTGAAAAAGGGGAACAAAATCAAAAGATGCTGTCTTTGCCCTTGAGAAATTAGAGGGAGGACATGTTAGCAATTAATGATAAAGGCTATGTAATACAGGCAATTGAGAAGTATTTGGGGAGAAAGGAAAGTAACATACAAAATAATAATGGAAAACATAAGAAGCATCCTTTAAAATTTTCCAACAGAATGGACTTGGGCTTAGTGATCTCTTAACATGGATTATATTGGTTGGAAATGTGTTAAGGAGAAGGGAGGTAATGCAGGGACTTACAAATTTTCTAATTGTGATTCATGGTAATAAATGCATTTTGCATTGTAATCCAAGAACACATATACATATGTGTGTATGTATCTGAAAGAAGTTTCATAAAAAGTTTTACCTTTACTAATACAATATACCCTGATCCTTTTCATTCAAATGACTTGATGGTGAGCAATAACATTGATTTCACAACTTGTATCTGAGATACACTGAACTAACATGTCATCAAATATCTGTTATATATCACTCTTTGGCTAGGTATTTCACACATGCTCCCTCACATAATTTTCCCAGGACCTAGTAAGTAAACAGTATGTTTGTAGAAATGAGTAAGCCAAGTTACGTCTGAAAGATATTCTGTAGCAGAATCGAGATCCAAAACTGGCATGTCTGACTGCAAAGTTTCTGCTCTAAGTGCACCCACCTGCTGGCCCTTCAAGGCATCTTGCAAACCTGGGTTTGTACCCCATGAACCTGTCTGTGCCTTATGGAGACTACAGGGAGAACACTGGAGACAAAGCAAAAGGCACGAGGGTTCAGAAAAGCCTTGCAAATGGCAGTCAAGACATAGGAAGTGAAGAATAAATTTTCTGTGCCTAGGCCCTTTGGGCTTCTCACAGACCAATTAGTTTTCACAGTAGCTTTTCTTATGCTCACCAATTCTATAGACTTCTTTTCTTCTAATATACCTTTGTTCTTCTCACTTTTGCTATGGGGGTCTTTGCCCTCTACTGCAGTGATTACAAGATTCCAGCATCTGTAAGATTTGTTTATCACTAACCTTCAGTTAACTGCACCCCCTTTTCTCCTTTGTCCCTTGCCTCCCAAAAAAGAAGTCAGGCACAGGTGCTTAGAAGCCAGGCAGACCTGAGTCCAATTCCTAAACCTGAAACCTGTTGGTTACATGATCTTGGTCACACCATTCAATCTTCATGAACTTTAATTTCCTTACTTAAAAGTGCACCAACTTTGGGATTTACTCTAAAAACATTAAATTAGAATATAAATGTGCTGCCACAGTGTGAACCATTGTCTCAGGACTGTGCTGGCAGGAGAGTTCATGTCCATGCCTTTAACCTCCGCACCTCACCATAAGCATGTTCCCCAGGCCTGTGGGTACATTTCTACACAGACACCCTCTCCTATCCTGTGTCCATTGGCTCATGGGGCACATAAATGAAGGTCAGAGATAGCCTTAACTTTCAGTTCTGCTGACAAGGGGCTATCTGATTGCAAATTCCATGAGGGCAGAAACTGTGTCAACCTTTGCTCTTTCCTATCATCAGAGACAGGTGGTTAGTGGAGCTCAATCTTTATTTTCCAGATGAGTGAGAGAATGCTTGGATTCACCTTCTCATGGGACTTCTCAATGCCTGAAACTCAGAAGTAGCCTCCTTCATGAATAACAGCCAATATTTCTTGAGTTCTCAATGGGCTCCGGCAGGCACATACATCCTCTGTTCCCCGACCACAGCCCTGTCAGACAAGTGCTTTCGCTCTTTCCCTCGCACAGATGGAGAAAGGAGAGGTGTTCAGCAGCTTGCCTTTGATCTCATAGCTATGACTTGTCCAAGTGTATTTTTTATCCTTGGCAGTCCAGCTTTAGTGACCACATCTATTCACTAAACTATACCATTGTCTTCAGAGAGATGCTGTAAAAATGATGATTTGTATCAGAGAAGGGTATGTAAGCACATGAGGGCTCAATAGCAGTTATATTCCCTCTGCTTTATCTGGGGTTCACAAACACAGAGTGGGTCCTAAGATACCAAGGTGGGAAAAACACATAGTGGTATGGAGGCATGAGATGAGGAAGTGAGTTTTAACATAATCCTTGACCTTGTCCAGCTCAAGTCAGAGAAGACTAGATCAACAGGACCAGACACCAAAGGGCAGTTCAGCCTTCAGGGGCTCTAATGGAAGAACAGAATTGTGTCTCAGCTAATTGACTGGAAAAACATATTTTAAAAGACAATTGTTTAAGTGATGAAGACATGTTTATGTCAAAGTGCTCAGAAGAAACTCGAAGTTTCAGAAAGCAGCTTTCAATGAGACAAGCAGAAAGAACAGTCTTCTAATTTGTCATTCAGATTTTGTAATAGCTGTGAGTTAATTAATAAGTTCTCCCCTTTTACATTACCCCAGATAAACTTTCTAAAATAATTGATAATTACAGAAATCATTCATTCATGCTCCCTGTTGGTTGGATAATTGCTAAGCACCGTTTGATACTTCCTCCACTAATTTCTCACAACTATCTGCTGTGATATGTAGTATTATCCCTTTTGAAAAGGTGAGGAGACTGAGGTTTACAGAGGTGAGGCACCCTGTCCAGTGAAAGTGTTGTAGGTACATGCGAAACTGATGATATTTGATGTCGTTGGATTTTTGGAAAGAATAAACAGCATTTCATATGATTTTACCTTACAAGTATGACTTTGAAGTTCATGATTTTGATCACCATGCTATACTGCCTCACTTGAAGGAGGAAAGACTGGGACTTCAGAAACACTGGAGTCTCAAATTCACTTTAATTTTTTCAATTCTTCTATGTTTCTGTCTTCTCATTTCTCTTGAGGAATTTAATATAGATACCAACAAGATTTTGGAAACTTCTAGAAAATCTGATTCTAAAAGTGGTCTTGATTCTTGTAATTTCTGCAGTAGTTTCCCACAAGATGCCTATTGACTGGAATGTAACATATTACCCTCTTCCTTTTTTTTTCATATGGAAAGAAGCTGAAATTATGTGCAATTCTTCTGTTTGTGAAAGATTTTGAAAATGTTCTTTTTCCAATGCTTTTCCTTATCCCCAGCTCTTATTCTTAAGCACTTCAATTTGCAAAACTTTAAAAAGTCAGAAAGATCTTGAAAATTTGTAACTCATAATTATAGTAAGTTATAGTGGCACTGTGATTTGTCATTTTCAGGGTGATCTAGATTTTTTTAGATTCACTAAATAATTTTGACTCTAAATTCTACTCTCACTAACTTTTGCTTCCTTCACAAATTTTTTCAGGAGCTGTTATGCATTTTTCAATTTTATCCTTATAACCAGCAGCCCTTAAAATTAATCTGTTTGTGAAATTTCCCGTTGTACACTCTACACAATTTATGCATAAAAGTAAGTTCGTAAGAAGTTAAAAATGACAGTTAAGTTCTTTAAACTATATAGATCAAACTAGGGTTTTAAAAGTTCCATCTTTGCTGGTGAACAAGGAAAAAGGGAGCAGCCCTGCAGAAAATATAATTTTATGTCGGATTAATGCATAACTCACTAGGTGGCACTGTTGATTTATCTACTCGTGTGTTTTGTACACATTTTTATCTTCTTGAAACTTCTTCAGTTTTTTCCTTTAGGTTAACGAAAATTCCTACATAGGAAAAAGCTGATTTGGGCAATTCTGTACTTGAAAAATGGGTGCTTCTTGCCATAAGAAACCTTATAAATAAGCCTGTACCAAATAGGTTAGTTCCTTGGCATACAAACAAGAAGGTTGATGACATATGAAACGTCTATCTGGATTCAATCGGTTTGGAAGTAAACAGTTTTATCTCATCTATCTCTCACTTAGGGGAATTTTTTTTTAAATAGGACTTATTGAAATATCTTTCTCATCATCTGCTTTCTTTGGTAATCAGAGACTCTGGCATTCCCAAGGAATCTGATTTTCAATGGCTTTGCAGTCCATGTTGCGAGGGGCAATCTACTGCAGACCCCAAGTGTCTCTGCAAGGCCTTGACCACCTGCGCCGTCTCTCAGGGTTGTGTTTGCAGAGAGCAGCCTTGAGGGATGCAGTAATGTCTCCCTCTGGAAAAGAGTGGGCTTGCTTTCATTTACTATGCAGTGTTGATTCCCCCAGGGTGCAGTGCTCCTCGCCTGTGCGGCGCGCATCTGTCATGGCTCCTGGGTGTTGTCCCTGCGGGACCTGGGGGTGTGGGGAATTGATGCACACAAAAATGAAGCTCTGACTACTGCTTTTGATATGAAAAAGTCTTTTGTCTCTGATCCAGGAGTCTCTTTTTTTCTTTTTTGTCAGCATCCATGAAACAATAAGTCCCAGATCCTGCACAGTTTCTGACAGTGTATGCTGTTGTTCCTCATCCTCTTTACAGCACAATAGATTCTGATTCAGAATCAAATCTGATTGAGATGACTAACAAGTCATCTAGTGAAGTACAAGCTGTCTCATCTTATGTAAGAAGACTTTCTACAACTTCTTTGAGTGGTAAATTTCTCATTCTCAGGTTGAACTCTTCAGAGACAGAGGTTGATTCTGTGAAATAGCTTATTGAAATTTAGAATAACTATTAAAAAGTTACTCTTTGTGCTGAGCCTAATGCTTTCCCTCTGTGTTTTTCTCCCAGGGGAATGAGCTCTGTCTTTGAAAGCTATTCAGTTATTTGTGGTCAATTTCTATGTGAGAACATAGTCTTCTCTTCTCCAGGCTAACTGACTTATGTGAATTTCACTATTTCTTTTATGTGTTGGTTCTGAATTCTCTTCTTCTGGTGGTGGTTGTCTATTTGTTATGTACCAATCTGTTGATTTTTTTCTTTTAAATCCAGCCCTCAAATATGGCAAAGTGTACATTTTATATGTGATCCAATTCTTCTTCACACCAAGCATCTCCCCCTATCCTTTTCTCTTCTGACATAAGTAACTAAGTTGGTGATTTATTCTAACTAATCTCTGAATCATGGGTGTCAAGCCCAATGCCTAACACTTGGTGTGTTCTCAAACACATTTCTTGAAAGAATGAATGAATGAACAACCTGTACAGGTCATTACTGCCCCCATTCTGGGTATTAGGCTTCTAGCAATGTGGCCTGACAGTTGTATTTTGTGAAATTTCATTACTCTATTTATTTATATCAAGGAGATGGAAAGGTAAGAAAACAAACTCCTATCTGGCCTCTGCTACTTACTACATGTGTGACACTGAGCAAATCATCATTCACTGTACTTTAATCTCCTTTGTAAAGTAGCAAGTAGAGAACATCTATCTCATAGGGTTTTTGTGAAGATTAAATGAATTACTATAAATCTTGTAAAATGTGTGGACTATGTATCTATGTGCATGACATGGAGCAGGTACCATCTAAGTGTTTTCCATGGAGCAAATGACATCTCATGTATATCTAGAGCATAGGAGAAGCAATGTGAAGGGTAGTCTGTACATGTTCAAGAACAGTAGACCCACCTGGGAAAAGCTTCGGAGAGGAGCTGCTGTTTGAGAAGGGCTGGATGAATGGAAAGGATTCCCAGGCTAAGAGACCTGAATTAGCACAGATCATTCAGCAGTTGGGAAAATTGTTGTCTTCTCTACCACTATTATTAATTAGCATATATAGGAAATGTATACTATCAAATTAATATTCAAAGAAAAGATATAAATATCACCATTCACAGATGGAAAACTATCATTCACATAACACTTCACAGTTTATAAAACAGCTTTACCCAAATCATCTCATTTGAATCTCAAAACAAACAAAAACAAAAGAACTAATCAATACAGTCCATGAGGTAAGCTTTACTCATTTTTCTCCTTTTGAGAAATAATAGAGTTCAACTTGATTGCTTAACAATAACATTCTTATTATCCATAAAGACAGATAAATAGTGTAGTATAAACCAACTCCATTTATAATATAAAATCACCAGACAGCATAGGAAGTACCAGACTTGGTACTTGGAAGCTCAGCAAAGATGGAGAAGAACTAAGAATGCCTGAATAAATATCAAAACAATACTATAAATAACATTTTTTCCCTAAACAAATTTATACATTTATTGCAATACCAATAAAAAGATGAAGAATACCTGTGTTTGTAGATCTGTGTTAGTTCCATGGTGTTAAATGTGGTGACTGTTTTCTGGTATCACTCAATCAGTAGATCTTGAAAAGCTATTACGTGCCAAGCAATCCACTAAATACTGAGAAGGAACTGTGAAGAAGGCAGGATGCCTGTTCTCAGAAAACTTACGTTTAGCAGAGGAAAACAGAACAAGCTAACAACTAAACAATATTTATCAAGTATTGCTAAAGACTATGTGGAAGATAAAATAGTCTAATATGGAAAAGTATAATTGAAAGGTACTTACTTTATCTAGGGTGGTTGGTGAAGATCTTTGTAAGAAAGCGGTGTTTGGGTTGAGAGATGAATGATAAAAGGGGGGAAGAATTGTAGAGTTCAGAGAAAGCAGTGTTATAAGAAAAAGGAACAGAAAGTGCAAACACTAGAAATAGAAATAAGCTTGAAGTGTTTAAGGAAACAAAACTTTTAGATATGAATCAATTGATCATAAACAGTGCTAGGGAAGCAGATGATGTTGGAGATACAGCTGTATTATTAAGACCTTGTAGACCAAGTAAAGAATAACTTGTTTTTTAAAAGTGAAGATTTTGTTTTTAGTTGGGTGGAATATATTTGGTTCACTCTGGCTTCTACGTGAAAGATGGAGCTTAGTAATGGGGGGTGGTAGTTAGGTCAGTTGCAAGATGATCGTAGTGTCTCAGGAGAAAAGAGATGATGAGGGTTTAGGAGCAGGGATAGTGGTGGGATTAGGACTGTGTAATCGAGGAAAAGCTGACTGTTCTCACATAAGGCAAGTTTATGGATGCGATTTAAACAGAAGAATCAAAAACACCACCTGGCTTTTGCTCTGCATTATCGCAGAGAATGTGGCACCATTTCTCAGAGAAATCGTCCAGGAGTGTATGTAGAGGGCAAAATACTGAGTGATCTTGAATATAGCCAAGTAGAAACGTCATACTTGTAGCTGGATATACCAGTGTGGAGCTCAGAGGAGGCACCGGGAACTGGAGGCATGTGTTTCGGGGTTATCAGAGTATTGATGGCATTGGACATAATAGAAACATATGAGCTTCCCCAAGGAGAAAGTGTAAATAGAAAAGGAAAAAGCAGCATGGGATCAATTTCTAGACTACTTGGTATAATGTTTAAGAGAAAGGACCAGTCAAAGGACACAAGAAGGTAGAGCTATAAGGGAGGATGTGGCCACTGAGGTGTCCCAGAAGCCTAGCTGAATGCTTAACCAGGTCCGTGCTGCTCAGAGTTTACATCCGATGACAAGAATTCATGACATTAGAATCTGATATATGATAAGACCATAATACTTCATTAGGGACAATCAGAATTTTGAATGAGATATACTAACAAATACAGTAAATTCCGTACTATATAACTGCTTTGGATCTTAACTTGCCTTCAGTATGGCTTCCTAAGTACTTTGTAATCACCAACTTTTCTAATAAAGCTTTGCCATTTTATGATGAGTGAGATCTCATATGTATCATTCTTAAATGTGCTATTACTGGATCATAAAGAATAAATAACCCAAATATATTTTCAATTCAAATCAAAACATATCCTCACCAAGCTATTTGTACGTTAGTACATTTCATCATCTACTATTTTTTTTCTTTCTCCCCAACACTGCCCCCTCCATTTGCCTTTTAGTTAAGATCTTTTCTGCTAACATATTTTTTTCTTCGAATATATCCTTCTAATTTCCACTTTCTGAGACCAGTGGGAAAACCAAATACATAGACACACAAACACACACAACTTTTAATAGGCTAACCTGTACTTGAAGAAAAGGTTAAGTTACACACACACACACACACACACACACACACACACACACACACACACACACATGTGCACCACTGAAGAAGCACTTTGACCTAATGGGAAATATTCTGGACTCCATGTCCACGGTCAGGAAAGGGCAGAGGTAGTTTTGTAAGAGAAAAGTTGTGAGTACAGGCAAATACTTCAGAGAAAAGTAGTCACTTTCCATTTTCTTTTTTCTTTTCTTTAACTAGACAGGGAATATGTGTTCTCTAGTCAGTTGTCTTTCTCAATCCACTTAATGTTATTAATACATGTTTGGAATATCCAAGACAATCAAGGTCCAAAACCAATACTAGAGCTTAGAAACAAAGGAGTTGCCCGTAATATGCATGGATGAAAGAATTTTCACGTCCGAGAGCCTGTGTGTCAGTGATCTCCAGGGCCGTCTGAGGCTGTCTTCAACCTAACAGTCTCACACTTGTTTTCTACTGCCCTTTCCATGGCTGTTAAAAATAACATATCATTTTATTATATTTCTCTCTGTTTTCCTGTAAAAAGAGTGAGATCATATCTCTCCCACCCATGTTCTTGTCATCAAAATGCCCCACTAATTTTTTGTTAATGTCAGGACAGAAAAAAGTATGCCCTAGGCAGTAAACCACAGGAGCACAATTTGTGAATTCCTCTAAGTCTCTAGTCTCAGTCTACCATTTCATCAAATAGGAATAATACCTGCTCTTTCTTCCTCAAGGTTTGGGTGAGAATCAACTGATACAGTGAATGTGAAAGTATCTCCTACATGGGAGAATAGTATGGCTATTAGCTATGTGCATCGTTTTTAGTATCCCGATTTATGTTAAAAAGAGTTGAAATAATGTACATGTTGACTTCATTGAGTTAATCTGTACAACGAGATCACAGTCACTTCATTTGTTTCATATGGACTCAGATATATTTAAATGAAAGTACAAATAGATGTCATTTACCGTACAGTTAGCGAGTCTTGATTTCCTGGGTCAGTGGTATCAAACTTTAATGTGAATGCCAATTTTCGAAGGTTTTTTTATTTAAAGTAGTTCTTAACGACAACCTGCAAAGATTTTTAATTCAGACTTTTAATTTTAATTCAGTAATGGAATCAAGGAAAATGCATTTTTAACAAAGCCCACGGGCAATTCTCACGTAGGTTATCCGGAACTCCACGCTGACCAAGCGCTGTTGTGGTTCTGGCCTGTGGAAGCCTCTGCCATTGTCCCGGACGTCCAGGAGCTCTGGAATCAACAGTGCCTGGTTTGGACTCCTGTTTGGTCATTTTCAACCCAAATGGCACAGGCCCTGCTGTGCCTTTTTAAGCCTCCGTGTCTGCGTTAGTTTTCTAGAACCTCCATAACAAAGTACTACAAACTGGGTGGCTTAAAACAGCAAAAATGTATTCCCTTGTAGTTCTTCAGACTAGAAGTCTGAAATCAAAGTCGGCAGGGCCCGTGCTTCCTCCGAAGACGCGCTGGAAAAGCCTCCCTTGCCTAGTCGGCTACCGGTAGCTCTGGACAGTCCCTGGCATTCCTTGGCTCGCAAGTGCCTCTCTCATTCTCTGCCTCTTCTTCACGGTATTCTCTCTCTTTCTCTGTGTGTCCTTCCCTCTTTTTACACAAACCCAGCGATCAGATTTAGGGTCCATCCTAATCCAGTATGACCTCATTTTAATTTAATTACAACCACAAAGACTCTATTTCCAAAGATGGTTACATTGTGAGCTTCTGGGTGGACCTGAGTATTGAGGGAATACTACCCTGTTACAGTATCCTTGTATTAAAATGATTCATTGTAACATTTGGAGGCATCAAGTTAGCACTTGGGAATAGGTGCTCAGTATCTACTGGTTTTTCTTCTTTTTTTAAGTAGGGCTTAAACACTGGATCTCAAACACAAGTCTAAGGACAAGGGCTAACTACACTATATTCACTATAGAAACCATGAAAAATGCAGTTTCTAGGCTGCTCACTCTAGGTTCTTGTTACTCAGTAAGTCTGGGATGAGGCCCAAGAAGCTGTATATTTCAGTTTACCCTGGTGATTCTGATGTGCATTCAGGCTTTGGAACAAGATTCTTTGACTAAAAGATTATCATCTCCTTTACAAAACTGGAATTCAAGCATACCTCATTTACAGTAAATTTGCATAAAATGTAAAAGTATATACTTCTTATAGCACACATTGATTTACAAATGATGATGCTAATATCAACCCAAAATTTCAAAAAAAAATTATAATAAGGACTAAATATGATGAGTCATACCCTCTCAGACCACTATTTTCTTCTGCATGTTCTGGCTATCATTTTTCCATTAATGTTGAATAGCTTATTTAGTGTTTCAATCGTTTACAACTTACCTGTCTTGAAATTCTCCATTTGATTTCTGGGTTTTATACAAATTTTCCTCCTATGAAAGAACACTGAGCACAGTGGTTTCCTCACAGCTTAATGAGACTGTTAGCATCAGAAATCTTTAGCTTAATAAGCAGTGAAAATCAGAGCAACAATGAAATTACTGTGAATAAAATTCATTTTGCTGATTATAACACTCACCTATTCCTGGGGTACTCTGTCTATTGTCACCAACCCTTGTCACAGCTACTTTGAAAGGAATGTTAAATAGTTATATCAAAAGAGGAAATGAGTCTCATATAAAAATTCACATCTCTAAAATACTTAAAACTTAAAATAAGAATATTTAGCTACCTTTCCTGTCACCCTGTGTTTTAGCTTCAACAACTTGATCTGATGCATTAGAACAGTATGAGGATATCTGCTCTTCCAGCAAGATAATACACATTTCATTTAAAGACTTACCTAGATTCTTCATGCTGAACTCAGTGAGATAAGCTAACTTTCTCTGAGTTGCCAAGGGCAACTTGATTGCACATGAAATTAGGAGCTACTCCAAGAAAATAATGTCTAGACACATTCTTATATTTCATTTCAGGGAAATATTCACCTAATATCTGTTATCTCCTACTGTCAAAACACTACTGATGAATACTGCCTATCCTTTGAATCACATATCTGAGCTTTATGAAGGAGAGAGCATAATAGATGTGATAATATTTCCGTGTAGCTGGAAACTTCATTCCAGCATGGAATTGTAAAGTAGCACTAATACATTTGACTTCTTATGCTTCTTCTATATTTGAGATTGTTGACATATGTTCAGGTTATGCCTCTGCTTACTTCCTCAGAAATGTCACTCCATTGAAGATTTTCTTCTCTGCTTCTCCCTCTTACTTTTATTTTATGTTCAATACCTCAGTTACAAGTTATAAATGTGACTTAAAAAAATACCAGATGGTAATTTATGTCATTTATTATATTCTCTGTACTTATCTATGAAGAATCAGTTATAATATGAATACTCATGTTGATAACTATTGCTATGCCTGTTGACTGTAAAAGTCAAAGAGAGATAAGATGTCAGGGAGGGAGATCGGTGAACTTCCCAGGCAGGCCCTTTTTTGTATCCATATCTCTGAAGTTACAGTGTCTCAACTTTTGGCACAAAAGTCAAGAGATACGTATACTCAGAGTAATCAGCAACTATAGATGACTCATTAAAACAAACTCATGAAAGACTGATGTATATACCACATTTCTCATGATAAAGAACTGACAAGAATTTCCAGTATTTGTACCAGCTCTTCAAGGTAGAATCTATATCCACCTAATGGAAAGTCTACAGCAGAAATCAAGTTAGACTCTGGAAATTAGTAAGAGGTTGAATTAGAGCAAGGCAGCAGATTAGAGGTGGATGACACAACAGGCCCCACCTGGGCTGATCTCACTGAGCCTGTGACCATCACTAACAGGATGCCTTTCTAGTGGGTAGAGCTGGAAAGACACCAACCCTGTCTCTTTTCTTTGGCTCCTTTTTTTTTTCTTTATTAAGGTACCATTGATATACACTCTTATAAAGGCTTCACATGAAAAACAATGTGGTTACTATATTCACCCATATTATCTAGGCCCCTCCAATCCCCCATTGCAGTCACTGCCCATCAATGTAGTAAGATGCTATAGAGTCACTACGTGTATTTTCTGTGCTACACTGTCTTTCCCATGATCCCCCCCACACCATGTGTACTAATCATAATACCCCTCAATCCCCTTCTCCCTCCCTCCCACTGACCCTCCCCCACCCCTCCCTTTTGGTAACCACTAGTCTCTTCTTGGAGTCTGTGAGTCTGCTGCTGTTTTATTCCTTCAGTTTTGCTTCATTGTTATACACCACAAATGAGGGAAATCATTTGGTGTGTGTCTTTCCCTGCCTGACTTATTTCACTGAGCAGAATACCCTCTAGTTCCATCCATGTTGTTGCAAATGGTAGGATTTGTTTTCTTATGGCTGAATAATATTCCATTGTGTGTATGTACCACATCTTCTTTATTCACTCATCTACTGATGGACACTTAGGTTGCTTCCATATCTTGGCTATTGCAAATAGTGCTGCAATAAACATAGGGGTGCATATGTCTTTTTGAATCTGAGAAGTTCTTTTCTTTGGGTAAATTCCTAGGAGTGGAATTCCCGGGTCAATGGTATTTCTATTTTTAGTTTTTTGAGGAACCTCCATATTGCTTTCCACAATGGTTGAACTAATTTACATTCCCACCATCAGTATAGGAGGGTTCCCCTTTCTCCACATCCTCACCAGCATTTGCTCTTCCTAGTCTTTTGGATGTTGGCCATCCTAACTGGTGTGCGGTGATATCTCATTGTGGTTTTAATTTTCATTTCCCTGATAATTAGTGATGTGGAGCATCTTCTCATGTGCCTGTTGGTTCTTTGGCTACTTCTTGACATTTCTTTTGCTTTGGACTTCAGACAAACCATTCTTCCGATGTTAGAGTTTGACTTTCTGTGTTGCAAGGTCTTGACTAGATTTTCTGTCTTCCTGCATTAGGTCTAAGAGACATTCTGTTTTTTAAGATGATGTTTGAAGACAGTGGTTCTCATATATTGCATGCTGATTGTCACCAGCTTAATTTTAATACCTATAGCTTATTTCCAAGTTTTAATGACACTTGATGGAAGCACCCTTTATGCCTATTCAGTCCCATGACTATCACATACAGCTTTTCCATATCTGGTCTATGAGTAGTAGAACCTTATAGTCATCAATGGGCTAAAGAGGATGAGGCCTTACTTCTTAACATCTTGCACTGCCCAACATCTATGCATACAGAATGCCTATTGTAATAAGATAAATACACTGTTAATTTTAACCTTGATAGCAGCATGACGTAATTAATAGAACAGTTGTGGCAGCGAGCATAGCTGGAAGAACTGGGAGTGGCAGCTTCTTAGTATCTGGGGCAAAGAGGGGGGATGATGGTGATGCAGAGAGCATGTGAAGTTGTATAGTTAAAAAATGTAATTGTGTTTCAATAATATTCCCAAAAATCTTTTCAATAAGTTGTTGATGAGTAATGGGATAAGAAACCTTAAGGAAAGAAAAAAAAAAACTAGGGAAAAACTGCCATGGGTAATGTGATGGGGAAGTGTAAGGAAAAGCCATTTTCTTTAAATGATAGCAACTCCATAGCTTCAGAAGTAAATACTTGAAGGGATTCTCTGTGGGTCATGACAGCTCACTGTGGGTCAGCCTGTTTTTAAAGTTATCCAGGACTGCTCTGCTTTAAATAGCATGAACTTATTTATTTATTTATTTATTTTTGCATGGCTTTCAGCAAAGCCAAGAGAGGCTGACATTTCCAAACAACTTTAACTAAATATCATGTAATAAGATAAGACAACTAAATACTGGGATAATTAGAAACCTAAATAATTAAGTTTACAATGAAGAGGTTTGCCCTCTCAGACTTACTGTCTCCATCATTTTTACAAAGAGAAGCCCAAGAAATAATTTTGTGTTTTGTCTGTTTCTCTTACTTCCTTGCTCTTGGTTATTGCCAATTTTAATCTGTTGCATATAGAACCACCATTTAAGCTACACTTTGAGAGAATAGAAAGGGAAGACTAGCCTGTCTCTTGTTACCTAAAGCTTGTTCTTCCCCTTTAATTTTTCAGTATGAATGGCAACTTCTTCAGATGATTATTTAAAATGAACTCACTCTTCAGATTGATAGATATATCTTCAGATTTATATCTCTATATATTATTTAAATATATAAATATTCAGATTTATAGATAAAATAACTATATAGAGACTATAAAACAGAGACTACAGATCTACAGTCCATAGATGGATAGAGCAGTTATGACATTTATGTGGGAGGAATTACATCTAAACTTTTCTTCCTAGGGTGTCATTAAGGAGTTATGAATACACTACTAGCTTAGGAAACCAGAAATACTGAAAATTACAAAATTCATTGATGTACTGTATAGATATAAGAAACATGAGATATTGGTCAAAAAGTAACAAAACCATTCAACATGTGAAACTGACCTACTAAAAGATAAGGGACATACAAAAGGGCCAAAAATGAGGAAAATGGAAAATAGAGCAGACAGCATGAGTGAAGGTGGGTCTGCCCTGTGAGAATCTGAGGAGGTTGATTAACAAGGGACTTGGGTTTAAACAGCTGGCGAGACAGCAAATGAGACTCCAGTTAGGAGATGATTTGGAACTGACTGTATTGATTTTGCCTAAACTGCTGTATTCCATTACTGTCCATTTCTGTTCAATACATTTAAAATGTGTGTTGACAAAGATAAATGTCTGATAGAAGGAAAGGAAAAAGAATGAAAGAAGGGAGCAATAAATAAGGTACATTTGTGTACATCCTATCTATGGAAGAAAAGCAATGTTTAAAGGACTTTTTGATACTTAGATTGTAATTGCCCTTTTTCAGCTGAGAATTTAATTTTCATTGTAAGACCCTCCAACTTGCATTCAGTTCTTTCAATCTAAAAAATGATGTTTGAAGAACTTGATTTGTAACTTACTCAATTTATGTATGTAAATAAATCTACATATGTAATTTATAATATATACATATCTAAATACATTTAAGTATATTAAAATAAATTCATATATATATATATACACACATACATAAAACTGCTTCAGGCACTTCAAAATATGAAACACTCCACTTTTATAAGAAATTAATTTTATAGGGCTCAAATTCCACCTTACAAAATATTTTCAAAGAGGGTGGAAGAAACAATGAACCACTTTTGGCCATTCCATTGAAAAATTCAGAATTGAAAACAAGGAATAAAAATGCTGAAAATCTGTGAATATTACTTGGCTCTTCTCTGATTTTGTTCTTGACCTTGTGAAAGTTCGGTTTTAGCTCCTTGCTCTTCAAAACAGAGTTGTTTTATTTTTCCAGGATTTTTTCAAAGAGGAGATATCTACTGTACTACTTGAATAGTTTGTGGAATGGAGAAGAATATGAATTATTAAATAAAAATATTTCCTAATGTTTATAGGCTGCAATAAAAATATTATGGGTAAAAAAAATAGTTTCAGTTCTGTTTCCAATGCTTGAGATTCAGTTTTCTTTTCTGTGATTCTATTCTCCTCCTGACTCCAGTGATTACAAAGAGTTTTCATCAGGATGAAAACTTTATGATTATTTGCTCATAATAAGGGAGGATCAGAATGAGTAACACCACAGGAAAATATTAATAATTCTTTTCCTTTCTTTTTTTTTTTTGCCTTTCCTTTATGGACCCAATTAAAATGTCACCGACGTTTTATTGGAACAGTTGTTTATACTCTTGCTGAGTGAGCATGTTAAGCTACACAAATAGGCACCAAGAAATAGATTATTCCACTGACTTTTAAGACTATAAACATGTTGAGACTTTTCACAAAAATATTCTAAGAGAAATGTTTATATGCACCACAGTTTTATCTAACAATTAACACCAAAGGAAAGAGACATAGAGTATTAAAATATTTAGTGATTATATCGTTTACTTTAGAAAGCCATATTTTTTCATTTATATAAGGGATCAGCTATGGCTATATTTGTACATCTACATCTACATTTAAATCTCTATCTAGATTTTTATTTTATAATCTTAGGTTCTGGTTGTAGCTGAGTCTGTCTCTGTCTTACTGTAAATTAAAAAACTTAAAGAAAGGCAATTTTTTCAGTTTCACTGGGTCTTACACAAGATGGAATTCTAGGATTTTTATTAGGGCAGTAGTTCTGTAACTTTCCACATTTCTCTTTTCTCTGGACTACATCCTCATGACTTAGTGTGCGAGGCCATCACAGGAATTTTCAGATTCATTTTCTAAGCACATTGGGATGGCCTGGAGTTGCAGTAACTAGGTGTGACTTGGGTTTCTTTATTTGCTGGAGAGAAGCTCATTTTTACCTTCTGGAATTTTTTTAAACATTTTTTACTCTGACTCATTAAAATGTGTTTCTTCTGATGAGTATTATAGAAGGGATGTTGTTTTAAAAAATGGAATTTTGAGTAAAAAAAGAAACATTTTATGGCTTATAGTCATCATTGCCTCTTCGAATCAATTGCTATACACGTTTTTTGTCTTCCTCTGGGTATTAGATGCTCCTAAGACCTTTCTCCTCAGTTACACTTTAGGTCATTCTTAACACTTGAACAATGCTCAAGGAGGTATCACATCTTTCAGTTAGTGATCACTTATTAAGTTACTTCTTCTTCAAGAAAGGCACTAATGGAACAAGACACTTTTTTCTTTGGTAGTTTTCACATATGTTTCAACCAAACTGTATTCATGGATGAAAAGGTATAGTTATTCACAATTTCTATTAATACTTTTTACTCAATTAAAAGTAAATTTGATTCACTTTTATTGTATTATAGAAGTGTGGAATCTGCTCCTTTCATTTTAAGTTTTATCAGGGCTATAAGGCAGCCTTTTGCTCACAGATGTGCATTGTATATTGACCCCTATATTCTGCCTTTCCCCTAGTTACCCCTAGTTTCTTCTACTGAAAGGAATCTTTTAAAAAACCTATTTTTTATTTTGGACATACCTATAAAGAAAATAGTTAAGGCTAAACTTCATATATATCTATCATCCTGGTTCAACAATATCAAAATTTTGACAGTCATGTTTCACTGACCTCTTTCCCCCACTTTCTTTTTTTAAGCTAAAGTGTTTGAAAGAAAATCCCATATATGTGATTTCTTCCATAAGTTCATCAGTGTGTGCATCTAACTGATAAGAATCTTTTTAAACAAAGACATTGCATTATTATCCAAAGTTAAAACTAATACTTAGGTTGCATTAATAACTATCCACATTTGCATGAGCCTAATTATCTCAAAGATGTCCTTTTAGAGTTTATTTGTGAAAATTATAATCCAAATAAATAGATATTGCTTTTCTTTAATTATTGTTTTTTCACATCACTGATTTGTTGGAGAAATCAAGTTGTTTGTCCTTGTAGCATGTCCTAAATTTGACTTTTTGTTTCCTGTGATGTCACTTATCTTATTCTATTATCACCCATATATCCTGCATACTGATAGTTATATCTAGATGTTTAATTAGATTTAGATTCAACTGGGGAAGAGGGCAAGAAGATTTCATAAAACATCATAGCAGGAGCCACATGATACATGGTCCTCACTTTTAGTGATGCTTCAGCTGTATAGTAGTTGAGATAATGCCATTGTGATCCCTGGTTTCATAAAATTCCCTAACAAATTTCATTCAATGTTTTTAATACATCATAATGGTCAAGCTTTATTATTTCATTCAGTGTTACAAGATGATAATTTTATAATTCCATCAGCCCTTTTTCATTTATTAGGGAGAATGCCTCTCTAAGAAGAATTTCCACCCATCAACTATTCTCTTGTCTTGAAATACAATTTGCTCTGGAAAAGCAGTGTAAATGATTGACTTGTTCACATTATTGTTGACCTTTCAAAATAATGAGTTCATGCTGTGGTAGCTTTCAAAGGAGACTCATGTGTTGTGTGTGTGTGTGTGTTTGGGACAGGGTAACATTTTGAATTCATGGATTTTTATGTTTGATGTGTTTCATTTTATTCTTTATTTTTTTAAATTCAGTATCACTTTAACATTTCTTGCAAAGCAGGTCTGCTGATAATGACGTCCTTCAATTTTTGTCTGAAAAAGAAATCTCTATTTTTCTTTCACTTTAAAAGATAATTTTGCTGGATATAGAATCCTAGGTTGGACTGATGGTGTGTGTGTGTGTGTGTGTGTGTGTGTGTGTGTGTGTGTGTGGGTGTTTGTGTGTTTTCCGTCAGCACTTTAATATTTCACTCTACTTTCTTCTTGCCTGCATAATTTCCTCTAAAGATAAGATATTTCCCTCCACCTACTTCTTCCAATATTTTCTCTTTCTCCTTGTTTGTAGATTGAATATGATAAGCTTAGGTGGTGTTTTGTTGGAGTTTATTCTGTTTGCTGTTTTCTGAGATTTTTGGATCTGTGATTTGGTGTTTGTCATTAATACCAGAAAGTTCTTGACCATTCTCACTTCAAACATTTCTTCTATACCCTATTCTTTATTTGCTCTCCTCTGAGATTCCAATTATGAATATATTATACCTTAAGAAATTGGCCCATAAGTATTGGATGTCCTGGCTTTTTCGCTTGTTTGTTTTCCTTTTTCTTTTTGTTTTCTGCATGTCTGTTTAGGAAGTTTCTATTGCCATATCTTCAACCTTACTGAATCTTTTCTTGGCCATGACCAGTCTACTGGTGAACCTAGTAAAAGCAGCCTCTGTTTTTATTATAAAACTAAAAAATTTCTGGCATTTCCTTGTGATTGGTTTTAGATTTACTTTCTCTATACTTAGATTGACTATTTTTGCATGTTGTGTACTTTACCATATGAGTCAGAGTTATACTGAATTCCCTATCTGATAATTACAACATCTGTGTCATATTTGAGTCTAGTTCGGATGTTTGCTTTGTTTATTCATACTGTATTTTTATTTGCCTCTTGTTATGCATTATACTTTTTGTTGAAAGTTGAACATGTTGTATTGAATAGTAGGAACTGAGCTACACAGGCCTTTAGTGTGAGGATTTATGTTAACCTATTTAGGAATTGGGCTATGTTTTCTGTTGTTGTAAGTGTCAGAAATTTCAAATTCCTCTTGTGTCCTGGTATATGCTGTTCTGCTTACCTTTGGGTTTCCCTACATTCTATTCCTGAGAGTTTGTGTCTTGCAGATATTCCAGCTATAATCTACTGCTATTATACTGGAGCCCTGTTGGTGTGTTGGTAAGATGTTAGTAAGGGGAATAATTTTATAATCTTATGATTATAGATATAAATCTTTCTCTAGACATGTGTCTCTGGGCTGTGATCTTTATCAGTGTTTCTCCAAAAGTTTATTTTTTTCTCCTGTTCATTACTTTCTTCCTTGACTCAACTCTCATTCCAAATCAATATCCTTGAAGCTTTTACTCATGTTTACTATGTTTTTTTTCCTACTTAGATGAGACAGGAGGTCTAGAAGGGACTGGAGTAGGAGGAATACCTTTCCCCAGCTGGGATAGAGCTCTGATAAAGATTTTTTCCCCTGGAAAGTAGGTCTTTGTTATGGAGAAGGACCTGGAGTGTTTTATAATAATTACTCTTCCCCTTCCAGAACCAGGAGGGGACCTTTCTGAGGTCTTTACCCTAAGAACCTGGTGTGCTTCCCAAAAGCAGTGTCAGTGAAGTGAAGTGGCCCACAAAAGCCTTTCATTCTCATACTTGTCTACACTCAGCTCCCAGCAGTTTGTGACAATTACCATCTAAGTCTTCCTACAAGTTCATGCTACAGAAGCTTTTGTACATATTAGAAGACCCTTGGATTCACCTGTCTCTGCAGATTTCAGGGTTATAGTTTTCTCTGAGACTCAGATAGGCCCAAGAAAAGTAATTAATTTTCGGCTTGTGCAAGTTTTTCCTGTTGTATGAATGGGAGTGATGACTTCCAAGTTCTTTGCATGTTCAGCTCTGGCTGGAACTGGAAGTCAAACTCAGTATTCCTGCTGAATCCACCACCTTTTCCATCCTAGGATCATGGGAGTCAGCCCCAGCAAATCAGATTTCTATATCACTGAGATGGTCCGATTTGTATTTTATTGATTCCTTGCTTTCTACTAAAAGATACTCAAAGAACATCTTGTACATTGTCTTTGCCAAACCTGGAATAACTAATTCTTCAAGGATCCCTGAAAATAATCATTAAAAGCAAGAAAAATATTAAAGAAAATATCCTTGTCAAGAATTTAGCTGAGCTACTCCACAGTGTTGCTGCCCTAGCATCCATTTTTTTTGGCCAAGCAACCTGCAGTGAGCATAAACTGATACTGGCCCTTCTACTGCATGCCCTGGACACTAGTCCACAGATTCAGAAGCAAATGTAAGATCCTGGTGTGACTTTCCTTACAGCCCTTGTGATCAACAGTCTCCCTTGTCTCCCAGCAATTGCATGCCTTATATGTTCTTTAGATAAGATTCCTGTGGGGCTTAATAAACTCTGGTTTTTTATTTGAATTGACCTATTTGGCCTTAACCCAAGAGCTCCAAAGCACTCCACCCATGGACCCTAATCAAGGCCTGTTGCCCCAGGTCCTGTCTCTCTATCTGTTTGTACTCTGTCTTGATCTCTCTGTGTGGCTGTGTGCTATGCAGTTCCTCCAGGACTATTAATCCAAGGGAGAAATAAACTTCTCTAATTCAATATCTCTTGTGGTGTGTTGTTGATCTGTGGCTAACCTCCTGCACCCTGCTCTCCACCTAACAAATGATTATTTGCCAGATTCATAACAAACTCTGTAAAAATTTTCTTATTTATTTAAGGATATATATATCTGTGAAGCATAATCCATTGATGACTATGAAGCACCGTTAGTATTTATTCAATAATTCAATAATATTTATTGAATATCTACTCTGTGCCAGACACTGTTTTAGGTGCCTAAGGGTGTATCAGTGAACAAAACAAGGTCTTTGCACTTCACTATAGAAAGGAAAGGCAAAACACAATAAACTCTAATAAAAAACCAAAATATATAGAATATTATAACTTACTAGGTACCATGGAAAAAGATTAAAAATAGAGCAGAATAAGAAGGAGTAGGAATGTGTGCATATGTAAGATGAGTTGCAATTTTTAAAAAATAGTCAGTGTAATCTCACTGAGTGACAGCTGAGTCACTTAAAATGGGTACGGGGTTAGCCATGCAGATAGCTGGGGAAGGATGTTCTAAACATATTCCACTGTCACATAGCCAACCACCTTCTACATACCCAATTAAGCAATAATGATAACATCTCTTCACCTTTGAATTTAGCTGTGAAGCATCCCAATAGAAATATATGTAATCTTTTGTAGATCTGAAGTTCTGGAGTTGAGAAATTTGGGGTGTCTAAGAGGAAAATAATTGTATTATATAAAAGTACTTCTCTAATATTTAAGGAATACTTTAGAAAACTTTTTAAATAAATATTTTTTCCAGGATATGTTTACAATGAATTGAAAGTGATACCATGCCATGGCCCATCAGTTTCTGACATTTCCTTTTCAGTCACATTTAATTAAGAAAATGTTTTTGTTAAATAAAATTCTTTCATGTGTATAAAGAGAACTACAAAGATCACTAATTGTGATCTTCAGTACAAGAAAAGAACTGACATAATTATTAAACTAAAAATGAGGTTGGAATAAATTTTTTTTATAGAAGAATAAGTAAAATAAAATCAAGTTTCTTGGCATAACCTTGGAAAAAGAGATCCAGACAATCAGAAGAATGAGACAATCAAATCAAAAAACAATTTCTGAACTAGAAACAGTAAAACAAAATCATCATGAGTAAATCATAGTTAACATTTTTTTCATGTAGTTTTCCACTTGGACATTTTAATATGTCTTTTGAAGTTGCATAAGTTAATTTACACTGTCTGAAAATTGGAATTTTAATGAGCCCAATCACAATACTCCTTCATACATAAAAGTCAAAAGATTTTAATATACATTACCTTGTTAATTAGCCACAATTCTGAGTTTTTGATAGGGGACAGCTTATTAACCAAACAAGAATCAGAGAGGTTAAAAGATTGAGTCTAATTTGTAATAGAGCTAAAATTAGAAGCCATATCTTACTGGCCCTAGTCTAGGGAACTCTTTGGTAAATCATTTCTTATGTAAAATGGATCTTTGCCAAGAAGTCAACCTGGGTCACTGGTACTTTGAAGACTGGTGCCTCTGGTTTGGGAAGTTATGGGGTGATAGTGTGGAGAGGGTGAGAGAGGGATTGAAATAAGGGGAAAAATTCACTTCAATTGTGTATTTAAAGCTGCTATTAAATAAGGAATTCTTCCTATTCACTGCTTAAGAAGAACAGAAGCAACAAAGAAACTAATAATTTTGCAGCCTAAGATTATGATAAGATGAAATACTACTAAGAATTCCCCCTATGTAACAGTTAAACATGGCCATAAGTTCTTTGAGATTCCTCTGACTGAGGAATGGAGTGTATCTCCTTCCTTTTAAATTTGGGTGGACCCTGTGCCTGCTTGACTTTTAGGAAAGAGTCAAAGAAATGTTGGGGGTATTCTATGAACCGAAGCCTTAAGAAATCAGAGGCCATCATGTAAGTTGTATAAGCACCTTGTTGGAAGGACCACATGCAGAAGCCCTGAGATAATGTGGACAGAAAGAGAGGGCCCAGCGTTCCAACTATCCAGCCATCCAAGCAGCCCTGACTTTCCGCACTCACCCAGGCAAGTGAATGACATCGTGGATTCCAAATGGAACTGTCCAGCTACTCAGCTGAGTCTCACCCAACTCCTGATTTACAGAACAATGAGATATAATAAAAAGGTTCTTGTTTCTGTCACTGTGTGTTGGAGTGGGTTGTCATGGAGCATTAGATAAGTGGAACACCCTATTCCATTCCTTGAATCTCTAACTGGGTTATGGGAATTTTTTATATTTTTACACAAGATGCTCATGAAATCAGAAAAGGGAGAAAATTTCTCTCCAAGAGATGAACAGAAAGTTGCCAAATATTTCTCCTGCTGGCATGGAATCTCCTTCTTTACTCAGCTGCTGACTCAGAGCTTTCAATCTCATTTTCACAAAATGAGTTTCTCTGCCATTTATTACCAAATGTGTGCTGGTGTCTTTCCCCAGTCCCTCTCCTATCTGTTCTCAAAGTAAAACACATAATCAGAACCTGTAAAGATTTTTATGTTCACCTCTCTGGTTCCCTTTACCTGACAAATTATGCCTGTAAGGTCTCTCTGCAGATGATCAGAACAAGCAGAGACCGTCTTGATGTGCAGATACAAACTGTCCCTAGTCTTATTTGCTCCTCATTCTCTGCAAGTAGCTAGAATCAATCTATTTAATCAGTTCAAACATCAGTATTCAGTAAGACAGTTACCTTGGCAGAAAAGGCACTGCCTCCAAAAGGCCATTCTTAAAATTCATGTGCCATGTCTTGGAGAATAGAAATAGTTGAAGCGCTAGCCCAGAAGTGGCAAATAGTCTTTAGCTTGCATTTAAACTCTTGTTTGTTGCTAGGGGCTATATGCTGTGCTTTGCTTTGAAGAAGTTTGATACTGAGCTCAGAGACAGTGAGCTCTATGATCAATTATTAGTATTTTTCATGACTGCAAAAAGAGGGATTTGCTATTATTGGTAGCTTTTCTCCATAGGTAGGAAATACTTGAAGGGAAATAGAGATGTGCAGCAAAAGGACCAAGAACAGTGGCAAATTTGGTTTGCCTAGACCACAGCTCTGGTACTAAGGCCTTGGTGGTAGCCTAGGGCATAGCTATGGGTTCTTTCCAGTCAGCAAAAAGTATATTTCTAACTAGAGTTTGAATAATTCTAACTAAAGTTTGCTGAGAGCTAGTTTTCTCTGTGGCTTCTCTTGGATTACTCAGTGTTAAGGTGAGCTGAGTTTTTACAAGGCCATAATATTGTGTTGGTTTTCTAAAAACACATTTACGAATATTTATTTCTTACATGTTTCACACAACCCTGTGATTAGGCCTAGGCAAGGATATTGGTCTCCTTTTTCTATTAAAGAGGGAATAAATATAAAACAAGTTACTCATCTTAACATCAGGAGAAGAACCACAATTTCCTGATGCTAGATTATTGTGCTTTTTCCCCCCATAGCAGAATCTTCAATCTCGATGTCTTTTCAGGACATCCCAAAATACTGTGGTAGCTGATGCTCTGCTCTAAAGTGCGACTTAGCTCCTTTCAGTGAAACAGAAGACTTAAAATGAAGCACTCATCTTTGATTAAAATTTTCTAGCATCTTTGATGTGACAAGATAAGAAGTGGGAAAACTTGAAAAGGACAAAATGCGTTAAGGCTTCAAAGATTTCAAAATCAATGGCTACAAACAACTGAAAATACAAAATAGAGAGTATAATGTCTATAAAACTGTGGGCATATTCATAGGAAATCAGACTTCCACTTTAATGTAAAACACTCATTAAAAAATTAATGCTACAACTGTCAAAATGAAACACAAGTCACTTTCATCAAGAAAATCTGAATGTCAGCTTCCCAATGGCACAAGTTGAAAGACAAAATTAAGTGGATGTGTCTCAACAGATATATATCCCAAAGACAACATTTCCTAATGGAACATTAAGATAATTCTTTTCTCTCTCCTATTGTCTCTTCACTCTGAGGTTTCTTGATCTCTATAATCAAGTCCTGTTTAATGGTCCCAATTCCAGATTTTAGCCAATGAAAAATTAATTAATAAGGAAATAATCATTATCCTCCAAGATTCAAAATTCAGTTCTGTAGGGAAAATAGCTACTATTTCTCTTCAAGTTTTATTTCTTGCTGCCTATTTCTGCGCCCTTCTCAGGGTCTTATTTTCTGTTTCCTCACCTTGTTCTGTCCATCCTCCTTCTCAGGGATCAGTACCCTACTTCAATTTAACAACAAATTGTTGATTTTGACTCAATAGTTATGGGTTTATTTATTGTTATAATCATGGATTCCATCATGTAGCTAGTCAACAACTTATGTTCATATTTTGTAGAAATAAAATATTTTAATGCATATAAAAAAGCAACAACTCAATTTTCCTTGGGAATAAATGAGCAATGTTGTTCTATCTTTAAGCAGGGGACTAATAGAAAATATTTCTATGAAATATCAAGAGAGATGGTAGATATTCTATCTTGGTCTGTCCTAGAGTAATTAGATATTTATATCAATGAAAATGCCTTTTAATTAGATAATTAGGTATTCATTCATTCATTAGATATTCATGTCAGTGAAAATGTTAAGTTTATATTAATAAAAAGTTTCTTATTTTCCTCACAAACATCTATGTAGGTCAGTTAGATACTTGCTCCATATCTTACTCAAAATTGTAAGATGATCTCAGAAAATATAATTAAAAACAAAATCTTCTCCTAACCTGGAAAATTTCTCTACAAACAGTAGAGAAAGAAAACAATTTTATTATTGAATAAACATTGAACTAGACTGAGATTCACATCACAGGCAATCTACTAAAAAATTGCAAAGACAGAAATATCAGGCTTTTACATAGATAAGATAAAATCCATTACATGTATGTTTTCAAGATACACAGTAACTGGTCCTCTGATTACAGGACTTAACACCATTTGTTAAACATAATTCATGTTAACTGTACCTGATAGGTGTGATCATCCATGTTAGCTAATTGTCTATCTGGAGGGAAAAGAACCCTCATATCTTTATGGCAGGAAGTAGTTTTGCAATTTGGAGCAAGCCTCCAAGAAATTAGGCCCCTACCCTCCCACAGAAACTGGGATAAAGGGGTGCTATCTCCTTTAGTTTTTACATTTAGAAAAGATAGTTCCCAGGTCCCTGAGAAAGACTCAGGTCAGAAAGCTGACAAAGGCCTATCTAACCTTCGAAACGATTCTATGTACATCTCAAGGAGATGGGAACGTACATGCACATTTTCTAAGGAGAACACAGTTGACCTTTAAACAATAAGGTAGGGATGAGGACTAGGGGTACTGCTCACAGCCTCTGTCCAAAATCTGCATGTAGCTTGACACCTGGAAAACTTACCTACCAACAGCCTACTGACTGGAAGCCTTACTTGTAAACTGTTGATGAACACATGTTTTGTATGTTATATGTATTATTTACTTTATTCTTACCATGAATTACAATAGTTGTCACAAATCTCAAAAATGTTTTCCAATATATTCCACATAAGTGGATCCACACGGTTCAAACCCATGTTTTGCACAGGCCAATGGTACTGTAAGAAAAAGAAAGGGAGGGAGATTCCTTCACTTACTTTCAACATGGAGAATTAAGCCTCTTCTTTTAACCTGTCTTTGTCCTCACAGCCTAGTCTAGGCCCTCTAACACAGCCATCTAGTTTCTCTGCCACACTTGCCTCCCAAAGGAGTGTGGTGCTTTTAAGCCAGTGGTTTTCTTTCCATTTTAGAGGTAGGTGGATATTAATGGAGTATGATAAGGTTATTGTTTCAGAGCATGAGGAAATCATCAGTGTGCTATACTAATTGTAGTTATTGAAAAAAACATAGGCAACCAGGTTGTTATACCAAGAAGAGTAAGTAAAAACATACAGTTCTTTCCCATTATTTCACACAACTAGAAGCCTGCTGTGAATTGGAATCAACACCCAAGATTTCAGGTAACTGCCACTTCTTTTCATTTTTGATGCAATTTCAAGTCTCTTAAAACCAATTTTCAAATTGACAGTTCTTTTAGGTTTGCTGTCTAAAACTCACACATCATATTATTTGACATTTTGTAGCTTAATTCATCAGATCAAAATGCATGGGCATTATTACTGCAATTTCTATTTTATTCTTTTTCTGTAATCCTGGCTTTGGGGCTTGCTTTTTACTAGCTCTATTTTCTCCTCTACACACATCTCCCTGTGTCTCTCCTTCTCGTGCCAACCCCCTCCTCACCTCATTTCTCTTTCCCTCTCTCATTTCTATTTCTTTGATTTCCACCTTCAAATTGGATAAAATGTCAAAATACTGCCTACCTTAATTCTATTCATCTTGTGAGCATTCAAATCCCCCCAAAACAAGTTCTTGAGATAAATAATCAACTCATGGGTTAACTATAATTTACTTACAATTTAATGACTTTTTCAAGCAACAGTTGTATTTTTTCATTGCAGCAATGGTATACATAATTTATATCTTGTTTCTAAGCCTAACAAATGTGTTTTCTAGTGATAAGAGGTCTATTTCCACTATTTTTATTCTCTGCATAGCCAAACTTTTTGAAAAAGGTTTAGGAAAATTACATACGATACATTTGTTAGTCATTTTCCTTTTTTTTAATTGTGGATTTAGACTCAATTTTGGAAGCTCAAATTTGTCTCTGTTTTTCACTTTGGTAATTTAACATGATCAGATTTGCCTTCCAATAACTGATCAACCTAATGTAGAATTAATCTTCCTCTCCTATAATAGTAACACCACATATTGACAATTTAAAATAAGTTAAGTGTAAAATCTTACTGTGGATGGGAAATGAAAATATAGTGTTAACTTGATTTTATTATTTTTTTGGAATCTTGCTCCTGAGAATGTCATATTTTTGGATTTAAGTTCTATTTCTCTATTTGTAAACCTCAGAAACAGGGTTGATAAAAATCGCTCTTTAAATTCAGTAGAGGTTAACTGTCTAGAGGTTGTGCAGATTTAAGTGAAATTTCCCATGAGGTACTAAAACCTAATAACAGGGGTCATTCTATATTTGTTATTATCACATTTTAGCATTAATATTGTAAAATAAAAATATCAGAGTAGCTGCCTTATAATTTTTCAATTTGTATCTATTATTTTAATAGATATATTTATCCTCAATATATTTTAATGAACTATTATATGTTATTTCTTAGGTTAACATAAGAAGAGCCTAAAAGTAATTAAAAAATGTATATTTATTATAATAATAAAGAATAATAAAAAGAACTACCACATCAAATTCTATATACTGGGCATTTCGTCAAGTGTTTACATGCATTATTTTATAAATTTTCACAACAGCCACAAAAAAGACAAACACTTATTTTTTACTGATGAAGAAATAGAGGTTCAGAAGAGTTAGGTAGCTTGCGCAAGTAAGTGCTGAGACTAACCCAAGTTCTGTCTGCATAAACACTACTGTTTTTAACCCTGTAGTAACCCATGTAGTAACCCATGTACAAATTGCCTAGCTCAGTAATATAAAATGAATTAAGTGAGAAAGTGTATTTCAAACCTATAGAGATATGTATTATGTTTCCTTTCCTGTTTCCCATATCCTCTAGAGATCTGTTGTCTGTATCTTTTCTTCCCTTTTTTATTGCAGGAAAAAGTGCTGACTCTGGTTATTTACCCAGTTTTGGCTTGTAGTCTATGCTTCTAAACATATTACTTCATTCTTATAACCATTGAATGTGTTACTTTGTTTACTTTACAGGCAATCTACTAAAAAATGCAAAGACAGAAATTTCAGGCTTTTACATAGATAAGATAAAATCCATTACATGTATGTTTTGGATGTCTTACTGTGGATGGGAAATGAGATGGGATGAGATGTACATGGAGACTCAAATTGGTTAAATAAATTGACTAAGGTCTTTGGACTCCATATAGTAATTTTTCCTTAATGACACTGCAATGGTTAGTTTTATGTGTTAACATGGAGTGTGTTTTTGGATGAGATTAACATTCGGTTTTTAAGCTTTGAGTAAAGCAGATTGCACTCCATGATGGGGGTGGGGCTCATCCAATCAGCAGAAGGAATGCCTAAAGAGAAAAGACTGCCCTCTCTGAACAAGGGTCAACTGTCCAGCAGATGGCTTTCTAAAGTGATCTGCACCATTGGCTCTCCTGGTCCTCCAGGCTGCTTGCCCACATTGTATATTTGGGACTTCCTAGCCTCCCTAATTGTGTGAACCAATTGCTTGTAATAAATCTTTCTATATAAATATACATACTATCAGTTCTGCTTCTCTGGAGAACCCTGACTAAGTAACCACACAGAATTTCTGGCATGCACAATTAATGTTAGAAAACTTGGTAACAGGTAGCCAGTCATGCACCACTCACTATTGGCCCCACCTATTCAATTCAGGGGTTTGTTTGGCTTTTTTTTTTTCAATAAATGAAACCTGTTTTATTACTTCAAGTGTTAATGATAAAAAAAATTTCAGCACAGCTCTTGCATTTAAAAAAGTGAAACTACATACTATGTTTCTAGTTCAGTAAACAGACGAACCTGATTTCTTTGAATGACATAATTGAGCATTGTACAGTACATCTCATGAAGACCCATAAATTAAAGAACTACTAGTTTAAAGTTAGTGATTATGAAACAAATATGTATTCATAGTTTCAGTTTCTTTTTCTTTCCTCTACCATCAGGTGCTCCATCCATTTTACGTTTCTGAGTTGAAGGCTTTGGTCCTCTTTTCTTTTTCTCTGCCTTCTCTTTTTCTTCTAGTTCCATGTTTTCTCTTTCAATCAAGGTAATTAAGGTGTTACATCTCCTCTGGAGCTCCATTGCTGTTCTGGACTTAAGAAACCAGTCAAATTTGAACAGTGGAGAGTTGCAAATACACTGTAGTAATTCATCATAAACATTTTCTTTGTCAAATCCAAGTTTGTGCAGCATACAGATCAGAAAACGATCCTCTTCCTCAGTATAGCTTTTTCCTTTGTTAGTACCATATGATATTCTCAGCTGATGGAAAGGTGCTTTGTACCGTCCAATCTTTGTGTCAAGTGCTTTTTTGATACTAATTCTTCTTTGAATTCTTGCCTCTCCCTTTTCAATATGAGCCATAATCTTCTCTATGTCTTGGAGTTCATTGCATCTTCCCCAGAACACAGCTGAGTATTCAGTAACTTCTTCTGGAGTTTTTCCTTCTACTTCTCTTGCTATATTTTCAATATCATCACGACCCCACTTCTCATTAGCTTTGATAAACTGGTTAAAATTTCTCTTATTTCAATTGGTAAATCCCTGTGTTAGAAGCTTCTCTTTTTCTTCTAATTCTTCATCATTTAGGAGTTCAGCTTCATCAATTTTAAGCTGTTCTTCTTTCTGTGCTTGTGCTGCATTTGGTAGGTCAGGATTTCGAGGCACCTTGTACCCAATAGTTTTTCTGTAATATAGAATTTCTTTTTCCTGTAATTCAAATAAATGTGGAGGAAAAAACTGGAAATCCTGAACATTGGGTTGTTTCAGAGGTTGAAGAGCCTTTGGTGCTTTAGGTTCACTGATATGAAGAGCTTCCCTGAAATAGGCATCAACAGAATAGTTGACTTCTCTTTTTCTTTTAGGTGGTTTAATCCACTCTGTGAAAGCAATCTTTTGTTTTTCTCTATAATCTTCTCCTTCAAAGTTATTAACACTCAATTCTGTATCCATTGTAAAGTTTCTAAGTGAGTTTTCACCCATCTTGGAGAGTTTTTCATTCATCTCTGCAGTCTTCTTTGCACCTCTTTCCAAAATACCATCAGTATCTTCATCAGTAATCTCACTTTCCTTTGAAGCAAATACATGCATTGCCCCATGTCTGATCATTTGAAGTATTTCATCTTTGCCAATTTTGTTCAGATTCTGATCCACAAGTCTTCCTTGTTGAATGACTATTGAATCCAGTCTGAGTTTCATCTCCGCACGTTCCACTATTCTTTCTTCTACAGTGTTATCAGTTATAAAGCGGAACACTCTGACTGTCTTGGTTTGTCCAATTCTATGTGCTCGGTCCATAGCCTGGAGATCTACTTGGGGATTCCAATCTGAATCATACAAAATTACTACATCAGCAGTAGCAAGATTGATGCCAAGACCACCAGCATGTGTGCTTAACATGAACACAAACTTTGTGCTGTTTGGTTCATTGTATGCATTGATGGACTCTTGTCTCTCATCATGGGGTGTCTGCCCATCTAATCTGCAGTACTCATAATTTCTCCACATAGAATAATCTTCCAGAATATCCAACACCCTTGTCATTTGACTGAAGATTAGTACTCGTGAACCTTGTTCTTTTAATTTAGGGAGCAGCTTGTCTAATACCACCGTTTTGCCACTGTTGGTAACTAGATGCATATCTGTGGTATAAGGTGGACCAGGTTCAGCTCCATCAAGGAGATATGGATGATTATAGCATTTCCTCAACTGCATCAGGATGTTCAATAACCTCATTTTGTCCATCTTCCCTGCAGAGTTTAGTATATCCATATCCTTCATTAATATCCGAGTATACCATTCCCTCTGCATTTTGCTGAGACCCACATAGATTTTTACTTCCTTCTTTGGAGGCAAACTCTTTTCAACATCAGCTTTAATTCTTCGAAGGAGGAATGGGCGCAATACCATATGAAGCCTTTCAACTAGCTTTTGATCCCCAAGGCAATTATTTGTATCAAACCAGGAATCAAAGTCATCAGCAGAATTAAAGACATCTGGCAATAAAAAATTAAGAAGGGACCAGAGCTCATGCAAGTTGTTTTGAAGAGGTGTTCCAGTTAATAATAATCTATTTGTAGTCTTGAATTCCCTCAGTATTCAGATAACTTAGACTTTTCATTTTTGATCCTGTGAGCTTCATCTATAATTACCTCCAATTAAACTTTTTGAAAACAGACTTCTCTTTTATAAGCATTTCATAAGATGTTACACATACATCCCATTCTCCTGATAATAAAATGTCCCTGACCAAAGCAGCTCTTTGTTCTTTATCTCCTATCAAACAAACAGACCTAAGTGTTGGTACCCATCTCTTGAATTCACTCATCCAGTTGTGTAATGTAGATTTAGGAACCAAAACCATATGAGGACCAGGAATGTTTCTATAGTGTTTCATATACCCAAGAAGAGAAATTGTTTGAAGAGTCTTTCCCAGACCCATTTCATCTGCAAGGATACCATTGATGCCATACTCATACAAAGAAATGAGCCAATATAATCCTCGAACCTGATAACCTCTCAGTTTACCCCATTTTACATATGATGAGTCTTCAAATCGAGTGCAAACGTTGGTTGTTTTGGAGCTTTCTGTTCATAGGTCTTCATCTTCCTCTTGCTCTGTTCTACGGTGTCGGTAGTCGCCTACTGATCGCAAGTTCTGTTTCTCATCCTTTTTTATTTGTGGGCGCCCTGGTTTCATTTTTGAAGATGAGGTTGGAGTCTTCTGAGCAGCAGGCTGAATGAAATGTGCAAACAGCTCTGTTTGCTTTAATAAATTCTCAAACTTATTTGCTCGGTCAGTTCGCATTTTGTCTTCAGAAGTAGGATCTGGCTCCTGGATTTCTTTTTGCTTTCCAGGAGATGTATCATCAAATACTTCCTCCATCTCGGAGTCCGCGGTGTCTGCGCTGGCTGCGGAGGGGGCTGCCTGAGCCGCGACGCCTTCGGGGCCGCCTTGGTTGCCGCTGCTCACGCCGCTGGCGGCCGAAGCCTGGGCGGCTACGTCACCACCGGCTGGTGGAGGAGCGAGAGCCCACCGAAGGCCCCCTGCGCCGCCGTTCCTCGACGAGCCTGCGGCAGGCCCAGCAGCCTGGCCTCTCACGTTGGCCGATTCTTCTGCGGGGCTTGTTTGGCTCTTTTAAATGTGACCTTTGGTTAGAAAAGGTATTTATGAATAAATAAAAGGAAAATATCACTTGCAGGGTAATTATCAATTATAAATGCAAATAAATGATCATATGTAAGCAACATCCTTCATGCAAATTCTAAGAATCATTATTTAGGACAGCTGGGAATCACAATATATTGAATTTTTTAAAGGTATTTGAATTAGGTACTGGTTAACTGAGCATAAAAAAATCTGGAATTATTAGATGTTTATCTCAGTCCATCATATTTTACTGATACTGCCTTGGTCTTTCACTATCAAAAACTCGAAGAAATTTCTCCAAAAAGGCAACTTATAGTATGGGAGAGTATATTTGTAAATGATTTATCCAATATAGGGTTAACATCCAAAATATGTAAAGAACTCATGATTCAGCACCAAAAAATCAACCTGATTATAAAATGGGCAGAGTACCTGAACAGACATTTCTCCACAGAAGAAATGGCCAACAGGCATATGAAAAGATGCTCTACATTGCTAATCATCAGGAAAATACAAATCAAAACCACAAGGAGATATCACCTCATACCAGTTAGAATGGCCACTGTACAAGAGTCAAGAAATAACAAATGTTGATGAGGATGTGGAGAAATGGGAACCCTTCAATACTGTTGGTGGGAATGTAAATTGGTGCAACCAATATGGAAAACAGTATGGAAGTTCCTCAAAAACTAAAAATAGAAACACCATACAACCTAGTAACTCCACTTCTAGGAATTTACTGAAGAAAACAAAATCTCTTATTTAAAAAGAAATATACACCCCTATGTTTACTGTAACTGCACTAGTGGGGGTGAGGATTTAATAATGTGCATAACTGTTGAATACTTGAAAAGTGTTGTATACTTGAAAGTAATATAATATTGTATATTAACTATACTTCAATAAAAAATACATTGAAAAAAGAAAAAAATTCAAAGTTTCTCAAGGATTATTCCTAAATATTATATATTTATTGGAAAGTTTGTCAAAATAATCAATATAAGCATATAAAAGGGTGATTTACATGCTTATGAAAATGGAGAAGTAGTTTCCAGAATTTCTTCTTAGATTTGACATGGACAACCGCTAGGGTATGTACGCATGTGATTTCATGGAATAACTAGTAAATTATAAAAGAAGCAGCACATCTGTTAAATTCATGAGTAAACAGGGTATAGAAACTAAGCTTGAATATTTAATATAAATATATATTTTATATACATTTATAAAAATATGCTCTTAGACTGAGTAGCACAAAAACTGGATGCAAATCTATTGAAACTAAGGAGGTATGGAGTAGATTCACTGAAAAGAGGAATCAAATGCATACCTAATTTTTAACAACAATAAAATCTAGAATATTGACATTTAAAAAGAAGAAATCTAAGATCAGGAAAGAATATATTCATGTAAAAATCACTGTGACAAAATTTAAACACAGAGGTAATTACCATTTGGTTTTTACAGTAAAAAGTATCCATTTGGAGACTAAGATTTGAAAGATATGGGGTAAGGATTCAAAAGAACTAATATACTGCTATTTGAAATTAGAATAAAAGAGAACAGAAAAAATGTGGTGGAGATAATCATCAAATAAACACTTAAAAAAGTCTCCTGATCTGAGCAAAGACTTGAGATATGAGATCAAAAAAGGTCAGAGAATACCAGGCAAATTTAGTGAAAACAGACACCCTGCATATCCAGCAGAAAAGATGGGTTGTTTTCAAAGGATATAATGAGGTTGCGGTTCGGTTTTATTTTCCTGATCACTAAGGGTCAGAAATCAATAGAGCAACATCAGCAGCTTTGAAAGAAAAAAGATTAAGGCCTAAGAATTCTATACCCAGAGAAGCCATCATTCATTTGCAAGGGCAGGAGAAAGATACTCTCTGACATGCAAGGACATGAAAATTATATCACCTAAGTAGTCATCCTGAAAAAATTACTTGATTATATGTCCAGCTAATGGGAACATGAAGCAGAATAAATTTTTTGAGAAGGGAAATATATTTATAAAAATATTATTGTGAGCAATGAAACCAGAAAGAAGTAACAAAAAAACAATTATTGTTAATATAATAAAATAATGAGAATTAGTTAAATGGATTTCTAAGTGGACATTTGAGGGAAAAACACTGCTATTAATTTGTAAGAAAATAATTTCAATAAAATTAACAGGAAAGAAGCAGTAGAATGGTAGCAATTTTCAATTAACGGAAGTCAGTCAGTTTTAATTAATTACTGGACACTGGTTTTTCAAAATAACCAAGCATGTGTTTCCAAGACGAAAGCATTCAGAATCATCTGGACAAATTATTAAGCATATGAATCTCCAAGACTAACTCAGACCTTTGGAAATAGATTTTAGGTTTGGAGTCTGAGAATCAAAGCTATTAAAAACAGCTTGCCACAATATTGTTTTGTGTAGCTGGCATATTAAACTTTATACAGAGAGTTTAGCACAGCTCCCATTGTTGGGAGGCAGCCAATCAAATCTCCCCTAGGAGAACTGAATGAAGATCCTTACCCTATAATGTACCAATGCCTTTTCCTTTCCTTCCCTTTGAGCAATTGTTAAGAGTGGGGAAAAAAGAAAACTGTGATTGTCTATTGCATTTAAAAGTTCCCAGAAGATAACATATTAAAATAGGAGAAAAAACATATGAGGTCTTAAAAAGTTTTATGAAAATTCATAATTGTTTTCTGCTTCCTATTTAAAGTTTGACTGAGAGAAGATCGCTTTTTAAGGCCTCAGACATGGTCAGCAAACAAACTTAAAACGGACATCCCCACTGATCCCACAACCCACAATGGTGAATGAAATGAGGTAAGAAATGTGTGATTTCTGGTCAATCTTTTCTGCCCTGGGGAGATTATACAAGGGGATAGAGCACCTTCTTTTGAGGCTGTCACGTGGTCATGACTTCAGATTTGGCTAAGAGTTGGGTAAAAACTTCTGGTTTGCCCGAAGAACCCTGGGATTTACCTTTGCAGACACTTGAAGACAAGAAGTACATGTTGCTCAGGTAACAGATTATCAGTGCATTATTGAAATAGACAAAGCTGTATAATAAACAGAACCAAGAGTGCTCTATTTCTCACACAAGCAATCTGAGGAGGGTGCTATTTGCTGGCGGGCAGTCCTCCTCCACTTGGTGATACAAGCACTGGGATACTTTCCGTCTTGTGGCTCTGCCCTTAGAGCTCTGTCATGGTTAGCATCCAACCGGCAGAATGGGGGAGTGAGAATGTCCCCATTATTAGAACTGAAGACAATAGTTTGTACTAAAGAAACATAATTCCTTAAAACATAATTCTGGAAACATAATTCTTGGCTAGATAGCTTTCAACAAATAGCTGTCCCTATTATAAAATATTAAAAGTTCACATTGGACTCTGTCTCTTTCTACATCCTAAAAGTTGCATCTCATTATAAAGAGATTCTTTCTTTGAACAGAAAGAATCCAAGTTGATTCTAACTTTCTGAAAGGTGTCATGCCGATAAATATAGACTAAAAACGTAACAAAATTAACAGGAAAAAGATGAATGCTTGAACTGAAGAAATGCACAAAAAACACAAATTTACAAAAGAAGAAATGAAAATGGAAATAAATGAGAAAAATTATATTCAATTTCACTAAAACCACAAAATGAAATTGACTTCTTTTTTCAAACTGACATGATATTTAGTACTATCCAGTATCAATGAGGTTGTATTATCCATTGTTCGTATTTTTTTTTAAAGATAGCCAATTCGTTGCTTTGTTTTTCTTACTGATAAATAGCTAGAAATATGTATTACAGTCTTAAAGTAATATTCTTTTGACTCAGTAAATTCACTTCCAGCCATCTACCCTAAGGAAATTAACAGACATGTGGAAAATGATTTATGAATAAGGACATTCATTGCAGCATTATTTATAATAACGAAAAACTGGTGCAAAATTCCAGCTCTAGTAGAATAACTAAATGAATTATGTTACAGCCATACGGTGAGCTCTCATTTAGTTAATCAGTGATATATTTCAAAGAAGTTATATATGGAAAAATGTTCACAATATAATATTAACTGAGAAAGATAACCTATTGTATATGTGTATATATATACATATACATATACATATATATGATATGACATTAAGAATGTCAGTTTGGTGAATAGAAAAGTAAAAACAAAAACAAATAATCCAAATTAACACATGGAAAAGAAAAAGTCTAGTAAGATTTATGCTAAAATATAAATAGCAGTTTTTCTTTTTTAGGTTTCAATATTATGAGTTGTAAGTCTTTTCTCTTTTATGTTCTTTTACATTTCCCAGCATTTCTATAGCTAACGTATGTTATTTCATCATTTAAAACAGTCTGTTAAGGAATAAAATGTAACATTTCATAGAGTTTAGAATAAACTTTAGATGTTCTGTACTCTGAACTTGTACTTAATGCAATGATCATCTCCATCGTAAATCAAATCACTATGGACCTGTACTAGTCACCAAAAGGGTCTCTTTAAAATTTGATCATTAGTTCTGTATATAAAAGAGCAGTTAGGAAACCAGTAGACAGAACCAGAGCACTAGTAATTTATTTTCATTTATTTAAAGTCTATTCTTTTGTTTTTTAGTTCAGTTCTTCCAAATGATTGTATTTTTCCTTACCAAAGAAATATTTGAGTAAAAAATGAATATAACAAATCGTTTATAATTAACATTTTAATTAGTAGTTTGGATACCTGTAAACAGATTTAAGCTTTCTCTTTCTCTCTCTGCTAAATGAACATTGTAGTACCTATATGACAGGAGCATCTTCTAACTTTTGGAGATGTCAGCTTTTAAAAAAAAATTCTATATAGGCATTCGGAAGATGCTTTTAGATAACTCTATTCTATTTGTTTTGAAAAACTGCCTCTAAAGTAATCTATTATAAAGTATGCAGTCTCCAAAAGCCATAGCTCGTTGCCTAGCAGCACACTTGGTTATGTCATATAATAAAAGCAATATGATAAAATGCTATTTTTCAGGTATTAATTTTTAAACACTTTTCTAACTAAAATAATGTATTTTATGGATGGGAATTTTTGAGAGATGGGTCTTGTAAAAACAAAATAAGAGATGGTAAATACCACCTAATTGAGAGTCATTTTCTTAATGACACAATATTAAAATTCAAGCCCAACTGTAAGGAAGTGAAAACAAAACTCGTAGCCAGGCCCCCAGGCTCTACGCTCTACTCCCAGAAGCACGGCCCTGCATTAAGAGCCTGCAGTAAGAGGATGAAATTGCATGTCTGTGAAGGGAACTTAATGGCATTATGACCTTTACTGAACACACAGAGTGCCTTAAATGCAACAGAAACTATCTAACTTTGTGGAAGTTATTTTTTAATGTCAAAATTGTTACAGCAGGAAAATTTTAAAAGCTAAATTTGAATCCTATCATGAAAATCTGAACAATCACCTTTTGTGTGTGTGTATTTCACTCATTGTTCTTTTTCTTTACATTTCAAAAAGTTACTTGAAAAATCTCACCTCCTGCTTTTTTGCTTAAACATTTTCCTGATGCTCACTGATCAGGACCACCGAGATCTTTTATTTCTTGCTGGCCTTCTTTCAAAATTTCATCTGCTTTTTCTATTTTCCACAAACCTCAACTTCTTTTTTCCATTGTCTTTTTGTGCCCCTGTGTGTGTGTGTGTGTGTGTGTGTGTGTCTGGTGGTGGTGGTGGTGGTGGAGCATGGTGGGAGAGATCATACCAGTGAGGAGACTGTCTCATATGAAAATACACTTAACTAGTAATTTAAAGATATGGTCTTCCTGTCAAGTGTGTTTGAGGGCTTAGAATTTAAACTGAGGCTTTTGTTCAGAATTTTTCATTTTTATCTAATGTCTCTTCCTTTAAACTTTGCAGTTTTTCACACATTTCTGTCCATTATGCTTGCATATTCCAAGCTGTAGTTATTATCGGTAAGGGGTGGGAATGGTAGGCAAGGCAAATGCCTGACCATCAGTCATTTTAATGCTTCATTCACTGGCAGACTTGCCTTTAGTTTGATGTTTCAGCTGCTATTAGGAAAGCTTATTTTTATTAAAGTCTCTACCCTTCCTTTCTGTCTAACAAAGAGTTGGCTATGCATTCACCAAAGGATTTCAACACAAGAAGACTATGTGTTTCAGCCCCTTATTCTAGGGAGGCCATATAGCTAATGCAGTCCACTGGTAGGAGGGTGGAGGTGTGGTGTTTCACCTGCAGACTGGGCACAGTAGCAATCCTTGGGTTAACTCAGGGACATTTTAGTCGAAGTGTTGAGGATGGTGAGGAGTATCCAAGCAGGTGGACTGGTGACCATGGGAAAGCAAGGCACCAGGAAAACTGCCAATCAAAAATATCCACATTTTATTTTGACTGTGTGAGATCTAACTTTTATTGTGTTATGTTCTTATGATTTGGATAACTTTTTTTGTCATAGCAGCCAGTGTTACTCATGCTACTATAAGCCTGTTCACTTTGCCTCCACATAACTGATTCAATATGATGTGTAGGCCTGCACACTGTAACCTGCAGTTCATCTATGCTGAAATATTTCAACAGGCCTACCTACCACTCTTCCATAATATCTCATTCTTAAATCCTTCCCCCATGATCCTCTTATTATATAAATTGTTTGTATCTTTCCTGAGGAGATACAGTTTCACATTAGTAAGAATTTTTAAAGAATTCAGCATTGAGATACCACAGAGATCCCTAACTAGGTGTGTGTGTGGAGGGGGAAGGGTGGCAAGAAGACCACTGATTATTTGAGGAGACAGTATTTAGGAAGGTTCAAGGGCATCAAAAAGCCAGGTGTCACTGGTATATGTTCTGTACTCCTCTACATGACAAAATGATGCATTTCCCCCAATCATTTTTAGTATGATATGATGCACATAATATAAAACCTACCTTCTTAGCCATTTTTGTTTTTTATTTTCGAACTTCTGTCTTAGTGTCTCCCATGCCTAATTTAACAAGCAGGTTTAAGGAACACGGTGTAGTCACTGGCATGGGGAAAGTGGGAAGCCTCAGATCCTCCACTTCCTCTCCAGCTCTCATGTCCATGGTTATGAATTCCTAGCTTTACTTTAGGACACTTTCCCTAGTTATGCCAACCTTCAAAGAAGGGTAACTTCTTAGGTTTCAATGTCACCGACATGCTAAGTGTGACTAAAAATCATAGGCATTACTTTATCAAGGAGAGGGATGCTGGAGCAAGGTAACAGTGCTCCAAGAGTACTTAAAAGGGCCAGAAAGTGTCAATAATGTAAGGATCTCAGTCAAATATTTTGTGTTATATGGTTTTAAAAGTCAATTTGCTCTTCTTAACGAGTTTTCAACATCTCTGCTTTTTCCAGATTCACCTTTTGCCAACATTTTAATTCAAACTTACTCAAACACACACATCCTGACTGTTTATAAATGTGCCATTCAGTGATGCTTAATAATTCATAATGTTGTGCAACTGTCACCACCACCCATCT
Organism: Manis javanica; assembly: GCF_040802235.1. Lineage (NCBI taxonomy): Eukaryota > Metazoa > Chordata > Mammalia > Pholidota > Manidae > Manis > Manis javanica. The sequence goes on from NC_133160.1 coordinate 144,913,286, forward strand.
TCAAACTCCTTTTATCTTGTAAAACTGAAACTCTGTCCCCATTGAACACTAACTTTTCATTCTCTCCCCTCAGCCCCTGGCAATCACCATTCGACTCTCTGTCTCTATGGTTTTGACTACTCTAAGTTTTAAATCTTATTCCAATTCCTTTACTTCTTTGTATTTTCTTTTACTATCTGCTACCTTCCCCAATCCACCCTCTTTGAATGCTTTAGCATAGGACTTACTGTCTCAAGGAAGAAAAGCACGAATATTTTTTTAAAAGGTTGGGAGTGGAAAGAATGGGGAGACATTGAAAGAATTCCAGGCAAAGACAACAAACTTTGGGGAAGACATGGTAAAAATGATGACTTTAGAGTAACACTTCCTGTCCTTTGATTTGTAAAGATTTTGGGTCTGGGAGTCAGGAAAGAGTTGGAGGCGAAACAAGGAGAACTTTGTAAATCCTGTAGGATTTTTGGATTTAAGAGCAGAGAAGAGGGACTCTGAGAATACATGCTTCCGTGACATACTTAGGCAGCAGGATTTTAGAATCTTCAGAGAACTCTCAGAAAGGCCAAAAGCATCAAAAGAAGTATGCCCTCAAGAGTGACAGGAATGTTGTGAGACACGGTGTCTGGGCAGCTACATGGCATGTTCTGTACATGGCCAACCAACTCCTGTTGTTTAAGAACACCAGGGAAGTGAGCCTGGGAAAGGGCTGCATACAACACCCTAAAATTTTACGAAAGCAGAAAAATGTTACTTGTTGGCCAGATTGATTAAAGACCTAAAAAGCTGCAACTAACAGAAAACTGAGATACGGCCACACAAGAAGATTTAACTCTTAACCAGTGCCCTCACTGACAGATTACATTGAATGAACATAATAAATTGAATTGAAAAATTCAGTTCCATCTCCATCTCATGAATTGCCCCCCATATATGAAGGCTCCAGATTTTAGAAACAACTTCAAGGAAAGGAAACACCAAGAAGAATGCAATTAATTTCTGTCAAATCATGAAACAGGGCTTCATATTAGGAGTTAAATTCAGAGCTAAAAAAGGCATTTATACTTATTGTCCTCCTGAGTATCATGTGGAGAATTATACTGTTGTAATAAGTATGCTGACAGAGATCCACCTTCTCCAACCTTACTTCTTGGTTTACTTTGGAGCTTTAAGGCTGCTTAGGGTCAAGTCTGACCTTTGTCTTTTTGGAAGTTTGCTGTGGTGTCGTTTCTTAAGCAAATAAAGCATTAAGCATCATATACCTTCATTCTCCCAGATCAGTTATAATGCATCAAGCATTTACTCTGAACTGTTAACACTAATTGCAGTCTCATAAGTCTTCCTGTCTTACTAATTGTCAAAAATAGTTCTTGGGTGACTATGAAGAGCCATAAAGGTAATTATGCCATTTGGAGCTAGTGGAAGCTCAAGAGTGTAAATATCTGGGGGAGAGATTTTAAAGTCAGAAATGCCATGAGAGTTTCGTCACAAATTTCCCCTGCCCAAAGGATCTACTATTGAGGTATGGTTGGAGAAAGCCAGCAGTTTGAATGCATTTGATAAAGCTCCCTTGATAAACTCACTGTTCCTTACTCGTGGTTATAAATACTATATCTAATGTGTTCATAATGCATTTGGAGGGGCTGTCAATTCAGTCAATGGATATTTATCTTGAATCTCCTCCATGTTAGATACTTTGCTAGGGCTTAAAATATAAAAATGCAGAGAGTATACAAAGTCCTTGCTGTCGTGAGGCTTATCAAGTAGTGTGGAGAGAACAAAAATGAAAGAAAGAACTGTTAAGAAGCAATAGTGTTATTACAAAAAGTAGAGAAGGGCAAGGTAAAAACAAGTGGTGAAGAGCTAGGATGGTCAGGAAAAGTACCTTGGTGAACCAGCACTTCATTGATTGATGTTTGTAGGAAACTGGGAACCAAGCCACATAAATATCCTGGGAAAATCATTCTAGGAAGAAAATGTAGTAAAAGTAAAATCTTAGACATGGTAAGGTGCCTAAGCATGTTGGTAGGATGGCAATAATACCAGAGACTGCAGCTGAATTGTTGAGAAGAAGACCAGCAGCAATGAGGTCACAGTGGTAAGGGGGCTGGATCACATACAGCAGTTAAAGAGACAGGCTTTTATCATGAGTGAGATGGGAAGCCACTGGAGAATTTTAAGCAGGGGAAGAGCATTAATCTGATTTACATTCTTTGATAGTATTATTTGTGGCCAAAAGGAGGCAAAGACAGAATGAGGGATACTGGTTAGTAGGCTACTTCAACAAACCAGGGAAGAAATGATATTGTTTTAGCCCAGGGTGGTAGTAGTGGAAGTCATAAGAAGTGTTCTGTTCTGTATTTTGTTTTAAGGTAAAGCTAACAGAATTTGCTGATATACTAGAGATGAACTGTGATTACAAGAGAATTTTGTCTAGAGCACTAGATAAATGAAGTTGCCATTTACTGGGATGGGGAAGACCGAAGAAGGAGTAGTTTGTAGCAAAGACAGAATTTTTTGGAGCATATGAAAAATTTGAGACTTGTAATCTCAACTATTATATAATAAAGATAAGAGGTTGAACAGGACGCGGAAGTTCAGGAGAGAGATCTTAGTTGGAGATTCAAATTTTTATACTTCTAAGCATGACATTGATCATTAAAGTTGTGGAACTGTAAGATCACCTAAGAATCTAGTGTTGATGGAGATGTCTAAAGAATAATCCCGAATCTAGTATTTAGAGTCAGAATAGTGATGAGGATACATTTAAATAAAATAAGCAGCAACAGCCAGTGAAATAAAGAAAAAAAATGATAAAGGAGTATTGTGTCCCAGAAATCAACTGCAAAAAAGCATTTAAGAAATATGTGGGTGATTAAATAGATTAAGGAAGAAGTGGATTAAAAATTGCCAATTGGATTTAGCCAATGAGGATGACATCACTTGATAACAGCAACTCTAAGAGTTGGAGATAAAAATCTACATTGGTCTAGATTCAAGAGAAAATGATAAGAACTGGAAAAATTTTATTATGAAAGGGAACAGAGGATTTGAAAAGCAGATGAAGGGGAATGAAGGATAAAGGAGTTTCATTTTTAAGATGTCCTATAATTAATGTATGTATATTAAATAAATAATATGCATTTAATATATTTAGCACTATACAAATATATACTAAAATTTAATAGATTAATCAGGTTAAAGAGGAGAAGTATTATCCAAGATCCACGAGTGACCTTGAATAGGAGAAGTTCTGGACGAGTTGGCAAGTTGGTTTAGGTAGGAGAATAAAAGTGCCAAAAAGGATGGAAGAAAGAGAAAATCTGGGCACAGATGCAAGTAGGCTGCTGGATTTGGTGGTGGGAGGATGGGGCAGCTCTCTACTGAGGGCTTCATCTCCTCAATGAAATAAAAAAATGATCATCAGGTGGAAGTTAGAACAAAGGAAGGGCTGTTGGAAGTTGAGAACAGACAGGGTGTGAAAAACTCACCTGCATAAGCAGGAGAAAGTACTGGTCAGAGAAATGCACTGGGCCACCACTGAGACTGACACCTCATTTGGCATTGATTTCACAAATATAAAGAGATACGGTGTCACACGATGTTTGAATTCTTTTTAAATTTTTCCCCTTGAGATCTGCTCAGCTGCTCAGTTCCATTAACGAGCAAGCAGAGAGGTAGACAAACCAGCAAGTCAGTACGTCTGAGGCAGGGAAGGCAAGGAGCTGGAGCAAGTATTCCGGCAGCCTAAATTGCTGTGAAAATAGATTCTTCATGTTCAATTTATTTCTCACACACTTATCAGGTAGGTGGGTGTCTTTCTGTGAGTCATGAACCTATCTTTTTTTTTTTCTTTTTGCCAGTTACAAGTCTTTCTTTAGTACCCACGGGGTACACAGTACCATATAAGAAGAGGTTTTCAGTGCATGTAACAAATACACGTGTAGAAAACATAAATACATATAGTGAAATACAGTTTAAAAATAAGTTGTTCAGGAAAAAGCATATGATAGTTGGCAGTTTGCTGATAAATAAATTTTGGGAAAACTGCTGGAGGTCTTGAATTTTGTGAGGTGTAAAGAGGAAAGAAGGCAAATTGGGGAGAGCAAAAAGAATATTTAAAAAGGTAACTGGGATGGTCTTGACGTATATAGAAACGGATTATAGAAGCAAGAGTGTGGGGCTGAGAAATCAGAGAAAAGGGCAGACTCTGGGCCAGCTAAGTTCTCTTTGCTCTTCAAGCACGCTGATGGAAGAGTATTCCTCGGCAGGCTATATGGAAAGTTCTAAAGTGACTGAATAGTTCAGCAAGGTTCTGGTGAAGCAGTTGAAACCCAACTGCTTGACTTGAAGGTTTCTCTTGAAAGCATAGAAAAAGGAGGCCAATTTTTAAAAAACATTCTCGTAGCATACATCAAGTCCACTTACGTTCCATTGAAGAGAACTAATCTTATGACCACACCTACTTTGAGCATTCCCAGGGGAAGTAATTCCTGGCTGGATACCTGCCTTTCAGCTGCACATTTATTACTTTGGAAGGGTAGAATAAGTGTCGGTGGACTTCTAGTTGCCTTTGCCATGCCTATTATAATAATGATGTGTATGGAATTTAACTAGGTAAGGAAGGACATTGGACTATGAACAGAGTTAAATGCTTTGGAGAACCTGATGCTGGTAGGAGAATTGTTGAAACTAGACTACTCGAAGTAATGGCCCAGAAAGATAGAAGATGAAGGCTAGTAAGTGGATACTTTAAAGGGTGAGGAAAATTAACTGCTTGACTACCAATCTGTGTGACTCACAAAGCCAGTGTTAGATAAACCTAGGGTAACTTGAGGTAGGGCCTGGACCTGGGACAGCATCATGATTAACTTTTCCTGCGTATGATGAGAGATGCTGAGATATGGGCAGTATAGTAAGCACAAGAGGGACCCCATATTAAGGCTAATATTCCATTTTAAAAAGCAGAGATCTGAGAAGTAAGATTGCTAACATATCCTTTGGTAATCAGACAATAACCCACGCAATCTTAAGGCAGGGCAAGCAGTCTTAACTGATGTGTCCCCACTGCTTGAGGGTAACACTATCTTGGAGAAGAACAGGATCAATAAATCCCTTGTGTTAAGTTTACCTTACAGAATTACCTAGAGGACTGACTGTGGATGAGGACATCTTCACTACAGAGAGATATCATGAGACCACAAGTCAAACCTATGCCCAATAAACCCCCTCTGCCCTTTCCCCCTTCCTGAAAGCCTTAAAAAGACAGAATCCCCACCCTTTTAGCATACCTCCTCTCTGAGGACTTTTCTTTCTTTAAGTGTATACTTTTAAATAAAGCCTTCTCACTGTTCACATTATTGCATTTTGTCTCTTTGCTATTTCATTCTATTTCCAAGTCTTCACTCTGTCTCTGCTGCTTTATTCCTGATAAGTAGGGAGGGGCAGCTGAGAGCTCAGATTTGGGCCTGCAAGTTCCTGTCATCTAGGTGACCTGGACAGAACTGCAGCTGTGTGATCTGCTCTTAGTAGCCTGCCTGAAAATCTCCTTTTTTAGGAAAGTTCTCAGAACATAATCTCACTTCATCCCACACTCCACAGCTCCCCACAAATCCTGGGGTGGTAGGGACTAGTCCCCACACCATGCAGATCCAAGCAGACACAGGACACCAGGTGAGCCTGGCTTTAAGAGTTGGCAAGGGAATCTGCTCTAGGCTAAGAACTTTCCCTCTTTCCCTCTGCACTGTCCTGTTCTCTGCTGCTTGCAGGGCAGCTGCCATTCCCTGCTGCTCTGGCTCTAATGAATTGTTTCTTTACTTACACTTGTCTGACCTGCTTGAAAATTCTTTCTTGTTCAACGTCAAGAACCCTCCCTGTTCCAGCTTGAGGTCTCACCTGGCGCGCAGGGAGACACTCCCACACACAGCTGCTTGCCAACACAATGAACATAAAAGAAGTTACCAGTTTTGGTCCTAATTCTTCCACTGATAGTATGTGCTCTAGAACAAACTTTTTTTCCCTGACTTTAATTTTCTCTTGTAACAGAAATGCTAAAAGACCCCATTGCATTATTGGAAAATTGAGAGCATATAAATGATATGGACTATGAAATTTGTACTTTCTAATTGTTTAGTTGTTCATATTTCTAGCTGAATGTCAGGATGCTGATAACTCCCATGATTTTGGGATACTTGTAAGCACTAGGGTGAAATTAGTGTTGCTTCTGGCTTGTCATGTATCCCTCCTGACCTGCAAAAGAAAACAAAATGACTTTTCCAAAAAAACAATATTCTGACTCATTTTATCTACTTATTTAATACAGTAAATGGAGATTGTAGGTTGGGGTAGGATAGAATTACTGTTACAATGCAAAACTCTGTGTGCTTTCTTTGAAAGAGGAATGCATTTGTGAGGTCTGGGTTCTTTTCTTGGTTCTACTACACCATTAGTATGTGCAAATAAAGGTTAACATATTTTGTTACAATAAAACATCTTCTCTCTATATGTCTCAAAATAAAACTGGTAAGCATATTCTAAATTAGAATTAATATTTTTTCCAGCTGATGATGTATAGGAAAAGATGAACCTAAATTTGAGTTACAGTAAGAAATACAACTACCAAATATGCAATTATTGTCCTCTCCGCTTAGGGGAGGAAAGAAAGTCAATGAAAGGTATTTGAAATTTCTCTTTCCCTTTCCTTCTTCTCCATTTTCCCCATTTTCTCCATTTTTGTTCCCCTCTGACAATAGAAAAACAAAAACAGAAACAAAACTCCTGGAGAATATTGAAACATTGAGAAGCTATCAGGATTTCTACTATAAAAGAGAGGAAGGAGAATTTAGGGCAGAAGAAAATGAAATTTGCAGAGGAATAGTGAAGAGAAAGGGATTTAAGAGCATGAGGACTTGCCTGATTATTGAAAGATTTTAGAAGGGTTTTAGAAGATCTGAGAGATTTCGAGAATGTATGTGTTGGTGGCCTGCTGTCTTAGTCTGGGCTGCTATCACAAAGCACCGTAAACTAGGCGGCTCATACAAAATGTATTTCTCATAGCTTGGGAAGTCGGAAGTTCCAGATGAGGGTGTTCAAGCTCTGGAGACAGCCCTCCTCAGGACTGTAAACTGCCTGCCTCTCGTTGCATCCTCCCATGATGGAGGGTAGAGATAGGAGGCAAAATCCAATGTGACTTCGTTAGGGTACTAATCCCATTCATGAATGGGTTCCAACCTAATTACTTTATCCCAAGGACTCAATGCCTAATGCTATTACACTGGGGGTAGGATTTCAACATATGAATTTTGGGGGGGGGGCACAATCATTCAGTGTCCTGTATGTCACAAAAGTATTATAATGATGTTGAAATGAAAGAAGTGGCAGTAGAAATTGAGAATGATGAGCAAATGGTGATATTTAGGAGAGAGAATTAGTCTGGAGGTCCATCATGCAGGTCTGATTAGATGCAGGGAAGAGGGTATCTCTTTCCTCTGTGTGAGATCTCTCCCCAGCCAAAGTTTTCCCCTCTTCACCTTCATACTCTTTTCTCAGGTCTTCATATCTCCACTTAATCATCACTTCCTCGGGAAATCCTTCTCAGATGACGTGGTCTTAAATGCTGTCACAGATTTCCTTTGATGTCTTTTTCAGGAGTAGCCATTAACCTTATTTCATTAAAATACACGTCTCCCATTAGACTATAAGCTGTCTGAGTACAGGGACTGTTTTCATTCTGCCAGTGCCTCACTGCTTGGTGGACAGTGCAATTCTGTAAAAATGTATTCAGGAAATTACTGATTAAGAAGTCTCAAGAATATCTTGGTGTGTTCTTTGTAAGGTATTGGTATGGAAACTACTTGGAGAGTGTTGTCATTCACTAGGACAGAGCAGGACCAATACAGGAGGTGGGACAGTGCTTACATTCACTATTATTGGTTTTGAGTTTAGGATGCCTATGGGTCGTGTAAGTGGATATGTTGAGTCAGCTCTCAGGGATTGTGGAGCTTGTGCTTTAACTGTCAAGATAAAGCGTTTTAACTTCATTCAGTTAGAAGAGGATATAGAAAAAAAAGGCTGAAAAAGTGTGAGTGGATGGAGAGGACAGTCAGAAGAGGATATGTTCACAGAAGCAAAACTGACAAAGTGGACAGAAAACTTCACTGACACTCCTTCACTGTAGGGAATGAGCTGGAGACAAGGCCATCTGGGTGTTTCAGCATCTCAACACCTTGTCTACTACTTAGCAGCATAGCAGTGTTAATGCTCAGTCAGAGGTTCCAACACATGGAGAAATTACTACTCTTATTTTTATTCATACTTATGAGCACCTGTACCTTATAATTTTGCCATGTGTTGGTGGCCTGCTGTCTTAGTCTGGGCTGCTATTACAAAGCAACGTAAACTAGGTGGCTCATACAAAATGTATTTCTCATAGTTTGGGGGATTGGAAGTTCAAGATGAGGGTGTTTGAGCTCTGGAGACAGCCCTCCTCCAGATTGCAAACTGCCTGCCTCTCGTTGCATCCTCCCATGATGGAGGGCAGAGATAGGAGGCAAAATCCCATGCGACTTTGATAAGGGTACTAATCCCATTCATGAACGGGTTCCAACCTAATTACCTCATCTAGTCTCAGTTACTTCCCAAAGACTCAACACCTAATGCTATTACACTGGTGGTAGGATGAGAAATAGCCAGAGGACCTTAGTGGCCAATCATTTAAATGTATGTTTGAGCCAAATGAAACCTTGAGAAATCCAGACTCTACAAAATGTTACCTTAGAATATTTTTGCATACATTATCAAAAGAAGAGGCTTTCAGCTAATTTGTATAATTTATCAGTGCAATACAATGCTATGTTAGGTTGAAAACCAGTGATTCTTTTTCCTCTATCAGGAACTTATAAATGACAAAGTTGTGATTTAGATAACACATTTTTAAAACTGATGTAGCTAACCTTTTTGTTAAAGTATTGAGAACTATATCTCACATTTTTTTAAATTGGATGTCATTGGCATGTAATATTGTATAAATACAAAATGTTTTCTCTCTTGTTAAACTAACTAAAAAATGTTTCTTTGCTATTGTCTAAGCAAAATTTTATTTCTCATACAGCATTTTAGATGTTAATCAGAGACAAAGCTGTATCTGGCCAGAAAGGGCTATGCTTTAGAAACTAACATTTACACTGCACTTTTTGCTGGAAAAGCCATTTAAGAACATAAATTAATCTTTACAAGCCTGCTGAGTAGTAGTTAATGAGAGGAAGGGTGATCATTAGTCCCATATTACAGATGAGTAAAACTACACTGTAAGCTTAGTGACCAAATTAAAATTATTACTCATGTGGCAAATCATTTATGACTATCCCCATCTGATATTTCATGCTTCAAGTTTTTTTAATGCATAATCATCTCTTGGATGAATAGCTGCATTGCTCTTAGGTCTTTAAGAGAAAAAATACTTAAGTAATAAGACAAGGCACATGGAGTTTGGTCAATACACAGTGGAATATCATTACCCTCTGTTGCATACACAGTGGGAAAGAAAACTTATACATCACCGACATATTTCATTGCTTTCCATACAAGCATCATAGTCAATTAAGCAGAGAGCTCTCTGTCAACAAACTTGACATGTTCACCTAGGGACTGTCACAACCTCCCCTCAAATCAATATTCAAGTTATGATGGACAGACAGCTTCACAGATGAGTGTCCCTTGATTTTTAGCTACTTTTGCTGCAAAATTCTCAAAGCATGAAAAAACAAACTTAATTAAGCTTAAGGGATATGGTTGCATAATATAAATCCGGAGCAAACAAAGTCATGGAGCATTAAAGAACAGCTTAATGAAAGTCTGATCAACAGGAAAAAAAATGAAGAGCTGCTTCAACTGATTCAATCAAGTTGGTTCTTGGTGATTTAGGAAGGCAAATGTTCACTTGTAAGAGGTTATTTTTGAGAAGTAATTTCCTAGACTCTTTAAACTGATGCATATCTTGAGAATTTCTATACTTTCTAATATATTTGACAAATTGCTGATAGTTTCTCCTTTCTTCTTTGATCTATAAAATGATTCATAACAGGCTCCAGAAATGGAACAAAAACATTTTAAAACTTTAGTGGAAAAACACAAAGGCATGAGTTATCAGAAAGCATCAATGCCCAGCCTCAGAAGTTTTGACAGATGTCATCCTCTGGGGACAACTTTTCTTATGTGGGAAGGTATTTCTTCTGATAGAGTTGGGTTCATCGAACCCCCTCCTTTCTGATCCTTCATTCTAGGGGCACTCTGAATTTTCCTTTTAGACTCTAATCCTCTTGGGAATGTCACATTATCCACTTCTTTGGGTGAAGATTAATGGCAAAGGTTAAGACATCCATGAATTAATTTAAATTACAAATGATATCATTAACTTACAACTTACTGCAAGTTGACACAGGAGTCAGCTGGAAAACCTCTTCAAAAGGGCACGTGGCAAGGAAATATTACTGGGAGAGAGGAAGGACTGGGGAAGTAAACCGTGCCATAGATTGTCCAAGGATGCCTTTTTATTTTCTGTTTAGAAATGGTGATGTCTCTAGTTTTAGATTATAGAGCTGTCTTTATGGAAAAAAAATTAAAGAGAATGATTGGGTAGCATAGAGATCCATTTCTACAACTGAACACAGTTCTATCTGCAAGAAAAATGTAAATAATAAACAATGAAATTGTTCACATGCAACTACAAATAATCACTTTTTCTCATTTGAATGACTTCAGTTTCTAGAGGGGAAATAGAGAACAGACAATAACCTTTAACATTAACATATAAATTGTAAAAAATATACCAACAAAACTGGAAAAATCCTGAAAAAAATATTCAGATGTTCAGCAATTTCAGTTCCTCTAATATAATACAAAGCTAATAAGTTAAAAGAAAAAAAGAAGAAAGCAATGAGATGTTTAAACAATGTTACAAATGTTCATGCTGAATGGCATGCATTTATCCTCACTCCCTTGTTTTCCACTCAGATAGAACTCTGTGAAGTTTGATTATAATTTTCCAGCCTCAGTTACATACAGACAATTGAAGGAAAAAGCATAGTAAGGATTGTGATTTTAAGGGCATTTTAATTAAGACTTTACATTACCAAAAAAGCTTAAACCCTTCCCCCATGTATATATATTTTTCTATTATTCTTTCCTCTTCTTCCTTTTTTTTCTTCATTGAGTCAATAAACAGTGTATGCATGTAATATACCAGGCACAGTGCTGGGCACTGAAGCATCAAAGTTGCAGGCCAGGGAAATTTCATAGATTATAATTTAGGCAGACTTCTATTTTTGAAAGACTAGAACAAATCTTTTTGGTAGTTTGCATTTTCATTTATTACTACCTTTGGGTATTTTAACAAGTTACTCAATACTTTCGATGCTTTACTTTTTCTTCCACAAAAGAACAAAGAAGAGTAAATTCTTTGTTTGGTATGTAATAGATATATAACACAGATAATGTCATTTAGTATCAAAGGCAAAAATTTCAGCCATTCTGAAAATGTACCTACAAACTCAGTTTACAGCCAAGGGTTTTACACACCCAAATTCTACTATTTTTTTTCTATCTCCAGTTTATTTCTGGGCTCTTTCCTCTTTGTAAGGGGTTTCAATAAAAGACACTATGCAACTCAAAGATAAGTAAGAAGATCAAGCAGAAGTGGTGTTTCAGAGTGTCTAGACAACTCAACTTATTTTGTACCAGCTGATGAATTCACTATATAAGTTCTCAAATTCTCTATTTTCTATTGTCTTTAGAAACAACCTGTATATTTAGAGTTTCTAGCTTTCATGCAAATGTTAGTTCTTTATTCCAATTCTGACTTTTCTCATTTTACTTAGAAAAGAAAGTAGAACAAATACATTCACTTCCACCATAAAAATATTGATTTGGATTCTTTATGACACATATATAGTTACTTTTAGAATTATTACATTCACTCACAAATTCCTACAAGCAAATTTTCCTACCTTTGTAGAAACACTGCCAGCTATCCACAATGTCACTCAGAGCTGCAATTGTAATTATGGCTAAAAAATTCATGGCTTCAAACCAGTTAGATATGTTTGAAGATAAACATAAACATAAATGTGGCACAGTATTAGCACAATGTCCTGTCTCCTGAGTGTCACCAAACATCTGTGTTGGAAAGACAGAAGCAAATGCACAAGCAGGCTCTGGTTTCTCCATCTGTGCACGTGCGTTCTGTGATGACACACTAGGGCATATGTGAACAAATAATGAGAGAACGTTGTCATCAGCACAACTCATACCCAAATCTCATGTGATTCCTGTTGGTAGTTTTGTTGTCAGTTGTGCCTCTGTGGTCCAGCTCTGTGGTCCTGAACAGAAAACAAACTCAAATCAGTGTTAAAAGAAATAATGTTAATTTATTTCCTGATATTTGAATGAAAGTTCTCAGGGTGTTTATAGATACAATTACCCGATAGTGAATGATTGATGTCAATTACATTTGTAATGGAGCCCACTTCTTTCTTATTCTAGTTGCATAGCACACTGCCTCCAGATACCTTCCCCCATTGGTACTGTTTAGTATCCCATGGACTCCAGTTACACAAAGCTTTGGTCTTAGGCACTCCACAAATATGTACTGATTGTGTGATGGGGAGAATGAGTGTATTCACCAAGTCACTGTCTTGGGGCTGGGGTGAATCAACTTGAGCATAATGCTCTTATGGTCAGTTAAAGTAAACATTTATTAATCAATCTGCATTTATGATGTGGTAAACTGTGCCAAGTGCTGGGATATAAAGAGGAGCAAGAATCAACAAGACTTCTTGCCTTGTGACCCCAAGGATCTTGTGGGAAATAAAAACTATTATATGATTAAAAACTACAACTTTGAGGAAGGGCTGAGAAATGAGCAGTGTTCAGACTAGTTAACGGGCAAAGAAGAGAAGGAACATGAGTTTGTGCTGAGGAGTCAGCCCTCCCTAAGGGGCCTGGGATGAAGAGTTTGGAGAAGGATTTCAGGACTGCAGTTGAGAGACTGAACCAGAAGTATGACTCAACATGAGACTGGGGAAACAGTTAGGGACCCAGCTATGTACAATATTTTGTTGTGGGCAGTAGGAAACCATGAAGGACACTCACTGTGGCTGCAACATAGAAAGAACAGAATGGATGAGAAGGAGTCAGTATGAATGAAGATGAACAAGTACCCAATAAGAAATTTGGCCCCACCCAAACAGAGGTCTGACCTTTGTTCCTAGCTCATGTCAGGCAACCTCTAAGCCCTTAGCATTTCCTGAGTGATAGGAGTGCCTTTGTTATTTGCAGTGGCCTCCAGGGACAACAGTTTATGCTAATGGTATGACCCATGATGGGCTCCTTAGGCTGCAGAGTATCAGGCTGACCTAGGGTAAGGTTGAGTCCAACCACATGGGCAATTAATCAATGAATTGTGCCTACATAATAAAGACCCAATATAAACTCTGGACCCCACAACTCCAGGGAGCTTCCGGGGTTGTCATTTGCTGTGCACATTGTCATACATCAATACAGAGAGTGTAATGCATTCTGAGGAGACTGAGAGTCTGCCCTGTATGTCTCTTCCTTTGGTTGATTTTCGGTATCCTTTTCCCATGAGAAACATAACTATGAATAGAGTAAGTTGGCTCAAGTTTCATGAATTTTTCTAGTAAATGTTTAAACCTGAGGATGGTTTTGAAAGCCCCTCTGATAGTTAAGTTCATGTGTCAATATGGCTGGGCCAGGGTTTCCAGATATTTAGGCAAATATTATTCTGGATATTTCTGGCAAGGTGTTTTTATAAATATGGTTAACATTTAAATCAGTGTATTTCGAGTAAAGGAGATTACTTTCAATTATGTGGGTGGGCTTTATCTCTTCAGTTGAAAGTCTTAACAGAAGGAAGACTGACCCCCTTTGAGTATGAAGAATTGTGCCCACAGATGTCTGTGGACCTACAAGTGTTCCCTGGCTCTCCAGCCTGCCAGCCTACCCTACAGATTTTGCACTTACCAAAGCTCTGCAAGTGTATGACTCAGTTCCTCAAAATCAGTCTCTCCCTCCCTCTGTCTCTCTCTCAGTCCCTCTGCCTTTGTAGTTAGACTCTTAACTTCCTGCAGTCAGGGTCAGAAGTCTGGGGTGGAATTGGCAGTCTGCAGCACTTAACTATTAGGTTTGGCTAACTCTGGGTAACAAGTTAAGAGGAACCCCTCCAGTCCTAGATAAGATATGGTTTTGGAACAAATGGAAATAAATAGATAGATTTGAGAGAGACTTCAAAAATAAAGTCAACAGGAATTAGTGAAGGAGGACAAGATGTCATATTGACCAGGTCAGTGAGTGTATGATTGTTCTCATAGGATTTTTAGGAGAGTATACTAGTTTGCAAGGAATAAAATCTGTTTGGATAACTAGAGTATGAAAATGGTTTATGTTGGCCACACAGGGATCTTTAGAAGAAATCAATATTTTTAGTGGAGAGATTGACCTTAACATAAAGAATTTATGGGGAGAACAAATTAAAGTCAAGTTAAACCCCTTGTTATACCCCCATTGTTCTCTCCCTCCCACTCTCCCCCCACAAGCCTGAGGACCAGCTCTCATTATCTGATTCAGGATGAGCCAACAGATGTAAGAGCAGACTTTACACTTCCAGGCAGTTACAAAAGGTGCTGGCTAGTAAAAATCCAAGAACAAGCAATGGGTCTGTAAAATCTGAGACATTTGAAAGACCAAACCCTGACATTTGCATTTTCCGTAGGGAAACCTAAAGCAGAATGTAACTCTGGGGAGAGGAAATCCTGGGAAAAATACCTCCAAAACCGAAATTAATCAAAGGGAGAAATAAAGTTTAAAACCCATTTATTGCTTTAAACTGCAGTCCAGGCTGTCTCTTTCCTGCTTGGGCAGAAGCAAGCAAGCCCCCCTCCCCTAACCTCTCAGGTTCAGATAAGCCTTTGGTTTCCCACATAATTACCCATTGGTATGGAGATGAACCTTATCCATCCCTGAGGAACACCTGTTGATATGCAGGTGCCCTAAGGCCAGGCAAGATGTTCTGGAAATATTATAATTTTATCCACAGAGAGATGTTTAAAAAGGATTGTGGAGTGGAAGGAAGAAAGGATAGAGATAAAGAATGTGGGAGGCTCAAGTAAAACCTGCTCTGAGGGTGAAGGATCAATCCTTACCCTTCGTCCCTATTCCAGTTGCCTAAGTGAGGAGGCTTTTATAGAGTGTGTTGTGGACCAGGGACACATGCTATGATTCTCTCTCTCTCACTAGTTCCTGTCTCTCTATTCTTAAGAACTGCTTAAATCCTCCTTGAGGGACTTGGAGCATTTTCTGGAAATATTTGGAGTAAGTGGAGAAATGATGGTCCTTTTTCCCTTGGGCAGAGGTAGGCTCTGGTAGCATCATTTTTGTGGATTGTGTGATTGGAGCACCATCCTTTGTGAAATATTCTAATTGGAGAAATAGTATGGAAAGTTATTAAAATCCTCTTCTCCCTACACATTCTGGATGTGTGGTGACACATTCTGTGGGTGGGTCAAGAAAAGAATGGGCATACCACATTTATTACAATTGCTTTTTCTATGTTTCAATTCAGACTTTTAGCATTTAGCCCTTTGATGATAAAATGTACGAGGGTTCTGATTCTACTGTTGTCAGACAAAAAGCTAGTGCATTCCTGAGTTGATATACTGACTCATTTTTCAGATAAAGGAGAGGAAAAAGGTGTCAAAACACACAATTAGTAATAATGTGAAAAAGGCTCAGAAATGAGAGTCAAGAGACCGAATTCTAATCTTATTTGTTTACACCTTCCAACAAAAGTACTGCTGACCAATGAGATTGTGCAAACTATAGAAAATTCCATAGCATGACCTCTAGCCTGAGGCCACAATATGATACAAGCCTGTCTACCTCCTCTCCAAAGGATTCAAAACATTTCTCACATAACAAGCTCACCCTTATTTTCCATACTGGAAAATTGCTGAAGGGAACAATTTCAGTGGGTAAATCCAATCAAAATAATGATACATGTATGGTTCTTGTTCTAAATAACCCTGAAGATGAGAGGAGGTTTCATAAAAGTTGGATTTGAAAAATATTTTGGAAGCAAAAATTCTAATCATGCATCTATCAGGGCAAATTTGTTTATGGCAAAGATTAAATACACAGAGACTTTTAAATGTGTCAAAAATCAGTGAAAATGCATTGTTCATGGTTTAGTATTTAAAATTCTTTGTCAATAGGAGAGTGCATGGGCTGTATGTTTTATACCATTTAGCATGTATTTCCAAAGTTTCACAAACACATGTAATAGATTCTCTGTCCTTGTAAAACTCTGTGTATCACATATTCCACTAATGCAGGACATATATTTCTGGGCTTATTGTGGAAAATGATGGAGCCTTAGATGTCTATTGTAAATACCAAATGATGTTTAAAGCTATATTTACCCTTACTTTTAATGCAGATTTCAGATGACAAAATACTACAAGGATATACCTGCTTCTTTAAACTTAGTATACTTCACGTGACTATAACAGATCAGTTGTCATTTCAGCAGACAGATTAGGTGTTGTCTGATCATTTTAAGGACAGTTTTAAGAAGGAAATATCTCTCTTGCACCATTTTGGAAGACTGGTAACTTAAAAGTTTAAAAGTATTACATGCTGTACAGAAATGGAAGTGCATTTACTCAGGAAACCTTAGGAACATATAATTGAGAACATTTTAAACTTGCTCAAGCTTTTTAAAATTCAAAATGTACCTATATAAGCCAATTATTGAAACTGTTGTAAAGCTAGCCTTTCTCCAATATGAAAATGTTAAGGTGACAGTGCCATTAAACTGAAGACTTAAATTGACCACAGTGAATTTGTCAGGTTTGGGGGAAATGTGAGGGAATGAAAGAAACTGGCTGTAAGATTTCCTAAAGACAGGAGTCTCTCTTTCTATTTCAGTATATACCATGGTCTCTGCCTGTGCAAGCTGGCAGCCAGCTGGTATCAGGGGATTAGCTTGTTATATGAAAATAAACCTAACCCATTTAGGCTAGCTTGTACTTTATGAAACTGGGGCATGCAATATTAGTATATTAATATTCACCAAGCAGAATAGGGCAGTATCTCTGAGCAGATTTGTTAGCTTCAACCTTTGAGGGTATTAGCAAATACAGTCAGTAATTCCACCTCTCCGTTCCTTTTAAAAAGCATTTAGTAAGTTGAAAAACACCAAACAAATGTTAATTATTGTTATTTATAGATCTGAAGTTCTAGAATGTTGCCAACTTCACAAACTGCTCAGGTTGTAAGGTTAGCACTCTGACTTAATACCGTCTAAGAGATGAGGAAACAGGCCCAAATAGCATATGGGGCTACCTGAACTGAGTTCATACTGCAAGTCAGTAGGAAATGAGAGGGAACCAGCCTTGTTTAGAACTCTTTTCACATTATCACCAACAATGACTTTTTTGATGTATTAATTCTTGAGCAAACTCTCTGTTCACATTATAAAAAGCTGCCTCAACTGCATATATTCCAACTTGTCTGTATAACACAATAATAGTGTCAGAGTGCCAATGATATTTTGAAATCATACTGTGTCTCAATTCATGAATGAGCAAACCCAGGCAGAGAGAAGCAGGGAGAGGCTCTGTAATTCCTAAGGTCAGTGGTGACAAAGACCCACCTAGAGCAGGTGTTGTTCACTTTGCAGCCGTGATCAAAATTAGGGTAGGACCTAAACAATTTCACAGCTGAGGAATGAGTAGAATGGGTATTGTCAGTTCTGAGAGGGTTTAATGAGGCTCTGGCCCTGAGGATTTGGAAATAAGGGAACACGCTGGTTGCCTTTTCTTATAGGGCCTTCTGTTTTGCTTAAAGTTTTGCTATTATCGTATGGGCAGTTTCTTCCTAAAGGAGAGAAGCACTTGACCCAATAGTTAAAGATATTCACGTTGATTCAATTTCTCTTTGCTAGGAATTGGATTAGTGGTGGCCATGTGACCCAGCTCTAGCCAATAAGCTATAAAGAGAAGTCTTCTGGGAAAAATTTCCATATGTAGCCAAAGAGAAGTATGAAGAGAAAGCTCCCTGACCCTTTTCTTGACTTTGAAACACCTCTGCAGTGCCATTATATTTGTAAATGCAATATTCTTCTTTGAATATGAGAGGAAAATCAGGGAAGTCTTGAAGACATTTAGTGCCCTGATATCACAGAGCTGCTGAGCCAGGTCTGAAATATCTATCATGGGATACTTTTTGTTTAAGCCACTTTTAGTCAGGCACTTGGTTACTTAATAGCCAAAAGTGTTGTAAGGGACCCTGGTCCCCATTAGTCTCCTCTGCCCTCAGGTTTGTTCTGTGTCCTGCTGTGTCTCCCTGTGTGCCCTGGAAGGCTGACCCAGATGGACTGCATCATCTGGGCTCTGTGTTCTGCTTTCTGTCTGGCATCAGCTGATGGGAGACTCCTGTAGATCAGAGTATTTTTTCCTGCAACTGCGCCCCTGCTTCAGTGTAGTTCTCACCATGCAGTTCCCTAGAGGACGGTGGCTATCTGGTGGCCTTTCCTGCAGTCGTGGCTGTCAGCCAGGCTTTGACTCCATTTTCTCCTCTTTCTCCTCCAGGCAGAGGGTGATGATACCAGCCTCCTGCTGCTGCTTCCTCCTGGGTGTCTCAGCACTGGTGGCTTCTTTACCCTTACCCAACCCCTGTAGATCCTTCACTAAAATTCTCAGCTGAGGCTGTTGACTGTTGCCTACTGGGACCCTGACTGATACATACTTTCTAAAATCTTTTTAAATGAATCCAAGCAGAGATAGGCCATTTCCTTTTAAGAGCAGAGGGCCAACACAAGATGTTTATATTTAGGGTGGAAGTCTTACTCTGTGTATTAATTTGCCAGGCTTGGTCTAACAAAATAACACAAACTGGCTGGCTTAAACAGCATGTATTTGCTGTGTCAGGGTTCTGGAGTCTGAAAGTCCAGGACCAAGGTGTTGGCAGGGTTCATTCTTCTGAGAATAGTGAGAATGTTTTCCCCACTCCTCTCCAGCTTCTGGTGATTTGCTGTAAGTCTTTGGTGTTTCCTGGCTTCCGCTGCATCACCTTTATCTCTGCCTTCATCTTCACACAGCATTCTCCTTGTGTGCCTGTCAGTGTCCACATTTCCTGCTTTTATAATAAATCAGTCATATTGAGTTGGAAGCCCACCCTCCTCCAAATTATGTAGTTCAACTTAATTACATCAGCAATGGCTGTATTTCTGTATAAGGTCACATTTGGAGGTGCTGGAGGGTAGTTAGGACTTCAACATATGCATTTCAAGAGGACCTAATTCAATCTATAGCACCTTGTCTAAAAAAAAACCAGTATGGGTTAGTTCTATTATTGAATAGAAAAAGGATTTAGAAAAGCCTTGAAAATTTGCTATGGTTGATGATACCCTGGGCCAGGGATACAAACTCTCCATAGAAACTCTCTAGTCTGAGTAATAGATGCCACCATCTTGGAAATGCTTATTTCACTTAATTTTAACCTTATTCATCAAAAACATTCCCACTCTAATTTACCAGCCCATTTTAAAATATAAACATTTATTGAACATTCAAGGTACCATTCAAATAGTTTTATTTAATCTTTAGAATATCTCTGTAAGTTACTATATTAGCATCACCATTTTTCAGATATGCAGCTAAGGCTTTGGGTCAAGTCACTTGACTGAGGTGTTCCAGCTTCATGAAACCAGAATCAAAATCCAAGACGTCAAACTACAGAATGGGTCTAAACTACTATCCTTTATTTGACCACAGAAAGAGAAAGTAATAGCTAAGGAGATAGTGTCAGGTCATATTGACTGTCCAGTTTCTTTTTGTTTGCTTAAATTATGAAACTGAGATCTCATGTACACATGTTGATAATTAAACGTTAAGCTGTCCTGGGACTGACTTATGTCTCATGCTATTAACTCTAGTTTCCAATACTTAAGTCTAAGATTTACCTGTGGTTCCATTTCTGCTCATATTCTTTAACATTTCACAGGAGCTAATACTGGAGTTATTCCAAAACAGATTTGGCTAAAAAATACTCTTATCCCTCCTAAATACAATCTTTTCTGTGTTTCCTTTAAAAGCACTTTATATAATGAGCATAGAGAGGATATCCCTCAAAACCACTTACACTCAACCATGTAAAAAATGATAACCTTTGATAGAAGCAGACAAAGTAGAAAAGGCAAACTAAAGAGAATCTGTGTAAAACTGCAATAGAAATTAAGATGTTTGGTCTTTGGCATTGCCCAAGAAGAAAAAAAATACTGCAAAGCACATTCTTCCCCTTAATTCATTGGGAAATAAAAAAGCAACGTGAGGGATACATTGTAAAATAAGTGGAGTTGGAGGACATTTCAACCTAAATTGTTTTTATTTTCACAGATTACTTACAAGTGGATGTAATTCCTTATACTTAGAGAAAAATTGCCTTATTGGACCAAAAAAATTTCTCAGGTAAATCTTGTTATCTTTAAGGATGATTAGATGCCTGTGGTCAGGGTGGTTTTATCGTGTTTTATCATTTATATGTAATTTAAAAGCTTTGATTACATTTCAATCCTCTTCTATCCCTCTGTAATTGGGTTTTGGAAATGCAAGACTCAAATTCATTTCTTGATAAACTTGTAAATGGAAAATTTATGGATGTCAAATGAAACAAGAATGTTGGCGTCTCAGTATGATGGAGATTTGGGGAGATGAGTATCCATGAAGTGCCAGCCAATCTCTGTCACGTAGATGAGTTCTCTTGATTCCCTCTACAATGTTTTGAGACGTGTATGTTTCCATTTATCAACTTTATGAGGATGCTGACACTCAGAGACATTAAGTTGTCCAAGGCCTAATAAGTAGTAAACAGAGAGCTCAGAATGCATATATTTCATCTTAGTCTTAATTTTAAACTTGTATGGGATAGCACACTATCATACGAATAAAATTCAATTTCTTACCAGATACATTTGAACACAGTATTACAAAAAGTATATTTTGTAGTGATTGCTCCTGCCAATTTGTACATTTCCTTCCTGTCCTTTTTCTCCTCTTTCTCTTCCTCTTTTTCCTCCCTCATCCTTTCCTTGCTTTCCTTATTTTTTTTCTTCCAGCACTTATTGTGCAGCACAATGAAACACTTCATGTTTCAGTTTAATAGGACGTGGCTTCACTGATATATAATTCCAAGGGGATGGTGGTTGACTCTGACCTACTTCAGAGATCAGAAAACTAGGACTATATAATGGGTAAGCTAGGAAATCACATCCTCTTAGCCTGGCAAGAGCGTGTGGACCTGTCAGGAGAAGAGGAAAGTTCAGAGAGTGACCCACAGTCTAGGCACCTCTAAATAAAGCAACATGGCTGGTCCCTAAAGTTTATTACTCTAATTTTAGCTGACAGAGCATATTTAAGGCTTAAATATGAAGTAACATTGACAACTTAATTTGTGCTTCCTAGCCAAGTAATTCTGCACTTAGAAATGAAACTGGGAATGACAAAGATTGAATTTGGAGCTGTGACTCCTAGAAATCCATTTAGCCCACATCTCTGGGGTCAGTTTTAACACATTTTTACAAACTACCTACATGTCTGTAAATGCTGATTAGAAATTAGTTTCCCTGGATTTTTTTGAATATGTTCCTGATATACTTTAACTATGATCCTTTACTTCTGTTAATTCATGAACTCTTTCATCTATAAATTATAGTTTAACTATTTTTCTCAGCCTCATGGTAGACTCTTGAGTTAGAGGAGAGAAAAATACAGGAAAGATCTCTTTTTCTGAACTCCATACAAAATGTGGCTGGAGTATTTGTGCTGTATTTTCACATGCAGCTTTTGCTGGTATGCATACCTGTGAGTATTAGCAGAAAACAAATGTCAGTGTATTTAATAGAAGTGAACATTTTATCACACTTTTCAGCTCCTAGAATTTGAGTATTAAATTACATCATTGATATAATAAATTATACAGTGACATAGTACATGTGATTTTTTAAAGTACACAAGGGCCTACCCTTCAGATTTAAGATGAGTTAATTGCCATCTTGAGACAATGCAATTCTAAACCTTGTCAAGTTCAAGCCCATCCAATTACCTTTCAACTCTTCACTTTCAGAACTTGATTTTGCATTCAACACAATGCCTTGCCATTTGAAGCTCTGTCAAACTAAACAGCTCTGTTTCAGACACATGTTTTGAAAAGCCTCACAGACTCTCTGGCTGCACATACAGTATATCTTTTAAATAATATAACATTGAAGCAGCAATGAAATATTATTTTCATAAAAGGAAAGCCAGAAACCAGTGAAGCTTACATATTTGCTGTCTTAACAGGAAAAATAAATGCACTCCTTGCCTTATATTCACACGGTAACAGAGTTCTGCCATTTTGAGATTGTAAGCACAATTTTTTTGGTGGGGGAGCACAAATAATTTAGAGCCAAAGTATGGGTTTGTTTCATTTCTCCCTAAGTCTAAAAGTCTTTTCAACAATGAAGTATATGTTTCCTCAAAATATTGAAATTCTGGGACATGCATTTTACGTATTCTCTGCAGCCCAGAATTCCAGTGAATATTGTTGGTAGCATATAAACTCAAAGACTGGTAACAACACAGAACTTACTACAGAGTTTGTGCTAAAAAGGCAGAGAGTGGACAGTAGCGGGAAAAGACTTACATGATTTTCTTTTTGTTATGCCATGCTCCTATCTACATAAACCCTTTGTAAGATACTTCACTTTATAAGACGGCATAATTCTATAAGTACATTTCCTTCCTTCTGTCTTTCCCACCCTCTTCCCTCCTTCAATTACTCCTTTTCTCCTTCCTTAACTCCCTCATCCCTTCCTTCTTGCTTTTGATCCAACACATTTATTGTGCACCACAATGATCTAGGTCATAGGACAAGGGTCTGTTGATCTATAATGCTTGCAGGATGGTAAATGACTCATTACAGGGGGTCTCCAGGTTTCAGAGATCAGAAACCTGGGAGTATATAAACTTTCAACGTTTAAAAATCTCATTTTTATTCTCTGCCCATTTCTATGGTGTGTCTATGTGAACCATTCCCTTCTAGAGTGTAAATGCCTCTTAGCCTTTTCTAGTCTATGAACTTAGTACTGTATATCCAGATCTGAATTCTATTGATGCTGGTTAGAGTTCTGAATCTCAAGACTTCATGCTTGTATTAGAAATTTGGTCAAAGGAAGAATCTTATAAAGACAGGATTGTGGGACTAGAAGGGTCCCATTTTAAACCAGGTGATGGCACATTTCTTGTTAATATCCAACAAGATGAGCACTTTACCAGGCTTAGCAGTAATTCACACTGTCAGCTCATAAGTAATACTTCAGGTATTGCTTAATAATATATAACATATTATTTGGAACAATAAAGATCAACACAGAAGAAAGGGCAAAGAGAAATAACATTCCGAAACAAAACAGAGTAAAATGAACAAAATAGCAACTATATGTCAATAAAAAAAAATGAACAGGACAGAAGTAAACTCATAAATAGACACTCATAAATAGACACTAAGAATTGACCAGTACTTATCACAGGGCAGGGATTGGGGTAGATGGGTGAAATATGTAGAATTGAATAAAGAGGCACAAAATATCAATCATAATATAAATTAGTCATGGGGATGAAAGTACAGAATAGAGAATATAGTCAGTAATTCTGTAACATCTTAACATCTGTAACAGATAGTAACTACATTAGCTGGGGCAGTACCTAATAGTGTAGGTAACTGCCAAATCATAATGTTGTATGCTTGAAACCAACATAATACTGTATATCAACTACACTTCAGTGAATAAAAAAATAAAGGTAGGAAAGTCTACTAAAAACAAAAGAGCATCCTGAAATGTTTCATTTTCCATAGTCCTCACCATAATCTTATAAGATTATTCACAAAAGATAAGTGAGTTGTGTGAGTTCATTTAGTTCATATTACTAAATCAGGCTGGAATGCATAACCTTAAATTTTGGAAATCTGACTCATCTCACTTACCATGGTGCCAATCCCATTGATTCAACCCTCCCACTTGCTCCATGCTGAGATGTACATTGAGGTAATTATGTATTTATTTATTTATTCATTCATTTGATATTTATTGAGTATCTTCTATGTGTTAAGCATAGATTTATAAGATACACAAAGTGAATGTGGAAACATGATCCAGTTGAATAAATATTTGATCAGGCAGACTTGAATCATCATTACTGTCATGGAGACTTAAACTAGTCCTGGCAATTAGTCATGTGTACGACAAACACAACATAGTGTCAGAATTAGCACATTTTTAGTTCCACATGTATGTGACAACAAATAAATGCTTAAAATTCACTGAAGGGATACTTTACAGTGAATGTGTATATGCCTGTGTGTATGTGTGTGTGTGTGTGTGTGTGTGTGCTTACATTTATTTACATCTATATACATGAATCTATCTAATATTACCAGCCTGAGAAAAACACCATGTCTTTTAAAGTCTACTTGTAATTACCCACTAATATAGACCATTTCTACAATTTTACTGTATCTAAAATAAAACTGCTAACATTTTAAAACAGAATAATATATTACATGGCATCATTTATTTAGCTTTACATTCTAGAATGGAGGACACATTTTTTAAATGTGCCTGAGTTACAAATATTCGTAATTTATTAAATAGAGTCTACTGAACATGGTGTGTTCTCCCCTATTAAAGATACTAATCTCAGTGCTTCATGTCCTGCCTGTTGAATAACAAAAAGAGAAGAAGAGGAATGAATTCATTTGGAAACATTTTGCTGGTTGATCACATTCCCGCCTCTCTTGGCTTCCTGCGCTGTGTTTGCCCTTAACAAGTTGAAGTGCTGCACTGAGCGTGTTTTCCTATCGGAGGTTGCAGACTACCAGCTGGAGGGCCCCAGATGGTCCACAGATGTATTTTGTTTGACTCATACAGTGTTGCCCTCCACAGTATTTATATTTTATTCTTAAATAGAACTAGGAGATTTTACTTCATATATGGACAATTGACTTCTCTTGAAAAAAATATAAGAAAATACAGTATCAGTGGATCTTTTTCAAACAGTGTGAATATTGGCCAGGTTAAGGTCACCTTCTCCATCACTCACTACATGTCCTTGCCATTTCCTTGTGTATCTTAAATGCTGATGCCAAACATCAGTTGCTGTTTAGCAGGCAACTTATGTTATGTTTCTTATTGTTCATTGAGAAGGAAAATTAAATCTTTCAGTCCTACCTCTATTTTATACAGGGCAACTGCATACTTATCTTACTTTTGTAAAATTATATGATTAGACGATTCCTTATCATTGGATGGTTAACCCACGATAGTGAAAAGAATCAAGAAGATTTAGAGCCTGACAGATCTGGGTTCAAATCCAAGCCATTTACTGATGATTCAACAGCATATGAATGAATTCAAGTAATATAACCTTGTCGGGCCTTTGAAATATCTAATAGAAAGTATTAAAAGTATCCTTATAGTTTTAAAGAAATTGAGAAGTATTCAAAGTATTTATAAAATTTAAATCCATTTCAGAGAGGATTTTTGAGCAATAAATGAGATAATATTTGCATGATAGCCTTGGTGCAAACATTGCATATGCATTTGCTACCTCCATGCAGTGATGAGATATATTTCTTTGTAGTCAGGTATTTATTGGTGCTTCTCAGTATTGTAAGGAAGCTGTCAGTCTTAACCTTTCCCTCCTCCAGCCTTAGCAGGAACTAATAATCACTTGCAGAGACTCATCAAGTGCATTTAATTAATAACATATTTTGGCCTTATTTCTTGCACCTACACTGAATAAAAATTCCTACATATCTATCGTGATCATTACTATAAGTATGTTATGAAGGATACTCTTAATTACCTTATTTTTTTAATGTATAAGAAAACTATTGGAGGAATTTATCTCCAGATTTATTTCATTTTTGGAAATATATGTTCTTTTTTTAATAGTGGGTAATCTTTTTTTTTAATAGTGTGAGTTTAGTGAACAGAAAGAAACCTATCTTCTGACGAAGAGGGCCTCAATGTTCCCCTCAGCTTGACTAAACTTTAGACAGACTTCTTCCTGACTGTAGGCCCCTGACCTTTTTTTTGGAGCATTTACTTTAGAAAACTTGAAGTTGTAAATTCCTTCTCTGCACCTTTGAAATGTATGTAACTTTTTCTCAGTCTCTTGCCAGTTTTACAACCCAGGAAATGTCTTTTTCAAGGACCTGGGAAGCAAATTCTTTGAAATGTAAACATAGAAAAAGAGAATACTTCTATCTCCTAGTCTCTATAGGAGGTTAGGGGTCTAATTTCTTTGGGTGCCAATTAGCAAATACAGATGCCTTAAGCACAGAGAAAAACATTCATGATTTTAGGAATAACTCACCGTGCTCCATCTGCCCCCTAATGTTCTCCACTATGTTTCAGCTAGCTCATTCCAACCATTAAAAACTCGCCCACCTTTTGTTTCTTCAGAGTTGAGTTCAGTCTCTTTCCCCCATTACAGTAACTTGAATAAAGTCCTCCATGCCTGTTTAACTCTTTTGGAAGTATAAGTTTTGCATTGATGCCATTTTGACAGCTGCCTAATAATTCAGAGTCAAATTTGGTACCTGTTTCCAAGAAGAGTACTCTGTGTTTTGTACCATTTTGGCTGTTATTTATCAATAATACTTTTATGAATGTCTTTTTATTTCCTTATTTAAACATTTCAAATTTAATTCTATCTCACTTTATTATATTTATTTTCCAGACAGCAAATTAAATGTTTGGGAAGATAGAAGAAATACCAGTTTCGTTTTCTCACTTCCAGTTGTCACATGGGATGGTGATCAGGCATTATAGGGTCATGCAGACACAGTGGGGTTTTTAAGTGGCAAAGGTACAGAGATTTATGTGTATGGCTACTAATGTAGGTGATAACAGAACATTCTCAGAAAGGATCAACTTCCCAGAGTTCCCTATAGATGTAAGCGGTTGTGGATAATCCCTCTCATCCAGAGGAGAGGGCATGTGGAATGCTCCTTTAGACATTCATTCATTTAGTGTTTTTTTTTTTTAATCTTTCGGACATTTCTCCAACTTCTCCCTGTTCCATGACAGTGGGCACACATGAACTTACTCTTCAGGGGAAACATTGCTGCAACAAAACCTTCACTTCCCTTATTGCAAGACTAAGTGAGGTGAAATTCAATTGCCTTAAAGTATCCCTTAGATAGATCCAAGATTCAGCCAGTCTAAAGTCTATTTCTACATCTCATATTAAGAAAATGGCACGTGGAATGATCTGGCAGTAATGCAACACTTGATAAGTTTGCATTCCACGAAGGCCTTAGATTGAGTTCAGTAATGAAGAATCAAGGGATATTATAAACCTTAACTTTATAAGTGTCTCCCTCTATCCAAGGATACTGAAACGCACTAGATCAGAATTAAACATGTGGGAATATCTTAAGAGAAGTGAGTCTCTTAGGCAGAGTATGTGGTAGTTATTGAACTATTCCCTTCCTCCTTTTTTAAGAGTAGAATGTCCACTCAGTTATGGCACACTTTCTTTGGAGATTTGTCTTGGCCTCACTCTTGGCATGATCTCACGCTAGTGCCATCAAGTGAGCTGAGTTGATATGTGAGCTGAAATAACCTGGTAGCCCCAGATCTAGGTGTGATGAGCTGGGGAGCATCCTGTACCATGATTCTCTTTTTTGGAAGCTTTCCCATTGGTGGTGCTGGTCAGTAAGTCAATGACTGTAGTAAACTGGATCGGGAGGATGGAAAGGGAAATGTTGCAGGAACTGCGAGAACTACGAACAAGGAGTCGGGACACTGAGATGTTGCCCAGAAGCAATGTTTATTAGTGCCAGTGCTGTCTCAGCAGGTTCCTATCCAAAGGCTGAGCCCCAAGCACAGCAGGGCCACACCTTTTATACATTCACTATAAGGTTAAGGGAGAGTCGGCACCCAGAAACTGTTGCAGTGGGAACTATTAGGTCACTATAGGTGTATCCAAGATGCTAGCTATATTTTAACCTATCTCTGTAAAGGTTACCCAGATACCCTACTAAAAACCAGTGGGCCTCCATGACTATGATCAACAAGCTGTTCCATACCACAGAGTCCCAGTGGGGCGGGGAATACATTATTATATTGTTTCAACCTCAAGCATCCAAGCACCTTGTGATTCCTTTACATTCCTGAAGCCTCAGCAGAAACTTTGTCTTCTTGGCTTCCTACCACAGAAGGAGCACTGTTTTTTAACAATTGTTGCTTAAAGTTCCCAAAGTTTTAGCCATATAATGAAACCAAAATATTCCCACCATTGCCAGGGAACAACAGATCTTATTCCTGTGTGAACAGTCTCCTCCAGATGACCTTAGTGATTTATTTTCTATGTCAAGAATTCCCTTGACATTAATTAAAATCTAATGTCATCTAGAAAAAATCTAGGATCAGCTGAACCAAGGAGAGAGTTTTACTTACCCATTCATAATTCATATCTACTAGGACTCACATCTCTTTGCTAGCACTGAATTTGGGAGATGAGAAAAGATACCAGTACAGCATAAAGACCTAGGACAGGCTAAAATTTCAAAATAATATGACTAGTCATTATGATGTTATTTTGTTAAAGATTTAGACATTGTTACCTCTCTAATAACAATGCAGTGATACAGAGGGAGAGGTATAATATAATAGATAAAATGTTTGAGGCACATTTATTTTGAGGAAGTTATTGAAAAGACATTCAAGGATTGTTAAGATTTCAAATACTAGTGTTTATCAGAAAGCTGTCTTATTTTAGATTAAATATAAAGTTGTGTCCATTTTTATTGTAGGAACTGATTTCTTTTTAGATGGATGCACTTGGTTTTATAAATTATATAAAATAGAAGTATTTCCTTTGTATAAAGTAAGTTTATAAATAAGTGTATGCTGGAATCTTTTTTTCACCATCAATCATATGGGTTTGTGTCACTTAATATCTCCATGTTTCAGAATCCTCACTTGCAAAATGAGAAGGATAGATGTCTGTATTTAGGTGTCACTTTTAAGTAAAAATCAAACAAACAAATGCAAGCTAATTATAACACAAATCTCTCTCTTCCTTGGGAATTATGGTAGAACTAGAGTCAGTCTAGAGTGGACTAAAGACTCAAATAATTTTATCAATCTCTTAATTCCTCTCTCTGTCTTTGTCTCCCTGTCTACAATTCAGCTTTGACCTTTTCAGGTGGTGAAGAAGATGGTCAGCAGCTCCAGACTCACATGCCCTCAACTTCCTAGCTCCAAGGAGAGGGGCGGCTTCTTGCAATAGCTATAGCAGCAAGTTTCTCAAAAGACTCTGATTGGTTTACTCTGGATCACATCATCGTCCCTAGCTATTATGATTGGCCAGAGCTGGGTCCCACATTCACACTTTAGATGAAAGAAGTGAGCTATATCTGTTGTCAGAAGAAAACTACAGGAAGGGAAAAATGAAGGGGTGCCTAAATAAATTACTACACAGGAACCGAAGGTAGAAGGACCATGTGTTTTAGATTAGGCCCACTACAGTACAGTAAGTCAGTGCCTTTGTATGGGAAGTGGCTCCCTTTCCTTTTGAAAGAGTTGATTCCTTACTGTCTCATTTATGTCTTAAGAGTGAATATATGCTAGTGTGTCTGATATTAGAAGGCTTCTCTTATTTCAGTTGTACAAGAGAAATAATGTATTATCCATGGGAAAAACTGACTGAGTACTTTTGAAAACCACAGTTTAACTCATTAAATCTTCAAAATTTTAATGAGGGTTTAGAATAGTAAAAAGGACCAAATTGTAAAGAATTGCTAATTACTAATTAAATAACTGAAGTGCAAGGAGCCTTCAGACGTTACCTTGTGAGATAAGTTATAAGGTTTTAAAAACACATTTTTAGCATATTCAAAACATTCTCATTAAGAAATTCTAGATTTTTCTATAAGTACCATAGTTCCAAATATTTTATTGAAATTCACATGCTCTTATTTCAGCAAAAGTTCTAAACTTAATACCTGGAAAGCAGCCTCAATATTCTTAAGAGCCTGTAAAGTGGAGCACTTCAAAGATAGATAGCAGGGGACACACTAGGAATTTAAAAAATTAGGAAAATATCTTCAGTATGCTTTTTGAGAGGAAGAGATGATCCATGGAAAGGCTATTAAAGTGTATATATAGGGGTGTTTTTGAGTATATAGGGGATTTTACTTGAGGAGAAATCCTTATGCTTGTCCAAAGAAAGGAATAGCAGTGTGTTTGCATGACCTTGAAGATGGATGTTTGATCCACTATGAAATCTGGCAGCTGTGGCAATGCCCTTTTGTGTGACATGAAATAAACAAAGCAGCAGATGTAATAAGGCAAGTGAATTCTTGAGAAAGTCTGCTATGTGGATACAGCCTCAGCTTCACTCTAATGTTAACTGTTTCCGTGTGATAGTGGTGATGTCCTCCCTACAAGTTCAGCTATGGATTTGGGCCAATAATAGATACTGCAACCCCTCTGGCTTCAGTATTCCTCACCGTCACCTGGGCGTCATGACGAGTACAAGCAGCAAGACAATCTCACCTGCGACAATCCATCGAGAGGAACTAGTGCTTATCACCAAATCTCAGCTGGATAAAAGTGAGGAGAGCTGACCTGTACACCTACATATTACAGAGAACAGGAGCCCCAACGTGAGACCTTTGCACACCAATCAACCTGTATTGTGGGTTTATTGTGTACTAAGTATTTGGTTTGCATTTTGGACAAAATCAACTCAAGATCTTTAATTCTGTAGGTTCCTTGAAAGACAAGAAGACTGCGTCCGAAAAAGACCTAATCCTGTAAAGTATTTTTACATTATTATTTAAAACGACGTTTTTTGGGTCAGAAACTGTTCTTCCAAATTAAATTTGGTAATTTACAATTCCAGGTTTCTTGTGCATGTGTAATAAATTGAGGGATATATACTAATTTGTACATTATTAAAAGAAGTTAGTTGTTTTGCAAGCAAGGAAATGCTACAGTTTTATACAAGTGTTATTAAGATGCTTTGAGTGGAATATTAGTTAACTAAATTCTAACGATTTGATTTTCCATCCAATTCAAAGAAAAGCTATTTGACTTTCATTCTGTTGAAGATGAAGCATCTGTTATTATTGAAAATACTATTATAAATTATGTTAAAATTATTTGCTTTAACAGTGACTGTAGAATCCATTATTTTTGTTCAAAGAAGTTATCATGGTGAAAATCAATGCCTTTAATAAATTAAGAAATTTATGGAGCAGAAATGTACTTTGAGTTGGTTGAAGTGTACACATAATTCATAATTGTCTCCAAACAAGCTGTGATATACTACCAATCAAAATAGAAACTATAGTTGTCAAAATTGACAAATTTATAATATGATACACACACAGAGTAACTGAACTACACATTTTTTGAAACCAAGATAATGTTGCTTGCAAAATAATATGTCTGAATGAAAGTGTGTGCTTTCCTTGCTTCCTATCACCAACTGGATTTTAGAAATGCTTTACTCTTAGAGGAGCTTCTAAACAGAACCTAGAAGAATTTAACAGAACCTTAGTGTCCTGCAACAATAGTAGACATTTAAAGAGTATTTTAAATTTGGTTTGCATTTTGGCCAAAATCATCTGAAGATATTTAATGAAAGTATTTCATGAATCAGGTATTATACAATTGTTAAAAATAGACCCTATGAAAAAAAGATGTCAACATTTATCCCTAAAATGTCAAGGCAGAAACTAAAAATTAACTGATGGTAACTGAAATCATGTATAAGATTTATTTTTTTAGATGAGATCACCTTGAGAGTAAGGATAGACAGGAAATAGAAGTGTTTCCTGAGTGAGCCCAAGTTAACATACAGTGGTTAGAGCAATTAGGAAATAACAGCAAAGGAGGCTGAGAAGGGAAGAACATAAGAAAGAAGGAAAAACTAGAGAATGATGTCCAAGAAGACAAGCATGTGTTTCAAGGATGAATAATGAACTTTGTCAAATGCTGTTGATAGATTAAGTAGGAGAACTGAAAATTAACCGTTGGGATTAGCAATGTAGGACAATTGTTGACTTTGGTTTTTGTAGTTTCACTGGGATATTGGGGAGAATGGTTTCCCATGCAGTTCAAGATAAAATGGCTGTAGAAAAAATGAAAACAGTGATTATATACAAGCATTGGAAGGAGAATAGACTGGAGTCAGTAACTAGAGAGGGGATAGTGAGTGGAGAGTATTTTATTTTAACATGGGAAAAAAGAAAGGCATATTTGTTTCTGGGGGTGATTCATTGGAAATAGAGAAATTGAAGGAGACAATGAAAGACCATCAGGTTAGGTTGGAGGCTCTTGAAGTAGGAATTTGTGCTGTAGGAAAGATAGGGAACCTGCAATATCATCTTAGAACTGAGATATTTCTTGTTTCCTAAACATGCAAGAAGCTGCCAAAGGATACTTTTCTGGCTTAGATTTAAATCCATTTCTTCTTGTATGTATATCTGCAGCCAGAGACAGCCATTACTCAGATCCCTGTCATTAAATAAACCATGATCATTGATGGAGATAGGTATCTTCTTTCACCATTATTCCTTTCCTCACTCCTTTTAAATTAAATTGAGGGGCTAAGTATCTGTCTTCATTTCCTTGCTCCTAAATGGAAAACTGTCTACTGAAGTTTAACCTATAATCTAAGAATAGTGATAGAAAAATGATTCATTTTGCATTTACTATTTTCATAACCTTAAATATTTTAGAATGTTTATTTTAGATCCTGATTTTTTTTGCATGCTCTTTTGCTGAGTATAGTAGATTAGAAAGTGGCTCAGATTTTATATTATCTGTGTTTGTGTTCTTCTGCTCCCAATTCAGTTGTATGGACTTTGGCAAGTCACTTAAGTCGCACTAAGCCACTGTTTCTTCAACTGTAAAATAGGCATAACATTTCTTGATTGACTGCATTCATGTAAGGATTTATTAGTTAATTCAAAATCAGTATTCACTTAATAACTGTTTTTGTCAGGTGTATTTATGATATTGAATTCTAAAAATGTCCTTATCACTGGTGAGGTCACAGTTAAATGGGAGAGCATTGCCCACATTATCATTATCATCATTATTGGAAAGCAATAATTTTACTATCATTTTCTCAAGCCTGAATCCACTATATTCATGCCTCTGGGTTTTTCTTAGGTATTTAAAATGTCATTATGTATTGAGGTTAATAATAATCTACTTGAAACTAAATGTAGGATCTATGAAAGAAAACAATCACAGTTTGGTATTTTGTAGAGGTGATGGTTATTTTTCCCCCAACATTCATTCTTAGGAATTTTGATTGGAATTAAACTGAGTACCAGGTTAGGATTGATTTTTAATTTGTAAAAAATTAATCATGGATCACTCCATCTCCAAAAGCCATTCCCACTGTGTTTTTTTCATTCACAGGTATCTGTTGAAGGACTGCATAATCAGTTTAAGTTCATTTTATTTGATGAGAGAACATTGTGGGGATTCATATGCTATGCTTGAAAGTGCAGTTATTTTGCCATATGACAGAAGCCTGCTTGAGAATGATTCCCATATTTGAAACAGGGCAGAGCAAAAGAATAAAATCTGGCTGAGGAAAGGATCAGGAGCTCTAAACAAACCATACTTTAAACTAACTCTACTTCTGGACTTTTCGACAATATAGGTAAGTCAACATCTTTTTTTAAGGTAGTTTGAGTTGTATGTTCCTTAACATGCAACAAAAATCCTAGTTGATTCAATTTAGAAATAACAATGAAGGAAAATTAGACTCACTTTCCCTGGCATCATTCTCTTCGAATGGTGTCACTTCCAAACCTCCAAATGAAACTATGGTCCACATGTGCTCCACAGCATATCAAAGAATTTTCTCTGCAAGTATACCAGGTATTTGTTTTTATTATGAGCCTGATTTCTCATGCAAGCAGAGTAAACTGGCTTATATTAAGTTATAATTCTATACTAATAGGATTTTTTGTATAAGACATTTGTTTTATCATAGGATGGGCCATGTTATGTTTACAGAATATAGTAAAGCTACAGATTGAATGATGGAATATTACAATTCAAGGAACATGACTTTGAACAAAATCATACTTTTCATGTTTATGGTAATTTACAACAGATCCCTCAAGAAACTTTTTCTATCACAATTTGATAAAGTATAAATATTACCCAGCCTATGTATGTACAAGGATCTATGTTAAATAATGTCCAGGATTTAAAAGAATTGTGGTGATGTCTGCTCCCAAGGTGCTTAAAAACAAGTCAGATATGAGACTAATGAGAAACATGATGAAATGTTGTGGAACACAAGTGGGAAATTGAAAACCAAATCTAATTAGCCATTGGATTATATCTTAACCTCTAATTCAGAGCAGAAAAATATCAGTAAAGAATAAATCAGAGAGAGCTTCCTGACTTTTATGGCCAAGGATGTGTTTGTACAAAAGCATTAGACAATATATATGACGTTCAGGATCTTAATGTTAAAGACCCTCATGGTCTGTAAGCAAGACTCCTGCACCTAAACACTTTTCTAGTTGAACTTATAATTGCATTTAGAATGTTTCTTCATGGATTAATTACTCTCTCTGTGTGTTTTACAGACTGTGGATAAAATCTAGCACATATTCATAGGTACTAATATAGTGTTAAAGAAAGTGATGAACCACAACTGCGATTTAATATGTTGTAAGAAAAGCTTTTACATGGGTAAATTGACATCTGGAAAGGTCTATTGTTGGAGTGGAAAGAGTTGGAAACTTGGAATAAAAGAGCTTTGCATTGTTTCCCAGATCTCCAATTTAGTAGTTTTGTGGATTGTTCTTGTTTTCCTCTGAGTTTAAGTTTTCTTGAATGTGAAATGGGAATAGTAATAATATCTATAGGGCTAAAATTTTGATGGCGATTATGTTTCCTATAAAAGAATATGAAAGTAGTTGTAGTCTGCATATACTTATATGAATATTAGTATTATTGCTGTGTATCCTAGGCAACTTCCAGATTTTTGTTTTAGCAGTTGGGGTGAATATTTTCAAAACTGCTTTGTGGTGAAAGGTAGATACAATAGAATCAAAAACTACAAGAAAGATGGTCATTAATGACTAACTTTTGTCTAAACTTTAAACCACCCAATAGAATAGCTCAGCCACATCTGTAACAAAAAGGTTTTTTTTAATACTATAAAGAAAATAAATTCTTGGTCTTCTAGTATAGGGAAAAATCTCCATGTAAGTACTTCTAAAATATCGGCATATGTTGAAAGTTCAACTGGTTGGAGCTCTGAAGATGATTTGCAGGAAAAACTTCACAAATAATGAAAAGAACCAAGTCTAACTCTGTATGGAAAAGCACTGTACATGGTGTGACCTTCTAGTTTCCTATTTTTATAGTCATTTTTGTTTAGTACTGTCAAAGAATTCAACCCAATTCCTAGAGATATCAGAAAAGGTGAAAGGTAAGAACAAAATGGGAGCAGAGCCCTTGGTCAGATATCACTTTCTCAAACTGAATAATTTTGATATGTGTTCAATTTTGACAACTTGGCTTAGAAGGAGAATCCAAAAACTATATTCTTTTTGTAAAGCAAATTTTCATAAATGGAGAATTTGAAGTATTAATTAAACAACTAAACACAATTTTGGAATCCTGATAACATGAAGTGACCAAGTTCAAGGGTAATATAACCCTGTTTTAAAAAATTGCACATATGACTCACCCACATTCTCTGCTTGCTGTTAAATATAAATCTAAGAACTAAATAATGCTTTTACTTTATGATACATGATAATTTTAGTCCCCTCTTATTTTCATGCAAACTATTCTCATATACATGTATCAAAGAAAAATAGAAGGCAGAGTGGTGAGGCTAGCAGGTTTTTATTTATTGTTCACATATCATGAACTATTGCTCTTTTTATAGTAAAATATGTTTATAAAGGAAAATTGATTGACTTTGGAGAGAAGATATTTGCTCTAATATTTCACTTCAGCTGCAAAGAACAGTGAATGATGGACAATTCACTGAGAACTAGTCTAGGGAATTTAAATGACTGCTTTACCTGTTGTGGTATTGTCTAATTTATTCTCCATTGATTTATATTAGTCATTCATTTTTAGCATTGCTCATATGTGTCAACAGGATAGGCTTATCACAGTGGTAAAGGATCATGTGATTCTAGGTAACACTGAAATACGTTGAAGTTAATACACAAAAAAAGGGTTCTAGAGACATTTCTATCACAGTGGCAACTAGGAAAGCAAGCATATCCTTTTTCTGTGAAGGAAATAACTCTTTGTCCTGTTTTCATCACGCCAAAGTGACACAGGGTTCACATGTTAATGTTGATCAGAATCTTTCAACAGAGAAATATTTCCCTGAAGAAAGGTAGCAATATTAATTAGAACTTCTCTCTGAAGTTGAATCAAATGTTTCTAAATACATACCACTTCTTCTGGTTTCCAAATTAATCACTAGTGCTTACAATATTTATTACTGAAATTGCATTTGAGTTTGGAGGAAGACTGGGGAAAAATATTTCACAAACATTGTTAGAGTAAAGATAGAGAAGAGTGACAGAGTTGTCACTAAATTTCATTGACCACTGGAGAGATGAGGAAGTGCACCATTGTTCTGTTAGTAAGGTAACTGTTAATCCTCTTGTAGACACGTACATCTGATAGTCCTATTCAATATCCATGCTGTAATCACTCATTGAGAATCTTCTATGTGCCTATCACTTTGCTAAGTTATGTCGACAATGCAAAATAAGAGTAAGAGGTAGAGAGGACAAGGAAAGACAATAGCAGGGAAATTGTCATGCTACAGTTGTGCATAATGATATAAAGTCAGTGTTTTTTTCTTATGAAGCTTTTTGTGGCTGTCATAGCACAGCATGCCTGTCGCTCTCTCAGACTGCACAAATTAGCATTTGTTCTGTTTGTACTCTTTGTTGTATCTGCACTTTACAGCATTGTCACCCATCGTGCAGACTGCTTGAAAATTGCATTTCCGTTTCTTCTCTAACCCTGTTATGCTTAGCAGTGTTGAATACAAAGCATGTGTTCAGCAAATTGTTGTTAGCTTAAATGTTGCATGTGTCAGTCACCCCAACCACCATCACTATAAATACAGTAAGTTGAAAGTAGATCTATATCCATTGTACTTTACAGAAAGGTCTTGTAGCATAGCTCTCTTGGACAGTTGTCATTGAGATTCCTCAGGCCAGAAAAGCCTTTACTAGAATTTGACCAGGTCTTAGACTGGCACAGAAAAAGTTGAGGTACAAAGGGATCAAAGAATAAATTAAGACTGGAACATTTAGAACAAACAATTTCCCAGAATCTGTTGTATTCAGGCTGACAGGAAACAAAAACAAAACAAAATTTGTTAAAATGCATTTTGTTAGTGTAAGGTTTGAGTAGTAGCTACCCATTTCTATATAAGAGGGGCCTGAAGCTGCATTCTCACTGGAAGGAGTCAAGGGCTTAATGCCAAATGTGCATGGTACTTCAGTTAAGATTGATGCTATTATCAATTGTCCCTGTCAAAGCTGGAGTGGTTAAACATGGTCCCCTCAACTCCACTTGGAACTCTCTTCTAGCCTTGAGCTTTGTTGATAAGACAAAGCGAAGGAGGCTTTATTTTCTGGGTTTGAAAGATTCATTATCAGAGCAGTTCATAATTTCCTGAAACTCATAGTATTGACTTCTCCAGACAAGTAGAACAAATTCTTTAAATAAGTACTCTTTATTAATTTCATTTTGTTTTGAACAGTTTATAACTTACACAGTTCTTTGTTTTATTCTATATAGATAAAACATACAAATGGTGTATTGTTCTATTTGAATTCAAGTAAGCTAAAAATTTCCAAATTATTAATATTAATCAGCCACTAATAAGAGCTAACATTTTTTGATTCAGAAGGTTGCACTTCCTTTTAATATTATGTAACATAGATAACTACAGTTAATAAATGGCTGCTCCAAATCTGAGTAAATGCACTAAAATTTCATTGGCAAAATCAAAAGTGTATTTTATCAAAGATAGGCTTTTTTAGTGGACAATATGTCATCTCACTTGGTCTTTGTGTGATTCACTCTCTGAAATTGTATCCCTAATTACATTTCTTATGATAATCAGTAACTACCCATTTTCCATAGCCATTCTGCTGTCTTCCAGAAAACACACATTAGTGTGTTATGAAGTAATAGTCTGATTAACTTACAGATGAAGGATTACATTTTTAAAAAGACATCCCAAATGTCTACTATTCATGTGCATTTTGTATTGTTTTAATGATTCTGCGGAGATCATGGTTGTTTTCACTTAGTACTCTTTTCCTTTTAAGCTTTTATCACTTTGGAAATGTATAATTTTTATCCTTCCTTGAATTCTCCCATAATGGAGAGAAAAATTTTTGCTATTTACATGCCATATTTTCCATTTGCAACTAAGCGATCTTTGCAGCTTAGAGGAAACTAATTTATTCCTCTTTTCAGGGATAGACCTGGGATAAATGCTATCTATGCATTTCAATCTCGGGCCAATGTGAATAGTTCATGGAATGCATATGACAACCTAATTGGAGTAAATCTCTGAATTTGCTGCATATTTTGGAAAAAAGATACTCTCTCACATGTGTAAAATGTGAAACAAGATTTGTGTAGCCATCTAGCTGGAGAAAGCATTTGAAACCTTGAGGGGAATCCTATACAGTAGAAAACAAAGTGAGATAAGGGGGAAAAATTGTGGCCTGGCTTCCTAACACCAGCGGGGTTCTGGCTCAAGCCTCAGGACATGTCTTTAAATCTTGTGTTTAAATCGTTTTTGCTGTTGTTGAAACTAAAGGCATCACAACAGAAATATCAACATTACATGTTCTACTCGTGGATGAAATGCACTTAAAAGTCTATTTTAATTGGAAGTTAATGCACATGGTGTGCCCTTCCTTTTGTGAATTCCTGTGCCTTGGAGCCGCTTGGCTCAGGCTAGAAATTAGCTCTCTTGGTTTCCAGTATAAATTCATTTACTTACCTCAGCACTTCCCTAGCAGATGTTCCTCAAAGCACCTCTACTAGTTAATAGGTTTTCCATGAAAATAATTCTTTGTGCTTGAAAAGATTTTAAAGTTTTATTCTGCGGTTTTATACATATGCCAAGGAGTTAGTTTCCTTTCTTTGTATATCTCAAAGTCTTCAATACTCTAACAGAACTATGTGAACCTACAGGAGACAGATTTATTTATTTATTTTTCACAAGTGATTTATTTCATTTTTTTGAGGTGCTTACAATAAAATGCACACATCTTCGTGTACAGTGTGATGAGTTTTGACATGTGTATACAGTCATGTAACCACCATCCAGATCAAGATATCAAACATTCTCACTAATCTTTTTCTCTCTGCACTTATTTCACCCCTCTCCCCACTGCCCTCCCCAATGATAATCACCAGTCTGCTCTCTGCGTCTGTAAGTCTGTTTTGCAGGAGAGAGATTAAAGTTCGACATGTCTCAGTCTTATGTGAATATCCCATTTTCAGGGTACTCTTAACAATGTCTTGTAGATCGGGCTTTTACTAACGTCTTCTAGATCAGGGCTTTAAGGAACAGGACTTGGGTAACCCTAGTCCTACCTCATTATCAATACTTCACACTGCCCTTTATGGAGTAGGCAATATACTATGCATATTCCTTGTCTTTGATAAGTTTATTCTATGTGATTTTGACGTTTCAAGGGACATTGCTTCACAATATGATCTGTATGTAGTAATAAGCCATTCTATAGTGGGGTTCTATTTATATTTTTATATTTTAAAATATAATATACTTAATTACCCTTAATACATTCACTCTTTGCTAGGCAAATATTGGAGAAGTTTGTGCAAAGACAGCATTGGAAAAATAGGATATAGTTGGTAGATGTGGTTATCAAATTATTACTCTCATGGCCTGTGGATTGGACAGAGAAGAAACAGAATAATAATAGCACAGCACAAGAGATCTGGAATTGATTCACCAATCAGTACATCATTTAACCAATTATAATGAGAAGGGTGAGGCTGGAAATATGGAGGTGATCTTAAGGTGGAACAGATCATTTTAAACCATAATGATCTTTACCATATTCTTTGTAAATGTCACATTTAGTTTAGCAGTGGAAAAAAGAAAATGGACATTTTGGTGAATGTTTTTTAATCAGTTAGCTTTCATTAAGTACATATTTTGTGCTCCAATTTGTGTGGGCTATAAAGAAATATGCTGATTTCACTCTGTTTTGAATTTTATTGACAAAAGGAGATTGCTATTTACACAACACTGGAGAACAATATCTAATCAATAAGGGTTATAAAAACACAAGAAGTGAAAAAAAAATTACTGTGGACTTGTGTAATTGGAAAGTCTTTCTGGGGACAGCATGGGCTAATGAGTGAAAAATTGATAGCATCTGAAGACATGGATGAAGTGATCACATCTCAAAGAGGAAAAATTTTACAGATATTCTGAAACTCCGTGGATAACATTAATTTATTAGACACTTCATTTATGTATATTAACTATGAAGGGCACATCTGTGATGTACATTCTTCACTTATAGCTGTTACTGTTGACTCATATCAGGCAAATTTCAGTAAAAATTAACTGATTTAAATTTTTATAAATAATTATCTTCCCTTATGTTTAGGTTTTTCTTATCAATCTTATGATGATTAATTCTAAGCTATAAAATATAAGAGCAAAAAATAACTCTAGGGCCAAGAAGACACATGCCTTAACACATCTTTGCTAAGCTACTACTAGCTTCTGATCATAGTTTTGAGAATTCATCAATGATAATTATTTATGTGTCAAAATTCATTGGCCATTTTTAAAAATATGCAACTTTCAACCAGCTTACTCAATATTAGAACTCTTTTATTCAATAAATACATTTTGAAGACCTAGTCTATGCAGATACTTAAACAAGCAAGAAGAAACCTACTTTTCTAACAAAGAAAAGGAATAAAAATTGTCCCCACAGCACCCCTATTACACTAACTTGAAGTTTTCTTGACTCTGGAGTGTGTTAGAGATTTCAGAGAAGGTTACCCCATATCTCTCTGAACTTGTGCTTGAATAATCTGCTTTTGCTTTTGAGTGCCAGATATTTATAGTTGAAAGAAAAGATGTGATTATTTTGGCATCATTCAGTGTGAAGTATTTTTCAATAATTAGGGGGAACCCATTGAAACTGGTCATCTAAAATGCAACAGAATTTCGTATCACTTAGGCATGTATGTAAACATTGGCTTCAGGTGACTCAATGGTTGGTTCCACTGCATCAGAACATGCTTCTGCAATGGGAAATACAGATGATAGAAATTTCTCAGCATAGAGGTTGTCATAGATAGGGTGGCTTCAGCAACTCTTTTGAGTTAGACTTATGAGAAAAATAGAAACAAAACAATCAGATAACAAAAACAGATTCACCTCTCCAAAGAGCGGGTGGTAGAGTTTGGGACATAATGAAGGCAGTGAGTAGAGTTCAAATGTCATGAAATTAAAGCAGCTAGTTTGATTACATGTGTCAGGAGGTTGTGTAATAATACGCCTAGAGAGATGGACATGAGAAGAGAGAGACATGATTATGAATGTCTAATAAAAGAAATACAGAATTTGGTAAACATTGTAATTGGCTTCTCAATATTTTCCCCTTCCTCCTTCTTATTGATTAGCAACCTTAGAAGCAGTTGGAGGCACTGAGACAAGACAATAGGCTAATCAAGATACATTCATCCCCTTGACAATCATTGTTCCAGGAACTCTGGTCTAACCCAATGAATGAATCATATTCCTGGGATAGTAGGCATTGATTGTAGAGGGGGCATGCTATCCCAGTCAGACAATGAAATGCAAGATGTTTGCCTGGAAATTCTGGGAAAAAACTTTCCTTCCTCTTAAGTGTTAGCAACAAGAAAAGACAGTCTCTATCCATTTGCAACAATTTTGCCATGTGGAAGACCTGTCACTTTACTTCTCTCTTTCACTAGATCTAGATTAAGCTACACAGTAAGGGTAGTAAAGCCAAGAGAAGCCAGCAAAGAAGCCAGAGCTGCTGGAGTGAGTCATCCTAAGGCCTGCCTGAGCCTCTACTCCCAGGGGTCCTTTACTACTTAATAGTAGAGGTGAATTTTTCTATCATTTTCAACTGGAAATAAAAAGCCTTTATAAGAAGACCTTGCCTCTTTTCCCTGAAGCTTAATGCTTATACTCAAAGGCTAAAGAGGGAAATGATTTTGCCTAGGTTATATTATTCACAAAAATCCTAATATAAGGAAACATTTTATTTAAACAAGAATAATTTTTTTCACAGTAGTAAAGACCATTCTTTATTTCTTCCTTGCTAACTAGAGCAGTGATTCTCAAATTTTAATGTGTGTACAAACCAGCTGCAGTAGGATTCGAGATTCTGCATTTCCAAAAGCTCTAGGTGGTGTTGATGCAGTTCATTCATGGATCAAACTTTGAGTAGCAAAGTTCAAGCAGACTTGAGACTTCTGCCAATAGTAATATCAACAAAGATGAGTAATTGTTGGAGTCTAACCATGTACTATATTTAAAAAGACTCAATGAATATAGCTACATAAAATTCAGTTCTAAACAAATCTCTATTACACATTCATCACCATCTCTCACACATAAATATGTGTGTGTATTGCATTACATTATATACATATATATATATGTATATAATGTCATCTCACAAATTTCTAATGCAGTATGGGAAGAACTAAGTGCTGGAGAGGAAACTTCTTGATTAGATTTTCTTTTCCCACTTAATTAAATTTTACTGAAATAAATTGACAGACTATGCAAAAATGAGAAAAGCTATTGACATATAAATTGGGCAGAATAAACAATCCCAAGCTTATATGAAGAAGTAATGTGCATAACATGAAGCAATGTACATAATATTGTTACTCAAATAGCTTAGTCTATTTTTCTTAGGTAGTTTTAACTGGGCCCTCATCCAAATGCTTTCATTGCCCTAATTAGTTGTCAACCTATTCTAGATTCTCTTTAATTATTTGTATTATTCTGACTTTTTTTT
This sequence comes from Manis javanica, assembly GCF_040802235.1. Lineage (NCBI taxonomy): Eukaryota > Metazoa > Chordata > Mammalia > Pholidota > Manidae > Manis > Manis javanica. The sequence continues at coordinate 144,956,516 of NC_133160.1, forward strand.
TTTTGTCACTACTTGTCCTCTCTGTGTTGTGCAGCCCACACTCCCCTTTCTCCCTCCCCCCCATGCATGCTAATCTTAATACGCCACTTCTTCTTCTCCCCCCCTTATCCCTCCCTGCCCACCCATCCTCCCCAGTTCCTTTCCCTTTGGTACCTGTTAGTCCATTTTTGGGTTCTGTAATTCCGCTGCTGTTTTGTTCCTTCAGTTTTTCCTTTGTTCCTATACTCCTCAGATGAGTGAAATCATTTGGTATTTCTCTTTCTCCGCTTGGCTTATTTCACTGAGCATAATACTCTCCAGCTCTATCCATGTTGCTGCAAATGGTTGGATTTTTCCACTTCTTATGGCTGAGTAGTATTCCATTGTGTATATGTACCACATTTTCTTTATCCATTCATCTACCGATGGACATTTAGGTTGCTTCCAATTCTTGGCTATTGTAAATAGTGCTGCGATAAACATAGGGGTGCATCTGTCTTTCTCAAACTTGATTGCTGCGTTCTTAGGGTAAATTCCTAGGAGTGGAATTCCTGGGTCAAATGGTAGGTCTGTTTTGAGCATTTTGATGAACCTCCATACTGCTTTCCACAATGGTTGAACTAATTTACATTCCCACCAGCAGTGTAGGAGGGTTCCCCTTTCTCCATAGCCTCGCCAACATTTGTTGTTGTTTGTCTTTTGGAAGGCAGCTATCCTTACTGGTGTGAGGTGATACCTCATTGTAGTTTTAATTTGCATTTCTCTGATAATTAGCGATGTGGAGCATCTTTTCATGTGTCTCTTGGCCATCTGTATTTCTTTTTTAGAGAACTGTCTGTTCAGTTCCTCTGCCCATTTTTTAATTGGGTTATTTGTTTTTTGTTTGTTGAGGCGTGTGAGCTCTTTATATATTCTGGACGTCAAGCCTTTATCGGATGTGTCATTTTCAAATATATTCTCCCATACTGTAGGGTTCCTTTTTGTTCTATTGATGGTGTCTTTCGCTGTACAGAAGCTTTTCAGCTTAATGTAGTCCCACTTGCTCATTTTTGCTGTTGTTTTCCTTGCCTGGGGAGATATGTTCAAGAAGAGGTCACTCATGTTTATGTCTAAGAGGTTTTTGCCTATGTTTTTTTCCAAGAGTTTAATGGTTTCATGACTTACATTTACGTCTTTGATCCATTTTGAGTTTACCTTTGTATATGGGGTTAGACAATGGTCAAGTTTCATTCTCCTACATGTAGCTGTCCAGTTTTGCCAGCACCATCTATTGAAGAGACTGTCATTTTGCCATTGTATGTCCATGGCTCCTTTATCAAATATTAATTGACCATATATGTTTGGGTTAATGTCTGGAGTCTCTAATCTGTTCCACTGGTCTGTGGCTCTGTTCTTGTGCCAGTACCAAATTGTCTTGATTACTATGGCTTTGTAGTAGAGCTTGAAGTTGGGGAGTGAGATCCCCCCTACTTTATTCTTCTTTTTCAGGATTGCTTTGGCTATTCGGGGTCTTTGGTGTTTCCATATGAATTTTTGAATTATTTGTTCCAATTCATTGAAGAATGTTGCTGGTAATTTGAGAGGGATTGCATCAAATCTGTATATTGCTTTGGGCAGGATGGCCATTTTGACGATATTAATTCTTCCTAGCCATGAGCATGGGATGAGTTTCCATTTATTAGTGTCCCCTTTAATTTCTCTTAAGAGTGACTTGTAGTTTTCAGAGTATAAGTCTTTCACTTCTTTGGTTAGGTTTATTCCTAGGTATTTTATTCTTTTTGATGCAATTGTGAATGGAATTTTTTTCCTGATTTCTCTTTCTATTGATTCATTGTTAGTGTATAGGAAAGCTACAGATTTCTGTGTGTTAATTTTGTATCCTGCAACTTTGCTGTATTCCGATATCAGTTCTAGTAGTTTTGGAGTGGAGTCTTTAGGGTTTTTTATGTACAGTATCATATCATCTGCAAATAGTGACAGTTTAACTTCTTCTTTACCAATCTGGATTCCTTGTATTTCTTTGTTTTGTCTGATTGCCATGGTTAGGACCTCCAGTACTATGTTAAATAACAGTGGGGAGAGTGAGCATCCCTGTCTGGTTCCCGATCTCAGAGGAAATGCTTTCAGCTTCTCGCTGTTCAGTATAATGCTGGCTGTGGGTTTAACATATATGGCCTTTATTATGTTGAGGTACTTGCCCTCTATTCCCATTTTGCTGAGAGTTTTTATCATGAATGGATGTTGAATTTTGTCAAATGCTTTTTCAGCATCTATGGAGATGATCATGTGGTTTTTGGCTTTCTTTTTGTTGATGTGGTGGATGATGTTGATGGATTTTCGAATGTTGTACCATCCTTGCATCCCTGGGATGAATCCCACTTGGTCATGGTGTATGATCCTTTTGATATACTGTTGAATTCTGTTTGCTAATATTTTATTGAGTATTTTTGCATCTACATTCATCAGGGATATTGGTCTGTAATTTTCTTTTTTGGTGGGGTCTTTGCCTGGTTTTGGTATTAGGGTGATGTTGGCTTCATAGAATGAGTTTGGGAGTATTCCTTCTTCTTCTATTTTTTGGAACACTTTAAGGAGAATGGGTATTATGTCTTCTCTGTGTGTCTGATAAAATTCCGAGGTAAATCCGTCTGGCCCCGGGGTTTTGTTCTTGGGTAGTTTTTTGATTACCGTTTCAATTTCTTTGCTCGTAATTGGTTTAACTTTTGTGTTTCTTCCTTGGTCAGTCTTGGGAGGTTGTATTTTTCTAGGAAGTTGTCCATTTCTTCTAGGTTTTCCAGCCTGTTGGCATATAGGTTTTCATAGTAGTCTTTAATAATTCTTTGTGTTTCTTTGGAGTCTGTTGTGATTATTCCATTCTCATTTCTGATTATGTTGATTTGTGTTGATTCTCTTTTTCTCTTAATAAGTTGGGCTAGAGGCTTATCTATTTTGTTTATTTTCTCAAAGAACCAGCTCTTGGTTTCGTTGATTTTTTCTACAGTTTTATTCTTCTCAATTTTGTTTATTTCTTCTCTGATCTTTATTATGTCCCTCCTTCTGCTGACTTTAGGCCTCGTTTGTTCTTCTTTTTCCAGTTTTGATAATTGTGATGTTAGACTATTCATTTGGGATTGTTCTTCCTTCTTCAAGTGTGCCTGGATTCCTATATACTTTCCTCTTAAGACTGCTTTCGCTGCGTCCCACAGAAGTTGGGGCTTAGTGTTGTTGTTGTTATTTGTTTCTATATATTCCTTGATCTCTATTTTGATTTGTTCATTGATCCATTGATTATTTAGTAGCATGTTGTTAAGCCTCCATGTGTTTGTGAGCCTTTTTGCTTTCTTTGTAGAATTTATTTCTACTTTTATACCTTTTTGGTCTGAAAAGTTGGTTGGTAGAATTTCAATATTTTGGAATTTACTGAGGCTCTTTCTGTGAGGTAGTATGTGGTCTATTCTGGAGAATGTTCCATGTGCACTTGAGAAGAACGTATATCCAGTTGCTTTTGGATGTAGAGTTCTATAGATGTCTATTAGGTCCATCTGTTCTAGTGTGTTGTTCAGTGCCTGTGTGTCCTTACTTATTTTCTGCCCGGTGGAACTATCCTTTGGGGTGAGTGGTGTGTTGAAGTCTCCTAGAATGAATGCATTACAGTCTATTTGCCTCTTTAGTTCTGTTAGTATTTGCTTCACATATGCTGATGCTCCTGTATTGGGTGCATATATATTTAGAATGGATATATCCTCTTGTTGGACTGAGCCCTTTATCATTATGTAGTATCCTTCTTTATCTCTTGTTACTTTCTTTGTTTTGAAGTCTATTTTGTCTGATATTAGTACTGCAACCCCTGCTTTCTTCTCACTGTTGTTTGTCTGAAATATGTTTTTTCATCCCTTGACTTTTAGTCTATGCTTGTCTTTGGGTTTAAGGTGAGTTTCTTGTAAGCAGCATATAAATGGGTCTTGCTTTTCTATCCATTCTATTACTCTGTCTCTTTTGATTGGTGCATTAAGTCCATTTACATTTAGGGTGACTATTAAGAGATATGTACTTATTGCCTTTGCAGGCTTTAGATTCCTGGTTACCAAAGGTTCAAGGCTAGCCTCTTTAGTATCTTACTGCCTAACTTAGCTCGCTTATTGAGCTGTTATATACACTGTCTGGAGATTCTTTTCTTCTCTCCCTTCTTAATCCTCCTCCTCCATTCTTCATATGTTGTGTGTTTCATTCTGTGCTCTTTTTAGGAGTGCTCCCATCTAGAGCAGTCCCTGTAGGATGCCCTGTAGAGGTGGTTTGTGGGAAACAAATTCCCTCAGCTTTTTATTTTCTGGGAATTGTTTAATCCCGCCATCATATTTAAATGATAGTTGTGCTGGATACAGTATCCTTGGTTCAAGGCCCTTCTGTTTCATTGCATTAAGTATATCATGCCATTCTCTTCTGGCCTGTAGGGTTTCTGTCGAGAAGTCTGATGTTAGCCTGATGGGTTTTCCTTTATAGGTGACCTTTTTCTCTCTAGCTGCCTTTAAAACTCTTTCCTTGTCCTTGATCCTTGCCATTTTAATTACTATGTGTCTTGGTGTTGTTCTCTTTGGATCCTTTCTGTTGGGGGTTCTGTGTAATTCCATGGTCTGTTCAATTATTTCCTCCCCCAGTTTGGGGAAGTTTTCAGCAATTATTTCTTCAAAAAGACTTTTTATCCCTTTTCCTCTTTCTTCTTCTTCTGGTATCCCTATAATAAGAATAGTATTCCTTTTGGCTTGGTCACATAGTTCTCTTAGTGTTGTTTCATTCCTGGAGATCCTTTTATCTCTCTCTATGTCAGCTTCTATACGTTCCTGTTCTCTGGCTTCTATTCCTTCAATGGCCTCTTGCATCTTATCCTTTCTGCTTATAAATCCTTCCAGGGATTGTTTCACTTCTGTGATCTCCTTCCTGACATCTGTGATCTCCCTCCGGACTTCATCCCACTGCTCTTGCATTTTTCTCTTCATCTCATCCCATTGCTCTTGCATTTTTCTCTGCATCTGTGTCAGCATGTTCATGATTTTTATTTTGAATTCTTTTTCAGGAGGACTGGTTAGGTCTGTCTCCTTCTCTGGTGTTGTCTCTGTGATCTTTGTCTGCTTGTAGTTTTGTCTTTTCATTGTGATAGAGATAGTTTGCAGAGCTGGTACAAGTGACCGCTGGAAGAGCTTCCCTTCTTGTTGGTTTGTGGCCTTCCTCACCCCCTTCGCAAGGCACTGGGTTCTTGCAGGTGTGGATGTGGTCTGGATGTTGTCCTGTGTCCTGTGGTCTCTATTTTAGGAAGATTTTTCTTTGTTGTATTTTCATAGTCTATGTGTTTTTGGGAGGAGATTTCCACTGCTCTACTCACGCCGCCATCTTGGCTCCTAGCTATTCTGACTTTTTAATTATTTGAGCAAAACCATACCTTTAGTTGTGTGCTAAAGTGTAAAAAACATTAAAACAGAAATTTTACAAAGATGGAAATGTTGTGCTGTGTTCCCAATGAATATTCTACAGTGTTTTTCTTTTCCTTTATATTTGAAGGAAGTGGTTTGTACTGAATCCCAGATCACTAACCTGTAACCACATTTTAGTAAATGCAAAATAGGGATTCTTTTCTTTTTGCTGCCTTCACCCATTCATAGAAATGTATAATATGTAGGTTATATTATGAGCATTTGTTTTGAAATACTTTAATTATTTCCTACTTCTATTAGTAGGAGTAGTTAGTGTTTATAATATTTTAAACAATTATGTCTAGAAACTTACATTCCCTCATGTTTCCCAGTAAGAGACCCTCTGACAGAAGGGAAGCTTGTCTCTTGGTTGTGCTTTAGAGACTTAGACTTTCCCATTTTTGTCATTTCCTTCCTCTAAGGCATTGGAACTTTCTGCATTCAGTTAGTGGGAGATAAAAGTGAAAGTAGAATATTCTAAGTTGTTAAAAACCCTGGCCAAGAAGCAATATATCACTGCTGCTCAAATTTCACTGTTGAGAACTAGTCACATGCATTACAAGGGAGCTCAGAAATGTGGTCCCCAGGTGGGCAGCTGTCACCCAGCAATAACACGGTGGAAGGGGAAGCATGTATTTTGTGGACAGACAGCCATCATTACTATGGTGTTGTTTACACATTATATGCACTGGACCAGGTGAGTATCTAGGAAGATGAGACATTGAGCATTACTATTTAATAAGCCAAAATGCAAATTAAAAAATGTATTAAGTACAATGCGGTAAGTGCCAGGAGTCAAAAACACAAGAAAACAATATTTAATCAAAAAGTTTGCTTTTTGGGTAGTTTATTCTGGTGACAGCAGAAGAGAAACTAAGCAGATTTAGGAAAGAAGACTCAGGAGGGAGTTGTAATCGCTTATGTGAGTCTTGACAAGAGCTTAAAGTTAGATATTATAGTGTGAAGAGAGGATTTGAGAGACATTTATTCAGAAAAATTAAAAGGATGTCTACATTGAAAGGAAAGAGAAGGTGTCATAGGCATGACTTAGTGCTGACCTTGAGAAACTGAATGAATGATGGCATTGATGGTTAAAGGGCATTATGAAGTCACAATAGAATTTGAGTGGGTGAACGTTAATTAATTCATTTAAAAACACAATGTAAAGATATAGGAAAGGTGCTATGCCTTGGTTCTTGAAGGAAAGGGTAGGGGTCAGAAACTGAGATAAAGGAAAAGGGTTCAACAGGATAAAAATGGCAGCTAAAGCCAAGACGGTAGCTGAAACTAGAAGGAAGAGCATGAATAATTAGTAGAGACAAGGACAAGGACAAACCCCCAATTTAGGCTGCAAATGTTCATGAAATAGAATCAGAAAGAAATCAGCTTCACTACCAGATTTTTGTTCTTTAGAAGAATACAGAGCAAGTGATTCAGTCCTTAGTGAAGCAAAATAGAGTTGAATGCATTTTCAATGTTTCTTAATGTTTGTAGATCATAGACATTGTGGTGGTTAATTTTATGTGTCAACGTGATAGGGCCAAGGGATTCCCAGATATGTTGTTAAACATAATTTCTGGGTTGGTCTGTGGAGTGCTTCTGGAAGAATAGCTTTTGAATTCGTGGACTGAGTAAAACAGAATATTCTCAATATTGTGACTGTCATCTCATCTGTTTAAAGCCTTAATAGAAAGAAGCTGAGCAAGGTTAAATTCTTTCTCTTTGCCTGTTTGAGCGGTAAGTCAGTCTTCTCCCTTGGGTTGGGACTATCAGCACCCTACTCCGGTGTTTGGACTCGGACTGATGTGTGCACTGATGTATACCATGGGCTTCCCTGGGTCTCCGGCTGGCAGATGGCGACTGGGACTTCTCAGCCTCCATAATCACATAAGCCAGTTTCTCTTGATTTAGTTATGTGTAATATATGTATATTTTATCCTATTCTGTTTCTTAGAAGAATCCTAACAGATATATTTAAAGTCTTCAAAGTCCTATTTCTTCTCTTAAAACATGTACATATGCATATGAATCATTCCAACCAATATCAGGATTTCATAGACTCCTGCACACCCATACATGACATATGACTTCTAGGTTAAGAGTTATGGCATCGTGTACCTGGAGGGCTTAAACTACAAAATAATCATTTTAACTAACTTTGGTAACTCTGATAACTTTTAAAACAAGAAAGGTCCTGAATATATTTTTACCAAGTTGAAAGATTTTAATGAGGTACAATTAATTCATTGCATTAGTATAAAATCTTTCCATCAGAAAATTCAAGGACATAATCGAATTCAGAGTTCTCAATTCCACTCTGATTTTTCCTTTTGTAGGGAAACTCTGAAATATTATGAGGCAAAAATACATTTTATGTTGGTGTTAGAGCTAGACATGGTATCTGCTTACTTCTTTAGAATGACTTCTACTTTGTAGAATGACACTGTCAGCTCCATTATTGTTTTCATTTCATGCTCGACTTATTTATAAAACCCTTCATAAAATGTACCGACTTTTCTTCCCTAGAATTTTCTATTAGTAAAACTTGACTTCTGCTTCTAGTTTTCTGACTTTTTTCTAATGGATTTGGAAAATGATATTAGAATGGATTGTTTACATTCATTTAAAATATTTCCTGTAAAAAATTATGTCTGCAGTACCCAACATGGACAAAGATAAATCTAAAAATTGCATCAGCTGGAGGAAAAATAAAAGAATCAAAAGAATTAGATTGTTTTAAGTTGAGCAGAGAGAGCATTCTTTTATAGCGGGTTTTCTAAATTTTTGTGCATTTGGTGTTAGGATCAAAGTAACTAATATTTTTTAATTTTCTAGAGGAATGTATACTCTTTAGTTTTATTTTTTAATTTTTATCATGCCTTCACTGCTATAGATTACAGGATATAAATGAATATATTTTAGCATTTTTTTGAAAGCCAGCTTAATTTATTTTTGTATATTGTAGATTATTGTAAGTAATTAGCAAGAACTTAAAAAAGTCAGCTACTTCCAATGCTTGGAAGATTTTTTTCACATCTTATTAAGTAGTTAGGTTTTAATTGCTGTTGGTTTTTGTTTTTTAGCAATAGTTACTTTAACTATCTTAATGAGTAATCACTGTGCACCATAACTTCAGGGTGGCAGGTACTTAAAGACACTGAAAGAGAGAATTGGTCATAATAGTCCATGAAGAGTTTATTATTCTATCCTTAAACCCCAACAAAAGATCTCATTTTATTCTACCCACAAGTAGAATGAAAAGGTTCCTGATGTCAATGGTCATTCACATGCACATTATTTTATTTATCTCATTTTGATTAAATTCTAAACATGTGATGGACAGTATGTTAGGACTTGAGGAATAACTAGACGGGGGTACATATTAAATACTGTAAGAGTATGAAGAAATTCATACTCCACCATTATAACACAAACTTATATTTCAGACTCATTCTTCTGACCAGCAGTTACGACTGGAACCCCCTTTGTAGAGGAAATCTTTTACTTTGAGAGCAGTAACTTTTTTTAAGACTATGTATATCTGTGTATATATCTCTATCTATCTATCTATCTATCTATCTATCTATCTATCTATCTATCATCTATCATCTATCTATCTTTCTAGAGCAGTTTTAAGTACACAACAAAATTGAAAGGCAGATACAGAGACATCCCATATTCTCCTTACCCCCATGCATAGCCTCATCCACTACCAGTGTGGTCCATTGGTACTAAGGATGAACCTACACTGAAGCTTCATAATCACCCCAAGTCCAGACCTTAGGGTTCACCCTTGGGGGGATACATATTATGGGTTTGTAGAGATGTATAATGATACATATTCATCATTATGATATCATACAGAGAATTTTCACTGCTTGAAAAGTTTTCATTCCTTTCCCATCCCTCTCAACCTGGCAACCACTGATCTTTTTATTGTCTCCATTTTGACTTTTCCAGAGTTTCATATAGCTGGAACCATCCACTATGAACCATTTTCACATTGGCTTCTTGCACTTAGTAATATGCATTTAAGTTTCCCCCATGTCTTGAAAGAGTGAAAGAGTTGTTTTTCACGTGAGGAAAGAGGAGGATAAGAGAGTTTTCCTTGGCATTTTCTTTTAGTATTTGTTTTCTCTAGTGATGTTGGGTAATGGTTACCTAAGCATCCATTCCCTTTTCCTTTTGCTGCAGAAGCTGGAAAACTAAAATCATCTGCATTAACAGCTAGGATTTGGAATGTAAATCTTATTTGATCTATGACACTACATGCATTCAAGTGAGATTTGAAAATGGGAATTGGGGTTCTGTAGCTGCTCTTTTGCTTGTTTTCTGCTCCTCTTGGGGTGGTGAATATAGAGTTTACCTCGCATAGGTCTGCCTGGTGTAGGCAGAAGTGATCCTTGCAGTTCCCTGTGGTTCAAAATGTCACCAGGGTCAAAAGTCTCATAGAGCTGTTGAAGAAATGGAAAAACCTCTCAGTTGTAAACTGACATTGAACTTAACATATGTTTCTACAAGTACTGAGGAAAATCAATTGCAGTTACACCAGGTGGCTGAGCAAAGCATATGTGATTTGGTGTAGGGGTCCTGTTCACTTCCTAATCTTTCTACCCCAAAGAAACATGTCCCTCTTCTGTGCCACTACTTTCCTCACACATGCTATTTTACTTCTTTGTATAAGTGGATAGCTAACAGACTAGACTTTAAGCTCCTAGAAGGCATAGGTCAAGACTATTCATGTATTTGTATCCATGGTGCTATGCTGAACACAACATAAAGCTCACCAGTAATTACTGAGTGCGTGAATAAGTGAACTGATGAATAATACGCACCAGAAGTTTTGATAAGAGTATTCTTCACACTACCTGCCCCTCTGCCTTCCAGAATAGGTATTGTATTTTATTTGTCATCCCTGCATAAGGGTGAGTATAGGATTTCAAATGCTCTAAGGATAGGAAAAGCATTTTTTAATTGATACTATAGTAGAAGTCACTTAGCTAACCTGAAGAGCAATGAGAAATGTAATTATTTCTTCAGCCCATGTCTATTAATATATTTAGGGGTTTTGGTAAGTCTCATCATCACCAGATAAGAGATGCGGGTCTTGGAAATCCATATTTCTGGTTACTTTTTAGTTCTGAAGTTGTACATTTTTACCTACAAGCAGGAAATTTATTTATTTTTGACTGAGTATTTAGCATAACACTTAAATTCACTTTTGTTCACATTTCCTATTTTCAAAGGTGATTTAAATTCAGAACTGAAGTTTGAACTGGCCAAAGGGTCACAAATTCATGTGACTCATCACTAATTTCTTGTTTATGACGTATTTTCCCTTCACAGCCTTATGAACCTGAACTTACACAGGCTATAGCATAAACGCTGGATTAATATTAAGTGTTTGATCTCTGCATGTCTCATTTTGTGGCTCAAGAAACTGAAGCAACTCAGCTATATATTCTGCATAAAGACCAGAAAGCATAACACCTTCAAAGAAGGAACATGCACACACAATTTATATATGTTCCTTCTCTAAAAGCATTCCATATTCCATGAGAGTAATCCCATCAATTTCTGTATTAGAAAATAGCTCAGGGTTTAATGATTGTTGTTTGAACAAGAAAATGCAAATGCATTTCATACTCCATTTTTTTATATTTTCATAGAGGACAACAGGAAACTTGGACATAGACAGGCTATAACTTGTTTCCTTTTTTTTTGACTTCCACGTATAACTTGTTGAACTGTGTATCACCAGTTCAATAAGCCTAAACAAGAAGATCACGTTATTGATAATAAGAAACTGTGTCTCCATTTGTAACTGCAAATGGAATGAAACTCAGAGACTAATCTACCCCTAACTGATTTCAGAAGATCTCAGGGGCATTGTCACATTTATTCTCCAACATTCTGTCCTCTTACACATTTGTGTATCCTGTTCAAAATGCACTAAAAGTTAACTGCTCTAAAGTGAGCAGTTCAGTATTCTTTTCCTCTTCATGTATTGCACATTTAAAAAGCATATTTTAATAATGTAGAAGAAGACACATTTTTTAAAAGTCCTTTGCATTACCACGATTTTAGGTGAGTTCCTGGAGATAGACAGGACCTTAGGCCAGAATTTAATCTTTATGACAATCCGCCAATCATTTGTCTTTGGATAAAACATACGTTTCCAGAGGCCTATTTTCCCTTTTGGGTTAAAACAGCATGGTTCCTCCTGCAAATGGATGGCCGGGGAGCCTGTTTCAAGGAGGAGATCTGTGGAGCTGAAGCTGACACCACGCTGGGGGCCTCTGTTTCATCTGAGAATACATTTCTTTCATAAATTACTCATATACAATGTGACCTTCTTTCTTGCCCACAGAACAGTTTGTAATCTCTTTCCAATTCACTGGAATATTAATGAAAAAAATATCCTGGTATGAACACTATGTTCATTTTGTTATTCTTAATGTTATTTTTACTTGATTGAGGATTGTATAGGTGACTTCTTCAGTCTTCATAAATCTAGTCTCATCAAAGATTATTTCCTCCTTTCAAATGTACTAAAATATCATTCCTTATTGTGGCTTCAAGAGATTCAGCTAGGTTAGAAGATATAATGCACATTAACAGTCTATGTGCCACACAACTTCAGCTCAATAAATAAAATGCACATGGAAAGGATTAAGATTAATAAGACTCTGGGGCTTAATAGAGACATAGTACAGAGATTCTACTCTCTAGGTGGAACAGGACACCTATTTTTCACCAGGAATTCTTACATCAGTGTAGTGCTTTTTAATGACTGGATGATTTCATGGGTAAAATACTCCCTCTTTATCTAAAGAAGAAGGGCTATTTGCTTCTAACTAGAAAGTAAAGTTCAAAGTCACAAGTTGCCTTCCCTTAACTATGACAAGAAAGCTTGAATATATTTTTTGTCTTAAATTAAATGTTTATTGATATTCTCATTTCAACTTGGGGGTCAACTATGTTTAAAAGTACCTTTCTGCCACACACAGGGAAAACTCCAGTTCATCCACATTTATTCGCATGGACACTGAGATTCTGGATGTGTGCTAATGAGTACAGAGCATGAAGCTTTTGAGCTAGACAGAGCAACGATCATCTGACTCAATCTCATTATTTTACAACTCAAAAAATTGATTCTGAGGTAGAGTCTGATATACACTCAAGGTTACACAGTACTGTTTGTAGCAGAATCTAGATTTGAATTGAGATCTATAGCATCTTAACCACCCATACTCTTTCTTGAGCTCTTCCTACCCAAAGTGATACAAAGGTTAGCTCAAATACATAAATGAACAATGATGAGTAAATCATTTTTATCAGAATTAACCCAAGGGTACTTCACTGGCATTTTTACTTTTCTTTGGCCTTCATAGTTTTAGGATGTAGGCAAATATGGAACCCAAGATTTGTACAAATTGAGACAATAAATTAAATAAATAAAAAATTGCATCATTTTTGTGTGAATGGAAAAGGTCAGAATGAGGAAACATGAAAAAGAAGAATGAAGAATATAATCGGTGACACAGAAAAGTGTTTAATGTCTAAAGATTTTGGGAACCTACTTTGCAGAATTATTATAATTTTACACATAAAATTTACAAGAAATGTATTCATGAAGTCTGTTTTGTATTTTTCTCATCTTCAAATATTTTTATATTTTTCTATAGGCAGTCTTTAGAATATAAGAACTGAGTGAAAAATGATGACTGAGCCCAAAATGGAAAGGAAAAAAAAGCCCATTGCAAGTTTTTGTACTGTAGGCATTTTGGACAATGTGGTACTTATTGAAAAGTGGCAAAACATGTGAACCTTAAATTGATTCACCTGAAGGAGGAAACATTTATTATATCTGTATACAAAACTAAACTACTTAACTCATTCTTTACCCTATGGGTTTATTTTGATTTCTACCCTTTTTCCCACACATTTTGCTTCAGTATTTTTTGCTGTAAAAGATGTTAATCAAATGTATGGAGTACTTCAAGTGATTAGCAGAGAAGGCAATTATCTGTCTAGAAATAAATGTTGCTTTCTTTTATACGCAAAGAAGACAGTACACTAACTGAAGGATTTAGCCATTGCTAGGAAACTAAGAAGTGAACACAATTCTGCCAGCTCAACATAGACCATAGCAGTCTAATATAATATTTCTGTGTTCAACTAATGATGCAGTAGCGATGGTAGAAATTCAATCTCCAAATTGTGTGTGTTCTATTTGGGAAATATCGAGCTTAGGCTAATATCACTTGTGATTACAGAATCTCGATTAGAATATTCAGTTACTCTGGGGCTGTTTGCAGCTCTACCATTGACAGCTACACACTGGACATCCTGAAGCATATAATTCTTTAGAAATATTTGGTGAAGATGATCTACTGGTGGAAAATACTCAAACAGGGCATTTCACAAACAGCTATGAATGTCAAGTCTTCATCTCATTTTGAAATGCACAATGAACATAATACATTAAAGAATTCTAAGTATTTAGAAAACTGAATTTATTTGTCAACCATGAATAATTATCTGAATTTCCAATATTATTCCCTTTTACATATTTCAAGTTTTGTTTAGATCTGTGTGTGAAAAGAATTTCTGAAATCAGTATATGAGTTTATTCAGTTTTGAGGGTTTATTTCCAATCCTCAGATGCAAAGGAATTAGCATAAGTCTATTGCTATTAATTTTTAGAAATACTACCCAAGCAGTAAGATTTCTTGACCTTGCAGGCTAATAAAATGTTTTAATGTATCAGAATCAGTGGAGCATGTGGGCAGGTAAGTCACAGAGCTAATTAGTCATCCCCTCCCAGAAGCTGTGTATGATTTAACGGAGTGTGTTCAGCATTACAAGTAAACCAACATTGTTGCATCAGGGAAGCATCCTTTCTGAGTCATTTCCATACCTCTGCCACTTTGACTTTCCAATAAAATCCTCCAAGTTCATGATGCTAACAGCTTGTATAACAGAAATAAAGCAGAAAGGAAAATTGGTGCCATACATAACCATGTGATAACAATAGTACATGCACTCCAAGAATTGGGATGGATTCCTGAGTAATGGAAATGAAGATGCAAATATGTCAGTTTGTATATATAAATGAACTATGGTGAGTAAGTCATTTTTATTAGAATTGACCTATAGCTATTTCACAGGTATTTTTGCTTATCTTCTACCATTAGAGAGATAGAATGTGGGCACAGCAGAAGGAAAAAACCACAAACTTGATCTATAGTTTGAAGCAGCTAAGGCTGAGTTTCAGGCAGGTCCTTGTGTAGGAGTAGCAAAGAGAACTTTCATGACTCTCAGAATTCTTCAAAGGAGCAGGAAACAAGCAATAATAACACAAATTTTAAAACTTTCTGTGTAATTCTATTTTAGCTTATAATTTTTATGTAGCATTTTATAATCTGTTTCACAAACAGTTCTACTTTGGACCCTCTAAGTAACTAAGTATTTTCTACTTTGGGCCCATAAAGCAGGACAGAAAATTCTAACCTGATAGATGGAAAATGAAATGCAGTCGATTTCTAAAGATTGTCTACTTGAATGTGGCAAAACCTAGTCTATCTAGTACGTGAATACAGTGAATCATGAATGCTTTTTTTCTCTCCTTCTGCACTTTCTGTCCTCTTACCTTTCAAATAAGGCAAACCTCTCTGATCCTAAAATTCATTTTCCACCATTCTATTCATTCCTCCTCTTCAATTCCAACATCTGAAAAGAACAAACGTTGCTTTCTTTCCAACAATTCCCTTTGTAAACATTTGCAATCTGGCTCTTGCTTCTCCCTACAATGAACTGCTCTCTTGATAGTCACCAATGTTTATTTTAACTCCAGTATTTTGTTCTCTGTAATCCCTCATTCCTGTTTGAGCTCTCTGAGACATCTAGAACTATTGAAAATTTGCTTACTTAAACTTTCTCTCCTCTCTGGAGTTAAGTGGCACCACAATCCCCTGAGAAAGAGCATTTCTCAGGCCCCATTCCTGCATCCTCTTGTTACAGGTCTGTAAACAAGGTCTTGTTTAAGTTTCTTTTAAATTAAAGCTTCTTTGTTTGGATGTCTTTCCATTTTTCAACCTCATATAGTCCTATAGACTCAAATATCATCTTACTAGGTCCTTCCAGATTTCTTTCTTCAGCTTCCACTTCTCTCTTGAGCAACTCACCCATATATCCCATCACCTACTAGACATTTTCACATAGACTCAGTTTAACTAAAACTAGGCTTAATATCTTGTCCTTCAAGACCTTCTCAGTTATTATTTCATCATGCATCTAATCCCCTAGATCAAAAATAAAACCAAACCAAAATAAAATAAAAGCAAGAAAACTATGTGGAATCTTTTCTTCCATCTAAGCTTTCATTATTTCCTTTTGGTTTTATTTCTACCTTGTCTCCTTCATCTGTTTTTTCCATTCCATTTTCACTACTACTTTCCTACATCAGTTCTAATATTTTGTGTACTGAACTTCTCTGTTGCCTCAATTTTTTAGCTATAAGAAACCTTTGTATTAATATAATCTCTTATCACTGTTATGAGATGAAATGAGTTGACACATGCACAAAGGACACTTAAACTAGAGCCAGGCCAGAGCAATCACTTAATAAGCATTAACTTTTGCTGCATCACTGCTGTTTTACTATTCCTGCTGCAACCGAGACTACCTCCATAATTTGTGGTGCCCATGAAGAAATGAAGGTGTGGGGCCCTGTATTCAACAAGCAGGAAAACAATGCTTAAGTCAGCTTGTATTGCTCTTTCATTTCCACGGTTAGTTTACAGTGTTTTATAGAGTGACAAAGTAGTGTCAAAGAGAAATTAACCACTGGACACTGGTTAAAAATTGCATGACAGATTTTATTCAGACTCTCAAAGGAAGGGAGAGAGACTTGAGGGTAAACCAGGCTCAGCCAAGACATCAGTGTTTGTTAACTGTCACTTACCTAGAGGAGAAACAAACTCGTCACACCCTTAGGACAGGAGGCGCCCACCAAAGCTAGGCTCACTGTCCCACAGGAACTGGGAGCTGGGGAGCTCTCTCTCTGCATGTTTGCATTTCAAGGAGATGGCTCTCAGGTACTTGAGGAAACATTTCTGGGTGGTAGATTTGTATCTGTAAGGAACAGAAAAAGGATTTAAAATTTTCAGTTTTCTAAAGTAACGGCTCTAGCTAAAACCTGACCATAAGCCCCTGAACTCCCTCTTTTTAGAGCAAATGGTAAATTCTTCGGTCAAGAGGATTAGTCATGTTCTCCAGAAAAACAGAACAAATAGGAGAATCAAACAGGTCCAAATATGATTTATTATAAGGAACTGGCTTATGCGATCATAGAGGCTAAGAAGGCCCGACATCTGCAGTCTGCAAGCAGGAGACAGGAGGGCCGACTGTGTGGTTCCAGTTCTGAATCCAAAAATCTGAGAACCAGGAGCACCCATGGCTAAATTCTAGTCTGAAAGCCAGTGTGCTCCAGACCCAAGAAGAGACAAGTTTCAGTTTGAGTTCCAGGTCAGGAAAAGACTGATGTTCCAGCTTCAGGTAGTCAGGCAGGAAGAGTTCCCTCTTATTCCAGGGAGGGTGAGTGAGCCTTTCTGTTTTATCTAGGTCTTCGGTTTATTGGATGAGAATCACCCACAGTAGGGAGAGCAATTTTCTTACTCAAATGTTAAATTCATCCAAAACATCCTCACACTCAGAATAATGCTCCACTAAATACCTGGGTATCCTATGGCCCAGTCAAGTTTGACATATGAAATTAAGCACTACAACAGGGCTGAGCTTTCTCAGGCAGATGTTTAACTGTGGGTGGGGCAGATGTTTTCATCCTAGGAACATGGTCCTGAGCCAATAAAAGCCATGCTAGAGTTTGGTAAATTCTCTTAGCCATGGGGGGTTTGGACAGTGTCCTATGTGCCAAGAATTTTACAGTTCTGAGCAGTCAAATGCTATTTTTTGTTATATGATCTCCCTTATGAAAGTTTCATAAGGTTTAATTGTTAAATGTTTTAAGTCACCTTAGAATTCTAAGAAAATTTTAAGTTATTTGTTATGATAAAAATAATTACATTGAATTATGTACCTGGTATAAAATTGTGAGTTTTAAAGTTGAACTAATTTCTATATTTTAAAGGCTGGAGATCTAGCTTATATTGTTTATTATGTTCAAATTGCTAATATGGAAGCAATGAGCTCAGTAATACAGGTTTATAATTTCAGAAAATATTCTTCTGGCAAAATAAATAGAGCCAGTTTTATCTGATCTGTAGTTTTCCCTTTAAAGATCAATGTTCTTCAATTTGCTATTATTACATACCAGGGATCTTGTTATAGAATTTTATCACTATAGTTAAATGAATAATAGGTATAATAAATATTTAGTAAGCAGCTAGATAGCAGCAGGTATTATGAAAAACAAGTATTTTTTTTCTGATTTTACACATACACTTTGTAGCCATAGAGCCCCTCTTAATTTGAAAGCCTCTTTTTCATGTGTGAATGCTTCTTCCTTTTCTAAATGAAACTTCAGATTCAGGCAAAGTTCTTAAACTGTGCATCTAGCACTTATTTCCCTCCTGCTGGATTCCCTAAAGTATCTGTTGTTGAGCCTTCCAAAAAACCCTGTTGCATCATGGGAGGCAATTAGCCCAGTACACCCTCCAAGGATAGTCTTCCTCAGCATTTTGCTTTATGTCTTCTCTTCTAGATATCCAAGCTTCTTAATATTTTAATCCATGTCCTTAGAAACAAGGTAATTTATAACATACTATGTTCTTTTTTTACAGGCAAGAATTACTAAATTTATGATCCATAGACCAGTCTCCATTATTTCAGATGTATTTTTAAGTTTTCATTTTCTTAATTTCACTTTATTTAGTTATTCAACAAATATTTATTGAGTTCCTATGGTGAGCTATAAATATATACTGCATACCTTCTAGAAGCTGAGAATGTATCAGTCAATGAAAAAGAGCATGGCCTTGCCCACACAGAATTTTTATTTTAGTGGAGGAAGACAGAGTCGTCAAATGAAAGATACAGTGAGTGATAAATATTATGGAAATGAAAGAGGACTGATAGTTGGCAGACTTGGTTAGGTCACCATTTTTAACAGGTTAGCAGGGAGGATTTCACTCCCAAACTGAGATTTTCAGATAATAATCATGAGAAACAAAGTAGCAGTTTTTAAGGGAAGATTACTAGGAGAGGAGGATTCTAAGCACAGTTTACAAGTGTGAGTGTCCTGGGCAGAAATGAACTTAGTGTATTGGAAAGAAAGCAAGAAGGCCAGTGTGTGGCTGAAACATAGTGAACCATTGAAGAGTGCTAAGAAATAAGGTCTTAGAGAAATAATGGGGCACAGATCACCTAGGGCTTTGCATACCATTATTAGGATATTGTCTTTCACTTTGAATGTAAAGCTATTTAAGTGTTTTGTTCAGACTAGTGACATAAATGGCCTACATTTTTTTTGAAATATTTCCCTCCCGGCTGTGTTGAGAATAGGTTAGAGGAGGGTGAATCTGCAAGAAGCTATGGAGATAATGTTGGCATCTTAATCCAACATGCTAACTGCAGAGGTGATGAGAAGTGACTTTGATATTGGTTTAATTTTGAGACTAGAATTAACAAAGATGAGTGATAGCCAGATATTTGAGAAATAGAAGCACTAAGAATAAATCCAAAATTTTTGGCCTGGAAAATTAGAAAGGTGTAGTTGCCATTTTCTAAGAAGAGGAGAAGAGGCAATAACAGGAATTCAACACTGAACCTGGTACTTTTGAAATTGCATTACTAATCTGAGCGGAAATGTAGACTAGGTAGTTTGCATGAGTCAATAAAATTCCAGCTGGGTACATACTTTCAGCAGTTGTCAGCCTATCAGTGGAGTTCCGATCAAAGAGTAACGAGGCTGGATAAGTCAATGGGATCAGTGTAGATGGGAAAGAGCAGAGATCTGAGGATTAACTCATAAGGCCCTCCCAGTGTTGACAGTTGAACGTGTAAGTGGAATCCGGTGCAGTAGACTGAGGACCCAGTGGAGATGTTCTCTCAAGGATGCATAGCTGACCAATGATAATTGACCTTGGGATTTAGCAATGTAGAGATTGTTGGTGACTTTGACAAAAGCAGTTTCAGTGAAATGGTGGAGTACAAATCTGATTAGCATTGGTTCAAAAGGAAATGGGAAGTCATGAGATCCCACAATATGAAAACTCCTGAGTGCTGAGATATGTTATTGTTAATAAAAGGGGTCAGAGATGTAGGATTGAGACTTTATTAAAGATGGGAGAAATTGCAGCATATCTACTGAATGGGGAGAATTTCTAATTATGTTTATATCTGTAAAAAAGAATCCCTTAGGAATCTCAATGTCACTTAGAAAGTTACTGGGATAACAAAATTTTATCATGATCAGATTCAGCCAGAGATCACGACAGAAAGAGTAATTCATAGAGCAGTCAGTACATGGGGCTGAGAAGCAATGGGGACTCAATATCATTATTTCTGGAAAGTCTGAACCTGAAAATTAGGAATTTTTCATCTGCCTTAAATTAAAATTATCATTTTCTGAGCACATATATATGTATTGTCTTGTTTTATGCTTTCAGTTACACTGGTCTTAAGTGAAAGGTGCTATATCCTCATACTGAGGCCAGAAACTACTGTCTCCACAAAGTTAAAACACTTTACATAACTTCAGCAGTTTTTTCCTGTCATGTGATATATTAATAGCATGGCATAGACTAGGGGCCTCAGCTTTGCACTCTGAAGAGTAGACACGTATTCTAGGCAAGTGACTAGTAAAAAAAGATAACTAGTCATTGGAAACACATGCAACTTGGAGGAGGTCCCTGCCAGGAGTGAACGCTGGTTGACCTGTGGTTGGATCAGGCATTCTGAGGCTCCTCCCACTCCACTGTCCTGCGAAGCTGCCCTCCGCCGCCTGTCCCAAACTAGCAGCTGCCGGGGGGCGCAACCTTGAGACAGTGCCATGGTGTGGAGGCCATCTGGACGGTATGCGTGACTGAACCCAGTTGAGGTTTCTGTATGTACTTTTAGGAATCTGGCGGCCGGTGATGGAGATCTACTCATCTCATCTCCTGGCCGCCCAAAACAAGCCTCCCACATAAACTCCCTTGCTTATTAAACCTGCCATCCACCGACTGGAGGGGTCTGCCTGTTTCTTCAGTTTCTGCTTTCCCTGCATGTAAAGCAGCCAGATTCAGACTATACCCAGGAAGGTCCTGACTTTTTGAATCAACAGGAGGTAAGTTGAAAATGTAATAAAATATATTTATAGTAAAGAAAATATAGTTAAGTATGGTTTTATGTCAGAAAATGACATCATAAATAAAGAAATCTAGGTAGTTTTGCACCAGATGGTTTCTTGAATTGTAGACAGAGCCAAGGCATCTCGGGAAAGAATCTAAAATAAAATTAGTTTAAGAACTTTGACAGGGAGTTAATTATAGAATAAACTGTGTGTTATCTGTTGTAGAGAGGGAACTGCTATCCTTGTTAAACAGATTTTTTAATTAATATAGAATTATCACATACACGAGAAAGGGGGATTACCAATTTTCCAAAGAATTTGAAAACAATAGATTATGCTTGACACTACATTGAACAAAACACAATTTAGTCATTTTTAACTACTCCAAAGTTTGCTAGAAATACTTTACATATGTAAATGAGATTCAGCAGCTGTAGAATGTGACACAAATACAAGTGTAAGCATTAAGAAATCAGGTTATAGATTAGATTGTTTTTTTGTGGGGCTAATAACACTAAAGGTCAGGTTGTAGAAATGTATAAATATGGCAAGTGTTTCTTATGTAATATGAGGATTAGTCATGATTTAACTAAAACCATTCATTTATTCATCTCACCTTTGTTGAAAGCATGTGGAAAGCTTGGTATTACAAACTTAATAGGAATTATATTAACAGAATTTGTTATCTTCAGGTAGTTGGCAGTGTAGTTTATGAGGCAGAAAAGTAAGTTAGGAGTATATGCTTGATGGGCTGGAAGCAAGAAGAAAGCTCTCCTACCTAGTATTAGGCTGGAAAAAAAAGAACTTCTTGGAAATTCACATTGCTAAGTGTGAATTCCTGGGGTTTCTTGGCACTGTATCTATCATGCAGATGGGAACATATTTAATGGGAAGAGAGGTAAGTGTGTGCAGTTGAGTAAAGAATTAGAGGTGAAGGTCTTGGGTGTTACCTCTTCAGACAGCCGGAAAAAATAATAGAGGACAATCTTCTTTATGCAAATATGTTGGTGATATGTATTGGGAACCAGTTTTCGCTGAGTATTATCAAGTGCCAAGAGTGATTCACTTTTTCCTTCAAAACATAAAGTGCCAAGAGTGATTCAGTTTTTCCTTCAAAACATAAAGTGTTTCTGCGCGAGTTTGGTTTCTTTATCAATAGCCTATAGAGATTGAAGTTCAGGTTAAAATGAAAAGTAATTCACATATTGATTTTGTGTGTCAATAAACAAAAATATGTATGCAAGAGGTTGTAAACAATCAATCACGACATACGTATCAGCCAAGCAGGAGATAGAAGCCACAGCAGCTTTTTTTGTTGATGTTGTTGTATTTGTTTGTTTTTGTTTTTGATCAGGAGTATTTAGTATAAAGATGTGATACTAGTTATTGAGGACTGCACAGGCAGAGGAATAGGCTGAAGCATCAGGGACGGCAGCTGTTGGAAGGTGATTCCCTCCTGGGCCGGGGGCAATCAAAGGTTGAAGTCATTAACACTTTGGATTTGGAGAAGGGAATCTGCAGAGCTGAAACTCAGGTGTCTGAAACTCAAATGTGTAAGGAGTTTCTGCCCACTCTGTGGAGCTGACATCTCTGAGGTGTGATGAGGTCGGTTCCGCAAGTGTCGGGAATGTGCAAACTGAAATCAACTGCTTTACTGAAATGAAATGTCACTATCAGCGTGAAAAATTGTTTCTGTGCTGACTCTGAGAGCAGCAAGAGGCATGAGCAGGAACAGGAAACAAATAGGAATGAACAAATCCCTTCTTTTACCTAATTCTTCCAGAGATTTTCTAGTACCTTCTACAGGCATAGATTTACAGAAGACAGCAGAACAAAGCAGAAATATGACTGTCCCAGCCCCAGCACCTCAAACCAGAGGTTTATTCTGATAGTCATAACAATAACTGAGACAGCAGAACTTGGAATGCAGATACCCTAGAAGTTAACATGTTTGAAGATACTTTTTCATTAGCCTTATATAATTTAAGTTGCAGGATGAAAGTGAAATTTTATGAAGAATTTGCTTTTGCTGCCAGAGAATTGAAAGGTGATTAATTACTTAGTCAATACATGTATAGTTTAAAAAAAAAGTTTAGTTTGACAGAAGCAGCAGAATATTGTCAAATAGTGTCTCAACTTTCTTCAAAACACAGAAGAGTCAATCAGTAAATGGTTCCATCTTGGTCATTTTATCTTTGCTGTTTTATTAAAGATTGGTATTCATTTTGTTTCTTGGTATTCAGTATGAAATTTTTGTCTGAATTAGGCAATAGCAAAACAAAATACAAAACATGTATCAAAGCAATAAATTACTTTTGTATTTCTTTCCTTTTTCATATTATGAAAGAATGCTCTATTTTAATTCTGAAATAGTCTTACTCAGTTTTCTCATGCTTTGATCATTTTCTCAAATCAATCAACAATTAGCAGTGGGAGGAGGTGAAAGAAACTGGTCTTCTGTATATCCCTGTAAGAAATCTGAAAAGAGCATGAGATTAGAATAGCCATGAGCTAAAACTATTGGAACCCTTACAAAAGCTACAGAAATTGCTCAACACAGGAATTCACTCAACAAAGAAATAACATTTAAAGGAAATTATTTATTTTACTTTATTAATGTTGGTGTTAAATTGTTCAATTGGGCGTCATGTCAAAATTGAGCTTTTTGTTTCTTCAGGGGAAAAAGATAGGCAGAAAGTTGCTCAAGCAAAGCAATAGGAAATAAGATTTTGTAAAATAAGTAGATTTTAATTGCATCAATTGCTAAAGTGTTATTTTTCCCTCAGGTATGCTGTCAGTTTTTCATATGCATCATTGCATAGCACTAAAGTTCCTTATTGTCCCCCATTTATAGTCGTACTTCTAATCCTATCTCTTTTGGATAAATTGGTAAATCTATATATTTTACCTGGCTCTCAAGATGATGTACTAGACTTCATTTTATTTTGGATTCAGCGATTCTATTAGCTACTGTATGTTTCTTAAGAGTACTATAGAGTCACAGAGTTCTGTAAGTTTTCTGATTCACTCTTTGGTAATTGTGCATTGGGGAAAATTTAATATTAGTTTGAAGTTTATAACTAAAATAAACTGTAATGTATGTTTTCAATATAGAAGACTGAAAAAGACATTTATTGTCTTAATTTCCAATGAAGAGAGGCCATTGCCTTGTTTAGAAAAGAGAAACATGATTATATTTTGATGCAGTTAAAGATATTAAGCTTGATTTAAAAACATATTATCAAAGGCCAAGAGTACAATCTCAGTATAAATCTCAATTTTAAAAATCCTTAGCAAAATATTTAAAAATTCTTATTTAAAGCAAAGAATAAACTAGGACATCCCAAACTGTTCACGTATATTAAGTACCATGTTTTTACTTCTGAATAACAGTTTACCTCGATCATAAGTAATAATGAAAGTAATAATGGGAGTAATAGTCCTAGTTATAATTTATTAAGAGAGAACTCTGTTGTTAACACTGTACTAGACTTTATTATACCTTTACTCAACAAAGATTTATTGATGAATTTTTGGGTATCAGGCAATAGGTAAGACCAATAAGAGCCTGAAGATAAATTAGGAAGATGTTTTCAATATGACAATATGATGTGATAAACAAAGGACATTGAAATGTTCTTTAAATTTTTCATTCTTTTTTGAAAAATTCATGCATTCATTTAGTAAGTATCTATTTTACCCAGTGTTGTACTAAATGATAAATCAGAAATGAATAGATGCAGATCAAATAGTTTCTGAATAGGAGTTTATATATGGTGTAAGGGGCAGAAATTAATGAGATTAATACATAAATAAATTTAAAATTGAACTGTTATAAAACGTACACTGTGGGCCACATGGCACTATGAAAGGGGAGGAGAGGGAGATCTGCCCTAATCAAAAGGCAATGTTCTAAATGAAATCTAAATGGTAAACCACTGTGTGTTTGGGAAGAGAGGAGCCAGCATCTTGGCAGAAAGGTAGGCTAATATCAAGGCCCTGTGATGGAGGGTGGAGGTGGGAAGGAGTAGATATATTTTAGGAAGTGAATGGAAACAAATGTGACCATTTTGGAAGATAAAATTCAAACCATACAGAGTCTTCCAGTTCAAGTTACGGATTTTATTATTGATCTTAAAAATTAAGAGAACATTAATATGGCCTAGTCAACTAGGTGTACAGGTGGTATTGTTGAACTATTGTATTTTTCATTAAAGAAAAATTGCTCTAGCTCCAGTGAAAAAATTGAAAAAATAACAGATGAGGGCATGTGTGGCTCTGGGAGACAATGTCAGAAACTATAGTTACCAGTATTTGCTTTCAGTTCCGTAGGCTTATAGATTCCTAGACCTGCTATTATAGAGGCTTAGCAATTTAAATAACAATTTAATAGAAAGCTAAGTAAGACTAGTAGTTAAGGGATCTGAAGTCTCTTTTATCATGGGGGAAAAAAAGTAAAACAAACCCATGCATCTTGAACTCTTTTTACACATATTATGATTTTTATGCAGGAGCCCAAGATTGACAATAGGAAATTTTCTGCCTAGCTAATACCTATTTATTTTATAAAGATTTTTCTTAATATCTATTGGATTAAGAAACTCATCCTTACAGCTATAAATCTCAGATCTATAATCATTGTTGGTTTTTCATTTGTTTCATATGACTTAAAAGTCTGCTGGGAAAAGTCAGTATTCATTTGAATCCATAAAATTGATGATGATAATAATAAACACAAAATAATAGCTAATATTTAGTTTGTGTACACAATAAAATAATACTTCCAAGTACTATCTCAAGGAACAAAACTCTGAGATAAAACTTATTATTATCTTAACATAGAATATGAGGAAATTCAAGCTTGGAAAAGTAACTCAAATAAAATTATATAGCTAATAAGAAGAAGAAATTGAATTCAAGCCAGTGTCTGCTTGACTCCAGAACTCATATTCCAAAATCATACTTCCTTTTATTAGGAAGCAGGCGGGGAGGTGTTTTTGTAAATAGTGAGTAAAATTATTGTCTATATTGCCACTTTTCAGCAACTAGTTTATAGAGGCATTAAGTACAATAAACAAGGGTTATTTGAGGCAGAGAATAAAAACAAAATCCACAGAACTTTAATGAATGCTAGCAGAATGGTAAGAAAATAGATATTGTTGATTAACACAAAGACTGCTGTTCTCAACTTCCTGTTGCGAACCGCCAGAAAATGCTTTAAACAATGGAGATAAATATTTTGAAATAGTCTATCCTCTTCTTTTCTCATAAGAGACAAATAGAATTGTAATGTCTCCCTTTTGTTCTTTTCTATCCATTCTGCTACTTAAAACTTTCTATAGAATATTTTGTTTCTCCATAAATAAATGAAAGGATTTCACCATCATTTAATAATACTATTTTTTAAAGTCTTTCTGGCATAAAGAAACAAGTAATAAAAATGAAACTGCTCAGACAGTACAATGATGATAGTAGAATATTTTAGTCTCTTTCTCTAGAGTGCATTCAAGGCACCACAATTTCTCCTCATTATAAACGGAGTTGGAAGGGGCTTGTAATGGAAATTGAATGCCCTGTGTGGGTTTATAAAATGTATTTAGAGGAGAATATGACACTCTTAGTTGTGAATATGAAAGACTAATTTTGTATTCAATGTTTTAAGAGCTGTTTAAATAACACTTATTATAGTGTGGTTTTAGATTTAAGTTTTAATCATTGCTTTTCTCTTCCTTTAATGCTGCCCTCTGTCTATGGTTAGTCTTAAAAGTTAAGTTTTACAGAAAGAGTAAACAAAAAAATCTGAATATATCTTTTTAACTTTCCACAAATAAAAGTCTATTCAGATTAAAGAATATCAATCCCATCCCTTCTTTCTTTAATGATAGATTTCAACTACTGGAAATAGCTAAGCTATGTTCAAAGTTTATTTTAAGTTATGGAGCTAATATGCAAGATAACAACACAGCTTATTTAATGCTTGCAAAGAAAGTACACTCCTGTCACTGGAAAACTGTATGTACAATGCCTAACATTTTAGTAACATTCCATTGTATTCCTCAAAGAATTTCATGATATGGAGACATAAAATTCTGTTTTCTTATTCATACGTTCTTAAAGCACTCTGAAAAGATAAATAACATGCTAAAATTGTTTTGTTCTTTGTGGCTCTACTCAGATTAAACCCAAGTCTGCATAATATTCTCCACAGTTTAACAATACTCCCTCTGCTTAGTGCAAACCCATTGAAGCTTTTCTACAAGATAAAGGCTTGAGTTTGGGAAAGTGGTTGCAGAAGGCTGTGGAATAAGAGTGGAATGAACAGTTGTAACCTCGATTTGTTAATTGAGGTCATTGGTTAACTTTAGAGAATACTGTATACATACAGTTAAGCAAGCATTTCACAGTGTTCTTCCTTGTTAACTGGTTTTGAGATTCTCTGCTGGCCAGAGAATTGATAGGCAGGGTAAACATGCTCTTGTTGCCTAATTAGCTCAGGTAGTACAATTACTGGTGTTCAATATCTATCAACAAAGCAAAGGTGCTTTAAATGTCATACAAACAGTTGAAATAAAACACAAAGGGGTTTCACACAACTAGCCATTGGAAGGAAAACTGACTTTTTGTTAATCCTTTCTTGTAGAATCTCAATTTAGGGAAAGAAGACAGAAAGATAAAACCTTTGATTTTAAATTGCCATTTCTGAGAGTTAGAGAGGCATCTAAGAGGGTGGTTACTTGCTTCATGAAACTTGACATTCACTTGGAATACTAAAGGAGTTATTCAAATAAATCAACTTAAATGACATACCACAAATTCTCACATACCGTAGTCTCTCTTTACGTGCTGTACAGGCTACCAGTAGGCTTCAAAAACCAAGGATCCTCTCCTGGAGAATCCAGTAAATTCTCTGCAAGTGCAAATAGGTTGGTCCTTCAGACTAAACTTATATTCAGGTATACATTTTTACAATGTTGTTTTCTTCTAATACCGTTTCACCAATTCTTACATATAGCCTTTCTATGTACCTGTCATTCATCCATTTGGTTATTGAGCTGGTAGTTTTTAAGTTAACTACTTTGTGATAAGGTGGTAGTAGCATAGACTTGACATGCTTTGTATGCTAAAGAACATCCCACTGTCATGGACCAGGCTGTGATGTATAGCCTTGGAGGGCTTTTCAGTTTCCATCCCCACTTCCCTATTCCTGGGAGAACTTCTCCTTGGACAACCCTGTGACTCAGGGGAACCTCGACTCCAGTCTCAGCTCCAGGTAGTGAGCGATCTGAGGATAATTCCATCCCCTTCCAAGAAATCAGCTCAGAAATGGGCTCCTCACCCACAGGGCAATTGAGGCAGTAATAGAGATTTGCTGGAGCTTTTGGAAAAGTTATTCCTGTATGAATTATATTATTCAACTTCTTATTAGAGAGTTCCCCAAACTCTTTTCCTCTGGGTCCTGTAAAGAATAAATGTCAACAGAGGAAATGCCTCAACCATTTTTCACATTAGGGAAACACCCTGAAAAAGAAGGAAACACAGGGAGGCACATTCGAGGTAAAAGTAGTACAAAGACACCAGGACCAAGGATTCAGCTGACCCTCAGGAAACCCATCTTACCTCCAGACTCCTGTGATTTTTATGTCAGTGTGTATTGCTTTTCTGTTACTTTGAGTCATAGCACTTTAACTGGTAAGTCAGAGAAATCCCTACATCAAAAGACCAGTATAATGTCTAAATATTCAGAACCATCTTATTTTGTTTCTCACTGCCTTCTCATCTTTCTGCCACAATTTACCATGAGAAAAAAAGACAAACTTTCTCTTCTTAAGAAGTCAAGATAACCTGCTTATTATACAGAGGAATTTATTAGTTCATCATTTTTGTCAATCTAACACATGCCCATAGTTTACAAACCAAATAGTGCTAAAATGCTTGTATATATATTTTGAATGCAATATCTGCTTTGAATTCTTTGAGGATACCACTCCTGGTATTTTTCCTGAGGACTTCTACTCCTGGTATTGTTTGGATGTGCTCTACTTCCTCCCTTTTTCTGTTTGGTTTAGTATTTCTCTCTTAATAGGAGACTTTCATCAAATATTTGGTGATTTGGGGTTATTAGTTAATAGTTAACACTAAAAGATAATGACATCTTTAAAAAAAAATTAAAACCTAAACATACTTTCATCAAGTAACTTCTGGTGTATTTTCCACCTACATAACAAGTTTCAGTGTCTTTTATCTCCTTACCTGGCTTTTCCTCCTGTTCTTGAATTTTGTGAATTCTATTCTCTGCTTAAATACCCCATCTAGGCAACTTATTGAAAATGCTACTCCCCACCAGCCACTCACTATCCCTTATGTCAGTGCTTTGGAGCACAGATGTTTATTTAACATTTTGTTATACAACTTTATGCACTTGTTACGGTCTGTTCCCTCCTCCTGGCGTCTGAGCTTCATGAGAACACCGATGACGTCCTGGTGAATCTGTACTGCCATATGATAGTGTGCCCGGTACTCAATAGATCCTCATTAAATGTTCATCGGTTGAATGTATTATACCTAAATCAATACTAAGTTCGATGTGTCCGTTCTTAAGACACATAGATTGTTTCTTTAACAACTTTTTTTTGAGTGGGGCAGAGATAGGAAGAAAGATCATCTCAACAGTGATTCCAGAGAATATACTAGAACCATCTTCTTTTGTTTGGGTAATTCCATCCCCTTACAAGAAATCAGTTTAGAAATGGGTTTCTCTATATTTTGAGACCTCTTAAGGTTATATATATTCAGTGTGTTCATGGCAGGCATTGTTAACTTGCATCAAAATTCACAAAGAATCCCTCTGCATTTTTTGTAAATTAATCTTAGTACATATATCTTTAGCTTTAGGACCTGGATGACTAAGGAACTGAAATAATTCCTCTCTAAAAAAATAGTGATGTATTCAGTGTCTCTGTTATTCTGATAAAGGACTATGGGGCTTTTGATTTAGAGAAATTTTTAAAGCAGTTCCTTCAGAAAAGTGTTCATTTTGCTGGAAGCTACATTTGGTAAATGATGTTCAACAAGGCAAATACTTTAAATTCATCTAAATTATTCCTCGTGTTAATAGACAAATCACTAAGAAAGAGGAGAGAGTATTTAGATATCATTTTTAATACTGGCAAGTGCACATTTATATATATTGGGGAGTTTCATTAATGTAGGAAAGGTGGGCTGAAAGCCGTTCTTACTGTTTTTTGTTGTTCCTGTGAATTTAGGTCTTAGACTTCAACTAAAGGCAACAAATGTTTATTGACAAGCTTTTGTGTGAAAGGTGCTGTTGTATTTATCTACTGGGGACACCTTGATAATTAGTATGGACAAACCTTTCTTCTTGCAGGATGAACTCAATGTAAACTAATGTTTGCAACACAAATAACAAAGTGACTATGTAAAGTCACGTGAAATCGAGTGAAAAAGAAACCATTATTTCTGATTAGGAGGATATGTGGCTAAGGACATTCCGGGAAATTCAAAGTAAACTCTGAATGCTTATTGGGGCTTTAATTCAGATCTGACTATTGCTTGTAGGGTGCTGTAATTCAGATTTGACTATTGCAACTTTGATAGAGATTTAATGGCATTGAAAAGTTTAGGCTGAGTTTGCTGGGAGCTACAAAGGTTGTAGAACAGAGCAGTTTTTTTGAGGGTATATATGCATGTGTGTGTTAGGGAAAGACACAAGGCCACTGTAGTGATATTGATGCAAAAGAAGTCTTAATTCTATTCTTAAATGGGCTTAAAACCTCTACAGCTTGAATCAAACTTAAGTTTGATTTTTGGCAGTTGAAATTTAGGCTTATGCTGCAGGAATCTCAGAAGCTCTTGCAATATGTGACTCCTATGTTTTAAAATAATCAGCAGGGTTGTAAAG
Organism: Manis javanica; assembly: GCF_040802235.1. Taxonomy (NCBI): domain Eukaryota; kingdom Metazoa; phylum Chordata; class Mammalia; order Pholidota; family Manidae; genus Manis; species Manis javanica. The sequence goes on from NC_133160.1 coordinate 144,987,177, forward strand.
TCTCTATAATATATACACTTTTAAATATAGAAATTACATCTTTAGTAAGCAACCCAAACACTTTGTGACACATATGCTTATCCTCCTTGATTATATTTATATTTTCTGTAAAAGGGTGGTTTATAGGAACAAAAAAACAAAACACCAGCAATTACTTTGTATTTGAGATAAAGGAGGGGAAACAGGATTCATACCCATGACACTTCATATGAGTACAGTAGTAAATTTTCCCAGATTGGCCTATATTGCTTTGTCTCCGTTAGCCTGGGAACATGTTAGATTTTATTCCTCTGTGGCTTATAAGACATAATATTTATTAGCTGAATATTATGCTCAGATTGTTACCTCTAGTTATTTTGATAGTAAATTTGGATAATAATAACATACATTTTATTGAAAATAAATAAATAAATAAAAGTTGCTGCTGTTTTCTCAAGTCTGACTTGTCAAGAGGAAAGAAATGCTCATACACTAAAAGAAAACAAACATCTAAACTGAGAATAATCTCTCAATGAAATAAACAAAAACATTAAAATGTTATTTTTGGCCTTAATTCAATGACTTCAATTAGAAAGAATTGAATTTTTAAAAAAAGGCAAACTAATTTCTTTTGTCCTACCTAGATATTTATGTATGTCAGTTGCTCATTTCTTATAAAATATTAATCTCCCCATGAGACAAAAGGAAATAATGCAAACAATAAATGTGTCAGTACTTGGGTTATATTTTATTTTTAAATTATCTCTTTATTTTTTGTAATTGCTAGGTTAAGACAAGATTTTAACTTTAGTCTTCAAGGACTTCAATTCTGAACATATAACAAAGGAAAAACAAAACCATGTGTCTCTGTGATTGTACATCACTTTGAAAACTAGCTGTCAGACTTTCCTGGAAAGGTAATTAATAATTTATGAAAAATAGAAAACTCTCTCATCTCTGGGCATTTTGTCTCAGAGGTGTAGACTGAGGTATAAGAACAAAAAATCTATGGAAACTTACACAGCTACAGGCTTCTTGCTGATTTGGTGACCTGTAGCCTTGAAAAAAACAGGTTTCCTTCCTGACAGTAACAGGAGATGAAAAATTAAAAGTCAAACAGTTTGTCTGAAAAATAAAGACATGGCATTTGAAAGTGTTTTTCTTGTAGGAAAAATGCTGCATAAAAGGTTAAATACCTCGTAAGACTTTCTATCCTTTTCAGTATAGAGTCCATATATTTGTCTGAACTAAAACTGTGGGTTATAAAAATTGTATTTTTTTCCTGCAATTATCATTTCTCTCTTTCCCTTGTAATCCTTATCATAAAATATCTAAATAATACAAAAAGTAATAGAACATAGAGAAACTGTGGCATATTCTAGCACTTTGATATAAACCCCAGCAATAATTTAGTAATTCATCTTTCACCATATATATATGACATCTTTCATCATATATATATGACATATATATCATATCATATTATCATCGGTTTTATCAATGTAATTTATTTTGCAGATTTTAAAAGTTTTCTTTTCTTTCAACTTCCAAACTCTTCTCTAAGTTACCAATTACCCATGCATCTTTTCATAACCTTTTCTAGGCTCCTAATATACAAAATTCACTAATAGTAGAAAATTTTGGGAATTTTTCACTATATGAGGTCACATTATACAGACTGCTTCGTGCTCTCTGCCTTCAACCACACTTTGAAATTTCTGAATTAACTGGTAATTAAAAAGTTAATCAGTTCTATTTAATGGTATTGCCGAGCCTCAGTTAATCCAACCATTCCACTACTGATGGGCTTAGTTCCTAATATTTTATAACTACAAAAGATGTTGAAATAAATATTCTATAATAAATACTGTAAGGTATATGTGCCTGTGCTTTTATGGGAGATATAAGGATTTTTAAATTTAGCTGCATACTGCTTTCCAGAAAGAATAAATTATTTCCAGAAATCTTCTGTATTATCTTCCATTTCATCTCATATATCAGTAGGTATTATTACTCTTCTTAATTTTGTCAGCCTGATAAATGAGTACTAGGTTATTTTTGTTTTATGTCCATTTCCCTAATGAATAATGAGTTCGTCACTGTTTTCACTTATTCACTGGCCATTGGCTTGGTTCTTTTGTGACATGTCCATTAAGTTTTTACCCTTTTTCATTAGTTTTTTTTAACCTTTAACTATCAATTTATAACTACTGTATTTTATCTTACAGATACATTTCCTTATTTGCATTGCTATTTCCCCAATCTCTCAGATGCATTTGATTTTGCTTACAGTATAGCATGTCACATAATTTAATTTTAGTCAAGTATATTTCTTTATGAGTTCTTCATTTCCTTAGAACTGAAATGCTTATCCTTAGCTCATTTTTAGCCTAATTGCCTACAAATTTTTATTTATTTAATTTGTTTCATATTTGAGTTTATAATTCATCTGGTTTCTTTTTTTACTTTGGAGAGGTAGTGATAACCAACATTATTTTATTCTCCATAGCCATTTTATTAATATTAAATTAACATTCATTTTCCTCATTGAATTGAAATGGGAACTTTTTAATAAAATGAATTCACATGCATATTTGCTTCTACTGATTTAACTGATTATATCTAAAACAAGCCCATATTATTTTGATTGCCTTATCAGTTGTTAAAATTACATGTTTTAACAACTGATAAGGCAAAGTAGTCATGATTATTCTTCTAATTTTTATAATGTTTCTGTCTACATTTAATGTATTTCCACATCAACTTTGTTTATTTCATCCAATTCTTCCTTTCCCTCCTCATCATAAATATTGAGGCCAATTATAACTATATTAAAATCTTATATTAATTTTGGAAACGTTATTTGTCTATCTAGTCAAGAACATGGTAAGTCTTTCTATTTCTAATTTTTATATTTTTTAGTAGAAAAGAATATCTGACATCATGGATCCTTAGTTGGTTGTTGTTTTTTTAAATAATTTAGACTTTTACATTATTTAGTTATCGACTATTTGTAAAAGTTGATGCCTGTTTTGGATGCCAAATGGAATTCAGAAATCTCTTTTGTTGTCATTTACAATTCTTTCCCATTTCAACCAAGACTTTTTCAAATTTGACAACATTAGTGTTGATTCTTGGATATATAATCGAACTACAGATGATTTTTTGTCCAGGTATGGTTCTTTGGATTTTTTATGTCAACATGAAACTCATTTTTTCACTAAAAAACAAAAAAATATACACACATGCACATATACACACACACACACATCCTTTTTGTTCCTGGTAAATTTTAGATGCTCCCCTTTCTGTTTAATGCCTTTTATCTCCATTACTTAGTCTGCTTGAATCTCTGTGATGACATTTAGTCTGGGACTTAAAAACATTAATCAGAAGGAAGATGATTTTCTCCACCTAAATTTTTAAGAGTATTGATCCTTTCAAATCTAAGAATGGAACTTTCCATAGTGACCTAAATAATCTGAGCCTTGTAGATCATCTTGTCCTCCCACCTGTGTTTAGTTTTATTCTAGTTACGTGAGTCAAGGCCTACTTGCAAGCTCTCTGCAGCTCCCATTTTCTTCTGGGGCTTCAGGTTTTTACCGCAAACACAGCAGACCCACCTTTGCACATTTATCTTAATGCTGTAACTTCCAAGGAAACTTTAAAGGCAGTGCAGGATTTAATGTTAATCAGTACTCAGAATTCTTCTCTGTAGCTAATCAAAATGGTGTTTCATTTACATTTACTGTAAACTCTACACTTCCCCAGCCTCTGTAACAGCCCTGCTTCTTTCTTTGTTTAGTATGAAAATTACATTTGCTTGCAATTTTTCCTTGCCAAAATAGAGATAAATTTAACTTGTGTTTTTCTGATATGCACGAATTATGATTAATTTGAACAAAACTAATAACCTCAGAAAATAATTCTCTATCCTAAGTCCCTTTGGACTTTATGGAATTCTTAAATTTTACCAAACTTTCCAAGAATTTCAGAACCAAATTGTATAAATATATTTCTTTTTGATTGTCCAGAGCACATTTTGAGCTAGACAGAATGAAATTTAGCAAAATCTTCCCTCTTTCCCTCTTTTGCTTCTCTCCTATGGACACATTTACTGCTCACACTGTTTCTGTCACTTCAGTTCAAATCCTCAAATGCTACCTAAGTATTTCCATAAAGTCAGCTGCTTTTCCCATTAGCTCAAATTTTCCATGTTCCATGCTCTCCAGAATAAATCTTTGTCCTGTGCCTTGTTCCAGTAAAGCTCTGGAAGGCAATGCAAAATAATTTGGTTAGTATTCCAACCAGAACATATTAAACAAACATGGATATATTAGAAATTTCAAATGACTGAAAAGGAAATACCCTATAGAAATTAAAGGCCAAACCACTGACACTAGTAAGAAATTCATATGATCTTTCAATCTGAGTAACATTTAATTAATTTATTTACACAGAGATGGTTGTTTGCAATTTTTTTCTCTGAAGAAACCTATGTAAATTGGCTTAAAAGAGTAAATCTAAGTTCTCAAAAGAAAAGATATTTACTCCTTTTTAGAATAATGATTATACAATGAAAAGAGGAGAGCTGAATCATTAAACTGTGAGTCAGCTATGGACACATAGGGTTTTTTTGGTGCATTTTATGAGGAAGAGAATTCATTCAACTCCTTGTGGGAGATATAACACAGCTGGGTAAGGCAGGGTATGGTGGGTAGGGGGAAGAATAGAAGCAGCTGGTAGCACAGAAATGCTAAGAAGATAATTATACTCTCTTTTTTCTGTTTGGCTTGAATAAAGTGCTTTTAAATTTCCTCCAATAATTAAGTGGTGAAAAGATATGCTAAAATTTGGAGGCAGTAAATGGTTTTGTCTCCTGGAGTTTCATCTATTTTATTCAGTTTAAGGAAGCCAGTCTCTGCAAGTGCATTTCCCAGTGAAGCAAAGTGGTAAATTGGAGCACTGGAATTATTATTAGAAAAGCAGAGTTTAGATTCCAGCTTTGCTTCTACAGATTATGTGATCCTGAGTGTAGATAATTGCTCTGGGGTTCTGTTTCCTCAGGCATTAAATAGTTATGCTGTTCCTTCTGCTTATCTCACCATGTTACTCAAATGATACATTGGGTGAAGTATGAGAATAGCACTATGTAAATACTGACTGTCTTGTAATTGCTATACTTACTGATAATAACATGTGATGATGACGACCTCTAGGACAAATCGGGGTATATGAAAGATTTATATAAAAGCAGAAAATTTAAAAAAAAGCCCTGTGGTGGACAGATCTGAAAGATTCCCCAGATCCTCACTTCCTGATATCCGTGCCTTTCTGTAATCCCTTCCCTGAAACATGGAGGGGCCTGTGACTTGCTTGGAATATGACAAATGTGATAGGATGTAGCATCTGTGATTGTGTTATATCAAAGAAGACTCTGTCCAAATAACATATGCACTTTAGAGTCTATGTATCCATTGCTGACTTTAAAAAACAAATTACTATGAATTTCCAGCCCTAAGGAAATGAACTCTGCTAACAGCCTGAGTATGACATGGGATTCATCCCCAACTGAACTTTCAGGTAAGAACTAATCCTGGCCATCAAATTGCTTGCAGTCTTGCAGGGAACCCAGTTGAGCTTCACTCTGACTACTGAATGAAACTGAGATATTAAATGCATGTCATTTAAGCCATTATTAATCTGTGGTAATTTTGTATGCAGCATAGAAAACTAACATAGGGAGCACTTCTCAATAGTGAACTAGAGAATATCTCTCAATAATGTTTTAATTTAGCCTTATTTCTATCAGTCATGAACATTAACATTAGAAGAGTGATATATTTGTTTTAGCTATAGAAAATGTATTTTAAAAATTTAGGAGAAGTACAAGCACACCTCATTTTATTGTGGTTCACTTTATTGTGTCTTATAGATTTTGTGCTTTTTTACAAATTGAAAGGTTTTGATTACCCTGCATCAAATGAGTCTAATGGCACCATTTTTTAAACAGCACTTGCTCACTTTTATCTCTCTTTGTCACATTTTGGTAATTTTCACAGTATCTCAAGCATTTTCATTATTATTCTATTTGTTATGGTGAATTGTGATCCAAGGGATCTTTCATATCACTTTTGTAACTGTTTTGGAGCCCAGTGAACCACATCCATATAAGATGGCAAACTTAATTGACAAATGTATGTATTCAGACTGCTCCACAGACTGGCCATTCCCGTGTCTCTCTCCCTCTGCTATGACTTCATATTCCCTGGTACCAAGCAACATTGAAATTAGGTCAAGAAATAACCCTACAGCAACCTCTATCTGTTCAAGTGAAGGAAGAGTCTCATGTCTCTCACTTTAAATCAAAAGCTAGAAGTGATTAAGCTTAGTTAGGAATCCATGTCAAAAGTCAAGAAGGGCTGAAAGCTAGGCTTCTTGAACCAAACAGCCGGTTGTGAAAGCACAGAAAAATTTAAGAGAAGTGAAAAGTGTTGCTCCAGTCCACATGTGAACGGTAAGAAAGCAAAGCAGCCTCATTGCTGATACAGAGAAAATATTAGTGGCCTAGATAGAAGATGTAACCAGCTACAACATTCCCTTAAGCCAACCCTAATCCAGAATAAGGTTTTACATCTTCAATTCTGTGAAAGCTGAGAGAGATAAGGAAACTGCAGAGTAAAGTATGAAGCTAGGAGAGGTTGATTCATGAGGTTTAAGGAAAGAAGCCATCACATAAAAGTGCAGGTGAAGCAGCAAGTGCTGATGCAAAAGCTACAGAAAGCTATTCTGAGTATGTAGCTAAGATAATTAATGAATGTGGCTACACTAAATAACAGGTTTTCAGTGTAGAGAAAATAACTTTCTTTTGGAAGAAGATGCTATTTAGGACTTTCATAACCAGAGGAAAACCGATATCTGGTTTCAGAGCTTCCAAGGATGGGCTGACTCTTTTGTTAGGGGCTAGTTCAGCTGCTGACTAAATTGAAGCCAGTGTTCGTTTACCATTCCAAAAATCCTAGGGCCTTCAAGAATGATGCTATATCTACTCTGCCTGTGTTCTATACATGGACCAACTAAGCCTGAAGGACGGCATGTCTGTTTACATGATTTACTGAACATTTTAAGCTCACTGTTGAGAACTACTGCTCAGGAAAAAGATCCCTTTCAAAATATTACTGCTCATTGATAATGTACCTCATCACCCAGGAGCTCTGACGAAGATGTACAATGAGATAAATGTTTTCATACCTCCTAACACAGTATCCATTCTGCATCCATGGATTGAGAAATCATTTTGACTTTCAATTCTTATTATTTAAGAAATACATTTTGCAAGGCTATAGCTGCTGTAATAGTGAGTCCTCTGATGGATCCGGGAAAAGTAAATTAAAAGCCTTCTGGAAAGGATTCACCATTCTTAATGCCAGTAAGAGAACTTGTGACTCATAGGAAGAGGTCAAAATGTAAACATTAACAAAAGTTTGGAAGAAGAGTTCATTTCAGTCCTTATGGATGATTTTGAGGGGCTCAAGACTTAAGTGGAGGAAGTAATTGCAGATGCGGTAGAAACATCAAGAGAACTTAGAAGTAGAAGTAGAGCCAGAGATTTGACAGAAATGATGCAATCTCATGATAAAACTTGAATGCATGAGGAGGTGCTTTCTGTAGATAAGAAAAGAAAGTGGTTTCTTAAGGTGGAATCTACTGGTGAAGATGCTGTGAAGACTGTTGAAATGACAGCAAAGGATTTGGAATATTAGATAAACAGCTGATAATGCAATGGCAGAGTTTGAGAGAACTGACTCCGATTTTGAAAGAAATTCTTCTGTGGGTACAATGCTAACAAACAGCATTGAATGCTACTAAAATTTAAGTTATGAAGGGAAGAGTCAGTTGATGTGTAAACTCCACTGTTGTCCTATTTTAAGAAATTACCACAGCCACCCCAACCTTCAGTGACCACCATCGAATCAGTCAGTGGACATCAACAATGAGGCAAGATAGTTGCACAAAGATGATTTGCTGCAAGCTCACATGATGGTTAGCAAGCTTTAGCAATATAGTATTTTTAAATTACAGTATGTACATTTTTTAAGACATATTCTATTGTACACTTAATAACCATAACTTTTATAGATACTGGGACATCAAAAAATTAATTAGACTTGCTTTATTACAATATTTGCTTTAGTTTGGTGGTCAAGACCTGAACTTGTAATATCTCCAAGGTATGCCTATAGCTGGGTGTAGGCTCTTGATTGAGAAGGTAAATAAGATCATTGATTAATTTTGAGGGTATACTTTGGAGAATACAAACTCACATAAGCAAATTCAGCCAAGGGGCTGGGAGTGGAAAGGAGAGCCACTATTTACATTTCATAAAATGAACAACCACATATAGGGAAGGTTTGGCATTCTTCTATCTTTGATTACAGTTCTAATGACTAGTAAAAAGTTATTTATTATAAAGATAACTTTCTATCTCCTGAATAATTAACTAACAGAAAGCAACAAGGAGCTACAGGAATTATAGGTGACTGTGTAAATATTCAGTTAACTCTAACACACAATTATCAAGCATCTCCTAACATTAAAACCACCACAATACATTAAGAGCCTATAGGTACACATTAAAATACCAGCTTAAATGTGACCTCAGTGAAGCCTTATGTAGCTCTTCAGTGTGATCCAGGCTCTCTCAAGTTCATTATGCTATGTTTTATTTTTATGTATTATTCAAAAACTTTTCAATCATTACCTGAAATTTGATGCTTGCTTATTAAATTATCATTTTTCCTGCCACTCATCCCATATAATAAGAATGAAATCTCCATGAAAGAAGAGATTTGTTTGCTAGGCTCAAGTAAGTGAATGAAGAAATGAACAGCACATAGATAACTGGAGCACGCAGGTTGCCCAAGTGAATTACGAATAGACAGGGATAGTGGTTTAAAGGATGGAGTGATTATAGCCAGTGGAATTAGTAGGAGAAGCCCTAAGGTTTTCTGACTATCTAGAAATGTTGTTCACACTTCTCACATGTCCAAAACCCACATATTTACAGTTTCTGCATATATAGTACCCTTACACAAAAGATTTATCCAGGTTTTTCCATCCTTGTCTCACCTTTCTTCTGAAACTAGGTTTGTTCTGTGAGTATCTGTGGCATTCTTCTTTGTCTTTGGCATTATTATAGGTGTTGGAGACAAATTCATGAGCATGGGCTATAGTGTAGTGCATGAGGCCAGCTGTTAAACAAAAAACCACAAAATAAACATGTAATTATGAACAGTGATGAATATTAAGAAAGGAAGATCCTAGGAGTTCATGACCTGGTAGAGAGACTTAAATGACTCTTAGGTTGAAATGTCAAAAAAAGCTTTTTTTGAGGAAAGTGGGCATTTGAGCCAAGATATGAAAGATGAGCTGGAGTTAACAGAGGTGAAGAGTGGGGGCAGGATTAAGGTGGAATTCTGGGTGAGGAGAGCGGCACATCCAGAAGTCGGATGTGGCTGTGAACTTGAAGAACTAAATAAAAGTGAAGTTGGAATGGCGAGGGGATGAGTAGCAGAAATAAATTCATCAGTCCTTTATCATGTCCTTTTGTGCTTTCTGTCTCAGTGAAGATACTGGACTTCCCTTGCTCAGATATTGAAAAGAGATACTTCAATATTTTTTTTCTCAAAGTTTGATAGAATTTTTTTCTAACACTTGTGTCATTACTCTTCTGAAGTAGAATTTAATTCTAGTATGAAAAAATAGCTAATTTTTTTTTCTTTTGGAAAATGGACACTAGTTCTCCCAATGTCATTTACTGATGAGTCCATCTTTTATCCTGATTTGCCATCTCTGATACAGACAAAGCATCTATATTTAGACATGTTTCTAGAGTTTCTTTTTAATTCCACTAGCTATTCTGTGCATAGTTTTAAAACTAGTTCTTATTTATTTAACTTTAGAGTGAATCTTGATAATTCATTAGACAAATTTTCTCACTCTTCAAAATTGCCCGGATTAACATGATTTTCACAAATAAATTTAAGAAAAATTTGTCTAGTCGTTATGTTACTTAGTGATGAAATTGTGTATCTTCCTTTGGGCCCAGTGAGTATGGAAATGGATTCTATCCTTAGAACAACAGCTTACTTTGTCACAAAAAAAGCTTTATTTAAGTGGTAAATAAGCAACTTATGCTGGAGAAAACATATATTGTTAAAAAGTATCTGGTGATTTTAAGCAAAAACAGCTTATCTACTGATGTACAAAGAAACCTCAATAATTACCAAAAAATACACATTTTAGAAGTTATATATCTTATTAAGAGGATAACTTTAAACATTTGGATCTTCATTTGTCTGAATAGATAATTGAATGTGTTTTTCATGTTATTCAGACAATCTTTTTTTGATTTTTTGATGGAGCAATTTTGTAAACGAATTTAGAGAGAAAAATGACATCTTCACAACATTAAAATTTCACATATATGAAAGCAGTATATCTCTACATTTCTCTGTGTACTTTTACATCTTTCAACTGCATTTTGTATTCTCCTCCATAAAATGTTTTTATACATGTTTTGCTTGTTTTATTCCTTAGTACATCATATTTTTATTAACATTATATCTAAGAACATTTTACTATTTCTTCTTGATGGGTAGGAATGCAGTTGATTTTTGTGGGTTGACCTTGTTTATGAACCTTGTTCATGAAACTTGAACAGTTTTGTTAATTTGAATTATTGTACATATCACCATTGTTTATATTTGCTGGGATTTTTGTCTATTATATTAATCTTTTAATGTATTAGTCTGTATTTTATTGCTTTTTTTCATTTTTATTACATAATTTATTCCCTTTTTTATTAGTTCCTTCTCTTTCTTTGGATATTCTCAGTAGACCTTTATCAGAATTCTTGACTTGGATACTGTATTATTTTAGAAGTGTTCAGTTGACACTGAGAAGATCCAATTAATGGGGACTTAAGTCATATATATATTAAATAGCCTGTAAGGAAGGATTTTTGCAGTGAACAATCTCAGTTATATAACAGTTTTGTAGTTTTATCTTGGACCCAAGCTTTTCCCATGCTTTCTGGCCTCCATTCATAGGTTGCATTTTTACTTGATGCTTTTTGCCTCAGAGTGTCTTAAAGCTGCTCTAGCTCTAGATACTGCATCAACATACCTGCAATGAAAAGTTCTGCAAATGAAAAGACCTTCACCTTTAATAGTAGTCACTTTGTGTCATTAGAATAGAAAGTATTTCCCAGATTTTACCTAACAAATTTTTCCACATGTTAATGGGCCAGGGCTAGACACAGGCCCACTTCTATACATGGTAATGGGGTTATTTTGACTCATTTAGAAGTCATGATTTATTTGGTGGTTTCCTGCTTTCCCACAAGTTTGGGTTAAAATAATCAAAGAATAAAGAGAAGGAAAGGGAATGACTGCTGAATTGGTAATAAAGTTCTGTTACTAACACTCCTTTAATTTTGAAGCACCAAAATTCCCACTAGAATTGTCTTAGATAAATATCCCATGAATTTCAACATACAGAATTTTATTCTCAGTTCTAAATTTTTTATATTCATTTTGCTATCTTTTTCAAGCCATCTTTTAAAAATGTCTCTGTATTTTTCTTATCTAAATCCTTGTTCTCTTTCTCTTCACTCTTTGTCTTTCTCTCAGTTTCTTTGATAAAATGAGAAAAGCTAGTTAAGTCCATCCACTGTGATCATAGATTTATTATTTTCCTCTTACAATTTTTTCAGTTTTGCTTTATAAATTGCAATATTTTGTTCTTAGTTCACACTATTTGAATTGCTATATTTTCACAGTGAAACCTGTCTTTTTTGTTCATTGACTTTCTCAATCGATTCTTCATATTCCTGATACATATTATTATATACTTATATACTAGGAATTTATAAAATTACATGCATACATATTTATTACATATACATATTATTTTTCTTTTAGTTTATCTTACCAACAGGTCTTACCCACCAGTTTTTTGGTTTATTATTTGCTTTGAGCAACTTTTCCCTTTCTTTTGCTTCCAACTGCTCTGCTTCCTTATATCTTTTCAATGTCATTTGTAAACACGATTTTACTGAATTTTGGGTCCTATTAAATTTGTTAATCTTGTAGTTCTTTTTCACATACTTATATTTGGTTCTTTTTCAAATCAAAACTTTCACATATTATTATTTTTTTTACTATTATTGTTACTAATATATTTGGATTTATTTCTCTACATGTCATTAGATTGGAATATTTTTATTTCAATATTTTTTTCATCTCCTGGTTTGAATGTGATGTATCTAAATTTTATCAGGTTTATGTGCATTTGTTGTGTGTGTGTAACCTTAAAATTTTAACTTTACATTTGTCCTAAGCAAATCTAAAGTTAACATTTATATCCTCTTTCCAAACAATATAACTTGTAACAAATTCTAAGAAGTTCTAATTTACTAAATGCAGTCATGCTAATTCAGGTGTTGTTTGAAATAATCCTAATTAATTGAACATAATCTTTTCCCAATTTACATTATGTTAGTTACAGTTCATTTTTTATAGACCCTCTGCTAGCAACCCAAATTTGATATTCTTCTTTACCTCCTGCATTGCACGTCATCTTAAAGTGAATCCTTTAGTAATTTTAAAGCATGTATTTCTGACTATTAAACAGTCTTTGTTTGTCTAAAAATATACTTACCATCAATCTTTAGCAAGGTATAGATTTCAGGTTTGCTTGTTATTTGTTATTGTCTTTTTCTTTGTGGACAGTCTTTATTATCTCCCTCGTTACTTTAAATATATCCTTTAATGGTCTTTGGTGTTCTGCAGTTAAGAGTACTATGAATTTTTTTTTTCCACAATCAAACATGTTTGGCCCTAGAAAAAAAATCTGAGAATTCAAATGTTCTAACATCTGTGGAAATTTTTAGCCTTTATCTTTTTGAATATTGCTTTTATTCTCTCCTTTCTGACCTTCTCTGAAATATTAGAGCCTCTCATTTTACCCTTCATGTAGCAAATGCTTTTTTAGTGTTTTTTCTTCATGGTTATGCCTCCTTCTGGGTAATTCTTCACATGTATCTTCTAATTCACTAATACTCTCTTTAACATGATCATTGTACTGCTGAATCTATACAGTTATTATTTCTAAAAGTTTTCATTTTTTTCTTCAAATCTGCCTGTTCTGTTTTCATAGAATTTTGCCTTTTCACATAGCTTCAGTTCTTCCCTTTATTTTCTTTTGAATGTGTTAACTAACTTTATTGTAGTAATGATTTCACTTCACTTTATTTTTAAAATTAATTTAAACATATTTTTTACTCTATTTCTGAAACCTCTTTATCATTTAAATAGCTTACTGAGCAGCTAACAATGCCACATGAGTAGATACATTCACTTCATGTATTTATTTTAAACTTCTAGTTAATAAGGTTCAATTCTGTTCTGAAAGTATTGTCCTTAATCCAGCAACATTAAGAACACCTTTGGTTGAAGTCAGTTATATGCTAAAAGGGTTTAGAACTTCACCTTCTACCTTTCTCTTAAGCTTAGTTGTAGGTAGCAAATTAAAATGAAACAAATCCTCAGATTCAACTCCATAAAATGAAGAAACATTTATAAACACACCAGAAGGTACAGTTTTGAAACCTATCCATATCTGAAAGTAGATCTCTATTTGGGCTCATGAACACATATCAGCATTTTGCATGAAAGGCTTAATCTCAGGGTGACTTGGAATTCGAAGGGAGTTATATAAACTGTATAATCAGGTCAGGAGTCAGGAAAGAGTGGACAGACACAGAGACAACTAGTTCTAGGCCTTGAATGGCTGCCATAGAAGAGCAGGATTACTGGTTTAGATGTAAGCAAGGTAAGTTCTGTTATGTGACTTCTATCCAGATACATGTCTTTAGTGATGCATTCTCTAATCAAAACATTTTAAATGTGCAGATTAAGACATTGTGTATGTTATTATACAACTCCAGTGTGTTGATCAGGATTACCTTTAGCACACACACACATCATACTAAAAATTATTTCAAAGTTAATAATTTCACTGTAAGTATTGCCCACACTTGATAATCTGCATAATCCCCAAAGAGATGCTATTGAAGTTTCACTGAGAATTTATTTCATCACTTATAGATATTATAGCATATAAAGCAATGATATAGTAGATATAATTTCTAATATATGATAACATAATATAGTAGTATACTGTGTAATAAAGCATTTAAATACAACTGCAGAAGCCAAACTTTAAAACCTCTTAGTGTGTGTGTTTGTGTATGTGTATGTGTATGTGAGAGACAAAATATTGATATAGAATCCTGAAAACTTCTGAAACAAAAATGCACAAATTTCCTTATGGAGTCTAGAAACTTTCTGGTACGTAAAGAAGCAGAACTTCAGACCCTGTTCCCTGAAAGCTAAATAGACTCGTGATCATGAATGTGGTTGTCCTGATGAAGGCTCCGTGAGAGGGAGAGTCAGTGAAGCTGCCAAAGTTTTTTAAAAAGCACCATAGATAACGGTTTTCACTTGTACTTTCTGTGCCCAAGCTGCATTGTCAAAGGATAGTATGGCTCTGAACCCATGAGCTGGAGGTTACCTTAACTTGGCTTAAATAGGTTTCCCTGGAACTTGAACTTGAGCTCTACTGATACGGCCGTGTATTTGACTTTTAAAAGGCAGCGATTTGAGAGCACAGACGGTGGTCATGCACAGCAGGGACGGCTGGACCTTTCTTCTTCAGTTCTTGAATGGCCCCACCTGGACCTACTGCATTAGGTCCATCTGAGCAGAGGTACAGCAGCAGCCCAAGGCCCTGAGCCCAGCGTTGTATTTTAGCCTCATAGCAGTCGCAAGTGGAGGACCTTTTTCAGACTGGAATTTAAAAGATTTGGTCATCAAAGTGGGAGCTGCCAGAACTCATTCTCAATATAAATAGCCATTCAAAAACCTGAACTGCATGGCATCAACAGGGGAGAGGTGACCTAGGGGAAATGGGGCCTATTTGGTAGTTGAGTCAGGGATGGAAGAGTGGGAACCTTAACCCATTTTGATTAGAAGATTCCAAGAAAGTTATTTTTGTACTAGAAGATGGTGAACAGCTAATTGTTACATGTCACCTTGTCTCCCAGAGGAAATCTCAAACACTGGACTATCCTTATCAGAATTGGGGGATTAACAATCTAACCAGGGGGTTACCCCTTGTTGGGCCTCCATTTTCAAATGGTTTATCTGCCTGTCCTCCTGACCCCATAACTCTGACCATAATTATTGGCATTAAACTTTCATACCAGACTAGAATCTTATAATACAGGCTGGCATGTTCGTTGATATTCTTTTTCTCTGCTGTGGTGTTACACAGCTTTGCTTCCTTGAATCTCTTTTTACTGTCCTTTGATGCTCCTTATGAAAATATTTTTCTTTCTTGGCCATGCCATAAATCTAAATTTATTACTCCCTCTGCTATTGTTTAATGTTTAACACTAATAAAAATGCTACTTAGCATTTACATGAAGGTTCATATTTTTAAAGTGCTTTACAAGGACTATTACTCAGGTCTTTTTTAACGAGAGTATTTTCAGAGGCAGTTTGTATGAATATTCAGGAGATGTTATGAATGTGAAGCTAAACTCGGCTGCCGTGATGATCTGGAATTTAGATATGTAATACACAGAAATGGGAAAGTGCTGATCAAGCAATCACAAGCAAAAAGGGAGCATTTATACTGTATTTAGGTCAGTATAAATGTTCATATCCATAACTCTACTTACCTATTATGTATTATTTGGGCAGATTGTTTTTATAGAGGACAATACCTATAAAATATGGTTTCAAACCACTTGAGTCTCTCCTTGTTAATATGACATTTATGAAGCTATTTTTTTTTGTTGAGAGCAAACTTCTGTTTGATTTAAAGGCAGAATTTTTTACTTAAGGTTTCAGGTGGTATTTGTGCTTTAGCTTAGTTTATTATGGGTGTGATTTACGTTGAATTACACTGATAGAGAAAATGTTCAGTTGTCTTATTCAGATATACATAGGTAGTCTGAAAGTAAAATTCATTTTCTTATACAGCACACTCAAATTCTTGTCAATAAATGCAAAAAAAATATGTTTAAGCTGTTAATAATTCTGTCTTTGGTTTTGTCTGCATATATAAATTTACCAGTAGTGCTTTGGAATTAGTAATCTCACATATCACTCAGAAGCTTTTATATCACAAGAGAATTTCTGTATAGTGAATACATATAAGGGAAAATTACATTTTTCGCCTTATTCTCCATGTCCAAGATCGAAATGTACTGAGAGTAAGGATAGTGTCTCATGATTCTTTTATTCCTCAATGATTAAATAGTCATTGGCATATCTTAGGTGCTCTAGAAATGTCTGTGGGCTGCTAGGTGGGCTGCTAGGGTAGTCTGAAATGGCCTCCCAAGGGAGGTCTTCCTGGAGAGTCACATCATGGGTATTGAGACAAATCTCATCTATAACTGTCC
Organism: Manis javanica; assembly: GCF_040802235.1. Classification (NCBI taxonomy): domain Eukaryota; kingdom Metazoa; phylum Chordata; class Mammalia; order Pholidota; family Manidae; genus Manis; species Manis javanica. The sequence goes on from NC_133160.1 coordinate 145,003,690, forward strand.
TTTGCTTTAAGCTAGTGGATTTATTGCTAAAAAGTCTTCAAAGAAAATAAAAGACCTTGTGTTTGCACCAGTTTGGGACTCTGTTACCTAGAATTGCATACCCCCTGCCTTAGAACTCAGTTCTCGAAGACATCTCTATAGGCACTTTAAAATGCAGCGAAGATGCTAGAAGTAATCATCAATTCAATAAAAAATGACTGTGGTTCCTTTTCTGCTACATCAGTGGACAAAAACTCCCCAGGAACACTTTCTAACTGTGTCCCATCATTAAAGTCAACCTGTCTGATGGCTTCCTTCCTGGCCACACACCACTGAAAGAATGAACATCTGTCCAGGTAGAATGAATATCTGGTGTGACAAAGTTGAACACAGAGTCATCACACAAACTCAGTTTTCTCCAAAAGCCATACACTACTCCTGTATCTCCAAAGATGGTCTGTTTAAAGTTTTTCCCATTGAAACTAAGCCTGTCTGGTTCTTATAATGCATAACTTTTCTGTGGAAAACCTAGAAATTGTAATTGTGCATCCCAAGGCAAGGTATTAAAAACTGTTCTGAAATGTTTGCCAGTCAAAGTTTAAAAGACATTAAACAAAGTACAAATTCTGTGGCATAGACTTTAGATCACAATCTGTGCCATCCAGGTGTCTCAGAAAATGACTTTTTAATTGTAAAATGAAAGTAAGAATGAGCAGTCTCATAGTGTTGATATGAGAAGTAAATGAGATAATTGAGATAGGTTGAAGCATAAAATTGGTAACATATCCATTATTATGACAATGTCACTTTCTGATACATTTTCTTCATACCAAATGCATGCATATTACTATAGGAATGTGGTTTTTTAAGCAGCATTTTTACCTTCTAAGTGGGCTGACATTTCCTCATTTTCTCATTTGTATGCATATCACTGCTATTTTTGTTCAGTTTTAATTAATCAATCGTTTCTATTTTTGAAGATTTTTTCACTTCCCCCAGTCTTTTGATATCAGTCCAACACTCCCAGAATTTGTCAAAATAATTAGAAATGTTTAATGAGTTTACAAGACAATTAACTTAATGCCATATGATAACTGCCATGGAGTTCAGTTGATAGGCCTACATTTAATTCATCTGAGAATTCTTTTTTCTTTGTGCAAAGCTTTAGAACTTAAGAGAATTATTACACTACCTGGTGGCATTAAATCTCAAACTTTCAACTTACAATGATAAAACCTATATTTAATCACTATTTTTGTTTCTAGTATTTGGAAAAAATACCTTTTACTTCTTTGAAATTGGATATTACTCTATGGGGAAAGGGTACAATTATTGTTTTCAGTTATTTTTTCTTCATTTGTTTTCTATAAATGAACATTCTCTTATTTCATTTGTACACATTAAATGCAGTTGATTTTTCCATCGTGTATTTAGTATGCATTTGATGCCTTTGGCAGATCTTTGCTGGCTCAGAAATACTGGATTTTAATTGCCTCTTTCACTGTGTTATCCTAAATGGATTGTCTAATTACTTAATTTAAATTTTTTTGAATTATTCTTTATCTTGTAGTTCTCAAATATCCCTTTTGAAAAGACACAGTTGACAAAAACATCAAGTTCACAAGAAAATAAATGTTTGTTTCTCAATCTGGAAAATTTCCTATCATGAACAACCTTACTTCCTACCCACTTTGGTTAAATAAGTTATGTTGGCACCCAAATCTAGTTGTTCCTGGTAAACTGAGAAATACAGGCCATAACATGGATTTGTATCAAGGATTAGAGTAACCACACTTTTCTCCCACAATCTGAAATAAATCACCAGTCATAGATAGAAAAGTTCCCTGATACTGTAAGAGTTGGTCTGTTCTGTTTCTTGCCATACATGTAAAGATTAAGAAAAGGAGAAATACTTTATCTAAAATTCCTCTCCTTGGTAGAATTAAGCTGGTGGAAAATGCTTTGAGTTTTTGGTGGAATGGATGAAGTAAGTATTAAATGTCATCCAATAACACTATCACTGCATTCATTTCCTTCTCTGCCTTGAGTCAAATAATTAACAGCAAATTTGTGTCATCACAGCATTAAATACACTGTATTTTAGATATTGGCTAAGTGACCATTTGCTTCTGTGATATCAATTTCAAGGCGATTTTATATCATTTAGAGAGGTCTTCAATGTTTTTCAACAAAAGAGCAGGCTTGATACGGTTCCATATTTCTACATTACTATTGGTTGAGAATTAGTTGAAACTCAGTTAACCCACAACTACTAAAGTTTTTTCATGTGTTTGTTTTGGTAGTGATAAAGTTAGTCTGTATGTAGGGATCCACAAACTGGAGGCCTCCCCAGTGGCCTGGCCCACATCACAAATCTAAACTTAAGTCAGTCTGCACTTACCGGAAACACTTGTCAAGGAACCCTGAGGTACACCAATCGCAATCCTCCCAGTCAGCTTTACTACCTTACCTTACCCTGAAAAATAGGGTCTGCCAGCCATGTGAAGAAATCCCTGACCTGCCAGCCAGTTGTGCCCTGTGTCCAGGTTGCTTCTTCTGAAGCTCTACAAAACTTGCTCTTGCCCAGAATCCCTTGGGAAGGGTGCTTCATTTCTGCGGGCACTGTGCTTCCCCATCCATGGATTGTCTTCCCTTGACTAAAGGACATCCAACTAGTTACTAAATTGTTTCAGTTTTCTCATTTGATGGTTTGGAATGGTAGAAGTCTGCAATTAATAGTAGGAAAAGGCTAGCTACTCTTCTAGTTGACTGCCAGAGTGTAATAGAAGTCCTAAACCAAATCTATCTACATAGACACACTACTTAGTAAGCAGGCTGTGAACAGTACCTGTTCTGTGAGCTCAAAGAAATTTCACCTTTTAGCCTTTATAAATCCACCTTGTGTGAGAGGTGCCTCTTAAGCAAATGCGACAATATCTTGACAGAGCTTTTTTCTAGTCATCTAAAAACCTAGATTGATTCGAAATCAATCAAGAATCCTCAGAACCCATGATGGAAGAGAGTGTCTGCTGTTATAGGTACATCTAGGTCTTCTGTTACAGGGATTGGATGAAGAATCTGATAAAAGTTTTAGACTTGACTAGGAAATGTCTCTAATTTATTTAATCCACACACTTTAAAAAACATATTTTACCAAGAAGAATTTTTTTAAACATGCCTTCTGCTCACAAACTACTAATTTCACCCATGAAAACCCATTACTAATGTTTATTTTGCTAATTAGCAACATTTCTGGCATTGTTCAAGATAAGAAGAGCTGTAGCTATAGATGCTGACTCCAGAGTGGCCTTTCTGGTTAAAGGCAACACTGTAATGAACACCCTGAGGGAGAGGATTTACAGATTAGGAACGACTGTCCTTGAAGTGCAATTTAGATTACCTAACACCTACATAATATCCCACCTTCTAAATATGAGGTGATAATTTAGAGATATAATAGTATTGGTCTTCTCTGACAGGGGTCAGTGTGCCATCCTGTTTTCATCTCAGTTAACCACAATGTGTTATGTAGGACAGGTGTTGAAGAAGAGTACATTTTGTGTGGGCAGAAGTAGATGATTAAAATGAGGAATTAACCATGAATGACTCATTCTATCAGTTTTCACTGGATAAGTGGGATTTGCTCATTCTCTTTAAAAATACACTGGCATAGATTACTCGATCCTCAGCATCAATTCAATTTTTTTAATCAAAAGTTATAGAGGTTATTCAATAAACTAAACACTTTTAAGATTGTTCTGAATATTCAAAAATATGTACTATAGAATTTTTAATGCATTATGTCTGTGCATTCAATGCATTTATTGATGTGACACAGAGGGCACTTAAGGCAATCATATTTCTAAGACCAAAACAGTCATTGTTATTTAATAGGTGTATATCATTATAGGAAATTTGATCATTATGAATGTTACGATACCTCTTCATAATTCTAAAAGATTTTTGTATCTTCCCATGTAATCTTACATATCTCAATCTAGTGTTCATACCAAGCATTATTTATTTATTTATTTATTTTTATTAACATATCATTGATATATACTCTTATGAAAGTTTCACATGAGCAACATTGTGGTCATTACATTCACCCATATTATTAAGTCACCCATTTCATCATTTCCTTGATAATTAGTGAAGTGGAGCATCTTTTCATGTACTTATGGCCATATGAATTTCTTCTTGGAGGAGTGTCTATTCAGATCCTCTGCCCATTTTTTAATGGTGTTATTTGCTTTTTGGGTGTTGAGGTGTGTGAGTTCTTTATATATTTTGGATGTTAACCCCTTATTGGATATATCGTTTATGAATATAGTCTACCATACTGTAGGATGCCTTTTGTTCTACTGATGCTATCCTTTGCTGTACAGAAGCTTTTTAGTTTGATGTAGTCTCATTTGTTCCTTTTTGCTTGTGATCCCCTTGCCCAAGGAGATGTCTTCAGAAGAAATTTGCTCATGTTTATATTCAAGAGATTTTTGCCTATATTTTCTTCTAAGAGTTTTATGGTTACATGATTTATATTCAGGTCTTTGATCCATTTTGAGTTTACTTTTGTGTATGGAGTTAGACAATAATCCAGTTTCATTCTCTTACATGTAGCTGTCCAGTTTTGCCAACATCAGTTATTGAAGAGGCCCTCCTTTCCCCATTGTATATCCATGGCTCCTTTATTGTATATTAATTGGCTGTATATTCTTGGGTTTACATCTGGGCTCTCTATTCTGTCCCATTGATCTATGGGTCTGTTCTTGTGCCAGTACCAAATTGTCTTGATTACTGTGGCTTTGTAGTAGAGATTGAAGTTGGGGAGTATAGGGCTCCCCGCTTTATTCTTCCTTCTCAGGATTGCTTTGGCTGTTGAGGGTCTTTTGTGGATCCATATGAATTTTAGAGCTATTTGTTCTAGTTTGTTGAACAATGCTTTTAGTATTTTGCAAGGGATTGCATTGAATCTGTAAATTGGTTTAGGCAGGATGGCCATTTTGACAACATTAATTCTTCCTATCCATGAGCATGGAATATATTTTCATTTATTGGTGTCTTTTTTAATTTCTCTTGAGAGTGTCTTGTAGTTTTCAGTATATAGGTCTTTCACCTTCTTGATTAGGTTTATTCCTAGGTATTTTAGTCTTTTAGATGCAATTGTAAATGGTATTGTTTTCCTGATGTCTCTTTCTGCTAGTTCATCATTAGTATATAGAAATGTAACAGATTTCTGTGTATAAATTTTTTATCCTGCAACTTTGCTGATTTCAGTTATTCTAGTAGTTTTTGGGTGGATTCTTTAGGGTTTTTATGTATAATATCATATCATCTGCAAACTGAAAGTTTAACTTCTTCCTTACCAATCTGGATGGCTTTTATTTCTTTATGTTGTCTAATTGCTGTGGCTCGGACATCTAGCAGTATGTTGAATAAAAGTGGTGAAAGTGGGCACCCTTGTCTTGTTCCCAATTAGAGAAAAGCTTTCCACTTTTCATTGTTAAGAATGATGTTGGCTGTGGGTTTGTCATATATGGCCTTTATTATGTTGAGGTACTTGCCCTCTATACCCATTTTGTTGAGAGCTTTTATCATGAATGGATGTTGAATTTTGTTGAATGCTTTTTCAGCATCTATTGAGATGATCATGTGATTTTTGTCCTTTTTGTTGATGTAGTGTATGATGTTGATGGATTTTCAAGTATTATTGCATCCTTACATCCCTGGAATAAATCCCAATTGATCACAATGGATGATCTTTTTGATCAGTTTTTGAATTTGGTTTGCTAATTTTTTGTTGATTTTTTTTTTGCATCTGTGTTCATTAAGGATATTGGTCTATAATTTTCTTTTATTTGTGGTGTATTTGCCTGGTTTTGTTATTAGAGTGATGCTGGCATCATAGAATGAGTTTATTTTCATAGAATGGCAGTTTAGTATTCCCTTCTCTTCTAGTTTTTGGAAAACATAAAGGAGGATGGGTATTAGGTCTTCACTAAATGTTTATAAAATTCAGCAGTGAAGCCTTCTATGCCAGGGGTTTTGCTTTTAAGTAATCCTTTATTATCAGTTCGATTTCATTGCTGGTAATTGGTCAGTTCTGATTTTCTGTTTCTTCATAGGTCAGTCTTGGAATGTTATATTTTAGAACATTGTCTATTTCTTCTAGGTTATCTGATTTGTTAGCATATAATTTTCCATAGTATTCATTAATAATTTTTTGTATTTCTATGGTGTTCATTGCGATTTTTCCTTTCTCATTTCTGATTCTTTTTATGTGTGTAGACTGTTTTTCTTGATAAGTCTATCTGGGGTTTATCTATTTTGTTTATTTTATCAAAGAACAAGCTCCTGTTTTCATTGATTCTTTCTGTTGTTTTTTCTTATCAATTTTATTTATTTCTGTTCTGATCTTTATTATGTCTCTCCTTCTACTGACTTTGGACCTCATTTGTTATTCTTTTTCTAGTTTCATTAACTGTGAGTTTAGACTTTCATTTGGTATTGTTCCCCTTTCTTAAGGAAAGCCTGTGTTGCTATATACTTTCCTCTTAGAACTGCTTTCATTGTGTCCCACAGATTTTTTTTGAATGCTGAGTTATTGTTTTCATTTGTCTCCATATGTTGCTTTATTTCTGTTTTTATTTGGTTGTTGATCCCTTGTTCATTTAGGTGCATGTTTTTAAGCCTCCATGTGTTTGTGGGCTTTTTTGTTTTCTTTGCATAATTTGTTTGTAGTTTCATACCTTTGTGGTCTGAGAAACTGGTTGGTACAATTTGAATCTTTCTGAATTTACTGTGGCTCTTTTTGTAGCCTTGTATGTGATCTATTCTTGAAAATGTTCCATGTGTACTTGAGAAGGATGTGTATCCTTCTGCTTTTGGGTGGAGTGTTCTGTAGATGTCTGTTAGGTCCGTCTATTCTAAAGTGTTATTCAGTGCTTCTGTGTCCTTACTTGTTTTCTGTCTGGGTGATCTGTCTTTTGGAGTGAGTGGTGTGTTGAAGTCTCCTAAAACGAATGCATTGCATTCTATTTTCCCCTTTATTTCTGTTAGTATTTGTTTCTCATATGTAGGTGATCCTGTGTTGGCTGCATAGATATTTATAATGGTTATATCCTCTTTTTGGACTGACCCCTTCATCATAATGTGCTGTCCATCTTTGTCCCTTGTGAAATTCTTTGTTTTGAATTATTTTTTGTCTAATACAAGTACTACATGTCCTGCTTTTTTCTCCCTATTAGTTGCATGAAATATCTATTCCATCCCTTCACTTTTAGTCTGTGTATGTCTTTGGGTTTGAAGTGAGTCTCTTGTAGGCTGCATATGGACGGGTCCTGTTTATTTTATCCATTCATTGATGCTATGTCTTTTGATTGATGAATTCAGACAGTTTACATTTAGGGTAATTATTGATAGATATGTACTTATTGCTGTTGCAGGCTTTACATTCATTGATACTAAAGGTTCAAGGGTAGCTTCTTTACTATCTAACAGTCTAACTTACCTCACATTGCTATTACAAATACAATTTAAAGGTTCTCTTTTTTATTCTTTTTCTTCCTCCTCTGTTCTTTATATATCATATTCTGTACTATTTGTGTATACATTGACTGACTTTATGGGTAGTTGGTTTAAGTTTGTATTTGTTTAGTGATTAAGTGGTCCACTTCCTTTACTGTGGTTTTATTTTCTCTGGTGACAGCTATTTAGCCTTTGGAACACTTCCATCTATAGCAGTCCCTCCAAAATACACTGTAGAGATTTTTTGTGGGAGGTAAATACTATCAACTTTTGCTTATCTGGAAATTGTTTAATCCCTCCTTCAAATTTAAATGATAATCTTGCCAGGTAACATATTCTTGGTTTGAGGCCCTTCTGTTTCATTGCATTAAATATATCATGCAACTCCCTTCTGGCCTGTAAGGTTTCTGCTGAGAAGTCTAATGATAGCCTAATGGGCTTTCCTTTGTAGGTGATCTGTTTTCTATCTCTGGTTGCTTTTAATAGTCTGTCCTATCCTTCATCTTTGCCATTTTAATTATTATACGTCTTGGGGTTGTCTTCCTTGGGTCCCTTTTGTTGGGAAATCTGTGCACCTCCATGGCCTGAGAGACTATTTCCTCCTCAGATTGTGAAAGTTTTCAGCAATTACCTCCATAAAGGCACTTTTAATCTTTTTTTCTTTGTCTGTTTCTTCTTCTGGTACCCCTATAATGTGAACATTGTTCTGTTTGGATTGGTTACACAGTTCTCTTAGTATTTTTTCATTCCTAGAGATCCTTTTTTCTCTCTGTGCCTCAGCTACTTTGTATTCCTATTTTCTAATTTCTATTTGATTTACCATCTCTTCCTCATCAAATATACTTTTTAATCCTTCCATTGTATGTTTCATTTTGGATAGTGTATTTTTTGCAGTTTCTATCTCTTTCTTGAATTCCTCCCTGAGGTCTTGAATATTTTTCTATAGCTCAGTGAGCATGTTTATGATTTTTATTTTGAAATCTTTATCAGGAAGATGGTGATTTCAGTTTCACTTATCTCTCTTTCTGGTGTTTGTGGGATTTTGGTTTGTATCAGGTGGTCTTGACATTTCATATTTGCAATGAATAATACAAATAACAACTTTGTGTAGGTGGACCCCTCCAGTGCCCAGAAGCTGTATTCTCTGGATCTGCTCAGCACCTGAAGCGATGGTGGCGGTCGCAGGCTAGTGGCACTGGTGCCTGCCATGAGGAAAGGGCTCTTTCCTGCTTCCTGGCTCTAGGGCCTGTCTCCACTGTCAGGGCCAGTGGGCCAAGTTCACAGGGAGGAGCCTCTGTGCCACTCCCTTGTAGCTGCCATAGGTGGGGCTGCCGTTTAGTTTTCGTGGTACAATGCTGGGAGCAACTGGTTTGTGAGCAGGTGCCAGCCAGGAGGAATGAGCATCATGCTGCATATCACAGTGGGGGTGCCTCGAAGCTGCATTGTCAGCCAGGGCGATGAAGTGCCTGAATCCCCTAAAAGTTCCCTCTGTGCTGGGCTGAGTGTGCCAGGAAAATTTTGTCCACCTGGCCTTTTCTTCTGAGCAGCAAGCCCTGTGTAAACTTTATCTCTTTAGCAGCCCTCTCATTGTTGGAAAGTCTCTCATTGTGCCCACCTTTCTTTTGTTTCACAACAGCCATCTGTGGTACCTGTTCTCTGCAAGTGACTAGTAGCTCAGTCTCTCCAGGTATTCCGAATGTCTTAGCTTTCCGTTGCCACTAATTTCCAAAGCACCATGTAATGTAGGTTCATGTTCCCAGAGCAGATCTCTAGGGCTGGGTGTTCAGCAGTCCTAAGCCTCTACCCCCTCCCCACTCCATTTCTCTTCCTTTCACCAGTGAGCTGGGGTGGAGGAAGGCTTGGGTCTTACCAGATTGTGGCTTTGCTACTTTACCCTTTTCTGTGAGGTCTTCTCTTTTCCCCCAGTTTAGGCAATCTTAGTCTTCTTTCCTGTAGCTCTTTCAGGATTAGTTGTATTTGCTATATTTTCATATTGTATGTGATTTTGGGAGGAGGTTTCTATCTCAGTTCTCATGCCATCATCTTTCATGCTCCATACCATTTTATTTGTGATTTATTTGACTTTTTAGGTGATGATGTTTCAAAATTTTAATTGCTCTATTATAATTACTGTAAATCAAGAACAACATGGCCTCTTCTGAATCTATTTTCTTTTGCAAAGTGTTCTTTTTAATTCTGTACAAGTAGATACTTCTAGATAATTTACATAATCATTTTTCTGCTTAGTTTATAATATACATTTTAGTTTGGAAAGAGTGAATATGATTTATATTGAAATATTTTCACAAGAATAAATAATTTGTTCAAAGTGTTGCATGAATTGTTTTGTGCATGCACAAAGTGTTCTGAGAAAAATAAAGTAATTTAACTTTCAATTTGAGATTATTTATGAAAGTATCTTTATTTTATAGAAAAATCTTTGCATATCTTCTAGATTTTTAGAAATTGAAGGAGTGTGTATATGTGTACATATGTAAATTAATCCATAAAAATAATAACACAAAGATTTAAAGAATTTTCTTAGTAAACCATAGAGTAAATTTTATAGAACTATTTGGCAATAAAACAAATATCAATTTTATATGACTATTAATATTTTAATCTTAATTTTAAGCTTGTTAACTACTAATGTGCAAAGCCTGTAGTGTTGTAAAAAATAGTGTCATTCTATTAAAGGTACATTAGTTGACCTATCAATTCATTCACTTAGTAATTACTCCTCATTTTGACATTTACTTTTTGTGTTTTAGATAAAGTTCAGGAAGCAATTCACACAGAAGGATGAATAAAACTTTCACCTTCTTCCCCAAATGGTTCTGAGAAGTCAGATATAAATTTTGAATAACTGGAAGGGTTTGCATATTGTATGATTCAAAAAGCTATATTCTTATGTGTTTGATTTTCAATGTGAGTTAATTTTCAATAAATTGCCACTGTTTAAGAATTCAGTCTGACTTTTGATCCAACATGAAGCTTTTAGATATATGTTGATTATTCTCTACAACATGTGGTTTAACACTAAAGGAATTACATGTTTTGCATTTTTGCTCTTTAGAATTTTTATTCAGCAAAGCATTCACAAATTTCCACTGTTTAGCTAGATTAATTGCAGCAATATTTAATACAGTGATCCTTTGGGAGAGAAAGTATAAATAGCAACAACACAAATGTCCATGGAAAGGAGAGTAGATAGACCATCATATGATCATATAATAAATATGATTATCTAACTGTTAAAAATAATATACCAAAATGACATACAATAATATGGAAGAATTTCACTAGTATAATATTAGATGAAAAAGCAAATTCAAATGATCACATAGAACAATAATACATTTTTACAAAACCAAAAACATTTAAAATATGGGTATATAATTGCAGACACACATAGTTTGTATATATGTATTCTATACTGTAAAAACATTTTAGTAATACATATAAATGCAATATGAGATTAATAATGTAATGATAACAGTGGAATTCAGAATGATTTTTTATTGATTCAGGGAGGAACAGGAATTTTGGTTGATGAGAGGAGTGGGGCCACATGGTTGAGTGGAGGTTTGTCAAGGTCTTACTTGACAAGATTGTCAAGTTTGAGCACTGCACTATTAAAAATAATTAATGACTAACCAAAAAGTCATGCCTGGACTCAAAAACAATCAGAATGTATCATGAAGTAAACTCTCCAGTGTTTTCCTAGATTCTAGTTTTATTATTAGCTTTCTTCCATAACACTGCTTTTCTTTTTTAGACTTTTTAGTTACATGTTTATTGCCCCATTTTGGGCCTATTTTCAACATGTCCCTTACTTTTTGATCTTTTAAAATTCTGTATTTCATTTCTTTGACCATTTTTATTCCTTTTAAATGTATCTTATTATATTTTCAGATAAATATTTCTCCATTGTGTCTCTTCAATCATGGTATTTTGTCTGTTTTAAAATTTTCTTCCCAAGCTCACCTGATATCTCAAACATTACTGTTTTTGTATGTTTTTTTCTGGGTTTATGAATTTCTAATTAAAGTTATTCCTCTATGTCTTTAAGTGTTTGCTTAAATTTCTCTTACATGTTAAGTACTGTACTAAAATTTTCCTATGCTTTCTGTTTTGTTCCTACAAGCATTTGTATATTCTTTTTTGATTTCTATTTTCTGTATTCTTTTTTTTTTTTTTTTGAGAGGGCATCTCTCATATTTATTGATCAAATGGTTGTTAACAACAATAAAATTCAGTATAGGGGGGTCAACGCTCAATGTACAATCATTAATCCATCTCAAGCCTAATTCTCATCAGTCTCCAATCTTCTGAAGCATAATGAACAAGTTCTTACATGGTGAACGAATTCTTAGATAGTGAATAAATTCTTACATGGTGAACAGTACAAGGGCATTCATCACAGAAACTTTTGGTTTTGATCATGCAATATGACCTATAAACAATCAGGTCAAATATGAATATTCGTTTGATTTTTGTACTTGATTTATATGTTGATCCCACATTTCTCCTATTATTATTATTATTTTTATTTTTAATAAAATGCTGAAGTGGTAGGTAGATGCAAGATAAAGGTAGAAAACATAGTTTAGTGCTGTAAGAAGGCAAATGTAGATAATCAGATGATCAGGTGTGTGCCTATGGACTAAGTATTAATCCAGGCTAGACAAGGGCAGCAAGACATCCACGGATGCAGAAGATTTCTCTCAAAGCAGGGGGGGTGAGGTTCTGAGCCTCACCTCTGTTGATCCCCAAATTCTCACCTGATGGCCCCCCTGCGACTGTGCCTGTCTTAGGTTGTTCCTCCCTTGAGGAATCTTACCCGTCTCTGGCTAACCAGTCATCTTCCGGGGCCATACAGGGAAATGTAAAGTTGGTAAGTGAGAGAGAAGCCATATTGTTTGCAAAGGTTGGCTTTTTACTTCTTTGCAGATTTATGCCCTGTGGCTTCTATGCCCAGCACTTGTCTTGAGGTATCTTTACCACCTGGAGGAATTATGATACTCGGTAAATTCGATATGAGGCACGAATTCTATTTAAGGGTTGTAATTAGGAAGGAAGAAGAAAAACTATAGATGTAGCATATGAAGGAAACATGGGAGGATTGATTATTTCTTTGACATATCTTCTTGTATAGTACCTTAAGTATGTATAGGTTTTAAACTACTAATTTTCACACACATATTAACATAATAGGAATATGGTGACATAAACAAAGCAAATCTATAATTACTATCCATCTCCAGTGAAGCCAAGAAAACCATTTAGGCACCCTAGGAATTTGTGAAAATTTATCTATGATATGATGGATATTGTCCAACTGTACTTGAACCATCAGACAAATTAAAGCAGCCCATTTCTGGGATCTGTTCACATCCCATATGTTCTTTTAACCATAGATAGTCTATAGTCATGAGATTTTGGAGTGCTACAACTTGCACCCCTCCCAACTCCTGGTTGAGTTCCAACAGTACAGATCCGGTCAAATTCGTTGTCTCACTGTATGCACATGCCAGCCTAGACATCTCCCTCCTCATTCTTATGGCAAGTCCAGGAGATGGTGGGCTGGATGCAGCCACAACCGCAGCATCGTCCGGATCCCTGTGGAGGCTTTTTGATGATCATCCCCCGGCACAAGTCCTCCAGAGAGTGCTGATGCCGGAAGCTCCTCCTCATATTGTATCTTAGTTCATTTTCTGGGTATCCAAGCTAGGCCTTGATCTTCTGCGTAGAAACAAACAGACCCTTTGCCCACACTTTGACATGCCCTCTATACCACTGTGCAGAACTCATTGGAGGTCAGCACACAGTAACTGCTTTTTTTTTTTTTTTAATTAAGAGAAAGGAATATTATCAGAAAAGAGTACCTCCATAGCTGATCATCTGACACCCTTTAAGTGATCAACATTAAGGATATTTAAAGCATGCGTTGATCTTTGATTTACCAATAGTTTTATCCTGTCAAGGAGTAATCCCCCTTTTCTTTCTTTCTTTCTTTTTTTTTTAATTTTTAATCTACACTTACATGAAGAATACTATGTTTACTATGCTCTCCCCTATATCAGGTCCCCCCTAACAACCACATTACGGTTACTGTCCATCAGCTTAGCAAACTGTTGTAGAGTCACTACTTGTCCTCTCTGTGTTGTGCAGCCCACCCTCCCCTTTCTCCCTCCCCCCCATGCATGCTAATCTTAATACCCCCCTTCTTCTTCCCCCCCCTTATCCCTCCCTGCCCACCCATCCTCCCCAGTTCCTTTCCCTTTGGTACCTGTTAGTCCATTTTTGGGTTCTGTAATTCTGCTGCTGTTTTGTTCCTTCAGTTTTTCCTTTGTTCCTATACTCCTCAGATGAGTGAAATCATTTGGTATTTCTCTTTCTCCACTTGGCTTATTTCACTGAGCATAATACTCTCCAGCTCCATCCATGTTGCTGCAAATGGTTGGATTTTTCCACTTCTTATGGCTGAGTAGTATTCCATTGTGTATATGTACCACATCTTCTTTATCCATTCATCTACCGATGGACATTTAGGTTGCTTCCAATTCTTGGCTATTGTAAATAGTGCTGCGATAAACATAGGGGTGCATCTGTCTTTCTCAAACTTGATTGCTGCGTTCTTAGGGTAAATTCCTAGGAGTGGAATTCCTGGGTCAAATGGTAGGTCTGTTTTGAGCATTTTGATGCACCTCCATACTGCTTTCCACAATGGTTGAACTAATTTACATTCCCACCAGCAGTGTAGGAGGGTTCCCCTTTCTCCACAGCCTCGCCAACATTTGTTGTTGTTTGTCTTTTGGATGGCAGCTATCCTTACTGGTGTGAGGTGATACCTCATTGTAGTTTTAATTTGCATTTCTCTGATAATTAGCGATGTGGAGCATCTTTTCATGTGTCTCTTGGCCATCTGTACTTCTTTTTTGGAGAACTGTCTTTTAAGTTCCTCTGCCCATTTTTTAATTGGGTTATTTGTTTTTTGTTTGTTGAGGCGTGTGTGCTCTTTATATATTCTGGACGTCAAGCCTTTATCGGATATGTCATTTTCAAATATATTCTCCCATACTGAAGGGTTCCTTTTTGTTCTATTGATGGTGTCTTTCGCTGTACAGAAGCTTTTCAGCTTAATGTAGTCCCACTTGCTCATTTTTGCTGTTGTTTTCCTTGCCCGGGGAGATATGTTCAAGAAGAGATCACTCATGTTTATGTCTAAGAGGTTTTTGCCTATGTTTTTTTCCAAGAGTTTAATGGTTTCATGACTTACATTCAGGTCTTTGATCCATTTTGAGTTTACCTTTGTATATGGGGTTAGACAATGGTCCAGTTTCATTCTCCTACATGTAGCTGTCCAGTTTTGCCAGCACCATCTGTTGAAGAGACTGTCATTTTGCCATTGTATGTCCATGGCTCCTTTATCAAATATTAATTGACCATATATGTTTGGGTTAATTTCTGGGGTCTCTAATCTGTTCCACTGGTCTGTGGCTCTGTTCTTGTGCCAGTACCAAATTGTCTTGATTACTATGGCTTTGTAGTAGATCTTGAAGTTGGGGAGTGAGATCCCCCCCTACTTTATTCTTCTTTTTCAGGATTGCTTTGGCTATTCGGGGTCTTTGGTGTTTCCACATGAATTTTTGAATTATTTGTTCCAATTCATTGAAGAATGTTGCTGGTAATTTGAGAGGGATTGCATCAAATCTGTATATTGCTTTGGGCAGGATGGCCATTTTGACGATATTAATTCTTCCTAGCCATGAGCATGGGATGAGTTTCCATTTATTAGTGTCCCCTTTAATTTCTCTTAAGAGTGACTTGTAGTTTTCAGAGTATAAGTCTTTCACTTCTTTGGTTAGGTTTATTCCTAGGTATTTTATTCTTTTTGATGCAATGGTGAATGGAATTGTTTTCCTGATTTCTCTTTCTATTGATTCGTTGTTAGTGTATAGGAAAGCTACAGATTTCTGTGTGTTAATTTTGTATCCTGCAACTTTGCTGTATTCCGATATCAGTTCTAGTAGTTTTGGAGTGGAGTCTTTAGGGTTTTTTATGTACAGTATCATGTCATCTGCAAATAGTGACAGTTTAACTTCTTCTTTACCAATCTGGATTCCTTGTATTTCTTTGTTTTGTCTGATTGCCGTGGCTAGGACCTCCAGTACTATGTTAAATAACAGTGGGGAGAGTGGCCATCACTGTCTGGTTCCCGATCTCAGTGGAAATGCTTTCAGCTTCTCGCTGTTCCGTATAATGTTGGCTGTGGTTTTATCATATATGGCCTTTATTATGTTGAGGTACTTGCCCTCTATTCCCATTTTGCTGAGAGTTTTTATCAGGAATGGATGTTGAATTTTGTCAATTGCTTTTTCAGCATCTATGGAGATGATCATGTGGTTTTTGTCTTTCTTTTTGTTGATGTGGTGGATGATGTTGATGGATTTTCGAATGTTGTACCATCCTTGCATCCCTGGGATGAACCCCACTTGGTCATGGTATATGATCCTTTTGATATACTGTTGAATTCTGTTGGCTAATATTTTATTGAGTATTTTTGCATCTACATTCATCAGGGATATTGGTCTGTAATTTTCTTTTTTGGTGGGGTCTTTGCCTGGTTTTGTTATTAGGGTGATGTTGGCCTCATAGAATGAGTTTGGGAGTATTCCTTCTTCTTCTATTTTGTGGAACAGTTTAAGGAGAATGGGTATTATGTCTTCTCTGTGTGTCTGATAAAATTCCGAGGTAAATCCGTCCGGCCCCGGGGTTTTGTTCTTGGGTAGTTTTTTGATTACTGTTTCAATTTCTTTGCTTGTAATTGGTTTGTTTAACTTTTGTGTTTCTTCCTTGGTCAGTCTTGGGAGGTTGTATTTTTCTAGGAAGTTGTCCATTTCTTCTAGGTTTTCCAGCTTGTTGGCATATAGGTTTTCATAGTAGTCTTTAATAATTCTTTGTATTTCTGTGGAGTCTGTCATGATTTTTCCATTCTCATTTCTGATTATGTTGATTTGTGTTGACTCTCTTTTTCTCTTAATAAGTTGGGCTAGAGGCTTATCTATTTTGTTTATTTTCTCAAAGAACCAGCTCTTGGTTTCGTTGATTTTTGCTATTGTTTTATTCTTCTCAATTTTGTTTATTTCCTCTCTGATCTTTATTATGTCCCTCCTTCTGCTGACTTTAGGCCTCCTTTGTTCTTCTTTTTCCAGTTTTAATAATTGTGATGTTAGACTATTCATTTGGGATTGTTCTTCCTTCTTCAAGTGTGCCTGGATTGCTATATACTTTCCTCTTAAGACTGCTTTTGCTGCATCCCACAGAAGTTGGGGCTTAGTGTTGTTGTTGTCATTTGTTTCTATATATTCCTTGATCTCTATTTTGATTTGTTCATTGATCCATTGATTATTTAGTAGCATGTTGTTAAGCCTCCATGTGTTTGTGAGCCTTTTTGTTTTCTTTGTAGAATTTATTTCTTCTTTCATACCTTTGTGGTCTGAAAAATTGGTTGGTAGAATTTCAATATTTTGGAATTTACTGAGGCTCTTTTTGTGAGCTAGTATGTGGTCTATTCTGGAGAATGTTCCATGTGCACTTGAGAAGAATGTATATCCTGTTGCTTTTGGATGTAGAGTTCTATAGATGTCTATTAGGCCCATCTGTTCTAGTGTGTTGTTCAGTGCCTGTGTGTCTTTACTTATTTTCTGCCCGGTGGATCTATCCTTTGGGGTGAGTGGTGTGTTGAAGTCTCCTACAATGAATGCATTGCAGTCTATTTCCCTCTTTAGTTCTGTTAGTATTTGCTTCACATATGCTGGTGCTCCTGTATTGGGTGCATATATATTTAGAATGGTTATATCCTCTTGTTGGACTTAGCCCTTTATCATTATGTAGTGGCCTTCTTTATCTCTTGTTACTTTCTTTGTTTTGAAGTCTATTTTGTCTGATATTAGTACTGCAACCCCTGCTTTCTTCTCACTGTTGTTTGCCTGAAATATGTTTTTCCATCCCTTGACTTTTAGTCTATGCTTATCTTTGGGTTTAAGGTGAGTTTCTTGTAAGCAGCATATAGATGGGTCTTGCTTTTTTATCCATTCTATTACTGTATGTCTTTTGATTGGTGCATTAAGTCCATTTACATTTAGGGTGACTATTGAGAGATATGTACTTATTGCCATTGCAGGCTTTAGATTCGTGGTTACCAAAGGTTCAAGGTTAGCTTCTTTAATATCTTACTGCCTAACTTAGCTCGCTTATTGAGCTGTTATATACACTGTCTGGAGATTCTTTTCTTCTCTCCCTTCTTATTCCTCCTCCTCCATTCTTCATATGTTGTGTGTTTTGTTCTGTGCTCTTTTTAGGGGTGCTCCCATCTAGAGCAGTCCCTGTAGGATGCCCTGTAGAGGTGGTTTGTGGGAAGCAAATTCCCTCAGCTTTTGCTTGTCTGGGAATTGTTTAATCCCACCATCATATTTAAATGATAGTCGTGCTGGATACAGTATCCTTGGTTCAAGGCCCTTCTGTTTCATTGCATTAAGTATATCATGCCATTCTCTTCTGGCCTGTAGGGTTTCTGTTGTGAAGTCTGATGTTAGCCTGATTGGTTTTCCTTTATAGGTGACCTTTTTCTCTCTAGCTGCCTTTAAAACTCTTTCCTTGTCCTTGATCCTTGCCATTTTAATTACTATGTGTCTTGGTGTTGTCCTCCTTGGATCTCTTCTGTTGGGGGTTCTGTGTAATTCCATGGTCTGTTCGATTATTTCCTCCCCCAGTTTGGGGAAGTTTTCAGCAATTATTTCTTCAAAGACACTTTCTATCCCTTTTCCTCTTTCTTCTTCTTCTGGTACCCCTATAATACGATTATTATTCCTTTTGTATTGGTCACATAGTTCTCTTAGTGTTGTTTCATTCCTGGAGATCCTTTTATCTCTCTCTATGTCAGCTTCTATACGTTCCTGTTCTCTGGCTTCTATTCCTTCAATGGCCTCTTCCATCTTATCCATTCTGCTTATAAATCCTTCCAGGGATTGTTTCACTTCTGTGATCTCTTTCCTGACATCTGTGATCTCCTTCCGGACTTCATCCCACTGCTCTTGCATTTTTCTCTGCATCTCATCCCACTGCTCTTGCATTTTTCTCTGCATCTTATCCCATTGCTCTTGCATTTTTCTCTGCATCTCTGTCAGCATGTTCATGATTTTTATTTCAAATTCTTTTTCAGGAGGACTAGTTAGGTCTGTCTCCTTCTCAGGTGTTGTCTCTGTGATCTTTGTCTGCCTGTAATTTTGCCTTTTCATGGTGATAGAGATAGTTTGCAGATCTGGTACAAGTGACCGCTGGAAGAGCTTCCCTTCTTGTTGGTTTGTAGCCTTCTCCTGGGAGAATAGCGACCTCTCGTGGCTTGTGCTGGGCAGCTGTGCGCAGACAGGGCTTCTGCTTCCTGCCCAGTTGCTTTGGGGTTTATCTCCGCTGTTGCTGTGGGGGTGGCCTGGCTGGGGCTGTTCCTCCAAAACGGTGGAGCCCCGTTGGAGGAGGAGCCGCGGGGAGGCTATTTATCTCTGTAAGGGGCCTCTGTGCTCCCTGCTGCCCAGGGGGTTAGAGTGCCAAGAGATCCCCAGATTCCCTGCCTCTGGTCTAAGTGACCTGTCCTGCCCCTTTAAGACTTCCAAAAAGCACTCTCCAAACCAAAACAACAACAGGAACAATGAGAGAGGGAACAGAAAGAAAAAAAAAAAGGAAAAAACACGCGATTTTTTTTTTTTTTTTTTTTGTCCTCAGGTGCCGGTCCCAGGCACCCGCTCACTGGTCCTGTTGCCCTGTCTCCCTAGCACCAGGGTCCCTGTCCTTTCAAGGCTTCCCAAAAGCACCCACCCACCGTCCCACAGGGAAGGAACGCTCGATATTCTTTGTCCTCAGGCGCTGGTCCCAGGCATTCGCTCACCAGTCCCGCCGCCTGCCTTCCTAGCACCGGGGTCCCTTTCCCTTTAAGGCTTCCAAAAAGCACTCGCCAAAAAGAGAGAAAAAAAGGGGAAAAATGCGCGATTTCCTCCATCCTCAGGTGCCGGTCTCAGGCACCCACCCACCAGTCCCACAGGGAAAAACGCGGGATATTCTTTGTCCTCAGGTGCCGATCCCAGGCACCAGCTCACCAGTCCCGCCGCCCTGCCTCCCTAGCACCGGGGTCCCTGTCCCTTTTAGGCTTCCAAAAAGCACTCACAGAAAAGAGAAAAAAAAAGGGGGGAAAACACGCGATTTCCTCTGTCCTCAAGTGCCGGTCTCAGGCAACCGCCCACCGGTCCCGCAGGGAGAAACACGGGATATTCTTTGTCCTCAGGCGCCGGTCCCAGGCACCTGCTCACCGGTCCCACCACTCTGCCTCCCTAGCAACGGGGGCCCTTCCCTTTAAGGCTTCCAAAAAGCACTCGCCAAAAAAAAAACCACTCCGGTTTCTTTCCACCTGCCGGGAGCCGGGGGGAGGGGCGCTCGGGTCCCGCCGGTCTGGGGCTTGTATCTTACCCCCTTCGCAAGGCGCTGGGTTCTTGCAGGTGTGGATGTGGTCTGGATGTTGTCCTGTGTCCTGTGGTCTCTATTTTAGGAAGATTTTTCTTTGTTATATTTTCATAGCTCTATGTGTTTTTGGGAGGAGATTTCCACTGCTTTACTCACGCCGCCATCCTGGCTCCGCCCCGTATTCTTTTTTATGACAACTTTGTATGAATTGTGCTTGCCTTTTGTTTACTTTAAAATTTTTCACATTCTCATTCAGCAAAAACTGTATGGCTATATATTTATAGTGAGATATTTTCATGGTTCACAAAATTACTCAATTCATAATTAGCCCTATTTGAGGAGACACTCTAGTGGGATATTAATAGATTGAAAGCTTCATTTTTAGAAGGCAAGATTTTTACTTGTGAGGTAATCCCCTATTTTTTTCTCTTTTTATATCCTGATTTCTACCATATACTTTCGTTTTCCTTCATCAAGTTTCCAATAAATATGCTTTCTTCATTCCCATTGTCAGAGTTGTATCTTTGGAAGACTGTTTCTCTCATCATGCACACGTTCAAGTCCCTTCTTTTCAATTGTTTAGTAGCACTGCTCTACTGCTCTGGCTCACTAGCTCTCAACTGTGTTTTGAGTTTTCTCCCTACTTTTTCTCTTTTGGGATGATTTTATGTGCTGTCTGCCATCGTTCGATCTTTAATAGTTCCCCTCTTTTCTATTAAGTATGCAGGCAGTCTCTACCTTACTCTGCGTCTGGAGATGGCTCTGCAAGGTTTGGATATTTACTTCTTGACTTATATATACACTTAAGGGTATAGTTTTCTCCATTCCCAGTTATTTATCAAAACAGTTTTTTTGCTTTCTTTTTCCATCTGTATGGTTTCTGGAGAAATGTATGAAAAGATTCAGAGTAGGTAGCTGCCATTACGTTTTGGAGGACCTAAAGCCCAGTATGGTTTTTGAGCATGACTGCCTTTCTTGACTGATGCCTCAGTGTGAGGCTCTTTTTCTCTCCTGTATATTGTGCAGCTTATGGTGTCTCGTGTTATACATATGATATCTGTCTCTTTAAGCATTTTGTGGTTGCTTTCTTTCTGTAGCAGTGGTGTTCTTTCATTCACTGTTTTGCTGAGAAGGAGACATTAAACCCTTTTTATTGGAACACAAACCTTGACTAACTACCTGCACAATGTCAATTCACTTTTGTATACACCATCAAACAGCACAGTAACATATCCTTTCCCAAGACTACTTGTGTGAATAGGTATAAGGAACTGCTTCTTTTTTGGATGGCTCTGCTTTAAGCCAGACTATTCGGCTTTGCATGTGAAGCTGGACTGGATTCAAGCTATTTTTATGTCTTCGGTCTTTGGCAGGGCATGCTGTGCAAAACTTTATATATCAGCTCCCTGTCTTCATGCCCCATGGAACTGCAGAAGGCCTGTCTTCCTTCAAATTCAAATACTGTTTAGAAGGGGTAAGATGAAAATAGTTAACTTTTAAGTATACCTTTATTTAATACTAAAACTATCACTTCTATAAGCAATTGATAAGGAAAAACTGGATAAGTAGTTTAAAGACACAAAATATACTATAAAACTGAACTTATTAATAATGCTACAAATGGGTAAAGCCACATTAGGTATCAGAATGGAAGACACTGAAATTTACTTCTAATGGATAGAATGAGATAGATGCATATTTTTGAGAAGTTCTATCTTCCTACAAGTTTTGAGCTGATACAAAGCATCATGACTTTGTAAAAGAAGTTATATTTGTTCTGTCTGAGTGCTTGTAAGTGTGCCACCAAAGAAAGAGTAGGCTCCCACAATCTTAACTGACAGATCAATTTGATATGAAGTGACTATTTCAGCAATAATTTTCAAAACTGGTAGAAGGAAATGCTCTGGCCAAGGACTGAATCACTGAAAGCACTATTTCAGTAAATGACACTAATTGAAAAATGATGGGCATATACTTCCCAGATTTATGCTGACAGATGAATGTTTTATTATTTTAAAATTTTTCACCCTATAAATTCATTGGCCTACCAGACTCCTTGATTTCTTTTGGAAATGAGCCTGGGGCATTGTTACCAGGTTTCTGCTTGTTACATACCCAACTGTGGGTGCTTAATTTAAACTCTATTTTGTCAGTTTCAACTACCCTTACTAAAACCTTAAATATCCATCAAGATTTCTTCCAAATCTTGGTTTCCAGCCGTTCTTAACTAAGCTGTAAAAATATGATTTCTCTTGACACTTGGAATGTCACATTTCTAGAGTAAAAGTAGCTTTTTGCAGTATCTCTCAATTCCCATCCTTTTCAGATATTTAAAGAATAAATGTTCAACATAGCTAAGCATTGGGAAAATATTTTTGTTATTAATACTAATTATTAAAAGTTGAAGCATTGTCTTTGAAAAGCTTTATATTGCTAGTGTTACATCTATATTCTGAACACAAACAAATCATCCTTTTTAATGTATGCTTTTTTATGATGTTTGACTTGGGGACAAGGTAGGCCCTGGAGAATTTTGGTGATACTTCTGGGAGAGCAAGGCCTATGGAGCGGAGTCCAAAAGAGTGAGATGGAGTATTTTGAATTTCTCTCTTAATGGTAGCTCATTATTATTTTCCCCTTTATTAATATTGATGTGATTTTGGTACTTTCTCTTATGCCTCCGAAGAAGTCCTTCAGTGTTACTTTTCTAAAGATTGTGTTTTCAGCTTGTCCTTCCTGGGCCTTGGCAAGTTACTCTTCTGGGAAAATAAAAAAAAAAAGCCATCAAGGCAGTTGACAAATGTATGTAAAGTGCCTTTTATTACAAATCATTTCCTAAAGGTCTTGACTCATGTTCATGGGGTAGTGGGGAAAGCATGGTGCTTCCACTGGAGCAGAAATAGATTCCACAGAATCTATAGTCACATAATCACTTTCTAAATATAGGACAGAACTTTTCAGGCTTCTTTTTTGTCTCAAGCATTTTGAATTTTTGTTTAAAGGACTCTTTATTGTTACGATTAGTATTTCTTAATAAAGCTCATATCTTTTGAGGGCTTGTTATGTTACAGATGTTATGCTAACCACTTTTAAGGTATTTTCTCATATAATACCTATATCATTGAATCTAGCATATAATATTCCCGTTCTACTGATTGAGAAACTGAGTCTCCAGTGGACTCAGCTAGTATGCTGGCTACCTAGTAAATGCTGATCTAAGAGTTTAAATTCTTAGGCATTGTCAGTTGCAACATAAGTAATGTAATCACATTATCATATGATATAGATGACATTATTACTCTAAGCCTCCCTTTCTTCATTTGAAAAATAGGGTTGTTTTCAGATTTAAGAAAGCAAAAAGAGTAAAATATCTAGTATAATGTCTGACCCATTGTACTCTTTAAAAAATAGTATCCTTCCCTCATTTTACTGACCTAAGATTATGGATGCTTTATTTCTCTCTAGTATTATATTTCATTTGAGAAAAGCACTATATAGTTTAAAATGTGCTTTCTTACACATCATCATAATTTGTTCCTTATTAAAACACTTACATTCATACCACTTAACTAATGAGAAAACAGGCTTAGAAAATTCAGTATTGATTCTCAAACTAACACCAGACTCATAAGATCTTAGTTTGTACCTTTTCCATTTTTCTTAAGCCTCCTGTCTTTAGTGATATGGTTTCAGGAAAGCCTATCATTTTTACAGACTATTGTTTTGTCATCTAGTTTACGATGGATACAGTAAACATTACATAGTTTGAAGGAGGAAACCCAAGTACTTTCAGAACCACATAAATCCACTCTAATCACTATATACCCTTGCAACATCTCAAGTCCTTAGCAAAGATAATATATGTAGAAGCTTATTTGCATTTCATGTAGAAATAAGCATGAGATTCCAAGGAGTGTGGGCAGGATAGCAGGGAGAATGAAAGTTAAACGGAAGTGTGAGGATACACATGTCTTTGCCTTATCCCCAGTTTTACAGGGAAGGTGTTAATTACTTCATCGTTATATACAGTGTGACCTGTAGTTTTTTCAGATGGCTTTAGCAGATTGAGGGATTATTTTTCCAGCCCTAGTTTGCTGGTAAATCTTGCTGTTTTATCATGAATGGAGGTTGAATTTGTCAAATGTATTTTTCTGAACCTATTGGTATAATCATGTTTTTTTCTTCTTCATTCTGTTAACTTGGTGAATTGCTTTGCTTAATTTTAAAGCAGCAAACCAATTTGCATTCCTGGAATAAAATCCACATAACTATGATATATTTACCTTCTATATATTACTAGCATTTATTCGCTAATACTTAGGGAATTTTTTTCATCAGTGTTCATGTGGTCATTGGCCTGTAATTGTCTGTCCTCATGTTGTATTTGTCTGATTTTATTTTAAGGTAATTCAAGCTTTGCAAAAAAGTTGGAGCATATACGTTGTGTCCTATTTTTGGAAAAAAAATTGTGTAAGACTTATGAATTCTATCAAATTTGATAAAATTTGCCAGCAAGAATTTACCAGTGAAATCATCTAAACTTGTATTATCCTTTAAGGAAATAAACTTTTATTAAAATCTCAGGTCCTTAATAGATATTGAGCCATTGTGATATCTAAGTTTAATTTTTTGTGGAATTTTTCTATATTATTACAGCTGTATTTATTTGCAAAAAAATGTATAATATTGTTCATAATATTTTATTACTACTTTGATGACTTGATATTACATTACATCTTTTATCATGTTATTGGCACATTTGTACTTTTTTCATATTCAGACTTGCTAGGGGAATATCAATTTTATTTATTATTTCAAAATCAATTTATTAATTATTTCAAATAGCCAAGTTCAGGCTTTGGTAATTTCTTGATTGCGTGTCTTCTATTTATTGATTTCTGCTTTCATCTGTTTATTTCCTTGTACTAATTTTTGGCTTAATTTGCTTTTCTTTTATTAGCTGTTTAAAGTCAAAACTCAGGTCTTTGATTTTAATCTTCAATGCTTTTTGAATATAAGCATTTATGCTATAAATTTTCCTGTAACCTCTGTTTTATCAGCCTGTCATAAATTTGGAAGAGATAATTTTTATTACATTTCAGTTCAAAATACATATATTATTTGAATTGTTATTTCTTCCCTGCAAATCAAGCCATTAAGTAGTATGTGTTGATTTTGAAGTATTTGTAGATTTTTGAGATACCTTAAAATTATTGATTGGTAATTTAATTCTATTTTAGTAAGAGGACATATTCTATAAAATTTCAATATTTTGAAATATATGAGACATGTTGTGGTCCAGTGTATGCTGTGTGCGTGTGTGTGTGTGTGTGTGTATATATATATATATATATACACTATAAATTTACCACTATAACCATTTTATTTATTATTTATTAATTTACTTTTTGTGTCATTGATATACAATCTTATGAGGTTTCACATGAGCAACATTGTGGTTATTACATTCACCCATATTATCAGGTCCCCCCCACACACCCCATTGCAGTTACTGTCCATCAGCATAGTAAAATGCAATAGAGTCACTGCTTGTCTTCTCTGTGCTACACTGTCTTCCCCATCATCCCCCTACACCATGTGTACTAATCATAATGCCCCTCAATCCCCTTCTCTGTCATCCCCACCTACCCTCCCCCACATATCCCCTTTAGTAACCGCTAGTCCCTTGGAGTCTGCGAGTCTGCTGTTGTTTAATTCCTTCAGTTTTGTTTTCTTGTTATACTCCACAAATGAGGGAAATCATTTGGTACTTGTCTTTCTACACCCAGCTTATTTCATTCAGCATAATGCCCTCTAGCTCTATTCATGTTGTTGCAAATGGTAGGATTTGTTTTCTTCTTATGGATGAATAATATCCCACTGTGTATACATACCACATCTTCTTTATCTATGCATCTATTGATGGACACTTTGGTTGCTTGCATATCTTGGCTATTGGAAATAGTGCTGTGATAAACATAGGGGTGCATATGGCTTTTTGAATATGGGATATTGTTTTCTTCAGGTAAACTCCTAGGAGTGGAATTACTGAGTCAAATGGTACTTCTATTTTCAGTTTTTTGAGGAACCTCCATGTTGCTTTCCACAACATACCCACCAACATTCCCGTTTCTCCACCTTCTTGTCAGCCTTTGTTCCTTGTCTTTTGGATGTTGGCCATCATAAATGGTGTGAGATCATATCTCATTGTGGTTTTAATTTGCATTTCCCTGATAAGTAGCTATGTGGAGCATTTTTTCATGTGCCTGTTGGCCATCTGAATTTCTTCCTTGGAGAAGTTCTGCCCTTTTAATCATGTTATTGCTTTTTGGGTGTTGAGGCATGTTAGTTCTTTCTATATTTTGTATGTTAACCCCTTATTGGATCTGACTTTTATGAATATATTCTCCCATACTGTAGGATACCTTTATGTTCTACTGATGGTGTCCTTTGCTGTATAGAAGCTTTTTAGTATGATGTAGTCCCATTTGCTCATTTTTTCTCTTATTTCCCTTGCCCAAGGAGATGTGTTCAGAAAAATGTTGCTCATGTTTATGTTCAAGAGATTTTTGCCTATGTTTTCTTCTACAAGTTTTATGGTTTCATGACTTTCATTCAGGTCTTTGATTCATTTCAAGTTTACTTTTGTGTATGGAGTTAGACAATAATCCAGTTTCATTCTTTTACATGTAGCTGTCCAGTTTTGCCAGCACCAGTTGTTGAAGAGGCCCTCATTTCCCCATTGTATATCCATGGCTCTTTTATTGTGTATTAACTGGCTGTATATTCTTGGGTTTATATCTGGACTCTCTATCCTGTTCCATTGATCTATGGGTCTGTTCTTGTGCCAGTACCAAATTGTCTTGATTATTGTGCCTTTATAGTAGAGCTTGAAGTTGGGGAGCATAATCCCACCAGCTTTGTTCTTCCTTCTCAGGATTGCATTGGATATTTGGGGTCTTTTGTGGATCCATATGAATTTTATAACTATTTGTTCTAGAGTACTGAGGCTCTTCTTGTGGCCTAGTATGTGATTTATTCTTGAAAATGTTCCATGTGCACTTGAGAAGAATGTGTATCCTGCTGTTTTTGGGTGGAGTCTTCTATAGATGTCTGTTAGGTCTGTCTGTTCTAATGTGTTATTCAGTGCCTCTGTGTCCTTACTTGTTTTCTGTCTGGGTGATCTTCTTTTGGAGTGAGTGGTGTGTTGAAGTCTCCTAAAATGAATGCATTGCCTTCTATTTCCCCCTCTAATAATGTTAGTATTTGTTTCACATATATAGGTGCTTCTATGTTGGGTGCATAGATGTTTGTAATGGTTATGTCCTCTTTGGAATGATTCCTTTATCATTATGAAATGTCCTTCTTTGTCTGTTGTTACTTTCTTTGTTTTGAAGTAAATTTTGTCTGGTACAAGTACTACATGTCCTGCTTTTTTCTCTCCATTATTTTCTTGAAGTATCTTTTTCCATCCCT
This sequence comes from Manis javanica, assembly GCF_040802235.1. Classification (NCBI taxonomy): domain Eukaryota; kingdom Metazoa; phylum Chordata; class Mammalia; order Pholidota; family Manidae; genus Manis; species Manis javanica. Next base: position 145,031,188 of record NC_133160.1, read on the forward strand.
TCACTCTTTGTCTATGTATGACTGGGTTTGAAGTGTGTCTCTTGGAGACAGCATATGGAAGAGTTTTGTCTTTTTATCCATTCTTTGACAATGTGTCTTATGATTGGTGCAATCAGTCCATTTACATTTAGGATGATTATTGATAGATATGTACTTATTGCCATTTCAGGCTTTAGATTTATGGTTACCAAAGGTTCAAGGGTAGCTTCTTTACTATCTAACTGTATAACTTAACTTGCTTATTATGTTATTTCAAACACAGATCTACGGTTCTTTTTTTTCCTCCCTTCTTTTTTCTTCTTCCTCCACTCTTTATATATTAGGTGTCATATTCTGTACTCTTTGTGCATCCCTTGACTGATTTTTTGTGTAGTCATTTAATTTTGCATTTGCTTAGTAATTAATTGGTCTTCTTCCATTCTGTGGTTTTTTTCTCTGGTGACAGCTATTTAGCATTAGGATCACTTCCATCTATAGCAGTCACTCCAAAATACACTGTAGAGATGGTTTGTGGGAGGTAAATTCCCTCAACTTTTGCATATATGGGAATTGTTTAATCCCTCATTGAAATTTAAGTGGTAATCTTGCCGGGTAGAGTATTCTTGGTTTGAGGCCCTTCTGTTTCATTGCATTAAATATATCATGCTACTCATTTCTGGCCTATAATGTTTCTGTTGAGAAGTGTTATGATAGCTTGATAGGTTTTCCTTTGTAAATGATCTGTTTTCTTTCTCTGGCTGCTTTTAATAGTCTGTCCTATCCTTGATCTTTGTCATTTTAATTATTATATGTGTTGGTGTTGTCTTCCTTGGGTCCCTTGTGTTGGGTGATCTGTGCACCTCCATGGACTAAGAGACTATTTCCTTCACCAGATTGGGAAAGTTTTCAGCAGTTACCTCCTCAAATACACTTTCTATCAGTTTTTCATTATCTGTGTCTTCTTCTGGTACCTCTGTAATGTGAATTTTGTTCCATTTAGATTAGTTACACAGTTCTCTTAATATTCTTTCATTCCTAGAGATCCTTTTTTCTCTCTGTGCCTCAGCTTCTTTGTATTCCTATTCTCTATTTTCTATTTCATTTGCCATTTCCTCTTTGTCATCTAATCTACTTTTTAATCCTTTCATTGTATGTTTCATTTTGAATATGGTGTTTTTCAAAGTTTCTATCTCTTGAATTCCTCCCTCAGCTCTTGAATATTTTTTTATAGCTCTGTGAGCATGTTTATGATTTTTATTTTGAAATCGTTATCAGGAAGATTGGTGGTTTCAGTTTTACTTGGCCCTCTTTCTGGTATTTGTGGGATTTTGGCTTTTACTAGGTTTTTTTTTTTGTCATTTCATATTCCTATTGATTACTGTGGAGTAATAACTTGTATCAGTGGCACTCTCTCATATCCAGAAGCTCTACTCCCTAGATCTTCCCATCCCCTGGATTGATGGCAGGGGCTGCAGGTGCACGGTGGCAATGCCTGCCTGGAGAAAAGAGCTCTTTACTGCTTCCTGGTTGCAGTGCCTGCCTTCACTGTGAGGGCCAATGGGTTTATCATGCAGGGAGGATCCTCTATGCTATGCCCTTTAGCTGCCGTAGACAGAGCTGTCCTCTGGCTTCCCTGGCATGATGGTGGGGCAGCACATTTGTGAACTGGTGCTGACCAGGAGGATGGAGCTTCATGCTGTGTATCACAGTGGGAGACCTCACACTGCATTGCCAGCCAAGGTAATGGAATGTGTGAAGCACCTGAAAGGTCCCATCCTGCTGTGATGAATATGCCATAATTATTTAATCTACCTGTCCTTTCTCCTGAGGAGCAAGCTCTGTGTAATCCTTGCCCCTTTAGCAGCTCTCTCACTTTTGGGAAGTCTTTCAAAGTGCCTGCCTTTCTTTTGTCCTGGAAGGGCTGGTTGTGGGTACCTGTTCTCCACAAGTGCCTAGAATCTCGGTCTCTCCAAGTACTCCAACTGTCTTTGTTTTCCAATCCCTGTAATCTCCAGAGTACCATGTAACATGGGTTTATGCTCCGGAGCAGATCTCCACAGGCAGGTATTTATCAGTCCTGTGCTTATACTCCCTGCTCCATTTCTCTTCCTCCCATCAGGAGTTGGGGTGTGGGGATGGCTTGGGTCCCACTGCATTGCAGCTTTGTTACTTGGCCCTTTTCCCTGATTTCTTCTCTTTTACCCAGATGTAGGCCATCTGTTGCAGTCTTCTTTCTGTTGCTCTTTCAGGATTAGTTGTGTTTCCTGTATTTTCATGTTATATGTTGTTTTGGTAGGAGGTTTCTGCCTCATTTCTCATGATGCCATCTTGTTTAATCCATCCTATTACTATAATTTTTGATCCTCACTTTTTAGGCACAGTGAGGCTTGGTTAGAGCCTTAGCAGCCATCTGAAAGGAATTTTCTTGCTGCCTCTGACTTACCTTTGCTTCCTTGCTCAAACAGTGCTTTCAAACTCTGAAAATCAAACAAGAAGAAATGATATATATACACATCAGTTACAAATATATTAAGAAATTTTAAAGACATTTAATTATGTAGATATAATCATATTTTAAAAATGGCTAATGCAATATTTTTATTTGATAAGATATATATATTGTTATGGAACTGTTATGGAGCTGATGCCATTAATGTAGCTTTTTATGATATAAAAGAGGGAGTTAACTTATAGAAATCTCAGGAGTTACTGTTCTTAAAGTAAAAGTTTTAGTTCCAATTCCCTATCACTCTTTGCCAACTCAGCTCATAGCTCTAGCTTAATTTCTACCTCATGTGTGTCCCTCATACACATATACACAGACATATGCACCCACAAACACACACACACTCACTCAGTGCCAGATTAGTGATTCATCTGGAAACTGCACAGCTTGGATCATTTATAAAATCTTATTATAGAATACCTAAAAAAAACCCTAGAGAATTTTTTTCATGATGGGCTTTACAAACCCATATTGACTTAATAATTTTGTCATTTTGGTATACATAGAACAAAGAACTTTTACTTTTTAGTTTGCTCTGAAATTATAATGTTCCTTGAGGCCATTACCCCCTGCCTGTGACTGTTTTGATGGTTTGATGTTTAGGATGCAGACTAGCCTTTAACTGAGTCATTGCCTTCTTAGCAAAATCCGAGAAAGCTGCAGAGTTGTTTGCCCTTTGTGATCAAGTGATTGGGAAGAAAGTAGTTTCTCACTTGCTTCAGATTTCTTTCCTATATTGCCCCTCTGTGCAGCGTTCATAACACAACCGCAATTTCTTCTCCAGAAGTCAACACAGCATAGTCAAGATGTATTTTAATAGTTGCATGCATGCTCGTTTCACTTTTTGAAAATATATTTTCCTCAACATTGTAATGATTAAGGAAATCCTTAAGTTGTTGAAAATAATCTTTTGTTTTTATAAATTGAAAGGACTTGATAAAGGAAGAGCCAAAGTCTGTTTTCAATCATTCCAATATTCATTTTCAAGTTCAAATCTTAAAGTTCTAACATTTGGAATGCTTATTGAAAAATACCACACTTTCTATGGTGTCTTCAAATAGGGTAGGATATGCATATCTATACCATAATACCCCTTATATCTTTGCGATCAATACTGACTCTTCATAAATATTATCTAGCTTATATTGCCTTCTGTAAACCTTACTTTGTTCTTCCTGCACTGCTCCCTTTCTTCTTCTTTCCCAAGACAAAACATGCTTGCTGAATTTGTTTCAACATCAAGTATTAAAATATATTGATGGCAGAATTCCAAAGCCACAGTATATCTGTATACATGCACAGCATTCCTGCAGTAAAAGCTGGAATTGTCATAATCTATCCAGAACCCACCACTGAAATATCATAGGAAGCTGGAAACACCAAGAATTGCATGGTTTCTCTAAGAGAAGAAGGTCATTTTGGTAAGGAAAAAACTAGAATTACATTCCAGTGGTTAAAAGCTTAGTTAAACACTCTTTATGGCATTTCAGAGATGCAAGATCGTGGGCCAGTTACTTAAATATTCTACATTCAAATTTCTTAATTCATAATGCAGGGAATAATAACTAGTCATATATTTATTGTTAGACTTAAATAAAATAATGTATATAAAATGCTTAGCATAAACAATATTGCTAAAAAAAAAATCCATGACACTAATTGAGTTAAAATAAATTCACTAGGGTGCTCCTTAATCCAATATGACTGGTGTTCTTATAAAATGAAATTTGAACACAGAGAGACACCAGACAGGTGTCTTCAGAGAGAAGACCTGTGAATACACAAAAAGAAGGCAGCCACTGGGAAGCCAAGGAGAGAGGACTCGGGAGGGAAAGAAAATTCCATGACAAGAGTACCCTTATCTGTTTTATTGAATCTTCAACATGGTTGCTCAATACTCAGTGAATATTAATTGATTGGTTTAATATGTAAGAATAAGAAACAGGAATATTAAAATATAATACTTAAGTATTTTAAATGGTTCAATCCATAAACTGAGTTACAGAGTACAGGAAGTGAAGACATTACTTATAGAGACAGTGAAAGCATCACCCTTGATAAACTCATAATATTTGGATAGAGATATATTTTAACGACTTAATATATATAAAGGAACATCAAGGAATACTTTTCAATAATCTGCATCTATATTATACTTTAATTTGGTAAATAAAATGACCAGTTTAATCAAATGGCCATTTACTTTCATGCAGATAAATAATTTTAGTGAATTTGATTATTTTTCTCTTCTTTTTATGTTACAAAAACTTGGTACAAAGAATTACACATATTCTATGAATTCTCTGACTTTTAAATTAGACTACATTTTTAAATAATGAAATTAAAATCCACAATGTGACATATACTACTGAATCTATGAGAAAAGGTGGCATTTCAGACAAGACTAGCTTTCCTTATGCTGGATCAGATTTTTGTTCTTGTTTTAAGATGTAAGGACATGACAGTGTATCAGAAATTTAATAATAAACATTTAAAATAACCAGCTAATGCTTAAAATACATTACTTTCTCTTGTTAGGACAAGAAGTTTCCAAACATTCTCAGTAATAATCTGTAATAGACGGAACACTTTCTAGATTTAAACTGATTTTCAGCTGGTTCATAGAAAGAAAAGTTTATTCTTCGCTTTTCTGGGTTGTTAAAGATCCAGGAAGGTTGTCTTTCAGTGATTTCTTCACCAAGGGCTTATAAAAGGCTCTTTTGCTTAAGGGGACCTTCAAAGAATATAATGTCAGCTAAGGTTTCTAGCCAGATTTTATGGCTTCCATAATCTTTAACTCTTGTTTTAGTAGCTTAGAACGTTGAAAGAAAGGTGAGATGAGGCAGTGGAGACAGACGGTACTGGAGGAGGAAAGAGCACGAGGAGCAGAGGTACTGCAAGAAAGTAAGTGGCTCTGAAAAGTGTGTTGAGAAATTTATGTGGTGCCATGTGACTATTACCTTTTCTCAGGATGAGAATGAAAGCACAACCATTGACCTCACTGCATACAGCAAGTGTTCTGAATGTGTATTATACATTAGCAGCTGCATTTTCATTTATTCATTTCAAAAACACAGTTCTTACTGATATTTTTGGCCATAATGAAATGAAACTAATAGTGAACAATTTATTTCTATAGTTGATGGATTTCATTATTTTTTGGTGGTTGGAAAAGAAATATTTACAAGTTGCTAAAGATTTTCTTATCTCTAAAAGTAAAAATGTTTGCAGCAGAATTTCCTTATTTCTAAATTCCTAGGCTGGGGTAAAGATCCACATGTTTTTGAAGAAATATAAAGAGTCCCCCAATTAAAGTGATGATGTTTCATTAACATAAACCAGATTTTTCAGTACTAGGATTATCTTTATCCTTGCATAAATAGATAATTACTCCCCCCATATGTGATTATGTTTGTGTAGATGTGTGTGTGTGAGTGTGAGTGTGTTTATGTTTATATTTCAAGTAAGAGTTGTCTACAGGAAATTTTGGGCAGAAACTGGATGGAGGGCTTAAGGGGCAGAACATTCCCTGATGTGGATAGAGTGGTGTAAAGAGAGACAGGGCAAGCAGTGCCCAAATCTATTTGAATGGAAACTCAGTAATTGAATAAGCCAGATCTGGGAAATGAAGTGTTGGTTCTGACTGTTACCTTGTTTAGGTTGTGGAAGTCCAATTCAAATTTTAACAAAACACTGTAATAAGAGAAGGAATATTAAGAAGAAACTATATTGAGGTGACAAATTGCTTCCCAAACTGGGGCAGAAGACAACTGATGGAGGTAACAAGAGGTCATTAGGATTAAATTGTGGAACATGGCAGAATTCCTCATGGGTTCCCAGAACTTTTCTGGAGAAAAGAATTGAATTTAAATACTCAATTGTGAATGGGTATTTGATGTAGTCTCTGACGATTGTTATTTTGTTGCCGAAGAGAACCATATATACTCAAGGATAAATGTGAGATGTACCTCTATATCTGCCTCTGTGTCTATCTCTGTCTCTGTCTCTACCTATCTAGCAAATGGTCCATTTGGAACAGACTTACAATGATACAGATTTTTATAGACATCAAATTTCAGGGCTGAAATGGAATTTAAATGTCAAGTAATTTGATCAGTATGTGATGTTTGATTGAATCCCCTGTCTCATAGCTTGGGCAAGTGGTATCAACACCCACACTGTCAAGGATCTCATTATCTTTTAAGGAAATATATTCAATCCACTGAAAACACTGAATATAATACATTGACCCCAGATATGTCTTCTTGAACCTCCATCTATTTGTCCTGCCACCTGAGTCCATGAAGAAACATTGATGTTATTTGAAATGATCTATCATTCATTCAACAGGCTATATATCATAAATTTCCAAAATTATACCCCATGGCACAAGGTACTCTCTCCATTCTTACTTTGCAGCATCAGACTTTTACTTGGTTATTGAATTTCTCTTTTTGAATGCTGGATCTAGCAGACAAAAGACACCATACACAAATGAAAGCATGATGATCTCATCATGGCATTTGTGTTTATATTTAGAATAATGCAATGTAGTAACAACATACTTATAAACATTTGTGATGAACAATCTGAAGGGCTCAGACTCTCTACACTCTTGTTCTTTGGCAAACTTAAATTACTATGGTCAAGAACTGTGCTGTGTTATCTGCATTTTAGTCAATTCTATGTCTTTAGTATCGTTATTATCATCCCCGTTTTAAGGATGAGCAAATTAAGGTTAGGTGGAATTATCTAACTTTCCAAAATTGACATTGTTAGAACCCAAGCCAGGTTTCAAGGGCTGATCAGTTTGGCTCCAGCGCCTATGCCCTACCTGTCTGTGCAAAGTTGTGGGAAAGGGAGGTAATAGTGCAAATTGTGGCCAACAGTCTAATTGAGTCCTGGTCTTGATCTCAGTTATTCTGGGGCTAGGGGTATAATCACCCATATGCTTTAGATGATGCCTGGTTTGTTTATGCTAGTCTCCGATATCTTGGTGTTAGTATGCAGTATTATGGTAACGACATCCCACTCATACAGCTGAGTGGAAGGTATGTTTAAGACACTCGCAGAATTCCAGAGCTGCTGTCTGTCAGTGGAAATAATTTAACTCTTGACTAGCTTTTAGTTCTTTCCCCAAAATGGATCTGCCAATACTGGCAACCTCATGTTCAAAATTCACAAGCTTGCACTGATGGTGGCAATTACTGTAGTCTTCAGAGTCACATATGGTTAATATAGGAAGAAGGTAGATAAGTAATGATTTAGATTTCATACAGAATGCAACGTGAGCTGAGCCAGGCTTAGACCTCACGTAAAGGAACAGCAAGAACCAGACCATCACCAGGACTCATTATGGTTCCAGTGTGATGGCCAGGAATTCATTGTACTTTTCCAGTGATGAAAACAACTGTCTGTTTGTTTGTTTGTTTGTTGAGGGGTTCTAGTTGATTTAGAGAGCCATAGGACCGATCTAGAACATGTCATAACACATTTGAAAGAGTGCTGCTTCAGGAGGGGCTGTGGATATAGGATTTTTGCAGATGATCAAGTTAAGATCAGATAATTAGGTTGAGCCCTAGTCCTATATGACTGGGTATACTTATAAAAAGGGAAAATTTAGGCACAGAGACATGCATTGAGCAAAGACAATGGAAGACACAGGGAGAAAGAATGACATCTACAAGCTAAGGAATATCTCAGGCTACCAAAAGCTAAGATGTAGTCATGGCACAGATCCTCCCTTGCAGCTTTCAAAAGGAACCAATTTTGATGACACTTTGATTTCAGACTTCTAGCCTCCATAACTGTGATACAATAAATTTTTCTTTAAATCCCTTGGTCTGTGGTACTTTGTTATGGCAGCCCCAGGAAAATAACATGGAGAGCAATAAAACAGAGGACACTATTTCTGAACTGTTGCTTTGAATAGGTCACTGATGCTGTCGGGAATGAGAGCAATGATATCAAGTGGCAAGTCTGAGATTCAAGGCAGCCATTTGAAATCCTTAAAGATAGAGAAGAAATGATTTAGCACCAAGAATCTGGAACAGATGTCAAAGGACCAGGTGGCAGAACTCAAAACTATTCACTTCAGCATTTTCTTCCCATTAAAATGTGCTGGATTTGTGACTTTACTGGAAACAGCAAGAGCAATATTACTCTCAAGCTGTGTACCAGCTTCACCACACAGACTATTATTAATTCCATATTCAAGGCAAATGTAACTGTAGGCACTTTCAATATTTGTTTGAGGCTGTTGTCCATATTTCTAGTATTTGGCTTTCTGGGGTTCAGCTCTGCTTTGTGCCAATTTTCTCTCAATTTCCTTAAAAATATAATAATTTTGGACCTTAGAGTTATGGAAACAGATTAAAAATAGTACCATCATATGCACCCAATGTAGCTGTGTACCTTTTCCTGAAGTCTGTCTTCCTGTGTGGCACTTACTGGAATTGCTTTCAAGTTAGTTTTGACTGAAGTCCTAAGAACCAGAAGTATGTTTACTTAATGACTGCCAACTTGGATCCATTAATGAAATAATTCAGATTGACTGCATATCCTAAGGTATATATCTTAAGGACTGAAAACATTAAAAGTTGCAGTGTTTCAAACTAGCTCCTAATAAATTTGTTTCTAAAAACATATTGGTAGCCTAATTTGTGTTTATCTCCCCATCAAGAGATGAAATCTATTTTCCTTTATTTTGGATCTGTGACTTGCCTGTATCAGTAGAATGTTGGTGAAGAGACATTGTGCAACGAGTTCTGGGTTCAGCCCATCATGGACCTGTAAGCTTCTACTTTTGTTTGCTCTCTTGCAATCTCCTGGACTGGGCCTTTCTGAGAGAGAGAGAGAGAGAGAGAGAGAGAGAGAGAGAGAGAGAGAGAGAGGGAGGGAGAGAGAGAGAAAGAGAGAGAATATTGAAGGGTCCTGGAGACTGAGGCATCATGTTGATAGAGACAAAGTGGAGAAGGGAGGCATCATAGCCAATCATTAGCACTAAGACATTAGAGAAGGGAAAGGCCTTCTTAAACCTTCCCTCCAAGCTTGTCCAGCTTGAGTGACCTTATCTAATTCCATGGGGAGGCATCTGCCCTGTCAACACAGAGAATGGTGAAAAATAGTAAATCATTGTTGACTTAAGCCATTAAGGGGATTTGGAAAGATATGTTATGCAGCAAATCCTATTTCCTGTGCTGAGGTTGAAAAATATGAACAACTTCTTTCTGACAGAGAGAATATTAATAGAACTTCAAATAGCTGGAATAATGACAGCTAATGGAAGATCATGTTTTCTTCCTTGAAAGGGAACTTCAATAGCCTAACAATCCTGACTTTTTATGCCCTCCTTACTTACTCTGCCTAAAGGAAGGTGCAGTGAGTTAAATCTTGAGTGAGTTTCAAAGGAGAACCTAAGTCATATGTGGCCCAATCATTCCTTTCCTATTTTCTTGGAATGAATTCTTTGTATCCATGCTCCTCTGCTCACCCATCTCGTAAGCATTAAAGGGGTTAATTCCCATCAGACATGGCCTGTCCTTTCTTGTATTGCTATAATTGGGTGAGTGCATCTGTCTAAATCTGAGGTTTTCTGTCAGGAAGACAACTTTCTTGAATATATAAGCCATATTCTGCATCAGCTCTAGCAGTGAATATTTGGTTCTCATCTCTCAGCTCTTGTTCAAATTTTCAGTCATTCTGAAGCTGGGTGTGGAAGGGGTATGGCACTTACATAGTACTGCTTAAAGGCTGATGCTATGAACCTCAAATCTGAGAGTCAGGCCTTAAAACTCATTTTATAAACAAGTTTTGTAACTTGATTCTTTATTCTTAACTACTTAATCAAGAACATATTTAGTTTTACTAAATATTGACATCCAGGTCTTTGAAAATTATCTGCAACAGCTAAATAAATCAGTTTTGTGCCTTAGCTTTGAAATACATTTGAAATCACACTTTCTGATTATAGAGGTCTTAGTTGATCAAAAAAAGAATAAACTATAGCAAGTCATATATCATTAAAAAGAAGAAAAGAAGGACTTTGTGACATAATTGGATGCAAGTACAGGGAGGAGGAATCAGAACACCTAACTCTTTTATTGAATTTTCCCTTTTTGCTCTTTTTTCTCCTCATTCCTTAATTTACTCAGCTAATCAGTATAGACCTGTCTAACTCTCCAGGTGCTTGTGAACATGAAATGAATAATGAATGAATGTACCAAAAATGCTTTAAAAACAATAAAAAATATTAAGACATAAAGTGTTTTTAAGTATATTCTCACAAATACATACTATTTTGTCTACTTTGGGAACTGGGTGTCTTTGGGTACACTCCAGACGAAGTGAAATTTTGAACTGTTTTCCTATTTGGGACCCAAGTAAACAATTACTGCAGCTCCATCTGGAGTTAAAATGAAAGTTGAGTCATGATCATTACCAAGTGCAATAGACCTCTCTGCAGTTGTTCTGTTGTCAGATCAAATTTTCAAGGCCTATAAATATGCTTTTCTCTTAGACCTTATGGCTGCATGGTTGACCACTATTCCCTGATTAAAGTTTAAAACCATAGCACTCTTAACAGGTCATAAATCATCTCATTCATAAAGGTGGGGATTGCGACAGGGGTACAACCTCATCACTTTTATGGATGACTGTTTCTGATTAGGCAAAACATACAGCAGGTATATTTTCTAAGCCTGACAAAATGCCTCGGCTCGTGAGGGTGCAGGGAACATCTGTCATTTTCCCTCTCAGACATCCACCAAGCAAAATTATTAAATCAACATGCATCATTTTGTATAATAGAACTAAAATCATTGTTATAGAATGTAATTCTGGGATTGATTTTCCCTGCTTTGAAAATAAACAACTTGGCTTCATATTCATGGTTATGTAACAGCAGGAGATCATTATCTCATGACAAAATTCTATTTTATTGACATTATCTCTAAATGATCCCTTGATAGGATATATAAAATTTAATATACATTCAATTTAAAAGATTCCATTCACATCATACTGACATATATCTATTTTCTATTTATTTTACAGCCAACATTTGAATCTAAACATAATATTTATTTCTGTGATGTTAACTTCTTGCTAAGTCACTCAGCAAGTATAATGCTGATGAAAATTTGACTCTCACATACAGACTTTGACATTACATGGCTTGAGGTTGAATCCTGACCATACTGGTGTGACCTTTCACACTTGCATCCATTTTTTTATTCCTTTCTTGGTTCTGTGGCTTAGAGCAAAATGTTTAAATTCTTTGAGCCCCTGTGTGCTGAAAATACCTTCTACTTTTCCTTTGGGCATTAAATGAAGCAACGTTTGTAAATTATATGTTTAAATAGCATAGAAAAATATCCCTTATATAAAATGATTCAGGGCAGTTTCGATGTTAATTTTTCAAAAGATTTGGGATTATGTTACTTCAGGAAATTATATATTTCAAAGCGGTACTTGAAAGTCGTTGCCAAATTGATTATGTACTGTGCCCCAGAAGGTTGACATCTGTGGAGTATGTCAATCTGCACTTTGCCCCATGGCTTCCTAGGGGGTTTGACCTGGGGTGGGGGTTGGCGGGAGCATCAGTTAAAGATTAGAAGTTGAAAGTGAGGGAAGTGAGGGCGTGCATTATTTGGGCTTTCTCTGCCAGGTTACAGGAAACCAAATGTATCTCTGTATTGAAGGTCACACACACCCTCATAGGGGCCACTCTCCAAATAGCTCTCATTGTTCTGGTTCTGGGAACCGCTTCCTCTCCCTGCCTGTTTTTGGCTCTTGACAGATGAGGGAACCACGGTATCCCTTGCTAATTTTCTCAGTTGATCCCTGTGAAGACCCCCTTTGTTAGACTATCCTGAATTACCCAATTTGAGTGTGCCATCTGTTTTTTTGGCTAGATCCTCACTGATACCTATACCCGAGTTTGAATTGTGGAGTAAGCAATCATATCTGAAGCATGTGAAGATAGGAAGTTCTTCAGAGAGATGCATTTTACGGTTGTTGAAGTTCTTTAGTGTGTTCAGGGTGGTAGTTGAAGTGCTTGTTTTATGTGTAATCATTTTGAAGATGACAAAGTATTTGTCACGCTCCGTAATACAATTTTTTAAAAAAGTGTTAAAAAGTATAGTGCCTTTTGGAAGCATAAGGTCAAATTAGCATTCATTTGGATTTCACAAGGTAACTGAACACAGATTTGAATTGTAAAGCAGCTGTAATTATCTTTTTAACAGACACAGTAACTCTTCCTGGCAACCAGCACTATAATTATAGACATTGTGTTCAATACAAACTTCCATGTTTTTGACAGGCTAGAAGACAAAAGGATACACAAGAACTTCCTGTTCTTAGTTTCACTTTTTGTCTCTTCATATCTCTTTACATCTGAAACTATGATCCAAATGGGATTTACACTTCATTATTCATGATATATTGTCCCCTTTAGAGGAATAAAGAAATGATGCCTTCATGGAATAAGGCTGATTTGAGTGTTAGGATGCAACTTATTGTTTGCAAGATGATAATAATGTTTCCAAATAATAAAATGTACCTAGATACGACAATTTTTGGATAAGGCAAATAAATAATACCACAATATAATGATAGCAAAAGTGAAATCATTCTTAATAAGAAGATATAACACATCAGAGATGTTGAGACTAGCATAGCATATCATCAAACTCAGGAAAAAATGCTGGAGTAGAAATTTAAAACTGCATTTCTGTTTGGGGTGCTACTTTGGAGGCTTATGATACACAGAAGTAGTCAGCAGAACAATTTTTGGTCATCTAAGTGATTATTCTCCGGTTAGGGGCAGGAATATTCACATCCAAGAAAGCTTCCAACCAAGGAATCAAACCTCAGTGTCCCTGATTTTCAGATCCCTATGTCTCTCCACCTCCCTTTCTAGATGAGCTCATACTTCCCAGGTCCCCTCTACCAATTTGATTGATAAGTGCTAATGTGTTTATGGATACCAGGGAACAATTTTGCTTAATTTCTTATGAATGCAAGTAAGATTTTTTTTTTTGGAGGTAAAAAAATATTTTTTATTCACACACTTAGACACACAAACATACAGATTGAGACGCAGTGACTACAGTTAGCAACACTTTTCACAAAAGAACTTATACACAAACTGACACAAAGGTTTGAGTTACTAATATTCAATTGCTTTCTTTCCTTTTAGTTTACTTGATTACAGATACTTTAAAATCTGGAGGCTTTTTAACTAGTTGAGCAGCACCTATTCTAAAAGGATTATATTGGGCTGCAGTTTCTCCAAAATTCTCTTCATTTTCTGGAGTTAATCTTTCATCTTAAGGGGAGGCAGAAGCCAGCATCACTCGAGATTTTGTTACAGAGAGTAGTGGTGTCATCCATCTATTAGATAAGGCCTCTAACAATGTCAAAGTGTAAGGTGTCAAGGGACCATAGTCTTTGCATGCAATCTTTAATTCTTTTTTTTTTTTTTTACATGGTGAACGAATTCTTACATAGTGAATAAATTCTTACATGGTTTACATGGTGAACAGTACAAGGGCATTCATCACAGAAACTTTCGGTTTTGATCACGCATTAGGACCTATAAACAATCAGGTCAAATATGAATATTCGTTTGATTTTTGTACTTGATTTATATGTTGATACCACATTTCTCCTATTATTATTATTATTTTTATTTTTAATAAAATGCTGAAGTGGTAGGTAGATGCAAGATAAAGGTAGAAAACATAGTTTAGTGCTGTAAGAGGGCAAATGTAGATGATCAGATGATCAGGTGTGTGCCTATGGACTAAGTATTAATCCAGGCTAGACAAGGGCAGCAAGACATCCACGGATGCAGAAGATTTCTCTCAAAGCAGGGGGGGGTGAGGTTCTGAGCCTCACCTCTGTTGATCCCCAAATTCTCACCTGATGGCCCCCCTGCGACTGTGCCTGTCTTAGGTTGTTCCTCCCTTGAGGAATCTTACCCGTCTCTGGATAACCAGTCATCTTCCGGGGCCATACAGGAAAATGTAAAGTTGGTAAGTGAGAGAGAAGCCATATTGTTTGAAAAGGTTAGCTTTTTACTTCTTTGCAGATTTATGCCCTGTGGCTTCTATGCCCAGCACTTGTCTCGAGGTATCTTTACCACCTGGAGGAATTATGATACTCGGTAAATTCGATATGAGGTACAAATTCTATTTAAGGGTTGTAATTAGGAAGGAAGAAGAAAAGCTATAGATGTAGCATATGAAGGAAACATGGGAGGATTGATTATTTCTTTGACATATCTTCTTGTAGAGTACCTTAAGTATGTATAGGTTTTAACCTACTAACTAATTTACACACACATATTAACATAATAGGAATACGGTGACATAAACAAAGCAAATCTGTAATTACCATCCATCTCCAGTAAAGCCAAGAAAACCAGTTAGGCACCCTAGGCATTTGTGAAAATTTATCTATGATATGATGGATATTGTCCAACTGTACTTGAACCATCAGACAAATTAAAGCAGCCCATTTCTGGGATCTGTTCACATACCATATGTTCTTTTAACCATAGATAGTCTATAGTCATGAGATTTTGGAGTGCTACAACTTGCACCCCTCCCAACTCCTGGTTGAGTTCCAACAGTACAGATCCGGTCAAATTTGTTGTCTCACTGTATGCACATGCCAGCCTAGACATCTCCCTCCTCATTCCTATGGCAAGTCCGGGAGACGGTGGGCTGGATGCAGCCACAACCACAGCATCGTCCGGATACCTGTGGAGGCTTTTTGATGATCATCCCCCGGCACAAGTCCTCCAGAGAGTGCTGATGCTGAAAGCTCCTCCTCATATTGTATCTTAGTTCATTTTCTGGGTATCCAAGCTAGGTCTTGATCTTCTGCATAGAAACAAACAGACCCTTTGCCCACACTTTGACATGCCCTCTATACCACTGTGCAGAACTCATTGGAGGTCAGCACACAGTAACTACTTTTTTTTTTTTTTAATTAAGAGAAAGGAATATTATCAGAAAAGAGTACCTCCATAGCTGATCATCTGACACCCTTTAAGTGATCAACATTAAGGATATTTAAAGCATGCGTTGATCTTTGATTTACCAATAGTTTTATCCTGTCAAGGAGTAATCCCCCTTTTCTTTCTTTCTTTCTTTTTTTTTTTTTTTTTGCAAGTAAGATTTTTAAAGCAAGGATCCCTATAAATTTCTCTATTCTTACCTGAGATGAAAATATTCACTGTAACAATTACTTGGCATTTAGATGATGGTATGGTTATGCCAAGGGAATGAAGAGAGACATCATTTGTTTCAGAAAAAAAAAATTTTTTTAAAGTAATGTGAGGATTGATTTAACTTTTTCAAGGAGAAAGTTTAAGTGGGAGGTAAAGGAAGTGTCCTTGATGTTCCAGACACTTAACATATTTTGTTATTTATTACTAATTTTGTATAACAAAAATTATATATATGAAACATTATCATCATCTCATCTTTCATCTCATTTACTCTCACACACAGAGAAATGGCCTCTCATTTAAAAGAGATAAAACAAAACCTTGCTCAGGTCCAGATAGCCTGCGATTGTTGCAACGCAGAGCATAGTCATCTCTGGGAGTAGCTGAGTCAGCTCCGGCTGCTGCAGCAGTATGCCATAGACTAGATGGCTCCACCATTAGAAATTGAGTTCTCACAGTTGAGGAAGCTGGGCAGTCCAAGATCAAGGTGATACAAGACAAGTTTTATTCTGAGACCTCTTTTCTTGGCTTGTACGTAGCCATCATCTCATGGTGTGCTCACATGATTTCTGTGTGTGAGCAGAAAAATAGTCCTGATCACTTCCCTTTTCTCTGTAACTTCAAGCTTGTACACACGTGTGTGTAAGTTCTTTGCTCTACAAAGGTGTATATATTGAGAAATATGTAATCCTTCAGAAAATGATTAAAGTGATTTTAAAAAAATCAAGACTGGGAATTTTAGTAATACAAAGTACAAAAATATATTTAAGTAAAAATAAACATTTATATATAAGGGTAATTTATGTTTTAAGGAGTAGATATGAAATTAATAAAAAGTACTCAAGAGAAAATGAGAGATATTGAAAGACTGACAATTAGAATAGTCATGGAATCTTAGAACATAATTTTGAATGGAACAGAATATAAACAATCCAATATTTTTTAGCCTGTACTGTTTCATGTTTTTGTTCTAGCCTTTTTCACAGATTACCCCTTCTGCTTATATTATCATGTTTTGAAACTAATTAAAACTACAAAGCTATTTGATCTGAATAAAGTAACCCCTATTAATTGTATTCAGCATTGGTCTTCAGGATGTCTAACAAGATATATTCAACTCTACTGTGTTTTGAAATTCTTGATCAAGCCTGTATTTTCATGCCAATCTTAGGAGGAAGTCAGCATGTATTTACCATCCTCCTATTAGGATATTTCAGGATACATCTCAACCTAGTGAGATGAGAAATAGACCTGGTAAATGGCAAAAATAAGTTGATTCATTATATTATAAGTTGATTGATATCATGATAGTTTCTTTCTCAGTGGAAGAAGTCATGAAGTGTTTAAGAATAGTGATAATGTCTGTGACCAGATGAGGCTAAAAGGAACCAAGTCAATGAGTTAAATTTGTGAATAACTGTCAAAGGCCATATGGAGTACTCCATGCCATTCCACAGAAATTATAGAATAAGCAACAGTCTGTATAAGACCTTATTTATAATAAAGATAAACAATTTATTATGAGGCCCCTTGGATTTAGTTGGATCCATCAGAAGTCTTGATGCTTGCTCTTTTGAGTCTCCTGTTACCCTGATGCATAAGTCACACATTGACATGTGTGCAGAGCACTTGTAGACATGCAACGGCTTGAACTCAAGCAGCATCATGACCATACGATGTTATTGCATAAATCATTTTGGAAGTAACTGCCCTGCAGACAAATAGAGATTGGAGTCTACTGTAGAAACCTAACATTCTCCATGGCAGTGATTATTGAAATTTTTGCTCAAATGAGTTATTTGATGTAAGCTTAGTTAGGTATAGCTCTTTTGAGAGACATGCAACCTGAAAATGGACTTTGGTGAAACATCAGCACTGAAAGACATCAAATAATCTGAGAACTGAAATTTCTTTCATAGATGTATTAAAAAGAATGCAATAAGGACAGAATAGATCAGCAAAGATTGCTGATAATATGGGAGTACATTACAAGAATATGCCAACTGTTTACTGTAACCATGGACAGGCCACATCTTTGGTCTGCTTTGGGACAGATGATAAAATCCCCAAGGGAAAAAAATGGCCAGTTACTCTTGAAACATAGTGTATATCTTAAATATTCTCCATGGTAAAATAAGGTTAGCTGCCTCGTTGACTGATGGAAGGCTCAAAATAAAGGATGCAATGTCATTTGTAAGTCTTGTTCAGTTTGCCTGGCAGAAGGCATGACTTCAGTTGAGGAAGGAAAAGATAAATCTGCACAATGAGCAGAAATGAAGACAGTATCTGGTACTGGAGGAAGAATTAGTATCTCCTAGGTGAAATTTCGGTTTGGGAAACATCCCTATTGTAGTCTGAAAATGGGTGCTAAATACTTGGACATTGAAGAACACTCCTATTTGGAGAGTGCAATTATGGAAATATTTGTGGGAATTCTAAGGCTGAATTAAAGTGGGCCTTGATATTGTCTACCAATTGCAGGCTCAGAAGGCAATTGTAATGCCAAGGCAGATAACCTGATTTGACCTCTGGAGATAGGTACTTGGGTAAGTAAAATCAGCAGATGCAGAAATGTTCAAACTATACAATTTTGAATTAAATAAGGACATGTTTCTTTGTCGGTGGCTGGGGTTGAAAATGTGGTTAAAGATACAGAATACAAATAGAAAATATATCAGCTTTGGCCATGGTGGATAGTTCTCAAAGAAGGCATGTGGTAAGTCATACCTCCCAGTGTTCAGCCCTCATACAGTCTTCTCCCACACTGAATCGGGGCTGGCCTGTGACTCATGTTGAGCTATAGACTGTGGAGGGGATCTTTGTACCAGGCACATGTCTGGACTTCAAGAGGACGGACAGCTTCCGCCTCCTCCCTTTTAGCATGCTTACTTTCAGAAGCTCTGAAATATGTAAGAGGTAAACCACTCAGCTGAAGAGATTTATGGAGAGGTCAGATGGAGAAGCTTCTTGAACTGGAGAGGCCTTGGGATTACAAGAAGATGGCTGGAGTTCAGAAATCCTATCATCACAATTGAGACTCCAGATACTACAGTATCAGCTCCCCTCTGATTAACAACAGCCTAGGACAGTCCGAGGGAGACCAGTGGAACAACCTCCCAGCATATCCTAGTGAATCCAAAAAACTAGGAAAGATAAAAAAATGGAAAGGTGTTGTGCTAAGTCACTAAGTTTTGAGATGGGTTGTTATTTAGCAATCAATAATCAAGATAATGGCTTTGGATAAGATTCCCAAAGCTATATGATATAATGAAAAATATGTTTATTTATAAATGTAAGTGAAACTGAAGCTTAAGTGGACAATAAATCCAGCTGAAAAATATTTTGTAAATTGTTCTAAAAGCCCCAATTAATATAATATCCATGGAGACCGATTAGCTAAAAGAAAAATAAATTTACTTTTGGAGTGTTGTGTGCCTATTGTAATTTCTATAAAATGTTCAAGTGGGATAAAGGGGAAAAAGGATAACAGTCAAATTGGTAATAATATTTTTAAGAAATCAAATTTTATTTATTTTAACTCACTGATATAAATGATAATGATTAATAGTATGTTTGTACGTCTATTCATTAAATATTATAGAACTTGCTCTAATAAATTTTAAGAAAATACTGAGAAATATTAACAAAGGGATACTGGCAATAATCAGGAGGTGAACTTGGAGGAGGGGAAGGGTTAATAGCTGATTCTTTTCCTCTCATCTACCTCTATAGTGACAAAGACCTTTGTTTGAATGTCTCTTGTAACTGACTCAAGGCATGTATTGGAGGATATAGGATCCAAAGTAAATGAAAACTGGCCAATAGCTAAGTCCTAGAGCAAGCACCTATACCTCAGTATCAACACTAACTGTTGGGTAATGGCCAACTGGTATTGATGGGATACACCTGAACCAGAGAATGGGAGGTAGTCATGTATTGCCAAGTGCACTAGTTAGGAGGAAAGGTTCGACAAAACCGAGATCTGATGACTTCTTTAAGCTGAGGCTGAGCACACCTAATCATCATCACTGTGGCCACGTACATCCCAAGGATAGGATGATTAAGCGATAATCAGATGCTGAACCCGTTTCTGTGCTGTTGCTATGTAATCTGTGTTGCTACTTGCCTCCTCTAATTTCTGAAAGCCAAGTACATTTATTGCAGGAAGAAGCTATTGTGTCTCATTCCTTTGGTTGAAAATCTGGACCCAGGGTTACTGCACCTAGGAAAGTGGAGTCATCTTTGCAGTTAAAAGCCATGTATTCTCATGGCAATAGGTGAAAGGATCCTCAAGACTGTGTGATTGTTTCAGTGCCTTGTTCCAGTCTCTGGCAAGGAGTGACTGGTCCTCTTTCGCCTTTGAGCATCTAGTGATGACCAGTCCTTGTCTTCTTTTGGGAAAGGTATCAGCATCCATGGCTCTACTTCTTAGTGTGCTCGCCTAGGATGGCTTGTGACACTGTTGGAGTCAACACTGCAAGATCTGTCTTGTGGCACATTTAAAAGTCCCTAACTGCCCTACTGGGATCCCTCCTTTATCTCATGACATCTGGGGTGCAACAGAGGACTCTGCAATTCTCTAAAATGCTTGAAAGTTTCCAGTTTTGTGTCCTTGTAAGTGATAAACAATCCCCAAGTGTATCTGGTTATTTCTAGCTTGTGCTGGCTTCAGAGTTTCTGCCCAGGCAGGGGATCGAGGACATATTTCTCAGTTCCTGTCCTTTTCCTTCTGAATTCTCCTTCAGATCATCCACATCAAAAGTGTATATTTAATTGTTTCTTCCTATTTGGAAAATAGTTCCCTTATGTCCTATGTATTTTATTTTCAAAATGCTCCATCTTGGAACCATAACAAAAGTGCAACCCTTACTTAGGACCGTAACTAGGTACTGAAACTAGAGAATTCATTCATTCTACATCAAGCAAAATCAGTAGTTACTATGAGCCAATGCTTTACTCTCAATGTTTAGTTTATAGTTTTGACTGAGTTAGATAAGATCACTGATCTCAATGAGTGATATTTTAATAGAGACCTGAAAATGGAAGAAATTGATAAATGTTAGAAAGATGGTAAAACAATATGACTTGGGTGGTCACTTAGATTGGGTGATCAGGACAGGCCATATTGGAGAGCTACATGTGAGCAGAGACCTGAATGAAAGAGTAATAAACAAGACCAGGAGGGGTGATAGGACAGGGCGTGCAAGTAAAGAAACAGGGCAAAAGCTCTGGTTAAGAATAGTCAGAGGGATTAAGAAGCAAAAGAATAAAGAACCACTGGAAAAACAGTAGATTAAGTGAAAGAGCTTGCTAGGCTGCAGGTCATGTAGGAAGTTTTTAGCATGGTGAAACATTGGGGTTTGAGTCCATAGGCAAAGGCCAAGTTTCAGAAGATTCCATGCTGAGATGTAACTTTATGGGGTTTATGTTTCTCAAAGGTACTCAGGGCTTCTTTGGAATTCTAAGTAGAAAGTGTAGCAGGGTAAAAAGAGCAAGTAGAGAGATGTTTATGAAGCTATTTCTGGAATCTACATGAGAAATGGAAATGTATAGAGAAAAAATAATATTTAAAGGATATCTTTTTGAGTAGTCCTGTAGGACTTAGTAACGGACTGTTCACAATGCATAAGGATAAAGGAGAAAGTAAGAATGATTCTATGGTTTTGGTTTGAACAAATCGATGACGGCTCTAATTTACAGAGATGTGTAAAACCAGGAAAATAACAATTTGGGGGAGGATGGGAAGGGAGGAGTGGGGGTTGTTAATTTTTTATGCTAAATTTAAGGTTTCCTTTTAGCATCCATCCAGGAGAGATGTTAAGAAACTTGGTTAGTATATTAGTTTGAATTTTAGTGAAGAGTTCTTGGTTGAAGTCAAGTATTAAGAGTCACCAGTAATTTTTATATTGACATCTGTCTCAAAATAAGTTCTAAAGGAAAGAGAAGTACTGCCTGTGGAGTACTACAATGCTTAAAATTTGAGTAGAGGAGGAGATGCAGAAGAAGAAGAGTCATTAGTGACCTAAGAGGAAACCTAGGAGGTATGCTGGCGTGGAAAAAAAGTGAAGAAAGTGTTTCAGGACGTGGGGAGTGGCCAACTGTGTTGAATACTCCTGAGACATACTGTAAGGCGAGGGGATGTATGTAAGGATATATATGTTTAACCTTCCAGATCCACTTTATCCTTGTCTTGCCAGCCTTCTTCCCCAGGAAGCTGAGATGTGTGGGCTAATCAACGGTTTCCTTCATCTCTGGCTTTTTTCAACTCAGCGAACCGGTATCTCCAGCATGAGAGCTGATGGAGAGAGGAAAGCCAGCATGTTTATACTCTACCTCATGTCTTGAACACTTGCCTTAGACAGGCTCTGTCCCTCTACTGGCAAACATAGCTCCTTTCCAGGTGGACCCTCCTCTGTAACTCTTTCCTTCCTGATTAGTAAATGCATCCTACCTTCATCATTCCAGGATTAGAATTAATAAGGGTTGTGCTGTTAATTGACTTCGAGTGCTGTTTATCACTGTGGTTTCCCTAGGGTCTTCCTGTGGTTCATAAATAAGCCCTGTATTCAACCTTCCTTGAATTACATTAATTTTATCATATCATCTGTTTCCTCTTACAACCTTGGTGATATGATGCATAAAAATGACATTGGATTGCATTATGGATGTCATAGATCTCCCATCTACTAGGCTGGGGGAAGCTCTGTGCTACCATGTCATCTCCCCATGTTAAGATCTGAGTTCTAAAAATTTAAAGCATTGAGATTCAGAGCAGAAGATAGGCTTCCTGCTGGCAAATGGCTCTTGAAGAGGAAGAAAAAGTTGTCCAGCAGAGATGGGCATTATCAGTTCTTGAATAAAGAATTCATTTCTACATAGAAAAGAGAGTAAAGAGTCAGGGTATTAAGACAATTATTTTCTATGTTGATACTTTTTTTCATGAGTGCCTGGATATGTGGTAGTGATCCTTAGCCAAGATTAAGATGAGATGGGCTAGCTAGTGATTTATGGTGTTATATATAAAGTTCAAAAACCCACTAGAGCTAGCTAGGGCTAGATAGTCTATGTTGTTTAAAGATGTATAGATTAATACTTACCTTGTTTAACTAATTACACAACCTAGATCGACTATTGACCAGTGGTATATAAAAGATACAACTGGAGATATTTTTTCAGACCCCCATGAAACTGCGATTTCTCACACATTTTTGATGGCTCATAATCAAAAGATGAAGTGCATCTTTGCAGTTGAGAAAGGATTCTGGGAAGCTGCGTATGGAAGGCTCCTTGGCCCCTGTGTTTGCCTGTGCTTGCTTTCTGTGGCTATGGCTTGTCCTTTGCATTTATCACAGCTATATGTGAGTAAATTCTGAGGAGTTAATGAGTCCTTTCAATTATCCAACCCTGTGTAATTTCTGCAATTGTACCAACTTGAGGAACTCAACATTTTAGGTCTATAAACATATACATATATATAACTGGCTCATACTATACTTACTTTTTATATTGACATCTGTCTCAAAATAAGTTCTGAAGGAAAGAGAAGTACTGCCTCTGGAGTACTACAATGCTTAAAATTTGAGTAGAGGAGGAGATGCAGAAGAAGAAGAGTCATTAGTGACCTAAGAGGAAACCTAGGAGGTATGCTGGCATGGAAAAAAAGTGAAGAAAGTGTTTCAGGACGTGGGGAGTGGTCAACTGTGTAGAATACTCCTGAGATGTACTCTAAGACGAGTAAAATAAGCTCTCAATGTGTTTAGTGGATTACCAACATTGACTAGCAACATTCTAAAATAAATCTAGGCTAAACTGGCACAAGTCTAGGATTCCAGAGATAAGTTAAATTTGCCTTAACTTAGAGACATACAGAAAGAAATAAACAGACTCACTGGCCTGTATTGACTTCTTAGAAGGGAGGCAGAGAAAGGGTGACAATTTGTCTGTATACATAGCAAAACTTTACCAGAAAGGGTTAAAAAACATACACACAAATCAAACAAAACAGAACACTTTAATTATAGTTAGGTATCGTGTTAGAGAATGAAAAATGAAGATAGGAAAGAACATGTACATGGACCCAAAAGGGCTCTGAAGCCTGATCTAGATGCACGTAGAGCTAGCTTAAGGACAGGGATCCACGATCTCAGCAGCAGAAGTATGAGAAATGAACTTATGGCAAACTATGGCCCCTACCTTATGGAAATTTATGAATGGAGAATGTGATTTGTACAGTTGCTCTCTAAGTAACAAAGTTCCATGCATAAACAAAAAGCAGCTGCGCTCAACAATAAAGTTAGTCAAAATTTAAAACCTGTTAAACTTGATTAGGATTATACTGGTGGTGGTGGGGGAATGATGAGCATTACACTCTTGTAATATGAAACAGGACATATTCTTATGTTTACAGGAGCCTTAGAATCCAAAGTAAATCAGGTTTGGGCCATGGATATTCCAACCCATAACATGTGATATATGGTCTGAAGCCACTTTTGTTGAGAAAGCCAAGAAAATTTTTAGTTTAAAATATTATAGTTGTGACTGCTTTATTTTTTAATTATTTTAATCCAAACAATAAATCAACTGCTATTTCAAGATTACTTTGATTTTAACAAAATGAATGTAATACTGCTAAAGATAACTAAGTATTTTGGGATTTTGAACTAAAATTCCCTTCAGGTATCTTTCAATGGAAGTTCATTGGCCAGAGAAGGAACTAGATTTAGTTAGTAATCAATTAACTATTATATTGTATCATCTATTGATACTTCTCATTGTATTTGAATTTTGGTGATGAGAGGAAGTAAAAGAATCCCATCCTTATAAACAAGGTTGTTCATCTTGTTAAACTGAAATGTTTCTTTCAAGTAATACCTAAACCTCACTGGATAAAATAAATTATTATTATTTTGATGTTTGTCCTTTTTTTTTTTCTGTTTCTGGTAAAACCAGTTACACAACTTGGCTTGGCTACCTACCCAGTGAAGTCTGACAATTTCATTGAAAACAGTCTGTGGATCCCTTGAAGCCAAGACTCTTTGCACATATCTTTATGGTTTATAATGTGAAGATGAACAAATTCTGTGTGACTGAACAGGAACCCTGAGGAGTTGAGCCTGGATATCTCTTAGGCTCTTTGATGCTTGCTTGAGCTCTTTCTTCTACACTGTCATATCCTTTCCATTATTAGTCTTACATGCATACATTCTGAGAAGTTTAATGAATTCCTTCAATCCTTAGACTATGTAATTGATGCGTTCTACTGTTGGTTGTACATTAACGTGGATATATGGTCAATGTTCTCAAGCCCTTATTAAATGCCTGGTGTTAACCTTTAAGGCTGTGGTCAGTCAGAGGATTAATGAGGATATCAAATGAAGAGATTGGCAGTTGATCAGAACAGCCCTGTCCCTACCTTCATGAAGCTTTCCTATATTCCTGAAACTGCTCCTATTAGATATTCTTGGAAACTCTTGTGGATTGTGTAGATTTTACCTCCAGAAGGTTTTGAAATGTAAGTGCATACATCTATTTTAAAAATAACTCCAAGGACACTACCTAACTTCAAAATTCAGTTAAGTCATTTTCTGGGTCAGTGCAGCCCATCAGAGTTTTGGAATAAGATTTTATGAAATCCTAAGTATATTACAAGAATATAATTTTTAATAGTAAGTTGCCCCATTTTGAATATGAAGTCCTACCAACTGTAAATTTCCTGGTAATAAAGTTCTATGATTAAATCCTTTTGTATTTGAATCATTTATTATTAATAAATCTATAAAGTAAAACAATTTTTATGTCCAAAATCAAATTATTGCATGAACATTCAAGGAAAGCTAATTCCCATAATCAACCTTTTCAACTACTTTTGTGTAGAATATCAGGTAAAGGGGCTCTTGATGGCTGTGCAGAGTTAGTTTTCTATAAACATTTC
Source organism: Manis javanica (assembly GCF_040802235.1). Lineage (NCBI taxonomy): Eukaryota > Metazoa > Chordata > Mammalia > Pholidota > Manidae > Manis > Manis javanica. The sequence goes on from NC_133160.1 coordinate 145,056,847, forward strand.
AGCTTGATCTGTCTCATTGGTTGGAGCATAACATTTACCATGAAAGATATCTGTTGATTGACATCCTTCCTTCTCAATATAGAACTTGAAACACATTATGAGTAAAAAGTTTGATTCTAGAAAGAAACACTCATAGGAGGTGTTATCCAGCAGACATGGAAAGGACTTAGGAATTTTAATATATTAGGTACATTTATTCAAGTAACAGGGACCAGTGGCTGAAGCCCATTACCCAGGTGGTTTAGGCTAATTCTCTGAGAGAAGAAAGGAATCTAGTAACAGGTAAGAAATTCATAGGGAAAAGTGCTTTTTATAGACCGCAGAAGTGGGAATGATATATTTTTCTTCAAAAACATTCTGTAAATATGTATTCAATGCACTCAAGTAGTTAAAATTCAAAAATGGCTTTCTACCTCCAAGTTACTCACATATACTACAAGAAGCAAGCCCACAAAGAGGTGATTGTAAAAGAAGAAAAGCACATTGGGTACTCCGGGAACCTGGAGAAAGTAAGTCTAACACAAGCTGGGTGAGTAACTGAATATTAATTTGAGATGGCCCTTAAATAATGCAAAGGTTTTGGCAGATGAACAATTTGGTAGAGGCAAGATCCCCTCCTGATAATAACTATCTGCATCCCAGGAAATGTAATCTTCAGCAACACTGTGAGTGGTGCTCTTAGGCTATGATTTATAAGAGAGAAAGCTGGAATGTGATCCTGTGCTTTCAACTTTGAATGTCAACCTGAAGAATTGGCAGTGGTAACCCAGATCGGATTGGTTAATCTTAGGCATTGGGTCCTTTACACATGCAGAAATCTTCAGGGAAGATTCATTTCTCTTTCTGTGTTCTTCATACCCTGAGTAACACAAGTATAACCCCCACATCACTGACAATCATAGGATATTTACTAAAGTTTCTTTTGGGAGGTGAAGGGAAGGTTATTTAAAATTTACATAGAAAAACGAAATTAAAAAACCAAAACTACTTGGGCTACTGCTACACCAAAGGCATCTTTGTGCAAATTAAGAACTGACCCTTCCAGGTGGGTATGACCCTGCAGGTACACACAGGTTGGTGAGTGGATGATGTCATTGTGCAATTTACAATGGCACCATTTGAATGGGAGCAGTATTGCCGTCTTGTTGTTTGTCATGAACAGCAAAGCCTATGTACTAATCCTCACTCCCAGGTCAGTTGAACAAACTTCATAATCATATTAAACAGCTCTTCAAAGTACCAGTTACAGACTTTTGTCCTTCTGACATCGTATATTACAATCATTATCTCTCTTCTCTTCTATTTTTTTGGCAAAATACTCCCAAATTTCCTTGTGGGCATGTACATGCATGTGGGTGTGTGTACAGTGTGTGAGTCTACCCTGTCAGTAATAAAATATTTTTTTAGTTGTGGGTAGAACTGATAGGCAGTGAAGCATTATTGAGCTTATTTTGTGTTTTTTACAAATGGCAATTTCAGATTTAAAAATTCTAATATTAAAAACTGGAAACATGACATTGAATATATGCTTCAGACCTTCTCACTTTGTGTACAGTGGACACATTACGTGAAGTGAAGGCATTAAAGGAAAGCATTTATAAAAGTTAAAGAAAGCGATTCATACATAGCTGACTCTCCATAAATGCCAGTTCCCTATCTCTCTTTTGCTTTTTACTCTGGACCACTGGGAGAAAGAGATGCCTATTCTGAAATTCCAGATTGATTTGACAGTCAAGTAGAGTTGGTGACTTTCGAAAGTGTCACCATTAATTTCTTTTCCTCTATCATTTTTGAAATAGATTTGAGAAGCATTATGGGAAGAAATAGGCTTGGCATAATTTGGGAACAGGGCTAGCAAACCATAGTTCTCTGAAATTTCTCTGGGCAAGAAATATGTTAACTAGTTAATATATTTGTTCCTGATGTTCTCACTACCAATTTTATAGTAGTTTTTAAAGAAAGTCTTTAACTTCACCTTTAGAAATATTTAAGCAGCTGCTATACAGAATTGAAGTCTGAAGCCAGGTGGAAAGAGGAAAATGCAATTAGGGGGAAAAAGACAAAACATTAGTAAAACCTCAAATATTGCCTGGAGAACTTAATGAAAACAAGTGGGTTAGCGGGCAGAATCATCTCTATCAGAAGTTAATTCCAAAGTTCCCAAAAGCTGGAAAAGTACAAGGATACTCTTTCAGGTTCCATTAATTTAATTTATTTATAGGTCTAGTATAATCAAATTCCCTTTATTAATTTGGGCTCAGAACTAGGATCTTAGTAGGAATAGATAAATACCTAGTACATAATTTATTTCATAAATAGTTGTTTTAGAATATTTGTGATTTAAGATTGCATTTCTTTGGGAAAGGACAAATGATTTCTCATAAAACTACACATTTAATAATAAATATAAAAACAAAATTATTTCTGAGAAATAGGTATAATAGTTTGGCAGAACCTGTAACTTACCCCTATATAAAATAATTCAGGAAAGGTAAGGTTTTGAAAATGTAATTAAAACCCAAGTTTGACGAAATAAGTGGCCAAAAGCTCACATGGCAAGGAACTGTAGGCAGCCTCTAGGCCTTGAGAAGCTTCTAGCGAACAGCCAGCAAAAAGCCAGCACCATTAATCATTTAACTGTAAATAAAAGAATCCTACCAACATGAATGAACTTGGATGTCGATGTGTGTTTTTTTGTTTTTTATAGTATTTTGTTGTGCAGCAATATGAGAGTGAATATAAAGTGATAATAACTATTACATTAATTATAAGGAAATTTATTTAAAATAAAATAATTCATTTGGATGGGCAAATGCTTATAATCTCTCTTCCTTTTCTCCTCAACTTTATTGAGGAAGAATTAACACATATAACTGTATATTTAAAGTATACAACATGATGATTTAACATATATATATGTATATAATCATTTACATATATATTTAATAATATATATATGTATATATACATTTACATTTAATTTAATCGTTGTGAAATGATTAAAGAGATGAAGATAATATATCCACCATCTCACAGAGTGAACTTCTTTTTGTGGTGAGAATGTTTAAAATCTACTCTAGGCAACTTCCAAGTATACAATATTATTAACTACAGCTACCACGTTGTGTGTTAGACCTTCAAAACTAATGACTAAAAGTTTGTGTCCTTTGACCTAAATTTCCCCATATTCTCTCTCCTCCAGCTTGAGGAATCTATTCTTTTTTGTTTTTGTTTTTGTTTTAAATATCACATATAAATGATACCATACAGTATTTGTCTTTCTTTCTCTGATTTATTTCAGATGACTTATTGCTCTTCAAGCTCACCCATGTTGTTACAAATGGAAGGATCTCCTTTTCTATGGTTGAATAATATTCCATTGTACATATACATACATACACACTACACCTTTATCCATTCATCTGCCAAAGGATGTTTAGATTGTTTCCGTATCTTGACTATTGTGGATATTGCTGCAATGAACATGGGAATGCACATTTCTCTTAGAGATACATCTTTCACTGTCTTTGGATATATACCTAGGAGTGCAATTGCTAGAGTTGATAGCAGTTCTATTTTTTTAATTTTTTGAATAATCACTGTATTTTTTTCCATAATGTAAATTTACATTTCTGCAGAGAGTATGTAACGGTTCACATTTCTCCACATTTCTCGTCAACAATTGTTATCTCATCTTTTTGATAATAGCCATCCTAACAGGCATAAAGTGATTTCTTATTACAGTTTTGATTTCAATTTTTCTTCTGTGGTGATGTAAATATACCTAATGGCCATTTGAATGTCTTCTGATTCTGTGTTGAATAGAAATAGTGAGACTGGACATTCCTGTCTTGCTCCTGACCTTAGAGTAAAGCTCTCAGCTTTTCACCATTAAGTATAATGTTAGCTGTGAGCTTGTCATATATGGCCTTTTATATGTTAAGGTACATTCCTTCTAAACTCAATTTATTGAGAGTTTTTATCATGAAAGGATGTTGAATATTCTCCAATGCTCTTTTTCTGCACCTATTGAAAATACCACATGATATTTATCCTTAATTTGGCTGATGTAGTGTATGATATTGATTGATTTGCATATGTTGAACCGTCCTTGCATCCCAGGAATAAATACCACTTGATATGGTGTATGAACCGTTCAGTGTGCTCTTAAATTTGGTTTACTAGTATTTTGTTGAGGATTTTTGCATCTATGTTCATCAGGGATGTTGACCTGTAGCTTTCTTTTCTTGTAGTAACCTTATCTGGTTTTGGTATAAGAACAATTCTGGCTTTATAAAATGACTTTGTTCTTTCCTTTTCAATTATTTGAAAGAGTTTGAGAAGAGTTAGTGTTAATTCTAATTTCTCTGAAGTATTTAAAAATCTTAAAGTAGGAAGAAAAATGGATGAATTTAGAACAAACTATCCTGTGTGATACTGTAATGGCAGATACATGTCATTATGCATTTGGCAAAACTCATTGAATGTACACCACCAAGAATGAGACTTAATGTAAACTGTAGATCGGTGGTAATGAGGATGTGTCAGTGTAGGCTTATCAATTGTAACAAATGTACCTCTCTCTATAGGATATTTATAGAAGGAGAAGCTTTGCGTATGTGGAGGCAGGGAATCCATTGGAACTCTGCAAATTCCACTGTTTGGCTGTGAACCTAAAACTGATCTAAAAAATAAAGGTTATTTAAAACAAAACAAAACAAAGCTAAATGAATTTTTTGCCCAGTATTTACTGCTAATGATCAGTATGTAAATTATGACCAGGAAATGGATTGTACTCGTATTGGATTTTTAAGATAGCACTGAGGTATACTACAGTCTTTTGTGGTGGTGTGGGTGAAAAGCAAATGCTGATAAGCATGAGGGTTTGAGCCACAGTGGACAAAAAAATTCACTGCCTAGTTACCAACTTCATGGGTGAGAGAAGCTCTGGTGGCAGCAGCAATGGTAACAAGTGTAACGAAAGTTTGCTGTTCTTATCACATCATATCAGGGGTACCCACAATCAACATGACTTATCACTGTTGAGGTTAATCTTGATCACCTGGCTGAGTCATGTTTTTCAGGTTTACCTATAAAAAAGTGACTTTAACTCCCCTTTATGTACTTTACTCTTTGCAAGTGATGCTGAGTATCACCCACTTAAGGAGTGGGAAGTTATGTTCTGCCTCCTTGAGGTTAGAATATCTACATAAAGTACTTGGAATTCTTCCAGCTTTCTGTCATTCATTTCTACTTTGATTACATTGTAATTTGAGAATATACTTTGTATAATTTCTATTCTTTTAAATTTGTTAAGATATGCTTTATGGTCTAGAATGGAATCCATGCTGGTGAATATTCCATGTAAGCATGAGAACATATATGCTGCTATTGTTGGATGGTATGTTCTATAACTTTCAATTAGATTAAGTTGATTTTATAATCAGGTCATCTATACTTATTCATTTTCTGCCTGCCTTATTTAGCAATTCCTTAAAGAGGGCTATTAAACTCTGAAAAAAAGTGGATTTGTCCATTTATCCTTTCAATTCTTTCTGGTTTTCCTCCTATATATAGGTACTCTGTCATTTGGTGCATTCACTGTTAAGACTGCCCTGTCTTCTTTGCGTATTGACCCCTTTATCATCATATAATGCTTCATTTTATCTCTGATTATTTTCTTTACTCTGAAGTTTGTTCTATAACTGTTTTCTATTTGTTGCATTTATTCTGTTTTTGCAGACCCCTCTTTCTGCCTTTTCTAGTTTTAATTTATTATTTTATATGATCCCATTCTATCTCATCTCTATATCAATTATATTTCTTTAAAAAAATTCTAGTGCTTGCCCTAGATCCTGAAATATACATTTGCAACTTATCTGAGTACACCTGAAAATAACACTATACTGCTTCCTAGGTAGTGCAAGTACCATAAAACACTGTTCTCAATTCCCCTGCCCCATTTTTTATGGCATTGCTATCATTCATGTCACTTACCTTGCACATTCATTAGATTGTCTGAATGAATCCCCATAGGCTTCCTAATATCAGTGACAGAGAATCCTTGGATCAAAAAGTAGAAATGCCTGGGCAGCTGTGGCTGGGTGCCATCAGATCACTCCTGCACAGAGGTGATTGCTTAACAACTCAAGGAAAAAAAGTAGGCAGCCAGGATGTGAGACAGGGTTCAGGAACTGGAGCCAGACTGATATAACTGAATTGCCTATTTTACTGTTTTTACTTAGGTAGCATAGAAAATTTTCTGACCTTGTTTCCTCATCCATAAAATTAATAATTATGTATAATTTGTAGAAATCTTATAAGGGTTAAAGTTATATGTAGATACTGGCATACAGATGTTATATATGTAATATATACATACATGCACACATTTCTGCATATATTAAATGTCAAAAAGGGTTTCACTGTTCATGTTTACTATAATAAAATAATGATGTCATACAATTAATCAGAATTTAGGTTAAACAACAAGAAATAGACTAAAAATTATTGCATGAAAATTTAATGTAGAATCAAGATATATGTGGGAAGATGAGTGAACTGGTTTGAGGAAAGCAAACCCTACTAGGTTCCTCACTTTAAATGAAGTATATTCAAAAGATGTTATTCATTTCCAAATCAGAAGAATAGATAGATGCATTTTAAAGAATGTTTTGAAATACTGTCAATTAAGCATTAATTAGATCGAGACATAGATTCTATACCTTCAAAAGCACTGGAGATAAAAGCTGGTAAATGTTAATCAGGGAAATAATGTACAAGTCTTTAAAAAGTCAGGGTGAATAAAGTAATATCAGAGAAATCATGTATAAAAGAAATGTAAATATGATACAAATGACTTTTTGTAAATAGGAAATTTAGTTCAAGTTTAATACCTTTTTCAAGGTCATATAATTAGTCATCATAAATTATTTTTATGTGTATGTATATGTACATATGAACATATATTTCATAAATATGCACATGTAGACATGACATTTTACCCAAAGGATTCCAAGTGCTTTTCACTTGACAAGTTAAAATATGAAACTTAATTTTCTCAGTTTTAATACTGAAAACTGTCAACACAGTTAAAAAAGTATCTTCTCTCCATTTTTGTCAGTGCATTTTATATGCACTATGTATTTGTTTGGGCCATGTATCATTGGGAAAAAGAAAATATAGTATCAGAGTCTTTTCAAAATTTCAGGATGTAATTTGATAAGGAAGAAGCAACACTTTTATGGTATTATATAAAACCTTTATGGAAAGGTTGATATCAACAATTTGATAACATTTATTGAAGTCATAAAGCATAAGGTGACTTCATACGTTTTATCTGTTACCTTTGTAAGTGAATTTACTCCTGATACTTATTGAACTAAGGACATTATTTCTTATTTCTTATATTTTCTGATATGATTTCTTGTTATCCAAAAACATTAGATTGAAGCTCTATGAAACTTTAGGACAAAATGTAATGAAAATGCAAAAAAAAAAAAAATTGAGGATTTTTGCAGTTTGAATTGTGTCCCTGAAAATTTGTAGGGTGAAACATTAATCGCCATTGTGACTGTATTTGGAGATGGGGAATTTAATTAGATAATTAAGATGACTTTAGATCATAAAATTTGGAGGACAGGACTCTAATCAGATAGGGCTGCTGTATTTGTAAGAAGAGCAAGAGTCACCAGGCATCTCTCTCTCTGCATGTACGCAGAGGAAAGGTCACGTGAGACCTCAGCAAGAAAGCCATCTGCAAGCCAAGCTGGGGGTCTCACCAGAACCAAACGCTGCTGACACCTTGACCTTGGGCTTCTAGCCTCCGCACTGTGAGAAAAATAAGTTTCTGTTGTTTAAACCACCCCATCTGTGGAATTTTATTATGGCAGCCTGAGCTAATACAGGGCTAAAATTAAGACCATTCTGGAGAATATGTGAAGAAATACCGAAGAAAACACTGTGGACAAGTCTCAAAGGTAAAATCTAAATCTTAAACTGGCAAGTAAGATACACCTAAATGAAGAAAATGGTATCTAAGAAAATGGAAAGATTAACTTGATTTTAAGTAAAAACATAACACAGTTAAGTCTTAACACCAAAGTCTTTAATTAGTTTTTAATGTATAAAATATAGCCAGAAGATGTAATAGGAAACATATAATTGCCAGAAATGGGGGCATTTAAAGTTCAATGGACTACATTTCTATAAAATTTGTTCCACACACCCTAACTTGTAAAAACTCTTAATGAGCAGTTCTGCTCCAAAAATGTGTGTGTGTGTGTACTTGTGTATAAGTGTGTATGTTCTATACTTTTATAGCCAGGATATTTTTTTTTTTTTGAGAGGGCATCTCTCATATTTATTGATCAAATGGTTGTTAACAACAATAAAATTCAGTATAGGGGGGTCAACGCTCAATGTACAATCATTAATCCATCTCAAGCCTAATTCTCGTCAGTCTCCAATCTTCTGAAGCATAACGAACAAGTTCTTACATGGTGAACGAATTCTTACATATTGAATAAATTCTTACATGGTGAACAGTACAAGGGCAGTCATCACAGAAACTTTCGGTTTTGATCATGCAATATGACCTATAAACAATCAGGTCAAATATGAATATTCGTTTGATTTTTGTACTTGATTTATATGTTGATCCCACATTTCTCCTATTATTATTATTATTTTTATTTTTAATAAAATGCTGAAGTGGTAGGTAGATGCAAGATAAAGGTAGAAAACATAGTTTAGTGCTGTAAGAAGGCAAATGTAGATGATCAGATGATCAGGTGTGTGCCTATGGACTAAGTATTAATCCAGGCTAGACAAGGGCAGCAAGACATCCACGGATGCAGAAGATTTCTCTCAAAGCAGGGGGGGTGAGGTTCTGAGCCTCACCTCTGTTGATCCCCAAATTCTCACCTGATGGCCCCCCTGCGACTGTGCCTGTCTTAGGTTGTTCCTCCCTTGAGGAATCTTACCCGTCTCTGGCTAACCAGTCATCTTCCGGGGCCATACAGGGAAATGTAAAGTTGGTAAGTGAGAGAGAAGCCATATTGTTTGAAAAGGTTAGCTTTTTACTTCTTTGCAGATTTATGCCCTGTGGCTTCTATGCCCAGCACTTGTCTCGAGGTATCTTTACCACCTGGAGGAATTATGATACTCGGTAAATTCGATATGAGGCACGAATTCTATTTAAGGATTGTAATTAGGAAGGAAGAAGAAAAGCTATAGATGTAGCATATGAAGGAAACTTGGGAGGATTGATTATTTCTTTGACATATCTTCTTGTATAGTACCTTAAGTATGTATAGGTTTTAAACTACTAACTAATTTGCACACATATATTAACATAATAGGAATACGGTGACATAAACAAAGCAAATCTATAATTACCATCCATCTCCAGTGAAGCCAAGAAAACCATTTAGGCACCCTAGGCATTTGTGAAAATTTATCTATGATATGATGGATATTGTCCAACTGTACTTGAACCATCAGACAAATTAAAGCAGCCCATTTCTGGGATCTGTTCACATCCCATATGTTCTTTTAACCATAGATAGTCTATAGTCATGAGATTTTGGAGTGCTACAACTTGCACCCCTCCCAACTCCTGGTTGAGTTCCAACAGTACAGATCCGGTCAAATTCGTTGTCTCACTGTATGCACATGCCAGCCTAGACATCTCCCTCCTCATTCTTATGGCAAGTCCAGGAGACGGTGGGCTGGATGCAGCCACAACCGCAGCATCGTCCGGATCCCTGTGGAGGCTTTTTGATGATCATCCCCTGGCACAAGTCCTCCAGAGAGTGCTGATGCCGGAAGCTCCTCCTCATATCGTATCTTAGTTCATTTTCTGGGTATCCAAGCTAGGCCTTGATCTCCTGCATAGAAACAAACAGACCCTTTGCCCACACTTTGACATGCCCTCTATACCACTGTGCAGAACTCATTGGAGGTCAGCACACAGTAACTGCTTTTTTTTTTTTTTTTTTTTTTAAATTAAGAGAAAGGAATATTATCAGAAAAGAGTACCTCCATAGCTGATCATCTGACACCCTTTAAGTGATCAACATTAAGGATATTTAAAGCATGCGTTGATCTTTGATTTACCAATAGTTTTATCCTGTTAAGGAGTAATCCCCCTTTTCCTTCTTTCTTTCTTTCTTTTTTTTTTTTTTTTTAAATTTTTAATCTACACTTACATGAAGAATACTATGTTTACTATGCTCTCCCCTATATCAGGTCCCCCCTAACAACCACATTACGGTTACTGTCCATCAGCTTAGCAAAATGTTGTAGAGTCACTACTTGTCCTCTCTGTGTTGTGCAGCCCACCCTCCCCTTGCTCCCTCCCCCCCATGCATGCTAATCTTAATACCCCCCTTCTTCTTCCCCCCCCCTTATCCCTCCCTGCCCACCCATCCTCCCCAGTTCCTTTCCCTTTGGTACCTGTTAGTCCATTTTTGGGTTCTGTAATTCCACTGCTGTTTTGTTCCTTCAGTTTTTCCTTTGTTCCTATACTCCTCAGATGAGTGACATCATTTGGTATTTCTCTTTCTCCGCTTGGCTTATTTCACTGAGCATAATACTCTCCAGCTCCATCCATGTTGCTGCAAATGGTTGGATTTTTCCACTTCTTATTAGCCAGGATATTTTTTAAGTCTGCAATTCATTTTTTAATAGAACACAATATTCCTTTATTATTTATGTAATTGATTTCATAAACATCTATCTGTAAAATTAGTATTTAGGGACATTCAGATATTCCTTGATAATTGACAAAGTAATTTATTTTAAATGCAAATAAGATGGTCAAATATTCATAACAGATATGTATTAGGCATTTCCAAGCTAATTGTACCACGGACCTCTTATTAGCATGCGAGAGAATGTATATTTATCAGAATGTTAATCAAAAGTGTGTTTGAAATATATAATACTTTATTATAACATTTGTAAAGTATAAATCATTAGGTAAATAATCTAGTGGTTTATTTTTTCACTGGAAATAAAATAAAGAAACATAGTACATCATGTCCTAATTTGATCAATTTGAGATCTTATTAAGGGAGGCCTCAAGAGGAAGGGGCTTACATATCTGCACCCAGGAATCTGCATGCTGTTGACATAGATTCGGAATCATGATATTTGCTATAGTTTCATTGTTGCTCACATTGGGATCTAGGTAACCCCTTTCACTACCTCTTGCTAAAACAATATGGTTCTCTTTTAATTTCTTAAAATATTTTGATATAACTATATCAAAGGTAAAAAAAAGACATATTAACAATTTTACTGAAAGAGTAGAAGGCTATTTCACTATCAATCAATCTGAACTATTACACCTTTGTAAAAGCATTAATATATTTTCATTTTTTCACAAATTCAAAAATATCCCAGTTCATTTTCCCCATCCTAATTACATATATTTGGCTAGCAAAAAAAACAAAAAAAAAGGTAAAAAAAGATTATACCATACCATACCTTTCCTCAGGGCCCTTCCCACTTTAAATTTTGATTGTGAGAATCTAAAAAGAATGTCTCATCCCTTCTTGAGACATTAGATGCTTACATTAGGTTTGCAGAAAACAAGATATTGTTCATTATCATCTGCAGAATATAGTATCATATATGTGGAGAATTTAACCTTGGTCATATTATATGGTATTTAAGCAACTTAAATCTGAAACATGACACATTTTTGCTTACCACAAGTCTATGTAATAACTAGATTGGTGAAAATAAGACATCCTATGAATAATAGTGTACTGTCAAAATTTTCAGAATACCTAGTGGTCTGTGGGGGAGTGGGAGGAGAACAGAGATGAGTATCTATGTTTAATCATGGGGGATAGGTATTGCCAGGAATAAGTAATGGAATCTATTTACTAGATTCCATTAGTCCACGCTAAATTCTTAAGCAGGCAAGTAGCAGGAAGGAAAATTCTTTGGTAAGAATACATAGCCTTAATGTGCAATACAGAAAAAAATTGTAAAAAAGTGGAGTCCTTACAATGCACGTGAAGTGTTCTAAATATAGAGAAAGGTATAAAAGATAACATGAATCAATGCAAAGTAAAGATACGAACTTTCACTGGCTGAATAAATAGAAGCAGGAAACGCAGAAGTATAATATGAAATTGGGATTCAATTTGGAGAAGTGGAAGAATGTGATGAATTTAACAAAATAAGAAATTAAATATAAAAGAGCAAGTCATGAATTCTCTTGTAGGTTTGTTGCATATGAAATGGAAAAGTCAGTAGCTAATAAACATAGAGGACTTACTATATACTGCACACACTTCTAAGCAGTTTACATATGTTCATTCATTCAATATCAAGTAAACATAATTATAATCATGTCATTATTATTTGCAAAATGTAATAGTTTATGTAATATGTTATAGAATAATACATCTTATAATATGCAAATAAGTTTAGACAACTGTCAATATCTGAATTAGAGATCCAAGCTTTTCCACATGATAATAAAATTTATCATTGTTCTTTCACAGACTCTTCTGGAAAAGAGCAAAAATAATTTAAAATAACTTACTTTGCCTAGAGACTGCATAGCTAAAACCAACTGCCCTGTTTCTCTGGATATAAACTTAGATTCCACTCCATAAAAGGTATTACAATCTTGGGAAGTCAAGGGCTAAACTTTAAAGATCATTTGTGCACTGTTACTAAAGGCACAGAATAGTTAGCCTACACTTTTGAAAGCCATGTCATTCTCCTTAAAAGCGTTTAGAAGCAGTTGACAGTTCTCCCATGCACTCACATAGTTTTGCCTTAAGGCAAAATGACTTTCATTTCCTTTTGGATCTATGTAGAACGGTTCACGTTCTGCCTTGCTATACTGATCATGAATTTGGGTCATTCTGTAATAATAGCGTAATGTAACCTACAATATGAAGTCTTGCCATTTCTGTTTGTGTTTCCATTTAATGCCAGGAAGAGTAGCCAAAATCTGTCCTCAAGCAAAAAATTTCATTCACTTAACAATTTCCCTCAGAAATGAGCCCAAAGCTGAAAATACAGTTAACAAAGATGAACTTTGTCTTTGTCTTGGAGACTTTTTGACCAATAAATAGATCTAGACTTCCATAAAACAATATTCAAGAATTCACAGCCATATGCAGCTCTGTAACACTGAAAAAATAATCAGCTATCAAGGAAATCATGATTGACACATTCAAAAGACACTTGCCTCCTTTGACCACATTTGTGCAGCCTTTTCTCTTGGCATTCTTCCTCCTTCCATTACCCCTTCCTCTCAGACTTTCTCTCTACAGCTTTCACCTCCACTTCCTGTCATTTCTTCACAGCATTTTCCTTTTGTCTTCCCTCAAAATATTATTTTCACTCACAACACGTAATTGATCCTTTACTTTAATATCTCCTTTTTCTTGGTCACTTTATCCAGTGATATTATTATTAAGTGGAATTAGGCTTGAATTTGATACTAAGATGGAAGTATATTTTCCTAACCTCTGAGACAGTATAATCATACTGCCTTTTTGCTACAATATGTAGGGAAAGGCAAAACAGTGCACACAGCAATGTTTAATATCACTAAACTTTAAAAAATGGCAGATTTAGAACTCATAAAAAGATGTATTTTGTACTTTTTCCTATGCTGATAAATGAAAAATTGCTTATATTTCATTTTAAAAGTCCTCAAATAAAATTTTTATGTCTATAGTGCATAGGAATTCTGACCCTGAAGACTCATATATAGAAAATTCATTGTTTAACTCTTAACATGGCATACCATCCTATTTGTTCTAGTTTATAACATTTGCAAGTTGTTAAGTTTCTTTGAACTCTCAATAGTTTTTTGTCTCCTTTAATATGATAATAATTTAATATGATAGTTGGGCTCTTTCTTGGAAGTGCAGACATAGAGTCTCCCTGGGTGTTAATGCAGATCGAATGACATGCAAGGAATGAGAAAAATCCGTTTATATAATCTCACAATGAAAAAAGGTTTACTAGCCCTATAAATAATACATTTTTAAAGCACTGTACTCTATTAAAGAGTTATCAAATTGTCTTCTTCATTCTGGAGACGTAAAAACTCAGCTCCAAGGAGGCCGAGGGACTCCTATGAATCACTCTGACAGTGGCTTTGATAGGACCAGAATTCAGCTGTGCTGACTGAACCCTTTGTTCAGTAGACTGTGAAATTTCATTCTGCCCAAAACAAAGAAACAACAAACAAATGCATGCAAATAGACAAGAGTTTAAAAGTTTTCTCTTTCACTACAGAAATCTAATTTAGTAGCACTAATCAGTAGTTCTCCTTTCTATATCCCCCAAGAATTGAATGCTTTTGGGATTATGAACTAAGTTCAGCCCTGTTCCAATTTTCAATGGCTCTGTGATGCTTATGAACAAGTTGTAGAGATAAACAATTATGAATAACCCTATTGCACTGTGAAAATGTTTGATGTATTTGCCTGTCCTTCTAGGATTTGAATATGGTTTAGATTCAGGAAAATATGTCAGCATTTTATACTTAATTAAAGCTAGAATAAATAAAATGCCTTAAGAAACTATGCTGTCTTCATAATGCCCATTAGCCTACAACCACTTTGATTTTATGGAAATGTTTGAGATTTTTCTTTCAAACTGTCTTTAAATGGAAAGCATCTTGAAATTTTTCCATCTCATAAGTTCATAATTAATTAAATATACTACTAAGATTTAGTACATGTACTTCATTTGCATTACCATCTGCTATGTTTGCATAAACACAGCAAAGGATGTATAACTTACTTATAGAAAGTACTGTACAGTGTTTATGAAGAGCTGCTCCAATGGTGGCTTGCCTCGCATTTGCATAGTGTTTGCATTTGAATTATCACAGAGGTGATTTAATTCCAGTCGCTAGCCAATCTAATAATTTAAGTATGGCAGATATTTTATTTATTTGTTTGTTCATTTATTTATCTTTATTAACATCCGTTTACACCTGGGCCACAGCTTCCATTTTTCAATTGGAGATACAGTGCATTCACATTCTCAGTCCCTGTTAGCTGTTGGCAGAAGTGGTAACCTGTTAATGGCAATTTCAGTTTTGAATGTGCAAATTGATATACATATGGAGGTGTCAAGTAGACATTTGACTATATAGCTATAACGTTGCAAGGAGAAATCTATGATAGAGATACATTTGGGAGGTGATATTTAAGACATGGATTTTCTGGAGAATATGTTTAGAGAAACTAGGACTGTATCTTTAGCTATTAATGTTTGGAGATAAGATAAAAAGGAGGAGCCAGTGAGGAGGAATGAGAAGCTACACCCAACACATAGGAAGATAAAGGGGTGACTGAATTTCTAGAAATGAAGTGAAGAAAGTTTACAAAGGAGGAGAGAATAATCAACGGTATGAGATGATGTTGCCAAGACAACTCTGAGGACTAGAGCTGATCTTTGGATTGGCCACATTTAAAGGAGTGGCTTTGTCGGTGTGGTGGGCAAACCCTACGTGGCATGGGCTTAGGAGAACAAGAGAGGAAAACTGGAGAAAAGGAGTGCAGGTACCTCTTTTGAGAAGTTTTCTATAATAAAAAGAGCAATGGGATAGTAGTAGAGGTTGAAGAAGGGGTTGAGAGGGTTTCTTACTAAGTTGGGAAAATAAATATCCCATTTGTATTCTGACAGGAGGAAGCAAGCAGTAAGGGGAAAAATTTAGATGCAGAACAGGGGAGAATTTCTGGTGCAATGTTCTTGATTAGAAAAAGAGAGTGGGACCTAGTATAGAAGTGGAGTGGCTGCTTAATCTGGGATCATAAATGGGCCCTTCACATAAATAGAAGATAAACTAAAATGCACTGTTATAGATGCATGAATGCATATGGATGTGTGGGTGGAAGGTTTTGAAGACATCTCATCTGAATCAATTTGCTCTTTGTATAATTTGAACTAAGTTTAGAGATGATAATGAGAAAGGAAAGACTCTGATGGAGAAATAAAGAGAAAGGAGAAGGGGTGGAGCAGTCATTTAGTAAAGTGGAAGAATAAGGGAAATATGAAATTTTTAGGCAGTATTAAGGACAGTTGAGAGTATTGATAGTGATACTAAGCACTATTTTGTCCTTGTTTTTACTTTCCTCAGATACATTCAGCTCTGGGGATTCTTGCTTGAAGTAGGTTTTGTGTTGAATTTAACCAGGTTTTAGTTTTAATCAAGCATGTCAACAAAAGGGAAGGGAACAAAGATGTTGATGGTGTGTGCACAACATTATCATTGACCCGTCGAGGAAGGACACAAGGGCATGAGGAGTTTAAGGGGTAATACATGTTGACAGAATCAATGTAGTCTACACTTTTTGTTGGACTCAAAGATTTGTGACAATATGAAACTACAGTGAGTAAACTGAAAAGTGGGAAGTAGTGGTCGGGTAGTTGAAGGTACAAAAATCAAATGAAAAGGAGTCCCAGTTATTAATAACAGTAACTGAAAGAGAGAGGAGGGTATGGTGTTGAAAGATAGGAGATATGGGGAGGGAGGCTCAGAAACTAAAATTTTAGGGTAATAAAAGAATTATAATGATTCAAGTAATGCTGAAGAGGATGACAATGATCCAGGGAATAAAATATTCACAAGTGAGAAGAGCCTGAGGATGCAGATGACTGAAATAAAGGAAGGGGAGCAGGTGAGTGTCTGAAGACATGAGGCCCCAAATTAAATGTATTCTCCTTACTTGTTTTACTGACTGCCACTCTCCTCTTACTAGGAAATAAGCAGCATGAGGACATGGATTTTTGTGATTTTGTTGCCTACTCTATTTCTGTCTAGAGGAGTGCCCACCATAGCAGTCCTGCATCTGGTGATTGCATAAACCATCACAGAAAGAAAAATCTGGAAGACATATATAGTTCCAAAATAAAACAAAAATGTGTATCTCTATTATTTTGGATATGATATACATCTTTTCAGGGTTCAGTGGTGACTCAAAAAAAGTAGTCAGCAATTCTACTCGGAAAGAGTGAATCAGAAGAGGCTCCACAGAAAAGGTGATTCATGAACTGAAATACTGGAATATCGTTATGGGTTGTCAAGAAAAATGAGAATGAGGTGTCAAGAGAGAAGGAGGTGTGACCATATGCCAGTAAAAAAAATAATAATTACAGAAGAAGAGGTATGTGAGAACAGGAATGAAATATTTTACACTTCTAAAAAGTCATTTTGTTACTTTACAATAATGACAGCCATTGAAAATTGTTAAAATATACTGACAAGAAAAACAGTAACAGTTATAACCTACTTATTCAGAGGTAATAATTGTTTTCAAATTGGTACTGATTAATATATCTACACAAATGTGTGATTGGATTTTTAACCTATCAATGGTATTATGCATTAAAAAGTTCTTCATGACTTGCTTTCTGCCTTAATACATAAAGAGCTTATTTTTTTGTAACAACATGGTAGTGGTGAGTCTGGGTGAGAAATGTATGATAGTTTACTCAAGCATTTCCTTGCTCATTTTCCTTTTGGCAGTTGTATTAGTCAGATTTCTCCAGAAAACTAGAACCAGTAGGGTGAGTGTATATCTACATATCTATATATTTATATTTCCTTATCTCTATCTCTATTTATGGAGAGAGAAAGAGAAAGCACTTGGTTTATTTTAAGGAACTGCCTCATGTGATTGTAAAGGGCTGGTAAATCAGAAATCTGCAGGGCAAGCCTGTGGGCTAGAAAGGGAGGAGATGATATTTTGATCTTGGGTGGAGGCCGTCTGGAGTAGAATTCTTATTTTCTCAAGGGACCTTAGAATTTTTTCTTAAGGACTTCAAGTGATTGGATGAGACCCACACATATTAAGGAAGGTTACTGCTTACTCAAAGTCTACTGATTTGTTCAGTGCATCTAAAAAATACATTCACAGCAACATCTAGACGAATGATCAACTGTAGGACCCCAACCTCCCTGAGAAATAAGTTAGCCTAAGAGTAGCCATCTTGAAGCCCAAAAAGCCATTCTGATATATGACTCAGAGGGAACAACTGAAACCAGGTAACTCCTCTGGAAAAACAAGTTAATCAATCATGACTGCTGGCAGTGCTAACCTCTCGGTTAGTTAATCATAAATGCCGACCCTACCTTGCTACACCCCCAGGACGTGGCACTAACCCAGAAATCGTAGGTTTGAAAAATTACTGCCTTTGTAGTATTGTTATCTTGCTATGTAGTATTGTTATCTTGTTATTACAAAACAATCTGTAACCATGGTAATCCTCTAGGGCTGAATGCCTCAGAAAATCCTATATAACCACTTAGTTGTAAGTGCTCAGGGTCCTCGTTGAGACCCGCTGCGACGGGCTGACTTGGACCCCAACTAGTTGGCTTCTGAATAAATTCCTCTTGCTTGTTGCATCAAGAAACGTCTTTGGTGAGTGATTTGGGGCGGCACCTTCCTCAGGGGAATCCAACATTTGGGGGCTCGTCCGGGATCATGCACTCACCCCGCTTCACTCCCGAAGTCGCTCTTGGAGGAAGAGGTAAGATTAGTGGCGCCTTGAGTTGTCTGTGTTCTGTCCTCTGTTTTCCAGTGAGACCGGTCAGAATTCTGAAAAGGGGTACCCACTGTCTGGCAGCTGTCCCGATCCCGTAAAGGGGTCGAGACTGCGGTCGGTAGACGTACTAGGAGCACCGCAGGCTGCAACCCTGGGGGATGCCTTGGGGAGGTTGGGAGGCCAGGGACGCCTGGTAGCCTCCCGTCTGTTTTTCTGGCAAGGTGAATCTGATGAGATAGGGTTGATTTTCAGGCGCCAGGAATATCAACCCTCTGATTCCTTTTGGTTTCTGTTTGAAAATCTGAGAAAAAACAAAAAGCGGCCGCTGTGTGTCTAATCTGTGTGTGTCTCTGTTTTTTGTGTCTTTCATGTGCCTAATAATTGTTATACTGACAATGGGACAGACTCAGACAACCCCCTAAGTGTGTAAATGAATATATCTTTCTACCTCCGGATGGTATTAATGAAATTGATTTAAAGACAAGCGCTTGTGAAAATTGAGTGTTCTAAAACTTCCAGAAAACCTGATAAAAAAGTGTTAAGCATTAATGCTAGTTTGAGTTTGCCTGAGGCGGGCATGTCCTGGTAGTTGTCGGCTGCCTGAGTTTACCTAGAGTCATTTGAGTCATGTTATCTGCTAAATCTTTTAAGAATAGAATGCTTAGAAGCTTGGCTTTGTCTAGTGTTCAGTGGGGGTCTTGTGAGTAGGCTAGCATAGTTGTTGCAGGTAGGTGAACTGGATAAGTGTGGCAAGTGAACACCTTTTTAATTGTGTGTTGCAGTGTGTATGCCTACCTGCAGCCTGAGAATCTTTGTAGTAACTTAAGGCCTTAGAGTTTTGTTAAGTTGAGAAGATGTGCTCTGTGTTTTCTGGGAGATTGTGCTGTGAAGCTCATGGTTGCAGAAATTGTAGAATGTGTTCGTAAGTTTGTCAGTCTAGGAAATGTTGGTTTGACAGTTTGCAGTGTCCTGCTTCTCAGTGTTCACTGGAGCTTGAAGTTTCTAATAGTTTTGAGTTCTGGTTAGAACTGCTTAAAGTGATAGAGAGGGCATTTCTCTATGTTGAAAGATCACAGCAGTTTCTCATGCTTAAAGTCTCAGTGAGTTGCCATGAAATCGTAATGTTAAAGAGACTAAAAGCTAAAGTTTGTTAACAACTGTGTAACCTTTATTTGCCTTTGAAATATTTTGTTATTGAAAACGATTGCATGGCATGAGAAATTGAATTATTCCATATATTTTTATAAGTAGAAAAATCTCTAACCAACAAATGATTAAAGTTGTTACTTATTATTTGTTTTCTTAATTTATCCTAAGCAGAATAGTAACAAAGCTTTTTTTTCAGCTGATTAAATGCACTTAGTTAACAAACCAAAATTTATTCTTAAAAATTAAACTGTAAAATCTGGACAAGATTATGTTTCTCCCAGAAAAACAGGTTTCACCGTAAAGGTTTAGATGGACAAACGTGTGACTACTTTTGAGAAAAGTTGTAATAGATTTTTTTAAGAACCACCAGGTCTTCTTGTTTAATTTATATGCTGTAAATATGTTTGTATGTTTCAAAAAAACATGGGGGACTCTCCATATTTTTTAATGCAAATAATCTTAGAGCTTTTAATAGAATTTGCATAGCAGCTTATATCTCACTGTTTGTAAGCTATTGATTGTAAGCCAAAGGTCATCATTTCTCAGTCCCTAAATGAAGAAGTCAAGAATGCTTAGTAACCTAAAATTAGTTTGACTTTCTGTATGTTGTCTTTAAAAATTGACAGCAGCAATCTCCCCTGCTGCCCCACTTTTTAAGATATCTTATTTACTGTGCTGAGTATATAGACAATAAATGTGTAATGATAGTTCTAAAAAAATTAAATGCAAAAAAGTGCTTTTACCTCTAGTTAACTCTGATATTTTCCAGAGGGCCCCTGGAACATGTCAGAAGAATTTTTTCTCACTAAAGAAAGTATTTGACTAATTTGGCTTATTTATCTGATATATATATATTTATTTACCAAGAAAGCACTGTCAAAGAGAATGATGCTAAACTTTGTTACTGAATGTTTTGTATTACAGAAATATCAGAATTTCCTTATGTCAACTGTTTTACAGTAAGCTCTCATCAGATCTTTAACCATTGTCATTTGTAAGTCTTTTGTCATTTATAGTATTATCCCTAAACTGGTAAAGAACTAGATTTCAGCAGAACAAGTATTAGTTACATAAGATTACATAAACTAAAGAAAATTATTTTGTGTCTTTTTGTTTCAAATGTTGCTGGTAAAGTGTTTTAACCTTGTTCTCTTAAACTGACAACAGTTTAGTAAATGACTATCTTTATGAGCAGAATTGAAACATCCTTCTCTCTACTTGATCCCTCCAGAGTTTAAAAACTTTCAGTGACTGTTTTTGTATTCCATGGCAGTATGTTTATTTGCACGAGTTCAATAAGAATCTGCTTTCCTTGTGAGAAGACTACTTAAGAACACTGGTTATACTACCAGGGCTTTGACTGGAATGTCGTACCTGAGAGACATGTGCATAGACTCAGATGTGAACAACTTTAAAGAACTAAGATTGACTTTATAAAGCCAACAAAGCCCCTTGGAAGAACTGGCCTGGTACCTTGCTTACAGAGTTCCCAGCAGCCTTACCAGGTGAGTAAAGAAGGTCACTTCCTGGCAGGTGCAGAGACCTCGAGAAGAGAAGAATTCATCCAAATCTACAGGTACTGCAGGTAAAGCCTGATGGCAAGTCTGGCTTGGCTGTCTGGCCTCAAGAGGCCTTTAAAAGTTCAATCTGAAATTCCTTACAAAAAGTTCCAGCAAAGCATATTTAAAAGAGCCTGTGTAATCAATTGCTCTTCTTGCTGCACCTGTGCAAATAATCAAGCCAGCTGTTAATTATTTTCTTAACCTAGTTACTTCTAGTAAAAATGAGAGTGATTTTAGAGAGAAGTATCGTTTCAATAATGTAGCCTCCTTCCAGAATAAAAAATCCCACTCCAGATGTTGCTACATAACCTAATAACACAATTTGTTTTATCTTGCCTAGAAGCCACAAAACTGCAAATAGTAATAAAAATGAAACCCAGAATAGAAGCGCCAGCCTTCTGAAGCCCTCTCAACTGACCAGTGATGGAGACCAAGCTGCACCCTTTACTGCGCCCCCTTCTCAGCACGAAGTAGCCAGAGCGGTCATCGCCCCTTTTCCCTAGCAGCAGCTAGAGTCTCTATCTGTAGAAGAAAGAATGAGACCATACCCATAGCCTTCCCTAGTAAAAACAGGTATTTAATCCCTCCTCCCAAGGGATAGTAGGCTTGTAACACTGGAGTGACCCTATGTGTCTCTACTTCTGCCTTCAACTCCTCCCGTGATTTCTGTATCATGGTCCAGTTAGTACCCAGACTAATGTATCATGATGACTTATCATTCATGGCAGAATTAGAACCTAAACTAAAGTATAAAAGAGAGCCAGTCTCACTCACTCTAGCTGTATTACTAAGAGTAAGAGTCGCAGCCGGAGTAAGACCAGGGGCAGCTGCAATTATACAAGGAAACCAACATTACGAAGGACTAAGAATAGCTATCGATGAAGATTTGAGAACTATAGAACAGTCTATTTCTAAACTTGAAAAGTCCCTAACCTCTCTCTCTGAAGTAGTGCTGCAAAATAGACGAGGGTTAGATTTACTATTTCTAAAAAAAGTAGATTGTGTGCAGCTCTAAAAGAAGAGTGCTGCTTCTATGCAGACCATACTGGAGTAGTAAGAGACTCAATGTCTAAATTAAGAGAAAGATTAGATCAGCGAAAGCGAGAACGAGAAGCTAACCAGAGCCTGTTTGAATCCTGGTTTTCTAGATCCCCATGGCTTACAACTCTAATATCCACTTTGGCAGGACCCCTGCTTATTTCAATATTGCTCCTCACCTTAGGTCCCTGCATTTTAAATCGAGTAATAACCTTTATTAGAGAAAGAGTAAGTGCTGTGCAGGTGCTAATGCTGAGACAACAGTATCATACCCTCACACAACAAGAAGAAACCAACATTCCATGATTAGAATGTTCAGAAAAAGAAGTGGGGAATGTAGGACCCCAACCTCCCTGAGAAATAAGTTAGCCTAAGAGTAGCCATCTTGAAGCCCAAAAAGCCATTCTGATATATGACTCAGAGGGAACAACTGAAACCAGGTAACTCCTCTGGAAAAACAAGTTAATCAATCATGACTGCTGGCAGTGCTAACCTCTCGGTTAGTTAATCATAAATGCCGACCCTACCTTGCTACACCCCCAGGACGTGGCACTAACCCAGAAATCGTAGGTTTGAAAAATTACTGCCTTTGTAGTATTGTTATCTTGCTATGTAGTATTGTTATCTTGTTATTACAAAACAATCTGTAACCATGGTAATCCTCTAGGGCTGAATGCCTCAGAAAATTCTATATAACCACTTAGTTGTAAGTGCTCAGGGTCCTCGTTGAGACCCGCTGCGACGGGCTGACTTGGACCCCAACTAGTTGGCTTCTGAATAAATTCCTCTTGCTTGTTGCATCAAGAAACGTCTTTGGTGAGTGATTTGGGGCGGCGCCTTCCTCAGGGGAATCCAACACAACCAATAAACTGGGTATCATGGCCTAGCCAAGTTGATGCATACCATCATAGTGGTATACAAGTTACTTGCCTTACCACACTGCAAAGAACTATCTGGTATGTTATAAATATCTATAGGATATTTTGTAGGTACAATATAAATATTTATATTATTATAATATTTGAGGAAACTTTTCAAGAAGTGAATTACTGGGAAAAAGGTACTGTGATGTGTTACATATGAAAGATATTATCATCCAAAGCTGTTACATCAGTGCACACTCTAACTTTCTAGTGTATGAAATTGCAAGATATATTGAATTATTTTTCAGTAATTCTCTGTAACCACTAACCATAGAATATATTATTTTATTGATTCACTGTTCAATTCAATATAGAATCATTGATTTTCTTCTATTTTTCAGGCAGTGGGGAAGTAATCATATAATTAAGTCATTGTCCTCAAGGAGCTTAACTCTAGTGAGGGAACTTCGTACAGTCAGATAATTATAAATGATGTGGAAAGTGCTATCATCAGTGTCTGCACAGAATATTATGGCAGCATGCTAATGACTTCTGACTTCCCTTAGAGTTTGGGAGGGAGGGGCATATGAATTGAAACAAAATTAGAAGAGAGCCAGTTGAAAGAAAAAGGGATGACATTTTCAAAAGCAAAACCATGTCTGAGCAAAGACTCAGAGGTTAGGAATTACACTGTGTCCCTGGGGACTGTACCCAGTTTTACATTAGGAGAGCATGAAGTGTGAAGTCAATCACGGCAGAAAATGGGGCTGCAGAGCGAGGCTAGAGGCAGATCATGGATGACCGTAAAAGCTATTTTAATCAGCTTCCATTTTATGGGCTAGATGATGGGCAGATTTACAGGGTGTCGAGCAGGACATGGAAACAATCATATTGAAATAGCTGATGCATTGTGTGGAGAATGTTTTTGAGGCATTCGAGAGTAATGACTGAGTAACCAGGGGAACCAGTGTAAAATGTAAGGTCGAAATGGCAGACAATGGCCAGACAAAAGAGAACCTTATTTGAATAAGCAATTTCAACTTTATCAAGTAGTAAGGAAACACCAAGCAACTCAAAATAAAAAAGAGCAGCTTGCTTTCCTATATTTTTCCAATTTTTCCAATCAGTTTCAATTCACCCCCTTTTTTTAAATGAAATGGGCTGTGAGGAAATCCAGAAAAGAGTACTAATCTCTTTCAGATCATGAACCAATTGGAACTTACAACAAAAATCAGTAGTGAGAGAGGAAAATGTTAACTTTATTTTTTGATGAAGGTAAAGGTATCAAAGGAAGGTGACATTTAACTCCCAGTCTTTGCATTAGAGGAAGGTACAGAGAAGGAGGGTCCAACGGATACTGAGCACAAAGATTGGTGCTTATCCCCCAATTCTCAAGCCACATCACTTCTTTAGAAGGTTAAGGGGAAAAGAGGTAGGCTGGGTAAGAGTCATTTCCGGCATGTTTTGTTCTCTTTGAATCTGTTGGGTTTAACTATGAGTCAGTGATTATAGTTACCACCAATCAGAATGACAGGGCTCAAATCCCATGGGACCATTTGCCAAGTACCAATGACTGCTCCTTTGGGTCTCTCCCTTAGACTGTTTCTCATCAGCGAATATTAAATTTACAGCCTCAAAAATCTCTGAAATGAGTCAGATTTATCTTTTAATTAAGTTTTGTTCAAGGTCATTCTGTTTGCAATGCTTAAAATACATTTTTCATTCTATTTCCTAACACAAATTTTGTTCATCCACATTTTCCAATATAATCTATTAAAGTTTCTGTAATGAGATAAAATAAAATCATAGAGGAATTCTAACATTAAAACACTAGTCTCCCCAATAATAAAATGTCAGCCACATGGAAATGTCCCGAATTCTAATAAAACCTTTTTCTATTACCAAATTCCAGAAATAATTGATACCTTAAAGGATCAAATTCTTTTGAAAAATTAAATCCAGAAACAAAGCCTGAAGTAAAATTTAAAGTCAAATTCTATTACTCTTGAGTTAAAAGTCTATACTCAAAAATTGTTAATTAAAAAAAAAATTTTTCCTCCCACTTTTTGTTATTTTGGACAAACTCAACAAGAGGGTTCTCAGTGCCAGGGTGGGGTTGGAATTTTTAGAAGCTACAGTCTCAGCTGTCTTTCACGGGAATGGGTATGATAATTTCAGAATCTCTGAGGTTGTATTCATTTCACATTACATCTTATCTTAACTTTGAATGAATTTGATGAGTTAATAAGATGTGTAAGAATATCCCAACATTGGGCACACTGACCCAGTCAGGGGGGTCGTGAGGGGGCATGGAGAGCCAACCTGAGGGTGGGGGTCTCTGGCTGGAAGTCCCAGACCCCCAGTATGAAGGGAGGGCAGGAAGGTGGAGAGGGGGTACAGAGCAGGTGAGACCCAAGAGCAATGGAAGAGATCAGGGGAGGGCACCACACATTCCAAAAAGAGGGAAAAACCCACCCTTTAAGATGTAGCTTCTGTCCTGGGTTGTGAGGCAAGACAAAATTTTCTAATTTCCTAAATTAGGAAAACATATTCTGAGCCTGAGGCTAATTATCTCAAGTATAATTTACAACTGTGTTTCCAGAACTCTAGTTGTAGTTTTGTACACACACACACACACATATCATGGTGTCAACCCTCTAGTACTTGAGTGAAGAAGGGAAGGAAGAGAAAATTTTTGTTTTCACTTTAATAGAATTCTAGATGGTCTGTATCAATTGCCTGAAATTCATGACCTGTGAACCTAAACTTATTTGGGTACTGTACATTCTTAAGGGGGCAATATTGCACATATCTACTCTCAGAGTAAAACTGCAGGCATTTGAAAAGTTTCTGATTTCTCACAAAGTTGAGAGCTTTGTGATGACTACGCTCAAGTTCAAGGGCTTTTCTTTCCTGTTTTCCAATTATATGCCTCTATCCCACCAATAATGAATTGTGTGTAGCCTCTAAACATGAAAAAGAAAACAGAAACCTCCTTTCTTTCATGAAAGGTATTCCCAGGCCTTGTGCCGCAGTGTTTCTACTGGCTGTTGTCATAGAATTTCTTAGGCCTGGGAAACCTGCTTCCTGTGAAAGCATCTTTCCTCTTACGTAATTAATCCTTCCAGAGCCAGATTTAGTCCTGGTGGTACTGGGTGCCTCTTGAGCATGTGTTCAAGAGGTGGGAATTCAAGCTTAGTCAGCTCTTCTGAAGTTTCTCTGTTCAGGCCTGAATGCAAATAGAATTTGAGATAGCAGCCCTGGAGGTGCTATACCCTTAGTGATCCTCAGCAGGGCCCTGTAATACCAATGGATCAGCTCCTTACACTTTAATTCAGCAAATAGAATTCTATCTTTTAGTGTCTCCAAGGCTTCTGAACGAAACGACTCTCTTCTACATATAATTAAATCTTTGCTTGGGTGCAACCTGTTTACTAAGACATCTATGGATCTATCCAAGTCCGCTGCCCCTGCGCCCATTTGCTATGGGTATTTTCAGTTCAAGACATAATAGAAAGGGCCTGAAGTGCTCTTGTGCCTGCTAAAGCTTTACATCTTTCCTGAGGACTGAAGCTATGTAGCCTGTACTTTGGGGTCGCCAATATTTGTAATGTATATATACTGAAAAATTACCCATTGCATCTCTGAAATCCAAATTTAACTGAATATCCTGCAATTTCAATTGTGAAATCTGGCAAACCTACTGCACTTATTTACTCAGGTTTGTGTATCCATCTCTTTTCTGACTCTGCAGAGACCAAGTACCTAAAACGTGGGTTGCAGTCTTTGCTTTTTTAAAGCCTAAAGGCAGCTAAAACACTGTTTGCTTGAGACTGCTTACACCTACACCTGCAGTCCACTCTCTTAAAAAAAAGCCACCTTTGAGTCAAGCCACCAGAAACTAGTATAATCTACTAATGCAAAAATGTTAAGTACTCCAAGGCTCTTACCTCCTTGCTGAGGTCAGAGCAGTTAACGGCTGTCCAGGTAAAAGATTCAATACACCACAGAGTGTCAGTTTTGTCTCCCAATAGTCTTCATTCTTGAACCAGATTTTGGGGGTATTAAGGGCTTATTCTCCAAAATCAAAGCTCACTCAACCCACATAGAACCCTGCCACTGTATGACATGGAGGCCCGTGATGCCCTCTGTTAGTAGACACATCTGAGCTTAGTACCCCCAGTATATTCTTCCCAAGTTGACCAGTTAGATAAGTGAGTGAAAGGCCAGAGAGGAAAAAGGAACTGAGTTTTTTGAGGCCTCTGTATATGGAACAGAAGAGTATGAATGGGAAGAAGCATTCCTCTTTTCTAATAATCCGGAATACAGTAAAGCTAAAAAAAAAAGCAATGACAGCCTTAATAATCCACAAAGGTAGAGCACATGTTTTCAGGGACGTTAGGAAGAGCAAAGTCACAGAGAGAGTACCTGACCCTGTAGTCAGAGTGTGATGTGGGGAGAAGGGTAAGTGAGCTTCTGATCTGCTGCCCTGAAGCCAAACAACTTGGCTTTGAATCTAGGCATTTCCTCTCACAAGCTGGGCAGCTTTGGGGAAGCAGTTTAACTTCTCTGTGCCTCTATTTTCTACATTCAAACAAAAAAACAGAAAGAGTTCCTCTCATATGATTTTGTGTACATTAAATGAAACAATATAAGTAAAATGCTTACACCAGTTTCTAGTACATACTGAGTGCTCATTACATGATTAAATTATAATAAGTATCTTTTTCCCAAGTATGATTTTCATTCATTCATACCCCTATGAATTAATTCATGCATTAGAGCAATTTTGCTATGGATATATGTGGTCCCCTCCTTTGTCCTCCCTGTTCTCTTTTCTCCCAAAGAACAGAAAGTTTGAGCAATATTTCTCAGATACTACTAAGTGGTAAAGAGAATAGGTGAGCTCTGTGTCTCAAGGTATCTGGATGTTAAGAAGAGAGAAAACTTCCTGAGATCCTCGTGAGCTATAAGAGAGTTAGACTCATTACTACCTTACTAAGTAGAAGAGAAGATGAGCAGATGTCATCCTATTTGGGGAAACTTATTAAATGTGTTAGTGAAAATTATTCATGCAGGATGGCAGAGGGTTCTGTATATATTTAATTAGATTGCTATCGGAGAGCTCTGTGTGTCTATTCCCACCTCCCAAACTGGTTTTGACTCTAGAGATATATGCATTTTAATAGCTTTTGGTAGGATTTTTTTGATTACTTCTAATAATATTAAATAGCTTAGAAAAAATAAGATGTTTCTGTATTTCCACCGTCCCTCATCAATCATCAGAGAAATCTTACCTGGTTGGTTACCTGGTGGGCTTCTCTCCCTAATATAAAGTGAAGAATCAGCCTGATGCTCAGGCCTGGTGTATTTTACCCACTGTGCTGTTTTCTTGATCTCTCTTCTTTCTTTCCAGTTTCCATCTACTTCTTTAGTTAATTATTTCAAATGAACAGAGTCATGGTGATACAATATAGACATAACTTGTTCAATAAAATTCGGTTAATAAAATTGAATATAGTACAAATACTTATATCAAATTTGTGGAGCATAAAAACATGCTTTTTATCTATTTACTGTAAAAAGAAAAACATATACATGGATACATAGCAATAAAAATGTACTGCTTAATGAGTTTTGTAAGTGTAATCCTCTGTAATTTATTTACATCCAAGAAATACAACTTTGCTACCCATCCTAGAGGCCCTTCCAGTATCTCATCCCAGTTTCAAATTCCTTATACTCCCCACAGCAGCCATTATTCTCTGTTTTATAGTAACCACTTCTTTAAATTTTTTTAGTTTAACACCAAAAGCATATTCCTAAGCATTTTAGTTTTGCATACTGTTTCAAAGTTGTGTTATATTTAAAAATTCCTGATATACCTGTAAGAACCTACTTTCATTTACTTATAATGTATCTATTGATATTCCAGCAGTCTGGATTTTGCTGATTCATATGGGTAACTGGGTCCAGAGGCTTGATCAGAATCTTGGCTGATCCCTTTTTCAAGATTATGATAGAGGTGTGTTCTTACAGTAGAGGATATATGGGGTCTAATTATCTTTGTTTGAGACGCTATTGATATTCAATGTCTAGTACATCCAACAATTCATTGGGTGGTTACAAAACTCATTGGGTTGTAGTTCAATTACCTCTTTCTTATAAGTTGAAATGCTTTTTGTAAACAGAGACTTTATATCATCTAGTATTTGGTCATGCAGTGACACAATTAATATAGGAAAAATAGGCTGAATGGCAGTAATTTGCTTATGTTTGCCAGTTTTCAAAATAATGAATTGATTCCTTAGAATCCTCCAAAGTTAAGCAGTTAGCTTTATTTTTTGACATAATGTTCAATTCATAAGTTTTAATGAGTATGACATTTCAAACAATGGCAATTGTTATTCTATTTGAAGCATGTATTTTCAAGTCAGTAGGGATACTTTCAGTAGGCACCTTTAGTTTGCTGTTGGTTATTTGTTATTGTTGTTTGTTTGATATCATCCTAAGTTGACGGATATGGCTCACTTGACTTTGATAGCTTCCTCAGTTTTTGATATGTATGACCAAGATATTCCAGCATCATTATATATGTATTCTCCCCCAGTCCTGGTTTCTTTTCACTGGTACTTCAAGCTATGACCTCAGCTCTATAGATTTCCACGGTGCCCAAGTTTTTTATTGTTTCCAGGTCTGTTCATACACATGCCTTTTAAATTTAGGGCCAAGTTTTAAAATGTAACCTTTTTTACTAAATCTACATTTCTTTCCATTCTGAGAATTCTTGTTCTAAAAGACATGAATGATGAATTAAGATATTCCATAATTTTTCATTAAATTTATCCCACATTATATGCACAACCTTCTTAGAGTAGCATTATAAATACTACCATTTATGGAATCATACTCCAGATCTTCACTTGGCATTTCCCCTGTGTGTATATGTTTCTCTCAAAATGTGGTCTCTGTTTTATTAGGACATAAAGCATACAGCTTAGGGCCCATGTTAATGGCCTCATTTTAAATTGATTACCCCTCTGAAAACTCTATCTTCAAATAAGATCACATTCTGAAATGCTGGGGGTTACTTCTTCAATATATAAAATTTAAAGGGATGCAGTTCAATCTATAACAATCTTATTATACTTTTCTATTGTTTAATTTCATTTGAATTTTGTTTTTGTTTTTTTTTTAGAAGAAAGTGTGGTTCAGGGTATCTTGTTACCTTCACTGACCTTCCTTTCCTGTTTTTTGTGTGAAGAACACATGCACGGGGGCTTAATCTTCATGTCCTGGCTCTCTCACCTTCCCCACTTTAATGCAGATTTTCACCTTTTAATGCCATTTTCTTACTAAATTTTGATCCTACTCTTAGCACTTTCTCTTTAATATGGGCTCCTATCCTGGAAAGGAATTCTGGATGTTCAGTTTTAGAAGTTTACAGATGGCTACTCTAGCCCCTTATGTTTCTTACCGTGGACCATTCATGCTCACTCTTCTGGATTGGGCAGAACTTCTCCCCATTTCTGCTTCTGTTCTGAAGTCCCACCATGACCTCCTGTGAGTGCCTGTTCATGATGTTGGAGCCCTTCCGCAGGTTCATCAGACACCTTCCCTTCACGTTCTCCTGTAGAGAGAATGGTACCATGCAGGTATTTTTCTTACCATGACTTGTATTTTTGCATTCATGAAGATCACTTTTCACCCAGTTTCATTTTAAGAGTTGTCCATTTCCCTCTCTATCTCTCCTACTTGTTTTTATGGAGGGATGTGAAAAGACTCCCAAATTCTTCCCCCATTGCTCTTTTCCCAGAATCCATCCTGCAGCAGGGAAATTGCTTGATTGAAACTAATGTAATTACTCATTTCAAAAATTCTTCCTCCTCTTTCTCCTTCTTTAATTCTTATCACCTCCTCACATGCCATCTCAGTCCTTCAGGGATATCTAGAAATGCAAACTCAGTGGACCACCAGAACGTAAAGGAGTGCGTTATCACCTTTTGAATTCTAAAATAGTGTTTTGAAATTTCTAAAAATCACGATAATGGAAAATACAGTTTTTGATTTCCCAGAGTATATTCACATTATAAATGTGAAAGTTATTTAAAATCAAATACCAGATTCTGGAAGAATATTTGGTTAGGTTTTTACCCTAGACTTGCAAAAAGTTCATGACTGGGCTGGAAGCAGCATCAGAGGAAATAATAGCATCTAAAAGTGTTGGAAAGCTTTGGGAAGGGACTTTAATCTAGAATGTGTGTTTTAGGGAATAAATGTATAGAGAGGACTTCTTTCCTAATTCTTTCACAGATCCTGGCAGAGAATAGCTCAACAGAGGTGTCTGCCAACATATGCAGCTATGGTAAGAGAGGACTGGCCTTGGTAACATAGCAGCCGTGAGAGAAAGCTGATGGCATCTTCTGTGGCATGGATTAGAAGAGAGGCAACTTGCCCAGTGGCCTCGGAGAGGGCATATCAATATTTTAAGTCAGAGGCAAGGACCCAGAAGCCTTCAGAACTGATAAGAGGCCATGAAAGCAGAGCTGAGATGGGAACTCACTCTTTGTGGAAGATGGTGGGGCAGAGGAGGGAAAAGCCAGGAATCATGCAGTATTAGCATATATCTGGCCTCAGCAAATATCAGTGGGTGATGGCATGCAGACCCCTAATCTTACTGGCCCCAGAGGGAAGAATAGCAGAGGGTAAGGACCTGAGTGATTTTGAAAACATTGAAGTGACTATTTATTACATAACTGTTACATGGACTGAATGATATAAGTAGTATTTGAGTTATTGATAGAAGTTTCTTTTTTTATATATAGTCCAAAGGTGATATTTGACTCTTTTGTACTCTGACATTCTGCCAAGTCCCTTTCCCAAATAGCTCTGGGTGATTGAAATGGCATGTGGTGGTGGGGAAGTTTAAAGAGAGGAAAAAAGGGAAGGATTTTTGAAGTAAATACATTAGTTTAAACCAATGCTTGTGACAAACATACCAACTTCCTATATTGAGTAGCTTGAAAATAATGTCCAAAGAGATACAGAATGTTTTCTCTTCATATTTGCCTTGAATGTGCAGACAGTGAAATCTTTTTTTTTTTATTAAGGTTTCATTGATATACAATCTTATAAAGGTTTCACATGAGCAACATTGTGGCTACTACATTAACCTGTATTGTCGAGTCCCCTCCCACCCCATTGCAGTCACTGTCCATCAGCGCAGTAAGATGCTATAGAGTCACTACTCAGCCAACAGAATCTTAACTATCTGGGACTCCAGGGAATGAATATTATAGAACACTTTAATTTTCTTAATAACTGAAGTTTCACTTCCTGAACACCATAGTTTTACAGTTTTAGTAATTTCTACCTGTGTTCCTCCCAATAAGTATTATAGATCTTCTACATTAAAAAATAATATAGAATTATATATAGGAATAGAGTTGAAACTTTTCTTCAAGGCCCGTGATCTCTAATATCCAAACTAATTATTTTATATACTCTTTGTTTTTCTGACCCCAAACAGCAGTAGTCATCACTGAAAATTAGGAGGCCTGTAACAGTTCAGAGACCCTAGTATCATTTCTACTGTAGAGTTTCTTCCCTGCCAAGAAAGAAATGCTTACAGGGAAGCAGGTAGGAAGTAAGAGAGTATTAGAGTAAGAGTAATTACTTACCTAACAAAAATGATACATTTAGCAAGTCAGATTCATATGAATCAGAAATCTTAGCCAGTCAGAGAAGCATTACTAATAATATCAAAGATGCAGGCTATCAAAAGGCACAAGAAGCACAGAGAAAGGACAGGCATATCAAGGCGTCTCCTTTTACTACATCAGATGTGCGCTCTCCGGCCCAGAGCAGATGAGTCTGTAAGTGGAGAATGTGAAATACTACCGATGCAGCCTAGGGCATTTAATTTATGAAAGTTCTCCATATTATATACACCAACCTGCATGACATTTCTATGAATCAATAGATTCTGAGTTTATTTACCAAAAGCAGGAGTATTACATAGATAAGAATCTTCCTCCTAGCACATATCTTTTAGTCTAACCAGGAAGGACATTTATTAGTGTATTTACAAGATTAGACTACATCACATGACTTTTCCTAGAAGCCACTGCCTCCCAGTGGATTTCAGGAGAGTTTCTTTAACTTCTGCCGCCCCAGATCATCAATAGAGAAAAACAGCTACTGGCACAGACTTTTATTTATACCTAGCATTTCATACCAAGTATATATTTGTGTCTTTGTAGAAAGGACTTTGACACTGGAAAGAATGTTTAAGACAATTCCCCCAACACACACGTGCACACACACATACACACCACCAACACCACCACCATATAGCATTACTGAATAGAAACCCAGAATTTCCATTCTATTTAGATTCCATCTCTCTATTTCTTTTTAGCAGCCGCATTGCTGAAGACCTCCATTATTCCTGACGTATCTCCGAAACAGTTCCATAACCCTCTTTTTAGATTGTTCCAGTGCTTTGGGCCTCCTTTCTTGTGATTTCTCATCAAGTCCATGTTTACAAAACCATCAGAATGTAATTGATACATCCATTTATGTAACTCCTCCCTTGAGCTTCAGACTGGTATACTGAGTACCTCTTCCTGAAGATCTAATATATGTGTCATACTTAACATATTTAATACATACAAACTTACGTACACACACTTCCTCCTTCACCCAAATTTGTTCTTTGTTGTTTCATCAATGTTTCCCATTTCCAATGGTTAATGACACCATTCATCTCTTCAGCTGTTGTTAACATTAAAAACACCAAAATTATAATTGAGTCTTTCTTTCCTTGTCCTTCACAGTTAATGCAAGAGTAAGACTGGTCCATTTCCATCCTCAGTCTCAGTCTTCACTGCTAATTTAGGGCAATACGCTAATTTACCTCTGTCTGAACTATGGCAGTGACTTCCTAACTCATCCACTTTACTCTTGGCCGTTTAAACTCCGTTTGCCATAAAGCAACAAAAGTGACTTCTTATCCACATTGTTTTACGTCAGATATGTTCCCCCAAAATGATATGTCAGAGTCTGAACCTCCAGTACTTCAGAATGTGACCTTATTTGGAAATAGGAGCATTGTAGATATAATTCATTAAGATGAGTCCATAGAGGAGTAGGTGGGTCCCTACCCAATATGACCTGCACCCCCATAAGCATTTGACCCAATGAAGAAAACAAGACATACAGGGAGATGCAAGAGAAGATGGAAGCAGAGATTGGAGCTATGCTATCACACGCCAAGAAATGCCTGTGGGTATCCAGAAATGCCTGAATGAAGCAAAGAAGGATCCTCCCCTGAAAGCTTTGGAGAGAGCACAGGATGGCCACCTCTTTGATTCAGACTCACAACCACTACATCTGAAAAAATAATGTTTGTTGTTTGAAGCCACTCAGCTTCAGGATTTTGTTACAGAGGCCCTGGGAGACTAAGACGCGTGTAAATGAGATCAGGCTGCTTCTCTGCGTCAAGCCTCCGCTGGCTTCTTGCCAGCTTCATGGCGGACTCCTGGACTACATGAATTCCTGTCTGCTTGCCCGAAATACGTCTCCGATGCTATTGCTCTTTATCCGTGTGCATGAACCCCAGCTGTGGCTTCTTTCTCTTCCACAGACTGAACCTTTTGTGGCCTCAAGGCCTTTAACACTGTCTGTCTCTGGTCTGGAGAGCTCCTCAGGCTTCTCACAAGGAAAGTTGCTTCTCATCATTCAGAGCTCAGCTCAAGTGACATGTCTTCAGAGAGGTGCTAAGTGCCCTCCTTAGCATTCTTTATGGGATTACTTTATTTATTCTTTAGCACTTTTTACTATTCAATATTATTTTGTCTTTCTTGGGTAGAATGAACAAGGACATTACCTCTGATGTTCAGTATTGTTCCTATACTGTGGTAGGCACTCAATAAATGCTTGTTAGATGAATGAATAAAATCCTTCTGTAATAGTGCTAAAGAAAATGTCAGTATAATGCTATGTATTGTCATCTTTCTGCATTTTCTTTGGCTGTGTCTTGAGACAAGACAAATCACCTTCTCTTTTCCCTACTTGTTCTTCCAATAAATTACACTGTTTGCTCATGTTTCTATATTCTTTTCAGCTGCCAACTTATAATTTAAACTCTATCAATGAAGTCCACCTGTCCTTGCAACTTTAATTATAATTTTTCTAGAAGTCTTATAATTTTTGTATCACTCTTCAATGATTATTTCCATTGAGGAAGTTCTAGAAATTCTGTTTGAGTATAACTGTTGATAGCAATCTCTCTTCATTCTATATTCTTCTCCTATTCTGCAAATAACATGACTTCGTAGAATTATTTGGGGGAATAGAAAAATTTGAGATGGGTCACTTCTTAGAAGAGTAAATCACAAGAACTATATTCATGAAATTTGAAGCATCTTTTTCTTTTCAGGATGATTTTTTTCTTCTTGATCTTTGATATTATTGTCTGTTAAAATTTTAGGAAGGTAAAATTTTGGATAAGTGAGGCATTGTATATTACTAATTTATCTGTCTATACTAGTTTAAAAATTTTTACTTTCTCCCCAAAGTATGAGGACATATATGTAAGGTGCACTAGTGTGAGTGATGTAGGGTGATCAGCTGTCCTGGTTTGGGACTGCACAATTTCACTGGCACAACTATGGTGACCTCAGGTTAACTGGGATGGCTGGTCCCCCCACTGAGCTGATAATGTTGGATTTGTCCCTGACATACCTATATTTTTTTTGTATTATCCCTTATATGCTCATAATAGTTGCATGAGAGAGTTTTTATCATTATCCCCAGAGCCCAAATGAGAAATAAAGAACAGAAGCTCCATGTCCTAGGCCATATAAAGTCTGTCAAGGCTTGAGTTCAACCCATGTTTGTCTATCATCAGAGTCTGAGAACTTCAGATTACATGGGAATAGATGAATTCCATCAATAATATTATCACTCATTGTAAGTGACGTACTAAAAAAAACCCTATGGGAAATACAATAATTTCTCCTCTTGCCTGCATATTATATTCTTATAATTTGTGCTGGTATTACTGATTATAACTGACCCATTTACACAAAAGTGAAGAATACAACATTTATAAGAACTGTCTTAAAATTGAAGTATTTTTGTCAGAAATGTTCTGTCCTTCAATGAAATCTGTGTATATCTTTTTTCACTGCCACAATAATGTTAATATTTCATGAAAAGTTCATGATTGTAGGTACAATTGAATCAGGACTTCTTATCAGGATTTTATCATGTACACTGCTTGTCCTCAAGAAGGTTAAAAAAAATTGCCCTTGTATTTGTGGTCATACAGGTTGATTAAAAATCATTTTTGACAAATTGAACAATTTTAACTACCACTCAGTTATTCATACATATTATGTATACATCATAACAGCATGAAAAAGAAAAATGTCAAATCATCCATTTCATATTGTACCTTAATTGTCATACATTTCTTGAACACTTAACATGGTTAGAGAATTGTCATATTTTCATATTTTAAACACACCATAAAGAGTTTTCTTTATTTTACACAATATAATGTGGAAATGAATTCATTAACCTTAGTTAATATGTAAAGATCTGGATTATTCATTTTAAACAATTTACATTTCAAAACATTCATGGATATTTCAGTCTGTATTTCTTTGAAGGAAACAGTTTCCACTGGATATCCATCTCCCTGCAGCGTTGCACTGCTGTCAAGAACATGCTCTCCATATCCAGACGGCACATGTTTGAATTCCAGCTTTGCCAGCTGTGAATAATGTAGTTGTGGATAAATTACTTCACTTCTCAGGGCCTCGGCTCTCTGGTCTTTATGGTTCCTATTCCTTCAAGTGCTGAATTAAATGAGCTAATACCTGTAAATTACTTAGAGCTATAGTTTATACAATGAGCTTACTCCTGTGTCATTTATATATAGTCTTTGTTTTTTTAAATTAAGCTATCAACAATATTGCAGCCTTGTCTTATTCTAAATATAGGTTTTATGTTGTCAGTATTATTACTAGTGCACTTTAAACATTTCTATTATATTCTTGATAAATTAGAACTGAAATAATAAATGGGTTTGTATACCTTTGGTGAGGCTGATTGTTAATATTCACTTCTTCACACTCAAAGTGAAATAATGGCTGCAGTTTGCTTCCCTTTGTTGTTTAAGTGCATAGTTGACACATTCCAAACACTTGTGCAAAGAACTGTTCCTGAGCATGTCCCAGAGGCACAGCAGTCAGCAGAAAGGTTCTTAGTCCTGCTAGCCTGAGGAATGTGTGTCTCTAACAGATTGCCAGGAAAGATTAACTGCTGCAGGTAGAGCAGCTGCTGGTTCAAGCAATTTTGATCTTTTTCTATCTTGTGTGCATTCTGTTTCCAGGTGGAATTGGCCCACTTGTTAAGGAGAGCTGCAGGTAGTCCAGCTGCTGGTTCAAAAGTCTGGTCTTCTTACATGTTTTGTTCATTGTGTTTTGACATAGAATTGGCCCAGTTGTTTTTTGGAAAGCCCCCAAGGGAAAATTTGTACAAAATAGTTTCATAACCTTTTCAAGGAGACAAATACACCTCCCATTTTTAGTCCCTTTGGCAAGTAAAATAGGCCATTCAGGAAATCCCATTGTAAAACTTTTGCCCTCAAAGGTATTGAAGAGAGTGGTATATAGTTCAATACATTAACCAGGAAATGAGTAAATTTTTTTATGCTTTTATGCATTTTCATTTTCTTAAGCAGGGCATTTGGCCATTACAGCAGCAATTTCTGCATTTGTTTGTGTGTAGAAGGGTTTTTATGTGTATGAAACACTGAGAGGAAATTGTTCTGCTGAAACATGCTTTATAGAAATTAATCACTCTTTACTACACTCATAGTACAGTAGAATGCTTTGGGATTGTGTACATCATGGTCCTTAAAACATTTAAAATTATAAAAAAGAATGCAATTACAGTCTGTATATTTGTATGTGTGAATATTTACAATAGTAATGTACAGATACTCTACATAGCTGCATGCTATTAATGTTAAAATACTTCTGCTACTCTGGGGTTTTGATTCTCTGTATTTTGAAATCCAACTCTGAGGTTCATGCTATTACATTCCTACCTCCAGTGAATAAGTCTCATGCAAAATAATTGACATATGATCAGAGAAATCACTTTTACACATTTATTATTCTTTCTGGAAAAATTACTGGACTATTAAAAATACAAATATCTTATATTAAAGAATACTGTAATATAATTATTACATTAATTTTAATCAAGATATCAATATACAGTATCTTTTCATATTAAAGAAGACAGCAGAATCTAATACCATTTATGTATTTTCGGCATATTCGGTATCTTAGTACTTCTCAAATGCAACCCTTGTATAAATACTTTGTGAAAAGAAATAAACAATGAAATAATTTAAATAATGAAAACATACTTTTGAGTAGATATTAGCATATAGCATGTGGCCTATTAATCCTTTTGTTTGCAAAAGACAAGCCAGAATTTAATCAATGGTTAGATGAATGGCCCACCATAAATGTAGAGGAAAAGTGGGATGAAACCTATTTTGTCCCATGATTAATTTGAATACCAGTGTGTACCTAACATAAAGCCACAACATAAAGGCTCAATAATTAACAAGGCAATGAATAGAGATATGATTTCTAATGCATTATAAGTCTACTTAATGGAGGAATTGGTTACCATATAGGTAAACATCTACCCATAAAAGTAATTACATCATTCTTCAGTATTTTAAGATGTATTACATACTAACACCCTTGAGAGAATAAGTTAATGGCAAATTAACTAGGGATGGTGATTGATTTAAAAATAGTAGCAGAAACACTCTAAATATGTCAAAATAGCTGACACTGTACTAAGTGCAACCAAACACTGTATATAAAAAATATGGACTCTTCAAAAGCATTGAGGGGTGACCCAAACAAGGAGACAGTGAAAGAGAATCAACCCTTGAAAGAAGAAAACCACACTTAACTGTGTAACATTCAGTTACATGACATTTCTTCATGTCACTTCCCAGTCTGCATGACAAAGGACAGCTGAAGAGAGAAGCAGGAAGTCACAGTTATTGACATGCAGTGTCTGAGGAGAGAGTTCACAGCTGTCAGAGTGGCTGAAATTGAGGTTAGGATCCAGGAAAGAAGAGAGTCCTCAAATCTGTGGGGAAACTCCCTTCAAATGTTTGCCTGACTGTGAACTTCATGTGTTTGGAGTTCCTGTGAAAAGCAACAGCTAGAAAGCTGAAAGAATTGGGCAAAATTGTGTCAATAAAGTTCTGCAAAGTAACACCGTACCTGTCAAGATCACTAGAAAACAAACACATGCCAGCCACACCAATGACCTCAGCAATATTTGCTTTCTAACACAGAAGTGAAATTGGCTCTGACAGCATATGCACGTTTCTGCCAGGACTTCTGGCCTTTGTTGAGCTAAGAGTCAGGTGAAGAATAAATTTAAATTTAAAATGCTCTTATATCCTGCTATCAGAATAGTTAGGCACATTCATTTTGCTAATATAGATCTAAGTTCAAATCAAAGTTTTTAAAATACATGTGTGAACTTGGAAAAAAATCACAAAAACCTTCCTAAACTTCAGTTTCCTTCTCTGTAAAATGGAAATAATTCCAGCCTCTGTTTCATAGGATTGAGAGGAAAATAAAGAGATAGTGCATGTTAAGAGCCCCCACAGAGTGGATAGTCAATAAATGCCAGCTATTATCACTATCGTTATCAACTAACTCTTTATATTAAGATTCAGATTATGTGTGGAATTCTCATCACATAGAGAAAAACAACATCATTAGTTTGTTTCTCAATAAAGAAATTCATCTTGAAGTAAATATGTTTGTAATAGAAAATAGAGATAATCTTAAATAGTTGTATAAAGACTTAGAAAAATACCAAACCAAGTTCAAAGTAAAAATGTAAAACATCTTCTTTAAAGAGGGATTTTTATATTGCTTATTTAATCCAGGCATATTTGTATTACATATAATTTATTGATGGTAAATCAAGGACCATTTTTACTATGGAAAGTTTATAGTTTGACAGAGTTGTGTATTTTTTATTGTTTCTTTGAATTAAACAATTTTTTTAGGACAGAGTCTAATAGGATGAAAATTTACAATATTTTAATTGTAGGTCATGTGCAGATGGTTAGATTATTAGGAACTGAGGATAGACTGACATATATAGCATTGGCAGAATTTCTCAACCAAATAAAAGATTAAATAGTAGATTTTTAAAACATTGCATTGTTTATTTTTAAAATCATAGAGCCAATAGATGGTCTACCAACTTAAAATCTATATAAAAGAATTCTGTGTTTAACAGATTGTTTTATTGAAAATTATATAACATTACTTCCATACCTATTTTCAATGTTTGCAGGAGTGTTTACATGCATTTATAAGATTTTTTTTCACTGCATTTTTTCCGTCTCTCATAGCTGTAGTTGAGAAAGAGCAGTTACAGACTTCTGATGGCTTAGTATGTACTGCTGAAGAAATGTGAACTGAGATACTGACCCTACTTGAAAAAGAAAATAGATTTAGCCACTGCTCACACCTCTTCAACTACTCTTATCAGACTTTAAGAACTGCTCTTTTGAAACAATACTATCATTTCTGTTAACCTCAATAGACAGTTTTAGGGGAACTATTTAATTTGGTTTCTTATGCTATTAACAGTTATTTTATGGAACATTTCTTTTTCTTATTTGGAGAGAAAAAATCAACACAAATAGAAATTTAGCATAAGTTGTTTTAAGTCTTTACAGATAACATATTGAAAATGTACCAAAATTGTCTCAATGGGCACTTTTGTCCATAGGACTGACTATATTTGATTATTTTGTTGATTTTATGTGATACTTGAGTAATAGAGCATTTAGCTAATGAATTAAGGTACAGTAGAGGCATGCTGGCTCCAAGTTTATATCCTGAAGCATGAAGACTAATTGCATTTATTTATCTAGATAGCTACAAGCAGCATAATTGGTCGTAAAGATACATAGTGCTTTTCAAAATTCAGATATAATATTTGACTCAAGAGTCGCTTACATCAGTAAATTCCACTAGCAGACAGAACTTTTTGGGAAACAATTCTTCTGGACAATTGCATATATGAATTTTCTTTATTTGTATATACTTCTTTTTATTGAAACAGATAAATTTTGCAAGAAAGTAAGAAAGAATCACAAATTTGTGTGTTGTTATAATCTGATTCATTTTTAAAAAATTCATGTACTCCATTAATTTAAGAACAGAAATGTTAATCCCAGTTACTGTGTCAGAATGACTATTTCATATCTTTTCTATGTTTTACTATTTCTGACACTTCCTTGTTCTCAATCCTTTCATAGATGGCCATGTCTCTCTTCCCAAAGAAAGTAGAAGCTATTAGATAGAAAGTTCACAAATTTTTGCAATCATGTTCAGGCAACCCCCGTTATCATCCCCCCATATAAACGTTTTCCCAATAGAGGAACTGATCCTTTCTAATTTCAGGATATCTTCTAAATGGTATTTTGAAGTCCATGCTTTCCAAACCTCTGTGGAGTTTTACAGTAATTGATTATACCTACTCTCTCCTTGCATATTTAACATCTCCTTTACAACTACATCCTCTACACAAATGCTTTCACATGCTTTATTTTCTTCTGCTTTAAATATTAAATATGCAATTCTTCATCAGAACTTCCACCTAAATCCAGAAATTTTTTTTTCTCCTTTCAACTAACTTCTACCCAGATGTGTGACTCCTCAATTAACTCAAATCTGAATTTGCTTTTAGCACTTCACCAAAGCCATCCTCACTTATTCAAGAAGAGCCTTATTTTTCCTATATCCAAAAGGCATTTTTCAATACCCTTTCTTATTTGTCTCTCACTTTTTAAATACTTTTGGGACTCCTGAATTTCACGAGACAACACTCCCCGCTTTCACCCTCTATCTCTTGACTAGTATCTCTAATTCCTTTGCATGCTTTCTCTCCTCTACTTCTAATGTTGGAGTCCCTCTAGGATCGACCCCAGTGGCTTTTTTTCTATAGACTTTCCTTAGGCAATATGGTACACATTTATGCCTTTAATTCACCTATACAAAGTGATTCAAACATTATTGTATTTCCTGAGACAACTAGTGAATAATCAAGTAAATAGAGCTCATTTCATGTTATACCATTGTGTACTTTTAAAGCTCTGTACTTTTTAAAATTAAAACTAATGCATTGAACTTATTGGGGTATAACTTTTTTTCCCCCTTGGGAAAAAATTATAATAAAAAATCACCTAGAGAGCTTAATTATCAACTCTATAAAAAATATAAAAATAACTCTCCTAAAGAAATATGAGAAATAATCTGTTTTTTGTTTTCCCACTAATATATGAATAACCCACATAACATTGGGTATAAATAATTAAAAAGTCTCTTATCTGAGATGCTTTATGCCAAGGGAATTGTTAATGGTCATACATAGGAAGTATAATCTCCATCCATGATACAATCCTGGATAAGGCAAAACTTCAGTTGCAACTCCAGTTTGCCAGCATAAGGAAAGGAGTTCAAAATAACCACCTGTATTTCTCTTGAAAACAAGGGGTCAGACATCTGTTCAGAGAACAGCAGCTTTGATTTAGAAAGGAAAATACCTCAATGTGTAAGCTCAGTGCTGTCAGTTTCTGACGTGTGACTACTGAGTGGAGTTGAATCCCACTGAATCTGCTTCTTTTTAAATTGAATACAGAATAATGTGGTTTATTTGTAAGTTACGTTTTTTATGATATAGAAGAGGCCTTTTAAATAAAAAAACCTGGACTTGAATTTCATCTTTGCTTCTTAGCAAGAAACATTTGTATGACCGATTCTTTCCTTCCACAGTTTTTGATGAGATCAGTTTACTCATTGGTAATGGGAAACCATGAGGTGTTCCTCAAATTATTTTAGGAATAAGTCAAATAATTTACATTGAAGTGGTAGCATTGTGCTTGTCACATATTAGGAGCTCATGCAAGATTTGTTGTCTTTGGCTTTCCCATTTCGGTATTCTCTTTAAGACGTCACCCAATGCCAACGTACCTATCATTTATTCGTGTATCTATGCATCTAACTATTATCTATCTACCCATCAATCTATCAGTCAGCTATCATGTATATATCTTTCACAGATGTGTTACTAGATTTTATTAAATACTATAAGATTTTTAAATGACAATATAGTGAGTTTATTGTGATTTCTTCAGAGAGTAGAAGGAGAAACCTAGCTGCAGAAACTGTTTAAAGAACAGTGTAAGAAGGAAGTGAGTTTGAATCCTACCTTTATCATTATAACTTAGGCAAGCTGTATTATCCTTTTAAACCTTCATATGAGAAATTAAAATGATGTTGAGTTTGGGAACTACTTATGATGTTCCAGAATCTGGCATATATGTATAAAGCACTCAAAAAATGCTGATTCTCTTTTTCATTCTCACCCCTGAAACTACTACATTCAGACTACAACTGATGTTTCCTTATTCTGTCTACTTATAAGGGCTGATCTTACTGCAAACATGCAGCACTGGGCATACACAGATATTTGTGTAATTTTAATACCAGGCTCATAATTAGTGCTTTTAAAAGCTTTTAAGAAAGAATTTATTTCTATAATATCTAAGTAAAGTCAAGTCTTATTTCCCTAGATTTTACTGATTTTACAAATGAAACTTTGGAAGTCCTACAGAGACTTAGCCAAGATCTGCATCTTTAGGTCCATACCAATTCTCTAATTTATTCGTGAGTTACCATAGCCTGCGATTTTACATCCTTCTACTTCCAAATGAAATTAAATTGCTTAACCTGCACATATTGTCCTGTCCCAGGGTCCCAGCTCAGTGGGCTTGTAATATTATTGCTAGCATTATTACTAGAAGTGAGATCCCAACTAAAATTAAAAAAGGATTTAATTAAAGTTTAAAATTAAGAAAGTAAAGAGTTTATAAAACATGCAATTTTACTATTTTATATATATGTTTCCCACAGTTTCAATGCTAAAAATAAATTTTCAGGAATGTTTCATACTAAGAGCAATAAACTGACCCATTAAGCAAACGATAAATATCTTA
The DNA here is from genome assembly GCF_040802235.1 of Manis javanica. NCBI lineage: Eukaryota > Metazoa > Chordata > Mammalia > Pholidota > Manidae > Manis > Manis javanica. The sequence goes on from NC_133160.1 coordinate 145,101,147, forward strand.
CATTATCATTTTCTTCTTTGAGTTCACTGGCCTTGGCATAATCCTACTGTTTGAGGTGAATTTTCTTTAAAGTAACTGTATTAGGAAAGAATAGGAAATAGTCACTTATGAAGTTCTGTTAACATTTCCTAACCTACCTATGTTTTTAACTATTTTAAGTGTTGGCATGAAAAGTAACATAGCTAGTATAACCACGTTATATGAAATTTTAAGCATTACAGACCACAAGTAAGTTCACAAGTACTGCAAGGAAGCACTCAAAATAAAATTTCTCATATATATGTGGTTATTTATTATTGTTTTACATTTTACTGATGTAAAAGATTGTAGTTCTGCTATGTTTTATATATATGGGCTAGCATGAGTCCTCAGTCTTTACATAGCTGAAATGCCAAGTCTCCACACTTCTCCTGGAGCATATTAACAACTAAAGTAATTATATATTTTTTAAAAATCCAAATTTCCCATAGTCAGTTAGGGCATATTTTATTTAGACACTCTTCTCTGACTTTTTATGTATTACTTGAATAACAATAACCCTATGGCTTGGGCTATATCATTGCCCTATTTTATAATTGAGGTAACTGAGGCATAGAAATACTCAGAGAAATGCCCAAGGGCTCAGAACTAGGAAAATAGCACCAGGATTATGACCCAGATTATGGGACTCTAATGCTCTTCTGAATCATTGCAACATGATTTTTCATGGTGTAATATAACCAAGCCCAAAAAACTTACAACATTTAGTTTGCTGTACACATCAGATGTTTTTTATAAGTTCTACATTTTAATACCAGTTTTGAGATATCACTTATATATTGTTAGTGACTAAACACTGGACCTCAAAGTTTATCCCAGTAGGAAAGAAATGTGTCTGCATTCTAAAGATAAAGAAACTTTGAAAATAAAAGGTTATAAGTTTGAAATTTGTTTGAAATAGGCATTATAACACCTACAAATGCTTGAATATGATTTCAAAGGCTATGGTTCTATTTGATTTATCATTCAGACACAAAGAAGAGTTCCAACATAACTCATCAATTCTTATGAACCTAAAACATCTCTCAAAAATTATTAATAAAACAATACTGTTTTAAAAATTGTGACATTGAGATAACATGGCTGTTATTAGTTAGTACTTAGTTCTACAACTAAGAATTTACAGTACGTATTGTTTTTCAAGACATTAAAATGCAGAGGTAACAAACCTCAAAGTGTTCCTTTAACAGGTTTGAATATTAAAAGCTGATATCTAGACTCTGCTCATTATTAAATCACCTTACAAACTCATTAAAGAAAATAGGAATAAAATAAGGAAGGCAGAAGAAAGTGAAGGAAAGAGGGAGAAAAGAAGAAAAGGATTAGCTTTCTGTTCTTATTTCTCACATCCCAAAACTTAAAGGATCAATTTATTTAAATATTGTTTATATCAAATACACTTCCCTGATAGTTTTTTAATTCTTTGAATCTTTCAGAAATAGCTGGATGCCATTGACAGGGGTGTGTGTTCTGTAATGTAGTGTGGAATCACATGATTAGTAAAATGGGATCAACTCATGGATGGCTATGTAACTGAAAAAGATTTGCCACTTTCCTGTCCCAACCAGGAGCAGGAGCTTTGCATGTTGCCGTCCTAGCATGCCATGCGGCTTCAGAAGGCAGCATTTCAACTTGGAATACTACAAATGGCTCACAGCCAAACCTTATTACATGAAATGGCATCACGATTTCTTGTTCACCTACTCACAGCATGCAGGCAGCTATAGAAGGAGGACCCTCAGCAAAGACCATCTAGAAGATGAGCTCTGCTAAGGGGACTCTCCAGCTCTGCAGACAAGAAGTGCTGCCTTAAACAGGCACAGGTGCTTTGCAGGCTGTGCCTCAGTTTCATAGGTGTCCTGGTGTTGGCCAGGCAGAGCTCTGGGTGGCTTTCAGGTGCCGATTCTCTTCTCCATTGGCAGCCATGATCCCCTTGCCTCAGGCTTCTCAGATATGCTTCAAAATCATGTCCCTCGCTTCTCCAACTCTTCAGCCAGGTGAATCCCCAGAGAGTTGAATAATCACATCTTCCTCTTGTATCCCCCAAATTGCTGCAATAAAAACCATTGCCTTGATTCCCTCAGAGCCCTCCGTTTTGATTACTTTGAGACCTTTCTTCTCTCAGCACAAGCAGCTCTTAGAAATCAAAAGTTTGGTTTTATTATTTCTGCTGCGTTCTTGCAGATATTTTATAACAAGCCTAAATTTCCCCAAAGAAATGGAGATGTTTTTGACTGACTAAAGTAGTGATGCTCACACCTGGCTATACGTTAGAATCAACTGGAATTTGAAATTACTAATACCCAAACACATCAACCCATGAATCATATTTAATTCTTTTGCATGTAGCCTAAAACTCAGTATTTTTTTAAAAGCTGTCTGAAGAGTTCAACATGTAGATCTGTTGAAAATAATGGTACAACAAGAAGAACCATAAACAAACAAGAGTTAAAGAACAATGATTAATATTTCCATGTATTAACTATTCATCACTGCAGAAAAATTACCAGTTGGGGCGATTTTCAAAAATTAAAAAATTGTGTGATTTCATTCATCTTTAGAATTGTGTAAAATGTTAGACAAACATGAAACTAGTGCAAAAAAGAATCCATGTTAAAGGAATATGGTCCTCTTAAAATTAGCTGTGGAAACTTGATGAGAGATTCAGTCAGGCCATTTATTTCAAAACATTAAATGTAGAAAAATCTTTGATTCTATTGATTTGGAATGGCTCCTAGTTCCTGCAGAACAACTTATAAATGAATTTAATCTTTATTTTTTGGAAGGAGCCTTTAAATTTGAGAATTACAAACATGTTCATAGACATAACTGCAAGATCATATTTAAAAAGTATTTGATTCTTTTTATCTATTTTTGCAATTTTTACATTGACCTGGACATCATCCTAGGTTATATGATTTCTCCAAATGTTAATAAAATGCATTGTAAGCTAAACAAAAATGATGTTTAAATAAACGTAAGTTTCCCTATTTTTGTCCTAATATAAATAGAATTGGGATACATCCAGTCATTTTTTCACTGGTTTTGGATAAAAAGATTTGAAATGAGAATATACACTACCTGGGGCCTCTAAGAGCAGCCCAGTGATACAGGGGGAATATTTGAAAGTAAGATTCTTTTTAGGCATTATGAATAGTTGAATGGCAAGACAGAAGAATTGGTTAGACCCCTCTGGCTAAGGTGTGGAAGGTAGATCAACTCGGGTAAAATGCCTGGATTCAGTAAGGAAGTTATTAAAATAACCCATGGAAGGACATGGCCTAAACTGTGGCCTCTTTTACCTGCTCTTCAATGGTTTTCGGGGAAGGGAACTTCTAAGATTCTTCTGTGGTGAAGAAAAGTTCTCTCTCAGTGTAATCTCATTAGAGGCATCGCTGTGCAATGGCAGTAAGACTGGAATGCAGGTGCAACCTCCAAACAAGCTTCTTGGGCTGAAACACACAGACACATGCATTCTAGGATTTTAAACACACATTTCCCCCTATTTTGTAACATGTAAGCTGAGTCATGGATTTTTCTCTAACAAAACGATTAGATTTAGCGAAACTGTCTACCTGGTGCCTGTTTGCCTCACCGTAGTAAAACCGATTAGAATATGAGGATGTAATATTTGAAAGCTATGTGGGCAAAATAATTTGAATGAGATCTGGTCAATAAATGGTATATATAGAATAGTATAATTATAGTGGTACACTTCATTTCAATGTACTTTTCTTTGCATTTTAGAGGTAAGATCCAGATTTGTTTCATGAGCAGAACAAGTTTTTAAACTTTTGATGCTAGCATCTTGAAACATAACTTTTCTGAATTGAGTAAAGGAATATCTATCATGGCAAGAGTGTAATTAATGTCAGTGACTATCAAGGGATACACTACATTTGGAAAAGACGGCCAAGTAGGTTCTTCTGGTTGTATGCCAGAAGGTATAAAGTATCTCCATGGACTTCTAGATATCAGATAGCTTTTCATTCTTCAGAGCCTCGGAGACTTCCAAAACACTGGGTATTTATGCCTAGACTGTGGATAATGATAAAAGTGATTTAATGTAAGGTAACATTGCAAAGATAACTCTAAAATATTGATAGTAGAATGAGCATAAAAGGACAGCTTAAACATATTAAAAACAGTATTCTAGTCATGTAAAATTTATAAATTTATGTTTCTAGGACTAACTAAAAGGGATCTGTTATTGAAATTCTGTTCCACTGTGGAGTCAAATGTTCTTTAATTTCCATGGAGAGAAAAATTCAGTCCCAGATACTTTTCTTCCCTTCTCTGTCAACAGAAGTTCCACGTTTGTACCAAGCACAGAACAATCCTATTTTACTAAAACCCCTAAGAGATTTTTATCTTGCACTATTTTCCAAAGCCTTGTAACAAAATCCAAGCAATTTTACATTATAAAATGTGAAAAACAGTTTTGGTCTCATCATCTACAACTATTTTCTTCTCATTCCTATTTTTACCTCAGTGAAGGAGAGTCATCTTTTCTAAACCAACTTTTCATGTTATGTAATGTGTGTAATGGCGTGTTACATGATTTTAGTTTTTAGATTAATGGTTTTGGTTCAGAATTCATTCTGAAGGTAACTTTGTTTAATTTTTCCAACTTTCTACAATAATTTCAAGAATACAGATCTGCTACCATTTTCTGAAGATTTCCTATGTACTGCTAAAGCCAGCAAGGATGATACTATTGCTCTTTGGTTACTTGTGCATTCCTTTCCCCTCTGGTAGTATGCTAAACACCTTTTTAGTACTATGCTAGGTGCCACACGAATATTTATATCATTTAATCATCATAACCTCTTTGTGCAGTACTTTCTATTAAACACACTAGATGTCATAAATACACTAGAATAAGGAAAAGTTTATATTGAGTCCTTGGTTTATTCAGCTACTCCTTCCAATATTTTCAACTTTGTTGCTGCTTTGTTCGTTTGTCTTCTCATTTGGCCAACTCCAAATTTTAACGACCTCAACTATTGGCCTTCTTTGAGACTGCATGCAGCAGGTAAGAGCCCCTGAGGGAGGTCAACCAGTTGTACAGACTGGGTAGCCTATACATTCATGGTCTCCTGCCTTAACTGTGCTGCACGGCTGTTCCTTATAAATCCTGAGCTAATGTTTCGTAACTATTCAGAGGCCATTTAAAACCTTTACCTTCCTCCACTCACAGAATCCACTTACTTCGCCTATATTTGTGACAGATGTACCTTAAGTTCTCAGAGCAATATAATTGATACCACAAAACCTCTAACCCACAAAGCAGCAAGATTTAAATTATCTGTATATGTCACTGCCCATTTTTTTCCTACCTTGTAACACAAAGTGTAGCTTATCACTCTGTCACCATTCTAGAACTCATCCCGTTTCATATGCTCAGAGACTTTATATTCTGGATTACTCTCCATCTTTTTTATGTTTTAATTTTTTTTTTGCTCATTTCAAGCACCTTTCCATCAGCATAAGGAGGAGATGGATAAACTGAAAACATACAAAAAAAATCACAAAAACATCTACCAAATCTTGTAGAATTCTCCAACTACCAGCACTCTCTCTCTTCTTGAAAGAACCTCCTTTTCATGCTCTTCTTTACTTCGAAGCTTGTACCTGCTCTTCGATCCTAACCTCATCAAAGTCGCCTAAGTCTTTCTTGGGCATCCCCCGAACAGGAGCATCTCCGGCCTTGCTGCTTGTTTCCTCTGAAGCATTCGGCACTCTTGGCCAGCTCTTTCCAATGCTCACCTCTATTTGCTTTCATGATACCACACTTTTCATGATACCATGTTTGTTCTAAATCTTTGACAACTGCATTGTAGTCTAATGTGGGCTATAAATGATGGTATAGGTCAAGATTTTTTTTCTGGTTTTATTGACATATCATTGACATATGAAGTTGTGTAAGTTTAAGGTGCATATTTTGTTGATTTCACGTTTATGTATTATAAAATCATTACCACCATTATATCACCTCACACCTCCATCACATCACATAATTACCATTTCTTTTTGTAATGAGAATATTTAAGACCTGTCTTAGTAGCTTTCAAGCATGTAGTACAATATTAACCATAACCAATATGTTGTATGTTAGATACCCAGAATTTAGTCATCTTATAATTGGTAGTTTGGACCCTCTGACAAACATTTTTCTCTTCCCCCCACCACTAGCCCCAGGTCACCACCTTTATATTCTCTGTTTCTGTGTCTTTGGCTTTTATAGATCCCACATACAAGTGATAATATACAGTATTTGTCTTTCTTTGTCTGCTTATCTCACTTAGCATAATGCCTTCAAAGTCCATCCATGTTGTTGCAAATGGCAGGTGTCCCTCATTCTCATGGATGAATCATATATATATATATCACATATTAATTATACATCAATCACATATGCAGCTCACGTTTTCTTTAGGTCCTCATCTTCTTCAGCACACTGTCCCTGAATGTTGTTATCTATTCTTTTACTTCAGCCACTATCTGTTGATACTAAGATGTCTTTTAAAAAAAGACCTTTCTACCTCTCTGTGGATCTTTTATTTTTTATCCGATCCTCTTCAAGACTCCTCCACTTGGGTATTTTATAAATATTTAAAAATAATAATTCTGAAATTGTACCCATCCCTTATCTTCTCTCACACTTTCAACCTCAAGTATTTTCCCCCAAGTGGCTAAATTTTTAACTTTACTTTAACTTCTTTCCTTACAGCAAATACTGGACGCTGCAGATTCTGCTGTCTGAACACCACTGGAGTCTCTTCCAGCCCCGCCACTACTCTGCTAGCTCCGCTTTCTTACTCGTCACTTAGAATTTCACCTTGTTCTCCCCCCACTCACTTTAGGCAATTTAGTTCTCTAGGGCTGTTTTCTTCTTTCTTTTTTTCCTAGTTTTATCAAGATAAATTTAACACACATTATCGTTTAAATTTAAGGTGTACAACATGCTGCTTTGATACATACCATTGCCCTTAGGGAAGAATTTAAAATTACCTAAAAAGCATTTTAAGGTCTTTCCTGAAAGCTGTCTTGTTTCATGTCTTATTATTCTTGCCCACACATTGTTTGCTTTGACTATACTGAACTAATACCTCTGAAAAAGCTTTATTCTCTCTCTCTTATTTGCTTTAGTTGAGACTTTGCCCAGCACAATCTCTGTGCAGACTCCACTTTCTACACACATACATACTAGGAAACAAATGCATATATATACACACACTCCACCCATTTGTCTGCCGAGTTTCTATTTACCATTTACGTCTTAAATGGTACCACTTAAGTGGTACTGCTTTCAACAGATACTTTCTCAGACCAATTCACAAACTGCCACCCTCACCTCTAAATCCATGATAGATTTCACTTCTATGTGTTAGCACTGTAGCCTACTCTCCATTCCCCACTGTAGTTTTATTTAACTATAATTGCTTTTACAATTGTTTGTGTTATCTATATTGCCATAGTGTGGGTGGGACAAGGGCCATACACAGTGTAGTTGTTCATTTGTCCCCTATTTCTTTGCAAACAGTGCTTAGCATGTATGAGGCTCTCACCAGTCATAGATGCATGCTTCTAAATACACTCCAGTCAAAATCATCAGTGTCATTAGTCATGATTTTTCTGCCTCAGATGCTTACTAATACCTTAAATTTGGAGAAATCCCATTTGTAACTACCACCTTGTAGGCTTTTAATTGCTTGTTGGGTACTGTATTAACAAGTGGAAAACCTTTATTAAAAGCTTGCTATGCCTGTAGAAGGCTGACATTTGCAAAAATATTATTGGGCAGTACATACATGTGTGTAATCATGATTTTAGTTTCTGAAACAGATAATGAATATTGCAGGGGAAATGAGAGAATAAGGGTAGAAACCATTTTCTTTAATTCTTTTATTTTTATCTAGTACATTGTAAAGTTATTTATTTTATCTAGTACATTGTACATTTCCTGGTCCATTCTTGCTACTCAATTAAATTAATGAATGCTGGAAGAAATAGTGTGGTATCATGGAGGTTTTCATTTCAGAGCTCTGCCTTAGGGAATGGTTCCTTAGTGATTTCTGACTTTTACATATATGGTCTTCCAAACTCTAAGGTGGTCTTGCTAAGGCCTACTATAATCCTTGAACTACGAATTTCTTTTCAGTTTTCATCATACTCAGAAGTCTCGGCCAAACCTTGAAAGTTTCTCTTTCTCTGGCTCTCCTTCACTCCTACAACGTTACGCCTTCATCTGTACTAGGTAGCTGTTGGTTTCTTTTTGGTAAGTACTTTTTATTATCACTAATTTTGTCTAGGAGTTTATATTCCCCCTATTCATTGTAATTGCCTTCCTCTCTTAACTTATCAACCATATTGTGATGAGTATAAAATCAACCATGTAGATAAACCATATATTTGTATTACGGAGACCTTTCTGTACCATGTTCTGAACTGCAACTGGCCCTCTTCACATGGATAAAACATTTTGAACTCAACTTTCAGATAATCAGCACCATTTTCGTCTCCCAGAAAATTACCGTAAAATTTAGCATTTTTAAGCCACAGTTGCTTGACTTCATAATCATTTTACTATGAAGTGTCAGATAATGCATCCTATGATAAAGTATTATGGGAGGAAGATGGAATCTATATACAAATAAAGAGAAATTGTTTATGTGGATAGATCTACCTAGCAGGTTTGTTTGAACGAGTTTTTGGAGAGAGAGAGAGAGAGAGAGAGAGAGAGAGAGAGAGAGAGAGAGAGAGTGTGTGTGTGTGACAAGCTGTTAGTTTTCCTTGTTTGAGTGTTTTCCCAACCAATAGTGATTTTTTCAAGTCACTAAACCATGTGACAGGTCCTTAATTCTTAAGTGAATGTAATCAAAATATCATCAGTGTTTTGAATGGACCAATGATCACATGAGAGGAAATTAAAAAGCAAAGCAGAGATATAAAATTAAAAGTATGCTATGAAGCCTTTTCTCCTCCATTTATCTAATCTCCCTTTATGCCTCTAGCTGGGTAATTTTAGAGCTATATTTTGCAAAGTAGTTGTTACTAAACTTAAAAATAACAGTTCCACTTTAGGCTTGAGGGGTCAAGAAATGCATTTAAATGCAGGCAACAATAAGAAGATAGACATTATATATATTTATATTTATATAATTTATATATTTAGATAGATATCATGTTAAGTAGCAAAGGCTTTCAAGGGTATCGTGGCATATTACTCTTCAAAGGAGTCAAATACTAAGCATTATGGATGCAAGAGATCATTAAGTATCCAAATATGATAAATGCATATTTAAATTCAACAGATCATAATGGCTCAAAGCTTATCATATAAGCATCAATTATATGATATGGCTTATGTATTAAGCAAATTATGCAAACTAAATTCTGAGAATGGTAAGAATCGGAGCCATGTATGCTGCACCTTTAATTTATGTGTTTGGAAATTGTTGTTTTAGAATTATGTGATACCATTTTGTATATGTAAGTCTTTTTTCTTAATGGCAAAAGTAGAAACAGTGTCCAAAGTAAATTTTAATGAGGATATTTGTTGCTGAATGTACTGTACTTGGCAATACTTTTACACTGGTTCAAATATTTGCTCACAAGTAGTAAATGGTTGATAACAACTACCATACTAGTTTTCTTATATATACTCATCGTTACATAGTGTGTGTTAAATCGATGTAAGGATATACCATGGTACAACTAACTATAAGTAATCCATGGGTAAATAATTAGCATAAGTTTAGAAATATAACTGCTCAAAAATGGGTACTCCTCCCTAAGATTGATTATTATCATATTTACAGTGCTTACGTTCATAGTGATTTTTTTATTAGATCCTCAAAATTGATTATGCTTACCACCCAGGCTGGCCCAAACCAACCAATCAACCAAACAAAACTACTCTGCATTCTGGAAACTGCCTCTTTCTCTTCCCTTCTTCCCTGCCCACAGAATTACAGAGAAGGTACCTTGGAATCCATTTTGAATGATGTAAACTTCATCCCACCACAGGTCACATACCTAAGCCCTGAATATGCTGCAACTGCACATTTTAAAAGGGTTCTAACAAAATTTAAATTTTGATATCCACTGCTACATTTATTGATTGTTTATCAATAGGAAAACATCAATATGAAGATAAACATTTTTAATCACATATCATTTATATTAGGTATTAAATAATTTATTGGTTAGCAGTTTTCCTAATTCCTCAAATAATCCTTGGTATAAAGTTGTATATGTACCAAGGTGCCTTTAAATGTGTATTTTTATCCTGAGGCCCTATTGTACTTGTAAAATAAAATGGATTAGCTGTATGTTGAGAAGCTGCTGTGGGATACAATTCTCTTTGGATGTCTAGTGTTGTGCACATCTGAGCAATGTACTGACTGTACTTATATTTTTAAGATATTTGTGTAGGAGCAGAAATGGAATATAGAGGTAGTGTCTGCATCTGTAGCAAAGGGTGGGTTTATTTGCAGTCTTTCCAAATAAAGACAGTGTCTCCTTGAAGAAAGTGCAAACAGGTTCACTGTCCAAAAGGAATTGGGCTCCCTAAGCTCAGGGTTCCTCTCCCTATAACCCACCTCATGTGCAGGTATTATCTGGCATTGTTTGTGTCACCCTTGTGGAACTGGGGCTCTGGAAAGTGACAGAAAACTGCTGATACACTGTCAACTGCTATTCCTAGCCCTCTGCTGTAAACTGCTTTTCATCTCCAACCCAGGAGACTCATGTCTTCTACCATCATCCATGGAACTGGGACAGGCTAATTTGTTAGCTTGCAATTAGGACCAAGTCTGAGACCTTTCAGAGTTCTTGACACTCATTTCTTGTCAAGTTTTTAATAAATTATCCATTCTTATTAATAATTTTGTCTAAACATATTAACATGCACCTTTGATGGTAAAGAGAGAAACTCAAATTAATTGACACTTTTCCCTGGCTCATTCAGGGATAGTATTTGAATTCTAATCTGTCTGCCTGAAATATATATAATCTTTACAGTACCACATGCTAACAGGTAGATGAAGCCCCAGTTTTCAATTATCTGTCAACTAACTATTACTTACTGGACTTTCGTTTGTGTGTTTTTATTTGATTGTTGAATTTCATTCTTCCATTGATCAGGAAGAAAATAGGAGTCCTAAATTTCATATTTAATATTCCCATAAGATTATCATTTTAATATAAAATTAATCACATATCTTGGTTTATGTGACCATTTGGCATGTTGTATTTACAGTGCTCTGGCACTCAATACTAAAGCTACTATTAAGCATTATCATAGTTTATTGAAAATAAAGAGGTACTGAAGAGTCCTCTGTTGCCTTTGCCATGTTCTGTTAACTCACAGTCTATTTCCATAGCCAATGATTCGGTGGGAGCTCAGGCTCATGCCTCCGTGCAAGCACCCCACTTCCAGCACGGCCAATACAGCTTTCTGACCGAGGGCCTTTCCAAAAGAGGGACCTCCTCCAGCCTTCAGCTTCCCTGCAGGCAAGGGAGGCTAAATTGCAGGGGGGTTAGCACCCCTGGGGAAATGTCTCCAAGGAGGATAAACGACATTCTGGATATAAATGTCCCTGCCCTTCTTTTTTCAAGGTGTACAACTCTGGGAAGAATTCTGTAGGCTTTCAAAAGGTACCACTAGAATAACCTGTCTTTCTCACAGCAGGGATCTCAGCAGATGCAATAATATGTCTTTATGAGGCATTTCCTTTGTTTTTGATTCACTGCTGAAGTTGTCCCTTTCTGGGCTGCCAGGGTTCACTTCCCAAATATACAAATGTATCACGTACCACCCTGCCACCAGGGGCTTACCTCAGGTGCTGCTCTGGACAGAACTCCAACGAACATGTAATTCCATTGAAAGTTACCGAGTGTCTTCCACATACTGGACATACTATATACTTTAGCTCCATTAGAATCTCAGAAAAATCCTGTGATATTTTCTGTTTTCTCAATTTTACAGAAGAGGAAAATGAGCAACATATGATGCAACTAGTGAATACAGATGTCTTCATCCAATGGCATAATAATCTTTTCTACTTCATGTAAATCTACAATACAGTCAGGACTAAATGCATTTTAGGTTAAAAAATTACTTAGTGATACTTTTGAGTAGATAATATCAGAGATAATTCCCTGTTCTTAGTTCTAACTCCGACTTTCAGTCTGGTGTAATGTTGCAGTCAGGGTCTCTTAGCTTTGGTCCCACTGACATTGTGGGTTGGACAATTTTTTGTTGTAGGAGCCTGTTCTATGAATTGTAGATGGTTAACAGCATTCCTGGCCTCTACTAACTACTTGGTTTTAGCACATTTCCTCTCCCCAAGTTGTGACAACCAGTAGTATCTCCAGATACTTCCAGATTCTCCAAGGAGTAAGGGAGCAAAATAAAAAATGTGGCCCCCATGTGCACACACACTGTTGAAAATTACTGTCCTAGACTAAGCTCACCAAGTCAAAAGCCTGCAAAGACTACCCCATGCTTTTGTTCTCTAATATCTTTCCCTGTGGTTAAAAATAATCAGTGTTGATTAAATATATACTGCAAAAAAGAAAGCATACAACCTGTGAAGTTACAAAAGTTTATAACTTGTCTGTTTAAAGAGTCAGACATCTATTTAAAGAGTATTTTACAAATTACATTTTTCACGTTAGCTGTAACATTTTGATTACTAATATTTTATAAGCATATTTTTTCTCAGTTTTAAACACCTGACCTCCACCTGGGCGAATACTCAAAAGAGAATTTTGTTTGTTTTTCATTTTCGTTTTTCTGTTTCAGCTGAAAACTTTGAATTGAATATTAAAGACTCAGTATAATGAATTGATTATTTCCAAATGCCTGCAAATTTGGGTGAGCTCAGAGAAAAGCCTCAAACACTTGTGGTTGTTTATGACTTGTGCTGTTCCCATGTTTTCATGAATATATCTTCCATCAAAGAGAGTCTCTTCCTTTCATGAAATATATTTCCATTACAGAATGTATAAGTTTTTTCAAACTTACAGCATTTTTTGTGGCATAATGTGAAAGTAAAATGGTAAATCCATAATTAAGTGTAGTTAAAATTGAATTCCCATTATTTATGAGGCTTGCAAAATTCCTAGAATTAAGACCCATAGAATAACTGCCTCAGGATGAAATTTCATCATTTTTTTAATACTTATAATATAATAATGTCATACAATTTATCAGTAAGATGTGTTTTCAACATTTTCACGGTATTTAAGAAACAAAGTCAGCATTCTTTTTTATTACAGTATGGATATATTCCATATTTTAAAATCCAGGATTTTTTATCTGCATAAAATCAGTGTTTCAGATAACCTGTCACGGTATATTCAAATAAATTACACTTTTTTGAAATGCTTGTTGAAATACATTCCAGAAATAATTTTTTAAAAGTTACTTTCTTTATAAATCTGTTAACTGCTTCAGTGGACACAAAACAAGGCAAAAATTAGTAGATTAATCCATGGTTTGATATATGGAGTGATTAAGTACTGATAAGGGATTCTAAGTGTGTTTCAATAAAATGTAAATACAGTTCTACTGCCTAAAATATCTTTACTCCGAAATGCAACTTCTAAGTTTTAGATCAAGGCAACATTCATTCTAATGTTCACTGCAAGTAGGATGAAAACACATGAAGCCTCTGGAACTTGACTTCCTGGCTTCAATTTCCCCCACCTCATGTCCAAAATATGCAAACAACATGAGAATAATTTTTTACTTGTTTTGATCACTGATGTATCCCAAGGAACTAGAATATTTATAGGAATTTAACAAAGGTTTAACATGCTATAGGAACTCAACACATTCCTTAACTTGGTACAGGAATTAATAAAGGTTTTATGAGTGAATGAAGGAATAAAATGAAGTCCTTACTTTGTGTATTAGTTTTTCTATTGGTGCGAGAACAAATGACCAGTCTTAGTGGTGGTAAGTGGTAAAACAGCACAAATTCATTATCATGTAGTTGGAGGTCAGATGTCTGACGTGGGTCTCACGGGTTAAAATCAAGGTGTTAGCAAGGCTGCCTTCCTCCTGTAGGGCGCAGCGCAAAATCTGTCTCTGCGTCTTTTCCAGCTTCTGGAGGCTGCCTGCTTTCGTGGTTCATAGGCCCCTTTCATTTCAAGCCAGCAATGGCTGGTAATGCATCTTCACATGGCATCGCTGTGACACTGACTTTCCTTCTGCCTCTTGCTTCTTTTAAGGGTCCTTATATTAGGCCCACCTGAATTATCCAGGATAATTTCCCTATCTTGAAGTCAGTAGATTAGCCTCATTAACCCTATATGCAGTCTTAATTCTCCCTCGCCATCTATGTAACAAATATTTACAAGTTCCAGGGATGTGTGTGTGTGTGTTTGTGTGTGTGTTTATTTTTGAAAGGCATGGATTTTATTGATTACTCTGTATCTACAATTTGAGGTAAAAAATAACACATACAAATCTCTATTTCTGCTCCCATGCAATATAATTCTCCATTGGGAGTATTGTGATAAAGCTAATGAAAACTCTGTGCCATGACGTACTCCAGCTGGTATTTTACAACTCATATTATGAACTCTCAACACATGTACGATTCTCCTACAAGTGGCACAGAACATCAGAGGGTGCAGAGTTAGCTTACTGATGTCCCCCACTCGCCACATTGGAGTCTCCATGTTACAAGTGGAATTATAAAATCATGAAGGCAATGAAAACCCCTTGGGTCTGATCCGTGCTGTGTGTATGTATATATATACATACACTCACACACACACACACACAATCAAGTATATAAAAAACAGATAACTTCAAAAAAAATAAGCCTCCCTTGTATCTTTCTCATTTGTTAGGTGTACGAGTGGTACAGAAGGAATTAATCAGATTTAACGATGGTCTACCAGTTAGGTCACATGATGCAAGGCATTACTTCTTGGATAACAAGTGTTTACATGCATGGATTAATCTTTTGGCCTCTCAGTAAACCAGCCAAACAGTCCCTGCATCTTTGGTGGAGAAAAATAAGATATAATCATGACAGCTATTTGTTAATGTAAGTGAAGATGACGTGCTGATTGTGTAGCAAAGGGGAAAAACTGCAAACAGTAACTATCTCTTCAAGATGCAAGTAATATTATGCAATTTAGTTAAATAAAAAATAAATAATTCTTAATATTTTCTGATGTCATTTCAATTTGATGTATGGGTTTACATGTCCTCTAGTAATCCTGTAAAATATAAGGTTTATTATTCTAGTTGCCTCATTTCATTTCCTCTGAAGGAAAAAAATTATTTTCAAACTGAATTTATATCACAGACTGCTCTATGATTGTAAAAACACACTCATTTTCAAAATAAAATTTCATTGCTTGGCAAAGAAATGAAACTCAAAGGGAAAATTTGCTTTTAAAATATCAAACTTAATGCTATGTCTCAAGTTTTTCTGGCTATTCTATTCAAAATAAATTCTGATATTGCTTTTGTCTTAAAATGAGAGAGAATTCTTTGTCCAGTACCACTTGTGGGAATTATGGTCATGTGTCTAATTTCTTCAGGTTTCTTCTTCTCATTTGCTAAATGGGCATATTATTAGTCACTTTCCTCCACTATCATTGTAAATATCAAATGACATGATAGATAACAAAAAAAATATTTTGGATTAAAAATCTTTATGCAGATGAATTATCGTGCAAGCTACATGTCAGGTTGAGCTTCCTGGACATTATAGCTTGGCAGCTGTGTGGGACAAGTTTCTTGGAATTACAGATATGGTGGTAGTGACAGTCATCAAACATGTGGAGGAGTTTAATGTTTAAAATATAACTTTTAATTTTTTGTTATGAAATTATAGGTTTAGTTTTAATTTCCTCCAAGGAAGAAATGGGTAAAAAGAATTGAAAATAAAACAAAAAACAGAAACAAAACCAACAACAGGAAGCAGATTTTTGGTCAATATCCTACTTTTTGGTCTAATATCTATTTTTTACTACAACTGTTACTACTACTATCACCACCACCACCAATAATAACAGCAATGATTAAACTTTTACCATGCCAGAAAGTTACTCGTATGATTTAAATATATTATGTAGAAATGGAGTAATTTTTCTACATTTGTAGATGACCTGTATATTATTTACTAACTCTATTTTTTAGTTCACTAACACCTTAGGCTCCTCTTGAAAACTGTCATTCTTGAAAGAATGGGTAATGGGTATGATATAGATAGCTTTATCTATTTTTTTGTCTTCATGAAAATATAAACAATTATGGAATTTTTAAAAAGTTTATCAATATGTCTCTTAAAATAAGCTTTTGCCCCACCATTGGTTTGCTTTGGGGAAACTCGATGCATTTTCAAACCCATTTCACAGACTTACAGAGGAAAATTGATGTGTACAAAGTCACATGGTAAGTCAGAGGTAGAGCTTTCTTATCAGTGTAAAATTCACAATCTAGTAACCTGTGAGTTTATGTCCCTTGATATGCTAATCAAAACTCAAACCATCTCACCATCTATTAGGGATTTTGTATTAAAAAAAGACAGGGATAGATGTCCACTTAACACTTTCACAAACTTTAAAATGCCATTCAAGAGAGCTCGTGTTGTTTGTCCTTGGATTGTACATTTTATTTCTCATATATCAAGCTTTGCATTTGTTTGAAGCATCGTGGCATTTATTAATTATCCAAGCTGAATTCTCATTTTCAGTAAATGGCACCTTACACAGTGGGGCCATGTCAAACAGGAGCCTTGACTGGGGAACAAATGTCAGTGTGGAGAGGAGCCTGCTGAGTGTTTAATAACTACAAATGAAGTGTGCTGTTAGTGTTACAAAGCATCGTTCCATCACCCAGTAGGTTTCCTTTGTAAGTAAAGATAAAATGACTTGGACAGTCTGCACTGAATCCATCATCTTTAACTGTAAAAGCACCAGGCAAGACAAGGTTTCTTCAAATAGACTGGAAGCTGAAGGGGAAAGAAGGACAAAAAAGGTCATTATCAAATAAGAAATGAAAAAATTTCAATGTAATCAATGACTGAGCACTATCATGGCTTTGGGAAATTATTTTGAAAAATTATCATATTCAGAAGCTATTTTTTTACTTATTTTTAATAAGGTATGATTGATATACACTCTTATGAAGGTTTCACATGAAGAACAATGCGGTTACTACATTCACCCATATTATCAAGTCCCCACCCACACCCCAGTGCAGTCACTGTCCATCGGTGCAGCAAGTTGCCAGAGATCCACTATGTCCCTTCTCTGTGCTACACTGTTCTCCCCGTGATCCCCCACACCATGTGCACTAAATATAATACCCCTCAACTCATAAGCTATTTTTGATTCCTATTCATTTTCAGAATTTGTCCGTCAATGTAGTTACTCTAGCTCAGGTGGCAGTATGAGAGTGATCTGTTCTCCTGCAGCTGAGATAACTTGCACATAATATCAGTTCATTTTTGGAACTCATGAAAGATTTTACCATCTTTTTAAATAAACAACTGACAGCAACATAAAAATATCTTTACTTAACTCAAGCAGCAGATACTGGTTTCAGGGGAAAAAAGTGCTTGAAAATATGGGGTAACTTTAGAAAATATGTGCATAAGCAAGTACAATACAAAAATATTCACTTTTCTCATTTATTGTTAAAATGTCCAATTTCTATCTTCTTCCCAAATTATTAAGATTGTTTCTTAATAAAGAAGAATTTTTTATAAAGGATATGTATAGGAAAGAAAAGAGTACGCATTTTTATCTGTCCTCAAGTCTAATAATGTAGTAACTATAATTAATATAATTCATGTAAGAAAATAGCTATGAAGTTTCTGAACAATGAGGAAATGCTGCTTTTCAGGAGTTTAGCATCTGAATGAGAAGATGGGATGCTTTCCTTTAAAAAGCATAGTAAGATCTACAATCTTGATAAGCATCAAATATGACTATTATTTATACTTAAGGTGATGGCAGTAGGTTGGCCATGTTCTTTCCTGATGAATTAATACCATAACAAGTACATCAGACTTTCTTCTGAAATTAGCTCTACAAAACTTCAGCTTTCTGTTAAAATTGCTGAATGCAAATTAGAATCTTTGTTACCAGTTCTAGGAACCTATTTATTAGCATTAGTGACTATGTTTTTCTTTACTATTTTGACATCAATTTATTAAAGTAAGAAGGAAAAATGGGGTCCAAGTCACACAATCAGTAACAACTTGGCTGTTTTGTCAAAAGTACAGAAAATGAACACTTTATCTTTAAAATGAATATGAAAAAATAGCTGAAGTTCCTCAAAAATTTTAAAAGAACAACACTACAATTTGTTAAAGTTAGCATTTCTGGATATTTTTGTTCGTAAGAATACCACTGTGATCTGTCAACAAGTATTATTCTGAGGCTTCTAAAATACGGTATACCTTCTTTAAATTGTAAAGTATATAGAAATATTAATATTAAGTATGATTATTTATTATTTGTACTTTTAACCATATTGATATATTTTTAAAAGAAAATGCAACAAGAAAGCTAGAGTGAAGATGTTCTCTTTGACGTTGTTGACTTCAATGATTCATAGAACTCCATTTTTAATGCCAAAGTTATCACACTTATTGTGATATGTTTCATATTTATCTTTGTGCTAACAAAAATTTGAGTGCATCAAGGTCAAAATAAAAATGGGAAAGAGAACAAAATTTTATTTCCCAGACTTCGCCTACCTCCTTGAATCCATATTGGAGTATATATCATTCTTTCAGATTACATTCTATTTTGTATGGAGACTAAAAAAATGGCTAAACATGAGGAAATATGGCCTATTGTTAAGTGTGAAGTGCTTTGGTGCTGATCTTTTAATTATTCTCAATAAGGGAGTTAGTGTTTTCAAGGAAGTAAGTTAAACTTGGTTGAATTAATTGGTTTTTCCAATGAAGACTACGTATTTTCTTCATCAGTAAAGATATACTGAAGTATATGAAATCTTAAAAAGTCAAACTCGTAGAAGCAGAGTGTATTGGTGGTTGTCAGCAACTGGGGGGGGGGGAAATGGGAAGAAATTGGTTAAAAGTACAAACTTCCAGCTGTAGAATGAATAAGTTGTGGGGCCCTAATGTACAGCATGGTGACTATCGTTAACAATACTGTATTGCATACTTAAAAAGATGCTAAGCATTTGATCTTCAATGTTCTCACCACACACACCCCCACACACACAAAAGGTAACTTAGTGAGGTGATGGATATGTTAACTAACCTTATCATAAAAATTTCACAGTACTATACTTATATGAAATATCATGTTGTACACCTTAAACCTACACACTGTTATGTGTCAATTATATCTTAATGATGTTGGATAAACAAAATATACTGGAGTACCATTTCTTTTTCCTGAGGAAGTAAATAGAGAGTGTACTAACCTAAGCCTGACTTGAGACCTAATAAAATCATGCCCTAAATATATACAATTTTGCAAAAAGAATAATACTTAATAAACAAGTAGATAATTATTCACAGAGAATAACATTTCTGGGACTTACTTATTTTAGGGTATATTCCTCTTATGTTTCACATTTGACAATAAAAAAGCAGGTGAGGTTGTCACAAAAGCATCGTAAGTCAAAATACCATTTGTTATTGTCATCACTAAAACTCTCTGCATGAGTGAGTTCCTTCCTACCTTCCTCTTTTTTGTTTTTAATTATGTTTTGATAACTGAGTAGCAGAAAGTTTCCTGGAAACATTATTGGATGAATACTTAAAACTCAAGCAAAAATCATATATGTATAGCAGTATGTGTGTGTCCAGTACAATCACAGAACAAGGGGATACCTAGGATTATTTTTGAATAGTTGTGGGAGAAAGAAAGTGAGAATAAATGCATTATTTAGAAACCCTAAGAAATTGTTAATCAAGACATTTAGAAAATGGGAGGAGGTATTTTTTTATTTAATATTGTAATAATCAAATATAATATTCTACTCTGCTTTTCTACTTGAATATAATACAAACATTTTCCTGATTGGGTAAAATTTGAAAAGTAATTAAATAATATTAATAGAAATATTGAGATAAAAATTTAATATCTTTATAATGGCTACACCATAGTTTTCTTAACCAACCCTTTGATTGAAATATTTTAGTTCGCTTTCAGGTTTCTCAGTTGTAGATTTTGCTGCAATGAAAATCATTTCAGGTAAGACATTCTCTATTATTAAGAGATTTTGTGTCTCAGTCCATTTAGATGGCATGTTTAGCTGCTGCTAATGAGAAAGACCTTGAGTCATACATGAGTCATCACATGTACTCAAGGATCACACAAAAAATGTCATTTGATTTTCCAAGCATTACATTTAAGAGCATTTACAATAATAAGTCTTCTTTCCTCTGGCACCCTATTAATATTATGAATTATAAGGAAAATGATCATTCATAACTTACATTTATTTAGAGATTTACAGTTTGATTTTTTTCAGTGATTCCATAGCATTATCTTTTTAGCTAGTGTGAGTCAAAAAGAAAGCTCAAAAAAAAAAAAAAGAAAGCTTGATGAATAAGAAAACATGGATACAGAAGCTACTAAAGAGGGAATAACAAAGCATTGATGTATTTATGGAAACAATAAAGAAGACTATAAAAATTTACAGGTAGGGCCTAAACAATGCCTTACATTAATTTGCATACACTTTACAAAGAACTTTCACATTACTTTATAGTATAAAATCTAGGACAATTACTCGTCTTTTTTTCTGAAGCATCAAATATATTTTCTGTCTTTCCCTTTATTTTCTTCTATATAAGGCTCTAATTGTTTATGTTAGTCTGTCTAATATTGCTCCATGTGACCCTGAGATGTCTTTGTCTTTTTTTTTTTCATTGTTCTTTTTATGAGAAAGATGCAGTTGTTAGATATTCAGGTTCACTTATCTTTGCTTCTGCAATGTCTAACCTAGGAGATTTTTATTCCTGATTATTTTCATCCATTTTTATATTAATACTTCTATGATTATTTTCATATTTTCTTTTATATTCCTGAATTTATGGAGCATAATTGTAATGATCATTTTTATGTCCACATCAGCTAATTGTTTCACGTTTGTATTTCTAGCACTGTAGCTGTTGAATGGCACTCTCCAGGTTGTAAGTTAAGTTGCATCTTCCTACTACTTAAATCTAGTGATTTTTTAAAAAATTGGATGCCAGATATTATGAATTTTGCATTGATAAGTGATAATTGATGTTGTAGTGTTCTAAACAGTATTGGATTTTTTCTTCTAGTTGGTAGTTAAGTAATTTGCAGACCAATTGGGTAGTTTAAAGGCCTAGTTTTAAACATTCTTATGTTGCTTGTAGAGAAGTCTGTACTCTAAGGCTCATTTAGCCACACTTCTAAGTTATGGCCTTTCTGATGTTGCAGCCGAAGGCCCCGTTTGTTAAATAATGTCTCTCCTCTTTGATTAATGAGAACTTAATCTTTGGCAATCTGATTTCTGGAAATTATCCAGTTTACTGGTGAGATTCTCTTATGGCTTCTCCTGTCTTATTTTGTTTTTCTTTGTCTTTTTACTTTATTTTTTCATCTGTATGTCCATTTCTATGATGGAATCAGTATCTCCAGGAACTACTTTATTCTTTCCTTGGCTATCATCAGCAACCAGATCATTTTTTCCCTAGCATTATTAACCTTCTCTTTTCCTTTTGCTTTCTTCCTGTTGTCTTTAAATGTTATGTAAATTGCATTTGAATATTATTTTTTTTTCTAGCCTTGCTGATACTTTCCTTATAGTTGTTATTTATTATACCTCTTTACTTGATATTCTCTCTATAATATTTTTCCTGCTAACTAACAAATGAGAGATTCTTTGGAAATAGAAAGAAAGAAATTCAATCAATCTGATTTTTCAGGGTTATACTGACCCTGTGTTTGTTTCAGGACTAACAGGAAACCTGAGCCCTTCATGTAAAGAAAAAACATCATGTTAGAGCAACTATATAATTTTTTAGTAAATTGTTAGTTCAAGTGTAATTTGATTATGTTGGCATGTCATGGGGTAATATGAAAGCTGTAATTATTTATAAGTAGCTTTCAAATGACATTGTTTTTACTGAAAATGTGACTTACATTTTGAGGAATAATGAAATAGATAATGGAAGAGCAAGGTGTTAATTGCAAGCTTGTGATCTATGAATTTCCAAAAATACATAGTTATAGGAGTTATTTGATTAAATAAATGTTAATGGCTAAGAATCCAAAGCATAAGAATAGAAGTATTAATAGTGGTTTCTCATTCAGTATATGCCTTTTGGAAAGTCAATTCCTTTCTGTTCTCTATTTAGATAATGGAATAATGCTTTTACCACAAATTATTTTCACAAGATTTAATTAATGGCAGTAAGATAGTATATATGTAAATACTGTTCATTATCATCTTACACAATTCACTTTCCAGTTGAGCTTTTATCGCAATTCAAATTCACTCAGTAATGAAGCTTCATCATTAATAAATCATCAAATTGTCTTCTAATGGGAAATATTTATTTCTGCTTTTCAAATTGATCTCTCTAATACAAAGCCTGTGATGATGATGATGGTCTCTTATGAGGGTCTCAATGCTTTCAACATCAATCATATGTACCTACTGCTAAATAACAAACCACCCAGAACTCTGTGGTCTAGACAAGAACTATTTATGAGTTCATGATTCTCTAGGTTTGTGACATGAACAACACTCAGTTTGGACAGCTGGTTTCTGCTCCACATCCTGTCAGCTGAGCTCATGCAGGATCTATAGTCAGTGGCTGTGTCTGTTGGGCTGTGCACTCTCTGCAGGCCTTACATGCATGGGGCTTCAGCTGCCCTGGTGACAATACTACACAGCAGAGCCTCTCTCCCCATAGTCTTTCTCCATTAGATCTCTCATCCTGGAGGATTCTATCCTGAGCCTCTGCACAGGCAGTGATGCTTTGAGGGGGCAAGAACAGAAGCTGTAAGAGCCCTTCAGTCTTGGATTCAGAAGTTATACGATATTTCTTCAGACACAGTCTCTTAGTCACAGTGTCACAAGGGCAGCCCACACTGAAGGGCTGGGTAAATAGATGCTACTTCATTATGAAAGACAATTAGTGGGCATATTTAACGTACAACACTTTAAATTTTTTAAATCTTTATTTGAAACAAGGCCATGGATTTCCCCCTACAAGATTTACTTGAAATCTCCATTCCCAGGTTCAAATCCTTTCTCAGTGTTAATGCTTGCAAAAGATTTCAGGAACGAAAGAGAAACATATCAGCATGTTTATGTAAATATAAGAGGAAGTAAGTGACAACACTTTTTTGAATTAGAAGACCTAGATTGAAATCTTGGTTCCATCCTTTATTTAATATGTGATCAACATCAAAGCATGTAATTTCTCTGAGTCTTTCTTTCCACATTAATGGGACAGATGTAAGACCTGTACCTGGGTTA
This sequence comes from Manis javanica, assembly GCF_040802235.1. Taxonomy (NCBI): domain Eukaryota; kingdom Metazoa; phylum Chordata; class Mammalia; order Pholidota; family Manidae; genus Manis; species Manis javanica. Next base: position 145,124,677 of record NC_133160.1, read on the forward strand.
CAGAATGTATAAAGCCAGTTGAGAAATGTAGATAATGCATAAGGAATAATTCTCAGTGCAGAAAGTGTTTTGCAAGTGTAAGGTAGTCATTTTATTTCCATGATGCTTCAGTTTGGGCCATGCTCACCCCAAAGAATTTGGGATGAACGCACCTCGTGCAACTACAGTATGTCTCATTCTTACTGACTGTCTCTTCAGTCCTTTTTATGGAAGGGGTGTGGCATTGTAATTGAAGCCGGCTTTCTTCTAGGGCTCTGTTTAGAAAATTTCTACTCTGAAAAACATCACAAAAGCCTATATTTGGTCCAGAATTCTTACAGAGATTTTGGCCCTCTGTTGTAGAAGAGAAGATTTAGTCTAAAACCTACTATGATCATTTCTTTTGATTTTTTCCTCTGCATTTTACCTTGTTGATGGACGATGGATAGTGCAATCTCACCTGGAACATTCTCCATGTGTATTTCTCTCAACTCAGCAGACCTTGCTGCTTTTCTCTTACTTCTGCCTCCCTGTCAGTTGGGACTCTGAGATTAATCAAGAGCTTTTCAAATTATTTTATTTTGTCCTTGTAAATACTTTGATATATTATTATTTACATTTTACAGATTATAAAACTTAAAGTTCATTCATTCAGTAAAAATTCCCAAAAGATTGATAATGACTTTTTTCATACTTTATTTATGAAACTCTTCACAATTGTTTAAATTTATTAAACTGAGCATTTTTATAAAAAGGGGAAAATATGAAAGCAATAAATATAAATTATAGAAATTAAGAAGGTACAAAGGAAACTTAAAACTGAACAATAAAAAAATAGCTAATTACCACATCACTAAAATAAAATTCCTGTCAAAATGATTGAATGTTTATATCCAGGCCATTTAAATAAATGTGTTTATGAGATCTCTCACATATCACACAGAAGTACTACATATTAGAGTTTATACTGTGCATTATGTCACTTTGTACATTTTAACACATTGTATGAATTCTTACATATTATTAGGAATTTTCAATCTATGTATCTTAAATTCTGTATAACATTTCATTCCATAGATAGAGTGAAATTGATTTTTTAATACTTATACTAAGTTTAGGTATTAGGTGGTCTCTATCATTTGGTATAAAATTGCAATGCCTTTTTGTACATATATATTTATTCACATTACATGTCACAATAATCTTTTTAAAACAGATTTATTGACATATAATTCACATCATCAGATTCACCCATTTAAAATACATGATTCTGTGGTTTTTATTCAGAGAGTTGTGTAAGCATTACCGTCATATAATTTTAGGACATGTTATCCCAAAAAGAAAGAAACACTGTGTCTAATTGCAGCTGTTCCTTTCTCAGGCAACAGTTAATCTTTGTCTCTATCTATTTGCTGTTCTGAATTTGTGACTAAGTTCTGTTACTTGGCATGTTTATAGAGTTCATCTGTGTTGTAACATGCATCATTTGTTTTATTGCACAGTAATATTTTATTGTATGGATATACCACCTCATTTTGACCCATTCATCCCTTGATGAACATTTGTTGTTTTTCCTCATATTCGGGATGTCAGTGTTATTTTGAAAATTGTGTACACACTTTTATGTGTGCATGTTTCCATGTGTTCAGAGAAGTTGCTGGGTGATATGGGAGCTCCATGACTAACACTTTAAGTAACTGCCAAGTTGCCTTCAAAGAGAATGCTATTTTATGTTTCCTAGGACAGGTTCTTATGTACAGAATTATTGGAGCAATGGTTATAACTATTTTCAGTTGAAATATAGCTGAAATACAGTATTGTACTGGCTTCAGGTATGTAACATAGTGATTGGACAATTAGACACATTACAAAATGTTCACCACAATAAGTAGCTACCATTTGTCAACATATGAAGTTTTTGCAATATTGTTAGTATATTCGCTATACTGTATTTTCAAGCCTGTGACTAATTTATTTAATAGTTGGAATTTTGTACCATTTTATCACTTCACTTATTTCATCCATCACCCATCCCTCCTCTCAATGGCAACCACCAGTCTGTTCTCCATGTTTATGAACCTATTTCTGCTTTGTTTGTCCATTTGTTTTGTTTTTTGGATTCATATGTAAGTGAAATCATATGGTATTTCTCTTTCTCTGTCTTATTTCACATTCCGTAATACCCTTTAGGTCCATCCATTTTGTTATAAATGGCAACATTTCATTCTTTTGTGAAGGCTATTTTGAAAACTCTTGCTATTGATAAATTGCTTTCAGAAAAAAGCATATAGAAATGTACTTTTCTGCTTCCAAAGAGTTTACCATATACTCTATCACTGAAGAGTAACTTTAAATAAGTGTTAATTTGAGAGACAAGCATTTTGTCACAACACATTAGTTACCATTGAGGTTGACTATTTTTATTTAAATTATAAATTTCTTCTGAAACGTTCCTCTTTAGTTTACCTTTTTCTATTATTAATTATTATCTATTTGCAACAAGCAGTTGTCACAAATTGCAGTTGCTCTTCATTTTGTTTATGATATGTTTTCATGTAAAGTGGTTTTAGTTTTTACTAATTTTTCAGGCTTTTATTTTGACATTGCTACCACTGCTTTTTTTGTTTAAAATTTTTTGATTGAATATTTTATTTTGAAATAAGCGTAGATTAACATGAAGTTTTTGCATTAATACAGAGAGATACAATGTACCTCTTACCAGGTTCCCCCAATGGTAACATCCTGCAAACATATACTACAACATCACATCCAGAATTTGACATCATGTGTATTTCCCTCATGACCAGGACTCTTCATGCTGCCCTGTTACAGCCACATCCACTTCTCTCCCATTCCACCCTGCCGTACCCCTGAGAAGTACTGACCTATCCTCCATCTCTATAATTCTGTTATTTCAAAAATGTTATATAAATGGAGTAATAAGATATGTAATCTTTTGCAATTGACATCTTTTTTTTACCCTGTATAATTCTCTGGAGATATTTTCATGTAATTTTTTTGCATCAATAGTTAGTCCCTTTTTATTGCTAAGTAGTATTCCACAGTATGAATGTTCATTCATTAACCTGCTGAAAGGCATCTGAGTTGTTTCCAGGTTTTGTTTGTTACTTAATAAAACTTACATAAATATTCGTATATAATCTATGCGAGAGCATAAGTTTTCATGTATATGAGATAAATCCCTAGAAGTACTGTTGTGGAGTGAGATAATACCATGTCTGGTTTTTAGGAAACCATTATATTGTTAACCACAGTGACTGTATGATTTTATATCCTGACCAGCAGTGTTGTGACTATTTTTTATTTTAGTTCTCTGATAGGCCTGAGGTGATATTTCATTGTAGTTTTAATTTGCAGTTCCTTAACAGTCAATGAAGATAATATATTTTCTTGTTCTTATTTGCAATCTTTATGTCCTAGTAGACATATTTGTGTGGATTTATTTCTGGGTTCCTTATTCTCTTCCATTAACCCATCTCTCTTCCTCTCTCTCTCAATACCGTATCATTAAGATTATTGTTAACTACACAATATTTCTTGAAATTATATAGGTTGATTTCTTACCTTTTAAATCTTATTTTTGAAAATAGTTTCAGCTATTCTAGTTCCTTTTCCTTTCTATATACATTTTTTGAATTATATTTTCTGTATCTATGAAAATACCATGATTGGATTTTCATAGGATCTGTATTAAACCTATATATCCATTTTGGAATATTGATATTTTTTCTATGTTGAGTCTTGTAATTCATAAACATGGTTGTGGCAGTCATTCTAAACCCCAGAATTTGTGTATTTTTCAGGTAAAATTTCCATTTAGTTTTGCTGTTTCTTTACTGATTGTCTGTATATTTTTGCTGAGATATTTTCCATTAGTTTCAAGCATGCTACTAGTTGCTTACTGAAGCATTTTTGTAATAGCTGCTTTAAAGTCTCCATCAGATAATTCTAACATTTATGTTGTATCATCGTTGGTTTCTTGATTACCTTTTTTCATTCAGTTTGATATCTTTCTGGTTCTTGGTATGACAAGTGACTTTCAAGTGAAACCTGAACATTTTTGAGTATTGTGTTATAAGACTGACTTTTATTTAAGTCTTCTGTTTTAGCTGGCTTATTCTGAAAACACTTTGGGAGGGAAAGGGTTACCACCTCTTCACTGCCAGACGGAGATGCAAGCCCAGGTTCACCTCCTGGTCACTGCTGGCACCAGGGGGCATCCTCATTACTGTTGGACAGGTGTGGTCATCTTGGTCCCCATATACATCCCTGGCTGGGAAGGGCATGAGTGCCTCCTTGCTGCTCGCTGTGTGGCCTGCACTGACCCTAACTGCTGGGTGGTAGTGAAAGCTCTGACTCTGCGCTAGGCCCTTTCTGATAACCACCCCAGTGGGGAGAGGGAGGGGTAACTCAATCGGGCTGGACTGGGGTGGAAGTCCAGACATCCTCCATGGTCTCCAGCCATTTCACACATGAGCTGGCTCGTTCCTGCCTGTTGGGATTGAAAGTCTTGGCTCCCTTCTCAGCCTTCTTTGCTGCACCCTGACAGGGATGGGGAGGGCATTGGCTGCTTCTTACAGGTCAGCTGTACAGGCTGGAAGGTTAGGCTCTTTACCTGGCCTTTGTTGGCATGCAAGTGTTTTACTGTGACATTTGGCTGGGGTGGAGTGGTGATTGTGTAGAAGTTTTCTGTCTAGTTAGTTCCCAGTCCTTTGGCTGTAGAGAGCAGGCTTTTGTTAGGTCCGTTTTTGTGTACAACCTGGATTGTTCCATATTGTTTTCATCTTCAGTTTCTTATGTGAGGTTTATGAAGTGAAAAGAAAACCCAGGGAACTCACCACTGGGTCATTCTTTTGTTTTCAAGGTCCCTAGCCAGTCTATCTGTCAAGCTTTCGCAATCTTGTTATACTAACTTTGTGGATGATATCCACTGTTTATTTAGTGGGAAGGGTAAAGATAAGAACCCGCTGGGCGCCTAAGTCCCCTGGTGCTGCTGGACCCTGGGAGCCCGTGGCCCTCGGGAATGCCTGAAGCTGGTTTCACAGGCATCTGCCTGGAGCCTGGGAGCTACTAGGGACACTGGAGCTCCTGGGCCACTGGAGCAGGCTGGCATCTGGGTAGCCTGGGAGTCCTGTGGCCACAGACTTTCCAAGATATGGAGCCAAGGAAGCCACCTAGAGCCAAGGGAGCTGCCCAGGCTGCTGGAGCAGGTAGGTGCTGGGGCAGGCAGGTGGCCTAGATTCCCTGGAGCCTGCCAGGACCTAGGACCACAGGAGCCACCTAGGGCTGTGGGAGCTGCCTGGAGCCATGAGAGCCAGTAGGTGAAGGGGCGAGCGAGGGGCCTGCATTCACAGGGACCCACAGTGCATCCCTCAAGGGCTGCAGGAGTCAGCCTGCTGCTGATGGGTCAGCTCTGGAGTCCATGGTGAAATTGGGTGCTTGCTTCACTATCCTTACCCACAGGGAGGGTATCTCTCTACTGGACTGCCTGAGCTTGAGGAAGGCATACTGGAGTGTGGGTAAAACTGTAATATTTCCAGAATTTCTCACCTAGCCTTAGTGCATCTCTATATCAATGGGTGTTTCCAGGGGATTGGATGGGGAGAAGTAGTCCATCTCCATATCAATAGGTGATTACAAGGGGAAGCGAGGGAGGGCGTATCTGGACTTGAGAGGTTGGATGGGGTCCCTTTTTGTACCTGGGTCACGTGAAATATGGGTGAGCAGAAGTGGACAACTGCTTGTAAGCAACAAAGAGCTTTCTCTCCCTTTATTTCTCCTTCTGACTGATTTTGGTCTCAAAGGTAATTTGCCCCAGACTGGGAACTTCTCTTCCCTGCAGAGTCACATGGGGGTACTGTGAGTCCATGTTTCCTAAGCTCTTCAGTGACTCTTTTCTTGTTTCTGTGCTTCAGCCAGGTGCTGTAATCCCTCACCTGGAATCCTTGGCTTTGGTGAAGGTTTTTTTCATGCATAGATGGTTGTGCAGATTGATATTTCAAGATGGAGGATGAAAGTCCTATTTTGCTGACATCACTCTGTCTCAGTTGATTTTTAAAATAAATTAAATTTCTAGTAGTGTTTGATTAATTACCTTGGATTTGTAAGTGAATTTGGAGGGTTTTATATCTTTACTATATATGATATTTTCCTATTTATGTGGATTTTTGGAAATGTCTTCTGACATAATTTTTAATATAGCCTTTTGGCATTCTTTTCCAAATATATCTAGCTTCTTCATATCTTTTGTTACTGTTGTGATTAGCTATTTCTTTATTATTTTCTATGAGTGTTCTTACTGATACATATGAAAAAAATAGCTAATGACTGTGGGGCCATTATTTTTACAGTAGTTCTATTGTATGTATGTGTGTGTGGTTAGTAGATGATTTAGGAATATCCCTTATAAGAACTATGTCATAGAATTAACTTCTAACTCCAACACAGTCTTTCACTTTTTAATAGATGAGTTTATTGTTTTTATACTTATTGTTAACATTCATATTTGTTTTTCTTTTACCAAACTATCTTATTTGTAATTGTATCTATTAAAGAAATTAATTCTACTCTTTGAGCTTTCATTTTTCTTGATTTCTTTTATGTCATTCTTCTATTTTATGACCATGGTTTACTATTATTTTCTGCAAGGATCTTGAAGAAATTGCATACTTCTTTTAATTCTGTTGATGGTTTTGGAGTTCCTTTCAGAGACTCATAACTATATTGAACTAAATGCTTATCAAAGAAAATAGTTTAAAAGATAACTTGAATGCTTTTCAGGAGATATGTTTCCAGGTTTCATATACCTACTTGACTTTTTAATTTTATATAGTATGATAAATTATATTATGTGAATTTTTTTTTTACATTTCAATCCTAATCTTTTTTTATAACCTATAAAATTTGAACTATAATTATACTGCTGTGTGACTAGTTTTAATGCCATCAGTCAATAGCCAAAAGTTTATTAAAGGATACATAGTTGATGTGTTTTCTAAGATCACACAAAACAGAATGGCTGTCTCCATGGTTATGTCCACATTGCTTTGAAATCATAAACTTATTTTAAGAGTTTTTCAGCTATTCTTCTATTTTCTCTTATAGTTTGGTGGTGCAGAAGAATGGATATTATTGCTTAGATTTTTGTTTTTTTATGGGTAATTTAATATTCTCATTCGTGGACTTTTATAGATCCTTTCATTTTGTTTGATAAATGATCCTTGAAAACTTCAAAAGGAAATTCTGGAGTCCTATTTATTGACATAAATAATTGTTTTGGTAATTACATAAGACCACTATGCATTTTACAGAAAATATCAAGTAGAAAAGCAAAATGAGAAAATTAAAATCTTCTATAATTTCAAGACCAAGAGAAAACTTGACTAGTAATTCAGTATATTTTGCAATTTATCTAGACATGTAGCTATAATAAATGCTGGTTGACACTATTATTCAGCTTGTATTTGATATTGTTTCACTTAATATAATAGTTTATGTATCATTGAATATAATTATATTCTTTTAAAATTATTGCATATATATTCTTTATAAAGATAATTAGCTGCTTAATAATTTTATTGTTCAATTCCAAATAAGCTTCAGTGGACAAAGATGAAGCTAAGTCTTTTTCCTTACTTCTGACTCTACTCTTAGAATAGTGTTCTAGATTTAGAAAAATTAGTTATAGGAAACATTTTTAAATGTGTACATGTAATTGAATTTCCTTACCAATAGCAGAGACAATATAGCAGTATATAAGAGTGTCCATTTTCAAGAATGTTTCATTAAAATTAATTTTCTCCATACTAATAGCTTATTGTCAACTTTTAGGCAATATTAGGATAATGTTCTTCCTTTCTTTAGCTAGATTTATATTGTTTCAGCTCCAATTTATTTTCCTTTGTTTTGGCATTTCTATTCTTAGATCTTATTGATTATTTGTGTAATCTAAGAAAATTCATCAACTAAGTGACTTTTACAAATTTGTGAGTTATTAGCTGACTGTTAGTATTAAAACTAGACATACTTATGGTATAATTTAGCTTAAATTTGGTTTCATAACTTCATTTGTTTCTCTCAGTTAAAAATTAAAAGACCTCCCTATTATTTTTTCTAATTTCTTAGAAAATATTTTCTATTTTATTTTTGGGTAACAATATAGTTTTTTTTAAATATTCTTTTTCATTAACATCTGTTTTGTTCTTCATACACATCATTATAATTTTAATTCAATAATCATGTTAATTATACAGTATTTATTAATCTTAGAAATCCTTTTCCTGTTTAAATTTGGTAAATACACTTTCCTTGAGAATTTTGCTTAGATTAGTTGTATATTTTAGTTCAAAATATATATTTATAAAAAATTATAAATTATATTTATTTTTCAGCAGTAAATCCACTCTAGATCCCATGTTTTTCCACTTTCTTTTGGTCTTTAGTAAGATTGTTTAGAGGAAAGATGTAAGCTGTGTTGTTACCCACTTGCACACAGATGTGGGTGGTACCTGCACTGTAATAGTTTATAAAGTATTTAAGTTGAACAGGGTTGAACCACAAAAAATACCCATATTAAAATGTTTATAGCAGATCTAGTATAAGAGCCTCTAACTGGAAACAACTATTCATCAACAGGGGAATAGATAAACAAATAGTGGGGAGGTGCAGAGAGGGTGTGATGATGGGTGACACTGATTCACTGGAAAACGGCAAAAGGAAACTTTCTGGAAGGATGGAAATGTTCGAAATCTTCATAAGGGCATTAGTTACCTAGGTTTATACATCTTTCAAAACTCTGAATCATACACAAGATCTATGCCTTCCACTGTATAGAAATTTTATCTTATTTAAAATAAAACGTGTGTGTAGAAAATAGATGTTCCACCACTAGGATTCTCTTAGTCTGACCTTGGTCTGCTAGCTCACTGCTCAAGTGCAATGCTCACAGGCACAGGCTTGCACACATGTGGGCAATGAGTTATTATTGACTCTATAAAAGAGCTCTACCCAGTGCTCTGTGGCTGTGCGGCTGCAGGAGAGCAGAGGCTGTAGTGGTGGCAGTGCCTAAGGCAGAGACTGAGACGGCTAAGGGGGACAGAGAGACTCGAAAGCAGAGACCTGCTTGCTGAATGCAGACTTCCTCTGAGTGGATGGGATTCTAGTGATTGACCTGCCACCATGAGTTTAAAGATGGGTATAAACTCTTTTACCCAAGCATTCTGTTGTTGTGATTCGGTCTCAGTAAACCCAGAGTGAACTTGCCTGAGACTGAAACCTCTGTCAGGACAGTGTGTATGCCTGTATGTCTGATGATGGTTTGTGTGTGTGTGCATACAGACCTTAACAGAATAACATCTTTCACAGGCACATAATTTTACTTCTCTTTTCAACACACACATACATAGACACCATTGTTTTGCCTGAGGGTTTCAGCCCTGGGAAAGTTCACTCTGGATTCAGTGAGGCTGAGAAATGATAGTGAAATGTTCTTGGTGCAAAAGGGTTTATACTTGGCTTTATTCTTCCAGCAATAGGTTGAGCATTAGAATCATGTCTGCATCCAGAAGTCTGTAGGTCTGCAATCCATCTCTGTCTCTGCCTCCACCCAGAGCACTGGGCAAGGCTCTTTATATAGTGACTCAGTCAATAATAGCTTATTGCCCAAGGATATCGAAGCATTAACCTAGCAGCAGGCCAATTACATCATCAAGTAATTTAGGGTCAGGTGAGGATCCTGGCCACAGGAACTTCCATTTTCCTCACAACCATATACTTCTATAATGAGAAATATTATTTTGTTTTATAAGTGCTGTTTTTGTAGTAATTTGTTTCCTGTAAGTAAATTATAACTGAAAACTATTCACTATAGATAGGCAAAAAGAGTTAATCTATCAGAGTAATTTTTCTTGAATTACACAAATTGGGTAACTTGTTGATATGACTAAAAAACTTTTTAAAATATAAACATACTCATTTCCTATTGCATAACATAGTAGTTTCCTATTGCTGCTGTAACAAAGTAGCAAAAACTTAGTGGCTTGAAACAACACAAATTTATGCTTTTACATATCTTTGGGTTATAAACTCAGCACAGGTTTTACTAGGCTAAAATCAGTGTTGACAGGGCTGCATTCCTTCTGGGTGGATGCTCTAGGGCAAATTCCCTTTCCTTGCTTTTTGCAGCTTCAAGAAGCTACTTGAATTCCTTGACTCATGGTCTTCCTTCATTTTCAAATCAAGCCAGGGTAGGTTGAGGCCTCATTCTGCATCACATTCAGCTAGAGTGTTTAGACTCCTTTCACCTGTAAGGACCCTTTCAATTACACCTGGAAAATCTAGGACAATTTTCTTATTTAAGGTCAGCTAGCTAGCCACTTTAATTCTATCTGTAACCTTAGTCTCCTTTTTCCATCTGTCTTGCCAGTGGATTTTGTTCCCGGACAAGTTCTATGGATTCAGTGAGACTGAAAAAATGACAGTGGGACATTCTTGAGGTGAAAGAGTTCATACCCAACTTTATTCCCATGGTGGCAGGTCAGTCACTAGAATCCATCCACTCAGAGTAAGTCTGCATGCAGCAAGCAGGTCTCTGCCTCTGGGACTCTCTGCCCCCTCAGCCATCTGTCTCTGCCCTTGGTGCTGCCACCACTCCAGTCTCTGCTCTCCTGCAGCCTTGCAGCCCAGAGCACTGGGCAGAGCTCTTTATATAGAGGCAGTAACAACATATTGCCCACACGTGTATAGTGAGCAAGCTGACCTGGACCAGGTGAGAATCCTAGCCATAGGAACCTTCACTTTTTCTACACCATCTAAAGGAATCTATTCATAGATTGTAGAGATTAGGATGGTGACATTTTGGTGGAGAGGAGTATTGTTATTCTACCTGCTGCACACACATACACACACACAATTTGTGTATATAGTGGAAAATATTTACTTGTCAGAATTCAGAAATAACAAAAAAAAGCAAAGAATCACTGAAGTAGTAATTAGTAAAAGTTTACTATGCACATACCAAAAATATTGCAGAAGGTACTCAAATCAAAACATGGAATGAAGCTCAGGTGTATATTATTTTAAAGCAGTGTTATAGTGACAAAACAGTGACTACTTTTTCTTCATAATGATTGGTTATATTAGAAGTTTCTTAAATGATAAGGAGATGGTAAGTCAGTGGTTACTTCATATCCACCTTGGGAAACAGTTCAAGTTTTACTTATGGTTTGAGAGGCATAAGCAAGAAATAAGCCAGGTCAAGTTAGGCTTGCAAAATAAACAGAATTAACCTTTGTTATATGACTGGAGTGATTTTGTTTGCTCAAGAAATTTTCAAGACTTGTCTCTGTTTGTTTTTTAGTTTAACATGGTGCACAATTACATTCCTTGCTAGGTTCATTTTATAGCAGAATAAAACCTGTGCAATTATCACCTGTGAAATTATCTTAGCTCCTATTTCTTGTTATACTGTGTACCTTGCTTGTTAAGTAGATAATTTTATCCCACAATTACACATATAATATATATATATATTTAAATTAATATGTATTATGTATATGTATATATTTATATATTTATACTTCTGTATTACTTATATATAAATGTAGTGTATATATAGCTATTGATATACTTGTAAAATAATTTTATCATGATCCAAATGATGTTTTATGACCTTATTTTACTAAATTAATGAAAATATTGTATATCTTATAGCCTAGATTCAGCACTGAATTTATTTAGACTTTAGAAATTGCTGTTCTGAAATGCTAGACATAAACTCTTAGATAATCAATAAAGGGAACACTTTAGTAATGAAATTTAAATATTCCTTAACAGACATGACTCATGATATATACAATATGCAATATTGTGTCAATTGAAACATTATACTAATTCAAAATGTAAGCCTAGCTTGATATGCTAAATGAATATCATCAGCAGATGATATTTATAATATGACATTTTATTAAAGACATTGCTTCCAAACTGTTTAGTTTGAAGCATACTAGAAGAAAAAAAATGAACAAATCTTTGGTTGTTATCAAATAATAAATAATTTCAGTTTTCAGGAATTTATTAGTAATTGGAATAGTGTAATTTATTATTGGACATTATTAAGAAGCAAATTTTACAACAAACTAAATTAAATAATAGCAGGGTTACAGTGAACTAATATTATTTTATTTCTTTTTCTTCCCTTAGTTCAGGTGATTATAGTCCTGACATGTAGTTTATCATTGATGGATGAAAGGCGACAGTAAGAGAGGGGATGAGCTAATAATGGTAGAGTCAGTATTGAATCAGAAATATATTGAGATTCTGAGAGAAATCAAGATTGTGCTTCAATCATTATAGTTTGTCACTACTGAGATTTGTTGGTTGATGAGCTGTCAGTGAACTAAGAGAAAAAGGTTTTATAAGAAGCAACTAGACTTGCAGAAAGAGCAGTTTAATACCCAAAGGACTCGGTACAAGTAGAATTTAAAAAGTAAAAGTGGCAATAAAGTTTGTAGATCAAGATGGATAGAGTTTAACTTAATTCAAAAAAAGAGAGCCTCTATATTTCCCCCTTAGTATATTAAGTTCCTTATAATGATATTTAAATATAATAATAATTCTTAGCTTTTTCTCTAGGAGGCCTGTCTATGCAAAACACAATAAACTACAGCATGTAATTTTGCCCTCAGACCAGTCCATTTTAATATCATTAGTATAAATATTTTCTCTTGTCAGTTTAAACCAACTGTATTGTCCATGGGTCATGAATAGTTCAAATTCACAGACCTACCATGAATTTAACTCTATGAAAAGTTCTAAACAACATATCCAATGAAACTTTCATTATTAGAGATGCTAATCATGGCTTTGGTTAGATACTAAATATCTTTTTTTAACTTTATGAATAGAAAAATTGATTATTACTGTCATCCCACAAAACACAGGAACTATAGATAATCCACATGACATTAAGTAATTATGTTGATTCCTGATGTTTCTCTAAAACTTTCTATTATGTCTGTTGTTTAGTTCACTAAAATGTATGATGGGTTCTGAGGACTTATGTCTTAGTTCAGGGCTAAAATTGTCTGTATGTATCCCCTTTGCTGAAAATTCTTAGACACAAGAAAATGTCCTATCTAAGTGACATGATTTACTTGTTCATCTGTATCTACAAGAAGATTGGATTATTGAAGAGAAGTCTACACTTGAAATTCTTTGATTTGAGTGACATTCCCTTTAAGAAAATTGGTAATTGCTATTTATTGAGTAATTTGTTTGGATTACTCATGTTTATTCTTATGCCCATTTCTCCCAGGATCCAGGCTTTCTGATGCTTTCCAACCTCAGTTCACAAACTCAGAGATGGACACATGTGCTCGTCTTGGTTAGCCTAGGCCTTGCTCACAACCTTCAAGCCCCACATTTTACTCAGCTGTTCCAGCAGCAGTATTTAGTATTTTGATATGGATTGGTAGAGGATAATCACAGGGATGTGCTGAATCTTCCATCTTTCCAAAATTGTTGGCTAGTGGGAACTGTATAAATAATTTGTTTCCAATTGATCCAATAGTAGATACTTAAGATATAAAGACATTGATCTATTTAAAATGGAAAAGGTTTTTCTTTATTTTCTTCTAGAATCCATAAAATGTATTAATAGCTGACATTGTATACCTCAGAATACATATGACATTGAAAAGGCAATCTTTACATTAGCATTTATATGTATAAATTATAAGTGAAAATCAACTTATTAAATAATAGCTTTGGTACCTGGGGACACAACTGTCCCTTATTTAATATATCAAATAAAATTCTGAATAAAGTTTGCTAGATAAATCAAAACATAACTCATATGAATACTAAAATTATAATAAATAAATTACACTGTGGCAGAAAGATGTAATAGGAAATGGAATTTAGTGTCAGATATAATTGGGCTTCATTCATAGTCTCTCCACTTATTAGGTCTTTAGGATATTTAATATACTTAAAAGTATGGGAAGGGCAAAAATGTGTGGAAGAGTCTTATTACTCAGAGACTAATTTGATTAGGTGAAATCTATATTGTCCTGGATAGTGAGGCTGAGCATTTTGATCTGTTTCTTCATTGAGCAGGTAGTGTGGTATAGTCAACTGCTCAGCATGTCAGATACAATGAAGAATGAGATTAGAAAGTCCCCGCCATTGTAATTTATAATCAATTTGACAAAGATGACATCTAAAAAATATCTAGTTTTGATATGGATAAAATTTTATGGACTGGAGACATATTACATTTCCTCCTGTACTTCTATATTCAGTTTCTAATTTCAATATTTTCTTTATCTTTGATGAATCAGAAGAAGATTTTTAGCCTGGATGTGTATTATTTTAAGCATTATCTTTGGCATGGTATATGAAAAATGTTGCAATGTATATCTCTTCAGATACATTCCCTTTGCAAAAGTGAAATTGCTTTGAAACATCTATCTGAAATCTCCTCTAATGCTGCCTATATAATATAAATGAGAATAAAACTTTTAAAAGTACATAGTTGATCTTAATCTTCATCACACTGTTGACACAAATCCAAAAAGACATGACTTTACACAGGGATAGGTAAACAATGGTAAAGTTCCTTAATGAAACTCAATGAATTAGTTTATTTATCTGTGAAATGGGGTATAAAAATAAATATCTTAAAGGATTGTTTTATTTTTAAAAGAATTAACCCAAGTACAGTAACTAACAGTGTATATAACATTTGGTAGCTTCCCATTAACTATTATTTTCCTCTCCTTTCTTTCCACTCTGTTGACAACAATTTATTGAGTGACTGCTTTACATGTGGTACTGTGTAAGCATCAGGAAAGTAACCCATTGGGAAAGGCTATTGAATAGACTGACAAATTGAAAGTTAATTATTATAAAAGTAAAGTGACAAAGAATAAAATAAATGGACTAGTTATACAGTCTGAAATTTCTACCAAGAGCAGAAATCTCCTATATCATCTTTTTAAAATGCAAAGCTAATTCCAAGATGTTCAACCTAGACTATGGGAAGGTATTTGATGTGGCTATAAAAATTTGCCATGGAAAATACTTCATGACCTTTTACTAGCACTTTTATGTCTTATCCCCTTTCTCAAAAGATGGAGGAAGAAGAATTACTCCTCCTATAAAAGAGACCCCAAAGAGTTCCCTCTCCTGTGCCACCATGTGAGTACCCAACAAAAAGACAGCTACCGATGAACCAGGAAGTGGGATCTCACTAGATGCTGAATCTGCAGGTGCCATGATCTTAGACTTCACAGGGCTCAGAATTGTGAGAAATAAACATTTGTTATTCATAAACTACCCAAACAATATTCTGTCAAAGCAGCTGCACAGAACAAGATAATATGTTACTGAAAGTAAAATGTGCCTTTCACACTTGGCCCATACAAACCTCTTGAGTTTTTCTAATGGATGCTATTATTGCAAAACTTAGTAGCTCAAAATAACCATATTAATTTTCTCAAAATTTTGGTGGGGATGGTGGTGGTCATGAATTTGAGAAGGGATTGGTTTGGCTGCTCTTGAGTAGAGTCTGTCACGAAATTACAAATCTGAAGGCTTGCCTGGACTGGAGGTCCTAGATCATTCACATGGCTACCTGTTGATACTGGCTGTCAACTAGGAGGTCAGCTCAGGTATATGACTGGAGCATCTATGTGGGCCTTTCCAGTAAAGTGGATCAAGGGTAGCTAGAATTTTGAAATGACATCTGCTTGCCCGGAATGTAAACACCTCAGGAAGACTAAGCAGAAGTAGGATTTCCTTTTCTGAACTAGCCTCAGGAGTCACATAGCATCCTATGCACTACATGGAATCGATTGAATTTCACCCCTACTTGGAGTTGGGAACATAGACTTCATATTTTTTTTTAGAGGGCATCTTTCATATTTATTGATCAAATGGTTGTTAACAACAATAAAATTCTGTATAGGGGGGTCAATGCTCAATGCACAATCATTAATGCATCTCAAGCCTAGTTCTTGTCAGTCTCCAATCTTCTGAAGCATAACGAACAAGTTCTTACATAGTGAACGAATTCTTACATAGTGAATAAGTTCTTACATGGTGAACAGTACAAGGGCATTCATCACAGAAACTTTCAGTTCTGATCACGCATTATGATCTATAAACAATCAGGTCAAATATGAATATTCATTTGATTTTTATACTTGATTTATATGTGGATCCCACATTTCTCCCTTTATTATTATTATTATTTTTATTTTTAATAAACTGATGAAGTGGTAGGTAGATGCAAGATAAAGGTAGAAAACATAGTTTAGTGTTGTAAGAGAGCAATTGTTGATGATCAGGTGTGTGCCTGTAGACTATGTGCTAATCCGAGCTAGACAAGGGCAATAAAACATCCACAGATGCAGAAGCTTTCTCTCAACACAGGGGGTGGGGGGGCTGAGGTTCTAAGCTTCACCACTGTTGTTCCCCAATTTCTCACCTGATGGCCCCCCTGCAACTGTGCCTGTCTTAGGTTGTTCCTCCCTTGAGGAATCTTACCCGCATAGACTTCATATTTTGACAGAATCAAATAATTTGGGGATTTTTGTTATAATCTTCCAGACTTGTTTTTCCTCTTCCTTTAGGTCACTGGCATATTGGTGTCCAGGGTGACATTGGAAAATATGTAGAATTTGAAAAAGATTCATTTTTTAAATCTTTGGTCCTTGAAGAGAACTATACTAAAGAGAGATTACTCACTCATTTATCCCATATTATAAGAAATAAATAACTATTATTTGTAAGATAGTATACATGTACATTTTCATCATATTTATTAAACAGCCTTTTTCAACACAAACACACACACATTCTTTTTTCTTCTTTCCCAAGAAATACTCTTTTATATCCATTTTTCTAACAAAAAGATTTGGGTTTATAAACAGCACACACATTCTGTGAAATACATATTAGGGGATATGATATTTAAAACTTATGTAAGCAAATACTATTGATTTTTAAAATTTAGAGAATAATTACAATAATTTAAATGCTAATTGTTATTGTCACAGCATTAATAACTGATGAAAATTATCAATTACATTCTGTCCAAGTATTACTCATTTGATTGTTTCCATTTATGCACTGATCAGTGTTTTGTTTGTTGCCAAATGTAATTGCAAGCACACTATTCTTAAATGACTTTTAAGAGATATAGTATCTCTATTTAAAAGTATGATATAAAATGAACTTTTGATTCATAATATAATTATTCCATTTAGTTTGGTCTTTTTACATTTTATATTTTCATGAAAAATGAATTTATATTAAGATTCTAAAAGTCAGACATATCTCCAATTTTGCTTTTTAAATGTAGTTATTTAAAGATCTCTGCTTTATTAAAATAAACGCTATCAATTAACTTTTATTTGAGTGACTTGGGACACTTGATTAACCTATCAGATATGTTTCCTTATCAGAGTAATAAGGATAATATAATTAATTTCCTCCTATAATTTTTTGTAGGCAATTAAGGACCTAGATTATTAACGTAAAACATCATAGGTCTAGCACATAGACTCAGTATCAGTAGTTTTTTTATTATAGTTATACATCTTTAATATTTACTAAGAACCTACATTATTCCAAAGCTCCTTTGCATATCTCAAATATCTATATATTTAATTCACACAATAAATTTAAAGCTAAAAAGCAATTCTAATCATCACTAAGAGATAAATAAAGTGAAATTCTGGGAACTTAAACCACTTTCAAAACCAAGAGCAACATAACTGAAACATAAGTTCCCATGTAAAATTCTTGTTCATTTGTACATATTAGATCTGCTCCCATTTTATCAGTTGAAAGCATACTGTTTTTTGAAGACCTCAGAAAAAAAGAAACCACCTCACTAATCCCACAACAAGATGACTCCTTCTTTGTGAAGTGTTTACATAGCAAAATGATCCCTACACAGAAATTTCGCTGTGTGTGTGTGTGTGTGCTGTAGTAGTTTGCAGCCTCACAGAGGTCAGGATCTGTGCTTTTTTCTTGTTACTCTCCTTATGATTCTTCCTAGCACATCTTCAATAGTAAGCGATCAATACATATTTATTACTTGGATTACTGAAATACTAAACTTAGTTCCTGGAAGGGGAGAGCTTCTGGGGAGAATCCATTCTTGGTAAGATTTAAAATCATGGAAGGTACACTAAATTAATTACTTCCGTACCTTCTTAAGCAAATTCACTGTAATTATTTTTGTAATGAACATCTGCATGAAAATTTGGAGAGTTGTGTAATACGTTTATTTAAAATGACTAATTATAATCATTAAATTCTTAATTATTAGCTGTGTAACGTTGATAACACTTTCTTATGTGTTATGTGTAAATGAAAATGTTTGCAAATAAATGTAACCGCAGGGACTACTCTATTCAGCTGAAAATACCCACGAGTATATATCTAGGAGGGATCATCACAGAGCACGTTTCCCAGGGCCCTCCTGAGGATTCTGAATTATAACCAACCTGCACTGGAAGCTGCCAGGAACACTCAAGTGCCTCCTACTTCTCGGACTCGCGCCTCCCACCTTTCTCCCTTTCTTAGTCCCTCATGCCAAAGCACCCACAGACCTGGTTAAGCTGGCCTTTACTTCCCTATGATAAGGCTAAGCTAGTCAATCTAAAGGCAGATAGTATTGTGCTTGAATGAAGTGTGTTTTATTCCATTTCTCTTTTATATAAATGGGTAAGATCTAAGATCGAAAAACCAGTGGGTCGGTCTCTACCATCTTCTTACTCATTTTACCTATTTCCTTATGATCCTATCCTCATTTAATGAAAAAGTCTCAATTTGTGAAGGTTTACTTGGCTATGAGGGAAAGAAAATAAATTAAGAGACTAATTTATGGCTTACTTGATTCAAATACAATTGTGTTATGACCAGCATTTTGCAGTCGAAACAGAATTTAACAATGGAAATAAGTGAGTAAGATAGAAATCAGCATAAACTTGTAGTTGATTAAAAACAATTAAACAAATGAATAGGGCATTATGCTTATTCTATTAAAAAAAGTAAAATTGAGTATACTTCTAGCTGACAGAGACGAAGTTTCTCTATTGAATAAAGTAAGACTTACATTGGTGATTTACACATACTATTATATTAAACTGAATTGATGTGAAATTATTATAAGTATGTTAATGAGCATCCTTCTCAAATTATAATTTCATAGTAAAATGTATGATTTACCTTTGTTTTCTACTTTTTTGTAACAGAATGAGGAGAAAAAGAAATTTCTCCTAACAATGCCTTGTTCAACTATAGTTGTAGTAGTAGAAATGACCCTCAAAGGGTAGTAGTAGTAGGAGAAATGACCCTCAAAGACAGTTGTATATTTTTAAAAAATATGTTTACCTGGTAAGCTCTTGTGCGCTCATTAAATTACAAGTACATTCAATAATAAAATTTATCCTAGGAGGAGTATCAAATTAATATAAACAGCTTCCTCTGAGGAGTAAATAATTAATATCAAAACTTTTTCTTGATATATTGGCATATAGAGGTAAGTGTTTAGGTGAACCATAAAAAAAGAAATGTTAAGAAAAAGTAAGAGGAAAGTGCTAATTTTTGACATTACGTAGAACAAATACACCTAGTAACAAGTGTCAGCTCAAGTATTACATCTAGAATAACTGCATTTCTGTCAAACCATGAAAGTAATTTAGTCTTTTCTACTTGGTTCTTCTCAGAACACATTCTCAAGGCAATGCACTATCTGCTCTAAACTATAATAACCTCAGAGTATCACCATTATTTAGGAATTAAATAACTGACATAGGAAAAATGTTTATCATTAGAATACTTATATGTGTGTTATTTCAGATGATGAAAAAAGAAGGAATTCCTTTTATCACTGATTTGGACCTTGGAGATTATTTCCAAACAATAAACCATTCATAGAAAAAGAAAAGTTTAATCATTGCCATGATAGTCCTGTCTTGGCCGTCCTCCAAAGTTGGTAATCGGGTGATACAGTTAGGAGGAGATGGTGGCTCTGTCATTCGGGTTAAAAAAATGAATCTATTCTAAAAATCACTTTACTTTTGTCACCACTGTTTATTTGTATTTATATATTCTTTCATTTATTGTTTTGTTCATTTATTCAAAAGAAGCATGAATATACATTGAATATGTGCTGAAGACTCTTATATGCATCAAGGAGGCAAAGATGAGAAAAAAAAAACTTGGCCTTAAGGAAATATTTTCTCAATGAGAAACAGGTGTGGCTCATAGGCAGCATAGTTTAAGAGCAAAGGCAAGTAAAGAATTGCTTTACAAATTTGGTATGTAAGGTTTAATGCAGGATGTTGAAGTTTTCAAAGGTGGAACCTGTGCTACAAAAATTGGATGTATCAGTTGAAATGTCATCAATAAGCTACAGTTCATCTGACCAGCATATTTCAACAGCATTTGAATGCTAGAGTTTATGCTTTTGGAATTACAGTTTTTCATGTAGATTATTGTATTGCTCTAGGTTCTCAATGCACAAAATATTTATGTCACTCCAAAGTGTTCAATACCTTTCTTCATTTAGCAGTTATGAATACAGCAGTTTATAAGTTAAAAATAGCACGAATGGAGAACTTACTGTGTGTCTAAGGATGAAAATTCAAGTGGGAATAAGGTAACATTTCCAAATTCATGAACCTTATAATCTAACAGAAAGAAACACAATAAAAATAAATATATAACAACATTTTACATAGTAATTATTAGAGACAAATATAATGCAAGGTAAAAGAATGGTGCGGTATAAAGGATGATTATTTTTTAAATGTGGTCATTGGAAAGTCTCTAGGCAAAAAATGATCTCAAATATTTGAGGTGGAGGAAGCAGAGAAAACAGTTTATACTAATTTGGAAAAGCAAATAAAATTAGTTTTGGGGTAAAAATTGTTCAATGAATGGAAAAGAGTAAGTGGACCATTCTTAAACAGAAACCTATGAATATAAAACATTAATCTGCATATGCTAATTAAGTCATATCAGCAAATAAAAATGGAAAGGATATAAGAAGAAAAATATCAAGAAGATGAAAATAGATATATTTAAGAAATGTAATCCATTCAACCATCAACTGTAGTGTTATGAAGCTTTCCCTAATAGCCAGCAAAATATTGTCATTTTTCAAATAGAGTTCTCTCTTTAAAAAGTCTAATGAGTTTTTGCATACTACACATAAAATATTGCTTTCCAATATGAAATTGATTAACTTTGTTGTAGATTGTTTAACTATAGTGTCATCATTTAAGTGATGTACAAAGGAGTTATCAGTCACATTTTTCTTGAAAAATTTTGAAACCAGTCATAATATGTATGTTTGAACTGAAAAATACAAAAGGCTACTAGAAATACTTGTTCATCAAATAACACAGAAGATGCATACTTTATTGTCATCAAGGGAACAATAAAATGACTATTACACCTATTACATGTGTGCTTTCTCAGATAGCTCACTACAGAGGTGGAAGAAATTACAGATGACCAAATTATAAACCAGGTCTTGCCACAATTAAGTGCTAATTAATTATCCCTGTTCACCATTGAAACTTCATGCTATATGGCATTAAATGTCTTATTTAGATAATTTTTGAGCCACGATTGTCACTTCTACTCCCCTCTCTCCTGAATTTAACCCTACTTTCATTGCATAATCAGGTTTTATACTGTAAGTAATTGCTTGGAGTTACATGATCGGGTGGGCTAGGTCAGCCCTAACTATTTCACATGATTCTGATGCAGCAAAGTAATTCCCCCAGCAAATTGATGATGGCATGAACACTAACGCTGGGCAAAGTATCTGATGCTTTCTTATTCCATCCCTTGACTGTCCAATACATATGCAACCATTAGTGTGCATGATTGATGTAATGATAGGTCATCAGTAGGTTATATACACACTCATTGGCACTTAAAGAACTGAACTAAAAGTCCCCAGTAATTACACATAATTTTAGTAGGGAATAAGCAGTTTCTCTCAATAGAGTAGAGAAAAGCAGTGTAGGGTGAAAGGGCAGATAAAAATAGTAGAAGCCTGTTAAAATAATTAGTAATAAATTTCATATGCATTTGTGAGAATAGTTATCATCTTCTATTCACACTTTAGCAAAAAAAGTCCCTGTAATAATTTCATAAATCTTGAAATCAAATACAGTAAAGTAAATATTCTCTATGTGATACTGTGTATCACGTGAAATTAGAGGAAACAGTCTCCAATGCATGTCTCCTATAAGACAGACCCACATTTAAAATGTATCTTCTGAGGAAATGCTTGTTAAACATTATAGAGTATTCTTTGCAAAAACCTGTTTAGAGAAGACTGCATGTTTTACTCACCTCCCTTTAGATATTAACAAAATATATTCATATGATTCTGCTAAAAAATACAGAAAAGCAATTCATTTAATTTGTTTACCCAGAATCTCCTGAAAGTATTTAAACAAAGAATCTACTATCTGGTATTAAAATTTTAGGCAACAATGTTCCTTGGCATTCAGTTTGGGAAAGACTATTTTAGGCACTCTTGGATTTTACCTAACATAAAACATTTGTGTCATGCGTTTTTCTTAACAGTGAAATGGGGATTTTGAAAGTGAAAGCACTGTTGAGTAATGCCAACTGAATTTGGCAGCTAGGAGAATATTTTCATGATGACTTTTGAAGCTAAAAGCTGAAATTTCTCTTGGTAAATCCTATTTAATCATAATCTCTCAAAGCTTCAAAAACATCAATGAGAGACAATGAATAACCACAGGGACTCCAAAATGAGCGCTTTCATGTGTGGGGTCCCATTGGATTCCATAAACTTTTAGCATATTTCCTGTCTGGAGATTTCAGTGCTCATCAGACCCTGGATAGATAGACGTATATTTGTAAAATATGAAGGTATAAAGTTAATTTTCTTTATTCCAGTCTATCAGTAGTCTCAACTACTAAGTCTGTTTTTTTCCCTTATCAAAAACGAGTATTAGAGGGAGGAAATTTGTTCTGAAGCTGTTGACTTGAATTACAAACTTGACAAATTGATAAAATGCACTTTAAATGTGATGCAATATTTAGGTATTTTATTCATGTCATTTTTGGTTTTTAGCTCCTGAACACTACTTTATATGCATGGTTGGATACAAAACTAGGATGATAGTTTAGGTGGCTGGATACTTGTGGATATTTTTATAGGTATTTCTTCATCTCAACAGGGAACCGGCATTATTCCAGTGAGTGTTTCCTCAAACTTGGACTTTGAATCCATGGGGGTTTGTATCCAAAATATATATTATTTCTCTGAAAAATTGTGTGGAAATGAGAAATATTTGCTCATGTATTACCACAGTACTTGCCATGCATATAATAATATTAGAAGTATGTGTTCTTGGAAAGAATGTACATAGAATCTTCATACAAATCTCTCCTGCATTACTGCCTTTACTGGAGTTCGTTATCTGAGGCCATCAGCAAAACATTGTTTCACATTTATTAAAAGGGATGGCCCTAGTGTTAACGTCCAGGTTGAGTGCTCATTCAACCTTGTCACTCAGGACAATTTATTTCTTCCTTTTCATCCTCTATTCATTTATCAATAAAATAGATGGAATAATAAAGCATACTACATTGCATTGTTATAAATAAATGGGGTGTTACACATAAAGACTTTGGAGTAGTGTATTTGAAAAAAAATGCCCAAATAATTGCAAACTATTTTTATTACTGTCTAACGTTATCTTTCCCTCCAGTTCCCTTTTCTCCCTTTAAACTCCTTTATAAAGTTGAACTTTTAAGCTTGACACTGTATCTGAGTCATCATAAGGACTTGTTTAAAAAAACAAAACAAAACAAAACAAAAACAGATCCCTAAGATCTCCCTATATTCTTCCTAAATGCAAATATTGAAGAGGACTCCTTGCGATGTGGCTTTATGTAAGCTTTCCTGACGAATCTGATGAATCTTAAAGTTAGGTTTGCATTTTAAAAATGTTTATCACCAAGTTACTCCCTTATTTCTACTTCCGGACAAATACGTCAAGCCTGCTTCCTTATTATTGTATCCCTGGCCAGTAGTTTTTCCTTTACAGATTCTTTAAAAAAAAAAACTCACAGAGACTAATAGTTTTAGAATCATTCAAAAATATTTTTTATATATAGTATTTAAACTAATTTACTTATGCTTATTTAATTCAGTAAATTTTTCTCTCTGATCAATATGAACATGCAATTTTTTTCCAAGCTCCAGGTTGAATTTTACTGTCTTCTACTTCAAATTTTTATGACTTATTGTGAAGGCTCTCTGCTCAGAAGTCCTCTTTATATTATTTCCCTTCATACTTCAATATAGATTTTGCTTTTCCAGCAAAACAAATCTTTACTTCCTCTAGACCATGGTATATTTTAGTCACCTTACCGAACTATAAATATCATCTTCCTCTTTTTAACTACTTACACATATTACTTCTTCAAAAATACGACTGAAAGTTTTTTTCATTGAGATGTATGGCCAACCACATGAAGAGTCATGGAAGTAGGAATTAAATATTTAGCGTACTTTGCTTGAGCATGATGAAGAAAGGAACTTAGTATTGCTGGTGATATCACTGTTATAATAGAGGTGGAGGTGTCACCTGCTAGTGGTAATACTATACATTAATTTTTGATTATTAAGTGTTTAGTAGACATCCATTGAACAGTGGAAGTAACAAGTAGTAACCAAGTAAACAGTGCAGATAGAATTATTTAAATGAGATGCAAGGAGAAATTTCTGAAAAGAGAAACTGCATGTAAAAAGGCCTGAAAGAGCATAATATGTTTCAGATATTGCATTTTTTCTAAAATATGGAACATTAATATCTTGCAAAGAGTGGGAAGAAGGAATACAAGAGATTGGGACAGGTCCAAAATTCTGTTTGTATGCTTGACTAAATAATCCTAGTCCAAGAATTAGAGCAGAACATGAGGCACTAGCTGCAGAGATTTTACTAAAGTAACTCCACAAATCAGTCATCTGTTGCAAATGAGACAGGAAATGGTGTAGTGAACCCTGGGACTCAAGGAGAATGATGGCAGTGTTGGACACTTAGATAAAACTGAAAAGCAAGGATTTGTACTAGCACCCACCAATATAATCCTAATTTTTGTCCAATAGCAAACTACCTGGATTTGGTAGGATGACTAGTAGCTCTCAAAATAGCTCTAAGAGTTTGAAAAAGCAAGGAATTAAATCTTACTTGGGAACCTCTGGAGGGAGCATGGCCCAGCTGACATCTTGATTTCAGCCCAGGGAAACTAATTTTGGATGAGCCTAAAAATACATGATTGTTTTAAGAGCAGTGTGTGGGTTTACTTTGTTGTTGTTGAAGTATTGTTGATATACAATCTTATATTTGATTCAAATGTCCAAAAGAGTGGTTCAACAGTTACCCATATTATTAAATCTCCTCCTTGTCTGGTGCAGTTACTATCTATCAACATACATAGAAAGATGTTACAAAATCATTGACTATATTCTCCATGCTGAACTACCTACCGTCTCCATGACCAACTCACCAAATTTGTGGTGAGTTGTTACATCAGGCACAAGAAGCTAATGTTCTTTAATTTTTTTTTCCAAAAAGAAGAATAATGAGCATTCCAGCAAAATGAGACCACCCAATGGTGTGTCTGAACAAGCAGCCTAGATAAATGAAGTTATTGGTGAAAGAAATTGAATCGATGACAAAATAAGGTCATATATTCAGAATAAGTTGAGACATATTCAGAGCTATGAAGTGAAATTCAAAGAGAAAGGGGAATCTAAGACACTGGAAAATATAATGTGTTGAAAAAAGATGGTTCAGTGAAAATAATTGAAATATCTGGAGGACATGTTTGTGGTAATCAGAAGTCATGAGAATTTTGGAATGCACAGGTGGAGCCCATCATGAAGTAATGGAGAAGTTCTGAGGCCTTCAGACTGAGAAATTCAAGGTGCTGAGCATCAGTATGCTATTCTTGATTCTCTTACTTCTTTTTCCCCTCAGATAACTTTCCCCTCAGATTAGAAAAAATTGCTCAACTACTTAAAATGTGAAAGTTGTGCCTTTGGTTCTATTTACTCAGTTATTAAATATTTTAAAATATTTGGGACATTATATTTTATTAACCATGATAAAATAAATGACTGTGTAAAAAAACTGGGGAAACAAATTCATGAATACACCAATTCTATGAATTTTCGTGGAGATAAAAATAGCTATTGCTCTATTTGTATGTTTACAGTTTGGTGTTAATTTACTAATTAAATTTGTTGTATGAACTTCTGTTTCTCCTAAAACTTGAGTGTCTTTGTTTTTTGTTTTTTTTCCTTAAGTTACCAGTACCAAGGGAAAATTGACATCCATTTTCTCGTCTTAAAACCTACTGACATATATAAAAAAAAGAGGATTGAGAGGAGGCTATGAAGATTTGTAAGGCTAGCAAGATATCCAAAAGATTTGCAGAAAGTAAGTAGTACTAAAATAAGTCCTTTAATAAAAAGAGCCTTTTTATTCTTTCAAGCCTTTTGAATCCAATTCTCTGTGACTCATCCTGGTGATTACAGCCAGAGTAAGTTATTGTGCCCTAGGACACAAAATTGAACTGTTCTGGGTCAAGAAGTAACTAACATAGTATAGAAAGTTCTATGCCCTTGTCTCATAGAAATAGATGCCCGGCATCATGAAAAAGTGGTTATTATTTCACATGCTATGCATTTCAAAGCATTTGGTAGGCTGTTTCTAATCATATATGCATCTACTATATTCTAGTTCTCCACAGAATAGGGTATGTTTCTTCTACGTGTTTTTGGGTTATTTACAAAACTGTCAGTAAGCTGGAACAGTAAGATTTAATAATATTATTCTTGGAAAATAATATCAAATTTCCTGATTTGTTAAACAAATGCAGCTTACATTTTCATTTTCACAATGGACGGAAAGAAATTACTTTAACCCATTTTTAGATTATCTTCATATCTAGTGGAGAAGTATTACTTATATAGTTAACATGTTTTACAGGAAATTCTTATAATTAATTTGGTGGCTGTTTACCAAACAAACTGTGCAGCAAGGAAAATGTGTATTTTTGATGAAAATACCTAATTTTATTGCAAAACTCAATGCATTCTGTTCCAAGCTTTCTAAAAATATGGAAATGCAGAACACAGAAAGTAATAGTCAAGGGTCCTCTAGGCTGTAACCAATAATTATTATTTTATATCTATCCTATCTATTATCTATCTATCTATCTATCTATCTATCTATCTATCTATCTATCTATCCATCTATCTATCTATCATCTATCTATCCATCTATCCGTTTATATCTAACATCAACTGGTCTTATGATATATTCCTTCTTGAAATCTTTTTCATTAACTAGTACATAAGGAAAATGTTTGCACATGTAAATATACTTCATAGCTCTCTAACACTCCATTCTATACAGAACATAATATAAAAATTTTCTAGTGATTGATATTACAGTTCATTTAGTGTTTAACATTTAATGTGCTTTTTTTTCTATTATGCAAGTTAAATTCCTAGAACTTAGGTTTGCTTGGAAAAGGAATACAATGTCCTCACCCTGTATTCTTGGTTTCCTTTACTTTTTTGTGTGTGGAAATTACGGATGTTTTCTACTGGATTTTTTATAAAGCCCTCTGGAAAGAGGCTCTGAAGAACACGTCTGATTACTCGCACATGAAAAACACCTTACATTCCAAACACTAACTGATTTTATTGTTAAATCAAATAAGATTTTTAAAAAATTCTTAAGAATGTGTATGATCTAATTCAAAGCTTTTTTCCGTCTTGGTACATTGTAATCTAGTTTTGAGGTTTTTACTTTGGCGGCCATTTAAATGTTGAATTATATTACTGAAATAACTTTCTAGGCCTAACAAGGAGCCACTCTTATCCAGGGTGTGATATCAGCAAACCAAAATTCAGATAACTTTCATGAATGCTGTATATTTGGTCAATTCCCGAACCCCAAGCTGAGTCTGGGCTGTCTCCAAATGATGTTCACTGTATGGAACCCACCAGTCAGATGTTTTCTATTTGCCTCTTTCTTGTTCTTTATTCTTTATCCTATAAAAGCTTCTTGCATTCCATCCCATTTTGAAATTCTCTGGAAGTTGACTGTCTACTTTGTGAAGTCTTAAATAAAGTTTGTATCGCTTAAGTTGTTTTCTTTAACCATTTTTAATAATATTCATATGCATCAATATGGAAACATACCTATTGTGTTGGTCATAACTGAAGTCATAGACAGTTTAATGTAATTCAAGTTCTCACTTTTGTGTTGCCTCCTTTCAAAATACAGGGAAACATACAGATTTTGGAGCCTCATATGACTTAATAACATTCCATTGATCCCTAAATATTATGTGTTTAAGAGTTCCTTAAACAGTTTATAATATGCAAATTCATAACAAATATACATATATTCATATATATAGGTAAACAAATATAAATGTATTATAAACATATGAATTTATAATATGTAATTTAAGAAACTTTAGGGGATTTTTAATTAACTAAAACTATTTATGAAATGTAGATGTAATAGTTATTTGCCCAGTTATGTCTTGATATGACCCTAAAGGGAAGAAGCTATAACAATTTATTTTTCTGTAAGAGATGGGTAAGCATTTGAAATCTCTGATGTAAAACTGAGACCATAAAAACATTGATAAGTTCTCTATTGTTTACATTTGTATTTATAACTTTGATTAAATGCCATGTGCTATCTTAAAGAAAAGAAAAGGGGTATCATTTTGGTACATTTCCAAATCATTTATCCCTGTATGTTTCTTTGTTGTCTTTCCCTGTTTTCTGACTATGCTTCATTGCACTAAATCTGTCACACAGACTCCAAATGTGGAGGCTAGCTGTTGACATTTCATCAATATATCATACACCTTGAGCTATTGTTTTATTAATGTTTTCTAGCTCATTTTTTTGTTTGTTACTGATAGATGAAATACAAATAAAAATGTCAGATGGATGTCTTTGGGATAATGAGATAGGACAAATCTCAATAGAAGTGAGCAAAATAAAAATTCTAATATAGTGTGCATAGGTTTGACATCTTAGTTTGTGAAAATACTAATTTTTCCATTATGGCTATTACATAGGCTTTAGACTTAGTGTTTCATCTTGATAAAAAAAATACCAGTTACTTCATTTGGTTAGTTAAAATGTTAGTAAAAGCTATTACAAAGCCATTTTTTAAACCTGGAAAATGGGTCAATACCTAAGGAAATTTGAGGGAACAGCCATTTCTTTCCTTTAGACAACTGGTGAATTTCTCAGTAGAAACCTACCTATTGAAGAGGCATCCTGGAAGAGGAGACACATCCTAAAAACTACGAAGAGGAATATAAATTATTAAGTAAAAATGGAGCTGACTTACAAGCCTATATGTACCACAATTACGAGTCTACAATTTTTGATACTTCAATCACTTTTAGTTTGTTGACCAGGTCTTTTACTACTCAGGTATTTATTTTAAATAGATTCTCCATGAATATCATCCCTAAAAAGGAGATGCTGCCTGAAGTTCTTACACCTTAGTGTCCCAATCCCACCCTGGTGCCCTTCTTACGGTACCCACCCTGCCACAATACCATTTTCTGTCAGCATCCCAGCTCCAACTCTTCTTGTCCTTACCTGCCCTTGACAATGGTCATCAGAAAGGCTGACAGTTTTAGATGTGTGGCTATTAAAGATGAACATGCAAGAGAAATAAAGAATAAGAGAAAGTGTAGTGAGATCCAGAAGTATAAGTGACTAGAGAAATTAACCATGAAATTAAAATGTTGGTAATACTATTACAAAGCCATTTTTAAATATACAACATATGTAATAATATCTATTGAGGATTTATTATGATCTGGTTTTGATCATAAGTGCTTTAGATATAACCATTTTTTTACTCAAACAACAATTTATGAAGTAGGCAGTAGAATATTTTCTGCTTTACAAGTAAGAAAAAAAATGAGGTAAAGATTATAACTAGTGTAGCATACAACAGTTAAGAGTACAGAATCTATAGTCAAACTGACTGTGTTTGAAAGCTGGCTCTGTTTTGTACTAGCCTCTTAAATTTATGCAAGTTACTTAACCCTTCTGTACCTGATTTCATTAGCTATAAAATGAGAGTACAATAATGCGTAACACACAGGGCTGTTATTAGGATTACTGGGTTAATATAAATATACAACTTAGAACACTCTCTAGCACCCAATAACTAGAATATCAAATAGTCTTTGCTATTATGGTATTTATTGTCTGAATTTTCAGTTTTGGAGCTGGGATAAAAACATAGGACATGTAAATGAAGAGATCATAGCATTACTATCCAAAATCTCCTACATACTTGAATATGAATACACTCAATGCAAGCAAATATAATTTTCTATGCCTATTTTAAAGTTTAAGACACTGTTACTCAGAAATGTGAAGTTGCTTGTCATAGCTAATGAAATACATACTCTTCAGGTTCATGGAGTGTGTTTTTCCAGTCTCCAGTGTCTTTTGAAATACCTGCCATATATAACCATTCACTATAATTTTATTGAATAACAAATTAATTAATGCCAGCAGAGAGTTAGAAGTGTAACACAAGAACTATAAATATAGATTTTATATTTTTGCTCAATTTACCATCAGAATAACAAATCTTTGATGCTAGATCTGATATTATCTAGGTTTGGAGCCTTGAATAAATGAATCATTTGTCTATTCTGAACTTCACTGTGCGTAACTATGTAACTAAGCATTTATACCTATAATATCAAGGAACCATGTTTTGTGGGGAAATAAGACAGTGATTTGAAAAGTACCCTGAAAAATGTAAACATTATTCAGTTGTAAAGTGGTAATCATGCAGTGGATTGTGGTCTTTGAATAGATTTTCCTATTTGCTTTTTTATATATGGAATATATGTGTATGTGTATATATATGTGTGTGTGTGTGTGTATACATTTGTGCGTGTGTGTGTGTGTGTGTGTGAAAATAGGAACTAAAGTGGTTGGGTTTGAATATATTGGTGGTGTGGAACCAGTGAGACAACACTAAAGTAGGCACTGGAGATCTGAAGTGGAAGTACAGATATGTAAATACCCAACACGTTGTTGAAATCATAGAATTTGAGGTTTAAAGGTTGGAAACTGACATGGGGGTATGAGAAATTCATGATATTCCCCAATCACCATAAGCCATTCCTCTAGACCTTTCCATCTTAGTAAATGCCGACAGTCCTCATTGAGTTGCTCAAAGAACAAACCTGAAAGTCTTCCCTGATTCCACCTACTCCTTCAACTTCACATCCAATTCAGTCCAACTGCAAAGTATACGTCATTCCAGACATTTTATTTTTCCACCT
The DNA here is from genome assembly GCF_040802235.1 of Manis javanica. Lineage (NCBI taxonomy): Eukaryota > Metazoa > Chordata > Mammalia > Pholidota > Manidae > Manis > Manis javanica. The sequence goes on from NC_133160.1 coordinate 145,156,126, forward strand.
GAGATACTGCCATAGCTTTCTGTTCTTGATTGTGCTCCAGCTTTTGTCCATCTGTATGGTAGACAGAAAAACCTCAAGAAATATCTAAACCTTTTCAATCATTAGATCTTTATTCTGGGTGCCTATTCTAATCTGGTAGAAATTATTTCTGCACTTTAAAAAATGGCTTCTGTGATACGGCCTCGGTCTTCCTTCCAGCCACCCTTTATTTTATAACAAACCAATATCTCAGGATCTTGCTGCATGCTGTTTCTGCCACCTGATATGTCTCATTCTTCCCACCCTTGAGTCTCATATATCTTACTCATTTTTGTCATCTTAAAGTCTTAGTATAGGTATCAAATCCACAAAGAGGCCTACATCCTTTAAAAATAGGTGTCTTTTAATTTTATTCTGTCCTCCTTTCATTGACTTTAGCCCAGAACACTAATACAGTGTGTGTGTACATCAGGTGTGTGATTGTTTTTTAAAACCAGGTCTCCCACAACAAGCATTCAATTTTAAGAGTGAAAGCCTCATGTACTTTGTGCCCACTATTAGATTGGTGCTGACCAAGACAGTCTTTGCCCCAGAGTAGCCAATCAACAAATACTTATTGGATTAATACAAGTGGTCATTGTGAAAGAAGAGCCTCTCCTCCGGATAGATGTCACTAAGGGCATAGAGAGTTGTAATCACATTTCTGGGTGATATTTCCACATGCATTCATCATTCCAAGTATTGGGGAAGTGCTTAAATAGTTTAATCATTCTGAATGATCTAAAAGTAAGGCTCTGGAAGCAAGATGGTAAGGAACACATGAGAGAGTAAAAGAGCTGGTGAGATGAATTGGACTCAGCAATTAGTGATTTCAAAATTGGGAGAGTTCCTATTGACACATTTCCCAAGGTATCTACAGGAATGGATGTATGAAATGTAACATGAGTTTATGTCCCTGATGAGTGAATAGGGAATAATTGAAAGGCTAGTGGATGACAGAAAAGTGGAAAAGTGGAGAATAGTAGACAAGCATGACTCTCAAAAATAGATATTGTATAAAACATGGAAATGTGATATTCTGATGATAGTAAGCTAAAAAATTATCAACCCTACTTCTACTCTTCATGAAGTATAGGGTATGAGACAACTAATAATCAATAATAATAATGATGATGACATTAGTTCTCATTTATGCTTGGTTTTGTGCTAAGATTAATCATTAATCTCTTAAAGTCATAAACATTAATGAATTAAGTGTTATCGTTATCCATATTTGTAGATTAGGAATCAGAGGCTCTCAGATTATGTTGGATGCCAAGGTTGGACAGCAAATAAATGGCAACCTTGAGAGGCAAATGAAGAAAGTGTCTCTATAAACTTAAGTGCTTAACTGTTATGCTGCTACAGTCAATCACCATGCCAAGCATTACATTTAATTAGCATTAGTTAGCAAATACAAAATAGTAAAAATATAAACTCTATTTATATAGATTTATAATTAAAATTATAACATTGGTCCTGAATTTCTGACATAAACTTTACTAACTCTTGTGCTCACTGAGTGAGCAAAGTGGAACCAGACACATTTTAGGTTTGAAAAATATAATAAGAATGGAATATTTTTTCCAATTTTGTCATGTCAATTTTTTTAAACCAAAATAAGAACAAGTATTAAATACATTTTGATTCTGCCTGCTTTTCCCTTTGCATTTCCATTATCACCTTTTGATTGAAGACTTGTAAAAAAGCCATAAAGACATTGCAAGAGAAATAGTCTTCTTGGTATCCCTGGTTTGCAACAGAAGTTAGAGTAAATCCAGTGAGAAAGTCTGCTTTTTTGACATTTACAGCTCAGTTTTACTAATTCAGAAGGTTTGAATAAGCTTCAGATAAGAATCCAAGCTTATCCAGGGTGAACTTGAATTCTGAAACTTCTAAATTTCCATCATTGGTAATCCTCACTTATTTTGAAGATGCCAATCATAACAACCCAGTGGAAATCCTCTCTTACCATTGTACCTCATGGTCAAGGATGAATAAGGTCATATATTAGCCACGTTATTAATAATCTGAGATACGGGCAGGCCAAGAGGAAAGTTCTTTTAGAACTCAATGATGGAAAGAAGGGAGAAGATGTCCTAATAATGACTATGTAATATAAGGCTGTACAATTCAGCCAGTACATTTCAAAACTATTCATTACGGTAATAATACTATTTAGTAAAAATAATTTTGTCAAGAGATTTGATGCTTTTATGTCTACAGGCTAATAGAATCAGTAGATCTGGACTTGAGAAGAATAGATACTATACGTAGAATAAATAAAATAACATGCATAATAAAGAATAATTTCACACAAGCAAATTATTTTAATGGATATTAAAATAGCTAATTAAGTCTTTCCCTAATATAAACATACATATGTAATGTATAATACCTGCTGAAAAAGACTATTTTAGAATAAGATCAGAGGAGAGTTAAGTTAGAAATAAGTAAACGCCTATGTAAAAATAGAGGTTTATATCCACCTTTCTAATGGTTTTCACAGCTGAACATATTTGAAATCTTGTCAGCAAAGAAAAGTCAACTGATAAAGCTATCTAAAATTTAAGTCCTTAAATGTTGGTATAGTTGAATATAAAGTATTTCTTTATCTTTGATTTTCTATCTGTAAATTTATGTAAGAGTAAGGGATAACAATAGTAAAATAATCTACAGTGGTTTATTATGTATCTTATAATTACATTTATTCCCATATACTAATTAGTTTTCTAACTTGCTTAGGGGCTCAGAGACAATTTTCTAAACCACACTTTTATTAAATTCAATGTACTATATGCAATTTTAAAATACATTTATAGGAATTGTCAAGCAAAAGAGAACTTAATGTGTGTGTATTCTTGTCTTTTTCTCATTGAAAGAAAAATCTTAGAATCCTGCTATTCTTTTCATTTTAGCATAGCAGACTAACATCTGTGCAATTATAAAAACCTGCAAATTACTTTTTTTCCTTGTGAGTTAATTGCTTCAAAATTATAATGAAAAAAGAATCAAAACCTAAATGCAAAGCAGTGTTAGGCAAAATGAAATGGTAAACATTCTGATTAACATACATAACTCAATGAGATTGTTTTGATAGAAAATCTTGAAAATAATGCAGGTGTGTAGAACTGTTGGCAAATATTTAATTAATGAATTTCTGTAATTGATAGTTGTATTTCACATTGAATGATTATTTAATCCACATTCATTTTCTTTTCTGCCTAATAATGAGACTGCTCTTAATCTGAGAGAAAATAAAACCAAATTCAATTATGCTCTTTTAAAAGAGTAAGAAACAGAGCAAAAATGCACAAGTTTATATAACAGTATCATTTTGGTATATTTGAAATAGGGAAAGTCAGCTTGAATTGTAGTCTATAGTACAAACTCACTTGTGGGACTTTTATTGTCTGGCCTGTCAATGTCAGTCAGCTTCCATGTTGTGTCATTTCTTGTCTCCCATAAAGTACTGTTTGTACTTCCCACACACAAATGTACCCTGCTTTTGCCATGCAATACCTGTCTAGAAGATTCCTCTTCCTTGTTTGTCCCACCCAATTCTTACTCATCCATGAAGTCTTAATCCAAATATTATGTCCTTCCAAAGGATTTCTCCAAATCTTTAAGTCCACTTCGTAAATAATTTGTATGTAACTGACTTGTACTTTAAGTTTAGGGTTTTCCTATCTTCTGGATATGGGACCAAATGATTTAGATATCTTTCTAAAATATAAATATAATCATACCTTTAGATATAAATAAAGTGGTATCAAACTGGAAACCACTTGAATGCTCATAAAGGATTGGTTGAATTAACTATGCTATCTACCTAGTATGTAATAACGTGCTGCTACTTAACAAAATGATTGAGACATTTCTTAGATATTAACAACTATTTCCCTGGAAGGATAGTTCTAACAGTTCATTAAGTGATAAGCACCAAGTGCAGAGCAGTAAGTGTAAAAATAATTTTTTATATTAAAGCATCACTGACATACAATTTTATGATGGTTTCAAACACAACACAGTGGTTCCACATTCATCCATAGTATCAAGCCCTCACCCCCTTCAGTGCAGTCACTGTTTGTCAGTGTAGTAACATGTTATGGAGTCATTACTTATATTCTCCATGCTATTCTCCCATCCCTGTTACCGACCTGTATTTTGATTTTGAAATATTGTGTCCCTTAATCCCCTTTAGTAACCACTAGTACTGTAAAATTAATTTTTAAAAACTGGCATATATGCTAGAGGGTATTACGCTCAGTGGAATAAGTCAGGCAGAGAAAGACAAATACCAAATGATTTCCCTCATTTGTGGAGTTTAACAAGGAAGCAAAACTGAAGGAACAAAAAAGCAGCAGACTCACAGACTCCAAGAAGGGACTAGTGGTTACCAAGGGGAGGGGTGGGAGAGGGCAGGTGGAGAGGGAGGGAGAAGGGGATTGTGGGGTACCGTAATTGGTGGACATGGTGTGTGTGGGGTCATAGGGAAAACAGTATAGTTCAGAGAAGACAAATAGGGACTTTGCGGCATCTTACTACACTGAGGGACAGTGACTGCAATGGGTATGTAAGGGTACTCGATAATAAGGCTGAATATAATAACCACATTGTTTTTCTTGTAAAGCCTTTGTAAGAGTGTGTATTAATGATACCTTAATTTAAAAAAGCCAGCATATGTATGTTTATGAGAATAAATGAACATTTAAAAATGTATCTACCAGATAACCAATGCTAGTTACTTTAAGAGGACAGGGTGTAAATGGTAGGTTTGAATAGTATTATTTTGTCTCCTATATGCAGAAGACAAGGAAACCCTAAACCTAAAAGAAAAGTCAGCCACATATAAATTTTTCAAAGAATACATATCATTACCAGAATTAAAACAAGTAAAGCCACACCTGGGCACATCATAGTCAAGTGGCATAAAACTGAAAATTAAAAAATAAAAATCTTAAAGTTAACCAAAGAGAAAAGACACATTACATAGAGGATATAAAGATAATGACTGAATTCTCACAAGAAAGAATACAAAGCAGAAAACAGTGGAATGAATGACAACCTTAATGGGTTGAAAGGGGGAAAATTCCTATCATTGAAAAATCCTATATCCTGTACACATAGCCTGTGGAAATGAAGGCAAAGCAAAGGCATTTTCCTATAAAGGAAAAGTGAGATAATTCTTTACTGACAAATTCAAGCACAAGAAATGCTAAATGAGGTCATTTAGGCCATAAAAAATGACCACATGGAAACTCAGATATTTAAGAAGAAATAAGGAACCCCAGAAATGCTAAATATGCAGGGATAAGAACAATGTAGACTCTTTTCCTCTATGTATTTTAAAATGAAGTATCTCTTTCAAAAACAATTATATTGTATAATGAAATTTGTAATATATGTTGATGTAATAAGTATGACAGTTAAAGTACTATGAATGGGACATGATAAAACTCCTTTTACAAGTTTCTTACATTTTAAAGTATTAACATTAAATATGTTGTGATTAATTAAAGATAAATTCATTATGATCCTGAGAGCGAAATCTAAAAGAAATTGCCTAAATATAAAGCTAAAAAGCCAATAGAGACATGAAAATGGAATATCAAAATTATATTGAGATCAGAATGTAAGTATATAAAGTATCTTATTAACATCAAATTAGTAATTTATTTATCATGCTTCTCATTAGAATCTCATTATTAATATTATGTCCCATTCATTGTGATGATGTTTCATTAAGAATTCCCTGAATAGCCAGGAAAAATTATAAAGAAATGTACACTGCAAATTCTACCTTTATATGAAAGTATTCTATTTTTATCAAATTAAAAATACTGTTTTATTACAAAATTATATGCTTACTTAAATTGTGTAAAAATAAAATAAGAAATTAACATTCTTTCCTAAACTTCCACCTGGAACTCATTGCTTATCAGTTTGTTTGGCACTAGGGAGAGTTGTTTATGCATATACAATATACTTGGTAGACGATCCAGAGGAAAGATTGAGTTAACAAAATATGAAAAGTACGTGTGTTTAAGAACAGAGGAAATATTGTGAAACAATGAAGGGAAACCGGTTGTCATTCAGAGCACGCTGAAAGATATTGCCACTTAGCTCTTCAGAAATCAGCCATTTGACCCATAAGGAGAAATGGTTCCCACTGGATTTCAGGAGATAGTGTACTTGCCAATTAAACAAGAGGAAAAAGCATCCATGGACTGATCCTAGGAATAAGTGAAATAACCAATGTCATGAATTTATTTTTGTTAGGATGGAAACTACACTCAGAGGCATTATCTGAATTCCATGTTGAATTAGGCAGAAATAATATGATTTCACCATACTTGAAATTGTTTCTTACTCCCTTGTGGTGAATATCAAAGATTTTAAAAAATGAAACAGGAAGAGTTCAAGTCTCTTGACTATATCTTAGCTCTTTTCATTTGATTTTTTAAGTGTTGTTTATAATAATAGTAACTCATTGTCATTATTAGTAAATATGAGTATGAAATATAAACATTCAACTCCCAATAAGTATATTTCTTTCTCTTTTTATCTTAGCATAATAAAAAAATAAAATCTGCTCTCTCAATTCAAGTTGGTAATAGATATGTTTATTTGAATCTAGAAGAAAAAATTACAAAAATAAATTTATTTTATTACTTTGAGAATTGTATAGCAACAAAAATGTAATAAACTATGATAATAATAGAAAGGACTAGCAGCTAACTCCATATTCTCATCAGACATATGATGTCTCTAGGTTTTTTCTTTTCTAAAATAGAGTGAGAAGTTTCAAAAGAGGCACTGTTATAAGAGATTGTATGGCACTTGAATTTCCCCATTCTGTGACTATTACAATTGATAATAGTACTTTTCACTAATAAGTCACAATAATGACTCAAAATTTCCATATAACATTCTGGGCTATCATTATAAATTACTCAGTTTCAATAAAAATTAAATTTATTTTTTATTGACAAGGTGACTTTATATTCTCTTTACATTCTCTTCCAGTTCATACACATTATTATCCTGATTTTATAAAAGCTATCATCATAATTGTATAAAAGTTATCTATTGAGATGTATGCATTTGCCCAGCATCACATAGGTAGTAAGTACCAGGACATGAGTTCAATTTAAGTTGATTCAAATTAAAAATCTATGTTCTGACTTATCCTACCTATATTGGTTAATTTTATATGTCAAGTTAACTTTGCTAAGTGATGCTCCAAAACTGGTAAAACATTATTTCTGGGTCTGTGAGGGTGTTTCTGGAAAAGATTAGCAATTGGATTCATAAACTGAGTAAATAATATCGCCTTCACCAATGCAGATGGGTGTCATCCAATCCACTGAGGGCCTAAATAGAACAAAAAAGTAGAGGAAGGGCAAATTTGCTCTGAACTGATATACATCCATCTTCTCCTACCTTCAGACATTAGAACTCTTGGTTCTTGAACTTTCAGACTCAGACTGAATTACACCGCTGGCTTTTCTGATTCTCTGGTTTGCCCACTGCAGATTTTGCAACTTCTTGGTCTCTGGAACTGGGTGAGTCAATTCCTATATGTATGTCTTCTACTGGTTCTGTTTGTCTGGAGAACTCTGATAAATATACTATCTATTTTACCTTCTCTAATTATTAAAAAGTTTAAAATGACCCAAGATAAAACTGAAGTCATAATGTTACTTTTTTTCCTTATGGTCTGAAATTATGAAAGTATTTATAATAATCTTTGAATGTGTACTCTCTTCAAAGAACACCCTCAGAACAGAATTAGAATTCTTTGTAAGGGTCATTTCTGTTTAAAATTCAAGGCCGTTGCCATCTGTTCACAACATTCTAATATTTCTTCATCCTTTCCAGTTGACCTTGTTATATGTCACTTGAGGGTTTGGAGCCACACATACTAATCTGCCTTTTAATTTTCTGCAAGTGTTTATAAGTTACAGCACTAATAGCCTCTATGCTTCATTAAGTATTATATTTAATTTTCTCTACAAATTCATATGATGTGAGCCATTAGCTGTCTTCTGAGTCTTTTATAATTGGGAGTTCAAACCATCAATAATATGCTAATATGACTGATTTTCACAAAGCTGTGATCACAGTTCAGATTTCAAAATCAGGGGTAATGATTATTTTTAATGATGTAATAATTAACTTTAGTAACACTTAGCAATTTTGTTGGCTTTCCTGCTGAGTCTTTTCCTCTTGGAGTTTTTTCTATCCTATACAGATATTGATACTCTAGAATCACAACTCACTACTGAAAAAGCCAATTAAAAATGCATCAAGTATTAGTTCTCAATTTCTATTCTAATCTCTCACCTACAGCAAATACATACTTTAAAACATCCATCCAATTTCTGTGGCCCCTGAGTGAATATTTTGGTTAGTTGGGACTATGAATTCTACAAACCTATTTAGTTCTTTATTGGAAAACTGTAATTAATAGTTTTGATTTTTTTATCTTGATTCCCTATCTGCTTTTGGCAGTTGCTGTTGGTTTTTTCATTTTTTATTTATTTTTATTGAATTATAGTTGACATATAGTATTAGTTTCAGATGTACAACAGAGTGTTTTAACATTATGAAGTGTTTACCAAGTGAAACAGAAATGGGCTCATAAATACAGAGAGAAAAAAATTGGTCTTCTCATTTTACATCAATCCCTCCTCCTGTCAAAAGTTTCATGCAATTTGCTTAGATATGCCCCATGCCTCCTTTTGCCTGGCACAGTAGCTAAAATATCACCAAAGCCAGGAAGAGAAGGAGGTTTTCTCTACTATGGCAAAAAGTAGGGGTTTTACAAGAAATCATGAGGCAGTATACATAGTAGATTAAGAACTCCAGAAATTAAAAATGTGAGGATTTTTATAAAATTTTACCCACACGTTACACAGAGTAAGTGCAATGAAAATTTTCAAGATTTTGCAATGCTGAAAACTCTCCAGCACTCCAGTTTACTAAGATCTCCAAATGAGTGATACACAGAATTGAATCCTCCTCCCCCAACCAGTTTCAGCAAAGGCCCATGTCTCCCACTTGAAAGCTCAAGAATTGAGAGCACTCTTCTCTCCACCAATTACTGAGAATATATATCCTTCACAAGGCTCAAGCTTCCTGTTATATAAGAAATCTCTTTTAAGTCTTCTTGTATTGCTTTGCTTTTCAAGAAAAATTCCTCTAGAAAAGAATAATGTAATTTCCTGATCTAGTAGTTGCAGTGATGGCCCTGACAGTTGTTTGGTAATGACACCCCCCCCCTTATCAGTGAATCTGAGCTTTACAACAGACGATAGAATCCTGAGCTTTGAATGTTTGAGGATCCCTGAGGGGCTCCTCACTGAGAACAGAAACTTAATTTCTTAGCAATTTCAATGACTTTGTCAGCATGAATTTTTGGATTTTGATATGACTTGCTTTCTTGGTAGGATAATTTCACATTGAGATTATCTTGATATGATGAATTTTTTATTTGATATAGTGAGTTTTTATCCTCTTCTCTTTATTAATTCAAAGTAGTATAAAAATAAAAAATTATTTATGCTTATTTAACCTAACAAATTGTGCATATTTAAGAAAACTTTATCAATATATTATGATTATCTTTTCTACTGTGCCATATGAACTCTGTTCCTCAAAAACACCTCCCCAAAGTCTAGCTAAAATTGCCAGAAACAAAGAATGCTTAGGTTATTTTATGGCCAATTTAATTCTTGACCTCTTCACTTACACTGTCAAAAATGTCAATTAGCGTCAAATATATCAGTGGCTTTTTTAAAGGTTTCAGCCTTTCAGTAAGTTTAGGATAGGTTATTACCTTTTTCTACATTGACCTTGGGCAAAATTGTCATACCTTGCAGATGTGAGATGATTAACAACACGACCCCTTACAGCTTTGACTTTAAATAAAATGGAAGATAACTTATTGAGACAACATCTTCAATTTTAAATGTTTTTAGGCAATATATATAATCTAGTACTTACATGTTTCCATGTTTCTTATTTATATCTATGTAACCCACTGATTTTTATCTTTCTACTGTATGTCAAAAAAAGCCTGTGATTGTCTCATCCCAAACAATAAGTTTCTTTGCCTTACCCTACCACTAAGAAAAGCCTTAAGTATATCTACTTTTTTAGTTGACCGCAGGATCAAATTATTAGTCTATTTACTAACAAGGACTTATGAATCTATTATATTATAGAGTGTGGGTTATATTTTTGATATACATTATGTAATGTCCATACTATGAGTGAATATATATTAATAATTATTGCTTCCTCTATTCATTAATTCAGATATCATACTCAGTAAAATATCATCCTAGTCTCATATATTTCTTATTCTTGAAGACACAAGCACACTCAAAAGAACTAAGTTGGTATTTTGGTAGTAGGCTAAAAATCTGATCCTGAGTCGTCAAGAGGACAGATAAATTAATGAGATTTAAAGGTATAGTAGGTGAAGGAAATAAAACTCTGTGCGTTCCTATGCTAGAGGCAATTTGAAAGCAATAGTGGATCAGGAAAGATGGTGGAATTATCGCACTGCTGAAAAACCCTGAACTAAAGGCTTCTGCCATTTTATGGACCGAGGGGCCAGTAGAAGGGGGAAGGGGAGGAGTTGGAATGGATAAGTCTTGAATGAGAGTGGAGAAAAGTATCTTGGGCAAGGGCCCCAATAAGCACACCTCTGATAAAAGCCACCTGGTCTAGAAATGCACATGCCCAAGTGAGTAGGGCTGGCCTGTGAGGACAGGCTGAGTCCATGATGGCAGGTCACTCAGAGACTACAATGCACTGTCTCTACTAAACTGCTGTGCAGAAGACAGCTTCACCCATGAGGCCTTTGTGACCTCCTATGCTAGGCTTGAAGGATCACACAGGATTTTGGCCTTGTGGCAGATTCCTCACCTCCTTACAGGTCTCTGCAATAGACAGTCCTTGGTGCAAATCCTATTCCACCAAAGAGAAAAGGTTTTTAATCTTAGGCACGTTACCTGACCTCAACAATGGCATCTACAAAATAGGAATTATAACAGTACTAATTCATATGAGTATTTTGAGGATACATGAGTCAATTCAAATAAAATTTTATCAAGGCATCTGGAATAATTTACGTACTCAGTAAGCAGTATCAAAAGTCATCCCTATCCATCATTACAAACAGCATAAATGAGGTATTTTTCATTTTAAGTCTGCTGCTGCCTAGCATAATTCCTTGCACACGAACATTGATTAAAGTAAGTAAAAACTACTTTGCCTAGAGTAAATCATATTAATTATTGAATTTGAATGTGGCTTTGATGTACTGGGATAGATTATTACTGAGAGAATTTAATCTTGGAATCAATTATCCTTCAGTTATACCGGCTGCAGGTTGTAGAAATTCTACATAGTTTTATTTTGGTAAGTTTATTTTGCAACACTCACAGAAACTATCCTACCAGGACATAAAGTCTTAAGGGAATAAATAACTTAGCTTGTTTTCATTAAGATTCCTAGCAATGACATAGCACAATCAACAGAGTTAGAATTGTAAACCTAAAGCTTCACAAACCTATTTCATAGAATACTTCTGAACTCATATACTATCAGTTCATATAGATATACTGTTTGTCTTGGTTACATTTGCTCTATATATAATGCAAGTCACTCAGAGCTACAAGCTGCCTATATGTATATAAATATTTTTCAGTATTAAGGATTTTTTCAAATAGTAATATCTGAAAAAATGAATTTATGCATTATTAAAACAGAAACACTATTGGATTTTAATTTTAGCTGTAAGTAAAATAATTGGGAAGTAACATGTTAAATAAAACAATACATTTATGTGTATAAAGTCAATATACTCTTTGAAGTCAAATTTGAATCAAGATTAGATATGCATACATGACATGTCCCTCCAGCCTTGGACCATTAGTAATTTAGCCTTTAAATAAGTATTAATGTCAGAGACAGTTAATAAAATGAAAATTTGACACCAACTTAAATCATTGTTATTTAGGGGAGTTATTCTTTTCATAAATGGCCTTGCCTCTGTATGACCTTTTAAATCAATGAGAGTTAATATTTTGCTGCTAAATATTCTGCAGTTGTAGAGTTTATGCGTGTGCTCCAGTGATCACCACAAGATTACTGCAAGATGAACTATTGTAAGATGGTGCCAGCAATAGTAAAAACTATTATAACGTGAAAACATGTGCATCTTGGAATCAGTGTTCAAGATTGATGTCAATAAGGTAGTTGAGGAAGAAAGTCATGTACTTTCAGCTGCAATATAACTAAACAAGCAAAAGGGAAATTTAGGAAGTTTTTAAAAAGGACAGGAAAAGAAAGAGAAATAAAAGTTAACTATTATTATCACCACAACTATACACAAAATATTCAAAGTGTTGTATAGTAATTAATTTTCTGGAATCTCAGATATTTATCTAGGCCTTATATTTTAAGACAAATCTGTTTCTGAGACAGTAGTTTCTATTGTTCTAATTTCAATTCAAAAGCAAAAAATGGGCTTTGTATCTTAGAAATAATAAGCGAATAAAAAGTATAACTAGATTTATCTAAACTTTATATTAGATTTTTTTAATTATCTAATTTTTAATATTCCTTCTTTCTCTGTTAGAAATATATTTCTTAACCTTCAGTTTTTTCAAAATGAAATATTTTGTTTTTCTAATTTAAAAATAATTTATTTTTGTAGTTGAAGTTTTAATGAAAAGTTTTGAAGGCGAATGTAAAAGTTTTCATTAACCTCCTCCCCTACTGGACATCTTCTGTTAACACACTAATTGCAGTTGTTCATAAATATGAACAATGTTCATATTCAAATACATACACATATAAATACTTATATTTTCAACAAAATGAAATTAAGTTTGTCTACTCTTTAATAAACCTCTGCATTTGTATGTATATTTCAATAATATTTTAATAATGCTTTTTAACAGTTATTATTATTTTGTGGTTTTTATATTTAGCAAGAAAAAATAAGCATTCTAAGTTGGTGTCTTACAGTATCTGGAGTACAGATTGGAAAAAATATCTAAACTTTTACAAATATTACACACTGAATTATAACATGTACACATGAATCAGAATAAGCTATTATCTAGATAGAGGCAATTTTCATGCATTTCTCATTTACAGATTTAAAGTTTTAGATACTATACTTTCATATAAATCATTATAGGAAAAAATATCCCATAATTAAGTATTTGAAAGTATATTCCAGCATACTTTTTTTGTAACAGAGTTTTAAATAAAGAATTTAATATACTGTAATAATCACATTTAACCTAAAAACTAATTTAAAATATATGATTATTGTTATAATATAAAGAATAGTGCCTGATTGTTAATAATCCTATACACTGTAATACATATTATTCTGTGATACATATTATTGCATAATATATATAGACAGATGTGTGTGTGTGTGTATGTGTGTGTGTCATGATACATTTCTGAAATAATATTTGAGAAAGAAATTCTGAAAATTAGTACTTAACAACTTAAAAATAACTGAGAAGGACCAGTATTGGTTTCAATTCTTAAGGTCACTGGCCAGTTCAACAAACAGAAATAAACAACAATTATAATTACTTGAAAATGATTATAAATATAAAGCTTATTTCTATGAAAGATTAGAAATCTGGGGGTGAGGAAAAACAATAATGAGCCTAGAGAGAAAAAAGAAGGGTAGAAGTCAAACTAATGTGGCAGATGCTTTGGGCCCTGTCAGAGAGACAGGGTCATGAATAGAAATAGGCAAGTTAAGGGCTAGGGTTTAGGGTGGGTGGATGGGTGAAATGAGTGGAGTAGCCGATACACTGCTAACTAAAACTTACATAGTGGTAAAAGAACAGGACACAGGTTAACTCTTTGTCCTTCTGGTTAGGCGATAACAAAAATTATTTAATGTTTAGCCACCTCTAAACATACCATTGCCCTAGGCTAAAAGAACCTCCGGTGAAAGATTAGATAACAGTACATTGTTCATATGGACAGAACATGCTCATATGGACACTTCCGTGTTGGGGTGTGTGGGTGTTCAGGTAATTTAATGATTCATTGATATATAAAGAAACTATAGATACTGAAAAATTTTTTTTGTATACTCCATATTTGACCTTTGCCATATCTTTTGACCAGGTGTAAAATTATGTTTTTGGTTGTTTGATGATTATATTATGACCAAGGGATTTGGTATGTCCGGTATGGAAAATTTTAAATTGTGAATGATCCGTCCAGTGTGCACATGGCAGAAGTTTCTTACTGGGGGGTGATGAAAGTGAAGACCATTTACACAAGCTTTCACAAAATGAAGAATATATGCAAATAAAACTGTCTATTGCAATTAAGATACCATTTTCATCCTTGAAAATGTTTGAAAAGGTAACTTTTTCTCTTTCCTCTTGCTACTCAAATAGATAATTACTTATTTGGACCAGATTTGGAGAGTTTTAGACAACTAGAGCTTCATTATGTTTTCACTGTCCAAATAGACATCTATCTCCCACACATAAATTTATTTTGATAGAGAAAAGCAAAGGAGTTTGTGATTTCCTTCAAATAATACCAAAAAACAAAACAAAACAGAAAAACAACAGACAAGCAGCCATTTCACTGACCTCATATATTTCAATATGCTCTCCAATCCTGTAAAGCTACTTAAAGTTGAAACCCATTATTCTAGATATTGTAAAGGAAATTTCTGAGATCAATGTAAGCCTTTGGTTTGGCTACAAACACTATGATTTTAGTCCACTTTTCTGATCTTTAAAAACATACTATCACTGAGGGACAGCTTCATCTTGCTTCCTTCAGTCAGAGAGACGTAATGCAGTCACCTGGGCTTTTCATATTCCCCAGTAATTGAGTTGGATTTGAGAACTCACTGTATCAAAATCTTACTTCCTTTGATCATGAAAAGGCATAGTGTAATAATCAGGATAAGATATCAGACTGAGTCTTTGATACCATTAACACCAATCTTTCAATGTTGGAATTTCAGTTAAATTAATGTACAGATGTTTTTACCATGATTACAACCGAAGGCAAACACCTCCATAGATTTAGAATAATTCTAGTTAATATGTATATGGTATTTTTACATCACAAAATTCTTGATGAAAATGCCAAAAAGTTTTAAATGCTCTTTTCAAGTTTAAAAAGCAATAGAAGTGTGAAAAAGATTTTCTAGAGGATAAGAAATTGATATCACATTTGTTTAATAACAGATCTGGCAGAAATTCTATGTTCCATTGCCCAGGAAGTCACATTCACTTTTGTGAATTAGAAGCAAGAAAGACAGAAAAACAAGTTGTCATAAAGGGATTTTTCAAGAATCTGAGATTCATAGTGTGTCCTAGCTAACCACATATCTCACAAGAGCTTTATTAAATCTGTGGCAATATTCCAGCATAAGAGTGGAATAATCAAGACAAAATTAAGTCCCACAAACACTGAGAAGACAGGGAAGGCTAATAATGTTTAAATATTTCCTTTAGAAATGTTTAATTTTAAGAAGTACCTCTTAAATACCGAAAATTTAGTTGTGAAACAATTAAGCTTTCCTATAGACAAAAATGGTAATTAAAGAAAAAGAGTCCTAGAGAATGGCTGTTTGCTTAGGGTATTTATAATTTATATAGGATACATACCCTGGGTAAAGCAGGTTCCAGAAATGCAAAGGCAGAATGGAGAGCGAGAAAGGTCAGAAATGTTTTTTTCTCAAATGGTATGGCCTACGGGAGTGAATGCGAACATCAGTCTAGGAGAAGCTGTTATTTTCCCTTTTATTCATCGAATAGAGCACACTCTGCATAAAGACTGTAGGATTCCTCTGCTGCTGATTGTGCTCTTCTTATTTGCAGTTTGACAAATTATTGGCTTCAGTGGAAATGGCTGGAAGTCTCTACTTTTAATTAAGGCAACCTTATTATTTTTCTAGAGTTTCATTTTATTAACTTGCAGACATAGATAAATGTAAAAGATCATGCAGTGTATCATGGTTAGCATATACTTTTGACTTCACTAGGTTTTCAGGGCCTACAAATTATTTTAAGAAAGGCAGACTATAAGCAATGATACCAAAAATCTATCTTCAGTCATGTGTTACTTGATATCTATTGTAGTAATATTTTATATCAAATTTTATATGCACAGTTGACTGACAGCTAATGATAATGTGATATGTAAGAATATTAAATAATGTTGAAACTAATGCCTGTGCCTGGATTTTGTTTCCTTATCAATTAAAAGTTATACAGTTTTAAATCTAGTATAGTTGAATGTTTTCTTGGGCTAGATCAGAGTTTGTTCTGACTTTGATTTAAGAAACAGATTGACAAAAAAGCTAAATCATTTTACAGAAATGTTGGAACTACAAGTGAAGGTGCCTATGATAGAGCTTTTAACTCGGTGTGTGATCAAAATTCGAAACGTAGCGGGGAGCAGTTAAACATAGTATCCAGCAATTGTATCTAATTAGGGTTTTACCAAACTGTATGGTCAAATTTGGACAGAAACAATTTTCTGAATGCTTCTTTTGAAAATATAATTTATTTCTTTATTCTGTAAAATACACACTTTGGGAAAATGTGTTTTTGAGTACTGATTTTAATTGTTCATTAGAAATAGTTGTATTTGTTTTTGCTAGGAAGTTTGCTATGCTGAGATTGTATTTAAAGCATTCTTTAAGTGTCAAGACATTGAAAGTGTATGTAGCAACACTTAATATAGCACATTAAAGCATATTTGTTCCCAAAGAAGGGATATTTCCAATTAATTTTCAAGAAGTTATTAAAATTTGTGTAAAGATTAAAATGTGAAACAGAACAATGAGTGCATAAGATGTCCTGATTGAAGAAGTGAAATGTTTTAAGTGGATCGATAATGGACAGGCAACAATCTGGAAAGGGATGTTGCTACTTCTTTTTATTTATAAACAAATTGATTAGGTAAAAAGAATAGATTCCACATTTATTTAATGATTTACATAAAATGGATATGAGTATGTTATATTTCCTTCTATTATATAATACATTCCACTTACTCAGTAATAATATGTGTCATACATTTCACTAAGTACTAAAAATAAATAAATAGGAGAGTTTCTTCCTTCAAAATGATTACTTTTTGGTAGGGGAGGTAAACATAAATCAGATAAATAAATATCTATCTATGTATTCCATGATAAATACAAAATTATATATTTGGATTATTGTAAGTATTTTTAATGGAAATATGTATCAAAATAAACATCTGAATTCACACAATTTGATAATTGCTCATATATTCATAAATGTTAATGTAGGCCTATATTTAACCAAATAACTACATATAAAGCCATCATTACAACAATGTTTTTTTTAGCATTGATTAGCCTCTTATTTTCTCTTCCTAGCCAAAGGTTACTGGGGACTTTTGAGGCTGACATTGGTGTATCATTTCTTCTTTTCCCTATCTGTTCATGTGAACCAAGGCTGTGCACTGCAAGTATTGACCTCAGAATGTCTGTCGTAGAAGACTTGAATCACAGCAGATGAAACTATTAATATATGTTTAGAGTTGCTTAAGTTTCAATCTTTGCAGTACAAAATTTGTATCACACACCCACACCCACACACACATTTCTCTCCTATCATTGCTGGTTTTAGTTTGGAAAACTGGCTCACCCTCTTTTGGTCCCAATGGCTGGATTGAAAATAGACATCACAGTGTTGTTTTATTTTTGAGTCTTTAGGTGTAGCTCTTGAGGATACACATACTGAGGATATGAGTGTGAGATCCTTGGAGGAAATAGATTCTGGTAGAATTAATTTCAAGTCCAACAAGTCATCATGGGGTAACAAATTTTAACTAATACTGCTTTTTCATGAACCTGGCAACTATTTTTTACTTCCTACTTAACATCTTTCACATTTATATCTTTACAAGATGGCTTTAAGTTTACTGATTGAATTGGTTGTAATGATAGAATCAAGAACTCTCAGTGTAGAAAAAGAGGGATAAACTTGAAATAGTATTTTAGAATCAAATAAACCCAAGTTTCATGTAAAATTATTGTTTAAAATTTAATTTTTTGTATAGACATCCCAGAGGGCTTTAGTTAGCCCTTTCATATTTTATTTGTAGAGTGTCTTTATTTTTGTCTATTTCCTTAATTTTTGTCTATTTCCTTAATACTTGATTTAATTGTTTCAGAAGCCGGTGTAGAATTTGGGTTCCCATAGGTATATGCTATGATATCTCATAAATATTGCTATTTCATTTTATGTTCATTATGTAGATGAGATAACAAAGTGCTATTGAAAGTGGAGAAAATCACATCAGGGTAGAAGTCATTAAAGTGCCAGATTTACTAAGTTTCTATTTGCCATATATTTCAGATGCAAAAATTAAAAAAAAGTATTTCTTCCTTCTTTTTAAAAACTAATAATTCTTGATTTTTTTGTACAAGTTAACTAAATAAAAATTGAGTTTTAAACTTAATATGAATTTATCAAAGCCAAATCCAAAATAACCGTACTTATATCAGACCAAATCTAATATATTTGAACATGTTTAACAGTTTAAGAAGTTTCATTGATTCATCGACTCTTCCTTTATATTATTTGTGTTGTATTTCCTATAATAAACCAGTGCTATAAAATTGAAACTGGAGAACTAGATACTATCTAAATTCAATTACAAAATCCTTAAAGTAAAACTTGATGTGCATTGTAGTACAAATTTAAATATTTTTATAAAGCTTTATAAATGTGTGTACTCTTTAAAAATGGAGTATTAATCTATGGAAAAAATCTGAATATAACTATATTCAGGTATATGTAATAGCATTTTGAGATAAGGGTTAGAAGATTGGCTTATACATCAGGGTCTAGCATTGTGATCATAAGTAATTTATTACCCTCAGGATTATTTTTTATAAATCATTAAAATGAAGAGGTTGGCATAAATAAGCTATATGTTTTTCTGAAAACCTAACTTTCTAAGCCTTCAAAATTGATTCTGGCTCTGCTCCTAGGTTTTCAAAAGATATAATAACATGCTCTGTAATATTTTTTCTTTTAAACATTTTTTAAGGTTTGTGCTTTAAAAAAAGCTTAAATATATACAATTGTAAATTCAATAGTGACAAAAGATATTTTCTTATTATATATTGTGTCAAGTTTTGTGATTAAGAATGAAGTTGGGACCAGGGCGATATTACTACTTGATAAACAAACTATGCCTACAAATGATTGCATGCAAACCCACAGTCAACAAATTTATCAATAATAGAAGAGGAAACAGTTAAAGACATCTGTTTAGTTTGTATTTATACACAGTAAATCGCAAGATGTCACATTTATGTGATAGAACAAGATAATATAAAAATTAAGTATCTTGGTAATAGTGTATCTTAATCTGTTTGAGCTGCTTGTAATAAAAATACCATAGAGAGAGTAGCTTATAAACAAAAGAAATTTATTTCTTACAGTTCTGGACACTGAAAAGTCCAAAGTCAAGTTGCTGGCAAATTCCTGTCTGGTGAGGGCCTTGGGCCTGATTCATAGGCAGCAGTCTTTTCATTGTGTCATCACGTGGTGAAAGGGGCCCAGGAGAGCGCTGGAGGGCCTCTCCTAAGGGCAGTGATCCCGTCTATGAGGGCTCCGCTTCCATGGCCTGATTACTTCCCAAAGACCCCACGTCCTCATACCATCACCCTGGGGATTAGATTTCAACATATGAATCTGGGGCATAAAACGTTCAATCTATTAGCATAAGAGATCGCTTCCATGCCATTCCACAAAAAAGGGTGTAAGACAGAGGTAAAGAAATACTGGAATGTTGAAGGTCTAGATTCTAATCTTTGGTGAACATACACTGTTTTAGTTTTGTTGTAGCCAAGCTATAACCCCTCTATTAGCCATGGAGTCCTCATCTAGGAAATATACCTGTTAGCCCCTGGGATAATACTTAAGGTCTCATTAGACTCTAAGATGTAATTTTGTCAATTTGACAATAAAGTAATGGAAATATGAATGGTGAGTATAGCGTGAAAAGTTACAATAATGTGTATGAAAATCCATGGATTGTTCCCAGGATGAAAAAAATATATATTTTACATTTTAATTATCCTTACTAAAATCCCTTCTAAAAAATATTACTATTATTATTTTTATTTTAGTGGTGGGAAAAGTTAACAAATCTTCAGTGCTATACATAGTGATAAATTTACAATTACCAAAAACTCATGTTCTGATTTGGTAATCATTTTTTGTGTATATAAAGAACCTGTAGTATTTTTCTTCCAACTTTTTTTCCTGAGCTACAATTATCTACAAATACATGTGCACACATGCTTAATCTTTGGGTTTCCAGTAACAATTATAAAGAATTTTAAAAAAAATATCCCTTCATAATCTCTCATGCAGTGAATATATACTAGTGTAACTTACTATGGTGAGAGAAATTATATATTGTGGTTTCATTAATTCCACACTGTGCAAAGTCACTGATGCAAAAAGGACATGAATTAATAAATAGAAAATTTTGCTGCTGAAAGGCAAGTGGTATTGAAGATTATTAGATAATGTGGTCAGATGTAATAACCTGATTTCCTACTTAGAAAAGTTTTAATGAAAACTGTGGATAATTGCTCAGATAAGCAAGAGGAGAAATAAGAGCCCAATTGTCCACTATTAATCCATCTCATCAAATTCAAGACTTAAAATATTTTAAGGTAAATCAGAATAAAGATAAAACTTAAAGCCATATACCTCTCAATCAAAAACAGGATTAAGAACTGACATTGAACTAGAAAGAGCCTAATTTACATATGCTATCCTCTAAATTTTTGGAGCCTCCTGAGAATGCAGTTTTACTAATATGGAAGCACTTGCTTTATATAATACCCATGTTCCACTGGCACATATTTCTAAAGAGTATAACTTAGTCAATCATCACATCCTTCCATTGTCTTATAGATTATTGTCCAGGAGCTGTTAATGATATTATTAACTCTTTGAAATGAGTCACTGTCTCTTTGGTATGGTGGCAAAATCAGCAAAGTACTTGGATGGATTTTTACAACACTAGAAATTCATCAGCCAGGAGATGGTAGTCCTGCTAAGCAGATGACTGACATTAAAGAGGTTTATTACTTCTGAAAATGCCGACTCGTTGTAACAGCTTACTGAATGTCTTGTCACTAGAAAGGTCAGTGTATAAGATGTAACTAATACTGTTGTCAGAAAGCTCATATATTTCAATGCCATTTTTATTGCACCTTTTGTTTGGCACATGTTGGGTGAAAGTTATATTATTTTTCATCCACTTCGAAAAGTGGATAATGTATAGAATTCATCTACAATCACAATGCTTGATTAAATGTGTTCTGCATGAAATGAATCAAATTTATTGGCTTTATTTCTGTAACTTTCTGTTGAAGTGTTTAAGGCTAGGCTATGAGTGATCAAAAAAATACCTCTTGAGATGCTATGCTGACACCTAAGAATGATTTCTTTGATGAGCCTGAATTTAGATAAGAGTCTCCACTCCCATTCTGAAGGTTCCAGTAGTTGATTTGTATTAGGTGATGGAAAATGATATTTTACTTGTAGCTAGCATTTCTTAAAGACCCTTTCTTAGGCAATTATATAAATGGAAAGACACAGCTCTATATAAAAGTCTGTGGTATTGCCATAGTTCCTGGAATATGATGGTTGTGTACTTCATATGACAAATGTAAGAGAAAGCAAATCATGGCCAAAAAACATAACCCCAAATAATAGATGTGGGCTCTATTCTTCCTCTAAATTCTGGACAATATTATGCTCAAATATACTAAATCAGTGTAGTCCATTTAGATCCCTCAGCCTCAAAGTCTCTAATATGAATTAACCAAAGGGTGTGGTCATTTATGCTGTGTAATCCCAAAACCCCTTAAAGCATCTGCAAGTGTTGCCCTGGTAGGAAATGGAAAAGGATCTTACAACTTTCTCTCAAGCTGGCTTATGTCTCTGAATCATATTTAAGTATATTTACTCTTGACAGAAAGTGTAACATAGTCTCTGGAAGAAAAGTTGCTCTGATATTCAGTACCTGAAATGTCTTTCCTCTACTCTGCACTGGCCCTCAGTTTTCTGTCTGAATACAACTTTAAAACTTTGTAAGATATGAAAGGGAAACTCTATCTTAAAGTCCAGTACACTGGCTTACTCTTAATAAATTGTTGCTATCTACTTTAAGAAAGTTATCTGACCCTGAAATCTGACAGATTAAAGCACACCAGAATATGATGATTTTTTTTTGTTAGAAGAAGCAAATTGTATGTCCTAAGAATAAAGTGTCTGCTACATTAATGCAGTTGACCTCTGGTTATAGAATGTCCTTAGATAGCGACTAACTATATCATTTATATCAAAGAAACATTTCAAAGGAAGCAAGGGAGGTTAGTGGCATTTGTCACACGGTTGTGCAGACACATTTTGGGTAATTTCTTGAGCCTGTGCTGTATTGTGCTATCAGTCTTAATTTTCTCCTGCCATTTCTGCATTGACTAAAGAATAAATTATTTTTTTAAGATCTACGCGGAAATGTAAAAATAAGATCAAATAATCTATATTTAGCAAAGAAAGAAAAAAAAGTAAAAATGAGGTGGCTTTTAATTTTAGAAGATAGGCCCGGCATATTATAAGACCTCTTTAATCCATGTTCAATGTTTCCTCATTGGGGTATGTTTCCTGCTAATTTTAAAATAATTTTGAGTTTTTATATATATTTAGAGTAATATAAACTATTTTATGTGAAATAAAATGCATAACAGAGCTCTATGTAATATTTTACTTATATAACTATATATGCTACTAAGAAGCAGCATTATTTAATTATAAAAACATGGTAAACAGTACTTACTATCTGCTCTCTCTAATGCAGACAATATGAAAAAGAACTGGGATTCAAACTGTGAGATTCAGTTGTAGGCCAATCAGACACTATCTAGTTATGAAATCATAGGTGAGTAAATTAGTGTCTCTGGACAGCTGATAAATCTTCCTTTAACTGAACACATTGCAATGAACAATATTTGAAATTCTTTTATCAATGACATCATCAAGTGTGATCTCTTGAGAACAAGACCAAAATGCAGTCTAAAATCATATTTAGAAGTGATTTTCTTTTCTTTATAGGTATGTGTATATCTCTCATTTCTAATCCTATATCCCCACACTATTATAAATACATGTGTTGGGGAGGAATGTAAAAAGCCACATGTACAAAGGTTTTTTTGGTTAATGAGTTTATTTTAGCCTGCAAAAATAAGGATTTTATTCATATATTTGGTTGAAGTCATAGATTTCTCATTTTCAACTAAATAGACTATATCATCATAATTTTGTTATTGAAACCATGTCAGCTTGCCTCCACATTATTCAAAAGAGAGACAGAAATGGTGGAATAAAGTACTGATCCTGATTCCCTCTTTGGTAAGCCCTATGGGTAATAAGGTAAACTCTTGACTCATGCAACCTTGAGATGTTTTACAAGAACTTAAACCCCTCCCCTCCCAGGTGGGTCGCCTCCTGACACAAAGCACGTATACCCCAGATTGGGTGGAGCCAGAGACTGATAACTAAGGTTCCTGAGGCAAACCCCTGTCACCTCACCACTAACCAATCAGAATGGGCACAAGCTGATCACATACTTTCAATCCTTTCCTGTAATTTTGCCTTTAAAAGCCTTTTCTTTGAAGCCAATAGGATGTTTGGAAGCGTAATTATTAATTACCCATCGTCCTTGCCTGGCACCCTGCAGTAAATGCCCTCTTTATTTCACTACATCCTGACGTCAGTGATTGGCTTTGCTGTGCATCAGGCAAGCAGACCCTTGTTAGTCTGGTTCAGTAACAGCTTTAGCCACACTGTCTTTCACACTAACTGTACGCTTACCTTTAAAGCCCCACTCTCCCTACCTGGCTGGCTGCTTTTACAGATAAACTTCACCCACCATCAGGCAACTCACTACCTAGTATGTGGTTTCTTCTAGAGAAGGTCCAGCTCTGACCTCAGGCAAGTAATTGTCTCACCACCAAACCGTTAACTTTTACAAACAAGCTCACCTCTGCTCACTTCCTTTGGCAATGGTAGACCATTTCTGTCCCCCAGCCCTGGCTTCCAGCCTCTGGAATGCTTCATGATCACTGGCAGATTGCTTGTCCCTATGCAGCCACATCTTCAAAGAGTTTGAAATCTTGGACTTGGGTGGAGGAACCGAGGTTCTCAGTTCCCTGCATTGTCCAGTATTCTTCTTCAGTCTAGAAGTGGTAGAATGCATTTATTTACAGTTGCTAATTCTGGACTCCTTTGAGTCACCTTTACCTCCTTTGGTAGTTAAATGCTTTATTTATAATAAATAAATGTTTTTATAATAAATGTTCCTGTTTAAATTACCAGTGTATATCTTCTCTACTTACTGGACTGTGATGTAAAGATATAATGAAAACCATTGCTTTTGTTAAGCCATTCAGTGTTTGTGTATTTTGGAAGTATATTTACAAAATCAAAAAATTCTGTAAACATATGCTGGGAAAATAATACGAATTAAATTATACATTATTGAAAACATATTTGTCTGAGGAAGAAACTTAATATTCTTGAAAACTCTCATGTTTTCCTGAGGAATAAGCACCTCTTTTAAGAGCCAGGATGCTTAGATAGGGCTTAGGCATTGGATAAATGACTTAATCATGTTGTTGATAGTGACAACTAATTTAATCTTTCTCAAAATATCCAGATAATTGTGAGGTTTCTGACAATTGCTTTTAGTAATATTTAATGCTTTATTCTGCCAGTATGTTTTGCCTTCTTCTAATGAAGCTAACAAAAGGTAGTAGAATGTTAGATTGAGCTGGTATGTGAGAGAGACAGAACTTAAAGGCATAGTCAGAGGGGAGTAGATTATCTGGAACATTTTTTAGAAAGCTGAATAAAGTAATGAATGCAAGAATGAAGAGGAGAAAACTAGGGAAAGCTTTCAAACGATAAATCTTGCACAATGTCAGGAAGGTGAATTTTAAGGGAAAGTGGCAGGTGAACAAATGTAAATGTAAATAGTAATTAATTAATTAAGAAAGTAATTTAAAAAAACAGTATCTAAGCACAGTATAAGAAATTGGGCTAGATTAGATATGCCTGACACAAAATTCTATTAGATAGAAAAATAGACTAATAGAACTATATCTTTATCTGTACATATGGATACATATATCTACTGTGTTCACTATTTGAGGTGACCTATATCATAGAGGGTAGGTACACTGTTTCTAAAGACTAACTTCCTGGTCCAATTTTCACATTTAATATACGGGTATGACCTTGGGAGTAAATATAAACTCCCCATGTTCCATTTTCAAACATGTAAATTCCATTTTCAAATATGTAAAAGGAGATGACTACGGCACTTAACCTATGATATTATCTTATCAATGAAAGGAGATAACTTCTGTAAACTTTAGCATGGTAATGGGTACTCTGCAAGAATTCAATTAATGTTCATTATTTTCTGTAAGATAGAGTGATAAACCATTAACATATGAATTTGAAATGATGGCTCAATTTGGTTAAATGAACAACTAGAACCCAAAGAGTCCAAATAAAATGCATATCCAGTCCACAAATAGATTTTTCCACCCTGAGGATTTTGAAAGCATATTGTTTCAGCATTTAAGTAACTGAAAATCAAATGACAGCTAAAAAATCCACATTCCTTGGCGACATCAGGTGACTGGGGCTGAGGAACAGCTGCTCATTGTAGTTAAGACATGTTTTTCTTATTGTTGTTTTCACATGTCCCAAACCACTGGTTATTGTTTTTCTCCTACTGAGCTTTCTTCATTTATTTTTCATTACCTGCCTGATCCCAATAGGCTTTCAAATTTACCACCTCCTGTTAATTTAATTCTAGAGACTCTACCAAGTAAAGATTTGCACGTGAGTAGGGAGAGAAAATAAATGCGAAAATATATATCCTAAAAGGAAAGTGCCACTACAGAAAAGTTGAAGCCAAATTTATATTCGAATACATCTCCAGAGGTAACCTTTAGTTCTTACTTTAATATGTTGCTTATAAAGTATGCATTTCAATCAGGATATAAGATGATGTTACCATAAATAATTCAAGTCAGTAATCCACTGTACAGAACTCACTATAAAAAGCTAACCGATAAAATATGTAGAATTATAATTTATATTTTGGACAGCATGTAAGAGCATTGAGCCAATCATGCAATGATGCTGATTTTCAACAGAATGACGCTGTATGCCCTACCTACATTGAACAGCACAAAGAAAGCCATTGCTTCTTCAGTTTATAATCTTTTAGATGGATTTAATTTCCTGGTGAGGCAAAGCAAGACAAAGAATTCTTGTGAATGTATGTTTTCTGATACTGGTACCTGTTCTATTTAGTTAATTACACAAGAGCATTCTAAGTATCTCAAATCCAGAAGTTATAAATTGGGTGGTCTTGTGCTTTATTTATGGAAAATAAAGTTAAGAAGTTATTTAAAAGTCACCTACTGAGTTATTCTCTGGGCTCATTTCCATATAAAAAAGCATCTAGAATGTTTGAAGGCCAAGTGCAATGAGCATTTCCAAAGATAAGTGTTTCCTCAAATACCTTATATCAATGCAATGAATATTTTTCCTCCGATACCAGGTATAGTCTCATGGCCATGATATCAATGATAGAAATGAAAGTAAAGCAGTCAAGAAGATATTATTCTGGAGGGTGAAATACATGCAAACATTACACAAACAAACTACTGAATCAGTATCTATAGAAATACATATTTTTACAGGTAGTAGTGCTAATAGTTTTTATCTAACCTACAGACTAGGATTATGAAGAGTATTCATTAAATCTTAAAAACATGCCTTTTATGTATCAGGCAAATTTATAAAAAGACCTATTGACACACATAGAAAAAGTATCCAATATTTCACTATAAACTTAGAAAAAATATATAGTGTAAGTGCTAGCAATATTAGACATAAACACATTTTTCTAATATAATATCATGTATTTTTGGATAGAAAATCTTTTTTGTTGGTGAAAACAGGTCATGGAAATATGTTTTTGGCAGGTAGAGCAATATTTAAAAATATCTAAGGAGAGATCAAACAAAATTCTATAATAATAATTCTAAAAGAGAACTGTTTTTTCCCTTGAAAAATCTGGTCCCGTTCATTATCGGATTTATATCATTGAATGATCCAGTCCCAAATATCTAACAGAATGAACAGAATTCAGTGTAAGTGTTACTATTTTTTAAGTCTGTGGTCTACAACCCGCTAGTCAATGTGTGGTTGGTCATAGACCAGCAAGATGTGTATCTGGAAGCTTGAGAAAATGCAAACTCTTGGATTCTCTTCTAGAATCTCTGAATCAGATCACACTTTAACATGCCATGTGTTTTTATTGCACACTAAATTTACAGAACTTCTGCTCTCTGTATCATTTAACCTGAGAATCTGTTTGCATATTACCATTACCTTGTCAATTTCTAATCTCTTTTCTACCTATCCGTTCTCTCTCTACCTAGTCAAATTTTCGACTTCTAATCAAATCCCCATTCAACTTCGTGACACGTCCCCTTTCTACCTCTATGTCCTTCTTCAATTCAGTGTCCCTTTCATTTTCTGCTCTCCAGACACACTATCTTTCTCTCCATTATTCTTTTTTGCTATGATTCTTACCTTCAGAGCCATCCTCCACGCTGTTTTCTATGGTTAGACACCTCTTCCCCTATTTTTTTTAATTGAAGTATCATTGATATACAATCTTATGTTGGTTTCAAATATACAACACAGTGGTTCAGTAGTTACCCATATTATTAAATTCTTACCTCTCTAGTGTGATTTCTATCTGTCAACACAGAAAAATGTTACGGAACCATTGGCTAGATTCTCTATGTTGTACTAACATCCCCGTGACTAAGTTATATTATGATTAAGAAATTTTGTGCCCCTTTATCCCCCTCACTCTCCCCACCCACTTATCCCAACACTTCCTGCATGGTAACTACCAGTCACTGCCCAGTGTCTGTGAGTCTACTGCTATTTTGTTCATTTTACTTTGTTTTGTTTTGTTTTTAGATTCCACAAATAAGGGAAATCCTATGGTATTTGTCTTTCTCCACCTGTTTATTTCTTTCCAGTTACTCTTTGCTAAAATATTAGAAATATAAAAATAATTACTGTGGATAACAATACAATGATAGTATACCTTTGGTAAAATGAGGGAAAAAGAGAGGTGTTTACGTATGTGTATGTGTTTCTTTATTAAATTATTATTTTGTATTGTTCACTTTTAGTAGTTATGTTTGAGGAAAGAATAAATTATATGAAGCTCTGGTCAAAAGCAAATACAAGCTCAGCAGTCTTCATTGAGATTAAATGTTTCTCAGAAGCTCATAAGTGACAAGTCAGATCATTGTGGTCATTTATCTCTAGCTGATTGCATCCATTTATCAAACCTCTTTTCCTTCCCCCACTTTTCTCATACAAGCCAACTTCCTTACACAGTCAATGATAAAGTAACTTTACATCATGCTATTTTTCTTTAACATTACTTTCTTCATGTCCTGTGTCATTGCTTCTGATCATTCTTTAAATAGTTTTAATGATAAGGGGTGGGGAGGAAAGCTAAAACCAGGGAAGGGGGAAGAAAAGAAGCAAAGATACATAGTAATGAACTGGTCGACTTGATTCCATGTTTGTCATACTGAGAAAAGAGAATTTCTTAAAACACTTTTGTATGTTAAGAAGTTATTTAAAAGTCATCTACTGAGTTACTCTCTGGGATCATTTCCATATAAAAAAGCATCTACTTGTGGGTTTTTCTAGAAACAGAGATAGTCTTATCTTTATATTCATAATGAAATACGGACTTTGCTTAAAGATTAATGACTCAATATTTATTGTAAGAAGAGATTTAGAATTGATATTGATATAGATATTTTAGATTATAGCTATATTTTTATTATTTTTATTGTATATTTTTGACATATTACTACAGGTTTCATGTGAAATTTTAAAGATATTACAGTGTAGTTTTAGAAAAATTATGAACATTTCATATGATCATCTTCATTTAAAAAGCAAGGTTTCATATCTGAGAGTTTGAACATTGGAAATAGGCTTACTTACATTGTAGAATATCACACTATGCACTTTATTTAAATATAGTAAGTGCTACTCAGAATAAACCTTTACTTAATTAAGAAGACATACTATTTATGTTATTGGATAATGTAAAGGAAGTTAGAATACATACAATAATATCTGTTCTATAATTCTGTTAAACTGTTTATACAATTTCTAGTATAAACAGTGTTAACTATAAAAATGAAAAATACTTGTAATTGAGTAAAAATCAATATATATTTCATTAAAAGGTAATTTAAAACATGGTGACTCATGCAAATTTTTACTCATGCAAATTTATACTGTTTGTAAGTTTTAACAGCATAGTCATAACAGTAGCCTGCTGTAGATGTTAAAAACATATTTGAGTAAAAATTTCAATTTGTCCAGTAAGTCAAAGTAAATATAAGATCTCATACTTTATAAACAGATCAGAATTGAACATGAGATGACATGTTCTATGTATCTAACAGATTGAATGATTTTACATTTATGTGTATACAATTTATAAATATGCTAGAAAAAATTTGATTTTGGAGTCATAATTTTGGGTTTCCTACTTTGGCTTATCAACTCAGCAGCTTTTTACCTTAGAAAAAGTTGCATTGTATCTCTGAGAAACTCTTTTCTGTGCTGTGAATATTTTCCCAAAAGTTCACCTTCTTCATTCTAAACATGTAATTATATCTTCCATCCTTAGGAAGGCAAGAAAAACAATTATATCTACACTTCACAAAAATAAAACCTTCATCAGATTTGCCACCTACACTGGTGTAGACTATCTTATTGCTCTTTTTAATTCCCTATTTTCCTTTTTTAATTTATTTTTAGATACCATGTAAAAAGATTTGAGTTAAGTCGAGATCAACTCATTTCCATTAGTGTAAAGGCCATCATAATCAGAAGAGTGCCACTCTTTTAATGTTAAATATTATTTTATTCCTTTCATATCCATATATACCATGCTCTCCATTGATATTTAGTCAAACACATATGTATGTATCTGAAAAACTATGTGCCCTTGTAAAATGTTGTTTTAAGTGTATATTACACATTTAAATGTACATGAATGGCATTTTGCTATTCTGATATTGTTATTCATTTAATATTATAATGCTAATTTGTAGCTATGTTATAATTACATCTACTTTGTCACTTCTAAAAATTATATACAATTTTATAATAATATTTACCAGGTTTTCCTTACCCAACTGTTGAGAGATGGGCAACTAGGTTGAATCCTACTCTCTGCTACCACAAATCATGTTACATTGAACCTTCTCCCACCTATCATCTCTTGACTCAGTATGAGATGTTCTCTGGAATGTATATTCCAAACTGCCATTTCTGAGTCATATTTTATTTACAGCTATGCATAAGTGTTTACCATTTTCCTGCATCCTATGCAATACATAGTGTTACACAGCTTTTTTATTTTTGCCATTCTGGGTGTGAAGTAGCATCTCTAAATAGTATATCCTTAAATACTAGGTTTTATCATCTTTTGATATACTTGTTACCACACTGAATTCTACTATCAAACACAATCTATTGGATTTTTTTTCTTTTAACTGAGTCACAGAATAATTTCAGAGCTTTGTGCTTAAGAATTGAGGGTTAAAGTAGTTTATCTGAATATCATCTGCTTTCTTAAACAGAGATAATCTTAGAGGGGAAAAAACACACATAAAGCAGGTGAATCAGACTAATTTCTTGTCACCTGTACTCTTAGGTAAATAGTAAAAGTGGTATCTTCCGAGAGGAAGAGAACTTATCACTAAAATACCCTTAATAGGATGTGTCTGCCTAAGAATAATCTGAACTAAATAGAACCTAGTATCTCTGAGACCTAATGCCCTGGAAAATCCACATGGAATCTCTGTCATAATCAAAATGACTGACACTGTGTGATATACCCTACAAACCTCATTAATTACCTCATCTCTTCTCTGCCAGAAATGTACATTTAACATGGAAAGGTGTAGGCCTGGATAACTGCCTCAGTTTCCCAGACATCTTTTTTGCTTCTCTGAGCCTCTTGCTTACCTGTACCTCTGAAATTATTTAGTAAATTTGGTGTTCTGTGAGATGTCTGCTTTTAGTCGCACAGTCTGATCCTGTATTTAACTTATTAGTCACTTTCTGTTATTAAATCAGTCTCATTTGATAATCTAGGTGCATTTTCAAATATTAAAACTTTCGGTATAGTTCAATTAAAGATATTAATGTAATTCAAAGCCTTCAAATCCAGTCCTGATACTAGGCTCAAGAACCTGCAACAAGGAGAAGTATGCTGCTCTTAGACTTTCTCTCCCTCTGTCTCCATCTTTTCCTCAGTAGTGGCTCTTCCATTATTGGGGTCAGAGGATAAGGGGTTCATGTAAATGGGTAAATTCTTATATGACTACCATTACATGAATTCAAACTTCAATGATTACTCTATTGTATATATTTAAATGTTACAGTTTCTAGATTATCCTTTTTTTATGTACCTTCTTGGAGGCTTCACTAAGGCATAGAAAGAAAAATCTGTGCATTACGTAAACACTGCATTTTCATGAACTCTGACCTCTTGTGATCCCATCTCCTATGGCTTCTGCTGCTGGTACCTCACCTCCTGAAAGGTTTGCAAGAGAGCTGCTGAGTAAAGTCGAACATGCCTCTAAAGAGAAAAGTTTATTAACTGATTATCTGATGAACTTTACAGGCTTATCTGAATTAGGCTTCAAAATGTATTGCACAGGCAATTGTGTTTCCTGTTCACAAAAACATTGGTATACAACAAAGAACTACTGCCTACACCTTCACCCATTTTTTCCTAACTGCATCCATGCTGCATCTCTGCAGGAATGGCAGCTACAGGGTGGGGAAGGGAAGACGAATGAGAGTCCAAAGACACAGAGGATAGATCACGTTGCTGTACCTTTCCCTGGAAGGATGCTAAGCCTAGGTTGTGGTGTGAGCCCAGAATAAAATAAATAATTGTGTTTGTCATGAGATCAAGGTTTGACATAGGACTGGGAAAGATTTTTTAATATCTGAAGATGAATAACAATAACTAAATGACACTAATGACAAACATAAAAGCAAAAGGAAAGCTCTGGGATTCACAGAGATCATCAGAGGAAAGGTGTGAGCGATTGCGCAGAGCCTAGCTGAACCCAGAAGTTGAATAAGAGGCTATTTTTTATTTGTTTCCCATTTAGGTCAACCCATTCAATGAATCTGTATGTATGTGAGTCATTTGAGTTTCTTGCCTAAACTGTTTTCTTTATAGTCAGTCTACATTTTTCTTTCAGGATTTCTAGTTTTTTTACTTCTCTCTCAGCCAAGTATTGTAAAAATTATTCAGTCATTGATAGCTTTACTATACATCTCCCGTCCTCGAGTATATTAACACAGTTTCTATTTCTTCCATTCTATTACAACTGTTTTTCTAAAAGAGATTCTTCAGTGTTTATCTTACTGATGTTGTGTAATGCTCTTTAACAGTCAGTTTTTAAACTTTTTGTCCTAGTTTGCATGACACTGTTTAGTCTGATTATTTTTCCCAGTCCTTTGTATTCCCTTTTATGGGTTTTGACTTTTATATGTGAGCCTTATACATTGAATCTTCCCAGGAATTGTAAACTTGTCTATTATACTTCTTTCTCTGCACCTTTTCCTTGACTAATTTAATTTACTCTTCTGATTGAAAAATCCATCAACATGCTGATTGTTCCCCATGCCTCTCTTTAATTCTGACCTCAACTTGCATGTCTACTTCATCTATTTACTGCTTGTAAGTCAGGTCTGTATGCCTCGAAGTATCTTAAGCTTGTAATTTTCAAAACAAAATTAAACATCTATTATCATAAGTCTGTCAGATTTTACACACAGACATATATGTGTGTGTGTAGTCTAAAACTGCATAAATCAATGGAAATGTAGTACCTTCTCTATGATGATATAGAAATCTCTCTTTATATATATGATGTGATATGATTGATATAATATAATATAATATAATATAATATAATATAATATAATATAATATATAAATCTATATAACATCTAAGTAAGTGACAAAAATTTATTCCAAGTACATACATAAATCTATAACCTGGAATCTATCCTATAATCCTTCACCTCTTCCCACTTCCAATCAGTTATGGACATCTCTGGAAAATGTCTTTGAAATGCTCTTCCTTTTCTTTAAAGCTGTTATATTACACTGTGCATGTCTTTACTTTAACGTCTATGCTGCAGTTGGCCCATTTATATGTTTGTCTCTCTCATTAAAGTGTATGCCTGTCCAGGACAGGAATTATTAGGCATCTCTGTGGTATGTTAATCTAGGGTAAAGCACACAACCAAGATGTATTTCATATATACTTTCTGGCCTGAACTTACTTTCAGTATCCTCTTGGAAAATAGCTTTCTTTCTCTTTCTTGTAACACTGATAAAATTTCTTAAGATAAAGGTATCATTTATGTAAAATACTTTATAAACAGAAATGTGATATGCAAATATTAGCTCTGGCCAATCATCTCAATTCCTTTGTCAAATGAGGCAGAATGTAAACAAATAAGCAAATTCATCACCAAATTTAATTTATAAATCCTTTTTCCTTGCTGTTTAAATATATGCAATGACATTTTTTATAAAAATATTAACTCAAGGAGGCGGAGCCAACATGGCGGCCTGAGTAGGACAGTGGGAATCTCCTCCCAAAAACATATATATTTTTGAAAATACAACAAATACAACTAATCCTAAAAGAGAGACCAGAAGACACAGGAAAACAGCCTGACTACATTGACACGTGTGAGAGCCCAGTGCCTGGTGAAAGGGGTAAGATACAAGCCCTGGCCGGTGGGACCACAGCACACCTCCCACCAGCTCCTGGCAGGAGGGAGAGGGAGCCCATGAATGCTAAACACCCAGCCCCAGCCACCCGCACTAGAGCGCAGACAAGTGCATGCATGGAGGGTTGGAAACTAGGGAAACAGGGCAGCAAGACCTCTGAGTGGGTGCCGAAGCTGATGCCCCTGTGACAAAGAAAAGCGAGTGCTTTTTGAAAGTCTTAAGGGGACAGGGATTTAACAGCTAGATGGAAACAACACAGGTCACAGCCCAGTGGCTGGAAATTACAGGGAAAACTGGGCACACTAACCCACCAGGTAACAGCTCTGAGACCCCTCATGGAGGTAAACAACCAAACAGCACCCCCACCCACCCACCATCCATTACCCCACCCGGTGCTGCGAAAGCAGAGAAACTGCCTAAGGCAAAACACACCCACAGAAAGGCAGAAAGGAAAACTCCTACACTTCGGCCGGGCAAGACACAAAGACCCAGCCTACACGCAATTACCCAACACAAGCCACTAGGGGTCGCAGTCATCGGAGTAAAGAAAGGCCAGTAGCAAGTAGAAAGTTTGGCCCTCCCAGCTGACAGTCAATAGCACCTGTCAACATGAAAAGGCAAAAAAATACAATCCAGACAAGACTAACCCAGACAGCTTTGGCATCTGCTACATCTTCCCCTGAGAAGGAACCTGGGGAGATAGATTTAGCCAGTCTTCCTGAAAAAGAATTCAAAACAAAAGTTATAACCATGCCGATGGACTTGCAGAGAAATATGCAAGAACTAAGGAAGGAGAATACAGAAATAAAACAAGCTCTGGAAGGACTTCAAAACAGAATGGATGAGATGCAAGAGACCATTAATGGACTAGAAAACAGAGAACAGGAACGCAGAGAAGAAGATGCAGAGAGATAAAAGGATCTCCAGGAATGAAAGAATTCTAAGAGAGTTGAGTGACCAATCAAAAAGGAACAATATACGCATTATAGGAATACCAGAAGAAGAAGAAGAGAGAAAAAGGGACAGAAAATGTCATTGAAGAAATAATTGCCGAAAACTTCCCCAAACTAGGGGAAGAAATGGCCTCTCAGACAACATAGGTACACAGAACTCCCATGACAAGGGATCCAAGGAGGGCAACACCAAGACACATAATAATTAAAATGGCAAAGATCAAAGACAAGGATAAAGTATTACAGGCAGCCAGAGAGAAAAAAAAGGTTACCTACAAAGGAAAACCCATCAGGCTATCATCAGACTTCTCAACAGAAACCCTACAGGCCAGAAGAGAATGGCATGATATACTTAATGCAATGAAACAGAAGGGCCTTGAACCAAGACTACTCTATCCAGCACGAATATCATTTAAATATGAAGGAGGGATTAAACAATTCCCAGACAAGCAAAAGTTGAGGGAATTTGCCTCCCACAAACCACCTCTTCAGGGCATCTTACAGGGACTGCTCTAGATGGGAGCACTCCTAAGAAGAGCACAGAATAATACACCCAACATATGAAGAAGGGAGGAGGAGGAATAAGAAGGGAGAGAAATAAAGAATCACCAGACCATGTTTATAATAGCTCAACAAGCGAGTTAAGTTAGACAGTAAGATAGTAAAGAAGCTAACCCTGAACCTTTGGTAACCACAAACTTAAAGCCTGCAATGGCAATAAGTTCATATCTTTCAATAATCACCCTAAATGTAAATGGACTGAATGCACCAATCAAAAGACACAGAGTAATAGAATGGATGAAAAAGCAAGACCCATTCATATGCTGCTTACAAGAGACTCACCTCAAACCCAAAGACATGCACAGACTTAAAGTTAAGGAATGGAAAAAGATATTACACCCAAACAACAGAGAGAAGAAAGCAGGTATGCAATTCTGGTATCAGACAAAACAGACTACAAAATAAAGAAAGTAACAAAAAATAAAGAAGGACATTACATAATGATAAAGGGTTCAGTCCAACAAGAAGATATAACCATTATAAATGTATATGCACCCAATACAGGAGCACCAACATACCTGAAACAAATACTAACAGAACCAAAGAAGGAAATAGACTGCAATGCATTCATTCTAGGAGACTTCAACACACCACTCACTCCACAGGACAGATCCACCAGGCAGAAAATAAGTAAGGACACAGAGGCACTGAACAACACACTAGAACAGATGGACCTAATAGACATCTACAGAACTCTACATCCAAAATCAAAAGGATACACATTCTTCTCAGGAGCACATGGAACATTCTCCAGAATAGATCACATACTAGGCCACCAAAAGAGCCTCAGTAAATTCCAAATGATTGAAATCCTACCAACCAACTTTGCAGACCACAAAGGCATAAAACTAGAAATAAACTGTACAAAGAAAGCAAAAAGGCTCACAAACACATGGAGGCTTACCAACACACTCCTAAATAATCAATGGATCAATGACCAAATCAAAATGGAGATCCAGCAATATATGGAAACAAACGACAACAACACTAAGTCCCAACTACTGTGGGACACAGCAAAAGCAGTCTTAAGAGGAAAGTATATAGCAATCCAGGCATATTTAAAGAAGGAAGAACAATCCCAAATGAATGGTCTAATGTCACAATTATCGAAACTGGAAAAAGAATAACAAATGAGGCCTACGGTCATCAGAAGGAGGGACATAATAAAGATCAGAGAAGAAATAAATAAAATTGAGAAGAATAAAACAGTAGCAAAAATCAATGAAACCAAGGGCTGGTTCTTCAAGAAAATAAACAAAATAAACAAGCCTCTAGCCAGACTTATTAAGAGGAAAAGAGAGTCAACACAAATCAACAGTATCAGAAACGAGAAAGGAAAAATCACAACGGACCCCACAGAAATACAAAGAATTATTAGAGAGTACTATGAAAACCTATATGCTAACAAGCTGGGAAACATAGGAGAAATGGACAATTCCTAGAAAAATACAACCTTCCAAGTCTGACCCAGAAAGAAACAGAAAATCTAAACAGACCAATTACCAGCAATGACATTGAAGCAGTAATCAAAAAACTACCAAAGATCAAAACCCCCGGGCCAGATGGATTTACCTCGGAATTTTATCAGACCTACACGGAAGACATAATACCCATTCTTCTTAAACTTTTCCAAAAAATAGAAGAGGAGGGGATACTCCCAAACTCATTCTATGAAGCTAACATCATCCTAAAACCAACACCAGGCAAAGACCCCACCAAAAAAGAAAACTACAGACCAATATCCCTGATGAACGTAGATGCAAAAATACTCAACAAAATATTAGCAAACCGAATTCAAAAATACATCAAAAGGATCATACACCATGACGAAGTGAGATTCATCCCAGGGATGCAAGGATGGCACAACATTCGAAAGTCCATCAACATCATTCACCACATCAACAAAAAAAAGACAAAAACCACATGATCATCTCCATAGATGCTGAAAAAGAATTTGACAAAATTCAACATCCATTCATGATAAAAACTCTCAGCAAAATGGGAATAGAGAGCAAGTACCTCAACATAATAAAGGCCATTTATGATAAACCCACAGCCAACATTATATTGAACAGCAAGAAGCTGAAAGCTTTGCCTCTGAGATCGGGAACTAGACAGGAATGCCCACTCTCCCCACTGTTATTTAACATAGTACTGGAGGTCCTAGCCATGGCAATCAGACAAAACAAAAAAAATACAAGGAATCCATATTGGTAAAGAAGAAGTTAAACTGTCACTATTTGCAGATGACATGATACTGTACATAAAAAACCCTAAAGACTCCACCCAAAAACTACTAGAACTGATATCAGAATACAGCAAAGTTGCAGGATACAAAATCAACACACAGAAATCTGTGGCTTTCCTATACACTAACAATGAACCAACAGAAAGAGAAATCAGGGAAACAACTCCATTCACAGTTGCATCAAAAAGAATAAAATACCTAGGACTAAACCTAACCAAAGAAGTGAAAGACTTATACTCTGAAAACTACAAGTCACTCTTACTAGAAATTAAAAGGGACACTAACAGATGGAAACTCATCCATGCTCGTGGCTAGGAAGAATTAATATCATCAAAATGGCCATCCTGCCCAAAGCAATATACAGATTTGATGCAATCCCTGTGAAACTACCAGCAACATTCTTCAATGAACTGGAACAAATAATTCAAAAATTCATATGGAAACACCAAAGACCCCGAATAGCCAAAGCATTCCTGCGAAAGAAGAATAAAGTAGTGGGGATCTCACTCCCCAGCTTCAAGCTCTATTATAAAGCCATAGTAATCAACACAATTTGGTACTGGCACAAGAACTGAGCCACAGACCAATGGAACAGACTAGAGAATCCAGACATTAACCCAGACATATATGGTCAATTAATATTTGATAAAGGAGCCATGGATATACAATGGTGAAATGACAGTCTCTTCAACAGATGGTGCTGGCAAAACTGGACAGATACATGTAGGAGAATGAAACTGGACCATTGTATAACCCCATATACAAAAGTAAACTCAAAATGGGTCAAAGACCTGAATGTAAGTCATGAAACCATTAATCTCGTGGAAAAAAACATAGGCAAAAACTTCTTAGACATAAGCATGAGTGACCTCTTCTTGAACATATCTCCCCAGGGAAGGAAAACAACAGCAAAAATGAACAAGTGGGACTACATTAAGCTGAAAAGCTTCTGTAAAGCAAAAGACACCATCAATAGAACAAAAAGGAACCCTACAGTATGGGAGAATATATTTGAAAATGACACATCCGATAAAGGCTTGACATCCAGAATATATAAAGAGCTCACACACCTGAACAAACAAAAAACAAAAAAACCCAATTAAAAAATGGACAGAGGAACTGAACAGATGGTTCTCCAAATAAGAAATACAGATGGCCAACAGACACATGAAAAGATGCTCCACATCGCTAATTATCAGAGAAATGCAAATTGAAACTATAATGAGGTATCACCTCACACCAGTAAGGATGGCTGCCATCCAAAAGACAAACAACAACAAATGTTCGTGAGGCTGTGGAGAAAGGGGAACCGTCCTACACTGCTGGTGGGAATGTAAATTAGTTCAACCATTGTGGAAAGCAGTGTGGAGGTACATCAAAATGCTCAAAACAGACATACCATTTGACCCAGGAATTGCACTCCTAGGAATTTACCCTAAGAATGCAGCAATCAAGTATGAGAAAGACCAATGCACCCCTATGTTTATCGCAGCACTATTTACAATAGCCAAGAATTGGAAGCAACCTAAATGTCCATTGATAGATGAATGGATAAAGAAGATGTGGTACATATACACAATGGAATACTACTCAGCCATAAGAAAAGGGAAAATCCTACCATTTGCAGCAACATGGATGTAGCTGGAGGGTATTATGCTAAGTGAAACAAGCCAAGCGGAGAAAGAGAAATACCAAATGATTTCACTCATCTGTGGAGTATAAGAACAAAGGAAAAACTGAAGGAACAAAATAGCAGCAGAATCACAGAACTCAAGAATGGACTAACAGGTACCAAAGGGAAAGAGACTGGGGAGTATGGGTGGGTAGGGAGGGATAAGGGAAGGGGAGAAAAAGGGGGGTATTAAGATTAGCATGCATGAGGGGGTGGGATAAAGGGGAGGGCTGTACAACACAGAGAAGACAAGTAGTGACTCTACAACATTTTGCTATGCTGATGGACAGTAACTGTAAAGGGGTATATAGGGGGGACCTGGTATAGGGGAGAGCCTAGTAAACAAAATATTCATCATGTAAGTGTAGATTAATGATAATGATGAAAAAAAAAGCAGTTCCTGTGTGGTGACCTCCAATGAGTTCTATACAATGGTATAAAGAGCATATAAAAGTGTAGGCAAAGGGTCTGTTTGTGTTTCTACAGAGGATCAAAGCCTAATTTAGCTACCCAGAAAATGACCTAAGATACAATATCAAAAAGAACTTCCAACATCAGCACTCTCTGGAAGACTCATACCAGAAGATGATCATCAAAAAACCCCAACAAAGATCCACGCGCTGCTACAGCTGTAGATGCGCTCATCCCACCAGTTCCTGGACTTGCCATGGGAATGAAGAAGGAGATATCTAAGCTGGCCTGTGCATACAGTAAAACAACAAATTTGACTGGATCTATAGTGTGGGAACTCAGCCAAGAATTAGGAGAAGTGCAAATTGTAGCACTCCAAAATCTTACAACTACAGACTATTTACTGTTAAAAGAACATATGGGATGTGAACAGTTCCCAGGAATGGGTTGCTTTTATTTGTCTGATTTCTCTCAGACTGTTCAAGTTCAGTTGGCCAATATCCACCATATCATAGATAAGTTTTCACAAATGCCTAAGGTGCCTAACTGGTTTTCTTGGTTTCACTGGAGATGTTTGGTAATTATAGGTCTGCTTTGGTTATGTAACTGTACTCCTATTATGTCAATCTGTGTGTGCAATTTAATTAGTAGTTCAAAACCTATACATGCTGAAGTTACTCTACAAGAAGATCTGTCAAAGAAATAATCAATCTTCCCAGGTTTTCTTCTGCCTGCTACTTCTATAGCTTTTCTTCTTCCTTCCTAATTATAACCCTTAAATAGAATTCATGCCTCATATTGAATTTACCGAGTATCATAATTCTTCCAAGTGGTAAAGACACCTCAAGACAAATGCTGGGCATAGAAGGCACAGGGCATAAAATAAGCAAAGAATTAAAAATCTAACCTTTTCAAACAATAAGGCTTCTCTCTCACTTACCAACTTAACATTTCCCTGTATGGCCCTGGAATATGACTGGTTAGCCAGAGACGGGTAAGATTCCTCAAGGGAGGAACAACCTAAGACAGGCACAGTCGCAGGGGAGCCATCAGGTGAGAAAATGGGGATCAACAGAGGTGAGGCTTAGAACCTCACCCCCCCTATTCTGAGAGAAATCTTCTGCATACGTGGATGTTTTAATGCCCTTGTCTAGCTTGGATTAACACGCAGTCTACAGGCACACACCTGATCATCTACATTTGCTCTCTTACAACACTAAACTGTGTGTTTTCTACCTTTATCTTGTATCTACCTACCACTTCAGCATTTTATTAAAAATAATAATAATAAAGTGAGAAATGTGGTATCCACATATAAATCAAGTATAAAAATCAAATGAATATTCATATTTGAACTGACTGTTTATA
The DNA here is from genome assembly GCF_040802235.1 of Manis javanica. Taxonomy (NCBI): domain Eukaryota; kingdom Metazoa; phylum Chordata; class Mammalia; order Pholidota; family Manidae; genus Manis; species Manis javanica. Next base: position 145,197,437 of record NC_133160.1, read on the forward strand.
GTTCATAATGCATGATCAAAACCAAAAGCTTCTGTGATGACTGCCCTTGTACTGTTCACCATGTAACTTATTCACTATGTAAGAATTTGTTCTCCATGTAAGAACTTGTTCGTTATGCTTCAGAAGATTGGAGACTGACGAAAATTAGGCTTGGGGTGGATTAATGATTGTGCATTGAGCATTGACCCCCTTATACAGAATTTTATTGTTGTTAACAACCATTTGATCAATAAATATGAGAGATGCCCTCACAAAAAAAAAAAAAGTACACACTTCCAATTGTAAAATAAATGAGTAACCAGGATGTAATGTATAGGATAAGGAATATAGTCAAAATATTGTTAACAACTTGGTATGGTGATAGCTGGTACCTAGAATTATCATGTATATAAATGTTGAATCACTGTGTTGTACAACTGAAACTAATGTAATACTGTGTGTCAACTACCCTTCAATAAAAAATACTTATCAAAAAAATTTTAAAAAATTAACTCAATTAGGAGAATACCATTTTAGAGGGAATACAGTAGAAGTACAAGAATGAATCAACAAATTGCCATAAATATTAACTAAACAGGTGTTTTTCTCTGTTTCTATTCCTACTGCATAATGTACTATTTCCTTTCTTTGGCATCAGCGTAAGCCCTTCCTTTACAAATAAACTTGCCTTTGCTGTGCAGCGAGTTTCTATAACCAGTTTTTCACTTCAACTTTCTCCAAGATATACTCATTTCTTACAGTTACTGATGCTTTTTCTTCACTTTGCTGTTCACATACTTTCTCATTACAATCTGGCTTAGAGCCTCTTGGGATTTGTTTACCTTAATCATTTTGCAGCATTTGGCAATGTTGACCACTTCCTTTTGGACTTAATTATTTTTTATCCAAATATTGTTCTATCCAGCTGCTCATTCTGCCTCACTATCTCTTCATGATGGAGAGGGCAACACATTTCCATTGATTTATTCAGTTAGTCAGCAAATGCATATTAAATCTCTCATGAATGTCAGCATTTTGCAAATAATAACACGGCATTTGTTTCCAAAGAAGTTACTATTTTGATGGGGAGGCAGTTATATAATAAATGCAAACACAGGATTGTTTTCATGGCAATGAGGTCTCAGTGAAGACACCTAGTGAGGGAGGCATTCTGAATAACATGTGAACATCTAGAGGGTTGATATTTGATTTTTATCCAAAAAGCATTAAAGGAAAAATTAGATGCCGTATACCAATGAGTATGGTGAGAATTTTCCTATCTAACATTTATTCCTATGTAAGGCAATGGAGGAATAAATTCATCTATGAATGATTCATAGAAAAATCAGAAAATATAAAGCAAGAATGAACAGCTTTACATTCTCAAATGATGCTGCTAGAAATTCTATGCTAATTTCCCACCTTCTGTAATTAATTTAACCTTTGAAAAATGACCTCATTGGGTGAGGAGCTATGTAATATTTATATAATATTCCTTTTTTCATTCTGCTACAGTGTATACCTAATTCAGGTGCAGCACCAAGTTTTTATCATGGCTTTTGTGATATTTTGTACTGATAGGATGTCTCCCGTCACTCAGAATGATCTTGCACAGTCTTATGAGGACTTGTGCATAGGAAAAATAATCCTTCATGACAGTTCCCTCCAATTTAAGACAGCAATTTCTTCCATATCCGCCTGTGTTATTGATAACAGTCATTGGTGAAAGGGAATTGTCTGCAACCCAATATAGATGAAAATGAATGGCATTGGAGATTAACTATATTTGTAACCTTGCTAGAGAAATGACATCAATTTGAGACATATTGTCTCTTGAACATAGACAAATTTTTTTAAAGGTTTGAACCATACAGTTTATGGAACAATACAGTTTTCTCATTTTCCTTAACAAAATCAAAAAGCCTGTTTGTCTATTTTTCTGTCTTTCTTCCTTCATTCTTTTGTTTTTTCTCTCCCCTCCCTTAGTTTTCGTCTTCCTTTCTTTCTCTGTCTCTTTCTTTTTAGCACTGTATATGTTAATTAATCTGTGCCTCAGTTTCCTTATTTATAAAATTGGGACACTATTTGTACTTCACACAGTTGTTGTGAGGATTAAATATGAAATGTTTACAGTAGTGTCTGTCACAAATTAAGTGCTGTTTTTGTGTTGTAACTTTATTTTATCACATACTTATCAATTTCTTATAGCACACTCAAGTATAAACTTTAACCTTGCAGTGAGAGTCAAGGGCTGTCATTCCCTCTTTCATGCGGTGGATAGTGGGAAGAATTGTCCCGTGAGTGGTGGCTGCCCTTGCCGCCAGAAGCTGTGAATGTGTTACCTTACACAACAGAAGAGACTTTGCAGACGTGATTAAGGTTAAAGAGCTTGAAAGAGAGAGATGATCATGAATTGTCAGAAGTCCAACAGATTTACAGGAGCCCTTAAACCAGGGTACACTCTCTCTGTTTGGAATCAAGTGGGATGCAACAGAATGAAAAAGAGAAATCACAGTTACGAGAATATGCTTAACCCTTGAGCAACACTGGGTTTGAAATGCACAGGTCCACTTATACACAGATTTTTTTTCCAATAAGCATACTGGAACATCTTTTTGGAGATTTGTGAAAATTTGAAAACCATTTTCTTTTCTCTAGTTTACTTCGTTGTAAGAATACAATATATAACACATATAACATTAAAAACTATGTGTTGATTGTATGATACCAGTAAGGCTTCTGGTTATCAGTCAGCTAGTAGTTCAGTTCTTGGGGAGTCAAAATTGCATGTGGGTTTTTGGCTGAGCAAGAGTCAGCACCCTTGACCCTGTGTTGTTCAAGGGTCAACTGTATTTCTACCAGGACAATGAAATGCTCACCATCACTACTGCTACTGAATCTCAGAGGCAATAAGATGAGGGACGGACAGGGAGAGAGGAAAAGGAATATGAGTGGAGTAAGGTTAAAGATGAGAAGGAGAAGAAGTGGAGGAAAAAAAGGATCTATAAGAAGCAGTAATAGCCAATGAGAAAATAAAAGAACACTATAGAGACACCATTTAAAGTAGCCAAATTTAGAACAAATGCTAAAATATTTAAGAATTAATCTAACAAATTACACAAACACTATTAGAAGAAAATTGAAAAACATGATTGAAAGACATAACAGATTTTCATTTGAAGTAAAACAGAACAAGACAATAGCAATATGACAAATGGTCTTCAAAGCCAAGACTATTCTGAGAAAAAAAGAGAATGGAGGGGAATTTTTATTAATTGTCAAGATGTATTATAAAAATCTACTAATTAAAATCTGGTCATTTTTGTACAGAATTATAAAAATAGACCAATGAAATAGAATAAAGAGTCAGAAGAAAAAACTAGACTTGTTTTATTGTAATTTGAGAAGAAGACTTAAAAATAATCAGGAAAAAACTATTCAATATAACTTCCCAAAAGTTAGAAAAATTGAGCAAATATATGAAAAGAACACAGTAAACATCAAATCACTCAAAATTATCTAAACATGAAAGCAAGTCTTTAGAAAATAAAGTTTAGAGAAAACTTTTTTACCTTGCTGTGTAATAAGGAAATATATCTTGAAAAGAAAAAGCAAGAATCTTAAAGAACAGATCAATTTTACTATCCTAAAAATAAATATTGTATAAAACAAAAGACATTTTAGCTGTTCAGGTAAGCAAAAGACAAATAAGAATAAAAAATGGGTATAAGTTAATCAATTAAAATTATGAAATTACAAGTTGTAAAAAATGAGATTAGAATAACCAATGATCAAAAGGAAGAATTCTTCAAAATCATGTAATAAGATTCTGTGGAGCAAAAACAAAAGTAACCTGATCTACATGTATCAACATGTGTGTCTTTCCAAAACATTATTAAGTGATAATAAGGAAGAATTTATGTGAATTACAAATTTACTGATAAAAAGTATCATAATAAAGTTTATGGCTATGCATACGTTCAATATATGGAAATATGGACTGAAGCAATCAATACATAGTACCTTTCCTTGAGATGTTTATTGGGCAATGGAACTGGGGAAAATATTCATACATATCAACATTGAAAGTTGTGCACAACCTGTATCTATAATATTTGTCTCTGTGCTTATTATGTTTAAAAAAGAAGATAAAAAGGAAAACCTAGGGGATTCATCAATCCATTTTTTGCCCCCTTTTACAGCAGTGTATGTGCATTAAAAATCATTGCAACTCATTTTTTCTTTTTTCTTTCCTTATTTATTTATTTTTATTGAAGGGTAGTTGACACACAGTATGACATTAGTTTCAGGTGTACAACACAGTGATTTAACATTTATATACATGATAATTCTAGCTACCAGCTATCACCATACAAAGTTCTTACAATATTTTGACTATATTCCCTATGCTATACATTACATCCCAGTTACTTATTTATTTTACAATTGGAAGTCTGTAGTTTTTTTTGTTTGTTTGTTTTTGAGAGAGCATCTCTCATATTTATTGATCAAATGGTTGTTAACCACAATAAAATTCTATATAGGGGGGTCAAAGCTCAATGCACAATCATTAATCCACCCCAAGCCTAATTTTAGTCAGTCTCCAATCTTCTGAAGCATAAGGAACAAGTTCTTACATGGAGAACAAATTCTTACATAGTGAGTAAGTTACATGGTAAATAGTACAAGGGCAGTCATCAAAGAAACTTTCAGTTTTGCTCATGCATTATGAACTATAAACAATCAGTTCAAATATGAATATTCGTTTGATTTTTATACTTGATTTATATGTGGATACCACATTTCTCTCTTTATTATTATTATTTTTAATAAAATGCTGAAGTGGTAGGTAGGTGCAAGATAAAGGTAGAAAACATAGTTTAGTGTTGTAAGAGAGCAAATGTAGATGGTCAGGTGTGTGCCTGTAGACTAAGTGTTAATCCAAGCTAGACAAGGGCAATAAAACATCCACGGATGCAGAAGATTTATCTCAGAATAGGGGGGGTGAGGTTCTAAGCCCCAACTCTGTTGATCCCCAATTTCTCACCTGATGGCTCCCCTGCGACTGTGCCTTTCTTAGGTTGCTCCTCCCTTGAGGAATCTTACCTGTCTCTGGCTAACCAGTCATATTCCAGGGCCATGCAGGGAAATGTAAAGTTGGCAAGTGAGAGAGAAGCAATAATGTTTGAAAAGGTTAGCTTTTTACTTCTTTGCATATTTATGCCCTATGGCTTCTATGCTCAGCATTTGTCTTGAGGTATCTTTACCACTTGGAAGAATTATGATACTCGGTAAATTCGGTATGAGGCACGAATTCTTTTTAAGGGTTGTAATTAGGAAGGAAGAAGAAAAGCTATAGAAGTAGCAGGCAGAAGAAAACCTGGGAAGATTGATTATTTCTTTGACATATCTTCTTGTAGAGTAACTTCAGCATGTATAGGGTTTAAACTACTAATTAAATTGCACACACAGATTGACATAATAGGAGTACAGTTACATAACCAAAGCAGACCTATAATTACCAGCCATCTCCAGTGAAACCAAGAAAACCAGTTAGGCACCTTAGGCATTTGTGAAAACTTATCTATGATATGGTGGATATTGGCCAACTGAACTTGAACAGTCTGAGAGAAATCAGACAAATAAAAGCAACCCATTCCTGGGAACTGTTCACATCCCATATGTTCTTTTAACAGTAAATAGTCTGTAGTTGTAAGATTTTGGAGTGCTACAATTTGCACTTCTCCTAATTCTTGGCTGAGTTCCCACACTATAGATCCAGTCAAATTTGTTGTTTTACTGTATGCACAGGCCAGCTTAGATATCTCCTTCTTCATTCCCATGGCAAGTCCAGGAACCGGTGGGATGAGTGCATCTACAGCTGTAGCAGCGCGTGGATCTTTGTTGGGGTTTTTTGATGATCAACTTCTGGTATGAGTCTTCCAGAGAGTGCTGATGTTGGAAGGTCTTTTTCATATCGTATCTTAGTTCATTTTCTGGGTAGCCAAATTAGGCTTTGATCCACTGTATAAACACAAACAGACCCTTTGCCTACACTTTTGTATGCCCTTTTACCATTGTATAGAACTCATTGGAGGTCACCACACAGGAACTGCTTTTTTAATTTTTTTTTAAGAGAAAGGAATATTATCAGAAAAATGTACCTCTATAGCCGATCATCTGACACCCTTTAAGTGGTCAAAATTAAGGATATTTAAAGCATGCATTAATCGTTGATTTACAGTTAGTTTTATCCTATCATGGAGTAATCCCCCTTTTCTTTCTTTCTTTTTTTTTTTTGTTATCATTAATCAACACTTACATGACAAATATTATGTTTACTAGGCTCTCCCCTATACCAGGTCCCCCCTATAAACCCCTTCACAGTCACTGTCCATCAGCATAGCAAAATGTTGTAGAATCACTACTTGTCATCTCTGTGTTGTATAGCCCTCCTCTTTCTCACACCACCCCCATGCATGCTAATCTTAATACCCCCCTTCTTCTTATCCCCCCCCTTATACCTCCCTACCCACCCATCCTCCCCAGTCCCTTTCCCTTTGGTACCTGTTTGTCCATTCTTGGGTTCTGTGATTCCGCTGCTGTTATGTTCCTTCAGTTTTTCCTTTGTTCTTATACTCCACAGATGAGTGAAATCATTTGGTATTTCTCTTTCTCCGTTTGGCTTGTTTCACTGAGCAAAATACCCTCCAGCTCCATCCATGTTGCTGCAAATGGTAGGATTTTCCCTCTTCTTATAGCTGAGCAGTATTCTATTGTGTATATGTACCACATCTTCTTTATCCATTCATCTACTGATGGACATTTAGGTTGCTTCCAATTCTTGGCTATTGTAAATAGTGCTGCGATAAACATAGGGGTGCATCTGTCTTTCTCAAACTTGATTGCTGCATTCTTAGGGTAAATTCCTAGCAGTGGAATTCCTGGGTCAAATGGTAAGTCTATTTTGAGCATTTTGATGTACCTCCATACTGCTTTCCATAATGGTTGAACTAATTTACATTCCTACCAGCAGTGTAGGAGGGTTCCCCTTTCTCCACAGTCTCGCCAACATTTGTTGTTATTTGTCTTTTGGATGGCAGCCATCCTTACTGGTGTGAGGTGATACCTCATTTTGGTTTTAATTTGCTTTTCTCTTATAATTAGCGATGTGGAGCATCTTTTCATGTGTCTGTTGGCCATCTGTATTTCTTTTTAGGAGACTGTCTCTTCAGTTCCTCTCCCCATTTTTTAATTGGGTGATTTGTCTTTTGTTTGTTGAGGCATGTGAGCTCTTTATATATTCTGGATGTCAAGCCTTTATCGGATCTGTAATTTTTGAATATATTCTCTCATACTCTAGGGTTCCTTTTTGTTCTCTTGATGGTGTCTTTTGCTTTACAGAAGCTTTTCAGCTTAATATAGTCCCACTTGTTCATTTTTGCTGTTGTTTTCCTTGCCTGGGTAGATATGTTTAAGAAGAGGTCACTCATGTTTATGTCTAAGAGGTTTTTGCCTATGTTTTTTTCCATGAGTTTAATGGTTTCATGACTTACATTCAGGTCTTTGATTCATTTTGAGTTTTCTTTTGTATATGGGGTTAGAGAATGGTCCAGTTTCATTCTCCTACATGTATCTGTCCAGTTTTGCCAGCACCATCTGTTGAAGAGACTGTCATTTCGCCATTGTATGTCCATGGCTCCTTTATCAAATATTAATTGACCATATATGTCTGGGTTAATGTCTGGATTCTCTAGTCTGTTCCATTGGTCTGTGGCTCAGTTCTTGTACCAGTACCAAATTGTCTTGATTACTATGGCTTTATAATAGAGCTTGAAGCTGGGGAGTGAGATCCCCCCTACTTTATTCTTCTTTTTCCGGATTGCTTTGGCTATTCGGGGTCTTTGGTGTTTCCATATGAATTTTTGAATTATTTGTTCCAGTTTATTGAAGAATGTTGCTGGTAGTTTCATAGGGATTGCATCAAATCTGTATATTGCTTTGGGCAGGATGGCCATTTTGACGATACAAATTCTTCCTAGCCACGAGCATGGGATGCATTTCCATCTGTTAGTGTCCCGTTTAATTTCTCTTAAGAGGACTTGTAGTTCTCAGAGTATAAGTGATTCACTTCTTTGGTTAGGTTCATTCCTAGATATTTTATTTTTTTTTGATGCAATTGTGAATGGAGTTGTTTTCCTGATTTCTCTTTCTGTTGGTTCATTGTTAGTGTATAGGAAAGCCACAGATTTCTGTGTGTTGATTTTGTATCCTGCAACTTTGCTGTATTCTGATATCAGTTCTAGTAGTTTTTGGGTGGAGTCTTTAGGGTTTTTTATGTACAGTATCATGTCATCTGCAAATAGTGACAGTTTAACTTCTTCTTTACCAATCTGGATTCCTTGTATTTTTTTGTTTTGTCTGATTGCCATGGCTAGGACCTCCAGTACTATGTTAAATAACAGTGGGGAGAGTGGGCATCCCTGTCTAGTTCCCGATCTCGGAGGCAAAGCTTTCAGCTTCTCGCTGTTCAATAAATGTTGGCTGTGGGTTTATCATAAATGGCCTTTATTATGTTGAGGTACTTGCTCTCTATTCCCATTTTGCTGAGAGTTTTTATCATGAAAGGATGTTGAATTTTGTCAAATTCTTTTTCAGCATCTATGGAGATGATCATGTGGTTTTTGTCTTTTTTTTGTTGATGTGGTGAATGATGTTGATGGACTTTCGAATGTTGTGCCATCCTTGCATCCCTGGGATGAATCCCACTTGGTCATGGTGTATGATCCTTTTGATGTATTTTTGAATTCGGATTGCTAATATTTTGTTGAGTATTTTTGCATCTACGTTCATCAGGGATATTGTTCTGTAGTTTTCTTTTTGGTGGGGTCTTTGCCTGGTGTTGGTATTAGGGTGATGTTAGCTTCATAGAATAGTTTGGGAGTATCCCCTCCTCTTCTATTTTTTGTAAAACTTTAAGGAGAATGGGTATTATGTCTTCCCTGTATGTCTGATAAAATTCTGGGGTAAATCTATCTGGCCTGGGGGTTTTGTTCTCTGGTAGTTTTTTATTACTGGTTCAATATTGTTGCTGGTAATTGGTCTGTTTAGATTTTCTGTTTCTTTCTGGGTCAGACTTGGAAGGTTGTATTTTTCTAGGAAGTTGTCCATTTCTCCTAGGTTTCCCAGCTTGTTAGCATATAGGTTTTCATAATATTCTCTAATAATTCTTTGTATTTCTGTGGGGTCTGTTGTGATTTTTCCTTTCTCATTTCTGATACTGTTGATTTGTCTTGACTCTCTTTTCCTCTTAATAAGTCTGGCTAGAGGCTTATCTATTTTGTTTATTTTCTCGAAGAACCAGCCCTTGGTTTCATTGATTTTTGCTATTGTTTTATTCTTCTCAATTTTATTTATTTCCTCTCTGATCTTTATTATGTCCCTCCTTCTGCTGACCTTAGGCCTCATTTGTTTTTCTTTTTCCAATTTCGATAATTGTGACATTAGACCATTCATTTGGGATTGTTCTTCCTTCTTTAAATATGCCTGGATTGCTATATATTTTCCTCTTAACACTGCTTTTGCTGTGTCCCACAGTAGTTGGGGCTTAGTGTTGTTGTCGTTTGTTTCCATATATTGCTGGATCTCCATTTTGATTTGGTCATTGATCCATTGATTATTTAGGAGTGTGTTGGTAAGCCTCCATGTGTTTGTGAGCCTTTTTGCTTTCTTTGTACAGTTTATTTCTAGTTTTATGCCTTTGTGGTCTGCAAAGTTGGTTGGTAGGATTTCAATCATTTGGAATTTACTGAGGCTCTTTTGGTGGCCTAGTATGTGATCTATTCTGGAGAATGTTCCATGTGCTCTTGAGAAGATTGTGTATCCTTTTGATTTTGGATGTAGAGTTCTGTAGATGTCTATTAGGTCCATCTGTTCTAGTGTGTTGTTCAGTGCCTCTGTGTCCTTACTTATTATCTGCCTGGTGGATCTGTCCTTTGGAGTGAGTGGTGTGTTGAAGTCTCCTAGAATGAATGCATTGCATTCTATTTCCTCCTTTAGTTCTGTTAGTATTTGTTTCAGGTATGTTGGTGCTCCTGTATTGGGTGCATATACATTTATAATAGTTGTATCTTCTTGTTGGACTGAACCCTTTATCATTATGTAATGTCCTTCTTTATCTTTTGTTACTTTCTTTATTTTGTAGTCTGTTTTGCTTGATACCAGAATTGCATACCTGCTTTCTTCTCTCTGTTGTTTGCGTGCAATATCTTTTTCCATTCCTTGACTTTAAGTCTGTGCATGTCTTTGGGTTTGAGGTGAGTCTCTTGTAAACAGCATATGGATGGGTCTTGCTTTTTCATCCATTCTATTACTGTGTGTCTTTTGATTGGTGCTTTCAGTCCATTTCCATTTAGGGTGATTATTGAAAGATATGAACTTATTGCCATTGCAGGCTTTAAGTTTGTGGTTACCAGAGGTTCAGGGTTAGCTTTTTTACTATCTTACTGTCTAACTTAACTCGCTTGTTGAGCTATTATAAACATGGTCTGGTGATTCTTTATTTCTCTCCCTTCTTATTCCTCCTCCTCCCTTCTTCATATGTTGGGTGTATTATTCTGTTCTCTTTTTAGGAGTGCTCCCATCTAGAGCAGTCCCTGTAAGATGCCCTGAAGAGGTGGTTTGTGGGAGGCAAATTCCCTCAACTTTTGCTTGTCTGGGAATTGTTTAATCCCTCCTTCATATTTAAATGATATTCGTGCTGGATAGAGTAGTCTTGGTTCAAGGCCCTTCTGTTTCATTGCATTAAGTATATCATGCCATTCTCTTCTGGCCAGTAGGGTTTCTGTTGAGAAGTCTGATGATAGCCTGATGAGTTTTCCTTTGTAGGTAACCTTTTTTTTCTCTCTGGCTGCCTGTAATACTTTATCCTTGTCTTTGATCTTTGCCATTTTAATTATTATGTGTCTTGGTGTTGCCCTCCTTGGATCCCTTGTCATGGGAGTTCTGTGTACCTATGTGGTCTGAGAGGCCATTTCTTCCCCTAGTTTGGGGAAGTTTTTGGCAATTATTTCTTCAAAGACACTTTCTATCCCTTTTTCTCTCTTCTTCTTCTTCTGGTGTTCCTATAATGCATATATTGTTCCTTTTTGATTGGTCACTCAGCTCTCTTAGAATTCCTTCATTCCTGGAGATCCTTTTATCTCTCTGCATCAGCTTCTCTGCGTTCCTGTTCTCTGTTTTCTAGTCCATTAATGGTCTCTTGCATCTCATCCATTCTGTTTTGAAATCCGTCCAGAGCTTGTTTTATTTCTGTATTCTCCTTCCTTAGTTCTTGCATATTTCTCTGCAAGTCCATCAGCATGGTTATAACTTTTGTTTTGAATTCTATTTCAGGAAGACTGGCTAAATCTACCTCCCCAGGTTCTTTCTCAGGGGAAGATGTAGCAGATGCCGAAGCTGTCTGGGTTAGTCTTGTCTGGATCGTATTTTTTTGCCTTTTCATGTTGACAGGTGCTATTGACTGTCAGCTGGGAGGGCCAAACTTTTCACTTGCTACTGGCCTTTCTTTAGTGGGACGACTGCAACCCCTAGTGGCTTGTGTTGTGTAATTGCGTGTAGGCTGGGTCTTTGTGTCTTGCCTGGCCGAAGTGTAGGAATTTTCCTTTTTGCCTTTCTGTGGGTGTGTTTTGCCTTAGGCAGTTTCTCTGCTTTCGCAGCACCGGGTGGGGTAATGGATAGTGGGTGGGTGGGGGTGCTGTTTGGTTGTTTACCTCCGTGAGGGGTCTCAGAGCTGTTACCTGAGGTGTTAGTGTGCCCAGTTTTCCCTGTAATTTCCAGCCACTGGGCTGTGACCTGTGTTGTTTCCATCTAGCTGTTAAATCCCTGTCCCCTTAAGACTTTCAAAAAGCACTCGCTTTTCTTTGTCACAGGGGCATCAGCTTCGGCACCCACTCAGAGGTCTTGCTGCCCTGTTTCCCTAGTTTCCAGTCCTCCACGCATGCACTTGTCTGCGCTCTAGTGCGGGTGGCTGGGGCTGGGTGTTTAGCAGTCCTGGGCTCCCTCTCCCTCCTGCCAGGAGCTGCGGGGAGGTGTGCTGTGGTCCCACCAGCCATGGCTTGTGTCTTACCCCTTTCACCAGGCACTGGGTTCTCACACGTGTCAATGTAGTCAGGCTGTTTTCCTGTGTCTTCTGGTCTCTCTTTTAGGATTAGTTGTATTTGTTGTATTTTCAAAAATATATATGTTTTTGGGAGGAGATTCCCACTATCCTACTCATGCCGCCATGTTGGCTCTGCCCCCCTGCAACTCATTTTGGTTTTGAACATGAATTGAGAAAAAGTTTGAGGTATAAAAACTGACTTGGTTTTTTGTGAGAATATTTGTATTTCCAAGTTGGCTTAGATTACCTGTTCTTGCTAACCACTGAAAATGTGACATAAAACAAGAAAAACTGCAATTTGCATTTAAAATACTTAATGAATTATTCAATTACACTCTGCTTTACATTTCTAGAACTTCAAGAGGTGATGGGAGCCTTATTTTATTCTCAAATAGAAATCTGAAAAATATTTTAGCTTTAAGAGTGTTACATTAATTTTTTTTTCATTCAGACAATGCACATATATGGACTTCAGCAAAGGGCTAATCTTTGAAAATAAAATTATTTAGGAAAACACTATTATGACTTCCAGAACTCTCAGTTATTTGGAATTTTTTCTATTTTATTTAAACATCAAAGTGATTTTTCTGACTAATGTTGAATATCTGCTTGGAAAAGCCAAGAAAAATTATTTATTCTGACAGATGACAGGGTTTGAGGAGAAGAGAAACAGTGAGACAGCTAAAGAGATTGGCAGGTGTATTGAATAAATGCATTCCTGTTGAATGTCAAAGTAATCTTTCTTTTGTTTCTACTTACTCCTTGTTATGTCCCCAAAACGATCTCCTTACTAAGGTTAGAGTAAAATACTGTATATATAGGTAGTCATACGTAATTATGATCCAAATAAATACAACATTTATGTTCCTATAGGGGGTGAGTAATAAAAATTTAAAGTGTAAAATTTCATATTGTTTTATTTATTTTACAATAACCAGAAATCTACTCATCCTAGTTGACAAAATTGCAAAAATGTAATGTGTGTGTGTGTAATTATAAAATGTTCAAATCATGTTTAAAACAATTGTCATCATTTGTTCTTGACAATAAAATCATAATCACTCATTTTGACAACACAATGATGGGTTCTTTTTATAGATCACTCAGATGTCCTAAGAACTTAAGGAAGTGCCGTTAAATTACTTTCATTTAAATGTCATTTCTAAATAATGGACCTGTTCAGATTTTTTGATCAGTCTGAAAAATTAGGCCCTAATACATATTTTAGATATTTAAACATACGTCAATTTAAAAAACGTAATTGAACAGATGCTATTTGGAAATCAGCCATCTTCTTACCTAAGATTGATATAAAATAAACTCCCCAAAATGCCCTTATATTTTTTACTATATGTTAGTACAAACAGTTTTATCTGCTATATTTTTCTTTTATATAATTATATTTCTAATAAATATAAAAGAATTATAGGCTTAATTAATTTTTCTAGTGATATTGATTTATTATATATTTTAATATCCCTGTAATCTTCAGTTGCCAATTAATATTTCTAAAAGAATTGAATATTTTTATTGGCTGAGAAAGAGGAGTCCTTTATTGGCAGTGGACCCCTAGGGGAATGTAGATTTACTGTAATATCTTTTCATATATATTCTTGAAAAATTTTATCTGTATTCTGAGTAATCTTACAGATTTTTATTTTGTTATTGTTTATATAGAGAGTACTATGATTAATCATTTTTTTCAACTAAATTAGGTACATTCTTAATCAGGGAATACTAATTACATAAATGATATCATGTGATAGTCTGAGATATTTAGATATAAAAAAAATTCCACCTAGAAGATAGCTCTGCCATTGTTTGCTAATTTTAAGAATTTTTAAACTTGTTTGTTTTCTTTCAATTGCTCTAATTTTTCTTAAAATATTTTATTATTATGTCTCCATTAAAATTATTTCCCTGCAAGAAAAGTACAGAAGTTATTATTGAAATTTTTTATCAAGACAGCAAACATCTAATAAGCAAATGTTATTTTCTTTGGAAATAATAGATTACATTTTTAAAAAGACAATTTGTGACGGAGATGGGATAGTTAGATTATGAATTAATTATGTATTTGGTCAGAATCTAAACAACTTTTATTGTTTTCCTCTATTCCAAATATATCTTCACATTTACAGCAGACAAAAGTGGGTGTTAAGTTATTGTTATTTACTGCTACTATGATTACATTTTGCTAGAATATTACATTATCAACAATATATGATGTTAATGACAGCTGAGCAGAATTCTGTAATTGATATCTAGAAGGATGATCCATTCTGTTACATGCCTTGCTCTGTATGCATACTATCTGCAGTTTATGAATATAATTAAAAATTAATAGAATTTGAACATAAAATATGTTTAATATTTAATCAACTTTTATATCCATTAACCTGTGGCTATCATCTAACTGGGTACATTTCCATGTGAGGTGTAATATATTTTGTGTGCTGTGGTAATATAGTAGTTGATGATGTATTTTTAACATTGTCAATTTGATAAATGTAATTTGGTGTGCATAGTTTGCCTGTTTTACTATTTTCAGATTTTCCTGCCATTATAGCCATGGCATATGATAACCTCATCTGATAATCTGATATTTTGTTAGCATTTCTTCAGGTTTTTTTAATTAATCTTCTTATACTATTTTATCATTGGTATAATAAATTTATCTCCCGGATACTACATTCAAATCTATTTATCTGGAAAAATCCTTCCTAATTAACAGAGCTAGTGTTTTCAATATTTATTATTCTCTCAAATGAAGAAATGCTTGTTATGAAAGGAAATTCACAGTGTGTGAGTTTGTGTGTGTGTGTGTATGCCATGGTATGTTTTCAAAATTTGCAATCTTTTCTAATTGTGAGACATATAGCTACCTCATAAATGATTCACAAGGTGCCCAGAGGTACAGTTAAAGAGAGCAAACTGATGTCATGAATACATGTTTGTATAAAACTCTATTAATAATAAATTAGCTCTCTCTTGTAGAGTCAGGATATAGTGCCAGTGTCAAATAAATGGTGAGCACGAAATTAGACAATTTTTTACTAAGAAAATGTGTCTTCCAGAAAGATAATATGTATCCTTTTAGTCTTTGTAATGATTATATCAAAAAAATAATACTGAAAAAACACAAAATATTTAAAAAACTTTCCACTGTATATTCTGAGACAATAAATAGGGTACCTCCATTAATTTCTATTTCAGTACAGTGTTCTTATTCATTTATTTGTTTAGCCTGCATGCTACTACAACTTGATCCACTTTGCTAAAAATAAGCTATGAAAGGAATTAACAAGAAGGAAATCTTACATTTGACCTTCCATTTAGCAGACTTCTTATAGTTGATGAGCTTATAATGTGTCTGAGAGTCATTTTCATAATATACTTTTTTATATACATATGTACAGTTGTTGATCTGATAGTTGTAGTGCTACACTTTTTTTTTTTTACCAAAGTTGAATTATTTTTACCTAGTGCAACAAGAAAATAAAAAATATTTTAGAAAAGTAAAACTTTCTGATTAAAATCAGTGCTTGAATACTAAGTTTCGCTATGTCTGCAAATCACTAAAATGACCACAGTGGAATTTTTAGAGTATTTCTCACAGGGCAAAACAAAGGAAAGAGAACAGCAATATATATGCTGAGATCTGGTAGGAAAATCAGTGAATGGGAACTGGCTTATTTGAACCAAAGGCTTTTAATCTACATACTTACCCCCTGCTCCAGCCAAACAAAACAAAACATTTAGATTATAAGTATGTCAACCCCAAACCCAAAAGACTGTATGGGTTGGGAGATGTGATAGAGGAATAAAAATGAAAGGATTGTGTGACGGAGTGTTTTTTTTTAAGAAAGAGACCAAGGGATCTATTCTGCAACACTGAATGTTGATCTATCCTCTGGTGAGCCTAAAGGTTTAATCCTTGCAAAGGGTGGGAGAGAAGATTCTGGACATCAGAAACGATGGAAAACTCAGCAAACTTAAGACTACACAGTCAGTGAATATTCATCACAGAATCTACAGAACACTACTTATTTTCTCCCTGTACTAAGCAAACCACTGGGGGCCAAATGGTTTACAATTTGCTTAGGATACTGGAATTAGCCTCTCTGCAATGTGATGAGCCCAAAAGAAAATTCACAAAGATACTCTTAGAGAGTAGGTGAGTGTTAGGGTGATGGAGAGGTCTTTTTCAATCAGTTTCTTAGTTTTCTATTACTAAGTACAAAGTACTAAGGGTCACCACATATTTAAGAAAAAATATTTTAAGAAAATATCTAAAATTATTAGCAGAAACAAGAAAAAATGGAACAAACACAAATTGAACAAAACAGACAAGGTTGGGGTAATAAAACCTAAAAGATCACATTAATGATGTTTTTAGCCTCTTAACTATCGTCAAAAGAAAAGAGTGGTGTAATAACTAATTATTTACCAAAACATGGAAGTTAAAAGCAAGGTAGTAGAAATTAAAACTTATTAGAAACATTCTAAGATAAAGACGCTAAAATATCTCCCAAGAGGAGGGAAAACAAGAAACGTAGAACACTTGTCCAGAGCCGCTAAGTGTTGTCGGAAGAGAACTCAGTTAGCAGGCCAACACAGCCAGTTCTCACTAATTTTTGAACTATGTAGTTGCATGTTTCAGAGACAAGACATGAGACTCATGAAATGCTGATTTCTGGAAGTTCATAGTGAAGCATCTTTGATTTACCCTTCACTTAGAACAAGTAAAATTACTGACTCCTAAGTCAAAGAGCAGAATCACGTGTATCTTAATACATCCTCAGTGTATAGATATTCGAGGTTAAATTTCATGATAATCCAGACAATGAGGGCCTTTCAGAGCTTTTACTTCAAGGCTCTGGAAGAACAAAAGGGGTGCCTGGCTGGATAAAATGGATGTGTCTTTATAGGCAGGGCCTTCCAAACTGCTGAGAAACAATGGGAAAAGGGAAACCTTCCAGGCTAGACTATGGTGGGGGCACTGTTCCATCTAGTACTTGTGGTAGATGAATATGTTGTAATCTTTCTCCTGGCAATTTTCCGTCTAATCATTTGACTTTGAGGGCTGAGGAAATGGGTTAAAGTTTGGATCCTGTCTAAGCACCAAAAATATCAGTGGATTTATTTTTGACAGGTTGTGATGCTAACTAACTAACACTTGCATAGTCTGACGTTGCAGTTAACAGCGTTCCTTCCGTCTTTTAAAGGCTCCAGTCTCAGATATGCTTGCACTTTATGTACATTCTTGTTCCCAGCGTTGGCAAAATCATTTAGAAAGGAAGTAAAGATAAGTTTTTGAGCGACACAGAAGCCACCTATTGTTTTTTGTTTGTTTGTCTGGTTTGGTTTGGTTCCAGTGAAAAGAATATAATCATGTTACTTTGGAAATGATCCCAAGCCCACTTTCTGTCTACTAGATTCCAGCAAGCACAAAGGTCATACTTAAATAAAACTTAAAAATAAAAAATGCCACTTTATTTTTTGATCTTGTAAAACTATGCATTTTATTTGCTTGTATTAAATACATTTAGTGTAGTTTTAACATAACATACATTATAGTATAGGTGGAAGTGTTATCAAATTTACTCTAAAATTTTGCATATCTCTTTCTTATGCAATTTAAAGGCTTAATGTGGAGTACTGCCACTTCCAGACATGATGAAGTAACAATTCCTATCTGAAATAAATAAAAATCCAGGAAAAATATATGGAAAAATTGTTTTCAGAAAAAAGGCAGCAGGCAGCATAGGGCCGTGATCACTGCAAGAGGGAGAATAAGCAAGGTGGGTCCTGTGCTGGTCTTTGTTTATTGCCTAGAAGCATTCCAGACCCTCCAGACCAAAGCACAGGGGGCATGGGGGGGGACTCTGGCTGATATTACCCTGGGCTTGTCAGAGTCTCCCAGAAATATACACAGCTTTCTGAGTAGCCAAGGATTTAAGGGGGCTTTATACTCAGAACTTTTGCATTTCTGTTATAAGGCACCCTCTTTCCCAGGTTTCTCCCCTCAGTAACAACCCTGAACACCTCTGAAACCTCAAGCCAATGGCAAGGAAGCTATCCCTGTGAGTTCTTATCCCCCTTGCTAATCACCAAGGGGTGTTGTAGCCAAGTCAAATAAATGCAGACTGCATCCTCTGAAGGATTAACTCTTTTCCAGATTCTCTGTAATTTGAGTCACTCCAATTCTATTAAATAATCATTTTGTTTTATTTTTGCCCATCATGTCTAATGCTTATCTGAGTCAAAGTGCATACCAAAAAATTAATTTTTCTCATTATTGTTTACACATTTTTCGACTTGGAGTATAAATGTCAAAACACAGATATTTGCTTATATTCATTATAAAATATAGCAATACTTAGCAGTCTGCTGTCCAGTGCTCAGTATATTGAAAATATACACAGCTCATTTAGTAAACTGGAACCCCCATTATTTCATTTTCTGATAGCATATTTTGTGTCCAAGTACACTACTTATGAATAAGTACATAGTTATTAGCTCATTTTATAATTTTTCATAATTTTATTAATTATTAACATAAAAGGTAACAAGCAGAATAGTTCAAATTTCCTTCAGGAGTCAATCCTTGATCAGGACAATTCCTTATCTTGTTCATTTACTTTGAACAGTGTTACTATCTAACAGTTAGTATTCCAGTTTGGGACACAGAGAAATAAATACAAAAGGGCATAAATGGATTAAGTAATTACAGATTGAGGGGAGTGCCCTAAGGGAAACACACAAGCATTAGGAACCCTATGCCCCTCCTTTCACTGTTCAGGAACAGCCTCTTAGAGATGGTGACATTTAAATGGAAGATAATAAGAAAGCACTTTGCAACTCATTGAGGGAATGTTTTCCATGAAAAATGAACAAACTAAGCAAAGATCCTCAGATGGGGAAGTTCTCACTGAGAGTTACGACTGCAGAGACCTATGTGACCAGATTATGATCAGAAAGGAGCAGAAAAGACATAATCTTTATAAGACATGGTAAGGTGTTTGGATTTTTCTTTTACATGCAAAAAGAAAAAAAAGATGACTGTATTTTATAAGGACATATGATTTTACTTGCTTTTTAAGTAAATCACTGAACTAAATGGAGAAGTGATTGTGGGATCAGTAGAAGTTAAGCAGAAAAACTGCTTTCTTAGGTCAGGTGAGAAATGGTAGTTGCTTCGAATTTTGCAGATTGGGGAAATGAAGAGATAGATTCAAAGTACAATATGAAAGTATAACAGAGGAATGTAAACCTGATAGATTCAATGTTTGTGGTTGATGGAGAAGGTGATCCCTTGATCCATTTGGAATTCCTTTGGTTATTATATAGTTATGACTGTTCTGATGAAGGTTTTGATTAGGAACTTGGTTATTTCAAAATCCATCTGATTATAAAAGGTATCTCTGTTATGCAGTTTTAAACATTTCAATATATTTCTACATGTTTTAGTAAATTCCTCCTATGCATTTTTTAATATGGCAGCAGAACCACACTCAGGGATGGTATATAGCTATTAATTTGTGCATCTAAACCACTTGTTCAACTGCTGAATTTCAACATTCCTACATTGGTTGGTAAATAGCTACTGCTCTGAGTCCTGGTATGTTCCTTTTTCCTTTCTCAGGATCTCTGGGCTTTCTTGTGATCCCAAAATGAGGGAGCTACAACCTAGCATATTACAGTATGTCCAGAACTCTGCTCTAGTTTATGGTTTAGTGTCTGTGTCTACTCAGAATGCTAAAGCCCATGCTGTGTTTTATACAAGATCAATTCTTTATAATTGTTCAGTTTTTCTCCAGCTAAAGTTTCCTGGCTAGACTTGTTAAACATTTTAGAGCATTTTTCTATTTCTAAGAGATATTATTATAGAATTTTGTACTGTGATTACCTTAAATACATAGATACAGAGACTATTAACATTTTACAAATTGCAAATTTCAATAATGGTTCCCCACATAGACCAATTTTTTCCCTAGGTCTCAAAATAGACATATCTATAATTTTATTTATGTAAATTGTATACATTTCTGAAGTTCATATTTCTAGATACTATATGTATGCTTTAAATATGACATGACATATATGTGATATGACACACACATACATGCACTTTCCTATAATGAGTTCCTTGAGAGGAGAGGATGATGTTCATTTTTAAAATTTATCTTTATATTATCACTTGCCTTGTATAATATCTAGCTCAGGAAATATTTCTCGACTAAAGTTCTAACTCTAAATGCTACAATGTATCTTACAGTTTCTGTACTTTTGTAGTGGTCAAATAATTTATGTACCTACACAATGACCTTTGTTTAAAAAAGAAAAAAAAAACATTTAATTTTCTTTTCGGCCATAATAAAAAGCTGATATAAGCAGAGCTTTAAATGACTGTATATATGTGTCTAATTCTCTGCTTATAGTGTAATAAGTACAATTATTATTTCATGATGCATCATTAATTTTTATGGTAGTTTTTCTACACATATAAAGTCACTGCCCATGATGTACTGCAAATTCTTATTTTAAGGTTGGTGTGAATAATTGCATGCACTGGGCTCCAGTTATCATTTTGTAAGAGCATATTTTAATTGAGTTTGAATGCCTAGGCAAGGAGACAATAATTAGGATGCCAAACATAAAACTAATCATCCTTACCCAGGACTGTTCATTTATGCTAATCTTTAAAATTAGAGTCATTAACAAATATAATATATATCTTGGGCATGAGAACCTGAAGGCAATGGATTTATCCTGTCAAATGGTCTTACCTTCTCTTAGTGGAATTTTCCTCTATAAAACATTACATAAAACCTGGGGACTTGCCTTTTGGCTAACCTACTTCCAATGCTAACTTTGCTATACCTCTAGATATTTAGAAAGAAAATGTACTTTGCAAAAGTTATCAGCTTACTACTCTGTGAGTTGAATGGGTATAGTGAATAAATTTTCTGAATGTGGTGTTCCAAATACAAGAATGAAGTAAAATAAATGAGATATAAGGTAACAATAGATGAAATGTTGTGATAAATATAATGTAGTTGGTAAAGCAGTTAAATGATTTAATCACATACATTATAAAACTTGACATTCCTTCTAACTGTGTGAATGTTACAAGACAAAAACTTAAGAAGGATCAAATATTCATTCTCAAATACCTTGTAGTTTATTATAGTCTCATTAAAAATATAACTGGAGACTAGGTATTTTTACTTTAGAGGGCTTTGGGAGGGATATTACTTACATTATTTCACTTACCTTCCTTTTAATACCTGAAATTCCAAGATTATACTTCTACCTATTCCAGGGTTTTCAAGTGACAAACCTTGTGGATTGGATGCTGCTGCTGATGTAGTTTAGCTCTCTATAATTCCCAGACATTGTGTGTCATATTTTTAATCCTAAATTCCTGAGGAGGTGATTATGAATGTCCAATCTGAGCCAATCATTTGTAACTGGGAGACCAGGTCTAAAATCAGGGGGCTGAGAGGAAGCTATTACTGTGAATAGGGCAAATTTTTCCGGCATATAAATACTGGGCTCCTCTAACACGTATTCAGGACTCCTATTCTGACTTCCTCTACCGTCTTGCCTTGTATCACTGTTTCCATTACGTACTGTTCTGCACACTTTCTGGTCTCCAGTTCTTGACCATAACAAATTATTTTCCCAGCTGTGTACCTTTACTTGTTTCTTCTAACTAGAATGTGTCTTTATGCTTCCTGTAGCCTTCAGTCTTGGGGGTGGGGAGGTAGTCTCTGCATGCTGAGCTTTCACTGGTAAATCACCTTGTTGAAATTAGCATCCTCCCCACATGTATTCTATCACTTCACCCTTTAACCATTCTGCAAATAATTTATTGCAATCTGGAGTTTTCTTCTTTCTTTTTTATTTACATGTTGTTTTCTGATTTTGCCATCAGAATTGAAGTTCCACGAAGACAGTATTTTTATTTTCATTACTGCTGTATCTCCAGTGACTAGCATAATCAATACATTTGCAAATGAATACATCTTAAAAATTTAGTGGTAAAAAGTGGGGTTAAATTTATAGTTCTTGAATTGCATCCTCCCATTTCACAATTTTAAAAAGTAGAATATTATCAGCTATGTTAAGTAATTAAAAGGTGGATACATACAATTATTGATGCAAAGAAATGAAAAAATCATACATACTATTAGCATTATTCAGGAGCTAATACTGTTATCAAGACATCTTCATGATCACATTACCATTGTATTTCAAAATTCTTACACATCAAAAGAGTGTTGTAATATGTCTGGGGTCTGGAAACTGAGTTTAAATCCTAGCTTGACACTTTCTCTTTATGTCACACAATCTCTGTTATTCATTTTTTATTTCATGAATAATAATAAATACCTATAAAATATATTTTATGGACATTAAGTAAATAAGTAAAATACATCAAAAGAGGTTGTCTGTAATTATGTTTTCTATTTAAGATTGTAATTTTCATTAATCATTCTATTTTTACTTATCTAAAAATGAGCTTCTTAGAGAATTAACCAACTTTTTTGTAAATTGCTCAGGAAAGTTGTGTTCAAATGAAATAATTGTTATATCTCCATGATACCAGGTCCCATAGGAAATAAAATCACAATGTTTGTATCTAAATTAAATTTGTATTTAAATAAATGTAAATAAAATGAGCCATAGTTATTAATCTAAATCATGATTAAAATTACACTGGCATCTATTTTGTAAATTATGAATTTTTTTCCACAGTATGATTCTTATTCTAATTCCCTTTTCATCTACTTAAGAATACAATTTCCCTCAACGTGAACATAAGAAAAAAATTACTGCTATTTAACAGTATGCAATTATCTTGTTTATTTATGCCCACAGCCAAAAGGATGAATTTGCTGTTTAAACTTTATAACACATACTAGACCATTATTGGCAATAATTGTCATTCTGCAGCAAAAATCTCACTTTCTTCTTTGCTCAAGGCAGAATATGTCTTTTTATGTTTAGAACAGAGAGGATGAAAAGAAAGTATCAGCCTGTTTGAATCCTGGGGTAAATATTATCAATTATGTTTAGAAATCCAATGTCTCATTTTTGTTTTGTTTTTTTTTGGTTTTGAGTTTAACTTTTATCCTAAATTTCATTTCCGACTAAAATTGAAGAAAAAAGTTTATCATAATAGTGGAAGTATGATTGAAGTGATTTACTGACTTAGGGAAAATCATTTATGGGTTTCATAGTTTAAAAAGTTTGTTTTAAAAGAAAAATGTGTCTGATTTTGCAATTGAAATAGATTATAAGAATCAGAAGGACTGTTAGATGTATCAAGATGAGAACAGTGAGCATAAACATTTATGCAGAAAATAGCTTCATGAATAATGGCTATACATTTCCCAAATTTGGGGAAAAACATTAATTTACACATCCAAGAAGTCCATTGGATTCCAAATAAAAATCAAAGAAAATGACATGAAGACGCATCCTAACAACACTGTTTAAAGCCAAACCTAGAGAGAAAACATTGAATTCAGCAAGAGAAAAATGGCATATCACATACACAAAACAATGGACCAAATAATGGATAGAAGTCAGAAAACAAAGGCCTAACTTACTCAGATATTAAAAGACAAAATCTTTGAATAAAAAATTCTTTATCTGGTGTAGCTATGAAGGGGAAGTAAAAACATTTCTACACAAACTAACAGTGAGAGTTTGCACAGACCTATATACAAGATATTATTAGGGAAAAGCTGTTGAAATGAAGCCAGATGTTACCTTGCTCCACAGAAAGAAAAAAAAAAAACAGAGTATATGTTATCCTAATGTATTTTAAAATCTTAGAACTGCTTAAAGGAAAAGAAAAGAAAAATAATGTATCTAATGACATTGTAATATGTAAAGTAAATATTTTTCAAAATGTAGGAGAAATAATTGTGCCTATGGATGATATTGTACTTAATATTACATGACAATAGAAAAAGTTCTTTCTTAAATCATTTGTTTCAACATCCCTAATTTAGATTATGTATTTATATGCATTAACTGAAAACATTTCTTTTAAAAGACAAAACAGAGATAAGTTTACAGATATGCTAATAAGTAAATCATCTACTGGTTTCTTCTGTTTTATCTAATAGCTTTATAATTGGACTGAAGTTCATTGTCTATCTAGTATTTGAGTTAATTTTAATTTAATAAAACAATCACAGTTCCTTTCACAAAAACAATTTTATTAGCCTTTTTGAAAATCAGGAGAATTCTAGAAACTGTTTTTGAGAAAACATTTGTTCATGTTATAGATTGAATAGGGTTCCCCAAATTCATATGTTGAAATGCTGACCCCCAGTACCTCAGAAGGTGACCAGTGTTTGGTGATAGGCCCTTCAAAGAAGTAATTAAGATAAAATGAAGTCCCATAGTTGGTCCCTCACCCATAATAACTGGTATTGTTATAGAAGAATAGATCAGGACAAAGAAAACACAAAGGAACAGCCGTAAGAGGAAACAAGAAGGAAGCCATCTGCAAGCCAAGGAGAGGCTCCTGAAGAAATCATACTTGTCAACGCTTTGATCTTTGACTACAACCACCAGAACTGTGATAGAATATAATTTTTTTCTTTATGCCACCCAGTCTGTAGATTTGTTATGGCATCTCTAGCAAACTAGATCTCTTATAATAATAAAATAGAAAAACCAAAATATGAAACCAATCTTACTGGTTATCTCTGACTTAGTGTTGCTTTCTTGGTTAACTATGTCTTTAAGTTAATATAAGTTCAAGGATACTGTACATGCACACACACACACACACACACACACACACACACACACATATATATAATTTTGCTTTTTAATATTTGATCCTTTTAAGACTGCAGAGAGCTAACATTAATACATATCAACTGACAAGTGAAAATTCACTGAAGATTTATTAATTGGTATTCTTAAATCTAAGCAGTAACTAAATATCAGGGAATAGGAATACAGAGGTACTGTTAGAGTAGGTAGATAGTTAGCCATAAGCAGGGACAGGGAGAGGGAATTTGGTCAGAAGCTTGCTTACATTCTACACGTTCTGTACAAGTTGTTCCCTTGGGATGGGGACTGAGGGTGTAGATTAGACTGACCAAAACTGGCTGGTTCCAACATGGAGGAGAGGTTGACCCTGACTTCACTTTCAAACATATATTCAGCAAGTAAAAATCCCACCTCCGTACAGCATGACAGTTCTGAGGAGAACCAAATATAGTTGAAAATCCTGCCCCGCCTGACCTAAGGGTAGAGCAACCCCAAACTCCAGAACATTCCACCTGTCCCCTTTGAAACCTAATCTCAGTTATTGAACACTCCCCTCCCTTCGTATAAAATGTCTCCCTATTGTCTCCATGGTGCACTCCCCTCTGGGTCTGCCTGCATGCCAGATCCATGGGTGCATACTTTCTTCTTTCTTTTCAACTCTAAATCTTCAAATAAACTCTTAATATTCGGTGGCTTTTCTGTGTCCATTCTTGAATTCTTTCTCCCAAAGAGACCAAGGACCCATCTCCTGTGACAGTACAACGAAGATAGTTGTTACTGCATCAATGAGAATAAACTGTATGACATTTTACCCTCCTTTTCCCTTTATATATATGTCATTTTTGTAAGATTGTTTCAACTTCAATTTAGTTATTATGGTTAGATTTTTTGTTTCATTTAGTTTTCTCCTTAATTCACCTTGTCATAATGAGTTGTATCTTTCCAAATGTAAAGAGAATGTAATTAATAATGTCAATAATTAACTAATAATGAATTCTCATAAAGCCATACCATCTGAACCTGAATAGTCTGTGACTATTACAGCTCCTTTAAAATGTGGAGTATCTAGGGATTGTTAAAAAAGAAAGCCACAGGCCTAAGAGTGACTTCTCAGCCAGGACACCAAACCAAATGCCTAACCTAATTGCAATTTCAGTCTCACCCAGATATGTAGTCAATTAGGAATTTTCTGACAAGCACCAATAAGGAAATAGGTCATCTGAGCCTTCTCTACTCCTCTCTACTCCAGAGAGGAAGTGAGACAATCTGCGTGAGAAGACCCCTGATCTTCCTCCTAAAGGAAGGTGACCTTGCTGGAAATAATTCCTTCTTTTCTTTTGCCAATAACTTCTGGCCCCACCCTCCCATCTATAAAAGTCTTCAATTTTGTTTAACTCCTGGGAGCGTTTTTGGACTTCCTACGTAGGATGTTTCCTGATTCATGAATTACTTAATAAAGCCAATTAGATCTTCAAATTTACTCCTTTGAATTTTGTTGTTTAACAGGATATTTACTCAATGTCAATTTGTGTCAGTTAATAAAATTTACATATGCTATTTTCCATTTTTCCCAAATGTTTTATATGTTTTTATATAGAGAGTGTCAAAATGAAAACTCAACTGAGTGAGTGAATTTAAAGATTTAATTGGCCTTATAATGAAATACATGAAATACATGAATACAGAAGGACAGGATCTCATCTGGCAAGCAGAGATGCTCTGAGTCAGTCAAAATGGGTGTATTTTATAGGAGGGAGGTTGGGGAAAGAAGCTATCAGCAAAAGAAATTATTGTTTCAAGCTAGGACATCTTTTTCAGGGTAGGGGAACAGGCAGTGTTTTTTGTTTTTTGTCTTTTGTTTTATTAATCATGCAGATTACCTCATTAGTGTGGATCAGGGAATTTCAGTGGGATAAGTTGAACCTGTCAGTAAGTCTTGGTTTGCTGTTGTGAAGTGCAAATTACTCCCGATTTTGGCTTGTTTTTCTTTTTTAACTGTATCACTGTAGATGAGTAGGTAGATGAATCAATATCATCAAATGTCTCTTTTGCATTGTAGGGGTCAAGGACAGTCTGCCCCAAAATATGTGCCACTTTGTGACATGCAGACAATGTCAAGCTAAAAACAATCACTCAGAAATAAATCTGGGCCTTCCTAACCCCTGCATAAAAGGAATTTAGATGGAGGAAATGCTCCAGGAAAAGAGCCATCACGAATGATAACTACATTGTAGTGTGAACTGGGGGTGGTAGACGGAGAAATGCAGCAAAGTCTGCTGAAATCCCTCTCTATGTCCCATTGTTTCTGTGTGGCCCAGCAAGCATTTGTCTGCCAAACATTTACAATTTCATCTTTCTGTGAATTACTTTCTTTTTCTTTTGAAGTCCCCAAGCCCCTACCCCCTTCTTACTTCAGGATGACATAATACCTGATTTCACTGACTGTCTGGAATCTAATGTCTGTGGATTCCCCGAAGGTGTTATGGGTGGGGTTTGTACTCCTTGGTCCTTGTCTCTGCTGAAACAAAGAATTCAAAGGCAGAGACAGAATAGCGAAGCAGAGCAAAAGCTTTATTTGAATAAACTCCAAGGGAGGAGTGGGCCAGAGTCAAGGCACACAAAGTGCCCAGTCTTTTAGGGAGGGTCTATTTATCAGGTACTAGCCAGGAGGTGCCTCTTTGCTTGAAAGGGTGAGGTCATTTGCTGGACAGTTCTACTTACACACCCATTCCTCTCGGGGCACATTACTTTTCCCAAAATACACACAGAAAAGTCCAAGGAGGGGTGAGAAAAACTGTAATGTAAATATTATTTTAATGAGATTATGATGATGAGTGGTTACATGCACCATAGTTTTGCTGGATTATGCCTGAGTGGTGCTTTGGACCTGGTTTGGCCCTGTCCTGATAGGCAAGGAAGTTATCTCCCTGCAAAGCCTTTGTTGTCTTCAGGTAGGACCCCCTAACTGAGCAGCTTTTCCTTCAACTGTGTCTTCCCCTTCCCTGGCTGCTCATGTCTTTCTACCTAACAAAGGCATGTAACTAAACTTTTTTTTTTCCCCCTCTTAATCTGTCTCATATAAATTTGATTCTGAGACTGTTGGGGTGAGGAGTTTGTTCTCTCTGGTCCTTGAAAAGTAGAGACACAATAGTTAAACAGAATGTAAGTTTTATTTGAATATACTTTAAGGGAGGAAAGGGCTAGAGTTAAGGTAGATAAATGAAGATTTACTTGAATAAAACAGACAGGAAGGAAAAACAGAGCTAGGAAAGGGAAGCTCATTAAATTGCTGCTAGGCATAGGGCATAATCTCTTGCCAACTCCTAAAGCCAGTGTCACTTGGCATCCAGTGTCAGCTTGAATCTGCACAGCATGGGAACCAAGTACCTACAACCCCAGGATTTGGGGGAGCCACAGAGCACTGGATGGGGAGAACTTCTTAAAGACAAACAAAAGATTTTCAGGCGGGCAACTAAGGAGCATGATTGTATAGTTTAAGTTCTGTCCAGGTCACCCAGGCAATGGGAACTTGCAAGCCCAAATCAGAGCTGTCAGTAGACCCTCTCTACTAATCTGAAGTAGGACAAAGAGAGTAACACACTCTGAGAAAGGATAGTGCAGACAACCTCAGAGAGGAGTAGGTGCATCCAAAAGCTGGGATTCTGTCTTTTAAGAAGTTTTAAGAATGGGATAAAGGTAAAAGGTTGGGGAGTATATGCTTGTCAGGCAGCCTCATGATGTTTATCTCTGATAACAGACAATCTGTCATTGTCTATAACCAGTCCTCTAAGTAATTCTGTAGGACAAACCTTTTGTTCCTCTAAGATAGTGGCCCTCCCATGTATTGGAAACACATCAGTCAAAACTGCTTGCCTTGCCTTAAGATAAATTGTTGGCTGATTACCAAAGAATGTTAGGAATCTAACTTCCCAATGCTCTTCAAAAGTTTATCCTTAAGGTAAGGACCTCTTGTTCTCACTATTCTAATTCCAGCATTTTTTAGGAAAATTAATTATGATGCTTGTCTCATGTTTGTGCTCTATCTTACCTTCATTAACTAGGGAAAATCTCAAGGTCAGCCCAGATTTAAAGCATGTGAACTGAACTCACATTGCAAAGGGCATTAACTCTGTGAGTCCTTTCTGGCTCTCTGGCTTTATCTGATTAACTCCCTGAGTTCTTGGTGAGCCCCACCCTTTGTCTTCCCACTCATATCTTTTTTTCTTCCTAACAAGACCAGCTAGAGGAACCTTGAAGGTTCTTGAATGGCAGAGGAAATTTCTTCCTCCCCAACTGTATCAACTCTGTATCTTCACCAGCAAGATATGAGAGTTCTAATTTCTCACAACCTCACCAGCAGAACACATTTTAAATTTTAGATTTTTTTCAGCCTGATAGTGTTACCAGCTGAGATACTATTTTTCCCAGGGTTGTACCTTGTAGGTGATGAATAAAGAAGCTAATGGACAGGAGTACAGAGCAACTAGCAAAGCTTTTATGAGGAGTGAAAAGAATAGGACTGCTAATCAGGAGGGGCTCGAAGAGAGGATGATGTTTGGGCTACAGTGTCCAAGGGATTATAAGAACTGGAAAGGAGGAAGTGCACCTGGTTGCCTCGAACTTGATGGTAGGGCCAGACTGGGATGTCCACACGGTTGCCTAGAACTTATTGCTAGGGCTGGGCTGGAATCAGAAACTGCCCTTTTTTCTCAGGCTGGCCATTCTAGGGAGTGTTTTCTTACACATCCCACTTGACCAGCTGGCCACTATGACTGATGTTAGCATCCCACTTGGCCGATTTCTGCTGGGGCAAAATGTCCTGTTATACCTACCCCATCAGCTACCTCCTGCCTCAATAGGTGAGAAATTATATGTCAGTATGTTCTGATTTCTTAATTCCTTTTATTATGATCAAAGTTGAGTATCCTTTATATGTTTAATGCTATTGGTATTTCTTTTTATTGAACTATACATTCATATTTTGACCATTATTCCATTCAAATTTTGGGTTTCACCTTTCAATTTTTAGGAGGGAGGAAACAGAAGTCAACAGGTTCTACATCTATATTCAGAGAATAAAGATTTCATTGAATATAAATTATTATGTTGGAATTACAATTCTTTTAAATAAGACTAAATCAAAAAAGGAGGAGAAAGCTTTCTCTAAATTAGAATACAAACTGAAAAGAATGAATTTAACTTTATATGAAGATCCTGAAATATTCAGCTGAAAAGTATTTTAAATGTCTATAAAAAAAAACAATTGTAGGGGAGAAAAAATAATTTTCTCCCTATCCTAGGTTCTTGGCTGAGAACCCCCACTCACCCTGTCATAATAAAAGATTAACAAGAGAAAAACAAACAGAAATTTATTAGTCTGTATATCTACTGTGTATGTCTGAGATACCAGGGAAACTAAGTAACTCCCCGTATGGCCCAAACCACCACCTTAAATTTTATCTACAGCTAAAGGTAAGAGAAATGTGTGTTGTTGGGGAGCCCTGTTATGGGAAGTAGGGAAAAGCACAGTAAACAAGGGTACGGTTCTATGCAGATTTTAAGTTGGTTCTTTATTTAAGTTGGACACTTCATTGATAAAACTTTCTGGAGATTTGGGCATGTTCCTCTTCCTAGTGCACAGATGGAGGCAACCCCACAAATGGAGATTTCCCTTATAAAAGTGAATGTCTCTTACAAAAGAGTAACGTGAGCTTTGTTTTCAGAGCTTCTCTGTGTCTGCTGTTTCTCAAATACTGTTTATACTGAGGAGGCATATTTTGGAGTGGCATACTCTGCTACCCTTTAGCTCTTATGTGCCTTTGCCACCATCATAAAAAGACACATTTAGACTAGTTCAATGTCATCAAAACAGGAGATAATATATAGGTGGAGCAGAGCCTCTATGGCCAGCTATCCCTGAGGAGTCCGTCTAGATCAGCCCACCCTAGCCTACCCCTAACGCACGAGTGAATTCCGCTATGATCAGCAGTCCACAGATGTCTGGAGCCTGAATCGGCTGAATTCCAGGCAATCCATAGTAACAAGAACTAAATAAATGTGTACTGATGTACGCCCATACGTTTTGTTTTTTTTCACATTGTGGCAATAGATAACTGATGGAAGTAACAGGAGAGTCAGGGCTCAAATGCCATCTCTATTTGACTTATTAGCTACTTAATCTTCAACAAGTTTCTTAAACTTCCAACTTCCTCAAACATGTACATATC
Source organism: Manis javanica (assembly GCF_040802235.1). Classification (NCBI taxonomy): domain Eukaryota; kingdom Metazoa; phylum Chordata; class Mammalia; order Pholidota; family Manidae; genus Manis; species Manis javanica. Next base: position 145,228,613 of record NC_133160.1, read on the forward strand.
CTGTGGATAAAATACCTGATTCAATAGCATTTATTAAGGGAGGGGCATGTGAGTGCCGTGAGCAGTAATAAAGAATATAAAATCATCTCAGATATTATTCTTTTTTTTCAAAGAACCTTCCTTACAATTTCTTTCATTAAATTGATCATTTGTTCCATACAATTTTCAACTATGTGTCAGGCTCTGTGTTAGGCACTGGGAATAAAATGATAAGAAAAATAGACCCAGTGTCTGTTCTTATGTAGTTTATAGTTTACAAGAAGAAATAGGCAATAGACACATAATAATACAAACATGCATAAACAACTCAGCAAGTGCTACAGAAGTGCTATATGATGATATGATATTTAAGCCAGTGAGAACTGGTCTGGTGTGGAGTTTTAGAGAAGATATTCTCAAGGAATACTGTTTGAATTGAACTGGGAATAGGTCATTTCAAATAGATCTCTTCATAACCTGGGTGAGTGTTGTGTTAATTCATGATTGTGTATTCATATGTGTTGTAGCTTCCTATTAGGAAGATTTTGGACTATCTGAATCTTTAAATAGGTATTACTAATTAATTTTGGAAATATCCTTGCTACTATTATATAGAATATTAAAGTTTCTCTATTGTCCTCTAAACTGTTTTTTCCTGGAAGTCTTTATAGTGTTGGACTTTACACTCTTTGATTTTCCTAACTTCATTTTCATATATTCTAGTTATTTGATATGTTTGCTGATTCCAGGGTATCTTCTTCAGCTCTATCTTCTAACTTACTGAGTCTTTCCTCACTATTCAGTGAAGCTCTAATCCTTATTATCACATATCTTACTTCAAGTTCTGTTTGTTTCTTTTCCAAAATTACCTTGCTGATTTGTTGGCCTCTTTTAGCTTTGACATACTTCATTCATCTTCTTTTATTTCTTAAAAGATAGGAAATACGTCTTTTGAGTTTGAGTTTTTCATCTAATAATTTCAATATGTAGATCCAATATAGAGACTTTATTTCAGATAAAAAAAACATGGTTGTTTTATTCAGTGATATTTCAAAATTACCTGTTCATATTACTTTTATATTACATGTGACAGTTTTTGATTGCTGATTTTAAACTCTTTTCCTCCAGAAATGATTTCCTTTCTGTTTTTGCCAGGTGCTAGGGCATTAAATTAAACTTTCAGTCAAACTTTTAGGTTGTTTAGCTGTTAATATTGTTATTGTTGTTTTTATCTTAACTACAAAGATATCTTTAAATATAGGTTTAAACTCATGAGAAATTGTGCTTCAATTTAGGAATGGCCAGAGGGAAATTTTGTTCTTTTTTTTTGTGGTTGAATATACACTTCCTCCCTTGTACCTAAAGTCAAGATTAAGACAGTCAGGTATTTCCTGTCCATTCTGAAAGACACATATTTTTTTCTAGTTTACTCACTGAAGGGAATCTGGATTACTTTGAGTAGACCTCATATTTATTTGATTGACAGTTCTAGTTACGTACCCGTTCCTCTTAGTGTACTTGTCTTTTCCCAAAATGCACATGGAAAAGCCCATGGTGGGGGAAAAAAACTGCAATTTTATTTTAATGAGATTATGATGATGTGTGGTTTGGGTGGTTCTTAGTTTTTTTGTTTTTTTTTTTGATTGTTCCTGTTCTGAGAACTGGTTGGAACCAGTTTGGCCTAGTTGTAATAGGCAAGAGGTTATCTTCTTCCAAAGCCTTTGTTGTATGCACTGTGAGACCCCCTGCCTGAGCAGAGTTTAGACAGTTTTTTTCTTGAACCTTATCTTCCCCAGTTGCTCATGTCTATCTTCCCACCTACCACTTTGATGCAAGCTTAATATAACTCAGGGGGAAAAACCCCGGGGCAAAAATACCTTTGAAACCAAAATCAATCAAAGGGAGAAATAAAGTTAAGAAACCCATTTATTTCTTACAAGCAGTTGTCCTAGTGGTTTCTTTTGATCATTTAAATTTGAATCTCAGAGTATAGCAGCATTCCATAAGTCTGTGAAGTTAGTATTATTAGTATTTCTTCATTTTTGTTCTTAAGTGTAACTCTGGGGGAAAAATCCCTGGCAAAATACTTCTAAAACCAAACTCAGTCAAAGGGAGAAATAAAGTTAAGAAAACCTGTTTATTTCTTACAAGCAGTCGTCCCGTCTGTCTCTTGACCAGACTGCAGCAACAGAGGGCTCCACCCAACCTCTCCAGGTTCATTGGTAATTACCTGTTGATATGTGGTGGACCACTTCTAAACACCCCTTGAAACACCTATTGATATACAGATGCACTAAAGCCAGGTGAGAGATTCTGGAAATACTGCAATTTTACCCAAACTTACTTATATGTATTCTTGATTCTCTTGTTTTCTCTCCAGATCACAATGTATTTGAAAATATTTAGTAACATATATTATGTAACGCATTGAAAAGGCTATCCTATGACATTTCTCCAGACATCTCCTCTAACATATTTCCAGAAGCTGAAGATGTATTTTTATATAAAAACATATGTTAGGCTCTATGTTATTAGCCCAGAATATTTCATTCACTCCCTTATATTTTATGTCCTAGAAGAGTCCAAAGGACAAAGAAAGTGTGAATCCAAAAGCAACTTAGAAATTTAGTGTTCTTTTTATGCCAAACCAGTTTAAACTTCCTGAATGTAGAGAATGCAGATTTTTCTTCCCCCTCATATAATGATGTAGTTTCAGTTGGTTTGTTTTGAATTCAGTTTATGTTAGAAAGTCCTAAGTAATCTACGATATTAAATTATTTTATTTTGTTCTGCTCTATCACTAGATACCACAAAACAAAGTTAGTAGGGGATAGTCAGCTATGGTATTTCCACTGGGTAATCAACATCAGAGGCAGCAGGGGCTTTTCTAAGTTACTATTTTATCCCCAGCATTTAGCATAGAACATTTGCCAATCAGAGGTTGTTCTTAAAGTAAAATATATTCTTATGCAAATTTTCTTTATTATTATTTGCCCAACTTTGAAATACAGCACTTTGAAAAAGAGTTATAGACTCCTATATATGACAATATTAAAAATACACATGACAATATGGTACCACATAATTCAAACAAAACAGATTTGATCGACAATGCTGAAGAAAAAAATGAATTATCATGTTTCTATTGTCTTTGTACAAAATTCTACCAAATTTCAGCTATGTGAAGAGACAATCATAATAACCATGCAAATATAAGAAAAGTCTATAATGTAGGTGTGCTGGGTACTTAAGAAAAATGTCATATTATTACCTGTATTGTGTGACTTAGGGGTCTTTTTCAGTTTTTTTAAATTGCAATTTATTAGTTTTTTCTTATTTGAAAGGGCTTTCATAAAACTCCATCCACATTTTTTTCCATTTATACATTGTATTTTCAGCTACCTTAGTAACAAAATTTAGTGGTATATTTGAACGTAAAACATCCAATTTTTAAGTAAGCAAAGTCACAAATTTGTATTCTAGTATTGTACTTTTGCCTAGGTGGTTTTGGTACGACTAAATAAAATACTTCTCTGGATCAATGTGTCACAATCAATGCTATGATATTGTAGATTAGTGGTTCCTCAAGATTAATTAACAGGCAAATGAGAGATATTGTGGATTTTGTTCCAGACTACTGCAATAAAGTGAATATTGCAATAAAGCAAGCCAAATAATTTTTTTTTGTTTCCTGGTGCATATAAAAGTTATGTTTGCATATACTGTAGTCTATTAAATGTGCAATAGCCTTGTCTAGAAAAAAGTACATACCTTAATTAAAAAATACTTTATTGCTAAAAAAATGCTAACCATCATATGAGGTTTCAGCAAGTTATAATCACTGATCACAGATCACCATAACAAATTAATAATATTGAAAAACTTTGAAATACTGTGAGAGTTAAAGATGTTATATGGAGACACAAAGAGAGCAAATGCTATTGGAAAAATTATGCCAATAGACTTGCTCAAAGAAGGATTGCCACAAACCTTCAACTTGTAAAGAATGTAGCAGCTGTGAAGCATAGTAAAGCAAAGAGTAATAAAGTGAGGTGTGCCTGTACATTAGCCTTACAGCAGTGGTTTATTAGCATAAATATCTGTTTTCTGTCACCACTGTTCTTACAGACCAGTCTGGGTTTTTGACCCTTCTGCTCATGTTAGAACTCCTGCTCATGTGTTTCCTATACTATATAGAAATGCTCGTTCAGTTATGTGACAATGTTTGTGATGGTTCATTTTGTGTATCTGTTTGACTGGACCATGGGGTCCCAGATCTGTGGTCAAATATTATTTTAGTGGTTTCTGTGAGGGTGTTTTCAGATGAAATTAACATTTAACTCAGTAGGCTGAGTAAAGCAGATTGTCCTCCAAAACGTGGATGGGTTTCATCCAATTAGCTGAAGTCCTAAATGGAGCAAAAAAACTGACTTTCCCCCAAATAACAAAGAATCTTGTTGCCCTATGCTCTTTACACTGGGGCATTGGCTTTTATTCTTGCCTTTAGACTTGAACTGAGGCATCAGCTCTTCCTGAATCCCAAGCCTTTGGACTGGAATAGCAACACTGGCTCTCCAGGGTCTTAGGCCTTTGGACCTGGACTCAAACTAAACAATCAGCTTTCCTGGGTCTGCAGCATGCCAGTTCACCCCACAGACACTGGGACTTGCTGGGTACTTGCCAGCTTCCACAGTCATGGGTGCCAACTTATGCATCTTTACAAACACAAACACACACACATACACACGCACACACCCTATTGGTTTGGTTTCTCTGGAGAACCTTTCCTAATATAATGTTATAAATGTTTCTATTGGGAAAATAGTACAATTGATTTTCCTATTTATATTCTTTCTCTGAGAGCAAGAAATGTCATTATAAACATAAACCAAGGCAATCTTCTGTTTTTTCATAACAATTCCAAATGAATGCCAAACTTAAAAATGCTTCCTTCGCATGCTGTATTTTTTCCTTGAAAGCATTTCTGAATAAGATAAAAACTAAAAGCTAATAATATACTTTTGTTTTTATTGTGTACATTTAAAAAGTAGTATAGTAACATCTAAGTCACCAACATCAGAAAACATTTCCCATTGTCATTTATATATTTAGCTTATCAGGAGAATTAGATATGGCATTGATGTGCTAAAATAGAGGCTTTTTGATTATGCTATATTATTTTCATGATTTTTATGATAATTCTGGGCAGTTAAAAAAGGCAAATTTCAAAATGCAGTTCCCCATATTGTGTAAAATATATGACAGTGGTAATTTATGATCAAGGTAGGGTTAAAGAAACATAAGACTATAAATGGAGCTATAATATATATTCTTGTAATAAAGACTCTGTACTATACAAATCAAATAAACAGCAAGGCTTATAAAGAAATTACAATTTGAGCAGAAGAGGTTGAAATTAAAACTGAAAACATACTTGAGGTATTCATTTTAATTTTGCTGAAACAAAGCAGAATACAAATAATTGCTCATTTGTAGATGGGTTTTTATGTACTTGTCTTTTACTGGGGCCATAAGTCAAATCAGACAACATGTAGGCCACACTTCTGGACATTTATAAGAAATTATTTCTCCATATTTGGCCATCAAACAAATATATCATATCACACTTGTAAAGCTTCTATAAGCCATAAGCATTTTTCAGATTTCACCAGGACCCCTCCAATGTATAATTTATTTTCTGTAAACATTTCTGCTAAAGAAACGAATACCTTCCTCAACATCAGCTCTGCACTCTCTCTGAATGATTATGGACTCGCCAACAGAAAAATTGTGAAATGTGTGTATCTACCATTCTTCTTCTTGAAAACAGTCCTCAAAGTGCTTCTCCTTGCCTTGGTCTCCTCACCCCCATACCTGGCAATGTGATTTTTGTTTATTGGCAATTTAAAGGTTTTCCTGGTGAAAAAGACTGCAGTTCTACATCTCCTTTCTACACTTTGTACAGCCCAGATATTAATCTGTTCCTTCCTAACTGTGATGTATAACTACCACCATTATTGTGTTTTTTCCCCTTAGGAAAGTGCAGACTATAAAAAGAGTGAGTTATCTTTGATTTGATTTTCAGTAAAGCTCGCTCCTTCTCTTTTATACTTTGATGTACTTCTTGCCAGTCCTCTGAATGATCTTTTATTTGTTTTCATCTTGTTCTACATCATCTGCTGCTACCATCATCATTTTCACTTTGGGAATCTTTTTTTTCTTCAGAATCACTGTCTTTGCCTAGACTTTTACTTCATCTTGGTTTTCTGTAGCTTCACTCCCAATAACCCCATTTGCCTGACTCTGCAGCTCCTATTTTGCTGGAACAATGGCATGGGTACTTTTCTAAAGTTTTCTTTTTGATTTAGTAGTTTTCTTGTATCCTTTTGTTTTCATTGTGAATCTCTTCCTTGCCCTGTTCTTATTGATATTAACTTGCCTCTTTTGTTCTGTAGTGCAACAGGTTGACCCATCTTAAACTTCTGTCATTGCCTGGCTTAAAAAGTGTAAGTAATCCTGTGTTTAGGAAGTCTGCTGTGATATTATCTTCTTTATCTAGCATCTATTCATAGTCACATAAGTATAGTTATACCGGTTCATATTTCTCATCTTCAAAGAAGGCCAGTATATGGTGATGATATGATTCTTTAAAACGCACTAAATTCTGAATAGTTTTAATGTCTCAGTTTATTATTGCAATCTACCTAATCCATCCCCTTCAACAAGTGGGAGCTGCAAAATGGAGATGTGAATTGCTGAAGGTCATTATCAGCCTCCTGAGAAAGCTTCTTAAAGCTTCTGGACATGTTGAGTTTGGAACAAGAGACTCCTTTCCTCCCAACTCTGGGCCATTTTTATTTTTTGGCAGATTATTTAATTCCTTTCTTCAAACAGTTGTTCATGATTTTCAAGCATCTAAGGTAGCTTTATCACAACCATAAGAGACAGGAATAGAATTCTTCCCTTCAAGTTGTTAGTGTAGATAAGAGGAAATTCATGAAGAAATTAATCATCTCTTATTAGTTATAGTACTAGGTCTGCTTGTGGATTGTTATTATACCAAGGCTCCCATTCAGAACCTTCATTACACTGAAGCTCAAATTCCATTGAGTAAAACCAAAACTGACTTTTTGTGATTGGCTCTTCAAACTATCAACACACTTCCAAAGTTTATGGCTTGAGACCTTTCTATATTGTCCGAGTTTTACTGCATTTTCTAAGACTCTTCATCAGTCAAATCAGTATAAGCTTTTGCTGTCTTCATGAACGCCAGCCAATTTGTCTCATCCTTTTCTTGCATTGTATTTAAGTGGCAGCAAATTATAATGTTTTAAAATTTCTAGTACAATTGTTTTAGGCTCAAACTTAATATTTCGTAAGGTTTTATTCTTGATACCCATGATCTGTTTGCAGTTTTTGTGTGAAAGACATGAAGTCAATAATTCTCTGCTAGCAGAACAGATTGTTTTTTCCCACTGTAGAAGTATTTGGCTGATGATACCACAGAGGTCTTGCATAGACTGTTCTGATATTCTTTGACTGGATTTTCTCATCATTCTGGGCAGCGGGCCTGGTGGTGGCATGTGTCCCTGTTCACAGGGAGCCTCAGGAAGTTGTTCCTGCTGACATTATATTGCCATTGCTCCCCCACCACAGCCTTATCCTTTCCTCCCTCAGCCGTATCCGTCTTCCTGCTCCTGCTGACATCACCCCATCCGCGCTCCTGCTCGCAGTGTGCAAGCCTCACGCGATGTAGGTCTGTCTGAGCTACGACTGCTGGTGCCAGCACTGCCTTACCTACTTCTAACGTTCCAAGCAAAGCCTTCCTGTAAACATACTGCTTACACAGCTGTATTCCTCCACGGTCTGACTCAGACATCGTCAAGCCCAGGGATGCTTCCCAAATATGCAGATTCCAAGAACCGGAGACCTACTGAGTCAGAATCACTAGAATATGAAAGTTTAATGAGACTTTTATAAAGAAAAAATAAGTTTAAGGAATATTATATTCATGCAAGTAAATAAATATCAGGTATTATCTCTATTATCAGCCTTCATTGGGGAAAAATAATGCTTTATTCACTTTCAATCTTTCCAAAATGAGATCAGTTTAAAGTTGTTGTTAATTAATATGGCCATAATTAAGCAGGGTAATCCTTTTATCAGTCACTTATTGGTCTTTGTCTTGCCTACAGAGCTGCCATGAGCCCAGACATCAGTTTGGAATCCATTCAGCTTAGTGATGGGAACAAAGACAGATGGAACTAAGTGAATAGTTTAGGCTCAGAGATCCACCTGTGGAAAACCTTAGTTGGGTTATGGGTGGGCAGTGTACCTGTCGATTCTAGGCTTGTGATCTTTTTAAAATACACCTGAGAAGACTGTTCTATGTCCAGAGATACAGGGATGCAATGACTTTCCCTTCTGTAGAAAAGTGAGAAATGAAAGAGATATGGAGGAAAAAGAGACAAATTTGTATCTCATATTGTACTTTATGTCCTTGGATGACAGAGTCAGTGTCTAGCCTGCCTGTGTGTTTCATTCGTGTCCCATTCTGGTTAAGAATCAAGTCAAATCAATAAAGTGAATATTACAAGAGACCTTCATTGTTGGGAGAAAGAGAAGACCCCAGAGAAAAGATGAGCTCATGGGGAATTTAGTCAAGGTGCTAGAAATCAGAGTGGCATCCAAAGATGCTTCCAGATTCTCTTAAGCAGTCATGCCAATTCAACATATTATGGACCATGACAGGAACAGAAGTAGTCAAACTAGTCTTACTAAGTTTTTTCCTTTAATGATCAATGCAAGGCAGTTAAGGTGCTCAAGGGAGGGTGAAGGTGAACTCTATGCACAGACTAAGGAAGTACCATATAGTTGTCTATGTATTTTACTTATTATTAACTCAACAAACAAACATCAAGTACCTTCTATATTCCAAGACAATGTTCTAGGCGGTAGGTATTATAATAGTGAATGACAGGAAGATAATACCTGCCTTCATGGAACTTAGAGACAATTAAACAAATATTCCAGTATTTTTAGTCTGGAAGAAAAACTAAAGAGAAAAAACTAAATGAGAGAGGAAAAAAGGAAACCTAATTTAAGTAGACAATGGGAAGTTACACAGAGATTCTTTTCACAACTCATGTTTGAGGTGATGTTTCAAGAGAGTCGGAGTTATCTAGGTGAAAGAAAAAGTGGGAAGGTTAGATGGGAGCAATAATTTACTAAAGAAGAGGAACTGAAAAATTCCAACCGTGACTGGATCATGGTGAGCTAGATTATTCAGAACCTTAAAAACTATGCTTGGCATTTTTAAATGTTTATATCAACTTTATTTTAAAAAGTAAGAATTATAGTTCTATAAAGTTACCATTTGGCCAAAGAAAATATAACCACATAAGTAATGAGAGATAATTCAAAATTACATCAGAAAGCAATATGAGAGTCTGTTTTCTTTTTAGCACTGAATAATATTCCATTGATTGGATGGACCACTTTATTATTCCTTCACCAACTGAAGGATCACTTCTGAGTTTTAGAAGTAATGACTAAAGCTGCTTTTGAACATCTGTGTGCAGGTTTTTGTGAGGACTTGTTTTCAGTTCTTCTGGGTAAATACCAAAGAGCACAATTGCTGCATCAGACAGTAAGAGTTTGTTTACTTTTGTAACTAACTGTCAAATTGTCTTCGGAGTGGCTGCACCATTTTGCATCCCTGCCAGCAATGAAAGAAAGTCCCTGTTTCTCCAGTGTTTTGTATTTTGGCCATTTCTAACAGGTATGTATTAATGTAGGAGCATCTCATTGTTTTAGTTTGCATTTCCCTGATAATACATGATGTGGAGTATCTTCACATGTTTATTACAGTGTATATATATATATTTATTTATTTATTTCAAAAAATATGTTGTCAGATCCAGATTACTTTGAATATATTTTTAGATTTTTTATTTTTCTCATTATCAAGCTGATGCTTCTTCCCTCCACCTTCCTGAATACGTGCAGTGTGTTTTTAAAACCTCCTTTAATGTCTTTGGCCTCTATCTCTAAAATCTGTATCATTCCTGAATCTGTTTTGGTTGCTTGATTGATTTCCTCATTTGGGGTTGAATATTCTTACTTATTTGCATGTCTGCTAATTGTTTTATTGAGTACAAGACATTGGGTGTTCTACATTACTCAATGCCGAATACTTCGAATTCTTCTGCATATTGTTAGGCTATTTTCTGAAATTCAGTTATGTTACTAGAAAAGGCTTTGATCCCTAAAAAGGTAGCTTTTAAGTTTTGCTTGCAGATCAAACAAAATCTATGGCTAGTTCTGAGGCAGCACCTTCTGCGGACTTTACTTGATGCTTCCTGTGGTAAGAGGTCTTTCCACTCTGAATACTGAGTACCTGATCTAGCAGAAGCCCCCCATGAGCTCTGAGGGTTTTTCTCCCAGCCTTTCCAGGGGTCTTTCCCTTCATTGTTTCTTTTCAGGTGTGAGCTGTTTGGTATGTATCTTATTCTCAAGAGGAACACTTTGTGGATCTCCGGAGTTCTCTCTGCATTTTCTCTCTTCCCTGTTATCTAGGTTTACCTCAGCTCTGGATCTTGTGTTCTCGACTCAGCAGAACCTCTGGTTTTGTTTTTATTGTTCCTACTCCCTGTTCAATGGAAACTCTCCAGACAGTTCAGCCAATTGCATGATTATCTCATTTGTTTCTCTTCTCATAGGATTATACTTCTACTACTTGTTGTATAATACCTGAAAATTACAGTTTCTTATATTTTGTCTAGTTTGTAAGTCATTAAGGTGAGATGCTAATTCTATTCCATTTTGTTCCATCACAGAGGCGGAATTCTCAACATTTAAAATTAATTTGTTAAAATTTCTTATTTATTTATTTATTTAGTGAAATATACTTTGCAAGGAAGAAGATATTTCACACATATTTTCTGCTCTGAAAACTCTAAACTTAGAGATTTTAGTAATGGATGAGTTCATTATAACATCAGTTTATATTCATCAGTTAAGCACCACAAGTTTTATTAGAAAATTCAACCAAATATCCCTACAGACAGAAATGATAATAAAAAAATGGCAGCTATATACAACCTAAGTGAATCTACATGTTGAACTAAAGAAACTTGATAAAAAATAATATGTATTGTGTGAGTCTATGTATACAAATAGCAAAAAACATGAAAAACTCATCTATAGTATTAAAAGTTTGAATCACAGTTTCTTTGGAATGTGTAGTGATTGAATAAAGAAAAATGGGGCTTTCTTGGGTGCTGATAATGTATTAATAAGTTTTGCAAATATTTTCTCTAGTCTCTCTTAGTTTAAGTGGGATTGTTCTATTTTAATTCAATGAGAAATTTTAATTTCTACCTAGTGAAATTTATATTTGATATTTTTTTGATTCTAGCTTTGTATTACTACTCCTGTATTCTTTTAAAACATTTTAGGCTTAAATTTTTATAATTGAATATAAATCTATACTCCATTTAAAATACATGTTGAAGACAAAAGTGAGGTAACATCCTTTTTAATCAACTATTTTTGTTAATAGACAGCTAGTTGGTCCAACATCATTTTTTTTATCAAGGATTTAAAATACCACATTTTCCTTTTCAATTTTCAATATTCACATTTTCCTGGTAAAGACAATATGTAAAATAAATACTAGTATTTCTTTTGAAGGCATATAAGAAATAAGACTGTATTGAAGAATTACTAGTCAAGGTTCTAGATACAGAGAAAGGCTGAGAGAGGTCAGCATTTGCCAAGGGAGCTCAGTGCAACATGTCACTCTGGGTTCTTAACCTGAAGTACCTCACCCTAGGGGTAAGGAAAAGCCATGAATACATATATAATTCCTTCTAGAAGAAGAAAAATTTATCCTATACATCAACTTATTTACTACAAAGGATTGTGCAAATAGAATATCTGGCACACAATAAAAAATTCTAGGCATTAAGAAAATAAAACAGCATTAATAAAACCCAAAGAAACAGAGCACAGAAAGAGCAAAACAAGGGTCCAGTTATTGATATTTTTTAAGCAAGTCTTAATATAACTATTTGATATATTGCAAGAGTTAAAAGACAAGATAATTTTTTTGCAGGGTAATGTATACCATAAAGAGAATCAAGGGTAATTCTAATCCAAAAAATATATAATGTCTAAAATCAAGACTTCAAAGGATGACTGTAATATTAGATGAGATACACATGCAAAAATTATTCATTATGGGTAATGAAGAGCAGTGGAAGATATATAATGAATAATGAATAGAAAAAATGAACCAAATGAACTACATAAATGGAGCAATGCAATATGCTTATGGTTTGAGAAATTAAATATAATTATGGTGTTAATTATTTACAAACAGAGTCATGGAATCAAGGTTATTTCAATAAAAATCTCATGGATTTTTTTCCTGTGTATGTGTATATAATTGGAAAGGTAGATTCTAAATTTTATAGACAATTTCAAAAAAACAAGAAATACCAATGTTTTTGAAAACAAATGGGAATAAATAGCTCTAGGTGATATAAAGACTTATTGTAAGACTAGTAATTAAAAAAAAATGGGTCATGTAATCAAAGGGAACAATCATAAAGTTTCCAGAAATGTATTTGTTACAACTTATTCTTCCATCTTTGAAATGTAATTGACAAAATTTATATATATTTAGGTTGTACAATGTTTTTAAGGTGTACTATGTGAAAATGTAATATACAAGACACTGATAAATGTACCACAATCATTTAAATTAACATATCCATCACCTCACATAATTCCATTTTTTTGTGATGAGGACAGTTACCACCTACTCTTGATAAATTTCAAGTGTACAAAACAATATTATTAACTATAATCACTATGCTACACATTAGATTCCATAATTCATTCATCTTATACCTGAAAGTTTGTATTCTTTGACTACCATCCAGAAACATCTTATTAAATCGAAAACCCTAGAGATCTAGAGATCACTGAAATAAAAGGGTTTATTGAGCCTGTTACAGATGTTAGCCAGAAAAAGGACTGAGTCCTGGGTCAGGAAGTTTCTGCTTCGCCAGCAGCAAGTCCAGTAACAGAAGCAACTTGCCCAGCAGACTTAAGAAACAGGGCACGCTTCTAAGAGGTCTCAAGGAAAGGAAGTTCTTTAAATTCACACTGGCTACAGATAAGGAAGGTGGGCTAATGGGAAGCAGGTGAAGTCCAGGAATAGGGGGTTAGTTCCTAGAGAAGACTCATGGATTGGTTTTTGGTGATGGTCAGGCACTGGTCATGAGGAATGGGGATGCACTGTTTGTGGGGAACCTTCTAAATGATTGTTGAAATGACTTCATCCAGGATTGTGGAATTAGCTATGGTCCATGGCTATTGACTGATGAACTTCCTTTGTCTCTCTCTCCTTCATTCTCTGGCCCTTATGTCAATTTAGGACATTTCAGAAATTTTTGCCTTGACAATATGTACATAAATTAGTGTGGACTTGTTGGAAAGGTTAAAGCACTGGCATGTTAATCACAACAAACTCTTCAGGCATTCCAAAGTGTGGAAGACATGTCACAGATTTTTCTGTGCCTGTTCACAACCTCAGTCTATGTTATTAAAATAAGGCTGATTTAACCATTTTAATTTATTTTTTAGTTAGAATTTGGGCTCTGCAAATGGATTGCCTGGGTTAAGGGTTTGGCTCCGTTGCTTACGGGTGATGCCTAGCTGACAATGTCAGTATTGTGATCAGATCTTAGAGAGCCCTGATTACCATTTTCTCTCACCCTCTTCTTCTGACCCACATTCGTGTGCTGTTTCCAACAGGCAGATTACTCCTCTTAAGCAACTTGAGTCTGCTTTGTCCATATCCAGAAAGACCCTGACGTTCCTAGGATTTTGTATTCTCACATGGCCACCAAAGAAAGACTACAGGGAATGGAGGAATCAGCTTGAAATTCCTTCTGTGGGACTCCACCTGAGATGTCAGCCTTACTAGGCATTCTCTCTTTCCTGCCCTGTTTCTTCGGCTCACTTCCTGATTCTCCCTGAGCCCACTTCTTAGTAAACCCCTAGCACAAGAATCTTCATCACAGAATCTTTTTCTGGAGAACATATCTGAAGACACTGCATAACATTAAACTAGTTGTGTTACTTCCTCAGTTATTTCCACTGTAACCTGGACAAAAAGAACAATCTTCTTACAAAGTTACTATGGGAACCATAACAATTAGCACAGAGCTTGGTGTGTGCTTTGCATAAGTACTGGCTACTATATCAGTCGGATCATTCAGTGATACATCAATTTGTTTCGGAAAATTTTACAGGGCTGGTGAGATTTTTATATATGTGTGTGTGTTTTAATTTACCATCATCTCATGATTTGTATGTAGTAACTGTTTCTCAGTTTCATTGAAGAAATAGTTATACTACATTTTTTATTTTATTGTATTGGATGACTTTCAGGGAGAAAGATATGTTACTGTGTTATTTTTTGACAAGATATCAAATCAGTTTCAATAGGAATTGATTTTACTACATTGTTATCCTCATTGCTTATAGATGCAGTTATTTCTTAAAAGGACAAAATCAATTATTTTGTATTGTCCTTCATCCAAAAATTGTCTAAAAAAGGCTGTAAATCCAGGAAATGAACACATAAAAAGGACAAAGAATCCCAGTATATTTTTGAAAGTACAAAATGACTCCCTTTTTTTTTTCACTCCAAAGGCCCTAACTCCGATTTTGTGAAGTGCTCCATGAGGCTCTCGCCAGCATGATCCCCATTAAAGTCAATGATCCCTGCTGACTGTAATGGGAATCCCACTGTTACAATGCCAGGAAACCCTTTGCACATTTAGTTATGTCTATAAAACTGCTTAGGCAATTTACGTATTATTTTGTTTCAATAAGAAAAAAATAATTTGGTGTTTTCAAAAGCCTTTAGTGTGCACCAAAAAGCACCGTCTAAAACAGTTTAATACAATTTTAAAGAAAGAATGCCCCACATAATTGGATGTTGTGACTAAATTTTGGCACCACTTAACTTCATTTCATGTAATAAAATGAAGAAATGCAGTTCAATAACATGAGCTTTTAAATAAGAATACAGCATCTAACATGACGACCTGGTTGGAAAGAATCTACCTTTTCAATTCTATACACATACACAGGAAAAAAATTCATGAGATTTTTATTGAAATAACAACTATAGGGGAATGGAGGAAATTGGTTGGAACAACTCTTTCAATGGGAATTCTGGAACAGGAGTACAGATCTGGCAGCAAATAAAGAGAGGTCATATAGTAAATGCAAGAGCATGTCCGGAAAAAAAAAGACCATGTTGTTAGCTGTTGAAGATGATAAAGAAATTTTATTTATCTCCTCCACTTCTTTCCTTTGCAAATCAGAGTGACCATAAAACAGTGAACATTTCTTAAGAAAATTGAGAGGAGGAAAAGAGAAATTAAATGTGTTTAAATTTATGAATCACAAATTTGTTAATTTTTGGTCTTATTTGTCATCTCTCTCTCATTTCTCTCCAATTTCATTGCATTCCTCTCTTGTTTTTCTCCATCCAAACACACACACATAATCACACACACATACATACACATTCTGAGTGCAGACATACATGAATATTTTTCACTTCTGTTTTCTGGTGACCAATCAAAACTCTATAGAAACCAAGGGAGCTCTGAAACAAAAGGGTTTATTAAGCTTTTACAATTGTTAGCCAGATAAAGGACTGAGTCCTGGGACAGGAAGTTCTGCTTCACCAGCAGCAAAGCCAGTTCATAGAAGCAACTTGTCCAGCAGACTCAAGAGGTGGCACATTGATGAGGGGTCTCAGGGAAAGAAAGTTCTTTAAATTCACATTGGCTACACTTAAGGAAGGCAGGCTAACATGAAGTGGGGTCAGTCCACGAGTAGGTAGTTAATCCATACAGAAGGCTCATGGATTGGTTTTTGATGATGGTCAGACACTGGTCATGAGCAAGGGGGATGCGGTGTTCTTGGGACCTTCTAGATGATTGCTAAAGTGACTTCATGCAGGAACATGGGGTTTCGGTTAGCTATGGCCTGTGCTACTGATGATGGCCTCGCTCTGTCTCTCTCCCTCATTCTCTGGCCCCTATGTTGCTTAATTTTTTAGTGAGTTAATTCACAAAATAAAGAATTTTTCTTTATTGCTAGATAGAAGTAGTTCATTGTGGTAAGAGCAGCTTCTGTAGAGTCAGCCTTGCTCAAAAGGAAGCCCACTCCCACACTTAATAGTGAAGTCAGCTTCAATAATAGCCAAGCCTGACAATTTCTTCTAATCTCTAGAATATGTATAATGATAGTATCTATCTCATAACATTACTATGAAGAATATATGTGTAAAGTACTTAGACTATCTTGCATTTTATAAGATCTATAAATGTAAGATAGTAATCTAGATTATCTATATCCATATTTCACCTAGGCATTTTCCTTTATGCATACATTGCCTAAGGGAAATGAGAAGGAAATAAAAATAAGTGGATTCATCATAAGACATTGTGTTTGACATGGTATTGTGCATTCTGTAAGTATGCTGCAAAGTCGTATTTATTAATGTCTTTATAACAAGTTATCAGAGGTTAAGTAACTTGTAGATCATGAACCTGCTTATTGGTGGAGCTGTGAATCAAACTTAGATTTTTCTGGCAACATATCAGTTCATTCCAAAGCAATTTTTATATACTGGATATGTGCTGGATGATATCCCTGAACAAAAACAGAGAAGGCACTTCTCTGATGCTTCTCATATTCTATAAGGAAAGAGAGAAAATAAATGTGTTAATAAATGCAAGATAATTTTATCAATGATAATTCTCTAAAGAAAATAAAATGAGATAATTTAGTAAATCATAACTTGAGAAAGTAAGTATATGGTTGATAAAGGTATCAGAAAAACACTCAACAGAGTTCGCATATGATCTGAAAAATTAATGATAAGAAAGAGTCCACAGCCAATCTAGAGTGGGGTCAGGGGGCGGGTCAGATTTCAAAGCAGAGAACAACGTAATAAGAAAGGTTTTGGTGAGAGAGAGAGGGCAGGGTGAGCATAAAGATGCCAGCTTGAGCGACTGGGTGAATGCTGGCCAGGCTAATCGGAAGGGAAAGGAATGAATAAGGAATCAACAACAATAATTTGACTTTGGACAAGATAAGTATACAATACCTTGACAGATATTCAAGGGGAAATGAATTAGCAACTGACATGTAAGTATAGAGCTTAACAGGAAAATCATCTTCAAAGGTACAATGTTAATTTTGTTGCCTGTCCTAAATGAAAGCACCTGGAGAAGGACGTGTAGAAAAGAAGATGGCTCAGGAACAAGGTTTGGGGGACTCCAGATTTTAAGATTAAGCAGAAAAATATCTTCTCAGTAAAAGAAACCGAGAAGGGGAATTCTGGTCTAGACAGAAAACAGATTGTATTGTCACAAAAGCCAAGGGAAACAAGCTTATCAAAGATACATTAAAGATCACTCCTATTCAAGAGTCAAGCACCGTGAACACAGAAGACAGTTTGCAACATGGATTTCAGGGTGAAATATGGAGTGGCTTGGTAAGAGGTCTGATTGCTCAGGATGAGAGAGAGATTTGGAGGTAGGGGAATGGAGGAAATCGGTTGGAACAACTCTTTCAGTGGGAATTCTGGAACAGGAGTACAGACCTGGCAGCAAATAAAGAGAGGTCATATAGTAAATGCAAGAACATGTCTGGAAAATAAAAAGACCACGTTGTTAGCTGTTGAAGATGATCAAGTAGTGAGAGTTAATGTAATCATGTAGAAGAGAGATTATTTTCACAGCAAAATTCTTAAATATTTAGAATGTATTGAGTGTAGGGCATAAAGAAAAGTTAGCTTAGACAAGTTCAAAAATGTGTTTCTCATTTTAAGAGGTAGAAAAAGGGTGTAAGTCCAGTTGCAGGTGGGTTGGTAAATTTGAATGTGGAGGATTCTGGAACTTTCACATGACTGCATTACTGTTCTTAAACAAGGATAAAGTAAACCCTCCAGCTTTCTTTAGTTGGTTAGAAGTTTTAACAGGGAAGAGACATTGCGAAGTAGTTGTTTTGGAAAGTGAGAAAGTAAACATACTCATTAAAGTGAAGGAAGCTTTCTGTAAAACACTTTGTGTATGAACCAAATCCAAGAATCACTTAACCAGAATCACATGAGTCAGCAATCAAGATTCTCTAATAATTTCAAGTTGCTAGAAATTTTTTGCAGGATAAGAAGAATTAGGGGGATATGAAATTTTGAGGACAGCTCCCTAGGTCCTGTCTTCCGATACCAGATGTGTGCTCTCTGACCCAGAAAATAAGTGAAGTCTCTAATTACGTCTGTAGGTCACCTCACACTGAAGGTGAAATTTTAGGTTATGAAATATATCCACCTCATATTGCAGGCAATTGTATAGCTTACATAACTTTATCTAGCGAACCATGTCTTAGAGATTAAGAGGTGTATTTAGGGTAATATACCCTTTAGTCAGGGAACATCCTATAGATATGGTCTTTCCCTTCAATACATGTAATTAATCTATTTACCTGGAAGTGCAGCTGACACGGATATTAGCATATGTACAACCTCTCTTTCCTCCCTTGCCTCAAAGGAGTTTCCTCACTTTCCCAAGGAAGCAAAACAGACACAAGCCAACTATTTTATCTCCTTGCTCCTCAGAGCTCACTTGTAATCTATGCACTTACAGATTTTAAATGAGATCAGTCATTACAGTTTTTGCTGTTGCTGTTCTTTGCTTGTTTATTTTAGAAAGATAGTAAGGTTAATGGACTGGAAGTCTTGAAAAGATTTTTAAAATACTGGATCCTAGAATAAAAGTGCTTAGGATATAAATGTCTAGTTGTACAATGATTAAACTTTGGAGATGGCAGTAACCGGTGCTAGTAAATTTAAGATAACTATGGGAGTGGAACGTGGAAGTAGAATAAAGGAGAATGGTATAGGATATAAGTCAGCTAGAGAACTGAGAACCTGGGTTAAATGGTATATATATACATACACACACACCAATCCTTCAGTTAAACTTAATCTAAAAGCTGCCATAGAGAAATTAAAATATAACGTGAAGTATTTTGTGAAATCTGTGTCTGGAAACTATTGTAATCAGTGTTGTTATTCTAAAGGCATAGCCTTTTAGGGCTGAACCATGTTTTCTTTAATGAAATCTACCTTTCAATGTTTATTCATAAGGTTCTAATTAATTGTCAAGTGCAATCCATCAAAACAAATTGTATACATTTGCAGAACATTGTGTAGAATTTGACCTTCACCAAATTTTACCTTGCTAAATCTTCCTCATACTCTTTGAAAATACCTTCCTACATCAAATGCATTTTACAGTTGTCTTGTATGTCAGGGGAAATACCACCAGAGGAACTGAGTAATAGGTGTGCATTCTATATTTAATGATCAGTCAGCCCTCTTCCACTCAACAACAAACTCACACATTCCTAAAAATAATAAGAAAAGAATTAACAGTGAAGGTAACATTGTTTGCTCCTTGTAAAACAAGAAGTAAAAAAAAAAAAACTGGATTAAGATTAGTGCATTACACTAATGTACATATGTACATTTCACATATCTGACTCTAACCTCACCCTCAGAAAGAGAATATAGAAAAGTCCAGGACTATATGGCATAATTGGCAAGATCTTTAAATAGAAGAAAATTTCAGCAGGCCCACTGAGTTAATATCAAAAATATGCTCATTAAGTTGCGTGAGAAATACCCATTGATCCTAAGGGCAGCTCAGGTAATTCTAGGAGTGCACAAATAAGTCTAACCAGTTATTCAGTCTAGAGTGACTGTTAGAGGTTGTTTGGTATATTTCCGTATTAAAGTATATGACTATAAACTAAGCTAGTCAAGAGTTTATCAGGGCTTTCCTGTTCACCCAAAGTGCTGAATTACTTGCAAATTATAAACTGCATGTCTTGTGAACTATTAACAGCTTTTGTGGATTACTCACTATTTAGTACTATCAGTAAGGTACCCTTTGACAAACAGAACAGTTAAGAGAGAATACATTTCCAAATAACTTGAAATCTCTTGGGAAGACAGCTGAGTAAAATGTCAGCAATAGTAAAATCTATAAATCTTACTATAGATTCTATTGGAAGATAAAACAACCACAGTGGAAGCTCAGAGCACACACAGCAAGATCAACACTCTCAGGGTGTTAAGGAAATTTTTCTTTGTTAAATGTGTATTAAATTAAAATTTCTTAACAGAATTTCCTAGGCCAAAACTTGGAAGAGCTGAGGCAATGATGTATATTAATTCATGGAGCAGAAGATCCTAAAATATATAAGAAAATGTTTGAGATGGTAATGTTGTAAAGGTGAGTGGAGCCTAGACCTTTGAGGATTATAAAACATAGAGCCATTAAATAGGTTTATACCAATTTTAATGAGAAGGAAGATGTTCACTGAAAATCACAGATTACTGTGACTAGACAAAAAATGACTTCTTTTTTCTCATTTTTTAAATTTCTCATATAAGAAACTCATTTTGTTTCCATAAAGGTAAAGAAAACATAGTTTATAACATCTAAATTGAATATTCCAAAATGCTTTTTCCCTAATGAAAAAAAAAATAGGATTGCAGAAAACTCAGGAAACTGAATAAAGGAAAAAACAGAAATCTAGCATTTCTGTAGGCAGCATATACTGGGGTAAAAATAGTGACGAGCAATTGCAGCAAGGCAAGGTGTTAAGTGCTTGAGGTAGAGCAAGAAAGGAAATTGCTGAAATGCAAAAATAATCCTTCTTCATAGGAAGCTGATCATTACACTTTTTCAATATCTAAAATGGATTACTGTAAAATAAAATGATTTCGGTCTTTGATTGAAATATAGGAAAGAGAAATATTAAAAATCCTCAAGTTCAGAAATTGAAGGAGAAAATGAACCAGA
Organism: Manis javanica; assembly: GCF_040802235.1. Classification (NCBI taxonomy): domain Eukaryota; kingdom Metazoa; phylum Chordata; class Mammalia; order Pholidota; family Manidae; genus Manis; species Manis javanica. The sequence continues at coordinate 145,249,567 of NC_133160.1, forward strand.
TAATTGATCATCATTTTGACACCAAAAGAAATGGAAATTTAAGGAAATCTTAACTCATTAAAGGACTCAGAACCTGAAAAGTATTGATAAATGTTTAGGAGAAAATGAATATCTGTGAATCAGTTCTAGTGCTAGGTTAGCAGCAATAGGAAGAATTCAACAGGATAAGATTTATGATGAGAGTGAGGAAGATCATCGACAGGAGGGCAATGGAAATATAATTGTGCTAGATGGTGTAATAATAAAAAAGTAATAAAAAGGTCAAAGGCCTATAGACTCATAAAACATTTTGAAAGGTGAACAATTCATACTATATTAGCCAGACAAGAAAAATTATGAACATGGTATAGCTACTTTTTCTATAATTTAGGAAAATGCTCTTTGCTAACCCATGCAAAACTGAAGTGTACATACCAGGGAATTTCCCAGCAACTTCTTTGGGTTTTAATAGAAATGAAGGCAACATTGTTGACAAATGGAAGTTGATAAAAACATGGGAAAGTAGTGGCCTACTGTAATATTAATTAAGTTCCCTGTAATTCTGAAGCATTCTATTGATTATAACAGTGGTTGACAAACATTATTATCTTACTACTACCAGTAAAGAATTTTAGACTGAGGGCAAAATTTAAATTGAGACTCATAAGTATAAGGAGATCTATATTTACCTAAAGAACATTAGATATTTAGGATCAATACTAAACAGTAGCATAGAAAGTCTAGGCACAGTGAGGCATATAGAATTATAGAATGACCCATCACACATATCCAAATTACGTATTCCTCTTATACTCCTTATTTCATATTTCATATTCATATTTTATGTATTCAAACTGATAGAATGTATCAGTAATTGATACCAATAATTACAAACTTCTATAAAAAATACAAACATAGAAACACAAGTGAAAAATAGACAAAAGTCATGAAAAGTTATAATTCCCATGAAAAGTTCACAAAAGAGGAAACAATTTCCAAAAGATTTGAAGAAATGCTAAACCTCATTATTGATAATGGACATGCACATCAAAATTTCTTTTGAAATAGCATCTTAAACACTTTTATGGGAAGCAGCTAAAAACCCTGACAATACCAAATGTTGGAGAAGATATGAACCAACAGGGTCGTTTATTCATTCAGAGGGGTGGAAAGTATAAAATACTTTAGAAAATGAGTTACTACTATTTTTTTAAGTTGAACAGTCACTTTTTTTCAGTTGAGTCACCACTCATAAACTGCATTTCTTGATATAACCAAGATAAATTTTAGCATATCTGAATGAAAAGTCAAGGCAAAAGATGTTTATAACATAGTTCTGTTAGTAATAGTTAAACAAATGATAACCTGGAAGCAATTCAAATACCCATTGAAGGAAAAATGTACACATAAATTGTGGTCTATTCACAAAGTGGCACGTCTTATGGTAGGGCTAATTATGCAACACTAGTAAACAAATGACGAGTTTCCAAAAGAATAGAATATGATTTTCTATAATATTCAACCAAAACTAAGCTGTACATCACTGTAAGCCCTGCGGCAAAATACCTTTGACCGGAAATCAGTCAAAGACAGAAATAAGGTGGGAGAAACCTGTTTATTGCTTACAAGCAGTCATCCACTTCTGCTTGCCTGTGTGTCTCGCAACCCTACTGCAGAAAAAGGGACCCCACCCATCCTCTCAGGTCCAGATATGCCCTCACTCCCCCCGTGTAATTACCTATTGATAAGGACATGCACTATGGCCAGGCTAGAGATTCTGGAAATACTGCAATTTCACCCAGAATCAGACAGACATAAATGTGTAATAAATCTTGAAAAACTTAAATAGAGGTGGAAGTATGACACCAACTAGCAGAAACAACCTTGGGGACATGGTAGGTTCAAAGGATAGGAAAGAGAACATAGGTGGAGATAATAAACAGGTAACTGAGCAGTAGGTTCATGAACATGACTCATAAGATAATAAATTTTAATTAAATTACTTAATCACTCTAAAATAACACAGGGCCATATATTATAAAATAAGACTAATCTAATTCAGTGCATCTGAGGACAAAAACAACCACCAGAAGAAATGTGTGATATCGATTCATCTAATATATATACTTAGGAGGTAAATATACAATGAATTATAAGAGTCAGATTAGTTACCAATATTTTTATGTTGTTTAGTTTGATAGTTAAATCTATAAATAGACTTCTGGGGTCATGTCTTCACCTTTCTATAAGTCAACTTTCTCAAATTTAACCTCACATCTCACATGGGAAAAATTATCATAATGATATCAATTTGCTTAGTTATTTGGGACAGTAAATGTAATTAACTGTTTATTTTGAAAAACAGGACAGTATATTTTCTCAGTAAATATTCATATTACAATCCTAAGCTGTGACAGACATTCTCCTCCATTAATATTATTTGGAGAAGACAATGCGTATTAAATCAGGCATTTTGGGTTGGTACTCAAAGTTTGTCTATTTAGTAAACTTCTCTTTTCCAGTGATGTCCACAAACGAATAGCATAGGCAGTCCAGTTGTTTATGAAATATGATCATACCACATATAGCATTCAGGGAGCTCAGGAAAAAATACCATCACTTCCTCAATAATGATGCTATTTAAATGAGTTATTAATATAAAATAATCTAGTTATAAGCAATTAACATAGAAAATACCAAAAAAAGAAAAATCAGGTAAGATGAAAATATAGAAGCAAATGTAGGAAAAATTCCCTGATTAATGACAGAAAATGTGATATTTCAAGGTGCTTAAAGACTTGAGATGGGCTTGGAGGATTTTGTAAAGGCATTAACTTGGGAAAGATATAGTGAGAAACCTCACAAAATTCTTATACATTTGTTCTAGGAAAAGAGTTCTACTGAGTTTCTCAAAGTTCTGATTCAAGATTCTAACTACAGGATCTAGTTCAGTAAATGTCCTAATTTTTTAAGCACAGACAATAAGTGTACAAAAGTGATAAATGTTAGCCAAACGAATAAAGATAAGTAAGAAAGAATTAAATGTATTAATGGCTGGAGATAGATTACATTTATTTTTTCTTTTCCTTATTTTACTTGATGCTTGAAACCACAGTTCATGTAATTTAGTTTTAATGTTTTATATCCAATATTATTATAGCCCTCCAGTTTCTTTTCTGTTCATAATTCATATGATTAGTTTTGATCTCTGGCCTCATTATAGAACATTTTGGCATTTTTAATCACATTTGCTACTTACTTAGCCTGTAAACTTTACCTAGGAGATTTTGAAGGATAGCATACATTGAAATTCATAGTTTCTCTTTGCAGTAATTTGTGTCTGCAATTCAGGGGCTACATGTTATTTAATTTAGTTTATGTAATTATGTATAACATCATTTTGTTCTGAAAGTCTCTCTTACTCCATTTAAATCATAGGTTTTAATTATTTTTTCTGCCTAACAAGTATCTTTAACTTTTGGTCTATTAAAAACTAACTAGTGAAATGAATGTTATGATAGTTATGGATTCTCAAAATTATATGGAAAAAGCTGTAAAAATAAGGACTGGATTGCATGATTAAATTTTAAAAGTACTTCAGAATTGGGTTAACGGTAATATTTTCTATTTTTTCAGATTCATCTCTTTAACTGCCAACAGTTTATTAATAATTTCTTGATTATTTAATAACTGTCACTCCACCTCTCCATTGTATTGTATGAGCCAGTTGTTGGAAGGTATTTGCTTGTGTCCTCCTCTAAAATTCACTACCCCATTGATTCGTACTTAAAAATCTTAGTTCAAAACATAATTCACCACAACCAAATCAACTAATCTTAGGAAGACAATAATGAAATTATATGGGGATGCTCTCAATTATCAATGTAAAATAAAGTTATAATAATAAAATAAGGTCATTTGATAAAATTCTCTTCAACCTTTGTCCTAAATATTCCCAGCCACTTAGTTCACCTCATATTGTTACTTGTGACTCAGTCTATACTGTATACTTATTTTACTCTTGATGAACAGTTGTAGGTTCCTTATTAAAAGAAGGAGCAAACAAGGTTACTGATAACACATGACTTGAAATTATAATTGACTTTTAGAGTAGTGCTAAAGAGAGATTACTTCTATTGTCCAGTGGATCACTGAGACTGTGTTCATCTTCATTTTATGTGTTACCATGTATACTAATCTTTTACTCTACAATGTCTAACTTTCAGTTGTTATTGTTTGAATTTCAGACATTGTAGTTTTCATTACCAGAAAGTACTTTTAGTTCTTTTCTATATCTTTCATTTCTCTCATCACTATCTTTATGTGTTACTTTAAATATTTATAGTAATAATAGCTGTTTTAATTTCCTTGTCTGTTAACTCCATCATCTATATCATTTCTGGGTCTGGTTCTATTGACTAATTTTTCTTCTCATTTAAATCACATTTTCTTATTTCTTTATGTATCTAGTAACTTTTTACTTGGTGATAGGCACTGTGTATTTTCCATTGTTAAGTATCTTGATTTTTTGTCTTTAAAGAGTAATGGGCTTTTATCTGGTAAGTAATTAAATTACCTTGCAGTTAAGTTTGATAGATTTGTCTAAAAATGCTTTATTAGGAAAGATCTATAGCAGCTTTTTCTTTGGATAGTCGAGCCATTATGCTAAGATTTGACTCTTATCATTTTTTATTATTTAGCTTTTATTATTATTATTATTACTACTACTACTACTATTATTATTATTATTACTATTACATGGTTCTCTCATTTCTAGGATTCAGTCTTCAACTTCTGTCTATCTCAGACTTTTGGTCTATTAAATCTAAAATCAGTTTCAGTATCTTGCACCAAAACTGCTGTATTCTGCTTGGGATCTTCACCTCTGCTCAGAATTCCATAATGTGACTCCAGGCAAAAGGAATGGAGTATCCCAGAGATTATCTCATTTGTTTCCCTCTCTCATGGGTCATAGTCCTTTATTACCTCTTGTAAAATGAGAGAATGTTGTTTCATATATTTTGTGTAGTTTTCTCACTGTTTAAGGGGAAGAATAATTTTGTAATGCTTAAAACCTTCATAATCTTTTTAGAAAGACTTATGAATACCTGAAAAATATTTTTCTAAAACATATACATAAAAAGGAAAAGTTCTAGATTGTCAGAAGATAGAATTTTAGTTATTTCATTAATAATACATTTTTGGATATTTGGAAAATGTAATATTGACTGAAAGAACCTATATTCCGTATATAAGAGCTACTATGCACATATTACAGCTTTGACAGAAGCTGAGATTAGTAATTAAATTTTGCTTCTTAGTGTGGAAAATATCATTATAAAGGTTCAGAGTCTAAAATAGCACAGGATAGAGGAAGGAATGGAATGTTGATAACTTCTATAGCCTAGCTGTGGTTCTCAAACTGGACCAAGATATAAAAGGCAGAGGGACCTTATATTGGAATTTTTAATTCAACTTATTTATGATACATCTTAAGAAAAGCAGTAGCATAAAATATGTACAGTGTCAGCTCAAAAAAAACAGTGAGGAATTATCTTATTTAAATATGTTAGGCAATACTTAAGAAATACAAAACATACTGATTTAGCCAGTTGAGTGCTAACAGTATCCTAACACAACACTACGAGGACACAGGAATGTTACACAGATTGAGGATCACTATGAGACATTTTCTAGTCAACCAAGAAAATCCTATTAACTGCTCAAGATAAATCATAAAATGGTTCCTATTTTGAATTTAGAAAAATACATTTCTACACACGCATTTGATTATTAAAAGAACTAATGTATGGCATTGTTTTATATTTTGTAATTAACAAAACATGTTCAATTAACTTTCCTGTGAAGGGGAGTTTTAATTCTACTCATAGCTACTTTGAAGAACAATGAAAACAATTGTGTATTTATTATTTTTGTTCAAAGTATAGACTGATGATCCTGGAGCCCAAAGAAAGTAACTGGGAAATGCCCTATTGAAGCAACACATTTACTTTTTTGATAACATAGGCCAGTGCCTACAATTAAAAAAGCTTGCATCATATTCCATTAAAATGAAGCAGATTAGATAGTTACTTCTGTCTCTTTTTTTGTGAGACATAAAGAGATTCTGAGCATGATGGGTTTTAATAACCAGATCGTTGAATTTATCTGCTGGCAAAACTGCAAACAGTATGGATCTCACTATTTAAATTAAATACTTGTGTCTATGAACCACATTACGTTTGACTGGGAAGGGGAGACATTAATGAAATACGTTAAGATGGAACATGCCCATATCAAGCTCTGATATGTCATGTTGATGAAGTACATTTTTCTGGCACCAATTTTTACACATAAGTTGTTTTACAAAACATTTTATCTTGAATGCTTTTGAGCTCACTCCCTTCAGGGGCTCCAAATAAAGTATTTAGTTAGAAGTAAGCAATGATTTTAATGTAGCAACTATTTGAGGTTGGCTTGCCTTTTAAATTCTGCCTATACCATTAATTTGAAAACATTTACCAGTGCCCTTCCTTTAGGCATTAAACTTTGTAAGTTTTTTTCCCTTTTGACCTGCCTTGCAACTCAGGGAAATTATTCTGAAATAATTATCCCAACAGAACTTAGTGATCAGTACATCAGCAGACTTGTATGTCTTGGGAGCAAAATCAGCAAATTAAAAGGGCATTTTATGAAGAACAGGTCATTTAGGCTAGTTCAACTCCTGAACCTTCAAGCAAAACCATCAGAGGGAGCTATTTTCCTAATGTCCTTCCCTATACTAGAACAAAGTCTTCTCAAGTATGTTGTACAAAGAGCTCTGTTCATAAGAAATGAGGTCAAACTATTAAACTCAACCATTTCATGAAAAATAAAACTGCTTATTGCAGAAATAACAAACCACTTGGTGTCCTATTAGGTTGCTTTCAAAGAATGTCCTAGATAACCTTAAGCTAATTTAAAGCACAAGCTAACTTCAATCTTTGTCTACCTTAAGTCTCAAGCACATTTCGAATATAGTTGCAAATGCAACCTTGCAAAAACGCAGTCATTTCAGGCTGACTGCTTGTTTCTTTTCAACTAGTCACTTGTGATTTAATTTCTCTGTATTTCACATTTGGCAGAGAATGTTAAGATGATGAAAGGTAAAATAAAAACAGTAGGTTAATTAATATTAAGTCGATGAGGTTTTGGAATATATAGAGACATATACAAAGCATTGTTTCCTTTTTGTGGGAAAACTCAATTCCTTCCCAGCTCCCTTCTCTCTCCTCTGTTTACTTCTCAGCGTATTCTAACTGTAGAAAACTTCATGTAGAATTATATGTTCCCCTTTGATATCCTAAAATGATAGAAGAGGATGACTTTAACTTCTACTTTATACCAAAATTCTTATAAAAATATAAAAATACTTCTTTAGTTATCAGATGAAAAATTACTCATGACATATTTGTACCATTAAACGAAACTACTTGAGAACATGACACATGTGTGTTGAGTTGATATACTGTGCTTTATGTTTCTGTAAGACAAATATATATTAAACAACCTGGAAGGTTTCTATACTGTTTCACAGCAAGACAGCAAGAAGAAACTCATGTATTTTTGACAATTATCTGAAAACTGTTAATTGGCCTATTTCTATTAAAATATGACTCCATAACAGTGCTAGAAAGATTTGGCTGCATGACAAAAGATCCCCAAATGTATCTGCTTGGATGTTACTTTAGTGCATGACTGACGTATGTCATTCTTCCCCTCTTGGTCAAGCTCAGCTAGTTTCAGCTGGACTGACTCATGAGCTCCCTATAGTTGGCAGGTTAGTCTAGAGACTGGCTCGTACTAAATGACCTCTTTCACATGTTTTGCATTTGCTGGGTTTGGGCTGGGAAATACGGGGTATGGCTCTCATTGTCCAGGAGGCCAACCTGGACTCGTCCAAATGGCGGATGGATTCAAAGAGCAATAAGAAGGCAGGCCTCAAAGTCCTCAAATTTGTAAAGTTTTGCCTGTGTCAAAGTGGCTTCTTTCCTATTGGCCAAAGCAAGTGACAAGGCCTTCTCAGATGCAGGAGGTGGAAGTCTCCACATTTTGATCAGAAGCACTGTAATGTCTCCTTGCAAGAGGATTATTGTATGCAATGAGAATTTGTGGCAGATTTTTTATTTCCATCAAAATAGGAAACTATATGTGAAATACTTTTTTCTATTTTAAAATAAAAAATAATTGCTATAAATTAAAAAGGAATTTTAAATTGTAATTCAAATTGTGTTTCGGATTACAGATGTCACAAATTGTAGTGCAAAAATAAACCACCTTCTTTTGTTCAGTAAAGTACTGGGGTAATAGTTATAATTGATTTGATATTTATAAGTTTAACTTATTACTCACACTGAGGTATTCATATTTTTCTTTTTCAAAGTTTAATTAAGGGCAAATATGCTTAACTAAAGGAAAATCAAAATCAGATAATTATTTAGATGGGAATATATTTTAACATTATTGATGTTTATCCTATGTGAATTTCTTCATTTTGGAAGTAACATTCTTTCAAATATTTCCCAGATTTAACATAGACAAGCTAGTTCTTTCTCCTATTTTTCTCTTGGCTTCTATTTTGGCTTCATTCCTTTTTTTTTCAACTAGAACTTAGTCTTGGGACTGTAATAAATTGTACTGTGGTTTCCAAGGTTTTGTTTTCCTTCCTTAGGGAGCTTTGTCTTCACTCTTTTCAATGACATCAGACTTTGCTAGGTGACTCATGGTTTCTCACCCAGAAGGAGAATTTAACTTTATTTCCCATTGTTGTCATGCTTGGTGATATTTGATTTAAAAATTTTGAACAAAGTGGCATTTATCATCTTTTGGCAGAAATTTTATGAGACCCCCCATGGCTCTATCCTAGCTCATTTTTTTCCTCTACAGTAAGTTTAGGCATGTCTCAAATAACATTTTACAGATAGGGTTGTATATTGAAGGATCAATGGACATGTAAAATAAGAGAGAAATGATCATTTTTGTTGTAGGCCACAAGGATTTTTTAAAACTATTGCATAACTTATTCCAAGTGGACTGATACAGAAATAAATAAACTTAAGCCCCGAAATTCTAAGACTTGCAGAACTTGTAGGCGTGTTTGTTATTGCTGCTAATCAAAAACCAAAACCTGTGAGTGTCAAGGCTAATTAAAATGCTAAGAACTTAAGGATGTGGGATGAAATCCCCTGACAAAATTTCCGATTCAAGTGGTACCTTGAATACTTCAGTTGGATGAAATGGCTCAAAAAAGACGTACTGAATTTTGGAGATCTCAAAGCCTGATCCATCTCACTACAGCTTCAGTAAGCTGAATTTGATACTCAATGAAGTTATTGTTATTTGCATGTAGGACTCCTTGAAATCAATTAGTTTAAAAAAGATAAAGGTTATTAACATTTTGAGAGAGGCATAAGGCAAAAAAATAACATTAACTTGGACTAAAAGTGATTGTGACTGAGATTTAAAATAAGCTTTTGGGTTCCAAATTCCCACAGGTAGAAAGCACTTTGAAATATTCCCCATTTAATTCTTTATATAAGTTGTCAAGAAGAGCAGGAAGGAAAGACTTCTTGGACAGAACAGCCAAAGCCATGGAAAAGCCAAATGACATTTCCCAAGATGCACAACTGAGGCCCAGTCAAAAATATTCTCTCAATTCCAGAATATAGAAGTTGCTTATAATATTTGCCCAGGGAAATATCAGAATTCCTATGGACCGATTACTGGCATTAGCCTCTTATTCTTTCCCATTTTAAAGGTAATACAGCATTTATCTTGTCTCTGTTCTACCATTGTATGTTCCATGTTTTTTTGAGGAGCAGATAGATCATTTGTTTTCTTGTTCTTGTTATTTGGTTTCTTTTTTGTTGTGTGTTTCAATTTCTTCATGGTGTCATTTAAAGGTTTCCACATCAAGAGCAGCAGCCATACCTAGACAGAAATACAGATTATCATGTAATTCTGGATTTTAACACTGATGTTGTTGGATTGAACTAAGGGGTTTTCCTTTCACCCTGGAAGGTGGTACCTTCTAAATAAGATGGAAGAGTATTAGACATCTGTGGTTAAGAGCACAGACACCGGTTGATTATATTTTCTTCTCAAGTTGTCCATAAATTAGGATTATACTCCGTGCCCCAGTGAATCTTGCTTTTCCATGTGATATGCTTTGGCATACAAAATGTAAGTGGATGCGATTTATGTCACTTTCAAGAAAATTTTTAAAGTCATTGCGTAGCTCTATCATTGCTTTTCCTTTCCTTCTTTGTTTATATTGTCCCAAATCACGGCAGCCCTTTTCTTAGTCTGGGTCCCATGGTAAGGAACACATGAAATAAACCAAACCAACATGAAATAAGTATGCAATAAATGACAAATAAATATTAATCATTTTTGATATTAAAATTTCAAGTACTTTTGATATTAAAAGTTAGAAGGCTTTTGAGTTGTTTGTAATACCTGCATAACTTAAACTGAGTTATGGAGACTCCTTTAGTTCGTTGCCTAAACAGACATAGAAATTCTAGGCCTAAGGAACACATGTTTATGTGAAGGTCCATGGAAAGGCTGGCTGCCTAGACAGGTCTGCACCCTAATGAACTCAAGGAGGTCTGGCTCCTTAATTTCTAGCCTACAAAACAGCATTCATCAACATCATAGGTCTGTATCATTTTAAGAATGTGAAAAATAGTGATCTTTATTTCTTAAGGATTTAAGAAATAAAAGTATTTGGCAAAATACAAATTTATATAAACTGACATACTTAGTTTCTTTATCATATATAACATGCTTATATGAGTGGCAGCTTGGTGTTCCCTTTATGAATTTATTGAAAACAACAGAGGTCACACCCATATAACAATATCAATAATTTTAAGGCTTACTGTATGGCAGATTAACATTTATGAATTATTGTAATACTTTAGGAAATTTCAATAGTGTTTAGAATACAAAATGTGCAGTGATGTCATAATCAGTGAATTGTTAAATGGAATTTTGTTCATGATAATTTGACCTTTGTCAGAGAGCCTATTACTGGGAGTTAGAGCTCTGATAAACAAATCATCATTGCTGTTAGCTAGAGGTTGAGATTTCTGTTTCTTCAATTGTACTTCCTCGTTTGGCATAAGTTAACTTAGATATCAAAAAGATAACAATTTAAATGGCAGCAAGAGATTTCTTGATATTGTTTCAAAACTCATCTCCAAACAAACCTCTTCTTTCCCCGTTCTCCACCATCTCAGTTAATACCACTCCTATGTTTTTAGATGCTCAAGGTAAACCCTGAGACATATAAAACCTTTGAATCATCCTTGAATCCACACTTTGTTTTTTTCTTGACATCTTGACCTTCAGCATGCCTTACTCTCTGTATTGCCAAAATATATTCTGAGTCCAAGCACTTCTCTCCATCTTCTGAAATAATTCTTTAGTCCAAATGATAATTTCTCACCTGAAATACTAAAAATCATCTTAAAATATCCCATTGCTTCTACTCTTGCCTTCTTAATACATCACCTATTTAGCACCAAGTGTAAGATTATTAAAAATAATGAAACAGATCATGTTATAATCTATCTCAACATCTTCCATTATCTTCCTATCTTATGTAAAATACAAATCTAAATTATTTATCAGACCCTAGGCACCTGCACAGTCTGGCCCCTATTGGCCTCTGCCAAGCCCAGGTCCCATAGCTGTCCCCTTGCTTGTGACGCTGTCTACACCACTCTCTGCCTTCTTCGAGGACTTCCCTCTGCCAGAAGTGCTCTGATCCCAGATACACACAGCTGGTTTTAATTCATTATTTATGCCCTAGATCAAGGTTGCCTTAAAACAAATGTCTTCTCAGATCAAGCTAGAGAATCTTAGGCCTTCAATATTTATTCTGTAAAATATTACATTATTTTCTTGCTGCACTGACCAGTAACTTAAATTGCCTTATGCAGTTATTGGTTTATTATTCAATTTCTGTTTCTGTAACAGTGTAGAGAGAAACCTTTTTCACTGCAATATTATTCAGTGCCTAGAACAGTGCCAGACAAATATGAAAAAATACAGTGTATTTGATTAATGATAAATGACAAATTACCATGCAGAAACACCCAAGCACAAAGACAATTCTATAAACATTTTTTTTATTTAAGTAAGAATAAAGAATATTTTCTGGAATACTCTCTCCTTAGAATTGAGAGATTAATTTTACTTCAAGAATATAGTATATGTAATATTCACCCCAAACTTCACATTTATATTGTCTTGTACCTTTCAATAAGTGAGCAACACTTTATTGATCATTACCAATGACTTTCTCATCAGTACCGCATAATGTTCCCCATAATAATTTTAGATATAAGGAAACAGCTGTATTCATATAAAGTAGTAGTATTTTTATATTAGTTTCAGGTCATTTCCAATTGTGTTCATATTTTTTCTGAATTGAGAAAAATATGGATATAGGCATTTTTATATATGAAAGCTTTTGAATGTGTTTTTAACAGTTAATCTAATTATAAAATGATAATGTTTTAATAATCTCCTGTGTGCCAGGTGGTACCATTAAGCCATATATAAATAGCTCAGAAAACAAAAATATATGAAAATAAATTGATAAGAATGTTTTATAAAGTTTCTTTAGGGCTTCAGTAAGGAGATAATAGGGAAACTGACTTAAACTTATAAAATAAAGAAGAGAAATACTATGTATTGTGAAACTAATGTGTAATACATGACATTATTTAATACCAAATTAATGTGTAAATGTTAATGTGCGAAGGGTAATTCCAGAAATGTCTTATTCAGTACAATGAAATATGATAGTTCGACAATGTGGTTGAATTTAATTATGCAACTCAACTTTTTCAGCTTCCAACTGTTGGTGACCTTGGGAAAGTCACACAATATTTCTGTATTTCATTTCCTTGTTTATGAAATGGGGGTACAAGTTATGCTTTTTATAGCTTTCTGCATGTCTTCCATTATTTTTATCTCTGTGACCTCTTCCTCTGCGTCATTTATTTTTACCCTTCACATAATGAAGTTTTCTCTCAGCACTGACAATTGTGCTTCAGTTATCTGCGCTGTACATTTAATTTAAAATTTGAATTTTCATTTTGTCTGCATTCCTTGCATACATACCCACTTCATTTTCATCACAGCTTGTATGTCCTGCATTTTCTACAAACATGAGACAAAATGAAAATCTTTCCCTTTCCTTTAGAAAATATTTCTCATAGACATGATAATATTAATGCAAAAATAACCATTGCTGAACCTTCATTTTGCTGTTAGGCTCTTTGATGTAATCACATATGCACACACACACATTAACTATTGTTTTCTTATCACCATGATGTTTGTGTTACTATCCAAGTTGTACACATGAGGCTTATAATGATAAAGCAGTTTCTTGTCTAAAGTTATACACATGCTTAGTGCTAAAGCCAAGATATAAATGGAGATTTCCATGATTCTTAAAGTTATATTATTATACATTAAACTGCACATTTGCTATTTCTTGCACTGTACCCTTTTTTCATGCATTTTTTAGAGCAGTGATCTTCTTTCAGTTGCCATATTTTATATAAGTGAATATATTTTTAATTAAATGCTTACTTTGGAAGAAGAAACCTATCTTCAAGATTAGAGTGTGCCCACTGTCAGAGTGTGTGTGTTTCCATATCATTGATTATCTCATTTCTTCATGATAATGCTATTATGTTATTATGCTGGAGGGGATAACATTTAACCCTTAGACAAATAATGAAATTTCTAGCGTGCAACAAGTATTCATCATGGATCATTCTACTTAAAAGAGGCAAGATATTTTCCTCCAGTTGTTAACTCCCTGAATGTGAAATAAGTTTTTGTTGATTAATTTGAAAAGCATGTTATAAATATCTTACTAGATAGTTCTTTAAAAATTACATTCCTTGGAGACATTCTTTTGAGTTGTCCTTTCTCACAACTGACTGGTCTATTCCTAATCTACCTGAAATATACCAGCCCATTGCACAGAAGCTCCCTTTTGCTCTCATCTGGGCTGAAGTGAGTTTCTGGGCATCAGTACCTCCTCCGGATATTTAAGTCCTGATGTAGAAAGGAGGAAAGGCCAACTTCCTTTCCTTCTTAGGACTGGCTTCTGACTAATTGCAGAAGAGGTTTTCCTTGGTGATGCAGTCCCAAGTCTCTGACATTAGGGCAAAGCCTGGATTAAAACTATGGTGTTTTGATGCCAAATGTCGCTGTTAGGGTGTAGAAAATTATCATCACTATAATCCTGCTGCATTCATTCAAATCATTTGTTCATTTTTAATCAGCCATTTAGCAGTTATTATCGGTGGGTGCTCAAAAAATAAGTATTTGTGAAGAATTCTCTCCTTAATGCAATTTTCAATTCCAGTATGACTGTACACTTACTCATGGCTTATATATTGAGAAGAGTTTCCATCATCTGATTTTCTTGAATTTATTACTCCAAAATGTTTCTTTATCACCTAATTTGGCTTTCTGAATCTTGTTATAATGAACATTCTATTATGTTTTTAAGTTTCTATATATACTATCTGTAGTCATGTGCATGCATGTGCACACACACGCAGACACACACGCATGCCACAGGAGCACTTTCAGAGACTACAAAATTTGAAGAGATGCTTTAAAAATAAATAAATAATTGTAAGTCAGAATACTGAATGACCTTACCAGCAACAAAAAAAAATCATTTAGACTTTGTGGTATGTGAAATGGTAACCAAATTATCTATTCAAACAATGCTATGGAAGGGCATTATTTGAAATTTCATTTCATGTCTCAAATAGAAATACAATGATTCATCCAGTTACATTTGCATACTCATGTAGAACTTTTTTCCTTCAATATCTTGTCATTAAATGCATAGATCATGCAGTTAACATGCAGTGTTGTTCAAGTTAAAAAAAATATAAGGTTCTAAGAAGTCTTTCGTAATCTAGAATAGGAGCATTCCAAATGATAAACTTGGCTTAACTATAGGTAAAGACCTTTAGTTTCCATCAGTGTAGTAATATCTATGTTGGAACAAAAGTGACTATTTAGCTAATAAATAGCAAGAGCTCAGGACTTATTTCCAATTTTAGTGATACATATTATTCAAATAAATCTAATTTAAATTATTTGAACAATATATATGTCTTGGAAATATTGCAGGACTGACTTTATGCTTTATTCTTTCCAAAACTTTCCTTGACTTCAATGAGACTGTACTTTGGCAATAAAGAGAGGATGTTTCACCTTAGAAACATATTAGACAATACTAATAGGGACATATTTTTTTCCCATGGCTTTGACTTTATTCTACTATTTTTCAAAAAAGTTGAAAAATATGCAACATATAATATCACTAAAATGCTATGGTTATATATGTGTGTGCCTATCAATAATTATTGTATGACCAAGATTTCTCTGAATATTCAACATGGAACACAAAAGTTCCATAAAAGTGCTTATACTTAAGTGCTTTGCTTATGTTATCATGTTTTAATTATTTGAAAAGAAGATATCAAATTATCACCATTAGGAACACTGGGAAATCAGAAAAATTAGTTTTTGTAATAATATATTAGAATTATTTAAAAAATTCTAACATGAGGAAAAAATTAACATAAATTACTCGAATATACAAACATGTTTTTCCTAAAAATGGTGGCGATAAAACTTTCTTCAAATAAAGGTAGTTTCAAAAATTCTTTAAAAAAATTTTTAGTGAATTGTTTTTTCTAACATTCATCTGTTACTTTATATATATATGTATTCTAAATCAGAATCTAGAAGAAGTATCTGCATGGCCATTTTCATTAAAGCATTAGTCACAATGGCCAAGAAATGGAAACAACCCAAATGTCTATCCACAGATGAATTAATTTTTTAAAATGTGGTATATACACAACACAGAATATTATTCAACCTTTAAAAAGAAGGAAATTCTATGTTTGTAATGACTCAGATGAACCGGAGGACATTATCATAAATCAAGGTAATCACAGAAGGACAAATACTGCACAATTCTACTTATATGAGGAATCTAAAATAGTCACATTCATAGAAGCAAGGAGTGGTATGGTGGTTGCCAGAGGCTGAGAGGAGATGGAAGTGGGGAATTATTGCTCAGGAGGTATAAAGTTTCTCTTACACAGGATGAGTAAATTCCAGGGATCTGATGTACAACACAGAGCCTATAGTGAACAAAAGATTTTCATGCACTTTAAAATATGTTGAGAGGATATATTTCACATTGAGTATTCTTACCACAAAATAAAACAATAAATCACAAAAGAGCACAAAGACGTTTTTGGAGGTGTTGGATATATTGAGTATTTTTATTGTAGTGATGGTATCATGGGTGTTTACCTATATCCAGACTCATCAAGATGTATACACTAAATGTCTGCAATTTTTTGTATATCAATTATACCTCAGTAAAACTAAAAGTCAAATGTGTTCTAAGGCATATTATAAATATCCTTAGCTAATTTTGGTCATAAAATAAACTCATTTTATGGAAGTGCTTATGAACAGACCATTAACATTACTTAAGTTCTGATGATTTAGCTCTCTGTTTAAAAGTAAACATTCAATTTTAGTTTAAATAAGAATATTCAATTCTTAAACTTTGAAATTTCTTTTTATTTTTTCGGTTTTTGAGAAACAAAGGACGCCAATTCTATTAAAGTTTTTGTTAATTCTGACTATAGTATAAAGCCATACATATAGTAAAAAAGTTATATTGGAAGACATTGTTAAAATTAAGCTGAAAGACATTGTTAAAACCATTATTAAGTAAAGATTTTTTGATTACCTGGGAATACTTAAATTGTGATATTTCTCAAATTCCAAGTTACACATGCTAAAAATCATAATATAGGATATTATAAATGATATAACAAGTATATTATATTATAAATTGTGTATACAGGTACATTTTAAAAAATTAAAGTATCATTGGTATACATCTTATGTTGGTTTCAAATATACAACACACTGCTTCAACAGTTACCCATATTATTAAATCCTCACCCCCACTAGTGTGGTTACTATCTATTAACATAAGAAGATGTTACTGAATCATTGACGATATTCTCCATGTTGTACTACCACCCCCATCACCAACTTACATTGTGATTGTGCATTATTGTGCCCCTTTATCCTCTTCACCCTCCCTGTCCACCCCTTCCTCTTGGTAAACAGTAGTCCCTTCTCAGTGTCTAATTTAATAGGAATAACTCAAAAGAGAATATTTCAATAATTAAAACCTGTAATCATTTAAAGTATATTAATAAGTTTAATTTTGAGGTAGTAAATACACTTATTATAATGTAATACATAATATATGTTAAGCACTAGTAGAATATTCAAAATCCAGAGAATAGATACCATGGGTATTAAACATTAAAGCTGTTGAAGAAAATTAAAATTAAAAATGATAGCCACATGCATGCAATCAACTTACCCAATTATTTTAACATGGCTTTGGTGGCATAAGCATGTTCAGTGTTCTGACTATAAATTTACATAATGTAGAGGAAAAATGATATTTTGATTAAGGTCTTCATAGATGAGTGTTTGATAAAATTCCCCTAGAATAAATTCATAGAAATATAATTACTGAATTAGACTTATAAATGTTATAAGAGTTCTTGATATATATCAATTTATTTTCTAGAAAGATTGTATAAATTTATAAAGATTATAATTAATTTTCATTAATTCAGATAAATTTTTTCAAAATGATTTTTAAGTAATGAGATCAATTACATGAACTAAAATGAAATTTATTTTTCATGTACCCTAATAGTCTTTGTATGAAATATTATATTTTGCATTAAAACCAAATATAAGTTTCACAAAACAAGTAAAAGCATTTCCTTGTACAGTGCTTATTAATATTCTTAATATTTTATCCCACTACAAACAGATTTAAGCTGAAACAAACTTTATGTTTCCAGAAAATGTACTTGGTTTATATGTAATTTATGAATAAAAAAGAGCAAAGCTTCAAGTCCCGATTATAAGGTTAGGAACTGGTTAAAAGAACATTAAGATACGATTTCATATCTTTAAGTACACTAATTTCTAGGTCTTAAAATATATTGTCAGTTTTTCTATTAAATTATTAAATTACACTTTCAGGTCTTTTTAAATAAAAATTACATTTAAAACTACTTAAATATTTCCTGTTACACATTGAGCACTTATCATTCATTACATTCCATGATGTCCTAACATATTAAGTATCAAATCCATATTTTAAAAGGAAGTTAAAATATCCCACTTGATTATTAAATGATAAAGCATTTATTCAATTTGAATTATCATAATATCAGAATAACAGTAATTTACCACATATCAGAATGTTTTGAAAAATTTTTATAATGAATTGATAGCTGTTCAGAGAGAAGTACTGAACTATACAGTGTAAGTAAAACTGACTAACTTGGAAGTCTATTTTAATTGGCAGAAATGTACTGTTTCAGGATCCTATGAGTCACCTCCGGGTGGTTTCAGGGTACTACAGAACCTAGCTCTAGAGTGTAAATAATTTATTATTTCTGTCTCACTAAATCCTATTATAATTCAGTTACATTGGATTTAAGAACTACACTGGAACATAATTTTCAGAAGTCATAAGGCAATTTTTTTGGTGCCCTTTGGTTCAAAGTATAAAGTTCAAGGTATAAAGAGACAATTGCCATTGTAATTTCACCAATTATAATGTAACTGGTTATAAGTGGTATAAATGAACACACACTTCAATACATTTTTCTCATTGCTCTACTATGATGCAGAAATCCTTACCCTTGGGGAGAGAGTTTTGTAACAATGTATATAGCTCCCTGTTAAAGTAGAAATACTTTGTCATTTTGATTCCAATTAGTGTGTCAGATTAGTTTGTAATCAGTTTCTATTCAGTTCCAGTTAGATCATGAAGGCAAGCAACATGACATAGACTATTCAAAACTGTGGAAGACAAGGTTTTAAATGTTTGAGGCAGGCCTATTAAAATGGTATGGAGATTTCCAGTCACACATTTTTCTATTAGATTCTTGTAGTGCTGTTTATCTTTCCTACTTGGAATTTATACCAAATGAATTGATTTTTTAAATTATAATAGTTTGATTAGCTCACTAAATTGCAATCTTCATGCAGGCAATGGCAGTATACAATGTACTCTTCTGCCCACAATTGCATATCACGAGCCTTAGTACATTTCTGGCACATTAAAGACAATGAATGGCAATTAGATGTACACTTGAATAGGTGGCCATGTCCTTCATCCTGTATGACACTGTTGAAAACCTGCATTGCTGTATTTGCTGTAGTACATGATTTCTTTCTAAATCTTTCATCCACAAACTGTTGTTCTCAGACGAAACTTACATGGAGAAACTGGAATGTGAAATTTCCTATTATGAGCAACCTTTGAAGAAAACATTGTATCATTAGAAACTATACACAATTGGTTTAATCCAAAGTAAAAGAAGGAATGTGATATATTTTGCTTAATTTTTATTGGAAAGGAAGAAGTGCTCCCAATGAATTAAAAAAAAATCTACTCACTCAGTATTTCAGAAAAAAGGGATTTTTGTGTTTTGGAAACACATAAAGAAGATCCAGCACAAAAGACCTGTTAAAAGATAAACTGAGGTGCATTAAAATGTTTGGGTTTATTTGAGCAACAATCAGTTTGACTCAAGCAGCTGTCAATCTACATAGCAACTCACTCTAAAGAGTTGGACAAAATGAAAGGCTTTTATAAGAAGGCAGCAGAAAAAAAGGACGTTATAAGTAAAAAAAGTGGATTGCTTATCCCAAGGTTACTTTCCTTTAGGGGTAGTAGGGGTCTATCGGGCAGGTTTCCTAACTAGTGTTGAATAGGCTATTCCTGATGGAATGGCTTAAGATTCCATTTCTGGAAGAGCTGAAACTGTAATTAAGTCTTGTTTTGGTGACACGGGGCATAAGCAACTCCCATTTTGAGTCTGTTGTCTTGATTCCAACAAGTATTTCCCAATCCCTACAACTTTTGGGATAATTCGTCACATCACCAGCTGCACCAGCATCAGGACACTGTTGTCTACACCTTCTAGCAGCCATTATGGCTTCTCCTCAGAAATAACAGGATATCTTCAGACATGACCAAATTTGATATGAAAAAAAAATATTCCTAATGTGAATTACAGTATTTACAGTGGGGTGCAGAAAACACACATTTATACAGCATTACATAATTAGAAAGAAATAAACTCATAGTTTGAACAGTGTGTTGTTTCTTTTTCCAATTATCTGGTTAATGACTGTGACTCTGAACCTTCTAAGTTTTCAGGTTTTTTAAATTTATTGGTATAATTTTACTTATATGTAATTTTTATGTTGTTTAAATCTTTTGGTGTACATTTTATATTTTATATCAATATACAGGTAAAACCAAAACAAATAACCCTTTATGTAAAATGAAGAACAGAGGGGAATTGCTCTATCTGAGCATCATATTTAGAAAAATGTACACAGAAAAATGTGATTTTCTATGTATGCTACTAGTTAATCTAAAGTCTAGTACTAATCTAATATTACTGTGCATATGTTTTTAAGTTTCTTTTATGTTGATAGTGTATGTATGTGTGTACTTATACATATATAAAATAATGAAAGTTTTAACATATAAAATAAAAAATAAAAGTAAAATGTCAATGACTGCAATATATTTTTCTAATTCACATGATAAGCAACACATAACAGATTTTCTAAATAACCTTGTTAAAAAGCACAGTCTCAATACTTCTAAATTCATTTAACATAATAATTAGTCATTCGTTAAATAATAGATTAATTGAAAGCATATTGCCAGTTTCATTTATCACACACATGCACCACTGCCATCATCAGCAAAGGTGGAACCTAAGAATAGTCTATTTACCTGATGTTTAAAAGTTATATTTCAACTTTCCTAAAGTATTTTGATGTAATGTTTACTATGACCACACTCAGAGGCAAAATCACATTAATAATAGTTTGTAAGCAGTGGAAACAGTTTCTACTGTTGTATATCAAAACCTGTATGTGATGATATTTCCTTAATTATACAGTACATCTGTGCATACTGATAAAATTAGCAAGTAGAAAAATAACCTTACGAAAGGAACATAATTTGTTAAATTAATTGCTGATTTAACAAAAAGATAAAATATAATGCCTGCACAACAAATTCATTTACTATCAGTTTTATAAAGAGTGTAATTCTGGGCCTATCTAAGTCCTCATTATGCAAAAACATTTATATTGGATTACTAAAATGGCTCATTATTGCATTTTTAATAAATCCATCTTATTTGGCTAAAAAGGACAGTAATGAAATTTATTTGATAGCTGCCGAGTAAACAGACACCTCATAAAAAGCTGGGGAAATAAATAATAATTATATCATAATAGCCTCCATTTATGAATATAGTTAACTTTTTTCCTGAAAAAAATTATACTAAGCTTATTAATGTTTAGCACTTCAGAGAATGCTATGACCTCACTTAGCAATTAGTTTTCTTTCTATGCTCCAGAAAATCAAAGAGATTTACAAAGCAAGTGGAAATACTTTTATAATGATGAGCCATATGGCACTCCGTTTACTATATTTATGCTTAGTGAGTATAAAATTATAGTTTCTTTTATTTTTTACAAAATGATGTTACTACTTCTATTGTGCTTACAAATCAACAAGACAGGTATATCAAAAAAATTTCTGGTTACTTTAATAAAGCGGATTCTGCTGATGCTGACATTTTTTCCAAGCTGTGTTGGTTTATAAATGTTTTTAAATGTTTATAAACATGAAATATTATGTTTATCTAAAAAATTACCCAGCTGAAATACGTGACAGTTTGACTGAGCAAGCATTTTACTTCTAGTCCAAATGTGCCCTTAAAGAAATAGAGGTGCTGCCTCTGACCTCCTGTCTTCTTAGTATTTCTTCAAATGAGTACATATTGTTTGAAATGGATAAATTGGTATTTATCGATGGGTTAATCTGTAATTCCACATAAGAGGCCATAAATGCCTATAATTAGGTAAATTTTAATCTTCATATGATGTGGAGATGCAGAGTTATGTACATGTGGTGGATTTAACTAATAGAAGGATGAAAGCTATGCTACACCATTTATTAGTTGTGTGGTTATAGTAAACAATTTACATCTTCTGCTTGGGGGCAGATCATATGCCTTAAAGACAATAGTAAAGAATAGAGAATATTTTTTTCCAAGTATGATAGGAAGACTTAGGAATATTTTAAACAAAAATGATTAACCTAGTTCATATAAAATTAGATCTCTTTGACCTCTTATGCATTGGCCACAGAGGGCCCCGTGCAATGAAGTGATTCTGTTAGAGAATGACCAAGTATGTTGGTGATGATGCATGAAAAGAGAATTGCCTCTCATTTCACCTTGTGAGAGGGTGAGGGCTGATCAAACTTTAACAAATATTCAAAAACTCATCGGTTGAGTGAAAACTCAGTTTATGGTGTTGACTCACCCACAGTTTTATTTTATATATGGGCATAATTATTTTATTAACATAGCTATGACAATTTCCTGATTATGACTGAAATATTAACCACTGATATGCATACAAAAATTGTTATAATGGCTATTGGTTGGGATGCCTTGATTATATATTAGTTTGAAAATCACCATAGGCTGCCCTCATCTCAAGCAGCAAAATACAATGAAAAGTGTATATGTAGAATTCTGTTTTGTAGGAAATACATAAAATATGTATATCAACTATCCCTTTAACAATTTAGCTCATATTTATGTTATTTTATGCTACACAATCAACATCTCATAATCAGAACCTGTTATTTTGAGTTATGACACATTCACAGAATGATAAATTACTTTCATAGTCATCAATTCCAACTAGGTTGGAAATACTAAATCAAAGTATCATTCTATAATGAGAATAGTGCTGAATACTGAAGCTTATGATCATTGCACTGAATTTAAGACTTAAAATATTATGTTAGCTTCAAATAAAGAGTAGAAACTATCGGGCATTTGCAGTAACAGAAAGTAGCATAATCCAGGGAAACTTTCTAGTACTATTTTTATTTTTCAAAAGTCAGGAAGATTAGCTTTGCTTGCATGTAACAATGTGCTATCATTTTGTAATGCTAACAGAAAAGATGAAATCAAAAAATGTAAATGTAATCAATTTTAAAGCCATCTGAAGACTCATCATCTAAGATATAAATTATAGGCTTTCCATTGCTGCTGAAAACTTAATAGCTTTTATTTCCAGAATACATACTATGTTGAAAGTGTGATGTTTTACATGGCTTAATGAGAATTCAAATCAGAGTATTTCTGAAACTATTGGTTCACACTAGGTCAACCATGATAAAAACCTTTTCTTTCAGCTAGCTGAATTACTACATACATTGGTTCTCTTGTCAATTGTAAATTGTTTCAATTGGCCCTTCATACCTTTTAAACAAAATGTAAATGGACTGTTGCAGTCTATAAATATATTAGATTTTTCATATATAGATATATGTTGGACATTTTACTTTCAAGACCCCTAGTGTAATGTCAAAATGATCAGACTCATCATGTGTCACAAAAATCATTTATAAAATTTTAACAGTCTCTCTTGGGATCATGGAAGATTTTTCATTGACTAATAGCAGTGTGACCTGGCACTCTTTTTTCCTCTGTCTTTCAGAATCACAAAAGTGGTGTAGTTTAAAAGGTGCGGCCTATTGATTCTTGTACTCAGTTTATGCAGGTAATCTTTCTCACTGCCTGAAATATCTGGAAATGTTGGCAAGGCATCTGACAAAAATAAAAAAATAACACAGTCTCAAACTATAAAAATAAATTAGTTTTACTTGAGTTCTGACTGATTTATAGAAAACACAGAAGTAGGTGACACAGAACAATGTCTCATATTGTTGACATTTTATGAATATGTTTGCATTAATCCTTGATTCTCACCATCAGTTTATAATCTGAATGGAAGATATAAACAGTGAAAGATGTGATTTGGGCACTCTTGTGAAAAATAGTTTTAATCACAGGTCTGCCAATTAGTGAAAGCTATTTTTATGTATTTAGATGAAAGCGTTCAGGATAAAAACTGGTGTGTAGAGTAAGATCAAACTGGAAAAAGTTGGTAAATAAAATCATACCTGACAAGATTTAAAGTCAGGACCACAATGGGCATGGAGAACAGATTCTGTCAAGCTTGAGATATGTGCGTGTGGGGATATGATATAAGAATGGAACACATTTTGGAAATGAAATGCTTTCTAATAGAGGCTGGACTGACATGAGATGAAAAAAGTTATCTCTATGGACACTTTAGTCAATTAATATTTCAGTAAGCTAAAGGTAGAGAAATGTATGAAGATCTTCCAGGAAAGGGAGATTCAGAAGAGCTATTATATTTTGGCAGTCATATATTTTAAAGGCTACTCTTGATTAAGTTAAATTGTTTTTTTTTTCAGTGGTGCCTGTAGAATGTCTTTATAAAGTATACCTAATAGCTTCATCATTTTCAGTTCTTTCATATAAAGTGCTAAATGTTTCACATATTTGTGCTGGAATTTTCCTTAGACTTTAATATCAAGCTGGTAGAATTACCCTCTATATCTTCAACAATATTTATATATTCTTTAATTGAATGTTAATTTACATTTAGTTCTACTTATTAGAGATAAATGTAAATATTTCTGTGGTTACAGTTACAGGTGATGTCTGCAGTATCTAATTCATTTCAATTGTAGTCTGTTCTCCCACTACCAATTAATCATCTTGTTGATGCTACTGTGTATGAGACAAAGGTAGAGAGAAAAAAAGATATTTCCCATGTATATTACTCACATGTTTATTCACCCCTCACACATGCACACACATGCACACATACACACGGTGTGCACTTCCATGCTGTTCCTTTGACTTTTATTATATCTCTGCCTCTACTTCCATAGTGTGTTACTAATGTCACCTGCCCCCAGGTTACTATCTACAATGCAGTAAGTACACATTTATTACTGGAAATACCACCATATACATTCCATGTATAATAGAATACACTTCACACTGGTTTAGTTTAAAACCCAGAGTTCTTACCAAACCTGCAGTGCTTTAGGTCATTTTCCCCCTCATCTTTCAACACTCATTCCTTTCCCTGTCAACACTGCTCAGAATGTCCTTTAATCTCGTAAACACGCCGCATTCTGTTTTATTGGCCATTGTGTACAGTGTGCCCTCTCCCTAGGACACTATTCCTGTGGTGTGCTTGGCGACGTCCACTGTGCTCTTCAATCCCAAAGGGGCTCAGGTCCTTCGTGTGGCCTTATAAAGTCTTCTGTGTCTGTCTCCTTCTTGGCAGGTTCGGCCTTCATTCCAGCCTGTTTTTCTCATGATCATGGTGGATGACGGGGTAGAGACATGCCGATCCCGTCCTTTAATCAGTCCTAGGACTAGTTCATTGAGCAGAGTATTACTTAAATGTGTTTGCTACCTGAAGGAATAAACACGTGATAAGAAGGTACACATGGTTAGACATGAAGTGTTATAGTTAATCCCTTTTCCTCTTTCTTATGGGTACTGCAATCCAAATGCAATATTAAATGTTGCCAAACTGCTTCTCTATCTACCCTTCTGCCCGATGGTATCACTCATCCAACTTCTTATTAAACTATCATTTACTCTTTTAAAACTCCTGACATTTTAATTGTACATACAATCTCAGGATTGCTACCTACTGGCCTCCTGTGGATAGTCCATGCTTTATTATGATAAAACATGCCTTACATTTATTTCTTCAACCAGATTCCTGTGAATAGCCTAGTTATACTCATGTCTGTCATCATGGACGGTGATGCATACACTCTTGCCCTTGTGTTTCTCTCTGCCCAGCATAAATTCTCTCATACAGAATCATCTCGACCCTTTGGCAAATTTCCTAAAACCATTGCTGTTTTTCCTATTTACTAAATCTCAATCCTGAACAAACTTAACTGTTATTTTGCACAAATTAGCTTAATACAATTTAACAATATTTTATAATCTGAACTGTGTCACATGATAATAATAATAGGTTCACTTACTATATGCCAGGTCAAATAGTTAATCTTCACAATATCCCTACAAGGTAACTTTCTTTTATCAGTTTCACTTGTTCATATGTGTACATTTCTCTAATTGAATTCATTCATTAGATCTTTGCTACAGTGATTTTTATACCACTTTAAGGGAACCCCTGAACCTTATCTCTGCCCCATTAGTATACGTGGATGACCTTGCCTCATCTTTCACTGAACTGAAGCCGTCTGCTGCAACTCCTTCACCTTCCTGCTGCCGTATCTCTCCATCACCTCCGTAGGTGTTCTCTCCTTCCCTGCTGTTACAGTGGCAGGATTGTCTCTCTATCAATAAGGGAAAAATCTCACCACACGTGTTCTGGAACCCATCTGCTTCTTTTCATGTGACTTACCTCCTGCCAGAGAGTGTTCAAGTTCTTACTCCCCCTCTTTTGCATAATTAGTGTCTTCCTCACTGCTGGTCCTTGTAATTAATCTTCAGTATTCAAACATGTACTGATTGCTCCCACCTTCAAATAAAAGGAAAGGAAAAGAAAATTGTTAGAAACCTTGTCCTCTTTCAGCTCTCTCCAATAATAGCGAATACCCACCAATAATGACTATACCCACAATTTTTATTTCTTCATCCCATTCCTTAACCCCTCTCTCATTGTGTCATATTTCTCCAAGGCCTTCACTTTTCACTCTATCCTACTTACCTAGATGGCTTAATCTCCCCACAAGTTGTCAAAAATAGTCAACTATATATACAATATGGACGCTGGCAATTTTTATTAATTTTTTCCTTTCTGCATTTATGGAAAATAGTGGTGCATAGTACA
Organism: Manis javanica; assembly: GCF_040802235.1. Classification (NCBI taxonomy): domain Eukaryota; kingdom Metazoa; phylum Chordata; class Mammalia; order Pholidota; family Manidae; genus Manis; species Manis javanica. The sequence goes on from NC_133160.1 coordinate 145,276,540, forward strand.
ATCTATTACATCTTCTATGTGAATAAAGGCAGAATTGGCATAAATCAACACATTGATTCTCCTCTCAATTCCAAACCTGAATTTGAGCAATAGAAGCTACATTCAACTTTTTCTCAACATTTGTACTTGGATTTCTTTCAAGCACCTTATGTTCATTGTATAAAAAAGCAAAGCCTTGGGTGTAGTTCAGCCACATAACCCCTGACTTGTCTTTACAATTAAAAAAAGGCTTGCTTTTCAGAAACTTGGCTGTCATTATCATATTTGTCTTAAATCCATATTCAGTCATTTAGCAAGTTGACCTCCAATGTAATTATTAGTTTAATATTTATTAAGAGCATCCTGTACTAACCCTGTAGGCTCTTTGTATGTATTACCTTGGCTTTATCAGAAAACAAAACGAAAAGAAAAACTAAGAGTTTATAACCACTATTACCCTCAATTTACTCATGAGGGAACTGAGACTGGAATTTTCTGAGGTCTCACAGCTTGTTAAGTGGGAATCCAACACTCGGTTCAAATGCTTTAGAATCTGTGCTCTGTTAATATTTCTTTTCTCCACACCTCTCATCCATTTCATCAGGAAATCCATGTCTTTTGACTCCTCTTATTAATTATGTATGCTGAACACAAATAATCTTTTAAAAAGAGAAATTGAATTATTGATGCTTCTGCTTAAATTCTTTAATTCATTCCCATTGAAGATATAGTCCAAAATCCCTATCATAATCTACAAAACTCTACAGGGCCTATCTCCTTTTTAAGTTAGTAACATGGTATCCTATATGGTAGACAGAATAATGGTCTCCTCCATCCCCCAAAGAGTTCTGGGTCTTAATTCCTGAAACTTGTGAATGTGTAGTTTACAGGGCAAACTGAAAGTTGCAGATGGAATTAAGGTTGCTAATCAGCTGATCTTAAAAATGAATAAATTTGCCCAGATTAAGCTAAATGGGCTAAATATAACTGCAAGAGGCCTTAAAAGTGGAAGAAGGAGGTTGGCAGAAAGAACCAGTGGATCCATGAGCCAAGGAATATAGGGTCCTCTTAAAGTTAGACAAGATGAGGAAACAGATTCTGCAACAGAGACTCAGGAAAGAATGCAGATGTACTGACATCTATGACTCATTTCAGATTTCAAACCTTCAAAAATGTAAAATAATAAATTTGTGTTGTTTTAAGAGCCACTCAGTTTCTGGCAATTTGATAAGAAATATAGTAGTATTTCTTTCAAGCATTCATTCATTTAACACATGTGCATTATTTAATTGTTATTACTTATTCCAAAGTGTGTATTCAGTCTTTTAAGGAAATACTCTAACTTTCTAAAATACACATATATTTACAGAAACATATTGAGTCCACGTATTATAGTAATGACTCTGGTACTTGGATGAACACTAAAGAATTTATGAATTGTTATTATTATCCATGCCCTCTTACTTTGCCTCTATGGTAAATTTTCTCTTGTAACCAAAAGCTCCAACAAAAAAGAATGAAAGAATGAGGAAGAGTTGCATCTGTGTTCTCTGGGAATGCAGAAAAAAGAGATGTTGAGTATCAAAGCAATGGAATATAAAGATAGACATGTTTATGTGTTCAGAAGAAATAGCAATGTATAACCATGCATAGGTTCTTCAAGTCTTAATTTAGAACAGTATCCAGTATATGTTTATACAATAACAAGTAACAAGCACATTAGTGTTATCTATATTTTCTTGTATTTTAAGTTTTTATAATAGTCACTTGTGATCTTGAGAGGAAACCATGTTTTATTATTATATAAACATACATGAATTCATTGTCCTTGGTAATTGAATTTAGCAGTTGAAATGATGGAAGATGTAATAATAAAACTGAATTTTTGCATCCCCCTTATTTCCTATTTTCTTTCTTGAATATAATCAGTAGACAGAAATGAAAATAATTTTACTAAATTGTTTCTTATTAAAAGATGGAAACATGGATATTTTGTGATGATGAAAAAATAGAGATCACCTCTAATTTTATTTCAGACTATGCAATATGTAAAGCAATTCCACTGTTGCAATAGATAAAATTGAATAAAACCAGTATTAAGAATGAACAAAGTAAAACTGAGTAACACTACAAAAGTATACAATTTTTCTCTAATATCTCCAATAAGGAAACTATTTCCCCTATTTTACAATAGAAAATTAAATTGACAGGTTTATTTGTCTAAACTGAAGGGAAATAAATGAACTATAAAATTGTTTACATTGTTGGCAAAACATTCACTGTTTGATGTTTGTATTTTTGACTGCTACAGTGATTCAGCCACATTGATAATGAGTATAAACCTTTATACTTTGAATTAAACTGAGGTCACCACGTGAGTTAAAATGATGCCTTCTGTATTTTATGGTTCATCTTGTTTACCAAACTAAATTCTTATTCTTAAATATAAAATTTTGTAACTTTAGAAAATGTTCTTCATTCTCCATTATTGCCATTTCACCTATATATTACTCTACAATTTGTTTAATCTTCATAATTTATCTGTAAATGATATTATACTTTCAGTTACTGGCATATTATGGGAGCTCAGAATTTGTAGAAGTCATACTACTTTTGGTATTTGATGTCATTATTTTTATAATTTGCTTTAGGTCAACCAAAGAGGTTACTCATCAACATATACTGTGGTGCTTACCATTGTTCCCCCAAAACTGTTATAGTTACAAAGAAATAATTCAATGGTATGAATAGTAGCTTAAGACAGCATTCATTAGAGTCACAGTTTATAATCAAATATAATTTTTAATGCTAATTGAGCAAATTGACAATTTTAGGCAAATGACGTGATCAAAATCAAACCAAGTATCCCAAAGTTCAGCTAAGGAAACAAAACAGGAAACTCAGTGGGCACTTCACCTGCCTGGAGTCTCTAGTAAGACTCTGATTCCATGACTCAGGAAAAATTAGGTGCATGGAAATGCCTTGTTTCCAGAAAAGGCTATATTCTAGTTTGTTTTCTTCCAGAAGAGAAAATTCAAGCTATCATTTCTCTCTCTCCACAAGTAGAATTATAAATGGACAGTTTTACATTGTTCATCATTTTCTGCCTATGACCTAAGTTATCTTACTCTGACATTTTTTAAAAAATTTGATTTATTTTTACTCTGTTCTTTTTTAAAAACTTTTTTCCCACATTTATTGAGATATAACTGACATAAAGTACTGATATTGGGTTCTTGATGAAGAAAATAGGAGAGATATTATTACTCCATAAGAAAACCTTTTTAAGATAGATGTAAGATATAAAATTTTATTTGATGTTATATCCATGACTTCTAGGACTGAGTACCTAATGGTGTTCAGTAAATGTCTACTGAATGAACAAACAAGTGAATACCCATTGATCCCAGAAGGGATTCTTAGAAATAGATGTACCTCTTAGTTGGGAGCCTCTTAAGTGCACTGACACATCCAGACCTCAGGATTATTAATAAATGACATGATACATTATTGGTTTATGAAATCAGTTTTGGTTTGTTGCAGATTATAATTTTTAAAAATAGAATAGTATTGAGTAAATAAGTAACAATGCATCTTGTGTTGGAATATTTCTGACAAATTTGTTTCAGTTATATATATTTGATGTCTTGGGGTCATTTTTCAAGGGAAAAATATCAAACAGTAAAAACGACAACAAAGTGCAATACTGCTTCAAAAAGGTACTAATTCCCCACCTAGTTCTTTAATTATAAAACATGGCTTACAGTTCATTAGCAATAGATCTGATATACACTGCTACACATTTTTTATAAATGTGTACATGTGTGCATGTATGTGAAAACTATTTGTCTGTGCAGGGATATTATATTTGTTTTAGTACAAGTAGCTCCCTAGTATTTTCTGCAAGGCAAATGACAGTATTCTGTATGCATATACAATTTAAGTTTTCTAGTCAGGCAATTTCTTTTTCATATGACTACAAAATGACCAAATGTAACAAGCCTTTGCCTTCAAAAAGTTGGTGTTCATTCATTAGATCTTTGAGATAAATACTACTTGTGTAAATTAACACATCTAATGACTAGAAGTAAAAGGAACATTACACCAGAAATGATCTAAAGTGGATAGACACTTAAATCAAGTGGGCTTCAATTATCCCTATTTAATCCGTCACTGGGTTTAGCAATTTCATAGGATTGCCAGTGCCTTTATGCCACAAAATAATTTACAATGACTGCTTTTTCTGAGGTGAACCAGTTTGTGAGTTTTTTTTGTTTTGTTTTTAGTTCTTTATATCATTTGAGAGAAACTAATAGTTACACGATTATTAAGCTGGATCAAGTGTTATTCTTATACAATTAGTTTATTTAATCTTTACCAAACCCTATCAGATTGATTCTGTTGTTATACTCATTTTCCAAAGGGGCAGTGAAGTTGAGAGGGGTTAAGCACTAACCTAAATTAGCACACTTAGGAAGATGCATTTTGGATTTGAACTCAAGTCTCTTCAGCCACATAGTCTAAAAATTTAACTGCTATTCACAATTGTTTTTAATAGTTCTCTCTTACTTGGCCAATAGCTTTTATGAAAATGATCTCATTTAATAATCAAAAGAATTCTAAAGGGAAGTATTTATTTCCAACAGAAAAGAATTTTACTCTGTTTGTTGAAATACTATTTTATTACAAAATATCATGGAAATACAGATGAAAGACAGGAAGTTTTTTTTACGCCTAACACTCTTCCATTGTACTTGAAATGATACAAACATGCTTTCCATTTACCTGAGATCTTTGTCTTAAACTGCTCATTTTCAGTAGGCCCTATATTTTCATTGGTGAAAAGTTCTTTTGAATATTATTGAAAAAATGAAGTAATCTATACCTCATTTCAATGTTACCAGGGTAAATTTATTTCTGAGGTAGCCAGCTGCTGGAAGGTTTTTAAAATTGGTGTTCTTTCAATTTTTAATAATATAAATCTCTTCCCCAAGATCTTTTCTGCTTCACAATCTCCCCAACCCTCTTTATGGTTTGTTACTTTTTACTAAAATGCTTTCTTTGGTATTTATTAAGGGGAAGGTCTTACAGATATCCAATGTATTTGTATAGATGTTATGAATATCTTGCTTAAGTTGTTCAGATATTGTTTTGTTATTATTGGTATATTTTGTTACTTATCTAAAGGAGTATAGTTAACAGGTATGATTGTTCATTTTACATGTGCATCTGATTGGGTGAAGGGATGCCCAGAGAGCTGGCAAAACATTATTTATGTGTGTCTGTGAGGGTGTTTCTGGAAAGATTAGTATTTCAACTAGTAGATTGAGTAAAAAGCATCACCCTTACCAATGCAGGTAGGTATCAACTGATCCATTAAAGTCCTGACTAGAAAAACAAGGTGAAGGAAGGGTGAACTTGTTCTTTGTTGAGCTGGGACACCACACTCCTGGTTTTGGGGCCTTTGAGTTAGAATTGAAATCATACCACTGGCTTTCCTGTCTCTCCACTTGCAGATCATGAGTATTCTCAGCTTTCGTGGTCCCAAGAGCCAATCACTCATAGTAGATCTCTTCTATATAGCTACCAGATTCTAGGTTCTTTTTCTCGGGAAAATCCTCACTAATTCATTAGATCAGGGAAATAGCTACATTTTTACTACCATCTTCTCAAAATGTTTTTATATTAGTTAATTTAATTATTTTCATAATTATTAACAATGTCAAAGAGGCAGAAAATAGCATTTGACAAGCTCAGGGAAACCCATTGTGCTACATATAATAAATATAAACCTTTTGCACACATGCTTATGATTAACTTTCTGGGAAATGAACCATTATAGATGGCATTGAAGATCTATGCCTTTATCCAAATACAACCATCCTAGTTCCCTCCCTCACTGTACAGAAGTAACGAATATTTTAATATCCTTTGAGTGTCTCCTCTTCCCAAATATTTATAATTTTACTAATTATTCAAGTAATCACAAAGAATACATATTTTAGCTATACATAAATGATATAATGTTTTGACAAATATTATTCAAAATACATTTCAAAATATCTGTGTTAGTGGTTACATTTTTATTTCATTAGCCCTTTATTATACCATTCAGGTCATGTATGAAGAAAAGAGAATGTGAAATATAATAGCACATTATTCAATTACTCAAAATATTTGGTTAAGGAATTTCTAATTCTGGCATAGTCATTTTAGAATGAGTACTGGGAATGTATTTTGCTGAACTCTCAAAATAAGGACAAAAAATTACTTTTATTTAAATCAATAAAATTTAATTTGAACATTTTCTACTACAGAGAGCTGCATTAAAATAATGGCTTAATTACAGCAAAGCTGTCGAATTGTTTGATTCCCACACATTTTTTAAATTGTATTTGTCCTTTCCTATACAAAGTGAGGACTGATTAGGGGCCAGTCACACAGAATTTTCCATGCTGTGAGGAACTTAGAAGGATAGTATGGATTTTTCTTTACAAACTTGTAGGAAAGAATGACTCAGAAATATGAAAAATAGTAGAGGGTTCTACTTAATGGGACTTTAGATTGGCTAATCAATTATTTAATATGTGTGACTCAGAGAACCTCATTATTTTATAAATATATCTTGCAGAAGAAAGAGAATATGATACAGGCTTTAACAAGTAATGATTCATCTTTTATATTCATCTGGAGGGAAGAATTGGGAAGTCAGAGATTTCTTTGCTCTGCTTTCAGTTTCTGCTTTTTCTCCTCTGCTTTCTATTAGTATTCACTCATTTAGCCAGTATATGTAGCCTTAGCTCCAGGGAAAATGAATAATTTGCCTTCATTAGGCAAAGAGGTACACTGATTCCTTGTACATCGATTAAAGAGGAATATTCCTTTAAATATTGAATGTGAGCTCTTTGGGTTTACCTTGACCACTGGAAAACAAACTGTAGTTTCGTCATGAGCAAAGGGAGACCTGTAGCCCCCTGATGTCTGGGTAAGACAATTCTATCCCCAATACTCAAGACTTCTTTCCTAGGAGTGAAGGATATGACCCTATAATCCTTTGCTCCTGTAAAGAATCCACCCATTTCATTCTTCCCCCTAAAAAATATTCATAGCTGCCAAGATTTACTGTGGTGCCTTCTGGCAATCTCCTTCTGACTTTTCCTCTTATTTTATATCAGTCTCCATATGAAATCCAGATTCACCCCTGGGACTATTGCTTCCATTTTGCTTCACAAATAACTCCCTTAACATCTGCCACCTGGTCAGTAGACTATAGTCTGCAGAGTGGGAGAAAAAGGGACTGAAGTAGGGACAGCAAACCTGTCTTCTAATCTTGTTTTTACAGCTCAGAGAGAGACATTTGATACTCCTTTGAACTTGTTTTCCCATTGTTAAAAGAAGATAACAATCCCTCCGTGCAGTGAGTTATTTGTAAGGTAAAAAGGAGACAATGAATATGAGCTTGTTTGAAAATTCTTAATCACTAGACAAAGATATAATAATATGTGGAATACTGACCAATATTAATGTAAATTTCTGTGGTAGTTTATTTTTGAGGTTTGCATTAAAATCTGTAAGTAACATTCTTTTTGTATGTATGACACAAACAAAATTGTCATAGGGTGTGCCTTTAAAGTTAAAAGTTTTCAGAGCATCACTCAGAGGTACAATGTGATCATTAATGGGCTGTTACAGACTTTTTAATTGGAAAATGAAATAGTCATAGCCCTAGAGTAAACTTGACACCTTGTTCATTATATGAGACTTGATTTTGTGCTATAATTACTTTATGATTCCATTAAAGTTTCAGGCTAACCTAATGATTGAGCTATATATGTGAACAAGCCTGAAATATGTGCAAAGTGAATTCTTTGATAAATATATCCTACTGATTTGGTTTCAAGGGAATCCTAATTTGGGGTTCTTTTTCCCTGAACACCTAAGAGTCAGTCACTTGGAAAAAAGCATCCAAACATGTCCCTTGAGATAAGAAAACAAACTTTCAGAGTGCTAATTTATGACTTGAAATTAACAGCAATGCTGTTTACTTTCTGTGCTTCAATCCCGGTAAATTTAAAACTCTTTTCAATAACTCAAAATCATTAAATATCAATTCAGAGCCTGGAGTAAGTGTAGTGGGAGAAAAAAATTAAAAAGGAAAAAAGAAAAGAAAACTGTCATCTCGGGTGCTAAAGAGTTTTCTAGTCAACCAGGAAGGAAAAAGACAGGAAAACCATTAATTGAGCTCCAAATATTTTCTAGGAACAGGGAAAAACACTGTTCTATCTCAGTTAATCCTTATAATCAGGTTTTGCAGGATGATATTGTAATCCCGGTCATTTAATTCTTATAATTGAGCTTGAGAAGAAGATATTTTATACCTCTTTTGTGGATAAACATATTCACTTGAATGGCTCATATGAAATGACTCTTATTGAATATCAATAAACATTCTCCAGAATCATAACATACAATGTGTATGTGGCAGAACTGATAGCTGCTACCACATGGTCTCCTAAAATAGGAGTAAAAAATTGTGTGTGTGTATGTATATGTACATATATGTGTGTGTATATTATACATACATATATATGTATATATAATATGCCCACAAGATATATAAGCTATAACAATGAACAAAGGAGACAAACCTCTGCCTTAATGAAGTTATAATCTAGAGAGATACAAAAGGTATTATGATTTGTGTGGGTGGAGGGCATTTTAGAGTCCTTCTGAAGAGATGGCATTTGACTAGAAACGAATGAAATGTAGGAGAGAGTTCTAAAAGCAAATTGGAACCAGAAAAAACAGCAAGTGAAAATACCCATATTTTGGACAAATCTTGGCATACTTAATGAATAAGGAGATTGTAGGTGCGGTCAGAGCAAACAAAAGAATGTTGAAAATAGTGGAATAGTCATTATTAAATTTTATGCACCTTAAGACATGGCAAATAATTTTAATATTATTCTAAATGTGGTGGGAAGCCTTTGAAATTTTATGAGCAGAATTTTGCATTACATTTCAATACAATTTTAATGAAAAATTGAGGAGAGTGTCTTAAGGCCCTGAGGAGATATTATGGACCCGAGAGGTCGAGGATTTTAACAGGAGACCCATACAGGGTTTCAAAGGTAATCTAGGTTAGAGTTAAAACTGCTTGGACAGGGTTCTGACAAGCGTGTAGAAGTGAGTGAGTTCAGAATATATTTTGAAGAGAGCCTTGATATGACATATTCACACTCTTGTGTGCCTTAAATTAGATAACTGTAAATGGTTTATCATATTTTGAGTTTCAAGATGGTAGACAACTGCAAAAGACTAGAAGAAATAATAAAAATACAGGGATTGTATCTTAAGATTAACAGAAAATTCTTTAAATTTCTGCTCAAAATGAAAGATATAGAATTAACCAAATGTATTTATACTATTAATCTTATTCTTATTGATAAAATGTGGAAAATCTGAAATGTTTCTCTATTTCTCAATGTTCCCATATATTCTCTTTGTACATCTAAAATAGAAATATCTTATGGGTTAAATATAGATGTGTCCTCTAAAAATCCCAGCCTTTTAGAACATGCTTACATAGTGTGTTGGTGCCTTAAAATGTGTATCAGGTACATGTATAATTTGGTATTATACTGAATTCTATTGTGTGGTGTGTGTGTGTGTGTGTGTGTGTGTGTGTGTGTGTGTGTGTGTGTTGGGGTTGGGTTGTGCTTGAGCCCTTGGGGTAATCTTGGTGTTCCCATGGCATTATATCCTATATAAATGATGATGCTTTAGAAATTTCTCAGAGTACACCCATATGAGATCAGTGTTTTAACCCACCTATCAAAACTAATGATAAATGATTTGTGAGATCGAAGTGGTGGATTTTAATCAGCAATAATTCAGTTAATAACTTGGAACATTTTCTGTGAGAATGATACTGAGTGCATTAAAAAAAATTGTGATTGACAAGCAAACTTGACATCTGTAAGGTGCTGCTTCTGAGTAGTAATCTGGCTCAGCTCATCTATCACAGGCCAGAACCTGTCTATCAGGATGCAGAGAGATGCTCAACTTCCATTATTGGTGATATCCTTCAAGACTTTACTAGTTTTATCAACTTATTAATTAGAAATATGAAAACCTATTTTTGGAGAAAGGTGAAAATTGGAAAACCTGACTTATGTTTATTATCTGGTAGGCTATGAAGCACCAAGTAAGACACTGTAATTATTTTTGCATTATTATGAATATACATATATGCTGTAGTACAATGAAAACAATTATGTATATGTTTTGCAGTCCTCATAGAGAAATTAATGCTTTAAAGAAAAGTTTTAATTTTACATAAAAAAATGCTTCAAACTTCTTAATTAGAGAACTAAAGAATAAAATCTGGGGAAGACCAGTATAGTTCTCAAAATGTAATGTGCATACCAATATCCCAGGGGTTTGGGTTAATGTGCAAATTCTGACTCAGGAGGTTTGGGAAGGACCTTGAGATTCTGTTTTTCTAATAAGCTCCTCGATAATGGTGATAGTTTGGTCCATGGACCATACTTTGAGCATCAAGATTTTAGACAACTAGAAAGGACAAGAAAAATGATTATACTTAAATAATCCTATCCTTATGTTGATATAGAAATTTTCTTTAAATTTCTGCTTAACATTAAATAACTAAATCTGAGAATAATAGATAATGCATTATGGATGTGTTTAGAAAAGAAGGTTATATAACATGCTAATCTATTGACATATACTCAGGCCCTAGGGAAAATTCTTCATAGGGAGCTCTCAATGCATCCCCTCAACCAATCTGAGAACTCTGTATTTAGTCTAGGAGTACGTAGTTTAATCATTTGATGATCTCCTAAAGCTAAGGTCCATTCCTGACTCTGCTTCCATAATCATTGATTTCATTCACTTTCTGAATTTCTCTTGTATCATGTCTTGCCTGAGACTTAAAAACAATGTTTAGCTAACTGAAGCCTTGTAAATCCATGAGTTTCTTCCTTCCTAAAAGAACACAAATAAATGAAAAACTTTTATGGGTTAACTCTTTGAAAAGTATGATCCTCTTGTGTTTTGTCTTCTGTTACACCTTTGTTCATGAAATTAAGTAATTTTACATCTAGTTTCTCCTAACACTGTTATTCCAAATTCTATAATGAAGGGAAACAATGTTCTGTCCAGAATAAGTTTTACAGTTACAGTAAATCCCACAAGAAAAGCAGAGCAAGGATTTGAAAGTGATAGCTTCTCAGGTTTTTAAGTTGAACAAGGTAAGCTTACATGACAGGAGACATTCTTAACTGCCTTCCTGGCCGTTAATGAAGGTAGAGCTCCACTTGAGTTGAGATCAGCTTACAGTGGATATCCCGTAAGGGAGAGAATGGACATGCAGATTGTGAAGCCTGTCCAAACATGAAGCCACACCCTCCTCCTCAGTCTCTGAGCCTCTGCCATCTGCCGACAGACAGAAAACCGAGCCTAAGCTGTTGTAGCTGTATTAAATATAGTTTCCTCCTGTGTTCTCCACATGCCACACCTTGCTCTGTCTCCTTCATTTCTAGCTCTGCTCTGGTCTACTATTAAGTGGTAAGTTTTGTTACAGGCAGAATGATATCAAAATTCATACCTCACTTAAAACTTAGAGGTTGATTTGGACAGTTTTTCTCTCCAAGGCTGGACAGGACTTTAGTCTGAATTCCCAGGGTAAATATCTGTAAATGTTTGTAGTTAGACATGGCAGTAGGACAAGTAAATGCTTCCTGGTATCAAGGCAAAAATGGCACTGAAGAAAGTTAAATAAGCAGGGATGGTTTTATTCAAGGCTATTGTAATAGGGGAGAGAGGTCAGAATTCAGTTTGAACTCAACTCTCCTGAATCCAAGGGCAGTAGGGGGTTTTAAAGGCTGGGGTGGAATAGTGGGAAAGTACTAGAGAATCTAGGCCATCTGTGTTTGCTACTTGGCTCTATACGAAGGAATGCTAAGCTTCTTATTTATTTTGGTAGAAGATTCTTTTGTAACTTGAAGCAACGTGTTCATTATCTACCTAAGTTAGGCTTCTACCCTCCCACAGACTGGGGTACAGGGAGGCCATCTTCCTTGATAATTTTATGTCAAAGACATAGCTTCCTGGTCCTTGAGAAAGACATTCCTGTGTTGTAAAACTGGCAAGAGGCTTTTATATCTCCAAGCAGCAGAGAAAATATCTACAATTACAAGTTTTCTAAAATGGGTGCTAGAAAAAGCAAGTTCAGGGGCTAGAGTGAGGAAGAAGCCTATCTATTCAGTCAAACTGAGAGAAATGTTAAGCCTTCTTCCTCAGTGATTATATTTATGCTCATTTAAAATCTGCCATTAGGACCTTTACAAAATGAAATACCTCATACTACTTGGCTTCCTGAGTCTGCTCTAACAAATGACTACAGACAGTGATTTAAAACAACAGAAATTAATTCTCTCCCAGTTCTGCAGGCCAGAAGTCTGAAATCAAAGTGTTGGCAGGGGCCTGCTCCCTGAAAAAGCTCTAAGAGAGAATCTTTCTTCTCCTCCTTCAGCTTTTCTGATGGCTCTAAATATCCCTTGACTTATGATTTCGTAACTCCAGTATGTCTTCATTTTCACATGGCTTTCTCCAATCTCTGAGTTTCTCCTCTGTGTGCCTTTTATAAAGATATTTGTTATCAGATGTAGTCTGGAATTCAGTGTGATCTCATTTTTATATCCTCAACATGATTACATCTGCAAAGACCACTTCTCCAAATAATGTCACAATCACATGTTCCAGGGGTGAGGACACAGAGATATCTTTTGTGAGGCTACCATTCAGCCCACCCTGTACTTATGCTTGAAAGTTTCCTGCAGCCACACATTTTCCTCTAAGTCCTCAATTCTTCTGGAGGCCCTGTTTCCCCCCCAAGGCACAATTTCTCACAACCTTATCCCTTAACAAAACAGAGCCACAGAGTTATTCTCCCACTTCCACTAAATGAGAACACTTCCTACATACTGCTGAGCAGGGGATCATGGGTAGGAAATGAGAGGAACAACTCCAGCACACTTTCAACTTATTTACTAGAGATGTAATTTGATTTTCCTATCAGCATTAAATAGAACTGAAATACTATGGTTTTCCCCACAGAAGGTTGGAGATAGAAAGAATAAGCCATTTTTTGGTTGGGAGACAGTTAAAGAATACATCTGAAAGAAATGGTAACTGAATTTAATTTATAAGTAACTTTAATTAGGCAAAGGTTATGTTTCGGAGATCAATGCAATGGTGACAAAATGGTAAAATACATAAAGCCATGTGAGAGAAAACAGAATGATGAGGTATTTTTTGTAACTATGCACAATTTTGATATTGCTGATGCCTAAAATTTAAGGAAATATGTTATCAGAGTAATGAAGGTATCCAATTATTGAAGATTTCTGGTCATTTATTATATACAAAAGCATATTCAAGTTTATTATTAAGAAAAATTCTTGTTGATTATTTAGATGATTCATTTGAGAATAACAAGAACAAAAATTATGTGGGTATTTCTTGTAAATAAATAACAGGATTCTTATGAACTGCATATGTGGAGATACCACACAGAAGAAAAAGATGACAAAAATTTGGGGAAATGAAGGAAAAAAGATGAGATTTCTACAAATGTGGATATAAAGAATGGAAGTTTAAAAAAGAAACAACTTATGGTCTCTATGCTTATAAATATGTATTTTCTTAATTGTTATAATTGTCTTCTCAGTTTGATCCAAAAAAGCAAGATTGAGATAAATGACTTTATAAATATTCTAACATAATATTCCCAACTACTGTTGATATTTTAAAATTTCATTCATTTATGCTTTTTGAAAAAAGTGCTTTTTATTGAAAGATTTTGTCTCCTCATATTTAATAATAATGCCATTGTTATAAGCCAAAAACATTAATGCAATCAATAAATAAAACTACCATTATTTATTGAAAATTAAATTTCATGAAAGAGTAAAACTGTTTTTGGTCAAAAAGGATGAACTAATTTTTATTAATATTCTAGTGAAGATTATTATTGTAAAAGAAGAGTTAGGTAAGGATGAAAGAAAGGATCAGGAAAAGGAAAAATAAATAATTCTTCAGTGCAATCTATGAGTTAGGAAAAATTTCTAATTGTTATGATTTAGGAATAATTACAAGATAATAAAAATACAACACAGTCCAAAATTCTAAATTACTGTTGTCTCCCATCAATTTCAATCACCAAATTGGCTGGGGAAAAGAAAAGCAGGGGCTTGTATTTGATCACACAGATAAAAATAGGTCAAGTGCATCAGGTAAAATTCTGTTGGTTTTGCCTTTATCCCTGTACAACTTTAATACTCATTCTGTCTAATAACATCACGGGTGCCACATGACTTCATATTCCAGAATTCCAAAATGTGCAGCCCTGCTTCAGAGGAGAGATCTCCCTTCCTTAAACAGATCTTGTTTACTTAAACATTAGAACAAACGAAAACAACAAGAAAGTCCTCAGTTCTCCTATTGTCCCTGCCCAAGTCACTTTCTCCCAACTGAACCCATCACACTGATTAATTTAGACCATTCCCAGAAACCCTATCCAAGAGATGAGTGTTCACATGACTCTTACAAAATTTGGAAGGCCTCGAATCAGTGGTTCAGAGATAATTAGCAAAATTTTTTGCACTCTTAAACAACTTGGACTTAATGCCTCTAAATGGGAAGAAAATACACACATAGATTGTAGTCAAAATAGAAGGAAAATACATCTCATTCTCAAAGAAAAAATATCTTGTATGTACTATTGGAGAGAATCTTGCATGAATTTACATTTTCTCTGGGTCACTGGCATCAAAATCAGCTCAAGTACCTGTTACAATGCAGATTTTTTCCCCAATACCATACACATTTAGTCAGAAAAAAACTCAAGATTCTGCATTTTAAATAAGTTACCCAGAGAACTCTTATGCAATTTCATTTCAAAGTATACTGGAATAATATATAAACCATTTGAATGTGGGGATGATGCAACCTTTGTATTATTGTATTCCAGTAATGTGCACCATTCTGTTGTAGTGTGCTTGTTAGTGTACATTTATTAAATGTACACAATGCACATTTAATTAAAAAATGTCTACAAATGAATACATAGTCTGGTGTATTGAGAAAAAATAATCTCTTAGAATAGATTAGAATCTGGCGTAAGCTTTTAGGGGGAGCTTCAGTATGTGTACATTGAGCACTAAGTCTGAAAAATTTGTGTCACATTGATGTTCTTTTTGCTTCCCACTATGGTCTGTAAACCATTAAATACTCCCTGTCCTTTAAAAATCTCTAATCATATGGAACTTATATTAGTCAACTATACTCCCTTTCTATTTTTTCATTGCTACATTCTCACAAACCTCTAACACATCATTCATTGAAGACCCTGATTACTTTATGTTGTAATCCAACATGCATGACATGAATGCCATATCTAATATAAGACTTCTCAATTTTGTCTTGCCGTTTCATTCCCAATGTCTACCTTTTCTCTCTTTTCATGTCTTACATGTATTTACCGGCCTTGTGGCTTTTGTAGTCCACAATAGTATCAACTTTTGCCTGGACCTCCTTAAAAATCAATACTCCAGTTCCAGTTTATTTTCCTCCAAACCACTCTCCACATTGCAGAGATAGAATTTTCCATGTTAATCTGGCTTCTCAATGCTTGAAGTCCTCTAACTGATTTCTGTACTCTTGGGGAAAAGATTACAAATATCATTAAAATTTGCCTGCATGCTTTACCTCTGTCTTATAATCACAAGTTTGATTCCCACTAAAGCTTCTCCCACAGGGAAGCACGGTGTGGAGGTCATTTAAAAAAATAGTAGTAATAGAAATTTTTGAGTTTTTGGTTACTTCTATTTGAATAGTCTTCTCTGGGCTTTTCTCATGTCTGAGTCCTTCTTAGTTTAGTTCCACCTCTTCAGAGAATCCCTATCTAATCCTCCCCCATTATTCCTTATTACATCACCTTTTTACTTTTATTTAAAGCACTTATCATAATACACCATTAGCTAATTTGTTCATTTGCTAATTACTTTCTTATCAGCTATAGTGGAAACCATGAAGGCAAAGACTTTCTCTGTCTTGTTAAGTCATGTTATCAACAGTAGCAATAAGCATGGAACTTATTAGGTATTCAAAAAATACTTGTTACTTTAAAAGATAAGGGAGTTAAGGATGATGCTCTGAGTATCACATTTTTTGTTAATTTTAATGCAGATAAGGCACTGTTCTAAAGTTTCAAACTGAAGTACAAGATTAATGATAATGAAGAATATTGGGAAAAAATGTAAGGGAAAACTCACAGACATCTTAGGGATGGTATATGGGTATAAACACATATACATACATGTATACACCATCACTTAAATGTCATTCATAAAAGGAAACATATATTCTAGAAAGGATTTTAAAAGCTTTATGTATGTAACCATTTATTCATCATAACAAATCTTTTATTAACCTATTAAATCTATGATATCTATGACATTACCTCCTTCTTTACATGTGATAAAACAGAGGTAGACAGAAGATAAGTAAATTGCCCTTTTTTAAGATGCCTTTGTTTAATCATGTTTAATCTAGATTCCAAGTCCATTGCACTGAACTGTCCCATTAGGCATAAGTGAGTTTCAGCTGATATCTCAGATAAAAAATGCCAAGAATGAACTTTCAAAAATGTGGAAGAAGACTGGTTTTCAAAGTTATCTGCTTAACTGTCCTTTGCTGTAATTGAGTTTGAGCAGGTGCATGGCTGCTGGCTAAAGAATATATTCCTAGACTCTTTTTTCTGTGATGTCTGCTGAGGTTGTGAATAGAAGTAATGTGTCTCACTTCTCTGTCTAGTCCTTAGTATTTATGTCCCTTCTGCATTCCCACAGACTAGGAAGGAGTGAAAGTTGGATTAACGAACTTGAACTCACAATGGGAGCTGAAAAATAATAGTATTCAGAAAATCCAATATCTATCATAAAGAATTCCTTTAAAAGAAAACAAAGTCATTGGAGAGGACTAAATGAAAATAATTTTTGTAGGAAAAAGATTGCTTTTAGCAAGAGATTGACATAAATCTGGAGTTCTACACATGGGAGTTGGAAGAGGAGGTAGAAAGACAATAATATTACAATTAATCATGTTACCAAGAAGCCAAAGGCACAGGACCTCTAGTCTGTAGCAGGAGTAATTTACAATGTTTTGAATGAAAATTAGATTGTTCTTAGATTTATATATCCTCTCATTCTAATACTTGTGTTTGAGAGCAATGAAACATTTTATAAGCATATACCTGTATAATACTTATAATCAATCATTCTTTATGAATACCATTACACAGATATTTTTTTCCAGAAAATTGTAAAAGCAAAGGCATGAAAGTAAGACATAGGGACCAACAGCATCACTGTTATCATCACTGTCATCATCAAAAACAAGAGCGTCAACAACTAAAGTGGTGCTGGGCAGGTGGGTGATTTAAAAACCACAACTGGAAATAAACCCTTGTGAAAAAATTTTTCTTTTAATTAGTGTAATTGAATTCATGACTAAGCATCTTAAAGTTTTACAGTAAAAACAAAAATGCCATCAGATGCTAGAGAACACAAAGTCATATATATGAGTCATATATATGCAGATATATGTATCAAATGTATGATATATCATATATAAAAATATATATGGGTATAAATTGAAGTGTGATATGCTGATAGGTAAGTAGATGACTTTAAAAAATATGCCTTCTGAAAATAAAACATATCCATAAATATTCCTGCAGATCAGGTTAGGTAATTCAGGAAAGAGGAAAAGAATAACTGGTGTTCCCAAATCATGAGTAATATTCTTGGATCTATAGTTTGCAAAAGCTATAATAATTTTCTATTAACATTCACTTTATCATCTATGTTTTACCAGTCAATGATTTTCTATTTTTGTAGGAAACTAAGTTGAATGGTCAATATTTAAATTATAAATTCTTCTTGTATATTTTTGAGACTCCTTTTACATTTTTTGTTGGTATTTATTGTTTTCTATTAAATAGAAAGATGATGATGTTATCTTTTTTATGATATGGCAGTTTAAACTTCCAGAAACATAAAAAATGCATCCTGTTAATATCATATAACTTAAAAAATAATTACCCCTTATTCTGAAACTTTATTTTAATCTCTCAAATTTAAATTTGCTGGAAAGTATTTGGAACTAATTTTTATCATTAGTAATTTTTATATAAAATGTTTACTTTCATTATTATGTGTTCATGCTAAGCAAAACTGTAACCTAAATTTTTATTTAGGGATACTATTGTTAGATTTCATGAAAATTTCTTCCTCTACTTTTGCAGAAGTTTCCAAATATATTTCCTTGAATATTTGCTGCTGTTTGAAGTAAGAAAAATGTTTATTTAGAGACGAATAAAAACTTTGGAATTCAAAACTAGAGGAGGCTTGTCAATCTACTAGATTTTCTGGGTTTTATGCCATTTGGGGCATGGAGGCTATTCTGTGACAGAGGAGAACTGTTTAGGAGCCGTATGTGGAATAAAAATAATAGTGTAACTCTAAAGTTTAATTTTCAGAATGTGAATTTCATGGCACATTGGCATATATTGTTCTGCTGTTATTCATTTTACTAACCTGAAAATGTACAAAGATAGTGCTTGCTGTGGCCGACGTATCCTGACATTACAGAAGTAGGAAAAATAAAGTAAAAACAAGCTGTTGGAAATATCTTCTTGTCCAGTGACATACAAAGAAAATTTCCTATTGTAATCTTTTTTTACTTTGTATTCAAATTTCCACTGGTTTGTGGCTCTTATATATAGTGTTTAGAATCATTTAGTGACCAGGTGAAATACAGCTTTTTGTCTTCGGTACAGCAGTAAACTATTGATTCACACAACTTAAAATGTTATATACAATAGATCCAGCAATTGGAAGATAATCCTGGGAGTGGCATGCTGAAAACATAAACTGACAGATTTTAATCAAAGGCAAAAAATTAAGGGTCAAAAAATTAAGAGATCTATGAGTTAGCAGTTAAAAATAAGCTAAAGTCACATATTATGAAGCAGAATTAAAAACCCTGTCAGTCAGCCAGCTGCTTAATAAATGAGTGTATATTATAAACCATATCGTATCAGTATAATAAACACAGAAAATGCTATAATTCCCTGCCCTCTATGAGCTTAAAATTCAGTGAAACGACTAAATCATCTCACATCATACATTAACAGACATTAAGTATCACTATATAATCACATTTAAATGTGGCATTTACTGTGATCTCCTTTATTCTAGTTACTAATATAATATTCTTTTTTCCTTATGGGGATTTTGACATTTCTTTGAGTACTATTATATTTATCATATACAAATGTGAAGTAATTATTATTGTAAATTCTTTCAATCTTTCTGAAAATATGTTGAAATATTGATTGCCTAATTGTTAAATTGTACCTGCCTCAATAATTCAGAAGATAAGAGGTGGTACTTGACATTTGTTAGGGAAGTAAGATTTACTTCTGGAAGTGGGAAACAACCGGCAAGGGATTAGGAGTAATGATCAATATAGTATTTCCATAAGAGAGAAAAATGGGTATGAAAAAGATAGGAAATGAGAGAAATGAAGTTATAGGTCAGTCAGGGCATAAGGGTCACATATATCAGGAAGGTGTATGTAAACTGGACTTGATAAAGAATAGTAAGCCATCAAAGTTGTATGATTCTGGGTATCATGATGTACTGTATGTTCAAAGATGTAGTTTTATACAGTCCAAGATGAATTAAATTGGGGAAAAAAAGCAAGAGGCAATCATATCACAAATACCATAATTAGGAAGGTTTTTCATAACTAAATTTGGTATTATATATTTTTTGTTACCGTGACATTTGAACTAATCAAACTAAGTCACTATTTTAAAATAAGTCATTTTCACAGTGTTAAAAATCAAGAGAGATCAGTTTAATGGTATTGCTGTAAAGAATAATACAATAATATAAAAAATTTGTTTCATTATGATTTTGAAGGGAAAATTTGGTTTTACTCATTTTGTATATGGTGTATTTATATAAAGAGATAAGATCAAGCCAATGTTCAGTTGTGAAATAGTGTGTGCACAGAATGAACTTTTTATATATCCTTGATAGATTGTTATAGCACAAGTGCTAATTTACTTGTAAACATCTTTGCTGCAGTATGGAAAATGTACAAAATTATATTCCAATATATACACATTTACATATTCAAATCTTCAGATGAAAACAATTTATTTTGATTATCAAACAAAAATATTTGATGATAACAATGTGTCTGTATTAAAGAAGCTAAGAGAAGAAAGTTTTATGAATTTATAGATGGAGATGGGGAGAGAAATATCATGAGCTCACAATACTACCTCTCAGTGGTTAAATCAGAAGGCAAGGAAAGTCTTTGTCTCAGCCCCTGAGGGTCAGACTCTTGGGGGCGAGGGCAGGATGGGAGAAAGTGGAGACTGGATCTGTAGAGCCAATGACTATTCAGCATAGTCACATTATATTGTGTATTCCACAATTTATGTACTTTCAATTCTTTCTTTTATTTGCTATACCGCATGTAGAGATGTCTGTATGTACTATTTCTCAAGTAGTTATGAGATGAATGATAAACCAACAGGATGTTGGTTTCACACTGATTTTTAATAAAAACAGAATTGAAACAAAATCAAGATAGTTTCCACAAGGTTGGATGGGTGCGTTTGTGAAGGTGTCATGAACTCAACCACAGAAATGAGAGACAGTAGTCTCTGGTCATCTGGACATTTTTGTTTGGTTTAAAGGAGATAGAATTTTATGAAATTTAAACATGTTATTTCCTAACTTGTTCATTTTTCTTGTTGAAATACATGTAGATTTTCTTTTCAAATCAAGTGGCAGAAAAACAATTCAGTATAAATGTATTTCACATTAGAAAATATGGATGGTGTGCAGGTTGGTGCTCCATCTTTATGAAATTATGGTAACTCCTTTATTGTAAAATTTTGAGAAGGCCATGATCTTCCTCTTTTTTATGAGATAAGTCTGTTCTGGACCCTTTTAAATATATATTAACTAATAATATTAGTATGAATTATCTTGAAGACACTCTAAAAGCTGAACCGTACTCTTGAAAATTATTTTATTCCTTTGTGGTAGAGTAAGAACTTGTTACATTTTTGGACTACTGTTGACAAGGGTAGGTCCCTATAAGTAACTCTGAAAGTATTCTGTAATATATTTCATCCCCCATACTCCCCACTACTTTCAAGACCCAGTGTACTCCCTGGGTACAAAATCTGACTAAACTACTCACTGGTATTTTAGCAACAGCTTATTTTTAATTACCAGTGATGAGCTAAAGGCTGATTATCTCATTATATACTTTCATCTTTCATTTCACAAAAGTCAAGGGAGTGATCCAAGAATGCATATTATTAATCTAACCTGTTGCTGGTCATTGGAGATATAAAGATAATTAGTAAATGATAATGATCCTCAAGAAACTCAGAGTCTACATGTAAATGTATAAACAGAGAGTACTGTAACTCATGCTGTCTGCTGTTACAGAGGTTTCAAAGCAATGCGTTTTTGTGAATTGGCAAAGAAATAATAAACACACTGGGAGAAGTGAGGAGGTGTCATCAAGAATGTGTTTAGAGGTTAACTAGCATTCTGAGATAAAGAGAACATACAGACAAAACGGAATTGTGTGCCTAAGATAGGCCAAGGACTACTGAGATATTTATTGTTTGAGAATGTAAGGTGATTGAAGCAGGACAAAATTGTGAAGGACTTGTCACTTTCAAAGGTAGAAGGTGGCCACCTGTTGCATTCTAAGCAAAGGAGTCTCAACTTCATCTTTTAATGTACCGAAAACCAATGGAGGTTAAGATAAAAGCAATATTGGGACTATACTTCCTATATTTAGTATTTTAAATTGCTATTTTTATTTGTATTTGTAGTAATGATTACTGAAAATCATAATAATGATTATTATAATGAGTATTCTGTTTAAATATATAAAAGATAAGAAATTTTATGAAAAGAAATACTCAATTTAGTGATACTTGAATTGAATTCTCAGAAAAATTCTATGAAGTACGGATAGTTATCATTATTTTATAAATACAGGCAGGTTCATTATCTTACCCAAGTTTACAGAATTAGGAAAAAGCCTGTACAAAAGTTAAACCCATAGCTAGCTGAATTTGAACCCTTATATTTTCTTTATGGCCAGTATTTGTTTAACTCTAAAATACAAAAACCTAATTTTTTCAATTGGTATACATTTGATATATAACATTCTGTAAATTTAAGGTATACAACATGTTAATTTGATGCATTTGTGTATTGTAATATGATTGTCATTGTAGAAAGAATTAGTGCCTCTATTACATTACATTATTGTTTCCTTTTAGTGGTTGGAAAAATTAAGTTCTAATTTCTTAGAATGTTTGATTATTTTAACTAATTAATAATAAATTGTATATATTCCCTTTACAATGCATTAGATCTAGAGTTTGTTTACTACTCATTGCAAGTTTGTAAATGTAAACATCTGTCCTATCCTCCCACCCCCTGTCTCCTGGTAACTACCACTTTACACTCTATTTTTAAGAGTTTTGCTTTTTTAAATTCCACATATAAGTGATATCATATAATACTTGTCTCTTTCTCTATGACTTATCTCACATAGCACAATATGTTCAAGTTCCATCATGTTTTCACAAATAGCAGGTGAATGGATTAAAATATGGTATATACACACAATGGAATATTATTCAGTCATGAGAAAAATCTCATGTTTATTGAGACATAGTTTTGACCAGTAACTTTTATTATATTACCACTTGACATATATATTATTATTTCCAATCAACAACATACTGTACAGAACTCAGATTCAATAATAAGAACTTTCAGAGGATTACAAAAACAAAAAAAATCAGCAGCTACTGATGTTATTTACTTTCAGTATAAACTAAAAGTGAGATGACTGGGATTCAAGAAAAGAGCTTCAAGTTTTCATGTTCTACTGTAAATGATAAGGATATCTTTAATAATTTTGCCATGAAAGAAAAGGTGAATATTTTCAATCCATCAAAGTGAGTGGAACTGAAGAGCCCAGACTGAAATCAAAATTGGCATTTTCCTCAGGAATACAATGTCTCCAAGCAACACTGGTTTTACTAAGCAATATTATCAGATGTATTTAGGAAGACACTGGGCTTTGTAAATAAAACTAGTCTTGATCTAGATTCACTGGAAAAGGTAGAAAAGTATTGCCAAAATCATCAGGACTGGTACCTTATAGCCTAAAGGAATGAATGTGAGTTTTATTTTGGCCAAGTCATCAAACTGCCTATTAAGAAGAAGAAGAAGGAGAAAGAGAAGGAGAAGGAAGGAGGAAGGAGGAGGAGGAAGAAGACGAAGAGGGGATTGGGGAGAGAGAGGAGATGAAAAAAATAAATTCCCAGTTAAGGCTTACTTAGATCTGTAAACTTGAAAGACTCTCATTTAATAGTAAAGTTAAATATATGGATAAAGCAAAATTACAGATTAAAGCAGTTAATACAAAGTGGACGAAGATAGAGTTAACCAGATTTATCAATTCCAATCTACTTACATGCATGATTTTGACGATTTCTACTTACATGCAAGTCAGTTCTGGGGTCATTAATGCTATTATCAATCTCATCCATTCCCAGGATGCTCACGCCGTGCTAATAAGCAGCACAGTTTCAAACAACATGTTAAATCTTATCACATAGATTGAATTTAATTGAAGCAAGGAGCAAAAATAACACTTTTGTGTTTGTGTGTGTCTGTGTGTGTGCCATCTGCTGCGAAGTCTCTTCGTAAGGAGAAAATTATTCATGTTTAAGAAATAACATTAAAGATTTATGGAAATAGAATTTTAGGGACTTTAGAACTGGGGTTGTCTTAGTCTACTCAGACATACTTAGCCTACTCAGGCTGCACAACAAAATATGATAGACTGGATGGCTTACACAACAGAAATTTATTTCTCATACTTCTGGAGACTGGGAAGTCCAAGATCCAAGTGTCAGCCCATTCATTCCCGGCGAGAGCTCTCTTCCTGGCTCGCAGATGGCTGCCTCCTCTGTGTCCTCACGTGGCCGTTCCTCTGAATGCGGGAAGAGAGGAGAGGGAACTCTCTCTTCTTACAAAGCCTCCAGTTCTATCAGATTTGAACTCTGCCCTTATGCCCTCATTTAATCCTAGTTAACTCCTAAAAGTTTGATCTCCAAATACAGTCACACTGCAGGTGAGTGTTTCAACATACGAATATTTTTGTTGGGGGAGACAATTCAGTTCTTAGTAGATCTTATAAAGAGATGGCCAAGAAACTGCAGAATAAGGAAAAATTTAGAAATAGAGGGAAAAAGAGAAGGAGGAGAAAGAGGGACAAAAAAGAGACAGAGAATACTGTAGGAGGTTGGGCCCTGTACGGGGAGGTGGGCACTGTGATATTCCTGATAGAACATCAAAGAACAGGGTTGTATGTTACTAAGGTTTAAGTTCTTTTTGGTTTACATTAAGTCCTATTCTTCATTTATTTCAAAATTCATTAAAATTTGGAAGATATGCAATGGTCAACTAAAATATTTTATTGAAAAATTTCTCTTTTACTCTGAAATGGAGAGCAGTGATAGAATTCTGTGTCCTGGTCTGCATGGCACAGTAGGAAGAAAGCGACAGCAGATGGTAGCAACAAGAAGCGATATATGTATGAAATTTGGAATCAGTAGGAAGCAATGTAAAATCACAAAATCATTTGTTCTTGTGAATTGATATATTAGGGCATTTTCCTATAGAACTGAAGTAATTTCATGTATCTTAAAGAACAAAATAGCAACTTATGGACATCCACATTTTATATTGAACTCTAAATAAACATTTTCTATTTGTGTGTATGTTCACACACGCATATATGTAGTACAGATGTAACATGTAATATGTGTATTATATATACATAGTATCTATAATATACACACACACATATATGGTGTAGAGTTTATGGTAGCATATAAAATTGAGCAATAAAATGTATTGTCAGAATAGTAAGTCGTACTTGATTTCTAAGGAGTGACCACATTATTATAGACTCAGATGTTTGATAAATATTTTCTATAAAGGGTCATTAAAAGGAGGTAGGACTGGGAAAAGTGAAAGGAGAAGGGGGAGAAATGTTATAAACAATGTTTCCTGATGTAAGGAATACGAGTATGTTATGAGGATGACAGTAGATTAGGAATATTAGAAAATAAGGGTAAATAAGCAATTAGCAATTGCTTTGTGCAGGGCATGTACTGAAAATCTGAGTGTGAAGTTTATCCTGGAAGTGAATAATTCTCACTGATGAGGCTGTAATACACTAGAGAGTTCAGAAAGGGATTTGTTACTAGTTAATATTTAAGGTAGACATGTAATTTATATTAAAAATATATAAATTAGAGTAAGTTTCAATTTAGGCCATTGGTAAGTCATAGTCATTCACTGGCATGATGACTTGATTACACATTTTTGCCATGACTTATATACACAACCCAGATTATCTTAACTATGAGGTCATAGGCATATTTTGTTGGAATAAACATTATTTGTCATGGTTATTTCCAGACAGAGATGAAAACACTGTTGCAGACTTCTGTTTTGAGTAAAAGAAAGGCATCAGAGATATTTGTACAGGGTGAGGGAACTATAGAAAGATATTTTTAAGAGGGTCAGTCTTGCCACAATAAGTAGAGTGTAAGGAAAGGAATGAAAAGCAGAAAATGTTTTAATGTACTGCCATATTCCAGGTTGTAATAATTTTACCTAATTTCCAGTGCTCCTATAAGGAATAGAGTCTTGTAACTGACTATCTTTTAATACAACATAAACATAGGTGTTTTATAGATACATGTACACACATACACACAGGTGTATTTGTGTATATGTTATATGCGTACACATTTATATTCATTTATATCTATTTTCATGTTTGGGTTATGAGCATGTAAATAGTTTTTCTCTTTTAAGTTGGAGATTTGCATCATTCAAAGTCCATAAAAAATATGCAAGTTTGGAATAACATACAGTAGAATGATATTTTTGAAAATCCAAGGTAGCTGGGAAACCTAAAGAGCAATATATGGCATTCTTCATTGTATAAACTCATACTCATGCATGAAAGATAAATTAAATACCATTTACAACTCCACTCCAGGATGAATCCGAGCACTGTCTCCTATGATCATTCTTCAATTACTGCTTGAGATTAATTTGCGTATATGTCAGAATAAAAAAGGAAAGTTGGAATATCTACTGTGCAACCCCTAAACTTTGCCTAATATTTTGAATGAAACCAAAAAAGCATTATGTTGACCTGCCTGCATAGAAAAGAGAAGAAGGATTTAAATTCTGAAGTTGAAAAGGTGAAATAAGGCAGTGGCCCCGCCCCAAGTGATGCTGGATTCCAGGAGACTGAAGTGCGAGAAGCCATGAGGTCTCAGCATATGTAGAGATGAACATGTCCGTGGAGGTTCCCATCACAGGCTCTGAGATGCAGGGGATGGAGCCCCATTGGAAGCCACAGCAGGTGGGAGTTTGGAAGAACATCTTCCAGGCTGGCAGAGGAAGAAGTGGAGGCACTACCAGTTACCAGCCATGTGCTGACAAATGGTCCATTCAGATTTCCAGAATTTCCAAAGACACGTGGCCCAGCACATGTTCTGCATTTTTATAGAAACAGTTTCCTTTGTTAGAGAGAGGAAACCTAGACTTGGAGGATGAATGATTCAGGATCATTAGCAAGTGTTATTATGGGGAAGAATGAGCTAAACTTAATGTAAGACAATACAATATGAGGTTACTTATACTCCAAGCATAGTTGGCAAATGATAATTTTGTGTAGTTAATAAGCTATAGAATTAGAAAATTCATTACTTCAGAGAAAAGAAAGTGAGTATGAAATTGAAAGACTCAGGAAGGGTATTTTACTTACAGTTATTTTCAGAATTGGAAATAAGAGCAGAAATGGAGTTAGAATGAGACTTCTAGTTATTCTGGAGTTAGAATACATTTGTGTATCATGAGTCATATCTACATATTGGGACTCAGAAAAATTATATAATGAATAGTGATTTTATATCAATAAAAATAGCTTAAATTCTATGTGTTCTTGATTTTTATGTATGCTTGAAGCCATAAACAAAGAGCAGTAAGCAATTTTACTTATGAGGAAAGGCTGTTTTTCCCCCAAACTAAAATAACAGTAAAAACATAAGAATCCCAATAGTATATATTACACTTTTTAGCCAAAGGTAAGTGATTTTGTAGTCCAAAATCTGTAAAAATGAAAACAATAAAAAGTGATTCTCAGAGAACTATGGAAAAATGATATTTTTAGATTATTATAAAACAAACAGAAATATATTATTCTTACTACTCATTATATTTTTTCTTATTTTTTTATTAAGGTATCATTGATATACAATCTTATGAAGGTTTCATAAGGAAAACAATGCAGCACTACATTCACCCTTATTATCGAGTCCCCCCCATACCCCATTGCAGTCACTGGTCATCAGTGTAGTAAGATGCCACAGAGTCCCTACTTGTCTTCTCTGTGCTACACTGTTTTCCCTGTGACTCTTCATGCACCATGTGCACAAATCATGATACCCCTCAATCCCATTCTCCCTCCCTCCCCCCCTGCGCTCCCTCATCCTCCCCTTTGGTAACCGCTAGTCCATTCTTGGAGTCTGTGAGTTTGCTGCTATTTTCTACTCATTAATAATCCATTCCTTAAAGTGACCTCTTGTAATTATAAGTATTTCCACAAGACAAGTCATGCTTTCGCTATTTCCCAAGGAAGATGATATTTTGATGAATTCTGTATTCCCAATTTAAACAAAAAGCATAAAAATAATTCTAATGACATTAGGGAGATTAGTGTTAATGTAGTTTCTTAGTAATGTAATTCTGTTTTGCATGTGGGAGCAGACACTATCAAAGTCAGTTCAGGAATAAATCCTGAAAATAGAATGCCTCTCTCTCTTGACAATTTTTTCAGACAAAGAGATGGCAAGTGAGACAGATTTTCCATTTACTTTGGTCCTTTAAATTAACACACTTAAACGCAAATTATGTTGATAAATAGAACTATATATGTGCATGAAGAATTCACATTGATCTTCTCAAGATAGGTTGGACTTAAAAAAACAAAAAACAAAGAGATATATGACAGAAGATAGTGTAGCAAAAGATAAATGGTGAATTTAGATTGTTTCATTAGCAGGTACTATACAATTACTTTTTTTTAGGTAAATCAACTTTTAATCTTCATTATTATTTAATTCATACAAAACTAACTCTATGTACTTTTGTGAAGAGAGCATGCTTAAGAGAAAAAGATTCATGGGAAAGATTTTCTGGCTTAGTGTTATGCTAGACTGCAGTTGTAGAAACAGAGAGAGGGTGAAATTAGTTATGTTACTAATTGAGACAGACAAATGAGATTTTTTATGTTTTTTTCTTTTTCCTTATTTTATACCTACTATCCAATCAAATATGTATTCATTATTCTGGAAGAGAGTCTGATATTGGGTCAAAATTGTCAGACATGGGAAAAGTTTTGTTCTATTCAATTTGAAACACTCTCATTTATTCCAGTATGTTTTAAATAAAAGAACATGACCTCTCGATTGGTTTGACAGTGTCCTTCATACACATGACATTCATACACATACACACATGATGGTAAAATGCTGCATATTCTTTGATATTGTATGAAAAGACAAGAAAATGTCTTTTAATCACAATGAGATTAAAACTAACTTAAAAATTTGAGGACCAGATAAATGTAATCATTTACAAAATGCTCTCAAAAAGAGTAAATGAATGATTACTATGCTATTCATTACATAATGCAGTAATAACCTTAAAAAGCAGATAAGGACAACATGAGAATTGAAAATCGCAGGCAAATTTCATTCTAAACATCTAATGACCTAAATAAAATATTAGAAAAGAATGAATCCAATAATGCATATAAGTGTAACATCATAAATTGGACTTATCTCAGAATGCATTAACAGTGTAACATTCCATTTATTAATATGACTTAACATATTGAAAATTTAAAGAGGAAAAGCATGTAATTATCTTAATAAAGGCAGCAATAGAAAACTGTTACAGGGACCAGTTCTCTACAATGATCAGGTGAAGATCTCTTAATAACTTCTTCATTTAGCCTTATCTTTGCCAGTCATGAAAGTGAAGTAGTCATTCTTTTAAAAATATAAGACTTTTGGAGCTCTCTTTATATCCTTAAGTATCAAATTCCATGAAGCCTATTTTTTCTTTTTTTACTTAATTCCATCATTAATATAGAAGGGTTGGAGATTACATTAAAAAAACATGAAATCACAAGTTTCTTAGTCTTCATTTACCTAAACTAGTAGTTCCTTTTTACCTTTAGTGTTTTTCTTACACATAACCATCTTTCCTGATAGTTAATTTTATGTGTCGACTCAACTGATTTAAGGGACACCCAGATACTGTGTAAAGCATTATTTCTAGGTATATGTGTGAGGGTGTCTCTGGAAGAGATTAGCATTTAAATCAGCAGACTGAGTGAAGACGATCACCCCGCCGATACGAGTGGGCTTCATCCAGTCCTTAGAGGGCCTAAATTGACCACAAAGGTGGAGAAAGAGTGAGTTCACTCTCTTTGCTTGAGCTGTGATGTTCATTTTTGCCTCTTAGACATGAGTACCCCTGATTCTTGGGCTTTTCCACTCAAGACAGGCACTTGCACTATTCCTCCCCACAAACAAAACAAAACAAAACAAAATACTACTCCTACTCTGAATTTTCAGGCCTCTGGACCTGGACTGAATTACACAACATACTTTTCTGGTTCTCCAGCTTGCATACAGAATATGACAGGACTTCTCATCTTCCATAATCAAGTAAGTCAATATTTATAATAAATCTATCTATCATCTATCTATCTATCTATATCTATCATCTGTCTATCTATCTATCTATCTATCTATCTATCTATCTATCTATCTATCTATCTATCTATGTATCTATCTATCTATTATCTATCTATCTATCATCTCTCTATCTCTCTATCATATATCCTATTGATTTGTTTCTCTGGAGAACCCTAATACTAATTAACTAAACCTAACTTCGTTAGTTAATAAAAAAATAAATCCTGCTACAATCCTGTTTCCTGATCTTCTTTTCCTTCTACTATGCCCCTGAACACCACCATCACCACCATTTGCAAAGTTCATACCAAATAGTTTAACTTTCACCTTCTCTTTCTTCTTGGAAGCAAAAAAAGATGCATATTTACAGTTAGGGTTATCACATATTTATGACTTCTAGCTTCAGCAAGAACATAACAATACTTGATACAATTTAAGGGGAACTAAGCCAGTAAGCTTTCACAATCCTACAGCTATGGAGACCTAACAAAAAACATAAAGAATTCTAATATTTAAGTAGAAATGAAGGTACATATACAAACATTTCTGACTGTCCGTTTTTGCATTTTCTGACTTTAAATCTATGATGTGAAGAAGATATGAATGTCAAAGCATTTGCATAATGGCTTTCTAGATTTTCATTTATTTTTCCCTAATTGGATTTTTTTAACTCCTTCAGTTTTAGTTTTGGCTGGTGATTCAAAGACAACGAATGTTACAATTGATGCTGAGAACCTTAAATCAAAAACCTATCCAGTATTTAGAGATCATGTAACTGGTCTAACTAGGTTTAGTGAAATTTCATTACCGAACCTGAATTAGTGGATAAGGTAGCAGAAACCAGGAAGGACGCATTTCTTTGTGTAGAATTACTGAAGTTTGGTAGCCTTCCTTCTCTCCTGTTTTACTGAGGACTTTGTTGTTCCCCAGAGTAATACCTTTCCTATTTCTCCCTCTTCAGATTCTTTGTGACGATAGGCAACATGTTCCACAAATCCCTTTTCTTTATTCTATAGTTCTTCAAAGTTGGTAAGCACATTATGTTCCATATATTAGGGACCAAATAAAAATGTTATTTATCAAATTAAAATGCAGAAAGACAAGCAAATAGCTGACTCTTACTGTATTTGAAGTTGAAATGAACATCTGGTAAATAAGATCCTGGAGCCAAAATGGCAATATACATCATTGGCCAAACTTTCATTTTATAGATAAGAATTTGCCCAAAAATAAATAAGTAAATAATAAATGATTCACCTAAACTCAAATTAATTAAAAATGAAGAATATATGATAATTAGAGCCACTTAATAGTGAAGAATACACCAGCCGATTACCAGTAAATGGTGGGTAGATTATTAGTTAACAGTTTGTGAATAGTGAAGAATAAGTATCTTTGATTGCAGTATTGTTTTCCTCACTTGATGCTACATGTCATCTGGCCAGGATAATATAAGAGACAACCTTATGTTTTTTTCTTAATTTAAAATATGCATGTGTGATCTACATGCCATTCTTTAACAGTACATATAATGGTAAGGTTTCTTAAGTCTAAAATATGTATGGTTTCACCTGCGAGACTAAATAAAAGGCGATATATAATGTTCAACTAAACTTGTCTGCAAAGCCTGTTGGTGGGTCTTTGCTCTGTTCCAAATGTCTGTATGGATTAAATAATTAACAATAAAGTGGTATTTTAGTAGTTATCTTCTGTTACAAATGTAGGTTGTGTGACTAAAAATGAGCAAGTAATTTAGTAAAATAATGATAATTGCTTTAATATACATAAAAATATACTATGTGATAGCAGAAGAAAAATGTAAAAGGATCAGATAAGATTATTTTTTGATAAACCATATAATGTGGAAATAGAAGATCAAAAATGTGAAGACGTCAATTTAAATTATTTTATCATTATTCATGCAATAAGGAAAGGTAAAGCTATTGGTGTTTTCTTTCCTTTTGTAGATTTTTAAAAATCATATGCTTCTTTTTTTTTTTTTCAATCGTGAATAAGTCTTCTATTTTCTCCTGTATGTCAGTATATGAGCTGGCATGGGACAAGCAGTCAGACTGTGCATTAGGAGCAGTTTTTTTTTTTTATTAAGGTATCATTGATATACACTCTTATGAAGGTTTCACAAGAAAAACAATGTGGTTATTACATTCACCCTTATTATCGAGTCCCCCCAATACCCCATTCCAGTCACTGTACCTCAGTGTCGTAAGATGCCACAGAGTCCCTACTTGTCTTCTCTGAGCTATACTGTCTTCCCTGTGACCCCACATACATCATGTGCACTAATCGTGATACCCACAATCCCCTTCTCCCTTCCTGTCCACCTGCCCTCCCCCACCCCTCCCCTTTGGTAACCACAAGTCCCTTCTTGGAGTCTGAGTCTGCTGCTATTTTGTTCCTTCAGTTTTGCTTCATTGTTATACTCCAAAAATGAGGAAAATCATTTGGTATTTGTCTTTCTTGTTTGACTTATTTCACTGAGCATTATACCATCTAGCTCCATCCATGTTGTTGCAAATGGTAGGGTTAAAAAACATACGGTTCTTGTCTGCTTCTATTCTCTTACTCATATACCATGAATCTAGTATACTCTAAAATTTTAATCAGAATTAATTCCCTTAAAAATAAAGATCATGCCAGTCTACTCAGAAGAAAAAAATATTTTGTATGTCAAATCTGAGACTAACTTAACTCTGGTTTTATCTCCTAAACTCACACCTTAATAATCTTTTTCATTTTTTATTTCTCTCTAATTTCTGTATATGCACAGATTCTAATAATTCTAAAGTTTATAGCTAGCCTTTTATCCATTGTAGCTGTCCCTTTTCTGCATAGGAAAATCATTTAGCATTCCAGACACACCTCAGATAGCACTTCTGTGGACCATTCTTAAAATCCTCCTAATTCTCCTTTCATCTATCCAAGCACTTTTATTATTCTATTGTTGTTTACTATTTATTCTTCCAGTACATTCAATTTTTTGAAGATTGGGGCTCTTTATTAACAACACCACATCCCCACATGAAATATTGCACTGGGAACATGTATTATCCTATTAATTTTTGAGCTAAATTTAATGAAAGGAGGTTTTATATAACTATTTGTTAACTCAGTTGATTGCCTGTGGGGATGGGGAAAAAGTAAAGTTCATTCAAAGATGAATGAAAGAAAGTAAACATCTTAAGATGTCCAGGATCTAGTCCATGACGTGGAGATGGAAAGAGGTATAATTCAAGTGTGGATCATTAAGAGAGAGAAAAGGCATGCATTTATATCATAACTGGACTTTTTATCTTAGCTTACCCAATATCAGTGCAAATGAAATATGTAATAGATAACAGAGGGAAGGACTGAGACAGGTACTTTGATTTAGATGAAATATCTTTCACAACTATAGCCTTTTACGGGTAT
Organism: Manis javanica; assembly: GCF_040802235.1. Classification (NCBI taxonomy): domain Eukaryota; kingdom Metazoa; phylum Chordata; class Mammalia; order Pholidota; family Manidae; genus Manis; species Manis javanica. The sequence continues at coordinate 145,310,021 of NC_133160.1, forward strand.
AAGACACTTCAATAATTATTTGGTCCTGCCAAAAACAAGTATTTGATATAATCTTCTCCAAGGAAAGAACATTTTCCCACTGTTTTTTTTCCAATAATAATGAAAGCATTCATTTCCATATGTTTTATTGAGCTGCAGGAACTAACTTCTCCCATTTTTCTCCTCCTCATCATCTGTTCAACAGTAAACTCATTGCAATCATGACAAGATCATTCTTCATCATTTTACTAACATTTATGCACTATATTCATCTTGATTTATATAAAATTAAATCATGAATGATGCTTATGGTCCGACTTATGCAAGAGGGAACTATTCAGATTAATTAACATTAATATATTACTTTTATTTTTGTCATGTAGATGCTGCATACCAATTCAGTTCCTAATGATGGGTAATGTGGAGAGTGGTAGTAGAAAATTTATTTTAAAATAAGACAGTGCTCACAATTAGCAACTAGTATAACTAAAGATCTACACTTTGTTTTTTCTTTGATTTCTTTGAAATGTTTTCTTTTTATAGAGAATTTAGTATTTTATAAAATATGAAATATTTATAAAAATATAGTTTTTTTAAGTTATTGTAGCTAAATTGTGCATATGCTTTTCAAGTTAATTAGTATGTGGTTAATATCCAACTTTCGTTAATACTTCAATGATACCACTTTTATATAAGAAGCTGTAAGAAATCACATTTTGTGTGAGCTCTTTGAATTGGAGCCCACAGGCAACGTAACCTTGAGCTTAGAGTTGCAGGGCTGATGGAAACGGTGTGGGTGAAAGAAGGTTTTGTTGACCTTTTGCAGAAAAGTCAGATTTTGAAGTTAATGGGTGCTTACTGGAGAAATGACAGTTAATTTTAATGTACAAATGAGTAGAGCCTTCTATTTAAAATGTATTCATCTAAGCTGATTTTTTTTAACCTACTTTGGAATCCAAAGAATTGAGCTGATTTTCGTGTTCTATTCATGGTTAGTTCTATTATTTTGGGAACAAAAACATTCACCTATTCTAAATTTTACATTTTATATCATCAACAAATTAAAGGCAATAATTATATATAAATAACAAGTTTCTAGTATCTACTATGTTTAAGATACTTCGGTAAATACTAAAGAAAAACAAATAAAATTATTTGTGTATGTGCGAATACATGAGTGGCTGAGGTTTCTTTAGATAAGGATGTCTGTATATTTTCTTCCTGGATAGTTTGCCAAATATAAGAAGCTATTATTAGAAAATTGCATCATTTAAAATCCTGATTACTCTCTTCTATGTAAACCTTTTCTGTTTATATGGCATTCAGTTTTAAGATACTTCCGTTTGGATGACTCCTTCTCATCTACTTTATAGTTTATAGGCCACTTTTGCTTATAATATTTTAGTATTACATTACAATTTTTATTATAATCCCACAACCCAAATAAATCAAGTATTACTATTTACATTTTACCAAATGGGCAAATAAGATTCAGAGAAGTGAGATTGACTTGTACAAAGTTTCTTTTGGAAAGCAACTTCATTTTCAATGTGTAATGTTTATTTGTGGTTTATATCAGTCAAGATTTGTTTCCACCACTATTATTAGGAAGTAATAATAATTACAGACTGTTTGAGACTTGAGTTTGACCAGACTAGCTGTGCCTGACTTGCTGTTTTGATTCAAAAGAATGAACACTAATAAACAAATGGAACTTTCTGTGATCTTCATTAAAGAATTATTGGAACTGAGATGCAAATATATTCTGAATTCATGCCTTTCTATTTCATATTTGTATTTTTTTAATGTGTGTTTTGTGGTTATGCTGTGTAATTAAACACACTGATATTTACAATGGAGAAAAACAATTATTATATATTTCACATATTACCAAAATATGAATTACACTGAGGACAGTTAGTGAGAAAAAGTTAATTTATAGCACAGCTGTTGATATTAGAGATTCGAACCATTGTAAGATCCTTAATGTTAATTGAAGCTCATAATTGAAGTTATATGAACATACATACAGATAATGTAGTTAGATAATATTATCCTGAATTGTTTGGGAATGTAATGTATTGCTTAATAGATATGCCTTATATGTAATGCATAAAAATAACTGTCATAGAATTAAATACAATGAATAATAAATAATACTGCAATTCACCATTATCATGAGCAATGACCCATTTTTTAAAATTCAGTTTATGTGAATTTTCACGATTAGTATTTAACCAACACATCTTGGCCTAAGATGCATGACTTCTAATGATTTTGAGGCTGTTGGTTTCTCTGCACCTTCTCTTCATCAGAGTTAGATTGTTTGGATTCTTTGATTGTTTCTAAGAATGTCCCAAATCTGTGTCTTCAGCTCAGTCCTTCTGTCCAAGTTCTAGCCTTTCGTTTCTGTATGGAACTGTTTCATGTTGAATATTCTGCAACAAATACAGCATTTAAAAAATATAAAATATTTAACCACAGGATAGTTTCCCTGCCTTATTTCTTGTGTATGCCAAGGCAACAACATTTCTTGTAGTCATACAGGCTTAACACCTTATGTATGTAGTTCTCTTTCCAATGCTTTACTTCTCTACCAAATTCTATTACTTTCCTTTGTAAAATTCCACAGGGTTGACTAATTTGCTAAATTTTCATAATGCTACATTAATTGAAAATTTACAGGACCTTTGTGTTTTCTTCTACTCGGTTTTGTGCTTATAAAACAGCCCTCTACAATATAATGTAGAATATTCTTCCTAAATATGTTTTTTCCTTCTCTTGAATAACATCTCATTTTCTTTAGAAGTACATTCAACCCTTTCCTCTGACATGCAAGGCTAAAAATGACCTGCCCAAATGGAAAGCCTTATACCAATCCACCACCCACTTACAGAAATGCTTCACTAAAGCTAAATGTGTAAACCAGTTTTACCCCAAAGATGTCCCTTTTATTCTTCCCTCAGGGTCATATCTTTTATCAGATGCCCTACATCTTCCTCTGCCTATTTAAGTCCCTGCCCTCATTTCAAGGTCTGGCCCTGACTCAGAGGAAAGTCTCTTACCTTTGAATGTTCATGGTGTTTATTTCACAACTGTCACAATGACAGCATTCCTCACCCGCTTCTACATTGCCTCTCCATAGATAATCTGTTAATATGCTGTTATTTATATTAGGTTCATTCTCAAAACCATGAGGAAGCAAATAGTGTATTATGACGGCATTTGCCAGTATCAGGCTGTCCAACATATAAACCCCATTAACGTATTTCCAAAATTTCCAACATGTGGGTCTTGAGAGAACAGCCCACCTTCCACCAGAGAAGTTGAAATGTTTATTGTTTTTTTTTTTCAGTCATTTAGAATGTCAGGGTTCGGATACAAGGTCCAGAACTGACCAATTCACTGAATCAGAAATTTGAATCTGACTGGAGACTTAAAGAAGCAACCGCGTGGCAGTCAGTCCACTTTTGAAAGGCAGTGATGTCAGCTACCAAAGCTGAGCGCCAGTGTGCTGCTGGGAGGGGCAGGGCAGCAGCATTCAGAGCCTGTGGCAGTTGTGGCCCTTACTTAACTGCTTTGTGGCCTGCTCTTGTCTCTGGCTCCGGCTCTCTGGAGTTCCCTATGTCTCCTATCTCTGTGCATGCTTTCCTGGAACTTCCTGACAATTCCTTGAAGTACCTATTATCCTTTCAATGAATTCTCTCTCTACCAATATTAGCCAGAGTTATTTTTCCAATAGACAATTTGCAAGTAGGAATCTAATACATGCACTTGACTTTGTAAGATAAAAATTTTAAATACCAGGGTTATGGATTTAATTGTACCTCCCTCCCCTCACCATACAGATGAAGTCCTAGCCCTCAGTACCTCAGAATGTGACCTTATTTAGAAACAGGGTCACTGCAGGTAGAGTTAAGAGGAGGTTGTAACTCTAAGCCAATAGGACTGATGTCCTTGCAAAATGGGGAAATTTGGAGACAGATATAAGGAGAAAAACCATGAGCAGATGAACCAAAGATTTGGGATGATGCTTCCAGATGTCAAGGAGTGCCAAAGGTTGCCAGCAAACCGTGAGAAGCTAGAGGATAGGCATGGAATATGTATTTTCTCATGGTCCTCAGAAGGAACCCAGTCCTACCACCTCACTGATCTTATTCTATCAGGCTTCAGAATTCTGAGACAATAAATTTCAGCCATTCAGTTTGTGACACTTTGTTATATCATCTCTAGTAAACTAATGAAAGCAATAAATCCTACGTTCTCTCCCCTAAATGAAGGGAATTATCTAGTCCCTGTTGCATGCAAACTGAGTTACCACAACCATAACCATCATTTAATGCTTTTAGACTTTTTATGTACTAGACATGAAATAGGTAAAACTCCCACTTGGTAAAAGGTGAACATTTTTGTTATACGGAAATGTCTACTACTCTACAGGATAGAGTTTAATAGAGAATTAGAAAGGGTATTTGTAGAGGGAGATAAAAAACCACACTGGAGGAAATTTATTTTGGGTGGGGAAGGCATACTCTGTTCCAAAGAGTGTATTGTATCTAAATTTCTCTGCTCTCAGCCTCATAATTATCAGGATCTGGGTAATGGGAGGAGAGAACCATGGAAGAAAAAAGAGCAGGTGATACATGTATTTTTAAATTGAAGGAATGGATCAATTGAGAAAAGTATAAAAGTAAGAGATGAAGCAAGTGTGGAGTTTTGCTGAGGCAGAACAGATGAACATCAAAACCCCAAAATGGCAAGTTTAAATTGTGTAGGCAATTCAGTTGAATGTTCCAATTAATAAAAATTTATTCCCTCAAGGGAGATGGTTGGAGACCTATGAAAACTATTGTTCATTTCAGCGTATTAGCATCTTGGCACACTGAGTGATTTCACAGCTTTAAACAAAACTATTGTTTTTGATTGTATAACCTTAATGAAAACCTAGAACTTATTTAGCCAAATAAGCAACAAACAGAGGGCTCTGTGTGTTCTTTTTCCATCAAATTTTATAACTGTATATTTTAATCTAGAGTTCATGCTTGTCTTTGTATTACTCGTCAGTGTTTAAGAGGGGCAAACTCACTTGGCTCTAAGATGGACATTTTGGATAGAGCAAGAAATTTCAGATATATTTGGCTTTCACAAGAAGTGGAAGATTGTGGGGAGCTTTGAAATGATTTTCTGTGTCAAAATATTAAATATTATAAAAATTTATACCAGTAAAAATATTTAAAGATTTCTACCAGTATCAAAGTCACTGTCAAATAATCATTTATGAAATACATTTAATCAAATTTTCCAACATTTACACTTTGTACACTTTTGAGAACAAATAAAAACATAAGTGGCAGAAAAACATAAATGTGTTTGCTAAACAGTAAGTTTTGAAGTAGAAAACATGTGTTTACATTCTCAACTTTAAAAAATTTATAATTTTAGAAATTATTAACGGCCATAGCTTTGATATGAACCTTGTATGGTAGAGAGGTAAGTCGTGTCTATAACATATCTATTTAAGAAGAGGCACCCAAAAATGTGACATTTTAGTTTGAATAAAACATCCTATATTTTATAGCACTTCTGTATGTGGCTGTCCCTTGGATCCTGAGAGTAATCCCATAACTCACATAAAGCAATGATCACTATCTGTGTTTTATAATAAGAGAGAAACTCAAAAAGTTAACTGATTAACTGAGGAATAAAGCACCGTTACTGTCAAAGGAAAGCAAAGTTTAGGATTTGAGTTCTCCTGCAGCTCACTCTGTTACATGACTGGTTCAGTTCGAAAGGTCTGCTACCCAAGACATAACTTTGAATGGGATGGCTTCCATTTAGAAGAAGTGTATTTATTTTATGATTAAAAACTAAACGAAACCAAAATGTGGTAGTAGTAAATTTTATATGGTGCTCAGCACAACTACACAAGTAGTCAACCACATTTTATTGCTTTCAGGAGGCAATCATGCCTTACAAAAGTATGCAAATCACTTTCTCTAATGTTGGAAAAACAGGAAAACATATCAGAGCATGTGGGTAATAAACGTGGTTGTAGAATGACAGAGTAACGATGGAGGAAGGGAAATAGAGGTGAAGGCTGTGTTTTACTATTTATGTGCTTGCAAAACTCAATGCAGTACACGAGAAGGTGCGCTCCGCAGGTTGTAGTCTTGATTACTCTTGTTCATTCATGAGAAATAATAAATGCTGGATCTGTCAAATTTAAGAAACTGAGTTTTTTTTTAGTAGAAAAACAATTCAATAGAGAGGGACTCTAAGTTATTAGATCTTAGGAAGCTGGCTTTTTAAGAGATTTTGTGGAATATCTGGTCTAGTACTTCATTTTATAAAATAGGAAATGAAAACAGGGTTTTTTATGTTGTGAAATTATAGAACCAAGATTTAAGACTAATATTCCTGTCTTTTTGCAATTTCAACTACATCTTAATTATTTTCAATGGTCTTTCAGTGTTGAAAAAAGATTTTAAAACAGTAATATTGCTCTTTAATGTTTAAAAATATTGTCTTACTCATTTTTACTCTGCATAGTGATGATTTTGAGGAAAATATGCAAAAAGAAAACAAAACAGCTTTGGGCTAACATTTCTAGTGATCAGGACTGGAATGAAATGCAACATATTATTGGCTGAGTCAAGAACAATGGGAATATTCTAAAGTATAATGAAGATTTATAGCTTAAATGAGATTTCTTATCACTCAAAACTGAAAACATATGCATGATATAAAATTAAAATTATGAAAGGTCTTTGACATTATTCAGTATAGAAGTAAATATGTTAAATATAATAATTAGTATTTTCAGTCCCTGAGCAGACTAATAAAACATACACATTTAAAATGCAAGTAGTATACATTTTCTAATAGGAAAATGTATGTATACTTGTATAAATACTTGAATAAAATAAATAAGAAATAAGTGGTTTTGGCTTCACAAGAATTAGTTCCTTATTGCTTACAATATATGAAATAGGAAAATAATGCAAATTAAAAATGCTTTTAATTAATTTAATTAATTTTAATTTTAAGAAATATGCAAAGAAAAAATATTCAGGTAGGGAGAAGTTCTTTAATATGAGAAAGGAAAGAAAGTTCAAGAACCACTGTACTCTCAAGAATTAAACTTTGAAAGACATCTCTGTGTCTGAAAAAAAAATTAAGAGTTGAACAGCTACCTCTGTACCAAAGAAAATAATTGAAAATGTTATCAATCTTACAGATTAGTAATTTAAAAAAACCTTCTTATGGCAAGACTGATCCTATAGCTCCAAGAAAGTATCATTTTGCTAAGCTTTGAGCAAAAGCAGTCTAGTTTCATGTTGATTTTATGACAAGCTTTGCCCTTATTTAAAAACTTTTCTTAAATTCTTTATTTCCAAAATAATGTTATGTATATTTTATAATCATATAAAATTTCATGTTTTTAAAATGAATTTAATTTAATCCTTAGAATGTTTCCTTTTCACTATTTTGTGTTCTCCAGCCTAGTGTTGATTGTCCTTCAGATAATTCTCCCTGTGTTGCTTGCGGTCTTTTAAGAAAACATTTATGGTCAAGTTAGAAAATCAATGGTGCTGATGTAGAGTTATTTGCAGCTGAATTTTATTTTTCTCTGCTCACCTTTTAGTCTGTCCTGCAGGGATGATCACAGTTGATAATCTTGCAAACATTTTAAACTGTCTTTATAAGACAGGAGCTATTTTGTGTGATCAGCATCTGAAGGTATTAGAGGTAATAAATGCAATAGGAAGGGATTTTGCAATTTGCTAATCTCTTTCATATGCATTATCTCATTCAATTTTTGTAATACCCTCGAGGTAGGCATCATGATTCCTGCTTTTATCAGGGAAGAAATTCAAGTCTCAAAAGTTTTATGACTTGCCCAAGGTCACATCAAGTGTTAACAGGCAGAGCTAGGAAATGACTTTAGGTTTTCTGGTTCTTAGTTTATGTTTCTATACGCAAAGCAATCATGAAACGTACCTTAATATTGTTAGTAATTGCTTTAGGTCCCCATGTGGCTTCTCTATTTTAGTTTTCACTTTTCTCTTGTCAAATAAAAATAACTCTGGGCTTAGGTAAGGAGAGATTTTATTCAAAAGCATTGTTGCAAGAGGGGGGAAAGGAATTGTTGCAATAGGGGGAAGCTGTAAGCATCTCAGGCCAGTGGGGTTTATCTTTTATAAGAGGAAGTAACCATGTTGAGATAGACCAGGTGTGGGGAAGTAGGATGAGCAAGGGTGGAATGATGGGGCAGTAGTTGAATGCTGTACCCTGAAGTCAGTCTATTATCCAGGGCACCCTTTCAGGAGAGGATGTATGCTTGCTAAGGCTGGGCCTGAGTCAAAGGTCAGAGGTCTGGCAGAGGACCCATCTTAACCAAAGTTTAGTTAGTAAGTGTTTTGTTCCAATTCATCAGCAGAGACAAACAATGTAGCTAATCATTGATGAGGCAAAGGAAATTAATTTGGAGGGTCTTTGGCTTTGTCCTAGGGAAACACAGGAGCGGCTGTGAGTCTAATCTAAGTCATATGAGGAAGGATGATTGTTTGAAGGGGGTGTTACCAAACAAAATTCATCCAAGTAAATTTAAAGGTCAAACCGGATTTATTCAGTGATTCATGAATAGGGCAACATCCCATGTAGCTCTAAAAGGTTTCAGAAAGGCTTCAAAAAAGGCAGAGAGGGAGTAGAAAAAAGGAAATTCTTAGCAAAGGATGCATTGTTTCTGGCAAGGTTGCCCTTCAAAGGGGAACAGAGAGGGTTTATCAGTAGACTCTGTCTCAGGACTGACCAGGAGGTTCAGGTTGGCTGACTAAATATCACATTTCTGGAAAAAGCTGAAGCTTCAAATAGGTGGTGGGGTTTAGAGTAAGTAATTCTATTTTGGGCCTGTTATCTCCTTTCTAACAGGGGTCAAAGGTACACACTACCAGTTATAAAACAAGTCATGGGGATGTGATGTCCAGCATGGTGATTGTAATTAATAGCAGTGTATTGCATATTTGAAAGCTGCTCAAAAGTAGATCTTAACAGTCCTCATCACAAGAAAAGAAATTTTTGTCACTATGTATGGGCATGGGTAAATAGACTTGTGATCACTTTGCAACATACACAAATATCAAATCTTTATGTTGTACATCTGAAATGAAGAGAATATTATATGTTAGTAGTATCTCAATAAAAAATTCTTCCATATATATAAACAATGTCACTCTTTTCATTTATAAGCATTTTTCCTAAAAAGATAGTACGTTGAAGGCCTTAGATCCATGAGAGTCTTCCCATGACCTTGGGCATCTTTGAGAGCATCCTGTTATTAATGGCATTGTACAAAATGGTGTATCCACTCCTAAGGTATCTTAATGCATGTCTGGATGGATTTACCATTTATAAAACACATTAAGTCCAGGATCAAAATTATTTCGGGTTCACTTCACCTTCTATTCAAATTTCTAACCATAAATCTCACTTTCCTTCTGTACATTTTTATTCTCCCTTTGGTAAAAGGAAATTGCTCTCCTACTGTAGATATATGCAATAAATTTGGCAAATCAACACTTAGAATTTGTAAAGTATTATGCAAATACAAAACATCTTTAGTACCTGAGCTAGTAAAATTGACTAAAGAGCATTAAGGAACTTGATACAGTCCATTAGATCAGATCTTTGTCAGTATGCAATATTTTAAGCTATATTCACATATTGGTCACATGTTACTAGAGCTGCTGTGTGTCAGTATAAAGAAAATGTTGATTCCTCAAAACTTAACTTATACTTCACTACATTCCAAAACCCTTTCTGCACTCCAGTACAAACAATAACTCTTTTCTCTTTGCTGCCTTTTCTCATAAGCATATTTCTATTATTTTACTCATCACATGATCTCTTGATATTTATCTATTTAGATATCTGTCTCCCAATATTCAGCAAGCTTTTTGAGGAAGACATGAGGAAATGAAGTCAGGAAATAATACTTGACATAGAGAATTTGATTTTAAAGAAAGTATTTTACATTTATTATCCATGATCATTGAAATGATTGGTACATAGTAAGTGCTGGATTATTTTAACTTAATGTCTGTTTCTATTTATGTCCCAGGCCATATATAATGATGATAATGACAATAGTAATGAATAAGAAAAAGAAAAGCTGTTGCTGTACTTTGTATAACAGGTCTTATTTAATTATTACTAAAACTCCATTAGGTAAATACTATTGTTTATTTCCAATTTACAGATTAAGATACAGCTATAGAACAATCAAAGTCACAAGGACAGACGTATAATTCAATAATTTGTGCAGTTAGCATATACACAGTTATAGTACCAAGTGAGAGCAGTAACTCAGGCCAGAGGAAGGAGAAGCAAAGCCACGTTTTAACATTTCTGTAAAGTTCTTATTTTTTGATCCTGAACTTTCTGGGAAGTCAAAATTTGTGTACAAGGTTTAATTTTATTTCCCCACTTATTTTACTTTTGGATTTATTTTCTTATTTCTAGCTTACTCTTTTTATATTCAGTAGGTATTTTATAGCATGAATAAGGTAAATAAAATTAACTGATGTTTTTACAATACCTACTGTGTGCCAGATACTGTTCTAAGCATTTTATATTTATTAATCCATAATTCTTTCAACTCAAGCCATCTGACCCCTAATCCATGCTCTTAAACAAATGGTACACAGCTTTTTTGTTTTCTTTTGTTTTTCAATGAGAAAAGTATAAAGAAAATCAGCTACTACAAAATAGTTCTGATAAAATGGTACATATATACTCCCAGTCTTAGAATCCTGTAGCCATTATTTATCTACACTTTATTTTTTTTATACTTATATCAGTATGTAGAAATGGAAATACTAGTAATTAATATCACATCATTCAGAAACTCATGTCCATTAGAAACTATTCATTTCTTATTTTATTCAGTAATTATTTATTAAATAACTTCTACTGGTCAGGCACTGCCCTAGTTAGTATGGATACAAAATAAATGTGCTTCCTAAATTCAGAGGAAGACAGAAAATTAAACAAATCCCGTATTTCTAGTTTGTGACTCTATAGAGTAATCTCACAGCCACTGACTGAGAAATTTCAGTCTATAGATACCATTTTGTAGTTCATGTGATTACATTACTCTTTTTGTGGCTTTTTCAGCAAGGCCCAATTTTTCTGAAAGTCATACACACCTGGGCAACAATCATCTGTTGAATATTCACCTTCTACAAATAATCAAAATGATTGTGGGGGAAATAAAGACACAGTTCTTGCTTATATATAGTGAAAGATTGAGCATAGAGTTAATGTAGAGTATTCATGCATAGATTATGCATAGTATCTCCTGGTATATGGGGCTGTTTCATAATGAAATTGGATGATATGGAATTAGAAGAGTAAAATATATGAGAAAAAGAAAATGGCATGGTTGAGAGCTCTGAGAAAGAAATTTAGGATGTTTGTCACTGAGGGATGAGTAACTGCACTCCGTTGGGAATAGAAACCAATTTTTTTTTTTACAACTGGAATATAACAGATCAAAAACAGTATGTCAAATAATTAAATGTATTGAATGGAGGATTATCCCCTTACAGTTTTATTGTTTTTTCATGTCTATCTTCAATAATGATTTATTGGCTCTTCCCTTTCTTGATTTGGCAATATCTTGGGTAAATCTCTGTGCATCCATTATTGATTCTGCTACTGTGGTGTCTTGACATTTCTGAAGATTTTAGCTCCTCTCTGTTCCTTGAACACTTCTTGCTATTTGGTGTCCTCACTATAATTTCATCTTTTGAATTCCACTCTCTTATTGGCACTTCTCATCTTTCCAGTTCTCTCTCGTTCTTCAGTCTCCCTGGAAGTCCAACCCATTGGCCCCACTGCATTTTTACACTTTCTCACCTACTTTATGTCCTCTGTTTAACATGGTCAGTTGTTATAACATGGACTACAGTACCTATACACCATTATTAGACTCTCTCCTAGTTCAAATTTGTCATTATTCTAAGCTTTTGATTCAATGTAAGTCAAGCAAAAAACACGGATCCAGAGAGATGATTTGCTATAGAAATAGTCTGAACAGAGCCAGGCACTGACCAGGACAGCAACCCAGCTGCAGTTATGACTGCAAGAGTGAGTATTTCTGTTTTCTAGAAAAAGATCAGTTTATAAGCAGGTAAACAGTGCTTTACTGCTTATGTCCAGCACACAAGCACACAATTATTATCCCTAATTGTGGCTTTTACTTGGGCTAAATGCTTGTGTTTCTTTCAACAGTATATACTGATTGAATCCTGAACATATATATAATGAAAAGATGCACCCATCCACATCTATCACTGACTAATTTGTGCTATTTTTCATTGCACTGGAGAGAGACACTGTTTTCAAATTTCTGAAGGCAGTCTTAACACTGTGCAAATTTCAAAAACAAATGTGGAGTTCTCAGGTGAGAAGGCTAACAGAAAATTGATTCTCTAGTTACAGGACTCACACAATGTAACATACAGCGGTGACTCCCTGTGCTCTACTCACATTCCCAAGTCCTGGATACAGGTGTTCAGTTCTGGGAGGGCGGGAAGTTCATGTATCCATCTCACATAATTTTTCCTTTCTCTGACAGTGCTGCCAGCCAAGGAAACTATTAATGCCAATCATCATGGCAAATACTAAAAAACAGAGTCCTGTCCCATCAAAACTGGCCACAGACCACCACCTCATTTCACCAATGTACAGAAAATTTCATTTTCCAGAGGGCAATATGTTTTTGCTATTGACTATAGATATAATAATCATATTTTGAAGTCAAAATGAAAAGTGAAAATTAAATGAATGTATTTACTAGCATTTGATGCAGATACATAATTCTGCAGAACTAATTTGTATTTTAATTTCTTTAGACATGATTGAGAGGTATTTTATATATATGTACCATAGGATTTCTGATGCATATCAAAAAAGTCAATTAGTAATATCATTATCAGTTTGGAGATGAGAAGATTTTCCACTCATATTCTAAGAGTACAAAGATTTTAGTTCATCAGAGTAGTATGAATTGAACAAATGAGTATATTCCAAAAATAAGGAACCCATAGATAAAAACACTATAATTTAATAAATTACAAAATTAAAAGTAATGTAACAATAAGAGTGCTTGGTATACAAATATGGTATCTGAGGTGATCCTTTACATTAATTTATAAAGGGAGAAAGCTTTGCCACTGAGATCTGTAAGATGAAAAGCCATTTTTTACCTGGAAAGTTTGGGCAATAAATATCTGAGTTACCTAACAGGCATTAAGGAGACTTGTTTCTGACACTTGACACAATAATCTTACACTTATTTTTTGGAATTTTACTGAATTGACATCAGGTGAGTTATAAATATAGCACAATCTAAAATAATAAAACAATACATATAAGAATTTATGTCTCATCTTAAATCTTGCTCCTATACTAGTATGCATAGAAAGAATATAAAGGAGAATGCTATGTATGAACATTTATTAAATAAATTTTCTTTTGTAAACACTCTATCTTATATACTAGGTATAATTAGTAAAGTAAATTAACTGATAAAATTGGCAGACTTTTTAAAAAGAGTATGAAATAAAATATACACATTGTGGAAATCTTGAAATATGCAAGCATGACAGAAAAAGATTTAAATACATAATTACATTGGTATTAGTCATTGAAAAACTTTTAGTACATATGCGGTCATTATTTTTCTATACATATGGATCTCAGTGACAATGAGACTTATTAAGCATAATGGGATCACAGAAACCCAATAATATAAATAAAACTATGTAGTTGTGGAAATGATTAAAATATTTAATAAAAAGTGAGAGAAATAATTATACCAGTGGGGAAAAGTAGCATTATACGATAAAAAGTAATATGCATGCATGTTATAATATAAATTAAGAAAGAAACACTTTAAAATTCTTATGTAAAAATATATAATATTTTTATGTAATTGCAATAAGAGTCTCTCAAACAAGATCTTGGTCAATATTTTAGAACCTTAAAGGTTTTTTTTTGCTAAATTAATAGTGATACTTATTCTTGTTTGATTTGAATTTGAAAATTGATTTGAATTTCTTTGGTTTCGGGTGAAATTACCTTGTTGCTCATATCCTGGATTATCCATTCTTGAATATTTGTTTTTAATAAATCTTAGCTTTATGAAATACACATAAGGGATTTTTAAATTAAGGAATGCTATGTTTTCAAACTTTTGTCACAAATTTTTTATGTTGCTTTTTAAGTTGAGTGATAGTTGGACTACAAATAGAATTCTTTAAGTACAACCCTTATCCATAAAAATGTCCCACTGGTTCTTTGTTCGGCTAATTGTTTAGAGTTCCTCCTTACCTCGCACTAGAATGTAAGCTCCATAGGACAGACAACCCTCAGACTTGCATCTGGAACATAGTAGATACTCAAATATTTTAATTCACATGATTTAATTCAGATTTAAACTCTGAAACCCACCCCAGATGTAGTGAAAGATTTCTGGGTATGGATTCTGAAATTCTGCATTTTATATAGATTATCTTTAATGATTTATGTACAAAAGAAGTTGGAAATTATTGGATCCTAAAATTAGAGATATGGGTGGGGTGCAAGTATGTATATTTTAAAAAGTTACCTTGGTGACACTGATATACTCCCTATCTTTCTACCCACACTGACCTGGTGGATATTAAGTGAGTGCAGTACTTAGGTACCACGGTAGAATCAGCACCTAAGGTCATTATTTTACTGACACTTGAAATATGTTGCTTCCTGCTAAAACCGTCATTAGTAGCATACAGAGCTACTAGATCTATCCTGCCTCACATCCTTGCCTCCATAACTAATCTTGGTCTATAAATTTAGTGGTGTTCACCAGTTTTGGGAACCCCAAAAGTTTTCCCTGCTGTTACTTAACTAAAGTCCCTGGATTAGTTACATATGGTTTTCTATAAAAAAAAAAAAAAAATAGTGTCCCCTGGAGGCAGTAAGTGTCTTCTTAGCTACTGACCTATAGGTAAATTGGGCTGCTTTTTACCTGAGGCAAATTATAGATAATACAGTTTTGTTTTGTTTTTTCAAATAATAGTGAAATCTTCTTCCAAGTAATTGTAAGTATACCTTAGCTTTAAGTGTTTGAGCTTTCAGCTTTGTTTTTACCTTTAGAGCAATTTCAGTGAGAAAGTTGGGAAAGTACCTGACAGGGACAGCCATGTGAAAGCAGACATTTCCTTTGATATAGCTGATCTGTTCTGCTGTCTCACAAGGAAGTGAACTACTGATTTTAATGATATATTTCCAAATACTTTAAGATCAATATTGCGATTAAGATATATTTAACTTGAGATGGATGAGGTAGACTAATGAGAGGAAAACAAAAAATCATGTGCAATGCCAAGAGGATTGACATGAGACCTCTGCAGACTGCTTTGCTTCAGAGTCAGTGTCTGTAATTTGCTAATATTCTTGAAACTGTTAGTTGGCCTAAGAATAGTGAAAAACAGAGATGTACAGGAATTCTGGTGCCTATTATGTTTCACACTGTATTTTATCCTTTAATTCAGTTATATGATTGTAGAGGTCGCATAAGCTTAATATATAAAAGCTTCAGTATTCATTTAGTCATTAACATTTAACTCAAATCACTGTCACTAAAAGACCTTCTACTGTGAGCCAGCTACTGTGCCATGGACTGTGATCACTATGATGAATGAAACTTCAACTAGATAGAAATCTAATCTAGGAGACACACACAAGCAAATGCATGCATGGTGGTGTTATAGTACACTAAAAGGCATGTAAGCTCTTTAAGGGTGAGACAAAGGAAATAACTATCAATTCTTATTTGGCACATCAGATAAAGATTCAAAGAAAATATTCAGGTGGAGGGAGTATAAGAGAAAAAAGTAAGTTCTTCAAACACATAATGCTACCTAGTGCCACAGTCAGAGCTGGCACAGAGACACCGAGCCTCCCAATGGAGTGTTTTTACAACACAAAACACAGCCCTTCATCATTGTTCACCACTGTCTTCAGAAATTTTTTATTTTCCTCCTAAAGTTCAAATTTAGTATATTTGAGAGATTGCATTAAAATACAGAGTATGATAAATATTGATTCTTTTTACATATTTAAAAATATAGTAAGATAAGCTCATGGGAAACAGCGTGTGAAATAGTTAAAACTGTTATCTGTTGTAGAGCAATTCTCAAGAGAAATACTGGTGCACGGATTTGCATTGTTATCACAGATATTTTTTAAAGTCTTATACAAATTTCTTATAAACTTTCATGTTCTAAAATTATGACAAGGAAAAAATTACAATGCTGTAACTCTATCCTTAGTAACATTGTTACCTGTTTGTTAATAGTTGCATACTATGTGACTTGCAATTTATAGTTGAAAAAATAGTTCATGGATTTTTTTCCTGCTTATTTATGTGTAAGAGTTTATTGTGGTAAAGAAGCAAGATCATAATAGCATAAAGTTTTCAGTGTGTGATGTTTTAAAAGTATCAGAGATTGTTTGACTTTTCTTAAAAGACATTTACATGAACAGAATAAGAAACTCACCATCTATTTCACCTAAAGCACTTTGTTTGTTGATCTATTAATTTTTTATGCATATTTTCTATGCACAAGAACAGATTTTTATTAGTGATTCTCCACCACTATTGTGCATAATATAAATCACCTGGAAGGGGTTGGAGTCATAATTTTGGAACGATAGTACATAATATTATCTTGCAGGTTTGTTTTGTGTCTGGAATCTGAATTTTATGTTTCACCAATTTTTTTATTCATAGCAAGAAAACTACATGATTAAATACTACTTATGATTAAGTCAAGTTGACTCACCTCTTTAAGCATACAAGGCACCTTTTGGGCACTGGCAACATTTGTCCTTAGTTTCTTTACTCTGGTGCTACTTCAAATGTGTATTAATAGTATTTGAAACAGCAATGTTTATACTGCGATCTATGCATTTGGAGTACACACGCTTGTCATAATTCTATGGCCATAATTTAATGTATACATAGCTAGTTCATTTGATTAGGAGTATTTCCAGTCACAGGACTATTGCTAACCATAGCAGGTCCATTTTTGCATTATTATTTGATTCCTTAATGAACGTCTCAACTTTATTTTTAAGGAAATAGCTTCAGTACTTATTTAAAGTTTTGTTTTCTTCCTCCATTATTTTAACTGTTCTTCATCACCATCTATGTGCAAGGTGAAGCATGGCTGTATTCTTTTGCAGATAAAGAGGTGAACGAGATAAACCAATTCTCTGCTGTCATCTGTCGTACTTTTTAATGTCCGTGTAGCACACGCCATTGTGTTACCTATATGTATATATATCCCATATGTGGGACAACAACTTTAGAAAGAATGGAAGGAAAACCAAATACAAATAAAAAAATAATATCTTCCCCTTCCAAAAAAGAAACTATACATCAAAAACTTGTTGTTTAGGCGTGAAAATATGGACACTCTCATTGAATATAGGTAGTATTAAAACAGCAATAGCTCAATAAAACACAAGTTGTTAGGCATATTTAATATATATACACACATTAGAAGGTAATTTGGTAATCTATATCAAAAACCAAAAAACTCTCATGTCATCACAATCATTTTCTATTTTTAGAATTTAGACATAGTGAGACCATAATGAGAAAAATGTACAATTATTGGATAGGAAAAGGTGTTCATTCTATCCTTGCAAATGGTATAAATATTTTTAAAGTACAATACTCAAAAATAACAGTGCGGTTAAATAATTGCTAAATCCACATAATTGAATATTATTTATTTATTTTTCAAACTGTGTGCCATAAGCTCTCAGGGCTTAAAATCATGAAATTCAGGTTTTGCCACATAGTTTTAAACAAAAGTTTTTCTTTTAAATTAATTAGGATTAGTTAGGATTTCATTAAATTAAATTAAGATTTAAGCGAAATTAGGATTAGGATAAATATGAAATTTTATTTGAAAAAGTAAGTTCCTAATATAAAATTCAGAAATGCTCTATATGTGTATAAAGTGAATAAAGTGTATGTCTATATACAAATTATCATTATTCCTGAGTACTTTTATAATGCTTGATTTCTGAATACTTTGTTCCAGAATTTATATAGAAAACAAACCTGAAACAAACAAAATGAACAAAATTTTGCTGGAATTTTAATTATTAAGTTAAATCTTTAACATAGAGAATTGTGTTGTACATCTTGCACAGTTTTTCCTACCAAATTATATCACGGTATAATTTAAATTAATTTATGTTTGAACTTTACAGCATGATTCTGTTTTTTATTTTTCCAAACTTCCCAATCCCTAAACTCATTTTCTCCTAGCCTCATTCACTCTTGAGATTCAAATAATTTTTCTTTGATGTACCAATCATATCCTCATGCTTGTAAACACCACCACTTCATTGCAATTTTCTTTTGCAGTTTTCTGACATCACTTCCATTAATTTCATGAAGTCACGCATATTTTATAAAAATGTTTTACTTTCTCTTTGCAGAAGTACTGCTCTATATTTGCATTATATTGTACAATGTTTCCAATATCACCAAATCAGCTAGATTAGGCCAGAAAAACATATGCTATGTAATATCATACACCTGGAACTCAGATCATAGGTAACTGAAATAATATTTTATTTAATACTTGATGTGTTTCTGAAATTGCTGCTCTGTTTCATATTATAACATAATATCATAATATTGCTGTCAAGTTACAATGTTAGTTTTATTCTGTCTTCAGGGGTAGAATTTAGACCAAAAGTTGGTAAAGATAAGTAGACAAATATGAAAAAAAAATTTCAGGCAGAACTTGCTAACCATAGAACTATGTATAGACTATGTTCTTCACTATAGGTATCAAAGCTGACTAAACAACCATAGTGGTGTGGTGGCAGCTCTTCTAAGGGACCTTGAAGTCATTTCATGGTTGTCAGAGTTGGTGGTTGGGCCAGATGGTCTTAACAATATAATCCCTTGAATTTTGATTGGTTTTAATTTTAAGATGAGAGAAAGCCTGAAATCAGAGCTTCCCCAATCCTCTTATTCCAATTTGCTTATTCCAATTTTATTCCAGGAACATCTTCTATGTCAATTTATTTTTCATGGAAAGATCTTCATCTCTAGCTCTTACTTTCTGATATTATTCCAGTAAATGGGCCCAGCACAGACTAGGTTTTTATTCCATCTTTCCTTCATCATCAACTTTTTCTTTCTAAATAGGGAAGAGCTGAATGGGGAGGAAAGCATTTTACTCTTGGTAAGATTCTTTGATTATAAGCTACAAATTATAATTCCACAGCAAGAGGGTATTTTATTTAATTTTCACTTCAGTAAATTAGTAAATGGTGTTCCTGACATTATAATTCTGACTCTTTTGAGTAGCTGACAGAGGATTTACTACCAATCCTGAGATAACCTGAGTATCTAAATTAACACTGTACATTATTTTCATTTTCTTTTTTCAAAACGAAATGTTTAATTAACCTCTGCCCTTTCTGTTTGTTGATAAATGGCTTGCCTAACACCGGAGAGCTGGCATCTTTATTAAGCATGAGCATTATTGTCTCTTTTTTCTTCCAAAGTTGTATTGGCCTCTATTACTCTTAGAGGTTAAATTATTCAGAATCTTGAGATACATTTTCAAAATAACCAAAGAATTTTAACCTAATTATGCAATAAGTATCTTACCCAAATTCAACAAATGTTAATATACTATTTAATGAATTGTTTTTCAATATTATTTTCTTAAAATTTACAGTCTTACTTGGCACCTGGAAAGCTTTAGATGTAATGGAATTTTGAATTATGTTGAATTTTATGGACACAGACATAGTTCATTCTATAGTACAGGTCCTAATTTCATTCTATTATCACACAATTTGCTATATGACAAAATAATTTACAAACTGAAGTTGATGTGCTCCTATTTTTAAAAACGTTGGATGCGTGAATGAAATTTCACTGTAACCTCAGTCTTGTAGCCAAGTCTTTGATATTTATTATAATGAGATTTTGTCAATGATTATAACTTCCAGTTTCAGGTGCTTGAACTCACCAGTTAAATAACCTTTCAAGTTTGCTTTATTTTTCTGAAGTCAACAAGTGTTTCCTTCATCTGTGAGCAATGGAAATCTCTGCTCTCATTTGGAGCTAGCAATTCAAGTGTGTGAAAAAGAAAGACATGATGTCACTTATACTAGGTCAAATCCCCAAATAAGGTTTAACACATAACCTAATTGTGGTTTCAACCTCTCCCAGAAATGAAGGCAGTCAGGAATTTTCTGGTGAGCATCGAAAAGACAATGTCACATACTCCCTCTCCACCCCCAAAGGAAGGTAAGGTCATCCACCTAATAAGACCCTTATCCTTGCCTCCCCTCGCACACATAGATGGCATCATAATGTGTACAGCATGAGCCTTCAGGACACTAACTAGATCAATCAGCACCATACTGTTTGATATATTGATAAATGTAACCACTTTTCTACATCAATCTCCAGCTGTTGGAAAGTACTTAAGATGTCTCCAAATTAAGAGACTTTAGAGCAGTTTATCAGAGCACATACATGGGCTGCTCTCTGGTCACGGTCCTCAGTCACACTATGAATAAACTCTGTCTTTCTTAAATATAACAGTTGTATTGATTTTAGTTGACAAGTGTAAAATCAATTGTTTCCTTGATAAGAATAATTTTTCTACTCGGGTTTAGAGAAAAGGGAGGATTTCCCCCCCTTGCTTTTATCTCAAACCAGAAGAGTTTTTCAACTTCCAAAGATAGATTTATACCCTAGTTCCAATTTAAAGCTTTCTGTTACACATGTTTCTCCCTTTTATCCAATAATCCAGAACAGTCTGACACCGTTGTCACTTAAAAAAAATCATATCTGAAGTCATGTAGGTGATGAATGAACGACGGGATGGGGTAGTGATAGGGGTGGAGGGGGAAGTGGCCTTGACTTCTGAAGAGGCCAAGCATGAATGTGTCTAGCTGGGTTCCTACAAACACAGAATCCTTTCTCAACTCAGAGACTTTGGTGTCAAAGATTCCTGTAAAATTCCAATACAAATAGATAAATGTAACTTCAGTATTGGGACCTAAACCATAAGTTTAACCTATGAGAACCTGAGGAAGCTGAGTCTGCGTGTGTGTGTGGGGGGGGTAGATGGGGGTATGGAGGGTAGATGTGGTCAGAGGGACAGTGGAGGACAGTGTGTATGGAACCAATGTAGTATTAAACTTAATATGTAAGGTATTATGATGATGGATTCTGTGTGAGATCCAGAAATAGTTAATATCCCTAAAGTAAATACCTGGTTTTTAAAACACATAATTTTATGTTTATCGGAACTCTGTTGAATAGATAGGATGTGCCCAATCTATGACATATATAGCTTAAATATTATTGGAGAGGAAGAATTTTCCTCTGTCCTATAAGGTTCTTCTAGTTGGTCCTAGAATCAAATCAACATGAGACAGATTAACAGGAGAAAAGAAAAATGAAGTTTAATTATGTTCATAGGGGGCATCCACAGCATGAAATTCCAAAATCAGGGCAAGTGAGGTATGTATGTTATCCTGAACTAAGGAGAAGGGGGTACGGGTCAGGGACTTATTTCAAAGAGAAGGAAACCAATTTGCAGGAATATAAAAGCGTAAATGTTTGTAAACAAGTATTTCCTGGAGTACACAGAAATAATGGGACATAGGAATTTTGATCAGCAAACTGCTAAATTCCTTGCTGTCTACCACCCTAATTCATATTTTAATATAGTAATCTATAAAATCACTTTTTCCTGGAGCATGTCCTCTACATAATTATTTTTATGCAGTTAAGGGGAAGATAAGAAGTTCTTTCTGAGTCTTTTGGGCCTTAACTGTTTTCAACTTTACATAATCTAAATGCCTAAGTGGCACATATTGGGACAGTCTGCCCTTGGTCTTTACAATATCTTACCTAAAAGTCCATCAAAAGGAATCCTGCATTTTTATTGATTATTTTTCCTGATTTGTTCCAGGCATAGGATTAAGGTATAATAATGTCTCTGCTATTTTCCTATCTTAAAATAAAATTTCTGTTTATTTTAGTCTTCCAAGAAAATTAAGTTCACACAAATTTTTGGTTTTTCACTATATTGATTCTCTTAAAATCCTAGTCCATGCTTGGCCTCCATAAGTTATAAAAGTTTGTTTTAGTGTTTTTATTATGTAATTAGTGTTTATTATGCATGAACAGGTAGAATACAGGTTTGCTCTGTTTAAGCTGCGTATACTTGTGATAAGTTTGAAATAAATGATACACCTCTGTGCAACTCTGTATTTTCCATGTACATGATACTGGAATGTGAGAAGAAGGGACCTCTATCACTTCTGGGCTTAACAGATGAAACATCTGGTGCGCTTCCTCCATATTCCCAACTGCATGATAAAATGGCAGAACTAGAAGATCCAATCCACCCAGACCCTGGATTTTAAGACACTGTGTAAATGAGGGCTTTCCATTTTAGAGAGCTGAGAAGTGAGCTAGAAACAAATTACTATTAATGGGAATTTCTTTATTTCTACATATATTTGTCTTTAGGAAAACAAAAACAAAGTGAGTATTCAACGAAAGAAACAATACCACAGTTAAGCTAGAAGCACAACAGTATTACTCAGTTACTAGGGGCTCAGACTTGCATAGTCACCTGCTTTTGGAGTCATCTGTCCCTAAGGAGGGACTAGAAGTCCGCTCTTTGCAATATTCCAGTTTTATTTTTTTCAAAGTACCTGGTGTATGTGATAAATGCTTAAACTATTAGACATTAAATATTTAGATATTTACAACTGTTTACTCTATCCATTCAAAGTGAAAACTAAGATGTGCTTTTTAAAATTTTGCCCACAGGGAGATATCCTGTCTCTCGAGGAACCGTTGATTGGGGTAATAATGAAGCAACAGAAAGTCAATACTTTTCTTTTTTTTTTATCATTGGATCTAGAGAGAACAGTCCCTGTGAATTATTAACTATGGATGGAAGGAGAGGCAGATATAAAGACAGTATCTTTTGAGTGGAAGCCACCTACCCATGAAAGAGCTTGTGTTTTCCAAAGCCCACCCAAACTTGATGTCACATATCCTTTCTCCTTACAGAGGATTACCACTTAGCACCACCAAATTTATGGTCTGTTGAAATAGATATTACTCAGTTCAGGTCTCATAGAATGTAGTTTTTTCCCCTAAGGGTAGAAATTTAGATCTGTCAGCTACCAGTTTCATGTCAAGAGCAGTTTCTTAAAAAAAGAAAAAAAAATAGTGGTGTGTGTAAAAGTCCCTGTTGGTGCACTTACAGGCATATAGAACTGAATGGCAGACTGGTGTACAAATTTATTATATTTTTGAGTAAACGAACTGACAAAAGAACCATTAGTGTAAACGTCTACATCTTCTATTAGCTGAGAATAAGTTTTCACTTAGCTTTGGAGTTATGATAGAAATATCCCTTTCAGGATAATTTAGGTAGTAAAATGTGTGTTGATTTAAAAAATAGAGATTCTAATAGTATGAATGATTCTCAGATATGACAAAAATTCTAAAAAATAGTATGCAAATATATGAATTTAGGTAAAAATTTTGAGATTGGTATTTAATTGTAGGCAACAAAATTGGAATTTTTCTAAACAAATCTTATATTTATTTTTAAACAAATCTTATTAGCATAAGTGTCTCTCAGAGGCTCCCTTGACCATCCTTAAAGCCTTCTCTCTTCCAAGGATCACACGTCCTCTTCAGCTCTATTCCAACAATAATCAGTAGGTCTCTGAGAATTCAGTAGTGCAGAGAGGTGAGGACAGTATTTGGTCTATGAAGAAGAGGGTACCGATGTCAGGAAGCATGCCAGTTGACTTCTTACATAACTGTTTTGATCTTTTCTTTTTGGTAGGAAAACTTTCCCAAAGTCTCCACTGCCATCCTTTCTTCAAATATTAATTTTCCAGACTGAGCTGCTGCAAGTAACAGATACAAGCATAGAGCTGAATAAAATGGTTGTTTCTGAAGGGTTACTTAGTGTTGACTATAGGCATTCAGATTTTCTGGCAGAAGACAGTTGGACAGAGTGAGTATCCAATATAAAAAAATGAAAGATCCTACCCCTACCTTAGTGAAGTATGCACGGCAGTGTGATTCAAACTACTCTGAATCTTGCAGATTTGCCTTTCAAAAAGAACCAGTGGAGCTCAGGGATTTATTTGGCCAAGTGAATTTTTTCCTTCAATTCATTCCTTCTCCTTCAGACATATCATGTGGTGATATATTCTTTAGCCCACATCACTGTTTCTTTATTCTTATTCTAAATAAATCCACAGCCAACTCTGACATTCAGATTTCATGAAATTTTGATGATGGCCAATGGGTGAATAAAAGATAAATTTTAAGGAACTGTCAAAATAAGACCAGTCATCTAGAGAATCCTCATGTATTCTGGCAGGAGAAATATAAATGTTAAGACTTATTACATGTATCTTTTTGGAGAGCTAAATCTGAAAAGTTTACAGAAAGAATATGTATTGGGAAACTCAAAATCATTCATAGGACATTATTTGTGATTAACATAGCTCCCTCTGCTAAGATATTTGGACATGACACCTTAGTGGAGAGGCAGAAACTCTTGCACATGACTTTAAGATGATTTTCTTATACAACAAAAATCACTTGGTCAGAATTTCTAAATTTAGTACTTTCTACCATATTCCAAATAGATTAAGACCCAAGATATTGATTTCATAGGCAGACTCCCTCAGTTAATTGATTTATCAAATTAAAAAAAGACAAGTAGGATGACAATCTATCTCACTGGATTAATGAAGGTACTAAATAAAGGCACGTGTATTTTATAATGTTGGGAGATAAGAATAAGAGGAAAAATAAAAATGTGGTTCTGAAAATAAGAGTTGGATCAGTTTGAACTTCATGAAAAAGGGAACATTTCAGGAAACTTGACTGTCTCGAAATCAGCGCAGAATTTAAGAATATCTCAAGAGAATGATGCACTAATAAACGGAGGTTGGGAGTATATGATGAGAATCTTGCATATTTTCTACGTAATTGTGGTAGTTGGATAAAACTATTGAATGAATTCCATATTTAATATTATGTGGCATGTTTTACCTAATTAATGGACTATATTGGTATGATGGAGCATCATGCACATTTTTGTGACAGGTATCCAGTGTTTACAGTAATATAAAGCACACAATATAGTTACAATTTTATAATTTAAGATAAAATTAAGTTAATGTATATCAGTTTTACATGGCACGAGCCCCAAGGAATACTTACACAACATCATTTAGTGTGGATCAATTACTGACAAACTATGGCTCATTAAAATATCTAGGTCTTCTTTTAACTGGAAATTAATGCTTTCCTGGGGGATTTTTAAATGCTATCTCCAGGCTTGGTGTTACGTATGAGTTTCCTCTGTTACAAAGGAAGAGATTACCAACATTCTTGATACTTTGAGGATTGTTCATTTTTAAGGTAAAGAATGATAGCTGACACCTATGTAACCACTTATCAGAAGTGTCTATGACAACATAATTTGTTGCCATTGAGGTTATTCTGAAAAGACATGAATGTCAATGTATTTATTCAAACAGTTTGTAAATAAGAAGGGCAAAAACTGTATGATCTACTTCTGGACCCTCTCCATCCTCTCACACACTGTTTATTCATTGATGCATGAACACCTTTCCTTGACACATACTGATGCATTCAACTATGTATACATTAAATTTATGTTGAAATATTTCTGTGTGACAGGCATTGTGTTATGTTCTGGAGATATAACAGAGAAGAGAAATTGTCTCCAAATTTAAAGGGTTTTGAAATACAGTGTATGTGAGATTTATTTATAAACTACTATAATATTTGAGAAGCAAATAGTTGAGAAGCAAAAATAAATAAATAAAAGTGACACTGCAGAACTAGCTAATGTCTTGGGACTTTGCATTTTTGGACTTCACAGAGAAGAATCCAGCATCTACTTTTCTTTGCATAGCCCTGAATGAGGTATCCACATCATGTTTCAAAAAGCCACACTTTCATTAAAGGGAATTAAACATCAGTGTGTGTATGTGTATGTTTCTGATTCATTCAGAGCAATTACACTTGATCATATACCCTCTTTCCCTATTCTACTTGTGCTTGTAATGAACATTCATAGTTTGGTGGAAAGTCCTTTATTACATCATGGGATGCAAAGAAGGGTAAAAATAAATAAATAAATAAATCCCAGTGATACCCTTGGGTCTCAGGTAAATGAGAACCAATGTGTCATATGTTACTGAAATTCTATATCCATTCTATATCTTCTTTTTCCTTCTTGCTTGTGGGCCTTAATCTTTGTTACTGAAGGTTGGTTACCCTAATGTGTCAAAAAAGCAAAAGTTACTGATAGCACCATTCTTTTAAATCTTATTATTCCAAGTGGGAGAAAGGCTACTTATAAAAAAAAAGTCCACAATATTCTAGAATTTTAGACAAATCCTTTGACAGGAGAAGCACTCAAATATAAAAAAACAATTAAGAGGCACAAATATAAAAAAACAATTAAGAGGCACATTTTACATTGTCCCCTTATTTACTAACTAAGCAGAGTAGTCAAATATGTATTAGAGGAATACTGAGTATTTAGTTGTTGAGCGTTTCTACTTATATTGAACACTCTTTTGAAGATTTGGCACCTTGTAGAATTTTACACTTTATGGTGTGAAACTGCATGTGAAATATAAACCAAGTTTACAGACATGGTGCAGATATGCATATGAATTATCACTAATCCTTAGAACAGTCTGTTGGGTATGTATAGTTATTTTCAACTCACATAGAAAGAAACTGAAGATTCAAATATTTTAGGTGGCTCCTCCAAGTCTCTGTAACATATAGAGCAGTGCATGCATAACATTTTCTGCTTTGCTGAATCTTCCTCAGTATTGCCCAAAGAAAACTAAAACCCCCCAAAATACTGCCAAGTCAGTGCTGCCTCCAAGGTAAGGCAAATAGGACTGATGCAAACTTCCATATTTTATAATTATAAGCTTTCTTGAAATATTTATTCCCATTAGTTTAATTTATGTAGATATCCTACATACAGGTCCTTTGGTATTCAACTAATTCAAAATCTCCTTAGACATTTGATTCCGGAGCACACCATGTTTCAGAAGTCACCGCAAATACATATCAACTTATTTGTTGAATGATTTAATCCACACTGAAATAGCCTTGATGCCCAACATAGTATATTTTACTATATTAAAAGACATTGGTATAAGTTTTTATTATAATTACTTGTATTATTAACATGTAACTGATTAGCTATATAAATTTCAAAAAAGATTATGTCTACAAAAAATATTTTGAAAAGAAATTAGCAAGAGTGCACATGGAAAGGCAGTAAATGGAAACTTTGCTATTAGAAAAAAATTGTCTTAAATTGAATAACATTTATAATTCCAGCAGAATTTCATAAAAGACAACTAAAAAACATAAAATAAATACAGGATTATGAAAAAAGGAAGAGTACTATGATTTCATTAATTCAACATGCCTAAAGAATTAACTTCACTACCATTTTCCCAACTGAGAATGGATCACAGTATTTTTTAGTAAATAATCAGTCAACAAAGGTATTTACATTTGCTTCCTAAGCACCAAATACATGGCACATTTCAGTGAGAAAAAATAAATTTTATTGTATTAAGATAAGCAAAACATTATGGCAAATTACTTTGATAAGAAATAATACAAAAATATAACATTTATTGTTCACAGCCAAATACATACAAATGACATATAGAGAGAGCTACAAAACAATATCCTAGATCTAGAAAATATAAATTTTACATGCATGGATGTGTATGTAAGTATTGTACCCTTACTAGGCAGTTTACTGTGTAAGCAGAAAGAGCTGGAGGCAATCTGCTGGAGAATTTTCTCTTGCTCAAATGAAAATGGTCTTTTTGCAGCTACATTGGCCTTCAACTGATTGGGTGAGGCCCACCCACATTATGGAGGGCACTGGCTTTTCTCAAAGTCCATTAATTTAAATGTTAAGAAAGCTTTGGGGGATAATTTGGATGATTCAGATTTCTTTAGAGATCAAAAACTCCTGACAAGGGAATTTGAAACATTACTCTTTCTTTTTTCTTAGACAAAACTGGCCAGTATTTCTTGAAGCTTGAACAGTGTCAGGCACTTCACTGAAGGCTGCAACAAACAAGACAATCAAACTCATTACATTGATCCAAGAGCTGTATTTATGGGGACTATTTTTTCCAAATAGTTGTTTTATTGTTTAAATATTTGAAGACCTTACTATAGAGCTTAAATGCATCCTGAATGTCACATATTTGTTTGTCCTCTTCTCTCTCTTTCATCTAATTTTTAATGTTTTCCATAAATATTAATCCATCAATAAAACCCTCACAGAACCATTCAGAATAATGTTTGACCGTATATCTGAGCACTCTGTGGATCAGCCAAGCTGGCACATAAAATTAACTATCACAAGTACACCCCTCGTCAACTTGGCACCCAAATGCATCTTGAAACATACTGAATCTCCAAATAAAGGCAATAACCAGGTCCTACTTCAATCTGACATGATACAACTATTCTGCAACAACTGAAAATACACTAACCTTTCCCAACAAGAGAAGGCAAAATCCCTGGATAATTATATTTTTCTCCTCGATATCCCATAACTTAAATACTGTGATGTGAAGTTGGTGCATTTTGTTATGTGGTAATGGTATAAAATATTATGTGTGTGTGTGTGTGTATATATGTATACATATATATATATATTTATATATGTAGGTATATATATAAATATATATATGTAAAAGTCAGTATATACATCTATATATATATATATATATATACACACATATACATACACAAATATATTCATAGCAAATTAAGGAGGAAATACTTATGACAATTACAACCCTTTTTTCTACAATTGGTCAAAGCTGTTATTCATGACTACCATTTTCCAACCCATTTCATATTCCCTTTGCCTTAAGATACATCTCAGCTGGTCATGATTCTTTACCTGGTGGGGTGAACCAAACCTTCATTCCTGAAGTATTGGGTGCATTAGTAGTCCAGCCTGGATTGGGTTGTTACAGCTTTCCATTGGCTTTAATCACAGGGCGCAATAATGCCAAGAGACACTTGGATATACTGTATTCTGAATGTACTCTTCTTACCTCCCTTGTGGACTAGTAGCCCTATTCCACCTTGGTTGTCAGGATCAATCATCCCAGTCAGCACAGTATATCCCTTCTTTGCCAGTTTATTCAGAAATATAAGGACTCCAAAGCAGTAGGGTGGTGGTCTTAACTTTCAGTTCAGAATTGGGGGGCCTGCAGAATAGTGGATGGAATAAATTTATGCTCTTGGGACTTTCCCAAAAAGGAAAGGATGTTTGGGCAGACTGCTAAAGAAAGTGACCATATGGACACAGTCTTGTCCAGGTCACACAGGCAATAGGAACATGCTATCCCCATAATCAGAGGTCCCTGCAGCCTCTTCCCTACTAGTCTGAAATAAAACAGGGAGAGAAAACAGGCTTGAACTAAAGACTAGTAGGTTGAATGGAATAGCAAAGTCAAAAAGACACTTACCACCAGTAATTGGGCTCTCTTGAGAACCAGTTATCAGCTAAGCTCTCTTGAGCCCAATTAAGGTCCAGATTCTTGTCTTTGTCATAAGAAGGAATTCACAGACAAAGAACAAGAGGCTTAAGCAGCAAGGAAATTTTATTTAAAGCAAAATAAATAAAAGTGGGGCATATGGGCAACCTCGAGAAGAGGCTCCAAGCAGGTTTCATATAAAAGGACAATATACACTCACACAGGAGTGTGGCAGACCTCAAAGAAGATGCATACTTAAAGGGTTTAAAATTTGGGGTTTTATGGAGTCTTTTGTGTAGGGGTGGGATAAGTCCTGATGTATACAGGTGATTAATATGTTTTTGAAGTTTTGTCTTAAGAATAGGATTATCTAAGTGACTGATTGACTTCATATCTCATCATTCTTTATCCAGGAAGGTTCGTTCAGGCTCTGAAGGTTTGCTTTCTGTCCTGGTTACAATATTACTTAATTGATAAAAGTGACTGCAGAAGGGAGAGCAGCATGTGAAAGATTAAGTTAAAGAATAAACTAGGAGTTTGTTTGCAGGCTAAGTAGGCTTCATGATGGCATGCCCCTTGTTCTATTTTCCTGCTCTACCTCTATAGGACAGCTAGTCATGAGATATGAACCAGTTATCAGCTATCCTGAATATATTGAGTTAATATAGCATTAATATTGACTATACTATTTTTGAGGGTTCATGATATCTTTACTAACTTAGACCATATATTGGGCCATAAAGGAAATTTTGATAAATTTATGAATGATTAAATAGGACAGAGTATGTTTTTTGACCACAAGGGGAGAATATAGAAATCAATAAAAAATAAGAAATCTAGAAACCACCAAATATTGGAAACTTAACTGCATACTTCTAAATAACTCACAGGTCAAAGAGTAAATCATAAAGAAAATAGGAAAATAGATGGAACTGAATAGAAAGAAAAATTCAGTCTATCAAATTTGGGGAGAAAGTTATGCTTTAATCGAAGCTTAAAGGTTGATATCTTAGAAATAAAGAGAGGTGAGGAAATCAAGACAAATAAACTACAGATTAGTGTTTGAAGAAGTTTTTCAAACAAAGGAGCAAAGAGATGGTAACTTTAGTGAACTATTTAATAGAGTTCAATTGAAAATTGTGACTCCAAAACTGATATTTGAAGATAACACAAGGGAAATAAATATTGTTCAGAATTTAATGTTAATATTTATTAATAGTTTTTAATGTGCAGAGAACCTGGATAGATATTTTTCCAAAGATGATATACAGATGGCCAAAAGACACATGAAAAGACTCTCAGCATTACTAGTCATCAGAGAAATGCAAATCAAAACAATGCAATGCAATGATGAGATATCACCTCATACCAGTCAGAATGGCTGGAATCAAAAACACAAGAAATAACAAGTGGTGGGAAGGATGTGGGGAAAAGGGAACACTGCACGTTGTTGGTGAGAATGTAATTTGGTGCAGCCACTATGGAAGACAGCACAGAGGTTATTTAAAAAATTAAACATAGAAAAACCATATGACCCAGTAATTCTACTTCTGAGTACTTACCTGAAGAAAACAAAATCACTAATTTGAAAAGATACATTCACTTCTATGAGTATGGCAGCATTACTTAAAATAGCCAAGACATGGAAGAAAGCTAAGTGTTCATCGATAAATTAACAAACAGTAGTGGTATGTATATGCAATGGAAGATCACTCAGCCATAAAAAACATGAAATTTTTCAATTTGTGACAATATGGATGGACTTAGAAGATATTATGCTAAGTGAAATAAATCAGAGAAAAACAAATACCATATGATTTCATTTATATGTGCAATGCAAAACAAACAAAACAAAGATAGATTCATAAATACAGAGAACCAACTGGCGTCTGACAGAGGGGAAGAGGGTGGAGAATTTGGAAAAATAGGTGAAGGGGATAAAATACAAAGTTTCATTATGAAATAAATGAGTCACAGGATGAAAAGGGCAGTGTAAGAAATATAATCAATAAAAATCCCTGATTTTTATCTAGTGCATGCTCAACGTTTTATGAACATCACCACATTTGATTATCTCAAAAATAGTGAATAGGTCCTACTCAATTTGTGTGGGGAAATTGAGACCTAGAAATAATAAGTTATTTGTCCAATGTAAGACTTAGTAGTGGAGATCATTTTGTAATGCCGAGAGTGAGGCTCACTAAATCCACTTTCACATTGCTGTGCCTCACTCATTACAGGGATGTTTTGGTAGCATCTGACTTTAGAGGTTAGGATACACTGACTTTGCCATATAGAGAATGTGATATCATACAATCTGGAATATAAATTGTGTCTGATCAGTAATCTAACCTCCCCCAATTCAGTAACTGTATCCATTAGATTTAAAATTGTACAATTGAAGGCTACCTTGCCACTTACGTTTTTTCATTTCTGATTATGAGGGAACATAGCATCTAATCTAATTGATAGCAATAGAAGTAAAGAATTCTTGCTACTGTTGGTCCAAAATCTGTCTCTCTGTAGCTTCCTTTTTTTAATCCTAGTTATAGCTTCTGTATCTATAGAGGCATACTGTAACCTCTACTCTATTTATCCTTTAAACATTTGAAAACTTGTCCTCCCAAATCCAAAATTTTTCTCCCAGAAATATATGCATACTGCTTTTCCTTTTCTGGTTTGGTTATTTTTAAACTAAAATTTTGTTTAAGCCATATTTTTTAGTGTCTTTTCTGAGGTAATGATTCAGCTAAATGCTGGGAATATGAACTCCTTTAAACAAACCAGACCAGTCATTTTAATGATCCTGTCACTGCATCTGTGGTTCTTTAAATGAAGACTTAAGCTTCCCTGCACCACTAGTTCTACACTTGATGAGAAAAAAAATCTCTCTTGGAAGTGAGTGAAAAAGCACAAAATAGCTACTCTGACAGTGTCAGGAAAAAAAAAAGTCCTGTCTCCAGAATTCTAAGTAAATTTTTTTCTATTTCTAACTTCCCTGACGGGCTTTATGCTGCACCTACAATAAATTTTGATGTATGAAGGTAATGTGAGCAGGAACGTTATTTGAAATTGCAAAGGAAAAGGTACATGAATAACAAGTGCACTGTGAGCAAGTGGTATGCAATTATTGGGAAGTGGATATGCAGTGTGCTTTACTTCTATGTATAATTAATCTGCATGACCAACCAAGCTTTTTTTTAAAGATCTTGTAATTTTAACAGATGTGGCTTTTGACATGCTAGTTTTCATAGACATTGTTTCCTGAGTTGATTTGGGAGAAGAGTAAAATAAATATTCCATAGACACAAGCCAATATTAATATGCTTGCTAAATAGGAATTACACTACAATTTTCATTTTAAGATGGCATACAAAGAAGCTGTCTCTAAAAATGATTGCCAATTTTAATTTCATAGTTAAAGTAAAGGTTAATTTCATAGTTAAAGTAAAGGAGTAAAACAATGAAATGGCTATAGTACTAACACATTGGTCATTAACCTCCACAAAAGAAATCAAGGTACAATTTATCAACTGCAAAAATAAAAGAAAAACATTATTTCTGATTTACAGCTCAATCTAAATCTTTTACCACATCATTCTCAACGATAATCTCATAGGCAGCATTGAAAAAATCATACTCATGGACAGCTTTTTTATTATAATAAATGACTTTTTGAAAGGAACAGGACTAAATAATTTGAACAACACTACCTAATTTTCACCAGTAAGGCTGAATCAAATTGAATATGAAGTATTGATTACTTATTCAAAGAGTAATACTCATCATTCTGCTCAAGTAAGTAGATGGCATGATTTTATGCCATCTCTCACTAATAAAAATAACTTGTATTTGTTTCAAATCCTGAGACATATTCATCTGGTAGATCACAAGAGAAGCAAACTTGTGTCATGAATGACTTTAAAATCTGCCTGAGTAAATTATTCATAAAAAGTACTAAAAGCACTTTGATGAATTAATCTACTTCTGAACAATGTTAATGTCTTGTCCTTATTAAAGCTATAAATATAGAAATATCCTTGTGTTTTAAAATTGATGCATTATTATTCTGTCTAGTCTCTTTTATGTATGAGAGAAAGATTATACAAATAGGTTGCACAACTTTTGAGGTGGGCTTACTCATAAAAATTTCATTTGCTACATATAAATGGTTTTAAGTAAGTATTATAAATATGATGTTTTTGAATTGTTGCAGTTTGGTATATGCCTCTCTGATTAAGTTTCAAATGTTTCCAGGATCTTAAAACAGGAATATTAAGGAAAGTTATTTGCTGATCTTTAATTCTCTAACACTGTGATAAGCTATAAAGGAATGTCTACTTCATTTTGGTGTCTACAAATAGAAAATTAGACTCTTCTGGACAAAGAAAATTCATGAAGTTGAAAGTTGCAATGATTCAATTCTCCAAGTACTTGCGGTTCCCATCACAATTATGTATGAAAAGTGTCACACACACATCCACATGTAATTTGCCATATATATGTTGAGAACAAATTGAAAAAGTGTAAACATTAGTTAGGTGTAGAACAAACCCTTTATTTCTGATTATAGCTTGTTTAAGTGCATGAAATAGATGGGCTGCCACAGTAATCAAATAATGAAATATACACATTCATTCAAATGCACCACGACAAGACTGCAATTCTGCTGAAGTAACAGGTTTTATCTATTGGGATCATTGAAGGAACTCTTGGTTAATAGCCGCTGGAAATATAAGCAATTGCATAGGTGAATTATGGATTTTAATTCCTTATGACATCAAATTAGATTTGGGTACTGGAATGTTAACATACATTGTTAATATCCTTGTTAACATATAAGTAAATAGGATGTTTTGGCATTGATGTCTCACAGATTATTTAATAATTTGAAAGAATTATTAATTATAAAGTTTGGGGCATTTATAGATTACTGCCATTGTAATATTACTGCTGTATCAGGAAAATAGCCCTGATATGGTTTTACTTCCTTGTATAACTTTTAAATAGCTGCTTTTGACAATATAGTATGGGAAACAGAATGATAGTCAGTTACCATCCTGGAGTATTACAAGATATTGGAGTGAAAAAATTGATACCATGCTCCAAGCACTTCAGGATCTTCTGTAGTCCAAGTCAAACTGCGCATCAGCAGCTCAGAAAGATCCACAAAGTGCAGAGGATGCTATTTTTGGAGCTGCCTCCTAAAGGTGGAAGCAGGAGCGGCACTGCCCTGAAATACTCTTGTTCTCCCCTGCAAGGAGAAGAGGCACATCTAGCAAACAGAGGCTTGCTGGTTGAGCCCAGTGTGAAGACAGTAGGGAGCTGGGGAGGGGTGGAAAAGGAGAACTGGGGAATGTCATGACAAACCTCCATTTTTCTGACTTCGTATTTCCATGTAGAGGTACTTCTGAAAGAATAATATTCCCAACCTCTCTTCATCCCTCCCCGTGATGACTTCGAACCAGAAGAAAAAAAAATCAGCATTTGTATGGCTGGTTAATTTGGGGCCCTCTATTTTTGGAGCCATCTTGGCCAAAGGACATATGTAGCCTGAGCTGTTTTCCAGGAATACTGAAAACCAAATAGAATTTTAAAGATATTGACATACATCTGATATTACTATCAAACGTTTCTACACTGCTTTATACCCTTACTCCAGAAAGTAAGTACCCATATTATGAAGATAAATAAATTATTAGAAAGTTTGCCAAATGTACTCTATAATCTAATTTCACAGAATTTAAGAGTTTCATGTTCAAATTCACTAAGTCAAGAAATACTGAGTGATGACTATTTGTAGTATCTTAATACAGGAATAAAGGGGTAAAGAAATAAAATCAAAGTACCTGCCCTCATTAAACTTTATTTTTTAAAAATATTATTTCAAACATTCAAGGTGGTAGTAGTTGTTATTAAGATGAATAAAACAGGAAATGCAATTTGAAAATGAAGAGAGTGAGTGCTATTGTGGATAGTGATGTCATATGAGTCTGCTCTTATGAGTTAACATTTGAGCAGAAGATAAAGGAAGTAAGGGTACCATGCGTTCAACTGGGAAATAAAGATTCTAGATACAGGGAGGAGTACATATAAAAACCTTGAGATGAGAGCATCCTTGGAGTGTCTGAGGAAAAGGAATGAGAACATTGTGTTTGGAATGAAGTGAATGAGGTAGGTCGTGGTGGCTGTAGTGGCAGCGGGAGATGAAGAAAACAAGGTGTGCAGGTACTCATCTGAGGCTTTCGAATCACACTAGTTCGGATTTTATTTGAGTGAAATGGAAAGCTATCACAAGGTCTTGAGGAGAAGAATGGCAAGATGATATATTTTAAAAGAATCATTCCAGCTATTATGCAGCTACCAAGCTTCAGGTTTGACAAGGATGCAGACACTGAAAGCAGTTAAAAAGCTACTGCCATAGTTCAGGAGAGCAGTATTGGAGGTCTGAATAAGGGTGGGAGCTTTGGAGATAATAGAGATGTAGTCAGCTGGACACATTTCAGAGGTAGCATTTTGAAGCACATAAGCTATCAGGTTTGATGTGAGATATGAAATAGGTGTATTAAATTTAACTCCAAAGCTTTTGACCAGGAAGTGGAAGATTTTAAGAAGGAGAAATGTGTGGAAGATCAGTTTAGGACATATTAAATTTGAGTGTTTATTTAATATCTACTCAATCTATAGTTTTGATAGGTGGTTGGATGTAAAATTCTTACTGTCAGGGAGATACCATGGTAAAAGTTATAAATTTGAAAGTATTTATCTTACGAATAGTAGTTAAAGGTGAAATTATCTGGTGTAGTAACCAGTTTCCAAGATGGTCTCTAACGATCCCTTCTTTATTATATGGACACCCTTATGTCAGTTTCCACGTCGCACATGGGCTGGCCTCTGTGACAAGAGCACATGACATAAATGACTGTTATGCCGCTTCCAGGATTAACTCGTAAGAGACAATACTCCCACTGCTCTAGTCACTTTCTTTCTCAGATCACTTTCTCTGAGGGAAACTATCTGAAGTAACTCTCTGAAGGTCATTCTATAACATGTCCCATGTAATAAGGAACTGAACACTCTTAGCAAAATCTATGTGAGTGAGTCATCCTGTAAGGAGATGGTCCTGTCCCCAACACACTTGTAGAAGACCACATCCCTGGCCAGTACCTTTACTGCAACTTCAGGAGAGACCTGAGCCAGAATCAACAGAAGAGCTGTATTTGCATTCCCGACTCACAGAAATCATAGCAAAAAGTCTGTTGGTTGTTTCTCAGTACTAAATATTGAGAGCAATACTGAATGCAGCAATGAAAATGAATAGAGTACCTGAGAGTGTAGCCCTGGCATAATAAAGAAAAAAATGTGGGAGAACCTTTGGAACGAGTTAATGGATAGAGGCTAAAAGGACTTTGAGAAGCACATTAGAAAAGCCTTGAACAGACAGTTATTAGAAATCTGAATTTTGGGGTGGCTGTCAGTGAGGAATTAAAAAGACAGTGAGGAACATGTTACTTGAAAATGAAGGAAGAGGGATCGTTGTTATATAGTGAAAACAAGTTCAGTGACATATTCATCTGCAGTAATGTGGGAAACAGAAAACAGACCTTAAGAACTTGTTAATTTTGCTAAGGAAATTTTCACTAAGGATGTTGAAGAAGCCATCTGATTTATTATTGTTGCTTATAGTGAAATGTGGGAGGAGAGAGTTACACTAAATGGAGGAATTTAAACATAAAGAATTAGGACTTGATGATTTAAAAAATTCTCATCCTCTACAGATGTTAAATGACTTTAAAATTAAGAAACAATTTCTGAACAAAGATCAAAACTGGGGCACTGCCAGTGAAATATACTTCAAAAACGAATCCAGAGTGTGATTTTAAAATCCTTTGCTAAGGTCTCAGAAGCTATGAGGGATGTATGTTTGTTTATGTCACTAAATATTGAAAGTATCTAAGTGCAATTTAGTCAGGTACACACAAGACAAAGGCCTTTTAAAATATGCATGGGTTTGCTTTGTAGATTGTCTCAATCAAATAAGAGCTTCCGAGAAGGATGGGGATCAAGTAGGTGACATCGGGGACTCCTGACCTTCCCTCCTCCCAAAACATGTCAGATATACGATTACTCATGGATCAATTTCTTCTCAGAGAAATTCAGAAACTAGTGAGGGAGTCCCATACATTAGGCAATTGTGAAAATACTATAATCAAAACAGGTAGAAAAGGGTCTCAGTATTAAATATTGAGAGCAATTCTAATTGCAGCAGTGAAACCTGCATATGGGTGTCAATACCATAATGATCTTGTTATAAACCCCACTCCTGGTAAAGAGGCTCACAAATCAGGATGAAATACTATGGGTAAAGTTTCCAATATTTCCAGAATCTCTTGCCTGGCCTTAGTGCATCTCCATATCAATAGGTGTTTCCAAGGGACAGAGAGAAATAGTCTATCTCCATATCAATAGGTAATTACAAGGGCAAGCAGGGCATATCTGGATTGAAGGTTGGGTAGGGTTCCCTTTTATAGCTCCGTCATGAGAGACTCAGGTGAGCAGAAGTGGATGACTGCTTGTAAGAAATAAACAGGTTTTGCCCACTTTATTTCTCCCTTTGATTGATTTTGGTTTCAAAGGTATTTTTCCCTGGCCTGGGAAAATATTTTCCCTCTGGAGTTACATCTGGCAGTATCAGCAGTAACTCTGAACCCAAAATAGGTCTACATGGGTGCAACCTTTGGGCAGGCTGCCCCTAGAGATGGTGGGGAGATGCCCCAAACCTCCCTCTGGATAGTGGGGAGGCCCCAGGGGATGCAGTGGTGGAGGGTGCAGCTTCACCAGGAAGCCCTCCTTTGTGGGGCTTCCAACTGGGGAGCCCCTAGTGGGGAGCTGGTCCAGGATAAAGCACCTCCTAGAGGGGTGGGGTCTTCCTCAGAACTGGGAAAGTGCAGAGACACCAGAAGCTGTGAAATTGGCCCTCTATGAGATAGAAGACTGCTTAGGGGCCCTGAGTGGCTGTGTATCAGCCGAGATGGTGGGCTGTCTGTTTCTCAACATAGTGAAAAGAGTTATTGAGGAGAGAGAGAGAGATTACAGCAGGAAAAATCACATTTCAACATCACTTGGAGTAGTTGAGCAATGACCTATGGGATGCCCTTAAGAAAGAGAAACAGTTATTGAGAAGACCGGTCATGCTCCTGGAAAATTCCTCAGCAGCGGTGAGGGAGGAAGCAGCAGGAGAATCTGCATTGCAGGAGGCCATGGGAGAGGAAAGAGCTGCGCCTTCAGGCCCAGAAATGGTGAGGAGAGGTCAGATGAGGGAGTGTGGCTGAGGGCCTATCTGTGGCTGAGGCCACCACCAGCGGCACAAGCCTCTCCCATATTAAATGCCTGCCTGTCTGTCATAAAAAAAATAGACCATGGGTTCCTCAGGAAGAGGAGCCACCATCTCCCCAGGTTGTGGAGCACGCCATGCTCCGCCCTGATACTCAGGATGAGCTGGTGTACATGAGAATTCTGTTTTGGCAGAAGGTGTAGGAACCTCTGCCTATGTGGCTTTTGAGTAACTGGGATATGGGGTTAGAAAACATTGTTTTGTTGGGTTCTGAAATGGCTACACTGGCTTCCCTGATGACTCACCCTTCCCTCCTGCATCAGTTGCAAAGTGCCCATCACACCTCAGGGAATCAGACACTTCTGGATTGGCGATAGCAGCCATTAGAGCAGTTTGGCCTAATCAGGGTGTTTTACCACACTTATCCACTAGCTGGAAAATATATGCAGAGACCCATCAGGTGTTATGAGACCTGGGCATGAAAAATATCATCTATAATATGGACACCCAGGGCCCTGATGAGGAGTTGTTCACTGTAGGAATGAGAAATCTGGTGGTCCATAAAGCTCCCCCATCTCTCTTTGGGTCCCTAGTGACTATTCCTCCCCCCCCCCCCACAGGACAACCCATAAGTGAGGCTACTCGTATTTTAGCAGATCTAAGGGAGGTTGAAACAGTAAGAGCACAGAAGGAATACAGGCTATGACTGAAAGGAGAGGTGCAAAAGGCCCCAT
This sequence comes from Manis javanica, assembly GCF_040802235.1. Lineage (NCBI taxonomy): Eukaryota > Metazoa > Chordata > Mammalia > Pholidota > Manidae > Manis > Manis javanica. The sequence continues at coordinate 145,349,819 of NC_133160.1, forward strand.
GAAGGTCTCAAGAACCCAGATGTGGGTTGATTTTCACTACTGGGGTAGTGAAAGAAAAACTTGGTGGGAAGCCCATTAGGATCTTGTTAGAACTGTGGCACCAATTAAAACCAGGGTAGCAGTTCCAGCTGCTGAGGTCCAGGACATGGAAGCCAGAAGCAAAGCCTCATGTCCAGCCTGTGTCCCTGCAAGACTTCCTGGGGGATAGTGCTCAGGCTTTGTTGTGGACCTTACCCCCACAGGAGGACAATTGGGCATCATGGTTTGACTGGGGTGGGGGGCAAGGCCCCCACCTTGAGGAGCATGGGGGGAAAGGAGGCCACATGTAGATTCAGCAATCATTGCACCCCCATGAATGCACGTGTTCTGGCACTGGTGTATACTGGAGCTGAATGTTCTCTGATTTATGGCAACCCTGAGCATTTTTCCGGGTCCCCTGCTGTGATAGATGGCTATGGTGGTAAGGCAATTAGAGTTAAGAAAGCCCAAATTCCATTGGTGATAGGGCATTTACCCCCAAAGGAATATACCGTGTACATTTCTCTCATCCCTGAATATATTTTGCGGTTAGATATCCTGCAGGGACTGTGGTTACAGACCAGTGCAGGTGAGTTCAAACTGAGGGTACATATGGTAAAGGCAGTTCTGAGGGGACATGCTAAGCACCCACTTATAGCTCTGCCTGTACTTTAGCAGGTGACAAATAGTAAGCAGCACAAGGAAACTGGAGGAATTCTACAGGAGTTTGAGAATGTGGATATCCTAAAGCCCAATCATAGTTCTTTTAATCCCCGGTGTGGCCAGTGAAAAAGCCGGATGGTTCCTGGTGTAGGACTATGAACTACAGGGAACTTAATAAAGTCACACCCCCTTTGCATGCTGCTGTCACCACTATAGCAGCCTTTATGGACACCCTCAATCATGAACTAGGGATGTATCATTATGTTGTGCACTTTCTTCTCTATTGATATAGCACAGGAAAGTCAGGAAGAGTTTCACTGTCCTTCCACAGAGATACCTCCACAGTCCCGCAATCTGTCATGGTCTTGTTTGTAGCCCAGAACTTGGCCACATGGAAGAAACTGCAAATGGTGTGGCTATATCACTACATTGGTGATATTATGCTCACATCTGATTCTCTTGCAAACATAGAAGGGTCAGTTCCTAGACTGCTCCAACACCTACAGGAGAAAGGATGGGCTGTGAACAGCACCAAGGTTCAGGGACTTGGTTTGTCTGTAAATTCTTGGGGTTGTCTAGTTGGGTAAAACTGAAGTTATTCCTGAAGCAGTCATAGACAAGGTTTAGGCTTTTCCTAACCCTACCATTGTGGCAGTATTATAAGAGTTTTTGGGTTTTTTGGGCTACTGGAGAGTGTATATCCCATACTTGGCACACATTCTGAAGCCCTTAAACCAGTTGGTATGAAAGGGCATCAGGTGGGACTGGGATGAGACATGGGCAGCTGCTTTTACTAGCAAGCTGCAGGCTAAGCAAGCAGTCAGGACCATGCAGGCCTTGAGTGTAATGGACTCATCAAGGCCCTGTGAACTAGATGTTTATGTAACCAAAGATGCTTATAATGGGGCCTTTGGCAGAACCTTGATTGGACACCAAACTATTGGATTCTTGTCGCAAGTATGGAAAGCAGATGTTCTGTACACTTTGATAGAGAAGCAACTGGCTTCCATGTACCACAGAGCTCATCACTGGAACAGCTCTGACTAAGGTAATAACCACCTATCCCATCTCAGGGTGGGTGCAAGACTGGACCCAAAGGTATTGAGTGGCATGGCACAGAAGCCCATACTGGCAGAAGGGGGTGCATATTTACAGCAGCATAGCACCCTCTCTAATAGCCCCTTAAGTGGAGAACTCCAATGCTTATTGTGGCCAGTGACATAAACCAGTGGAAAGCAGGAAGAATTTGCTTTTGAGCCATTCATAGCCAAGAGTCCTTATGAGGAGGCAAAAGACCCTATACCTGAATATGCTTGGTATACAGGTAGTTCCAGTCATGGGTAGCCCCACAGTGGAGGGCTGTGGCTATCCCTCCTAAGACTGAGACAATATGGATGGAGGATGGAGAGGGTAAGAGCAGCCAATGGGTTGAGTTGTAGGCAATATGGCTTGTGGTCACCCAGGAGCCATCCACTATAGTTGTCTGCACTGACAGCTGGACTATTTGTTGGGGCTTGACCCTGTGGCTACCGACATGGTACCATGTGAACTGGATGCTTGGTCACTGGCCCCTTTGGGGACAAAAATTATGGCTAGACCTCTGGGCCTCTGGTCAGATTAAGACTGTTACCATATATCATGTGACTGGCCACTTGCCTTTGGCATCCCCAGGGAATGATGAAGCAGACACATTGGCCCAGGTGTGTTGGCTAGAAGGAAAGCCTGCCTCTGATATAGCCCAATGTTTACATCAGCGTTTGTTGCACATAGGGCAAAAGACAATGTGGGCTGTAGCCTGTTGGTGGGGCTTGCCATTGACCTTTAAAGAAGTCAGCAAAGCCTGGAAGGAGTGCCTTGTGTGCTCTCAGAGGGACTTACACTGAGTATCACAGCAACTAGGGGCAATAGTAAATGGGCTGATACCCCTTGTCAGGTGGCAAATAGGCTATATTGGGCCTCTGCCCATAACAGAAGAATATCGGTATGCCATGACTTGTGTGGACATGGCTACTGAACTATTGGTTGCTTTTCCTGAACATTGTGCAGATCAGCAAACCACTAAGAGGGGCCTAGAGAGCATCTCTTTGCATCTTATGGCTGGACGGAGGTGACTGAGAGTGATCAAGGCATCCACTTTACTGGACATGCATTACAATGATGGGTGCAGCAATTAGTAATAAAGTGGAAGTTTCATGTACCATATTACCCTATTGGGCAGGCATGATAGAGAGGTACAGCAATTTGTTGAAATCTGGCCTGAAGTCAGACACCAATAGTCTACAGGGCTGGTCAGTTCACTTGTGGACAGTGCTACAGTGTTTGAATGAGAAGCCCTGAAAAGGAGCCTTGAGCCCTGTGGACACACTAACACACATTGCTGCCTCTCCTATACAACTGTATGTGCAAACCAAAGAAGATTTATCAAGCCAGGATATGGCCAGCAGAGCAACATCCTGCTGCCAGCCCCAACTGCATTAAACCTTGGAGTCTCTGTTGAGTGGATGTGGCCCTGGACATTTTGACACATGGACCAGCAATGGCTGGCCCTTCTGGCACCTTGGAGACAAATCCTGGAAGCTGGCCTCCTGTGTTCCTGGAGTAACAGCAGAGTGACCCCCAAAGATCACAGTAGTGTACCCAAAACATCTGGGAGGTAAGAGCATCTTATAGGGAAGTTTTGTTTTATTGTTTTATCTTTATGGCCAGTGCATGTACCTCCCATAGCTCCATCTGTAACTACCACAGGGAGTGGGGTAGAAGTCTGGTATACTAGACCAGGACAAGATCCCATTTCTGCCACCGTCCTATCACAGGACTGCTCATTTGCATGCATTTTACCTGATGGACAAGATTTGCCTGAGTTGGTGTTATTAAAACATGTATCTTATTGTCCCTAAGGTTATTTTCTTCAACAGTCCCCATGGCCTAGACCTGTGCCCTGGCTGTAGCTGCTACGTAAAGATTGTTCTGAACTCCCTACCTGTTCAGCTACTGACCTCCTGTGGAATGGGCTAGCTGTGGACTAAATTTGCATAGGACTTTAAATTTAGCTGAATCCTCTGGCTTGAGAATTATCATAATTTTATTGCTGTTGTTATTGTATGTCATTAGTCTGGTTACAGTGCTTCAGTTTTCTCACACAGGGGCCACTGGGGAAGATGGGGAGTGAATAGATTGTGAGGTGAGATCTGTGGAGTGGTGGGTTGTGGATAAAATTGCAATATTTCTAGAATCTCTTGCCTGGCCCTAGTACATCTCCATATCTACAGGTGTTTCCAAAGGGTGGAGAGAAGTAGTCCATCTGCATATCAATAGGTAATTACAAGGGGAGTAAAGGCGTATCTGGACTGGAAAGGTTGGGTGGGGATCCCTCTTGTAGCTGGGTCTGGAGAGACATTGGCAAGGAGAAGTGGATGACTGCTTGAAAGTAATAAATGGATTTCTCCCACTTTATTTCTCCCTTTGACTGATTATGGTTTCAAAGGTATTTTGCCCATGCTGGAAAAATAGTTTCCCCCAGGAGTTACAAATACCCAACTCCCAGCTTTTCCCTGAGGAGTGAAGTGTTTGGTCCACACATGTAGCTCCTGAGTATTAAAGCTCTCCTTTGAGAATGGGCTCCCAGATCACCTAGCTCTGAGAGTCAATGGACTTTGCAGTTCACTAGTACCACTTGTGTATGGCAAACAAATAAAACCTTTTTTAAGTGAGCACTAAGGCACTCCCCAAGGCTACACATAAAATCATTTTGTATTTATGTGTTGACCAGGTTTCTCCTGCAAGACTCTTTCCTTGCAGCACTATTGACCATAACCAAGGTATTGAAACAACCTAAGCATCCACAAGGGATGGATGGATAAAGAAGTGATGTTATGTTACATCTAAGATTAGATACAAAAGACATTGTTGCTTCTGTCATGATCACTCTCTGTCCCTTAGACCATTCATTCTGTGAAAGCCAGTGGCCATGTCTTGATAATACTGTGTGAAGGGGCTTGCATAGTGAGGTGCTGAAAACTCTTTCCATCAATAATCTACATGAGCCATCTTGGAATGGATCTTCAAACACTAATTTAGTTTCTAGATCACTAAAGCCCTGACTAATGTCTTGACTGCAACATAAAAACCCTGCATTAGAAACACTGAGAGAAATCACTTCCTCATTACTGACTCACAAAAATTGTGATAGATATTTAAGTCTTTGCATTAAGGCACTAAGTATTGAGAGTAATCTGACACTCAGCAGTAGATAATAGAATCCATCATTAAGTATGAAAAATCATGGGTCATTCAAATTGTGTAGGGTGGAAATGAAATCAGATCAGCAAATGAGAGTGAGAGGATATGTCTACAGGAATGTTTAACAATCAGTTCAAACTGGTTGCCCGGAAGCTAAGTACATAAATTATTTTTAAATGGAAAAGATGAAAACTGGGACACTGGCCCAGTGGTAGAGATAGTTTTAGGGTCTTCTTGAATTTCCACATTAAATAGGATAGTAAAACACAAAACTCATGGAGAACATCTATGATGAAGTTAGATAAATTCTCTCTTCAAATTAAACAATACAAGTGAGTGAAACATTACCAACAGCCACCAGACAAGCAAGATAGTAATCTCTTTGTGAGGGCAAGCAGGACAAAACCATGAGGCAAATGAGTGGCCTAAAGAATCCACAAATAACCAAATGATATTCAGTAGTAATTATGACAGACAGATTTAAGAACAACAGATGAAAGTGGTAGAGATTTCGCCTGCTCCTACAGTGAGTAAGGTTTTGCTTTGTTTTGTTTTATTTATTTATTTGTAGTAAGAGATGAAGCGTTTGGAAGTATCTAGAAACTGAGTTGTCAGGACTCTTATAAGGTTCCGCACTGGTGGAGTAATTAAAATAATGCAGAAGCAAAATCAAGCAGGCGAGATACAATAAAGATGAAGGAAAGAGAACGTCTAGATAAAAGTAGGGAAGGAGAACAGATCTCAGCAAACAAGTCACCGTTTTAGTGACATATAAAACCAGCAGAAACATGGCTCTGTGGAATTAAAAAAAAATACCAAGTTCTTTTAAAGATGCTTGGACTAAACTCATGCTAAAAAAGAGCAGCATAATGTTACAGAGATCTAACCTTCAGAAGCAGAATAGTATCCCCACCAACAGTGAATGCGCAACAGAAGGGCATGCCCATTTTCCAGGTCAAAAGTGTAATCAGCTTTTCCTGAGGAACTGACCCATGACAAACTTTAGACAAACTAAATATCTAGAGAGACATTGACATATGTGTTGGCGGTAGAAATTAAATATACCCTTATTTGTAGATTTACAATTAAATGGTGGTGAAAAATAAAGAGTGTAGTTGGTATTGACTGTATTCCCTATGAAGACCTGGGGGAGAATAGGCATACGCTGTTCAAAAATATTTACCTGTTTTTATTATTAATGATTGGAAATGGTGGTGTTAATATTGTTCCTCTCACACTGTTTTGTAAATATGTAACTTGGACAAAATAAATAACTAATTATGGAGTATTCTATAATTACCTAAATTCTTGAACAAGAAACGAAGGAGATATGGATGTAAAACAAAGGATGCTGAGTAAAAACTGTCCTGTTTGAATTAGAATTATGACCAGGGACTCATGTGATTATGGTTTTGAAATCTCCTTTCCCACTACAAGTAATCAGAACTTCCACTCATAATCTTGCTCAAGGGATTAGGCTTGTGTTATAAGACTAGATTCAGCTACCAATTTGTGGGAAATTTAGAGGATAGAGGAAATCCTTGAACTATACAGAGCACATATATGCAAAGCTCTACAAGCTAACAGCATTTATCAAATAAATTTGAAAGAAAGGGATGGGGGAAACTATAATTTAAAAATACACAAAAGACATTTTGAAAAAAAATAAAAGATTAAATTATAGGTCTATGGATATACACTTTCATGAAAAAACCTTAAAGGCATGCAAGTAAATCATGGTTCTAGAAGTCTGGACTGTGTGCAGGGAATGGCATCGGGAGTGACTTGGAAGCTTTACTGGCTGATCTAAGAAATGGTTATAAGAGTGTCCATGTTAACAATTCACTAAATTACATGTTTTTTGGTGTGTTTTTCTGTATCTGTGTTTTATTTTTACACTATAAAGTTTAAAGAGTATGGATGATCAGCTGTGTCAAATGTTCCTCAAAGGTCCAGTAAAATGAGATATGAGAAATGAATTAGATTTAGTGAAGTGGGAGTCATATCTCTGGCATTTTTAATTACCTTAAAGAAATTTATTTTTTGAAAGGAACTTTCATAATTAAAACTTTACTGATATGTTTATATACTATACTGAAGTTAGTGTAAGCCCATTGTGTACAGATGTTAAATAGTGTGAAGTATAAAACATATTCCATTATATAATTCCTCATACCTGACATTACCAAGCTTCATAACATTTATCTAAGTTCCCAAAGTGCATTTATCATAAAGTAAATATGATGTTTACTTTTTAATTTAAACCATTACTTCAGTTAACAATATTAGTTTAAAAAGTCAAATATGTGAACAAATTTAAGCAAACTTAAAATCTTTAATAAGCTTTATAACATTGACTCTAAGTCAGATATTGTTTATGAAATCACATTGGCTAGAACACTTATTTAATAATTACTATCTAAATTTAGGAACTCTAAATATATTGTAAAATTTATATTCACAATTAGATGCAAAATTACAGTGATAAAAAGCATAATGCTGTATGTAGAGGCTATAATTAGAGGAGCAGAATGTAGGTAGACAAAACAAATATGTTGAAACAAAGAGACAATATAACAACAAATGTGAAATTCTACCAGTAAGCGCCTGCACTACATCATTTCTAGACAAAACAGTTCTAGAGCTTTAAAGTGTATCTACTTGAAAAACTTGTATAAAACAAAAGGTCATTTCACTGTCCTTGGTAAAAGAAAATAATTATTTCTATCATAAAATATGTTTTCTCTTTAATTTCTTCATAGATTCTGAGTATATAGTGACCAGTAACCATAATTTTCACAACAGGTGACTGGGCACTTAATAATCATTCTTTCTAAAGGCTCAGTGCTAATTTCTCAACAAATTGAGAACACAAATATGAAAATGGGGTCTCCTATTGTTAAATGTGTTCTATGATGATTACTGTGTGCCCATTATTTTCTACAAAATAGATAAAAATGTCAATGAATATTTGAAATATATCAATAATAAAGTGAGAAATAAAGCAAATCTCTTTTTCCAGATTTGAATTGGTTGTACAAAGACTAAAATGTGAATGTACTTTGTGCTACATGCAACTTGCCCATCTTTTCTGGAGGCTAATTTACTTGTCATCTAGTCTTGAAAGAGTCATTTAATTTCACTGATTCGCAGTTTCCTTATCTATAAGTAGAGATAAAAAAAATCTAAAAACTATACTGTATGGTTCAGTGGAATTAAATATCATATTTAATACACTGACTGTAGAGCATGGAAGCTAAGGAGTTCAGTAAGTTATTCTCCCTGTCACCAAAACCCTTCTGCGCCACCTGCTTATGCTTGAAAAAGTTCATTCCTCTGTGAGATGGATTGCTTTTGCCCCACTCACATTTCATTGCATGTGCTGGAGTTCCATTGATATAACCCTTTTGGCCTTTGTCCAGAGGAATTGGTATTAAGAATATGGTAAATCTGAGAAGAATGGACAGAGCACACTCTGCCCAGGATGTCTTCTTTGTCTAGAATACTTTGCTCCTTGGCAGTTTGAGATCTCTTTGTTTGCTGGCAGCCCTTCCATGTGGAAAGGCTTGCCCTGGCCCAGCACTGCTTTATTTGTGTGGACACTTCTGTCTAAATTTGCAGTTCAATATTAGGAAATCTACTACCTGCAGATAAACTCCATCTCCTCCTCTCTTGCTGACTCTAGATTTCAGGGAGAGCAAAGGAGTACATCTTTGCCTGCCTTTGATTTACATTTTCAACAAATTATTGCCGAATAAACAAATGAAGAAGCATATGAATTTAGGCATATTTGTAAGATCAAAGACTGCTAATTTGCATGCTTCAGACTGTGTCTAGTCTTTTATAAGCAAACTGCTATTCAGATATTATGTGCTAATAGCACAGGGTCCAAGGGAAAATCTTTGATTTTTCAGCACATGGATGATATTTTACAAATTTAACTGGTCTATTCAGAATAAGCCTATGCTATTCATTTATTCTTACACATATTCATTCATTTAACAAATATTTATTGAATACCTATGTGGGGAAGTTGGGGTTCCTATGGCCAGGATCCTCACTGAACCTAAACCACCTGATGATGTGACTGGCCTGTTGCTAGGCTACCGTTTCCATACCTTTAGGCAATAAGCTATTATTGCACTATACAGAGAGCTAGACCCAGAGCTCTGGGATGAGGCAGAGACGTTAATGCTCAACTTACCACCGGGAGAACAAGCCGAGTAATAAACACTTTCACCCCAAGGAATGTTTGCTGCCATTTTCTTTGGTCACATTGGATCCATAGCGAACTTGTCAAGGGGCTGAAACCCATTGGCAAGACAACCTATTACATTGTATAAATATATGTATATAAACAAAATAGCTTCTCTGTCCTCATGTGACATGCAGTCAAGGTCTAATGTGGATTTACCTCTTGTTAATATATTCAGTTATTCAGTACTGTACCCCTGTTGGCACAATAGGCACTTTTGACACTGTCACCTTCTGTTCTTAATTAAATCATTTTCTGAAAACCATTTGAGGAAAGTATACTTCTTGTTACAGAGCTGCTGTCTTATTTTGATTTTAGTTTTTTCCTTTACATTTTCTCCATTGCTGAGTAGGCAAATAGACCTTGAGGTCAGTGAGGAAAAAAGATAGTCAAGTCTGTTAAAATGACTGTTTTTCCTGGCTTTCAATGCTTATTAACCAGGTGTTATTAAGAATCAATTCTGTAACTCAGGCATCAACTCAACACAAAATAGCCCCACCCTTACAAAGCTATGTTTCCTCTCAAGTGACAGTGAGTTCTCAATATATTTTTATAACCTTTGTACACTGGATACTAAATCAAAAATATACTCACAGTTAAGTGTACAGGAAAATTATGTTTTAAAAATCATTTTATTTCAAATTATGTACAAATGGCTCTGCTACTTATTAGCAGTTTATTTTGGCACTTATTAGAATTGAAAGAGTTTCTGGAATTGTGTCATGTGATGATATTAGCATTTAATTTGAATTAACAATCAAATTAATTTCATCAGTTATTGTCATTTTGATGCACAAATGGTTATCTGAAATTCTTCTCCCAGGTACTTCTACTCTTTCATTTTTGTGCTAGCATATTTGTAAAAAAATGTAATATGTTTTACATATCCTTTGCAATTTGATTTTTTTTGTTTTTTCTGTCAGTAAGTGGGGCCTGTTTCCTCACTTCCTGAATGTGAGTGACTTTGTAATTTGCTTTAACCAATAGACTACAACAGAACAATATTGTGCAGGTTCTGAATCTGGGCTTCAATAGACCTCCCAATTCTTTTGCTTTCCATCTGCATTGCTAACACCCAGGCAATCCTTCCAGAAGTGGAGAAACCACACAGAGCAGAGACGTCATTGCAAATGAGACCAGCTCAGACCAACCAGCCTCTAGGCAATCCAGCAGCTAGCAAGAGTCATCTTAGTAAATGCAGCTGTGATCAGAACTGCCTGGCTAAAGCCAGCCCAGATTGTTAACAGAAAGAGTGGTGTACTAAACAAATAGTTGCTATTTTACGCTACTAATTTGGGGGATAATTTGTTGTGCAGAAATAGTTAACCAATACAACCTTAGAATGCTGGCTGCTGGTAAGATTTTAGATTCTACTTCTGATGACAACAGAATGTATGTGATGATGTTCAATTCAGACACCATTTTCTTGTGTGGTACAATGTGGTCCTATGACTTCTATCACTACCATGGACTAATGATTTAACAAGTCATTTTGACAGCCCAGATCACTATTCTGAGATCCTTATCTCACTGCTGACAAAGAATTTTGGCTTGTTCATCCTATAGGTTTCTCATATTCATAGAGACACATTGTGAGTAGACATTATAAGGATACCCAAGCATAGTGATATTCATAATTTTTCCACAATCCCTTACTCTCAAGTCAGTAACACCTTAAAACATTTGTATCATAGCACTCTACCATTCAGCTGTATGGAACTCAGTGTTAGGGAATCCAGAGATCAGGAGAGCAGTGACCACTTTTATTTGTCAGTGAAAGAAACATACACTTGTCAAGAAGAATGTAAGAAGGAATATGGGTTTCTGTGGATAGTCTGATGTTCTATCATATTGAGCTCTATTCCTAGGCCACACAGTGTGTGTTGCAAAATAATAAATGAAATGTAGCAGTAGGGATTGGCCCAACACAGGGAAAGAGTGTGAGTCAAAAAAGGGCAATGATGTTGATACAATATGAGTTGAGAGTTGTGGCTCCTAGAAACAGGATGTATAACTATACTGGCATCAAGGGCAACTTTAAAAGCAAAAAAGGCACTCTGTGATTGTCACTGTATCACCGGTTCAAAATTTGGCATTGAAGCCCAGAATTCTGAGCCCCATCAGATGAGTAGATATAGCTGCTGATACTCTATTTTCCTAGTCAGGATTAGATAAAAAAAAAAAAACAACTAGACTTAGATTTCAGGTGGATCAAGTTTCTGGGAAAAACAAAGTAGAGAAAACTAAGTAGAGGTGACTAACTCTGTTCCAGCCAAAACTAATTCATTTTTGTTCCCTTAAATGCACCCATGGTTCTACATTTACATGTATGTGTTCGTGCGTTCTGTCTCACCTCATAAGCTCTCTCTACCCATTTCAATGGTGAAATTCCTAGTCATGTCTCATTCTACTTTCTCCAAATAGTTAAAGCGTAATACAACTACTTCCTCATACATTTATTTCCACTTTATCACATATGTTTTGTAACAATTTGTGTATTTTTTTGAAGCAGAGACTAGTATAAAAAATAGCAACTTTAGCATAATAGATGTCTTATACACATCTTAAATAAGCATCATGTTGTCAATACTATTAAAGAAAACATGTTTACAGAACAAATATGTCATTTTTAACTCCTTTTTAATAAACATATCTCTGCTTTGACAAAATAAGTGCAGCATATTCTAACAATTGTGTATACAAAATACTTTAATGATTAACCCTCAGCAATCAACCTTCATGTATCACAAGTAAAATTCTGGTTTCCTAAAGTGTGAGGAGTTGCTAAGCTTGTGAAACAGAGGGTGAGATAGTAGCTAGGTTATAATTGTCATCCTTTTAAATACTATAGGTGGATAAATAATAGGTGATTTAGATTGTAAATGCCACTTGAAAATGCTAGTAGCATTTGTTAAAAGATTTTCCTGATACCTAAGGAAGCATTTTAATAATAATAATAAAAAAGCACTTTCCTTGGATTCCATATGTAAGCATTTTAATAATAATAATAATAAAGCACTTTCCTTGGATTCCATATGTCCCATAGTGAATTGTTAAATGTTGACGAAAAATTTATAAATTTCAGCTTTTAGTAATTTTTCAATGCATTAGAAGCAGTAAAAGCTAATAGCTCCTTTTTAAATATCATACAGAACCTTTCTACAAGAAAATTCAATAGGTTTTGGAAAAGGAAGAAAAAATGCTTTTATTAAAATGTATTACATATGCAAAATATAAGGAATTTACTTAAAAATGCTTTATAAATCACTTTATATGTAACCTTTTCATTTCTCAACTTAGAAACATGATCATCTGTTACCTATAATTTTATTTGACAGTTTAATATATTCAACCTGGACTTGGTTTTTTAACTGGCATTTTTCTGTCTCAAGCATATATGTAATTAATAGCTTTATACACATCTAAAATTTGAAAATGAGTAGAAACCCATATTCTGTGAATCTAAAACAGCTTTAAAAAATAAAGTCCTATATAAAAAGTGAGTTTAAAATCAGAACGTGTAAATAAAAAGCCTCAACAGACTGATCTTTCTTATTTTTGAATGTCAGTTCTACTGCCAATTGCATTGAGTTTAACCTCCTCAGTATTAATTTTTGCTTCACTCTTGTGGAATGTTCCTTTAAAGATTAGTTAGGAAATAATAGATGTTTTTCCGAGAAAAAGCCAACTTTACTGAAGGAAATACCTTGTATCTCCCCAAACTAAAATTCTCTGGTTTAACAACCTGAGTAATATGTGTTGTGTTTCAAAACTTTTTAAGTTAAATTTCAATAGGTAAAGTACTTACTGACATTTTAACAGGACAATTAGTAAATAAAAAATGACAAATAGAAAAACTCTTATTATTAGTTGTTACTATTATTTTTGGGAGGATGATGTATATGACATTGAAAATTTGGTTCAATGTTCTTACCATTGATGTGACATTTAGAATAATATCAGTAAATTCTAGTTACATTAGGAAACACAGAATTCATTTAACTTGAAAGTTTAAGAAATGTAATAGAATAATCTCAATGGTGGGGGAGGTAATAAAGTTTAATTTGTCAGATTAGCATACAATTTAGCTTTGTATTTAAATGAAATAATTTTACCATACCTAGGAAGAATATGAGAATGAATGATTAAAGATATTGTATTACAGATTTGGCTTTACTAAGTGGACTAATACAAAATAGTTTCATCTCTCTTTTCCAAATAATTGAAGAATTCAGACATTTTCCATAGGAAATATTTTTTTTTTCATTTTGTTTCTTTCTTGAGGGGTTTTGATAGTGTAATAGAGTTTAAAAATATTTGTGGGAAAAAGAATATGGTTAAAATGACCTAAATTTTCAGTATGCTTATTGTGTATTTTTTCTTGTTTTTTTTCCTTTTAAGGAAAAATACCATATGATTTAACTGAATTTCAGAATTTTCAGTCTGTGCATATGACCTGACTTAACTGCCTACATTCCAAAACGTAAGTTTTGTTAATCATTGCCTCTCTCCCCACCATAGTATTGCCTTGATCTTTCTAAATTTTTTAACAATTTATCAACTCTTTGAGATTTGATTTCTGGGCTAACATAGAATATTAAAACAATTCTTATTTTCCCATTTTTATTGATATAAAATTTCATTGTACTTTTTGAAAACCTACTTTGAAAATTTAAGTCATTCATTTTCTAGTTCAAAACTTGAATCCCTCAGGAAATACAATTAGTATTAAGTTTCTAAGGTTAAATTTAGTAAATACTCTTGTCTTTATATCATGATAATTTTGAAGTGAACAGAAGAACCAACATATAGCTGGTCCTAAGATATGTTACCATAGTTCTAGAAAATATATTGCTAGGACTCTCCTTTGCTATTTACTCATTCCCATGTATAAATTTTAGGTAGAAAAATAAATATGAATGAGTGATTGGAAACTAAGGCCAGCAAAGCCCTCTAAAAAGGGACTCAAAGAATTAACCAGATAAAACTAGAGAGCCAGAAAGGACTCACAGAGTTAATGAATTAATTAGTTCAAGTTTTAAAAACCAAGAGCAACTTGGAATATCCAGATATTCCCCAGATGAAGAAAAGTATCTGAGTATAGCCTGTGTCTTCATTGTATCAAATACATCATGCCATTTTAAAATCTACTTAGCCTGAAAAAAGGCCCAATTTATTTTTAACTTAACCTATATGCTGTTTTTCCTCTTCTTCCAGCCCCTTAATCAAGTAACTTGGTAACCAGGGCAAGAGACAGACCTCTGAAGTGTAAATAAACCTATATGGACAAAGAATTCTGGGATCTGGACCAACATAATCATATAAATAACCTTATTCTTAAAACAAAACTTAAAAATAATTATGAATCACCTGTATACATCATGCCTGATGCTGACCCTCACTCAAAAAACCCTATAAAACCCCAGACCCTAAATCCTAAGTGAGCCTCCTCTCTGAGATTGCCTGCACTCACCTTTCTTTGAGTGTGTCACTCTTTCTGTTTTACCCCAGATAATCAGGGAGGGGCTACTGAGAGCTCTATTTTGGGCTTGCAAGTTCCCATCGCCTGGGTCACCTGATGGAACTGCAGCTGTATGACACGCTCCTTAGTAACCTGCCTGAAAATCTCCTCTCCTTTCCTTTAGGAAGCTCTCAGAACATAATCTCACTCCATCTAGTGCTCTGCAGCTCCCCTAAATCCTGGGGAGGAGGCGACTTGGTTCCCATGCTGTGCAGATTCAAGCAGACACTGGATGCCAGGTAAGCCTGGCTTTAGGAATTGGCAAGGGATCTGCCCAATGCTGAGCAGGAGTTCAATAAGCTTCACCTTTACTCCCTCTGTTTTTCCATCCTCTCTATTCAAGTAAACCTGCCTTTGTCTACCTTGACTATGGCCCACTCCTCCCTTGGAGTGCATTCAAATAAAACTTTAACTCTGCTTCACGCCTGTGTCTCTGCCCTTCAAGTTTTTGTTGTGGTTAGGACGAGAACCAAGGAGAATAAACTCAACCCCTGACATAAACATGTAAGTAGTGTGAGTTTGTGTACATATGATATCAGCTACTCTTAGGAAGCTTTTACTATGTGCCAGGAATTGTAGGAATTTTATAAGTATTAACTCATGTGATCCACTTGATCTCTTAAGTAAATACACTTCCCACTATTTTACAGAAAAGTGAATTGAGGCTTGGAAACATTAGTTGACTAGCAAGATCACACAATGTTATCTTTCCATTCACTACCTACCATCTCCCAGAGTTTACTCATTATAGCTAACTGCTTATTCTTTTAACATATGTAGTTGAAAGCACTTATTTGAGTCCTTGAAGATGTGTCAGATCCTTTAAGAAAAGCATGTCAAATTTCTGCTGGGCTGGAGGAGGAGTTGGGTCCTTAGGAAGAATAAAACAAGTGAACAAACCATCTGGAGAAAGCTTAGGGGTATCTTACCACAAATATTCTTGTGCATTCTAATAGAGTTAAAGCAGGCAGCGCTTACAGAGAAACAGCAAAACAATACACAAAGCACCTGACTCAGTGGGCACTTCTGTAGAGATCCATGAGACCAATGCCGTCACTCCTCCCTGCTGACTCCTTCAGCACTGAGGTACTATTGGCACGTGACAGTCTATACTGTCAGTATACAGTTCAGTCATAGATTTCCTATATTCATATATTTTTAGTTCTGTAATTTAGGTTTTCACTATTTACATAACTAGGGCAGTGTTGGCTCAATGTGGCTCTGTTCATTTCTTTAAGGTTTGGTCTATTATGTAGTGCCTCACTCAAAGTGACATTGGTATGAGCTGCATCTCTTGGTTATTTTAAAGTAGAAGGTGAGAATTAAAATGGGTACTCAATTAGCTTGATCCTCTTTGCTGATTAAGTTGCTATTTTTTGTATAACTGATATAATGATATATTGATATATAACTGATATAATGATATATCTTTGTATAACCAATATAATGACTTTTAATGACTTAGTTTCATTTAAAAAAATTCAGCATACCAACATTGAACCAAAAGCTGTGTTACAGATTCAGAGTAGGTCCCCAGTAAATATTTACTGAATGAATGAATAACAAACAAATGATCAATAAGCCAGGCATTGATGTGAACTCCCACTTAGTTATGTTAGAGGGTGAGGACTAAGATCAGTGGTCTATTAGCTTTATACCCTTTTTGATACCATTTGCTATTTTTATATAATTAGTCTAATAATATTGAGTTAGTTTTATTTTAAAAAAATCAGCACACCAATATCAAACTAAAAACCTTTTTACATATTGGCAGCTCAAAACTCATAAGCTCCTATTTGGTCTTGGGAGATTTTGAAATCTAGGGTGGAGACAAATATGTAAATCACAAATTATACTTGTGTGATTGGTGCTATAACAAGGTAAACAGAGAAAAATGGGAATAAGGAAATAACACTTAGAGAATTCTAGCTCTTTTGACAAAAAGTATTGGAAAATTTGGCTGACTTGAGCCCTTTAGGATGAGTGAGAGGAAATCATAGAATAGGAAAGAATAAGGTAAAGAGATAGCAAACCACACAGTTTAATCTGTAAGAATTCTGGAAAAACTGAAATGGTTGGGGTTTGAGCACTTGAAAGACACACAAAATTACAGAAGTAAAGACAGTGGTCCTGGAATATCTTCTGTGCTAGCTTGGCTAATGGTGTGTTTGAACTTTATCTTGAAGGCCTCAGGGACAGCAAAGGCATTGTCTGAAAATGAAATATTATGTTAAGCTTTATAAAGATGATAAATTACTTCAAATAGGTATTTCATGAAGGAATTAAGATGCCAAAATAATACCCAATAACTATCAGTGGAAATGTGAATAATGTTACAAGAATTCTGGTTATTACCAAAATGTTATCATTCCATTGAAATCTTACTAATCAAGAATGTGCTCCCTGCACAATACTGAAAGCAGGGTGCACCCATGAAATTGAGGATCAGAAGGTATTGTTACTGAATGCAATTTTCTCCTTGTGTTATGAATCTGTAATTTGTCATTGAGATCCAAAAGAGGAAATTTAGTTAGTAAGGAATCTGATATTTTGGGGAACTCAATTCTCTCCTATATTCATTTTCCAGTTTCTTGCTTCAAAGAATATCTGTTACTTTACAAGCCTGTTTAAAGCATTAATATTCTTAAAACCTATTCATAATAGAATATGTCGATGGCCTCTGAAGCAATCTACCACATTCAAACTCAACACTCACATTAATTTTCTCAAGACTCTTGAACACTTTATAGTGCTAATTATGTCTATTAATGTGTCATTTGCTTTGAAATGATACGTATGTTTTCTTCTAAAATAGAAATCCTTAATTTTGCTTAGTAGAGTTCTATTTCAGTGAGCCTTTCTGATCTAATGACTCCGATTTCTCTTGGACATAATAGGTTTAATTGTACAATGAATAGTAACACATATGTTTAATGCAGATAACTGACTGCTTATCAAATTGTTTCTAATTAGACAATTTTGCATTATGGGATTAATATGAGCGCTCACAGGGCAGGACACACAAAGCGTGTGAATTTTCCAAGTGAGAATTTTCCATTGGTAAAGATAGCATTTTCTATTTCACACTAGCTTTGTGCCATTTGCCAAGCTAATGACCACAGGTGCACAAGTGGATCTTGTACTTGCCCAGCAAACAAATATGGAGAGATTTTGTTGGAAAATAACAGATATTTGAGAGAAAAATATTTAAAATTGTGACATTCTCTTCCATATAGTTCTTCTTCTAAATAGATACATAAAGAGATGGGAAATATCCCAAGTCATAGGTTCCAGTGTTAAACTGAACTTATTGGTATAAACGATGTCTTTACCAGCTTGCCGCATAATGCTAGCACGAGGGGGATGCTGGCTGATCCATCTCCATGATTTCCCCATTTCTTCTCACTCATCCATTTTCTCTTTTATGTAATGAAGGTTAAACATCAGGATTCCTGATTAAGAGATAGTAACATAAATACAAAGATAAATTAGTTTTCCAAAATGTATGTTTTATCTTAAAGCAGTACTTCCAATTATACGTGTAAATTTTTTCCTTATGTCAGATTAAGATATACTTCTACTTTAGCTGAAGAACTGAATATCCCACACATTCATTTTTATTAAAAATAATCATCATGCAGCCAAACTTTCCTTTGTGTAAAACTCAATTTGCCTTCATCATGTGCATAAAACCACTTATTCATCTCCATTATGACTTTCACCAAAATTTCCTTGTAATTGTCTTTCCAACATAACATCGAGAAGATAAATGATGAATTCTTAAATTACCTATGTAGAGTGTGTGTCACGTCAGCAGGTGCAAATGGCCAAGCAGACCTGAGCCCAGGTGTACTAAAGCGTCTTGGGCTGGGGCACCTCACAGAAGCAGTATCACATGTGTATGGGCCACTCATTACACAATATCATTGGAAAATTTCACAGGTACTTGGAAGGGCCAGACAACACACTTAAAAAGGAACCCCAATTTTTCACTGTGAGACTTTAAAGCTGCATAATCAGGGAAAAACTGACCTTATCTCTGGCATCATCAAGGGTCAGTGCTAATATAATAATAAAATATGCAGAATTGGCTTTAGCTCTATTCTGCTAGAACAACATCAGTCCTACCTGTGCTATAATCTAGGGGCTGATTTCAAGTATCTATGCAGCTGTTTGATGGGGCATTATTTGCTATATCTCTGTTTATGACTGGGAAACTTCTGTCCCTCACTCCTCCCCTACTGATGGAGACTGGGCTAGGAAAGAGTGGTGGTCCAAGCTTTGTAGTCAACCAGAGTTGATTGTTTTAACACTGTGTATAGCTTGTTCTTATGTTCCTCTACAGGAAGCCAATTCCTTTCCTGGGAACCCACTTAAAAAGGGATTGAGCTAAGAGAAATGTTTCCTTTTCACTGAGTAACATACTATCTATATAAATTACATAATACTGCATGGACTATTTATATTAAATGGATAGTCAGTAAAATTACTTAAAAATAAGTAAGAAGGAAGAAAACCAGTTGTTTCATCTAAATTGTCAGTTCTCCTATAACCATTTATCAAATAGTCTATTCAAAATAATCTATTCATTTTATATTGCCTCTTCTGCCAAATGCGAAGTTCCTATATGTGTATAGAGATGTTTCTTTGTTCTATCATATTCCATTGGTTCATTGACCTAATTCTGTGTCAACACCACAAGCTATGGTAGTAGAACATTTAATTATTCATACTGCATGGAAGAAAATTAAATAATGTTCTTTAAAAGCTTCTTGAATGATGTGTTATGCACACATGCTGTGCACAGGCAAAACAACAGTAGAAGTTCAAATTTATTGAGGAAAATGATGACACTGGTAAGCAGTACAAAGCATTAATGCCCTTTCTCAAATATGTAACACATTATTCTCTAAAATAACAGTGTCTACTCCCTTTCTCCACTAAATTTTAGATTGTAACCCATTGCCTACAAAAACTTAATGAGTTATTATTGTTCTTCATTAAGAAAACATCAGAAGATGCCTTAGGATAACTGCATTTATATATGAATTACATTAAACAAAATAAATCTGGAAAGTTCAGAGCTGCAAATACAAATGAGCTAAAGAAGGGAATTTGCTTCTGCAGGAGAAAAAAAATACCTTTATTTGACAAAACTTATGGTTCTGGAAATGAGAGAAAAGTATGCTGTGAGGGAGATTGGAAGAGAGAATATCAGTTGGTAAATCAAGCAAGTGATGACCATGTATGTGACAATTTTAACAGGATAGTTATGAATAGTGAAGTGTTAAATATTATGATACCTATTGCACACTCTGAACTCATCATAAGTAATTTGATTACTCAAGAGTTCTTCAACAAAGTCTAGCATATAAATCAATACACTACTTTATTTCCATTTTTCAAGAAACTCTTGCTATGAAAATATAAAAGAAGCATAATGAAACCATCTTTTATAAAGTATTTTGATTTACATTCTGGGACACGTGTTTAATCTGGAGTACAGGTAATGAATACGTTGACGCCATCACTTTGACATGGCCTGGGGTAGAGAACATACAGAAAACAAATAAATTACAATTTTGTAAAGTTCAATGGTGCCAGAATATGGTATTCTTTAGTGGCAGGCATTGATGAACATTATTCATATGCTCTTAACAATATAATCACACGGTCACAGTTAACTTTACTCTAGATAAACATGTAAAAGCCATTGGAGTGGCAGAAAAGGGAGACATTTAGTTGGTAGAAAATAAAACTAAAAAGAGTATGAACAAGGCTGCTAAAAGTTGTAATGAAAATGAGAGGATGATATGATAAAAGAAGTAGATAACCAAATGGCTTTGGTAGCAATTAGTTGGTGCAGCTGTTATTTTTTTTGTTGGTTTGGACCAATTTTGTCCAAATTTGCTTATAAGGTGTATCATTATTAAATACAGTTATAGTGCGTGAATATACACACCCAAAAGAAACATACAATAGGACTGACACATATTACTTTTTCACCTGAAAGGGAAAAAGTCCATCAACAATTGCAAGGACATCTGAGTCTAAAGTGTAATGCAGCAACGAAATGCCATGTTAAATGTGTGTGGGAAAAAGATCTTCATCTGTGAATTTCTACATCAGAAACTTGTATAAAACATATGAGACAGGTTTTCTCTGTATAGCTAAGCATCTACTTAGATAGTTGCAAATAATATAAGCTTGATAAAAAGAAGCTGTTATAATTTAAACTGCCTTAAGAGAAGAGTGACCAAGGTATACTATGGAAAAAAAGGACCATAGAAAGTGGTTGTTCTTCCATGGTTGTTTATCCTGATGAAAAGGAGTAATAAATAGAATATATGTTATTGACATCATTAACATGTAAATAGAAATATATAAAAAAAGAAATAAAAATACAAGCTCTTTTTTTGTAATAGATTACATTTACCAACTGAAAGAAGAACTTCAGTTATCTATTCAAAATAAAGGAAAGGTCAACATAACCTTCAGAAAAGAAATTAGAAAAGTACTTTTGAATTTGACTGAAATACTACAGCAATTGCAAACAGAAGGATGATAAATTAGGTCTCTTAAATCTAAGTGCTGCAATTATAAGATTCTCAGAACAGTTTTAAATGATAGATTTAATGTTCTGCTGCATAGGAGACAAAATAAAAGCACTCAGCTAGCAAAGCTTTTTCACATCGAATTTCCTTTTCCTTTTTCAAAAAAGGATTGACAATAAGAACAGTTATCCCTGAGGACAGTTTGGAAACACTATAATATCTGAAATGTTTTTTGAATTTCAAAGAATAAATTTTGGAAATGAAAATGTGCATAGGATATTTAACACAATAAATGACAAGGTTTGTTTCCATATTGGAACATGCATCAAAAATTGAAGTTTTATCATACACTCATTGGGGTTTGATGCTAGAGAACTGCAAAAAAAAAAATGTGAAAATTACACTAAAGTTGAAAAGGAGTTGCACTTCCTAGGAGAATTTGGCTTCCTTAGACTTTGAAAGTAAGACAACAAAACTGTGATTCAAAATAGTGATATCAAGAATATTTGTTCCAATAATCAAAATAATATAATATCAGTTATATAATAATGTTTATGCATAGATTTTATGAAACTACTGCTAAAAAGAACTTGGATGTCTGTCAAAGATAGATCATTCATGCTAAACTTTGCCCAGAATTTTTCATTGTTCTCCAAAATTTGTTTATACACACACACACACACACACATATATATATGTTATGTAAGTTATGAGAATATAACACTATGTAGGTTTCAAAACATTGCATTTGGAGAAAATAAAATGTGTTCAATTATGGTAGGAGTCACAAAGAGAACTTGATTAACAGTCATACAATCTGTAGTACTATGGGCATAGGAGAGAAATTTCGAGTTCATATACAGGAATTGTTTTCTGAGAAGTGGACATTGTCTCAAACATTTCATTGAAAATGTCTTTTCCCCAAACAAACAAAAAGATACTGTCTTAATCAAGGGAGATTTGGGTTTCTTGCTCTTCAAAATAGATTAAATAGATTACCCTACTAGAAGCAAGTTCTATTAAGTTTATTAATGTTTAGGCCATTAAGAAAAGTCTTAAGAACACTGGAGATTGCTTAATTATTGGAAAATTTTGATCTTATTTAAAAAAATAATTTGGCTACTTAGGTTTTCACTAATATCAAAAGTCAGCAGTGTCCAGATATTATAATTTATAGGACGTTGTGTAGACAGCTAAATGTCAAAGAACCTTTCAAAAAAGATTTTAAACAGGTGCTAGTTTTAAGAATAAAAAGTTCCCCATTGAATAGGATTCACTTTTCTTTCAAATATCCATTTCCTAACATTTGTTATATCACTGAAGTACAGAGATGAATGAAAAACTAAGCATAACTTTAGTCAACAAATCCCTCCCTAAGTATCAGAAAATAACTAAAATTCATAGAAACCTTGAAAATAATGCTGACTCACTCTTTATGCTTTTATAACTATATATATATAACACAATTTGTAAAGATCGGTATCATCCCCTTATACCCATACTTTCATCCAGATTTCGCCTTGCCATTTTGTCGTGGAGCAGTGTAGCAGTTGCATAAATTTCCTAAGTACCTTTTATGAATGGAGCTCTTTTTAAAGATAGGGCAACCAAACTCCTTTGGCTGTATTAGGCAGCTGTTTTAACTAATTGTAATGAAAAAGCTAAAATTCAATTCAATCAAACAAATTTTTATTAAGTCATTCATATAAACAACAAATTCTAGACGGAGTATTCAAGGAATTCACAACCTAAGGAAAGTAGACAAATGTATTTTTAAATGATATATGTTACAATGCATTCCCCCCAAAACAAAAACAATCTAAGTTCCTAGCTTATCACACACTATTATTTACCCAGTGAGGAATAATTGAATTTCTTCCTTGCCTTTTACTCTTTAACAACATTGCTTTAAAATACTCAGAAGTGTAATGAATATTTCTGAAGTTGCATTTTTTCAAGCCGATTATATCTTGCTAATCATTACATTTACATGATTAGGCTTGACTCTTTTCTCTTTTTCTTCCCTTTATCCCTTGTCACTTTTAGTATATATATATATATATATATATATACATTTTTTCGGTGTTAATATGTTTTGATCTTCCATTCTTGACTGTTCTACAGTTTCTCAAAGACTTTTACAAATTTTGGTCATTTATACATTTCTCAATAATTTAACATGATATTTCTATTGACACATAATATTTTCCAAGAATTTTTCAGAAAAATTAAATCAAGTTCCAGGTGAAATGATTATAAACAGTCACTCTGCTCTTGCCCTCTATCTTTGTTAACAATGGACAATCAACAAGTTGCTTTTCACAATATCTCCTGCATACCTATTAGGTTTTCGTTACTTGGTTGCTTACATGAAAACCATTCTTGACCTTGGCTGTATGTGGTTCAGAACATATTTAGAAACAAAATATTTGATATCAGCTGTCAAAAAAGTATAGGAGGTTGCAAAGTCAGGCTTATACAAATACCCAAAATTAGAGAGAAAATAGAATGTAATGAAATTAGAGCAAATAAACCCATTGTGAATAAAATGAGAGTTTCTGTGGCCAGGATTCTCACCTGGCCCTGGTTGACTAGCTCACTGCATACCTGTGGGCAATACATGGCTGTTGACTCTATATAAAGAGCTCCGCCCAGTGCTCTCGGCATGAAATAGTGGCATGGCTTCAAGTCTGCAGTATAGCAGAGCAGAGGCTGGAGTGGAGGCAGCACTGAGGACAGAGGCCCAGAGGATGGCTGTTCAGGACGACTATGCAGGCAGAGAGGCCCAGAGGAGGGCTGTGCAGTCAGACATCCAGGGGCAGAGACTGGCTTGCTGCATGCAGACTCACTGTGAGTGAACAGAATTTTAGTGACTGACCTGCCACATGGAAATAAAGTTGGGTATAACCCTTTCACCCCAAGAAAGTTTTGCTGTCAATTTCTTTGGTCACTTTGAATCCATAGCGAACTTGCTGGGGGCTGAAACCCATGGGCAAAACAATTGGCATAGTTGGCAGGATTCATTGTTGACCAAGGAAAAAGACAGGCTGCCCTGATGCGAGGGGTGCTTCAGCGGGCTTCCCCTGTGAATGGGGAGACAGTGGATTGTTCCCCAATGGGTATGTGGTCTGAGGTGGCTTGCCTCCTAGAGGACTGGGCCCCACCCCAGGACTAGGGGCAAGTGGAGGTGACACCTGAGGCTGTAGGGGTGGCCCTTGGTATAGTGAGTAGATCCTTTGAGAAGCAGAGTGCCCGTGAGGCAGTGGGGACTGTGGGTTGGCTGCTTCTCACAGGATTAAAAAAGTCTACAGACGAGACCTAAGAAATGGCGGCATGAGAACGTGAGCTGCAAACTTCTCTGGATTCCCTAAGGAAGGAGATGGCATTGATGCGGGAGGAGTCAGCACGAGAGCGCTGGCAGCAAGGTGCCATTGGAGATGAGATGGCAGCACTGCCAGGTGTTCTGAAGGTAGAAGAGGCCATCAAGGAAAAAGACAAACTCCTGAGGGAAGCACAGGCGGAGGTGGCATGAGAACGTCAGCTGCCAAGCATTGAGGTGAAGGTAAGAGACCTTCTGAAGACTGAGCTGGTGTTGTTGCGAGGCACAGTAGCAGAGGAGGCACTTGAGAGAGTGGAGAGAAAGGTGCCATCAGCCCCAGAAATGGAGGAGCTGGGGAAGGATGAGGGGGTGGTGCCGGAGGCACTGGCCCCTCCTGTATTGAAAGCACGCCCAGTGGTTGTAAAGAAAATAAAGACCCAGCAGCTGAAAGTTCCCCAAGGAGAGGAGCAGCCTCTGCCCCAGGTTGTGGCACACTTCATGGTTCACCCATATACTCAGGCTGAGCCGGTGGCTGTGGGACTTAGGGGTGGATGGAATTGTTCTGTCAGGATCAGAGATGGGAAAACTGTCTTCCCTGACAGTGCAGACCGCCTTGAGGCAGGGATTACAAAATGTAAGGTGACACGTACAGTAGCTGAAGCAATGGGAACAATGGGAATCCAGAAAGAAATAAGATCTGTTACTCCAGGAGGAATTTGAGGGGCCTCGTGAGGGTAAGGAGGACCCAGATGTGGGTTGATTTGATACGGGTGGGAGTAGATGGAAGGAAATTAGATGGGAAGCCAAATAGGATCTTACTGGAGCTATGGCAACAGCTGAAACCAGAGCAGCAGTTCCAGCCATTAAGACCAAAGAGGCAGAGGTCAGAGACAGAGCCATGAGTCTGGCCTGTGTGTCTGCAAGACTTTTTGCTGGAGAGGCTGGAGAACAATGTTCGAGCTTCCTTGCACAGGGACCATTGCAGAGGACTAATGGCACATAGATTGAGAGGAGAGAATCCTGGAGGGGTGGAGTGTGGATAAAATGAGAGTTCCTGTGGCCAGGATTCTCACCTGGCCATGGTTAACTAGCTCACTGCACACCTGTGGGCAATACATGGCTGTTGACTCTATATAAAGAGCTCCGCCCAGCACTCTGGGCATGAAACGGTGGCACGGCTTCAAGTTTGCAGGAGAGCAGAGCAGAAGCTGGAGTGGTGGCAGCACCAAGTACAGAGGCCTAGAGGACAGCTGTGTGGGATGGCTGTGCGGGCAGAGGGGCCCAGAGGCAGAGACCCGCTTGCTGCATGCAGACTTGCTGTGAGTGAACAGGATTTTAGTGACTGACCTGCCACCTGGAAATAAAGTTGGGTATAACCCTTTCACCGCAAGAACATTTTGCTGTCAATTTCTTTGGTCACATTGAATCTATAGCATACTTGCCTGGGGCTGCAGCCCATTGGCAAGACACCCATATAATCTGAGTTTATACAGTCTATAAAAACAGGATTGTAACTGTAAACGTTGAGTTCAGCTTCTACCTGATTCAGCCAATACACTGAAAGACAGACTTCAAAGTAGAGAAAACTTTATGCAACAAGGTGGCAGGTTGGAAGATGGGATAACTATTGTCCTAAAAGCCCATCTTAATTCAGGGTTGATTTCAAGCTCTTTTTATGCTGGTTAAAGAGGGAGTGGGAGGGGTGTCTGGAGTTGACATAACTGTGGACATCGGACTCAGTGAGGGTCTGAGGAGGTCGTGCTCCCATCCTTGGCGAGCTGACTCCTGCCAACACAGGTCCTGTGATGATGTTCCTACACATTCTTGATAGGACAGTTAGTTTTCTCATCTCTCAAGCTGTAAGCAAAATTATTAACAAGCCAGAGCTGCATTTATTCTTGGACATCTAAAAGGGAGTGTTGATTAAGGTTCTTGTGGTAACTCAGGTTTTTCTTGGTTTTGTCTTCACACTGCTTCTCTCTCTAAACTCCACAAATAAAACAGACGATGTTGTCCTGTCTGTCCAGTTATCCTTGTCTTGTTCTTGGCTGCCTGCAAGGGGCTTGAGACCAGCTTTTAACTCCCTCAGGCCCGGTTACAAGATTACATTCATAAATAGCATTTTCTATGTTCTAGGCACTGTTAAAGTGTTTTACCTATATTAACTCATTAAATTATCATAGCAATCCTATAGTGAAAATGAAATTATCAGCCCTATTTTGGAGATTAGGCCCAAGACTGTAGAATAATTTGTCAGAATTCCCATAGATAAGTAAGTGTCAGAGCTGTGCTTTGGTGTAGACGCCAGACTCCAAATCTTGGAACTCTCCAAAGCTAGGCAACACATGCAGGAAAAATGGAGGCTTTCAAATGTCAAGTTAAAGAATAAGAAATTATTAGCTACACTAGCAAATGTTTCTAGATAAGACTATACCTTCATTATATATTTGTACAAAACTATTTTTGGATAAGATTTTGATGAGAATATATAACACCAGGTTTAGAGAATTCAACATGGTAATTAAATCCTAGTGAAAACAGGACAAGAAGTAGAAATCTGTTATTTTATTGTATGGAAATGCAATGCTGAACAAGTGTGGGACAATGCCAGCGGGAATAATTGTGAAGTACATTGTGTGTGTGTGTGTGTGTGTGTGTGTGTGTGTGTGTGTGTGTAAGCTTTTGAAATAATCTCACTTTCTCCAAGGGACACAGAGACAAATGGATTTTTACTGTGTTTTCCAAAAAGAAGTCATATGCAAAACAACTTTAGACAGCTGATCAGGAATTATAATAGGGTAGATAGTGTGTATATATATATATATACACACACACATATATACAATTTTAAGTAAGAAGAGATATTTTTCTTTTAATAACAAACTATAAATGCTAGAAGGGATGAGAATTGAAGGTCACAGGATAAATTTATTTATAGTGCTTTCTTAAAGGAGGAAATAGTTTGGACAAAGTTCTAGGGTAAGAACAGCTCTGAAAATTACCTTTAAAGAAGCAAAGTGTCCCTGCAGTAGTTTGTCCTTTTGGATTTGAACATACTGATTTTTCAGAATGAATTGTTAAGTCAGCACTTCATCTACCCCAAAGGAGAAGCCTGATAAATCTGCATTATGCTTTGAGGAAAAAGCACTACCAAGCCCTTGTATAAGCTTTCAAAGTAGCTATTTCTAGTAACAGGTCAGATTTACCCACTAGCTATTCCTCCACAAATGCAGAGATTCACACTTTATGCTGAATAGGCTGTAACTTTTTGAGCGCACTTATTGCTTTAACACTTAGAGTACAACATTTATTTTTAACATTTAACAATTAATACATATTTACCTTTACTTTTTTCTTGATTAGGGTATGTAACTAATTTTAAATAGTTTCCAAACAAAGTGTTTCAATGATGTGAAACAAGTCTTTGGAAATAAGAAATACTGTCAGGTTTTAAGTTTGCATTGAATGTAGTGAATTACTGTTATTATTGCACTTATTAATTAATTTAACTTCCTCAGGTGAACTTGTCTTCAGGTACACTTTTGATTTCAAGGAAAAAAATAAAGGCCAGTCATAGAATCTCTCCCCTAAGATTTTGTTTTGCCTGCTTTGAAATAAAACTAGATTGCCGACTGAATCTTCCCAAGTGCTTAGGAACATGTCCTGGTATATGGAACCAAGGGTACTAACATCTTTCATTTAGAATATGACTTTCATTAGTTTTTCTACAACTTCATTCTTCTACTAAAGATAACAATTCCTAATCAGATCATATTAGCTTGGACTAGTCAGAGCTAAAACAATTAATAGAAAGTAAACACTCTTTGGTTGCTTAGAAGTAACTGGGAAGGTTAAGAATAAGGAGCATTTTCTCAGATTCCTCATCCTTCTCTCCTTTGTGTCTCTGATTTTCTTCTGCAGTACTTTGATAGAGGTGTATCATATTGCTGGTACACAAATTGGTTATTTAGAAGGAAATAGAGTAAAAAAAGGAATAAGCTAAGATATATTTGCCTATATTTCTCCTTCTGGAAGAAAGCTAAAATGATGCAATAAGGAAATGGTAAAGCAAGTATTAAAAGTATTATGAAACCCCATCTTCCCACCATGGTGCCCATCTCCCCACTTCATACTGTGCTATAAATAGCTTTCCACACAACAAGATGTTGAGATTATTGTCCATTATAATTATCTATAGTTGTCAAAGATATTGAGATTTTTACAAAGTTTAGGGTCTCGTGCTATACACTGCAAAAATAAAATGGTATCAAGTATCAACTCTTCCTCAAGAAGAGATTATAAATTAGGGGAAGCACACAGTAACTTATTTGAAATGTTATAGGCTCAGAGACAAAGGAACGATATGTCATTTAAAGTCAACCACACTCATGTGGAGGAGAATACTACCAGAATTACATGAGAAGACAACATAAGACATCCCCTCCTGCTGGAGACTAGGATGACTCCTTCTCATGCTTACCATTCACAACCCCTCCTTTTTCCATCTCTCAGCCTAAGAGAACTGGGAAGAATGAAGAATACTGTGTCATTTCTGAGGGCTGGGGCCAAATGAACAAGGCTATCTGACTCTTTGTGTCTTAAAGAATATTTTTTTTAATGAAATAGGGCATTAAAATTAATTAGGTAATCTAAAAGATATAAAATTTAGACAGTAATAAATGGAAGGGTTTTTGTGAAGCTTGCTCTTATCTTTATCAAACACAGAAGACTAAATATAGAATGATAGCTTGAAAAGGTGTCAAGGTCAAGGGAAGAGATCTTAAAGTTCTCCATACCTAGAGTTATTATTTTTTTCAGAAGCGCACGAGGCCATAGGCAAGGTGAAACTAAATATATAAAGAAATGAAGGGGCTAACTGATAGACTATGACCCAAAACAGTCCAGAGGGAAAAGGGAGGAATAGAGAAGGAAGACTTTGTTTTAGAATAAAAAGATTATTGTCTCTGAGACATAGAAAGAAATAGAAAGATGAATGAAGAGAACAAATATATTTTTAAATAAAAATGTCAGTGAAAAGGTATTTAGTAATGAAGAACAGAATTTAGTGTGTGTGTTAATCTTCTAATGGCATCTTTCCAGGTTTCATTTAGCATTAACCAATATACACAAGCATTAAGTTTAGAGGGACTATGTTAAGAAAACACTATTATGCAAATAAATATGGCATTTTAAAATACTAGGTTCTCTACTGTGTCTTAAGATGGTATTTCTTGATGTAAAATGATGAATGCTTTGATGTTGAAAATATGAAATTATCTTTGGGTATTCTTTACTGCTTCAAGGATTTTAAACTGCATTATGTGTATCTAGTAATGCTTTTGGGAGAGGATCCGCTAAAACTGGAAGACTCCTTTTATAGATTTGTAGGTAACATTGCATTGCTGGGTGGAAGAGGTAGACAATACGTTTTTTAAAAAATAAAAAGCTCCTTGATTCTATTTCATTTGTTGGGTCCTTTCTTCATAAGGAAGTGACCAATTATCCCATTAAAAATCCTCTGGCTATGAGCTAAGTAATAACTCCTACAAAGACATGTATTTTTATGTCACATAGGCATCTCATCCATGGTGTAGTATCCAGAAATTAAATTTTAGGACAGTCTAGCCAAATAGGCAGGAAAATTCTCAAGGATAAAGACTATTTTTTAAGCATGTTCATATCCTCTCATCTAGCACAGAGTCTAACACTTCTAGAGGTTTAATACATGCTAATAAAGCCACTATTCAAATACCACCAGGAACACACCATTACTCAAACAAATTAAAATTTGCTAGCGTACTATAGCAAGAGAGAATGTACCACAGCATAACCGTGGAGCATGTTAAAAGGGTATTAGAAAAGGAAACTTACAAGATTTGGAGGACTAGAGTTAGTCATAGGATGATCTCTGACAGCACTGATAAAATTCCTTGTGGAAGACAGCAAGGTTAGAATTAATAATCAGATAGCCTGGAAGATCACTCATTGCTAAAGCCAGACAATCACTGATAGATAGTAAAAATGCTCACATGGCTCTTTTCCTTCTATGATTTGGCCACATGACTTGCTTTAATTCAGTTTACTTTTTTTTTTTTTTTTTGGCCAGAGGACCCATTTGCTCTGTGAACAAGCCATCCAGCTGGATGAACATCCCCAGGGAGGGCAGAGGTCATTCTAGGTTAGGCCATCCGGGTGACGAGCCGTGAGAACGCACGAATGAATGAACCACATGGAGAGCAGAAGCGCCACCCAGGTGAGCCCAGCCCAGACTGCTGACTCCCAGAATTTTGATCTATTAAGGTATCATTGATATACACTCCTATGAAGGTTTCACAAGAAAAACAATGTGGTCATTACATTCACCCTTATTATTGAGTCCCCCCATACCCCATTGCAGTCACTGTCCATCAGTGCAGTAAGATGCCACAGAGTCACTATTTGCCTTCTCTGAGCTACACTGTCTTTCCCGTGACCCCACACCCACCATGTGCGCCAATCATGATACCCCACAATGCCCTTCTCCCACCCTCACCTTAGGGAACCGCTAGTCCCTTCTTGGAGTCTGTGAGTCTGCTGCTGTTGTGTTTCCTTGTTATACTCCACAAATGAGGGAAATCATTTGGAGCTAGAGGGTAGTATGCTCAGTGAAAGAAGTCAGGCAGAGAAAGTGATCTAAATACATTTTTATTGTTTTAAACTACCAAGTTTTGGGGTGATTTTTGCATCTCAAAAGCTAAGTGATAGAATTAATAGAAGAATAGCCAATTCAGCAGTCTAGCCATCTCTTCTCAAGAGAAAAATCATTCATTAATTATGTTTAGAATTTACATTAAATCCGTGAGTTGAGGCACTCCATTGATAGCTGCCTGCTCTGGTTGCCTAAAAGTTTGCTCTAATCCATGTTCAATGGATTAGAATTCTCAAAAGATACCTTAAACTGAACAGGGAGAGCTAGTGAAGTGAAAAGTACTCATCCGTGTACTGGCAATGTAGCTGACCTGCAAGGAGATGGTGAACCTGCCTTCCCTACCTCAGTATGTATTGTATGCAAACACACTGTGCTCAAAAAAAAAAAATCATAATATATGAGAGAATCAAAACTGTCTTGGTCTAGCCTTAAAAATAGGCTTGAACATCTGCCTGAATATATTTTAGTGTTTTTTTCTTATGGAAAACTCAATAGAAGTAGCTCAAAAGTTTGTATTACTTATAAATGAAAAATAATTTGGAGTAACAATGCAAGTATGGTAGCTTAATTACAAACATAAGGTATGTAACGTATGGGTAAAACACTGGCTCTATTGAAGACATTGTTATAAAGCTATGTTTTAAGTCCATATTTTGTCATGGCTATAATTTAACAGTTTAGAAGCAAAATTAATGTGCTGGTGTTTCCCTTTGATTAATACAGCACATTTTATTCAAAGTGATTTGCAGTTCATTTTTGTTTCTGCCAAAAAGACCTGGTAGACACTGACAAGGAAATGGAATGTTGTGTGGGCCAAATTTCTGACATTCATTTCCCTCAGATATTAATTTAGTACAAAGAAGAATAATGCTTTCTTCACAAAGAATGAAAAAAAATCCCAGCATATTTGAAGCCAAATCTTTTCATTTAAAGGTTATAGTGACTGAATATAATTTCTCAGGAGGGAACTTTGTTGTTTGAAATGTCTAAGACAAAAAACATCTGAAGGCAGAGTTAGCTGCATCTTGTCTATTGTAGGTCTTTAGGTAGTTAAGAACATTGAATAGAGGAGAAAACTCCATCTGCTTGGAATCAGAATCAGTTTTTGACACAGGCTGTCCTACAAACAAACAAAAACAAACAAAATCACAGAAAGAACCCAAACTACCCCAGAGGAATACACTATTAAACCACTTTGATGGAAAATTAGAAATTATACCTGTATTTGCTTAAATCTGGGCCAGAGGAGACTACCAGTTCAGGTTTGAAACAAAGTTAGAAATAAATAGACCTTTACCATCAGAGAATATCAAAGTGTTTTGTGAAGGTGAATTACAAAGACAAAGTGAAAAAAGAGATGCTGAATATTTTTATAGAGCAATTTTTAAATTCAATGCATCAAAACTTCTTTCTTTCACTTAAAACTAGAGATCATACATGACTAGAGGCATTTTCAATTAACAAATGCGGTAACAAAGAACCCATAGAAATTACTGAGGAAAACAGAATGAAGGAGACTAGCTTACTTATATTAGAAAATAACTTGTGTTTCTTAATAGTTAAACCACAAATTCTTATAACCTGTCAAAGAAAGCAAAAGTAATGTGACTTTATAGACAAACATTTTTATCGGATATATATATATGTATATAAAACAGAATTCTGTTATTTTAAAGTGATCTTCATATTACCTGATAATAGAACAAATCTACGTAGGTTACAAACCAACACCAAAAATAACTGGCTATCCTGATATTTTCTACAAAACTGGGACTTTGGAAGAATATAAAATCTTTTAATTTGGGAAGGAAAATAAAGTTCTACTTTTTACAGCTGTTCTGTTACATCCATTCTGTGAGGGAAGGTAGCTTAAACAGGTACTCTGGGGTGGACTGCCTGGATGCAAATCTCTGCTCTGTCTGCTAATTTAGCTACATTTTTAAAGCTCTCTAAACTCTCAGTCAAATGATCCATCTTCTCTCATAGGTTGTTGGCAAGAATTAAATGTGATATGTAAAAAATGTTTAGCATCTGCCTGCTTTAAAAAGAATGTGAACATTAATATATATATATATATATATATATATATATATATATATATATATATATATATATATATGGGGATAAGAGCCATTTGTTATTTATTTCAGTGAAAACAGGGCAAGACCAAAAGACTTCCTATCAATGGAAGGACTGCTTTAGGTTTGATTTATTTAGTTATTTTTGAATAGTAGGAAAATACTTTTGTGGAGTGCATTTAACCTTTCAGATTCTCCATAGTACTTACTGCCTTTTAAAAGACATAGGATCAGATAATGAAGTCATATTTATTGTTCAGTTACCCAAATATTTATGAAGCACCTAGTGTGTGCCAAGAACTCCCCAAGCACTAGTTACACCACAGTGAGTCAAGGGGACAAAACCATTTATCCTCACGGGTACATGTGTTAGTGGAGAAGGTAGATACACAAGGAATAGGTACATATATGTCATGTGTTATATGTTGATAAATACCTAGCGTGTAAATAAAGCAGGAATGGAAAGGAAAGGTGGCTGGGAGAGGGTTTGCAGTTTATAATTAAATAATTAGGGTAAGCTTCAAAAAGGAGAAAAGACAGACATTTAAGGAAAAATTCAGAAAAAGGTGAAGCAATAAGCTATGAGATGAAGTACTTTCCATATGGAGGAAATAATAGATTGGGTTTGGGTGTAAGAGAAAAAGGAGAATCAAAATGATTTCAGTTTTTGGCTTAAGCTATTAGGAATGATTTTAGGAGGACACAGAAAATCTACAGACCATTTGTTTTAGAGGTTACTGCTAAATATTATACATCAAGGGGAACATTAGATAGTTATTAGACAGCCAAGTGGAGATACAGAATATGTAGCTAAAATAAAAGTCACAGGGGAGATGAACCTTTGAGAGCAACCTATATAACTAAAGAATTAGTTAGCTAGGTAGTTAGAAAACATTAAAAAACAAAAACGATTGCTACCCTTAAATAATCTCATTTTTACCATGTTTTTCCCTTAAATCCTTTGAGTTCTTTAAGACTCCAGACATGTATTTTTGCTTCTTTGGAAACTTCCAGGGCTCAGAGTAGTTTGAAATACATTCTCCTTTTAAATATAGTATAGGCACATCTACTATTGTAACATTACATGCTATTATATTTTTTATTTGGTTCCTGTACTCCAGTAGGCTGAGAGCCCCCAGAAGAAAGAGCTCGTGTCTTGTCCCTCTTTGTAGGCCTAGTGCCTAGAGAAAGCACTTGGCAAGCAGTTGGAGCTCAATTCAAGACTGCATCTGGTAGTGTTATACAGTCAGGGAAAACTGTTATGTGAATTAATTAAACAATTTATTATGGATAAAGAAGATTATGCAGAACGAGGGAAAGGGGGCTCAGCTTTGCATGTGCAAGAGTAAGGAGTTTTAAATCTCTTGAAAAGTATGAAATTCTAAAGGATTTTGAGTGAGTGATTTGCATTTTAAGAAATAATTCTATGGCCTGGTGGAGGATAGGCTGGGATGAACGCAGTGGTGGTGATTCACTTTGGGAAATGGCTGAAGTTGCCCAAAGGACAGGAATGCTATTGTACTGGGTGTGGATTTCTGCATCCCAGCAGAGGAAAAGCATCTGGGGATCTATGTGGGTGGCAGTCGAGGCATTTACTTTGGGAGATCGTAGAGTGAGAACTGACTTTTATAAAATAATTTAAATGATTTTTATAGAATTGACTGAGGACCGAGTTTTATAGAATCATTTAAATGATGTGCAAAAATAAAATTAAAATGAAGTCCAAGGAATAAAATGAAAAACAGAATTTATAGATAGAAAATGACCTCAAGAAGGTTATATCTACCATAAAGGAAGAGAGTTTCAAGAAGAAAGAAGTGAATTAATACTAAAATCCTCAGAGAGATCAATAACATAAAGAACCAAATTATTGAATTTGGCAATAGGTTGGTGACTTGGGTACTGAGAATGGTGTCAGGAGTAATAAGTTGATGGGCGAATGGGAAGAAGGAGAGAGTAAAAAAGAAAGAGAATTTGAGCACAAGGCATCATTACAAAGCTTGGAGGGCAAGGAAAAGAGAGATGACATGAGCTAAAGGCAAAGGGCTTAAAAACAACTTCTGGTTTTTTGTTTGTCTAATCATGAGAACAATACGAGAATGCTTATTTTCTAAAGGGAAAGATCTCTCAGTTTTGGGTGGTCTCTCCATTACAATCAATAATAAAAATAAAAATGTTCATGATTACACTTTCTCTGAGCTCGGGCTTCCTCCGGGAAATGACTATCTTATTTGTACTATTGCTGTACATTGAGGAAATTTCAAATTTTGATATTTCTAAAATAACTGTCTCTGGGTATCTGGAATGATAGTTGTTTGGATTAATGGAGCATCTGCTTTATAGTTAATTCTATGTGTTCCTTTCATAACACCCTAAATAAAACCTGTACATTTTTATATTCTAAGGTTGTTACTCATGCAATGAAACACTTCTTGGAACTTAAGAAAAACAAGTTTTATTTGAAATGTTTTAACAAGAACCTGTGATCCATAAGATAGGTCCAAACAAACTATTTAGGAAAGTGTAATCAGTCAGACTAATTAGTCCATTGTAGCCAGCAGCAATTCTGCAGCAATCTTCATCTAGCTGTGCTCAGTCCCTGGAGCTCCTTTGAGCACTTCTGATATAGTGGCTGAAGCAAATCCCTTCTCACAAATATTTATGTACGTTAAAATATCCTTAGGGTTTACAAAAGAAGAAAGTATTTCCCTTTGACTATTTTCAAACTAAAATAAAAGCTAATATAAATATAATATCTCAAGTAATTCGTATGACAAAATAAAGGCCATTCTAACAAGACAATAGAAAATCTCTTATTTTACACTTACATACAACACAGCCATTTTTGCTGAGTAAGCAACAAAATCAGGTCTGTATCGTGGGAGTGTGTGAAGGTGCATGTGTGTGTGTAATAAAATGTGATTTGTAACTTTCACTAGTTTCTAAGGGGTCTTTCCTAGGAATGAGGGGTGTCTTTCTGTTCAGAGTGCAGTGATGACTATGAATATATAACTTTTTAAGCATTTTGGAGCAGAGTAGAATCCTCTGTGTAATAAATCCAGGAAACAGCTGAGTTGCATAGCCACTGAACACTGGACACTGAATTGAGAAGGGGTCAAAACACAGAGGAAACCTCGATCTGTATGGCAGCCATGAGAATCTGGATAGACAATGGCACATGGGGGAATGGGGATTGAAATGCTGAGCACCCGGGAAATAGAAAGTGGCTGAGGCCCCTTCATTGTATATGTGACACCACAATAGATTGGCAATGTGTAGAGAAAATGGACCAGGCATTTAGACATATTCATACAGTTGTTTGAAAGTGTGTGTTTTATTTATATTATACCTTCCAAGAAAATGACAAATGAGATGTCAGAGAAATTTAACTGTACTTCATTTTTAATTTTTAAAGATGGGGCTTACTTGTTTCTTTTTATTTGCTCTGTTAAGGAGATCAACCTAATATTAAGATGGAATCCAGGGCAAGTATGAAATTGTGAGTGTGTCGCAGGGTCCTCCCTGAGTTAGCATCCTTTAGTAGTGTCCCAGAGCATTTGGAACAAATGTCAAGAATGATTACATAAATTATAAAAGCCTAATGATTAGGCCTTACTTTCTTCTATAGCTTTATTTTGAATTCTTCTTCTTTTTTCTATATATTCTGGAAATCAATATGGGTATTGTACTATTTCAGTAACTTTTCATAGATAGCTTTCTTCATCTAAAAATCATATACCACAATATCCTGTACTTCCTATGGCCTAAGTCTAACTTTGTAATGAGTATTCACACTTCTCACTAGATACACAATCCATGAGAGATGTTTTCTCTCTCTAGTCTCTCAGTAATAATCAAAATGCCTATAATTATAATTACTACTTAATATATGTAATTCCACTCACAAATAAATTGGTACCAAAAGACAGTTCTTTTTCTTAAGCTTAAGATAGTTCTAAGCCTTACCTAAGTAAATATTTTATTGAAGCATTTTACTGCAATAAATCATGAACGATTTTATAAATATTAACAATAATATTTAACATCAGTTGTGAACAAAATATATCAGATTTTATACCTTATTATTCTTTCCACAACCCTGTTACATAAGTTCTATGTATATCCTCACATGCATGTTACATATGAGACATCTAGACAGATAGGCTAAGTGCACAAGAGTACGTGACTAATGACTGGTAGAAAGGAGATACAGTCCCTAGCAGTCTACCTTTGAATCTTTTAATTGCAGCTGCTTCACATTACTTTCTTAAAAGGATCAAAATGTTTAATAAAAAATGGTTCTGTTTACTCTAGAAAAGTGTGAAAATACCATCCATTAACTCATTCAACAACTGTTCATTGACTGAATGTTAAATGTACATGCTATGCTGTAGCTGGCATGTAGAATAATCAAGAAAAGATGGGTCCTGCCACTTGAAGGTGACTGTTCAGAACCAGAGCCAGGAGGTAGCAGGGAGAATAATTTTGGCTCTGGAAAGTGAGCCCAAGTCCACAGCTTAGTTTCTGCATCTGTAAAATTAGCCCTTCATAGGATTAAATGAGTTAATATACATAAATACTTAGTACAGAGAATTTCACATAGCAAACATGACTTCAGAAGATCAGACGCTAAACAATCATACTAAATAATTTAAGTGCCAAAGAAAAAAGAGCAAAGCCTTATGTGAGTTTTAACCCAATAACCTATCCTGGTCTTGGTATAAAGGTGGCATGAAGAAATGGCTATGGGGTGAGGAATTAATCCAGGAAAGCCAATCAATGCCTGCTATGAGATAAAATGTGGTACCTTTACTGTGACCGTAAAAAAGAGAGCAGGACTTGGCACCAGACAAGAATAAATTTCCAGGAATCCTTCAACAATGAATGACCTTAGACCAATACATTTCAGAAAGGTATTCTATCAAGATTTAACCTCTCCCTTGAGCCCATGCAAATATGAAACTTTGAGGTTTAAACAAAAATAGAGACAAATAAATGCAAGAAGCATCCATTCTAAAACTCTTTAGATAATAGACCTTCCATACCTGATTATACTTATATTAATTTATTTTCCTGTCTCTTTTATGTTT
The DNA here is from genome assembly GCF_040802235.1 of Manis javanica. Taxonomy (NCBI): domain Eukaryota; kingdom Metazoa; phylum Chordata; class Mammalia; order Pholidota; family Manidae; genus Manis; species Manis javanica. The sequence goes on from NC_133160.1 coordinate 145,388,244, forward strand.
GAAATCTATTGTATAAACCAGACATAAGAGAACAAAGATACAATATAAAAACAATAGAGTAAATGAAATGAAAGCTAGTGACAAATCACTTTCATTCTTTATGTTTGCATATCTTTCCCATTGTCTGTAGAAATTAGGATCTGTTGATTATGTGTTCTGTCCTGAGAAAAGTAATTTTATGAATTCAGTTGACATCAATAAACATACTGGTGCTCATACTTGTGATTTTATAAAGAAAAATGGTATTAGTGAGCTCTTATAAACTGTTGTAAAATAGCAGCTAGTTTTATAGACACTTGTTATATAGTAAAAGAATACCAATTCACTCATAACCTGGCTATTCCAAGAATATTAGAAGAATTGACAAATTTAAACATTGTAATTGAGACATATTTCTAACCACTTAATTTTTTTCTATGCTTTACAAACTGTTAACAGACTTAATTTCAAGTCAGAAACTCCTTTTTTAAACACCTAGATTTAGATGCATGGATAATATTAAGAATAATATCAGTGTTGTAATATAAACATATAAGTAACAATTATAATACATCTTTTGTTATTGAAATCACTGAAACTGAATGATAGTTCTTAAATATTTAATATGTGACTTAAGTTGTAGCACAAACTAAGCAATTTATTCTTCGAATTTCCAATCATCTAATGATTTATAGAAGTTGTGGTATGACTTTGCTGTAACACAGCTGTCACTATACCATTATATGATAAGAACCATTTGAATCCCTTCAAAGAGTCCATCACTAAATGACATCATTAGTGGCAGTACTTGGCAGATGCCAAAGGATATTATAGTCACTGCCTCCCTTTCCCCCACTGTCTGTGTTTTTCACTGTCCTTTTCATTCACCATCAGTCTGTCAGGATCTTTATACTTTGGACACTGGTCGCAAAGCCTGTGATAAGGGCAAACAGCACTCAGGCTGCCTGGGAGGAAGTCAGGAGAAAACTAGAGTGAACATGTGGGAATGCACGGAAGTAGCTGCTGGACTCAGGAATTTGAGTCTTTTTAGCTTGATTCCATCAAGGGAGTGTGAAATGGCTGTGTGCCTTGCACAAACTAACAGCTGGTTACATACATGGAAGCAGCCATTGGTTGAGAGTAAAAGAAAGGGGGGAAGATACCAAAGCACATTTGAATAGTAATTATGACAAAGTCAAAAGTCAAGGATTGGAGCTAATTGTTCCAGGGTACATGAGGGAGCAAGCAGGGCCGGAGGGCTGGGAGCTGGAGGGAGGCCCCTTGGCCTGGAAGGGAGAGGAGGGTCACAGTGTCATAGCATCAGGATGTGCTGAGGTGTGGATCCCGATTACAGGTAAAATGGATTGTTTTCCTCTCTACAGACCTTATTGCAAGACGCCCACATGGTCCCCACTTACCACACCCAGCACCATGAAGAGAAATACAAACTCATCTGAGGAATGAATAGTCTCCACATAATAAATGTTCAACACCCTTGGGTCCTCCGCAGCAGAGCCTGAGCACCAACAAAGTCAGGCACTTCTTTGTCTGTGGGGCTCGGGCCGGGTGGGATGCAAAATGAGCCATCCTCAGCTCTTTGGAACATACTTCCCTCCCCAGCCAGGAACTTTTCAACATAGACACAGCTCTTTTCCTCTGAAATAATTAGAGTATCTGCATCACTGTCCTGCCAGTGGGTTTCAGCCCTGGGCAAGTTCACTGTGGATCCAATGTGACCAAAGAAATTGACAGCAAAACGTTCTTTGGGGTGAAAGAGTTTATTACCTGGCTTGTTCTCCTGGCGGTAGGTTGAGCACGAGTGTTTCTGCCTCCGCCCAGAGCACTGGGCTGAGCTCTCTATATAGCGCAGTGATAGCTAATTGCCTAAAGGTATGGAAGCGTCAGCCTAGCAACAGGCAAGTTACATCATCAGGTGGTTTAAGTTCAGTGAGGATCCTGGCCAGAGGAACCCCAACTTCCCCACAACCATCCCCCACCCCCTCCCTGCAACACCCATACATACCAAAATCTGTGCTCTAATTTCCAAACCAGTATTGCAGAATGGAGTCTGTTTGTGAGATACATCATACATACTAGAACGCATATTATCGAATAATTTTCTCACTTACTACAATTACTATTATGCTATTTACCAACCACGACACATGTACTCACGGTCCATCTTTCAATACTCACTGCACCTGTGAGGGAGCAATTTCACTCTCATGAAGGCTTCATGTCAGTTTCGTTTTGTTTGGCAGCTGTTCAGGGCTCCCTATTTGTTTCAATCTTGGATTAATACTAAAGTGATTGTAAAAAGTTATCCCTCTGCTGAGAGTTTGCCCCTTGACTGTCATGTCCTTTTGTAATTTAAGATGGTGCTATTGAAATGTGTGATATTTCCTGGTTTACATCTACTTTGTCAGTAGAGAACATCTTTGACCTCAGTATAATTTATCCTTGCTAAATTTTGTTTCAAATAATTGAGAACAATGTGTGTCTAAGAGGTGAATAGAATTAACTTGACTCTATAGAAACATTTTAATTTAATTGATTTTAAGACCCTTGTCTAGGAGAACATAATAAGTTATTTGCCTAATTGCTGTTACAAAGATGCTGTTTCCTTTTAGAAGATATTGCTGGATTTTCAACATTCATTTTTATGAAAACTTTTATCATTATGTGGGTCATCATTTATCACTGGATACTGAAGGATGGGAATTCTGTTTTAGGGTTTATAAAAGATAAAATACTAACAATGGTTTATAATTGTGTTATGAGATGTGACAAAGGAATAAAAAAGCATAGAATTTCAAAATAATTCTAATGTAATAGTTTAAATGAATTTTGCTGAGAATAAAAGCATAATTTTATAAATTATATATGTAAAAAGACAAAACAGAATTATATGTTTTTATGAATGATAGTTCTTAAATATTTAGCTTAGAAGTTTCTCAGGATTATAGACTACGTGAAATTCGTGAAAAGTTTCACAACATGAAAATACCAAATAAAATGCCATGTGTTCATGTTTATGTTTTAAAGTTTTAAGTTAAACTGATTTAACGCTGTGTCTAAATCATACTCTGGGATTTACTGATAGAAAAATATGTTGATCCTAGCAAGAAATGCTTTTTAAAAATCTCTAAACTATATTAACCAGTGGAAGATTGAAGCCAGGGAATTAATTTGCGAATAGATCTCAATGGACCTTTCTAACAATGTGAAGTTGTGATTTCATCCTTAGGAAAATGTGAAGTCATTAATGGTTTTTAACTCTCACATCATTCATGTCCCTGCCAATTTTCACTTCTTTAGAGACATATTCCCTGATCACCTGATCTAAAATGATAGATTCTGTAATTATCTTCTGCTCTTTTATTTCCTTCATAGCTCTGGGACTGCCTACCATTATTTTATTTATATCTGCTTTCTATTTGCTTAATGTTTACCTTTCCCACTTTCCCATTAGTATTTAAGGACCATGTGAGTAAGATATTTGTTTTCTTTTTGTTGTTATTTTTATTTACTACTGAATTGTCAAAGCCTATAGTAGTACCTGGACAATGAGCACTTCGAAGGAATGAATACTAGTATAATGAACACATGAATTGCATGTGATTAACAACAGCTCATCCATCTGAAAAATACATGGCCAACTTAACCAGAAAGTAAGTAAAAACCTGAGAGTAAGGATGCAATAGTCACAGTGCAGCCCAAATTATACAAGGTATAGATTTACTCTCTAATGTAAATTCCTTATGAGTATTGAGGAAGATCTTAGCCTTTCTCATAGGACTTATTTACTATTAATTACATGTTAATCTAATGTATTTGTTGCTCTGATTTGCAGTTCTACATCTAGACAGAAAAGAAGAATATTAGAGAAACAGAAAGGTGGTCCACTCTGCAGTCAGAACAAGCTCTGTGAAATTCAAATGTTATCAAATAATTATTTCCTGTACTGGACTGAGGAGTGTCCTCCCAAACTTCAAGTCCATCTAAAACCTGCGAATGTGACTTTATTTGGAAAGAGGTGTTTGCATATGTATTCAAGTTAAGATGAGGTCATATGGGATTAGGGATTAGGTCATATGGGATTAGCCATAAATCTAATGACGTGTTTACTTATAAGGAGAGAGAGATTTAGAGACACGGAGACACACAGAGGCAAGACAGTCACATGATGACAGAGGGAGAAATTGAAGCGATACAGTCACAAGCCAAGGAATGCCAAGTGAGAACCACCACCAGAGGTTAGGAGCATACAAGGAAAGACGCTTTTCAAGGAGATGTTTCAGAGAGAGTATGGCTTTGCTTGTAACTTGATTTCAGATTACTAGCCTCCAGAACTGTGAGATAATATTCTGGATTCAGAACTTCACGTTGTGAGCCACCTAGTTTGTGGCAGGGCTCTGCCAGCCTTAGGAAGCTGATATATTCCTTTGTGTAAAATGCTTCAGAAGCTTGTATTAGCAACAGCCATGAACAGTGTAACATACCACATGTGTTCAATGTTTGCTTAACATGAAAAAGTCTCATAAAAGTACAGGAGCTGGATGAATATATTAAGATGTGCTCAAGTCAATAGGAGAGATCCAGAGATATTGTGAACAAGAGATTCAAATTTATCTCAGTGTTTGTGTTCATGATGGATCAGTTAGGATACTCTTGGTTTTGGTTACAGAATACCAGACTAAGGTAAGCTTAAATAATGAAAGCCATCCTTCTTTCTGGGAAAGTTTTATGTGGTATATAGCATGTCCAGGGCTGGTTATTTTAGTAGCTCGTTGGTTACAGAGACCTGCTCAAATTTTGTAAAATTCCATTAGATTTTGCCCTGATAGTTGTAAGACCAACATACAGTTCTAAGTATCACATCTTCATTCAAGATGTTAGGAAGTGAATTCTAGGCTTGTGTATGTGTGTGTGTGTTTTAAATTGAGGAGAAGTATCCCATAATCCACCTGGAGCAATTGCTCACTCAAATCTCTCTGGCCAGAGTTTTATCAAATGCCTGTGCCTAAACTGATTATTAACTCTGAGAAGGAGATTACAGGTTTGGTTTATAGCCATCAAGATTCATTTTATGGGACTAGGTAGGTGCTTAGCTTCTTCTGAAGGTGAACAGATGCTTTGTGATGGTAAATAAATTGAGTTTCTGTTGGCAAGATTTTGTATTTGGTTATTAAGTCGCAAACAGTGCCTATCACAGAGTTTAAATGTGGAAGACAAAGACTGGCAAGACATGAGTGTCTTGGTAATGTGATACCATTCTTCTCAGTTTCTTCATAGTTCTTGTTACAGTAATCAAATCCTCCTAGAAAGTAAACATTTCTGACTTCTAGAATAGGGAACTCTCTCTTCAGAATCCTTTTTGCACAATAATGAAAAGTGAAAAACATAAGGCATACAGTACATATCCTTACCTGAGTAAGACTGCTGGGTGACTAGGCATTTTTTTTAACTTAATTCCAGGAAGATGGCCAACAAATAATAGGCATTCATTACAACGTCAACCCATTTTTTTCCTTTTCTCAAAGGCCTATGATTAAAATATTTACAGGGTATTTTACCTGTAAAATACAGGATTATGTCTCACCTTTACCAGAAATGCTCTTTAATTATTTTGATCTAATAACTATAATTGTTAATGGGATTAGGAAATACTTAAAGTTTAATGAAGTTTGAATAAAGTGAAAGTGATTGGAAAACATTAGATTACAAATTCACTAAGTTAATATAAGTTAAAATGAAAGCATCTATTTAAAACTGTGTGAAGCAATGTGCACATGTGAATGTAACAGTTTGGTATCTGAACCTACCAATAGGATGGCAAGAGCTTGGCTTCCTAGAGTAGCTGAGTCATGGGGGGATGTTTTAAAGTGCATTTCCTATAGCCATGGGCTTTTTATTTATTTTTATTTTGATATCATTAATGTACAATTGCTTGAACAACATTATGGCTACTAGACTCCCCCTATTATCAAGTCCCCCCCACATACCCCATTACAGTCACTGTCCATCAGCGTAGTAAGATGCTATAGAATCATTACTTGTCTTCTCTGTATATACTGCCTTTCCCGTGTCCTCCCACCCACTACATTATGTGTGCTAATCGTAATGCCCCTTTTTGGAGTTTTCTAAAATTGTCCTTGGAGGGTAAAATTGGGATAAAGTTAATGTAGAGCCCCTTCAAACACCTCTGAACTGAGGCAAATCAGACTTTATAGTCTTATATATAACAGTGACATGGACGAATTAAGGCAGAAGAAGTGAAGAAAGGAAGTTGAGTGGAAGAAAGGAGAGGAGAAAGAATTTTATTTTTTTTAAAGAACAAGGACTTTTGAATTATTGTGTAAGCCACATCTATTATTCTATTATTTAAGAAATACTGTACCTGAGTATTGAACCGTGGTAGCCCACATTTTGAAGCCTGAGATAGCCTAGGTGCCTTTGGTCGCGGTCCTGTATTGAATACATGCTCCAGCAGTCCGGGCTTACATAGGGTCTTGGTGCGTTTGGGCGACTACAACAAAATGCCACAGACTGGTACTTTCTAATAATAAAGATGTGTTTCTCAGTTCATGAAGCTGGAGGTTTGAGATTAGGTTGTCAGTATGTTCTTGCTCTGGGGGCAAGTCCCTTCAATTCACAGACAGCTTACTTCCCATTATGTCCTCACGTGGTAGAAAGAGAAAAGAGAGCTCACTGAGGCCCTTTATGAGGGCATTGATTCCCCTCAAGAGGACTCCACCCTTGTGACCTGATCACCTCCCAAAGGTCCCACACCTCACACCATCCCCTTGGGGATTAGGATTTCAATTTATTAATTTTTGGAGGCTAGAAACATCCTGTCCACTGCACTTAGCTCCCCCAAACTTGAACTGACTCTATTTCTGGCCTTCATTTATACTCTTGCCCCCGCTCTCTGCACGGAGGCATCTTCACCTTTGCTGGAGCACCAGCACCTACCAGTTGCCTGAGGCGCTCATTGCTTAAAGCCCAATGTCTGCCTCTGTAGCACTGGCTCCCAGCCTCATCTGCACATTGGGATCACTGGCATGATTTAGGACATTACTCATGTCTGGGTCCCATCTCCAGAATTCTGCTGTAAGTGGTTTTGGATGCCTCCAGGTAACCCTAATGTGCAGCCAGAATTGAGACTGGCTGGGCGATAGTGATGCTGCTCGTCTGGGGAACCACTGCCCTGTGGAAACAGCCACTCAGCTGCAGATAATGCCAAGGTCAGCATACGAGGTACCCTAAGATTTAAAATCTCTTATTACACCTCAATTCAATTGCAAAATCCTAATCAACCTGGTCTCTGCACATTACCAGGGTGGAAGTGCCCCACCCTCCCACAAAAGTCCAAGTTTCAGCTTCAAATACCCAAACTGCCTCCACACATTTATTTTTCTTCACAAATTTTTCAGCATGACCATCTGTAAAAACAATCACCTCATTTTTACTTCTCTTGCTTTGGTGTTGGGATCTTTTAGGAGCCCTAATAAATATTATACCTCTTCCTTTTCCAGGTTCTGTAAACATTAAGGATCACACAAAGAAAGGAACAAAATATCATCTTATTTTTTACAAATACCAAGTTAAAGGATTTGACTTTGCCTCTGTACTTGGTCCATGACTGCTGGATCAGTCTTCCTAAATCTATAGTTATTATGTCAGCGCATTAGCTTCTTACATTAAAAACTAAATAAAAAGACAGTTTTAATTAGGAGATTGATGCACATCCAAGGAAATAGTACCAGGACAAGTAGTCTGAGTAAAAGGAATTAGTTGGGTGGCCTTACTGCATTACTAATAAATCTTTGGCAGCTTAATGGATCCATTGACATGTGAATCCTACAAATGTCAAGTTACCCAGGATATACTCATTCAGCCTGGAATGGTCGAATGGTCTACTTACTCCCTTCTTCACCCTAGTAGATTTTAAGCTCCTTTAAGGAATGGGATTATTTCTTTAATCTTTATTTCTAGCTCCCAGACTACATTAATGATATTAGTAATTTATTAATGATTAATAAAATCCATTGAAATAATTGTAATACAACATGATAAATGCACCACCACGTTAGAGACAGAAGGACCCCTCTATGATTTATATATTGTAGAAAAGCCCTAAAACACAAAAATGGTGGCAAAGCCTTCCTCAAAACAGGTACCATCTTTGGCAAATGAAAGAACAAAAATCTATGTTTGCACACTTGGAAAATATCAAATAGTTAATAGACCTGATGGTCAGTGTGTATATGAGGGTGTGTTGTGAGTTATGGCTGGAGCCAATTTGGGAAATGTAACCATTCTAAAGGATTTGAAGACCTATGTGTTCCTCATGAAACCGTTACACAAAAAGCTATACAATTCCCAAAAGGTAAAAAAGAGAAATATATTTATTGCGCTGTTAAACTTTAAAAAATATGTAACACAATATATTACATTGCCTAAGCTGGATTCTGTTCTGATTGATAGCTATGTGTAAAGCCACAGATCTGCAACCCTGTCCTTAATCTTTGATCTATTTATCAGGAAATAATCTGGATTTGAAAAAAAAAAAATCCCTGTTTGAAGCTTCAGGTCTCCTTTTTCTTGGACTCTCTTAAGGCAATAAATAAGTAAATAATGATGACAACAACAATGATGATGCTAAGAGCTGGCTAAGCAAGCTAAGCAGAGAATGTGTGGAACTGAGTGCAAATATAGCTCTGCCTTTCACAGTCTGAATTACTTCACCTCTGTGTATCAGCCTCTTCACCTGTAAAATGGGCTTCGCATAGCATTTACCACATAGGCTTATTGTGAAGAATGCATGAATTAATCTGTGTTAACTACTTGGATAAGTGACTGATAAAGAATAAATACTATGTGTTATCTGTTATTAATAGCAGCCACATTTTCTAAGGAGTTTCTAATTAAACTTATTTTTCTAAGATTTACTTACACTTTTAATAAAATGGACTTTGTATAAATCAGTATTTATGTCCATGTGGGTCTAACAATCTTCAGTTTTTGTTAGAAATTTAAATTATGATTTTATACACTCTCTGTGAGAGTATTTGATAACAGAAGCCCAGTTAGCCAAACTCAGGAAAAGGAAAGTTGTTCATCTAGAAAAAATAATACTTTTCTACATTTGGAATCAATTTACATTCATAAAATGTTCACTCACTCTATAGCAGTCTAAGTCAGATGTTACATGTTCGGGGCATGATAAGGACTGAATTTGTTTAACAATCTCTCTTGGTCTGCCATGTAGAAACTGTATGATTTCAAATGCATATCATTACCTGTGAATTGGAGCAAAAACATATACTCAAAAAATAATAGAAACTTCTTTGAGCTTTACTTATAGATATCTTGTACCTGGTGCTAGAAAGATTAAAAACAATATTTATATCACATGACACAATGGATGTTTTTTGTAAAGGAGTATAACAAGAGTGGTATAAAAAACATGTTTTTTCTGTGAATTGTCATCTAATTTAGTAGAAAAGTATCTTATGTATACAAAATTGATACATAATTATTTACACATGTATAAATATAGACATAAAGATACAAATATGCTTGAGACATCAATCTTTTACATTTCCTATGTTACTTTTAGAATCTTTCTTAAAAGGGAAATATGCCTTATAGCTAAAGAAATCCTCAATTGACATAGTCCATTATTTAATTAAAAAATGAAAATATTAAGAAAATATTAAGATTATTTTTCTATTTCACTTACTTTTTTTCCATATTACTATTATTAATGAGTACCCTTTTGGTCTAAGAACTTTTTTAGGAAAGCACTTGGAACTCTTTTGTTAACAAATATGTTTTGAATTTTGAGAATAAAAATTTATTGACTGACCCAGATGTGAGCCAACAGAAACTCCTCACGAATATTTTCATTTTTATTCAATGTCACTTTGGGCCAGTGCAGATTTTGCAATATTCTAGAGTGTAAAGGCAAGAGGAATATGGTTTTAGATGAAAAGCAGTAGGAACAAATGGAATTACTTTAAAATAATTGCTTACAATTCAAAAATAATAACTAATTCTCCTTTCATTCTTTAGAAAGTCCAGGTACATAGCCCCTTTCTTTATTCCTATTCTTTGACACATAGTCCTCAGTGGGGAGTCTGGACTTATTCTTCTTATTAACTCATTAGTATCCTTTCACATACAGTTTGCTGACAAACATGATGTTACAGAGGGAAAGCTGCTGCTGCAAACAGGCGACCTCCCCTCTGCACTCACCACAGTATTTTCAGGAGAACCTCCGGTGAGCACATCTATATTTCAAGCACTTGTTAGTCAAATGCCATCTGTTTTGACATATAAAATTCTCCAGGAGCCTGGAGAAAGACATAATGGGGAAATCTTACTCTTCTTTGTCTTAACCTTGTGAAATAATTTTGTTCATTTGACTTTAGAAAGAAAATGAAGAACTTTAAAAAGAGATATATTTTACTATGTAATGAATTAGTAGAAAATCAGCTTCTTCTATAATATCCTTTTAAGAAAAGAAAATAAACATATTATTAAAACATCAACATTTAGTGTTGTAAAGGTTAAGAACATCCTTTGTTTTTCAACTTAATTCTTATTAGAATCATATACTATTAAAACGGTAATTTTTAAAGTAATCACTTGTGAGAAAAACTAAGGCCAGACACTTCAAGGAAACACAGGTAGTGGCTTTGATTTAAACACATTCATCTTACAGTGTTTTTAAAGAGCCTTTATACAAATCAACACTTCAAAAGAAATTAATGATTTCACATGATCAAAACACAATTATTTTGCTTCTATATACTGTCCTCACTTGTTGCTGAAGTTCTCGAACCTACAGTATATACCGGCACAAATGTGCCAATGATAAGGGCAAAACTAAAAAATTAGCAAAAATGCTTCCACTGTGGTAAGCAAAGTCTAAAATCTCCCAAGGTTTCAGTCCCACGGTGTTACAAATTTGAAAGGCAATCACTCATTTGATTAAATTCTAATAAATTGTCTTTGAATTAATGAAAAGGAGACGGCCTATGGAGGGGGCCATGCGACCAGGAGCCAGGGGGAACATCCTACAGTTTTAGAGCAGCCTCTGAGTTACAGTAAAAAAGAGGATAGGGCCTCAGCTCTACAGAAACGAGGAGCAGAATTCTACCAACAATCACATGAGCTCCAAAGAGAACCCTGGCCTCCAAAAAGGGCAGGCCAGCCAACACTTCCATTTCAAATGTGTAATCCTGATGTAAGGAACTCTTTAGATCAGCTGTGTTTGGATTTCTGCAGACATCATGAGAAAAAATAGATACTGATTCAAACTGCTAAATTTGTGGTAACTTGTTATGCAGCAATAGAAAACAATAGCATATGGGCCATAGAATGAGGGTTTGATTAGAGAAGAGGTATAGAGGTTTATTATGTTCAAAGTTCCAAATCCACATTAGAAATTGTTTTTGGTAGGTAAATGCACCAAAAGTGTAACCCATTGTACCAGTTCTGTGTTTTAATTCACTACTGTTTATTATTTTACTACAGAGAATTATGGAAATTCTTCAATAATTGTTTGAAAGTATTTCAAATGTATCCATTGTTCATCTGTTTCTTAAATATTATTGGATTTATAGGAATTCATAAGTGTAATCACTGTGAAGTATCAATACAATTTTAAATAAATAAAACTAACTATAAAAATGAGAATTATTTGAAAGCACTCATTAAAATTGTTACTAGAGTTACAGTTAGTATTTTAAATAATCTGATTAAAGATAAATTAAAAACAAGGATATCTTATGAGATGCAAAAAATGGTAGGTATAATATAAGAAAAATTTCAGCTCAACTATCTTTTACAGTTATACCATTATAGATTTAAACATGTATTATTTATTATATGTATATTATTTAGTATTTCATACATGTATATATAGTATCTGTCTTGCTCTCTCATTTGAGAGAACACTTAGCAACTTCACATAGTTTTGACATATAGTACTGACTCAACAAATATTGCTCCCTATTTTTCATATAAGTTTGGAAAATGATATACTGGCACTTTAGTCATTCCACCCATATGCCTAATCTTTTACCCCTATAGATATTTCTAACCAGCGCAAATTCTAGCTTTGAATTTTCTTAAGGGGAGCATAAGCTCTGTAATTTTGGCCTTTTACTTTCACATTCTTCTTCATTTTTCAAATCATTGGAGATTCTCAAGTACTTTTTGTGCTGTTTTTTTTTCATTTTATTTTACAGTTTACTTTGTTTCCAACAATAACACTAACTTCCTATTGCAGTCCTAAAAGAAACAGGCCCTGGAATAAGTTAACAAAAATTAGGAGGGCAGATGGTTATGAGAAATATTTGCACTATGCTTTTCTACTGGGAGGGTCATAGCACACGTTAGCATATGAGCAGTTCTGTTTTGTTTTGTTCTCAAGAGGGGTCCCAGCGTTTCCCCAAATACAGAAGCAACAGAATTTTTATTTTTCATGTAACAAAAATTGACATTCTGGATCTAAGGTCCCTTGGAATAAACATTGGAAATGTTGAATCAGGCTTCTTCCCACTTTTGTGTAGCTTTTTCCTGAGCAATTGTCTTTGGCTTTTAAATGGTTGACAATCCCTTGTCTTCAGAGGTCCTTCTTATTGAGTAACTTTTGTTAGCTCCAGGCAAAGTTGAGGGGTTTATATAGAAATAGCAACTGCATAGGAAAAGACTTTTACTGGGTTACACACTTAAAATTGTGATTTATTTATTTGCCTTATTTTAGTACTTTGTTACCTCCCACCTCCACATGGCCTCCTTATTATTCTCCATAACTCCAAAATTTTCCATAACCTAAAACTTGTACGACTTCACGTGAAGTTACCATGACTTCTTTAGAACTTTCACAACCTCTGTTCCACTTTTATGCTGTAACTCAGATAATATTTTTAATGCAAATTTGGTTATATCATGTTCTTTCCTCTTGTACTAGAAGTCTTCATATTTCTTTCTTTAAATTTGATGTAAAAAATTAAGGATGCTTGTGTATACTTAGTCATTTTAACAGAACATCTACGAACAATCTCTCATTCTTTAACCAAGAATTTTAACTAATTTTTAAAAATTTTATGATAATTGCCCTCTGAGTGTATTTTTTTTTTTTACAATAGCATTTCATTTAATTTGGCATTCCTTTATTTGGAAATCAATTTCTCTTATTTAGTCTAGATCACAAGGCTCTAATATGTAGGTCTATCAAACGTTCCTACGTCTTTATACGTATTTCCATCTATATTCTACATATCTGTTTTTTAAGTTTATTTTCTGTTTTCATGATTGAACTTTCAGTATAATTAATCCTGCTAATTCATGTTAGTGGTAATAAGGTATAATGGCATTAATAAACTGGTAACACTTACTTTTGTATTCTAATAAAATAGGATTCTCGAGCCAAATTATCCAGACCACTTACTTCTGGATGAAATCTGGTGATATTTTAACCTCCTGTGTCTCTGTGTTCTCATCTATATACTTGGGATAAAAGTACTGCTTACTGAATATGTCAGTGCAAAGGTGAAATGAGTTACTGCATTGAAAAGAACACAGAATTTTACCTGGAATAGAGTGAATATAAAAATAACTTAATAGCAAATTTAAATGTAACTAAATAGGTCACAATTATTAATTAGTTACATTTGTTATGCCTTTTCTCTGTCTTGTAAAATAAACTGGTTATTTTTTTCGTGTTTTATGGAGTAATTAGTTAAATAATTATAAGATAATTTTATAGCTTTAAAAATATTTGATACTTGATGTTTTGCTGTTTGTTTTTGGTCATGATGATTAAGCCATTAGCTTTTCAAATATTCAGGTAGAGATTGTTTATAGCGAGGGCACATTATGGTAATATACATTTTGGAAACCTAACTGGCAGTATTTGGGAAGATGGATTGGAAGGGAGAGGCACAGAGGCAGAAGTATGAAAAAGAACGCAGAAATAATCCAGTCTAAAGATGAGGTCAACTTTAACAAGAGAGCTACACTAGACTTAGAATTTGGGAGAATATTTTAGAAAGGTATTATTTCAATAATTGATTATAACCCTTCTTTACAAACATTAAAAGTATTCATTTATATATCAGTACTGTTAGTTTGCTTTTATTGAATTATTTATTGGCTTCTTATAAATAAAGGGCCAAGAAGCTTAGCTTTATTTACTGAAATTACCTTTGAATTATGGGAATTTATCAAAAGAAAAATGGTTTTATTATAAATGAAAATCAGTCATATTTTCAAGATCAGATTATTTATGAGAAAACCTATTTTATACTTGGTTTTCTATCTTAAATCTAGTAAGAAGCCTTTCTTTTCTGAAATATGATAAACCTTTCTTTAAATTTATTTACTTATGTGCTTCATAATGGTTGATACTTCATAATGATTGATGAATGATTTTTTCTAGCACATCCTTTAAAAGTTTTATGCTGGCTGTTAGAAAACTCTTACCCAGATGTACTCAAACTAAAGAAATACATTAACAGTGTTGCAATTAGAAAATAGTGGAAAAATATTGTAATTGCTTGGATAGCTACCATGCCAAGCACTGTGGACCTGAATTCTGGCTGAACTGACTGATAAGAATTTTATATATGTACTTGAGTACATAAAGTTTCATTGTGAAATAGATTATTTAAATGGATATTCTTCTTTATTGTTACCAAATGAATAAATTATTAAATTAACATTTTAATTAAGACAAAAATTTGGACACAGCATAGATCATGCTTTTAAAATCCATTTACTATCTTTTAAAATCCAGTACTATATTTTACTCTTTTAAAATACATTACTCTGTATGATTTTATTATTCATAGATTTTGTTAGAGAGCTCCCATTAATTAGCAACAAATAACATAAAGAGTAAATATTTTCCAGTGTAAATTTTGTTTTGCAGATTATGACATATCAGAAATGCATTCAAAGGAAATAAAATATTTCTACATACAAGAATCATATATCAATCTTTAAATATTTGAAAAATTTGAGCTCATAATAGAAACTTCTAGGAAGACAAGAACATTCTAATCTGAAATTGTGGACTGCTGGTTTGTGGGCATCTCTGTAAAGGAAAAAAGAATAAAGGCCTACAAAAATTTTAATACTCTGTTTTTCTCCCAAACACTTGACTTGTATTTTGCTCAAATTTCTTTTAAAAACTAAGCCATCTTTACATGAGATCAAGCAAAAGATAGGTAATCCCATTCTGAAAGCGTATTTTTTGGATACCATGATAAGTGGAATTCTGGGAAATTAAAAAAGAGGAAGATATTTGGCCAGCAACATTGTAATCACTGCATGTTGCTTCCTATGGCACTAGAGAAGAATTTACCAACTAAGTATTTTAGTCTAAAAAATTAGATTCTACATGTAAAACACAGAATTTCTTTCTCTGTTTCTCCATTTTCATATATTTTATGTTCAAAAAGAAACTGCATTTATTTGGCAAAGAACATAGGAACCAATAGGCATGTACTTTCTTAATTTCCATATTCACTTAAAGGTTGAACTATTTTTTAAAAACCAGTTGTTAATGTTTCTCTTAGTTTTTTAAGAGATTAGTTTTTAATTAAGCTACTTTTTCTTCTATATTTCACCTCACATTTTAGCTATTTCTGTAAGAAATACATTCTAGAATGTATCTCATGTAATTGGCTAAAATATAGCATCCAGTTATTAATCAAATACTAATCTAGATACAGTTAATGATTCTGTAACATCTTACTAGTTGATAGATAGTGACTTACTAGAGGGGGTGAGGATTCAATAATATGGGTAACTGTTGAACCACTGTGTAATATATTTGAAACCAACATAAGATGATATAACAGTGAAACTTTAATAAAAAAACACTAAAAAATACTAATGTAGGCACTGCTGTTATTTTGTATTTGTGATTAACACCTACAACTATAAATAAGGATTTTAATATGTATTAAGTAAAAAATAAATAACATATTTTTTTATTTAAGATCCTTTAAATAAAGGATCTTAGAATGGATAATCTGGATAGGCCAATTCAATCCATTGAAAGGATTTAACAGCAGAACAGATTTCTCTGAAAAAGAAGGAATTCAACACTAGCACTAAGGACTCTTTCTGAGACATTCCCAAAGGACAGTGGTGAGAGAAAATCCCCCTGCTGGGCAAAATCAAGTAGTGCAACTGAGCGTTCATTCTGCTCAGAAGGAGAAATGACCAGAGGTTTACGCCTACATCAATCTGCAAGCTGTAGCCAGTGGTTTAGCTTGACAGTCAGGGATTTGGAAGAAATATCATTAGAAATTTTGCAACAAGTAGGTCTGGGGAAGAAGTATACAAGTAGACTTCTCTGAAAAATACTTTTGCCTTATCTGAGTGCTTACCAAAGCGTGACTTCAACAGAGGATTTTAATACTCATGTGGACAGGATGACCCAATATGCATACCAGTAGCCTCTTTAACCCAGCCACTTCTGTCACTGCCCAGGGAGCTCATGAACAAAGTGGTCATGGTGTCAAGGATGGGAGTTATGCATAGGCACAGCAACATGGATGTCCGCTCATCAAGGATGACCGGGCCACAGCCGCAGCTGAGTATCAACCAGTCTCCCAGAAGCAAGTGCCAACACAGTCTCTGATAAGGCACCATTCCCCTGGGGCATCAGCCAGCTACCTCGTAGCAAGCTGATTACATTGGACCACTTCCATCTTGGAAGCTGCAGCATTTTGTTCTTACTGGAATGGACACTTACTCTGGATATGGATTTACTTTCCCTGCATGCAATGCTTATTCTAAAATTCTAGCCATGGATTCATAGAACATTTTATCCAACATTTTACTAGCCTATGTGGCACTGATTCTAATAAGGGAACTGACTTCACAGCAAGTCAAATGTCACAAAAGAACCGTATTCTTGTAGGTCTGGGGCAATATCCTACCAGAGAGTGTATATGCTCTTAATTAGTGGGGATATATGCTTTAAATTAGTGGGCAATCCACTAGCCAGGATTCACAGGCCCAGGAAGCAATGGCAGAAGTGGGAGTGACACTTCTCACTATTACTCCTAGTGATTCACTAGCAAATTTTTTGCTTTCTGTTCCTTGACCTTATTTTATGCTGGCATAGAGGTTTTAGTTCCAAAGTGAGGAATGTTTCCACTGGGATACACAACAATGATTCTGTCGAACTAGAAGTTAGGACTGCCACTCAGCCACTTTGGGCTCCTCATGCCTATGAATCAGCAGCAAAGAAGGGAGCTACTGTCTGTCTGGAGTGACTGATCCTGACTTCCAAGAGGAAATTGGGTAGCTACTAGACAAGTGAAATAAAGGAGATTTTTAAAGGGTCCCTTAGTACTGCTATGCCCTGTGATTAAAGTAATAGAAATCTACAACAATCAAACTCAGGCATGACTATTAGTGGCCCTTCAAGAATGAAGGTTTAGGTCACCTTACCAGGCAAAGAACCTTGACAAGCCCAGTTGTTTGCTGTGAGGAATAAGGAATATGTAGTAGAAGAAGATAGTTTTAAATATCAGCTATAAACATGACCAGTTGCAAATGAGGCTTGTAACAGTTCTTTCCATTTTGTAATGGACATGCATCTGTGTGTGAGTGTATATATAAACTCATTTGCTTTCTCCTTCCCTTATATCCTTATCATCTTAACACAAGATCTACTAATAACAGTTAACTCTACATTGTGGCATCTAAGGTACAGGATATCAAGCAGAAGAATGAAAATCCCTCAGAGACTTTATGTCCTCCTCTGGGAAAAAAATGTGTGTTTTTGGTTACTATGTAGTATAGTTGTATAATCTTAAATGGAGTCATAATTTTTTAATGTCCTATTTGGAAGATTAACTGTGGTTTCAGGAAGGGTATACAGGTGCCAGATTCCCAAGGGGTGGACTATAGCAGCCAATTTTATGTGTTAACTTGCCTAGGCTATAATAGTCAGTTATTCAGTTAAACACAAACCTAGGTGTTGCTATGAAAATATTTTTTTTTTTTTTTTGAGAGGGCATCTCTCATATTTATTGATCAAATGGTTGTTAACAACAATAAAATTCAGTATAGGGGGGTCAACGCTCAATGTACAATAATTAATCCATCTCAAGCCTAATTCTCGTCAGTCTCCAATCTTCTGAAGCATAACGAACAAGTTCTTACATGGTGAACGAATTCTTACATAGTGAATAAATTCTTACATGGTGAACAGTACAAGGGCAGTCATCACAGAAACTTTCGGTTTTGATCATGCAATATGACCTATAAACAATCAGGTCAAATATGAATATTCGTTTGATTTTTGTACTTGATCTATATGTTGATTCCCCATTTCTCCTACTATTATTATTATTTTTATTTTTAATAAAATGCTGAAGTGGTAGGTAGATGCAAGATAAAGGTAGAAAACATAGTTTAGTGCTGTAAGAAGGCAAATGTAGATGATCAGATGATCAGGTGTGTGCCTATGGACTAAGTATTAATCCAGGCTAGACAAGGGCATCAAGACATCCACGGATGCAGAAGATTTCTCTCAAAGCAGGGGGGGTGAGGTTCTGAGCCTCACCTCTGTTGATCCCCAAATTCTCACCTGATGGCCCCCCTGCGACTGTGCCTGTCTTAGGTTGTTCCTCCCTTGAGGAATCTTACCCGTCTCTGGCTAACCAGTCATCTTCCGGGGCCATACAGGGAAATGTAAAGTTGGTAAGTGAGAGAGAAGCCATATTGTTTGCAAAGGTTAGCTTTTTACTTCTTTGCAGATTTATGCCCTGTGGCTTCTATGCCCAGCACTTGTCTCAAGGTATCTTTACCACCTGGAGGAATTATGATACTCGGTAAATTCGATATGAGGCACGAATTCTATTTAAGGGTTGTAATTAGGAAGGAAGAAGAAAAGCTATAGATGTAGCATACGAAGGAAACTTGGGAGGATTGATTATTTCTTTGACATATCTTCTTGTATAGTACCTTAAGTATGTATAGGTTTTAAACTACTAACTAATTTGCACACATATATTAACATAATAGGAATACGGTGACATAAACAAAGCAAATCTATAATTACCATCCATCTCCAGTGAAGCCAAGAAAACCATTTAGGCACCCTAGGCATTTGTGAAAATTTATCTATGATATGATGGATATTGTCCAACTGTACTTGAACCATCAGACAAATTAAAGCAGCCCATTTCTGGGATCTGTTCACATCCCATATGTTCTTTTAACCATAGATAGTCTATAGTCATGAGATTTTGGAGGGCTACAACTTGCACCCCTCCCAACTCCTGGTTGAGTTCCAACAGTACAGATCCGGTCAAATTCGTTGTCTCACTGTATGCACATGCCAGCCTAGACATCTCCCTCCTCATTCTTATGGCAAGTCCAGGAGATGGTGGGCTGGATGCAGCCACAACCGCAGCATCGTCCGAATCCCTGTGGAGGCTTTTTGATGATCATCCCCCGGCACAAGTCCTCCAGAGAGTGCTGATGCCGGAAGCTCCTCCTCATATCGTATCTTAGTTCATTTTCTGGGTATCCAAGCTAGGCCTTGATCTCCTGCATAGAAACAAACAGACCCTTTGCCCACACTTTGACATGCCCTCTATACCACTGTGCAGAACTCATTGGAGGTCAGCACACAGTAACTGCTTTTTTTTTTTTTTTTTTTTAAATTAAGAGAAAGGAATATTATCAGAAAAGAGTACCTCCATAGCTGATCATCTGACACCCTTTAAGTGATCAACATTAAGGATATTTAAAGCATGCGTTGATCTTTGATTTACCAATAGTTTTATCCTGTTAAGGAGTAATCCCCCTTTTCCTTCTTTCTTTCTTTCTTTCTTTTTTTTTTTAATTTTTTTTAAAATTTTTAATCTACACTTACATGAAGAATACTATGTTTACTATGCTCTCCCCTATATCAGGTCCCCCCTAACAACCACATTACGGTTACTGTCCATCAGCTTAGCAAACTGTTGTAGAGTCACTACTTGTCCTCTCTGTGTTGTGCAGCCCACCCTCTCCTTGCTCCCTCCCCCCATGCATGCTAATCTTAATAACCCCCTTTTTCTTCCCCCCCCTTATCCCTCCCTGCCCACCCATCCTCCCCAGTTCCTTTCCCTTTGGTACCTGTTAGTCCATTTTTGGGTTCTGTAACTTCACTGCTGTTTTGTTCCTTCAGTTTTTCCTTTGTTCCTATACTCCTCAGATGAGTGACATCATTTGGTATTTCTCTTTCTCCGCTTGGCTTATTTCACTGAGCATAATACTCTCCAGCTCCATCCATGTTGCTGCAAATGGTTGGATTTTTCCACTTCTTATGGCTGAGTAGTATTCCATTGTGTATATGTACCACATCTTCTTTATCCATTCATCTACCGATGGACATTTAGGTTGCTTCCAATTCTTGGCTATTGTAAATAGTGCTGCGATAAACATAGGGGTGCATCTGTCTTTCTCAAACTTGATTGCTGCGTTCTTAGGGTAAATTCCTAGGAGTGGGATTCCTGGGTCAAAAGGTAGGTCTGTTTTGAGCATTTTGATGAACCTCCAAACTGCTTTCCACAATGGTTGAACTAATTTACATTCCCACCAGCAGTGTAGGAGGGTTCCCCTTTCTCCACAGCCTCGCCAACATTTGTTGTTGTTTGTCTTTTGGATGGCAGCTATCCTTACTGGTGTGAGGTGATACCTCATTGTAGTTTTAATTTGCATTTCTCTGATAATTAGCGATGTGGAGCATCTTTTCATGTGTCTCTTGGCCATCTGTATTTCTTTTTTGGAGAACTGTCTGTTCAGTTCCTCTGCCCATTTTTTAATTGGGTTATTTGTTTTTTGTTTGTTGAGGCGTGTGAGCTCTTTATATATTCTGGACGTCAAGCCTTTATCGGATCTGTCATTTTCAAATATATTCTCCCATACTGTAGGGTTCCTTTTTGTTCTATTGATGGTGTCTTTCGCTGTACAGAAGCTTTTCAGCTTAATGTAGTCCCACTTGCTCATTTTTGCTGTTGTTTTCCTTGCCCGGGGAGATATGTTCAAGAAGAGATCACTCATGTTTATGTCTAAGAGGTTTTTGCCTATGTTTTTTTCCAAGAGTTTAATGGTTTCATGCCTTACATTCAGGTCTTTGATCCATTTTGAGTTTACCTTTGTATATGGGGTTAGACAATGGTCCAGTTTCATTCTCCTACATGTAGCTGTCCAGTTTTGCCAGCACCATCTGTTGAAGAGACTGTCATTTTGCCATTGTATGTCCATGGCTCCTTTATCAAATATTAATTGACCATATATGTTTGGGTTAATTTCTGGGGTCTCTAATCTGTTCCACTGGTCTGTGGCTCTGTTCTTGTGCCAGTACCAAATTGTCTTGATTACTATGGCTTTGTAGTAGAGCTTGAAGTTGGGGAGTGAGATCCCCCCTACTTTATTCTTCTTTTTCAGGATTGCTTTGGCTATTCGGGGTCTTTGGTGTTTCCATATGAATTTTTGAATTATTTGTTCCAATTCATTGAAGAATGTTGCTGGTAATTTGAGAGGGATTGCATCAAATCTGTATATTGCTTTGGGCAGGATGGCCATTTTGACGATATTAATTCTTCCTAGCCATGAGCATGGGATGAGTTTCCATTTATTAGTGTCCCCTTTAATTTCTCTTAAGAGTGACTTGTAGTTTTCAGAGTATAAGTCTTTCACTTCCTTGGTTAGGTTTATTCCTAGGTATTTTATTCTTTTTGATGCAATGGTGAATGGAATTGTTTTCCTGATTTCTCTTTCTATTGATTCGTTGATAGTGTATAGGAAAGCTACAGATTTCTGTGTGTTGATTTTGTATCCTGCAACTTTGCTGTATTCCGATATCAGTTCTAGTAGTTTTGGAGTGGAGTCTTTAGGGTTTTTTATGTACAGTATCATATCATCTGCAAATAGTGACAGTTTAACTTCTTCTTTACCAATCTGGATTCCTTGTATTTCTTTGTTTTGTCTGATTGCCGTGGCTAGGACCTCCAGTACTATGTTAAATAACAGTGGGGAGAGTGGGCATCCCTGTCTGGTTCCCGATCTCAGTGGAAATGCTTTCAGCTTCTCGCTGTTCAGTATAATGCTGGCTGTGGGTTTATCATATATGGCCTTTATTATGTTGAGGTACTTGCCCTCTATTCCCATTTTGCTGAGAGTTTTTATCATGAATGGATGTTGAATTTTGTCAAATGCTTTTTCAGCATCTATGGAGATGATCATGTGGTTTTTGTCTTTCTTTTTGTTGATGTGGTGGATGATGTTGATGGATTTTCGAATGTTGTACCATCCTTGCATCCCTGGGATGAACCCCACTTGGTCATGGTGTATGATCCTTTTGATATACTGTTGAATTCTGTTTGCTAATATTTTATTGAGTATTTTTGCACCTACATTCATCAGGGATATTGGTCTGTAATTTTCTTTTTTGGTGGGGTCTTTTCCTGGTTTTGGTATTAGGGTGATGTTGGCTTCATAGAATGAGTTTGGGAGTATTCCCTCTTCTTCTATTTTGTGGAACACTTTAAGGAGAATGGGTATTATGTCTTCTCTGTGTGTCTGATAAAATTCCGAGGTAAATCCGTCCGGCCCCGGGGTTTTGTTCTTGGGTAGTTTTTTGATTACTGTTTCAATTTCTTTGCTTGTAATTGGTTTGTTTAACTTTTGTGTTTCTTCCTTGGTCAGTCTTGGGAGGTTGTATTTTTCTAGGAAGTTGTCCATTTCTTCTAGGTTTTCCAGCTTGTTGGCATATAGGTTTTCATAGTAGTCTTTAATAATTCTTTGTATTTCTGTGGAGTCTGTCGTGATTTTTCCATTCTCATTTCTGATTATGTTGATTTGTGTTGACTCTCTTTTTCTCTTAATAAGTTGGGCTAGAGGCTTATCTATTTTGTTTATTTTCTCAAAGAACCAGCTCTTGGTTTCGTTGATTTTTGCTATTGTTTTATTCTTCTCAATTTTGTTTATTTCTTCTCTGATCTTTATTATGTCCCTCCTTCTGCTGACTTTAGGCCTCATTTGTTCTTCTTTTTCCAGTTTTAATAATTGTGATGTTAGACTATTCATTTGGGATTGTTCTTCCTTCTTCAAGTGTGCCTGGATTGCTATATACTTTCCTCTTAAGACTGCTTTCGCTGCATCCCACAGAAGTTGGGGCTTAGTGTTGTTGTTGTCATTTGTTTCTATATATTCCTTGATCTCTATTTTGATTTGTTCATTGATCCATTGATTATTTAGTAGCATGTTGTTAAGCCTCCATGTGTTTGTGAGCCTTTTTGTTTTCTTTGTAGAATTTATTTCTACTTTCATACCTTTGTGGTCTGAAAAATTGGTTGGTAGAATTTCAATATTGTGGAATTTACTGAGGCTCTTTTTGTGAGCTAGTATGTGGTCTATTCTGGAGAATGTTCCATGTGCACTTGAGAAGAATGTATATCCTGTTGCTTTTGGATGTAAAGTTCTATAGATGTCTATTAGGTCCATCTGTTCTAGTGTGTTGTTCAGTGCCTGTGTGTCTTTACTTATTTTCTGCCCGGTGGATCTATCCTTCGGGGTGAGTGGTGTGTTGAAGTCTCCTACAATGAATGCATTGCAGTCTATTTCCCTCTTTAGTTCTGTTAGTATTTGCTTCACATATGCTGGTGCTCCTGTATTGGGTGCATATATATTTAGAATGGTTATATCCTCTTGTTGGACTGAGCCCTTTATCATTATGTAGTGGCCTTCTTTATCTCTTGTTACTTTCTTTGTTTTGAAGTCTATTTTGTCTGATATTAGTACTGCAACCCCTGCTTTCTTCTCACTGTTGTTTGCCTGAAATATGTTTTTCCATCCCTTGACTTTTAGTCTATGCTTATCTTTGGGTTTAAGGTGAGTTTCTTGTAAGCAGCATATAGATGGGTCTTGCTTTTTTATCCATTCTATTACTGTATGTCTTTTGATTGGTGCATTAAGTCCATTTACATTTAGGGTGACTATTGAAAGATATGTACTTATTGCCATTGCAGGCTTTAGATTCGTGGTTACCAAAGGTTCAAGGTTAGCTTCTTTAGTATCTTACTGCCTAACTTAGCTCGCTTATTGAGCTGTTATATACACTGTCTGGAGATTCTTTTCTTCTCTCCCTTCTTATTCCTCCTCCTCCATTCTTCATATGTTGTGTGTTTTGTTCTGTGCTCTTTTTAGGGGTGCTCCCATCTAGAGCAGTCCCTGTAGGATGCCCTGTAGAGGTGGTTTGTGGGAAGCAAATTCCCTCAGCTTTTGCTTGTCTGGGAATTGTTTGATCCCACCATCATATTTAAATGATAGTCGTGCTGGATACAGTATCCTTGGTTCAAGGCCCTTCTGTTTCATTGCATTAAGTATATCATGCCATTCTCTTCTGGCCTGTAGGGTTTCTGTTGAGAAGTCTGATGTTAGCCTATTGGTTTTCCTTTATAGGTGACCTTTTTCTCTCTAGCTGCCTTTAAAACTCTTTCCTTGTCCTTGATCCTTGCCATTTTAATTATTATGTGTCTTGGTGTTGTCCTCCTTGGATCCTTTCTGTTGGGTGTTCTGTATAATTCCATGGTCTGTTCGATTATTTCCTCCCCCAGTTTGGGGAAGTTTTCAGCAATTATTTCTTCAAAGACACTTTCTATCCCTTTTCCTCTTTCTTCCTCTTCTGGTATCCCTATAATACGAATGTTTTTCCTTTTGTATTGGTCACATATTTCTCTTAGTGTTGTTTCATTCCTGGAGATCCTTTTATCTCTCTCTATGTCAGCTTCTATACGTTCCTGTTCTCTGGCTTCTATTCCTTCAATGGCCTCTTGCATCTTATCCATTCTGCTTATAAATCCTTCCAGGGATTGTTTCACTTCTGTGATCTCTTTCCTGACATCTGTGATCTCCTTCCGGACTTCATCCCACTGCTCTTGCATTTTTCTCTGCATCTCATCCCATTGCTCTTGCATTTTTTTCTGCATCTCTGTCAGCATGTTCATGATTTTTATTTGGAATTCTTTTTCAGGAGGACTAGTTAGGTCTGTCTCCTTCTCAGGTGTTGTCTCTGTGATCTTTGTCTGCCTGTAGTTTTGCCTTTTCATGGTGATAGAGATAGTTTGCAGAGCTAGTACAAGTGACCGCTGGAAGAGCTTCCCTTCTTGTTGGTTTGTAGCCTTTTCCTGGGAGAATAGCGACCTCTAGTGGCTTGTGCTGGGCAGCTGTGCGCAGACAGGGCTTCTGCTTCCTGCCCAGTTGCTTTGGGGTTTATCTCCGCTGTTGCTGTGGGCTTGGCCTGGCTGGGGCTGTTCCTCCAAAATGGTGGAGCCCCGTTGGAGGGGGAGCAGCCAGGAGACTATTTATCTCCGTAAGGGGCCTCTGTGCTCCCTGCTGCCCAGGGGGTTAGAGTGCCCAGAGATCCCCAGATTCCCTGCCTCTGGTCTAAGTGACCTGTCCTGCCCCTTTAAGACTTCCAAAAAGCACTCTCCAAACCAAAACAACAACAGCAACAAAAAGGAAAAAACAAGCGATTTTTTTTTTTTCTTTTTTTTTTGTCCTCAGGTGCCGGTCCCAGGTACCCGCTCACTGGTCCTGCTGCCCTGTCTCCCTAGCACCAGGGTCCCTGTCCTTTCAAGGCTTCCAAAAAGCACCCACCCACCGGTCCCGCAGGGAAGGAACGCTCGATATTCTTTGTCCTCAGGCACTGGTCCCAGGCACCCGCTCACCAGTCCCGCCGCCCTGCCTCCCTAGCACCGGGGTCCCTGTCCCTTCAAGGCTTCCAAAAAGCACTCGCCAAAAAGAGAGAAAAAAAGGGGAAAAATGCGCGATTTCTTCCGTCCTCAGGTGCCGGTCTCAGGCACCCACCCACCGGTCCCACAGGGAAAAACGCGGGATATTCTTTGTCCTCAGGTGCCGGTCCCAGGCACCCGCTCACCAGTCCCGCCGCCCTGCCTCCCTAGCACCGGGGTCCCTGTCCCTTTTAGGCTTCCAAAAAGCACTCACAGAAAAGAGAAAAAAAAAGGGGAAAAACGCGCTATTTCCTCTGTCCTCAAGTGCCGGTCTCAGGCACCCGCCCACCGGTCCCGCAGGGAAAAACGTGGGATATTCTTTGTCCTCAGGCGCCAGTCCCAGGCACCCGCTCACCAGTCCCGCCACCCTGCCTCCCTAGCACTGGGGTCCCCGTCCCTTCAAGGCTTCCAAAAAGCTCTCGCCAAAAAGAGAAAAAAAAAAAAAAAAAGGGGAAAAACGCGCGACCTCCTCCATCCTCAGGCCCCGGTCTCAGGCACCCGCCCGCCGGTCCCGCAGGGAGAAACGCGGGGTGTTCTTTGTCCTCCAGCGCTGTTCCCAGGCACCTGCTCACCGGTCCCGCCACCCTACCTCCCCAGCAACGGGGGCCCATCCCTCTAAGGCTTCCAAAAAGCGCTCGCCAAAAAAAAAAAAAAAAAAACCGCTCAGGTTTCTCTCCACCCGCCAGGAGCCGGGGGAAGGGGCGCTCGGGTCCCGCCGGGCCGGGGCTTGTATCTTACCCCCTTCGCAAGGCGCTGGTTCCTTGCAGGTGTGGATGCGGTCTGGATGTTGTCCTGTGTCCTGTGGTCTCTATTTTAGGAAGATTTTTCTTTGTTATATTTTCATAGCTCTATGTGTTTTTGGGAGGAGATTTCCACTGCTCTACTCACACCGCCATCCTGGCTCCGCCCCTGAAAATATTTTTATACATGCTGAGCATCTAAGATCAGATGACTTTAAGCAAAGTATATTATCCTGTATAATCTAAGTGGAACTAATCCAATCACTTGGAATGATATCAGGAGAAATTGGACCTTCCTAGAGGAAATTCCACCTGTGGACCACAGCATGGACTCTCGCCCAAGCACGTCGACCCTTCTTTATGGATATCTTTATGGATTTCATATTAGCCTAGCCAATCCCCACAATCATGTAGGCCAATTTATGGTAATAAATATCTTTAAATAAATAAATAACTATTTAGTATACATATCTTATATAATACTATATTATAATGATTATTATATATACATATATATCTATTATGTATAAGTATAGAGGTGTGTATATATATATATATATCCTATATATTTACATATAGAGGTATATATCCTTCTACTGGTTCTAAGGTCCTTCTGGCTTCCTATCTGTTTGATTTTAATGGCAAAACTTCCTTAAAGAGGTCTAGACTCCTGTTCCTAACAGTGCAGCTCATAGAAACAACATCATCCAACATCACCTGGGTGATTCTGGGAAATGTATTTTCTTGAGGCCCATTCAGTTGCATGGAAGCAATATCTTTATTTTAACTATGTCCTATGGTAATTCACATGCACATTATATTTGGAACTAATAGACAATTGATTGAACTTTTTTCCTCAGCTCCTTAAATTCTAGAACCACCGCTATTCTGTATCAGGGCTTTTCAAGCCCTCAATTTAGCTTCTAATTGAATGGATAAAGATGTGGTACATATACAAAATGGAATATTATTCAGCCATAAAAAGAAAAGAAATCCTGCCATTTGCAACAATATGGATGGATCTAGAGGGTATTATGCTCAGTGAAATGGCCAAATGGAAAAAGACAAATACCATATGATTTCACTTATTTGTAGAATATAAAAACAAAACAAAACAGAAGGAATAAAACAGTGTGAGACTCCTAGACACTGAGAAGTGACTAGTGGTTACAAAGGGGGAGAGGAGGGGTGGGGGCAGGGGAGAGGAGGAGGGAGAGTGTTGAACCACCGTGATGTACATTTGAAAATAAAATAAAAAATGCAATGGAAATTTTTAAAAGCTTATATCTTAAATTTCTAAAATTGTATTTTATTAGCAAATTTATTTCCTGACTCCTGTTTTCATGTACTCAGAATCACTAAACAGTCTCACCTATTCTCAAGCTTATGTTGTCACCTTACATAAGGAGATTCTTCCAAAATCCATTCCAATAGCTAAGTACAGGTCCAAACAGAAAAGTGAGGAAAAAGGAAAACCAAGAAATTGCATGCCCCAGAACCACTACATATAAAATTCTTAAAAATGAAAGGAAAAGTTAATTATATCAAATTTTGCTGTAGAGTTGAGTAGAATAAGGACCAAGTACTGACTTTTGGATAAGCTAATATAGATCTTTTGATGATTGCCATAAGCAAAATTTCAAAGGAGTGATGAGTGCAAAATTTGAGACAAGCATGATCAAAAGACATGTAAATATGCAGATATTTAGTGTTTTACTCTTAAGCAGATGATGGGGTCATAGTTGGATGGGTGGTGGAAGGGATGTAGGAAATATTTTTTAAGACAGAAGATATTACAACCAGTTCTTATTCTTATTAAGAAATATTGATGGTACATGAAAGTGTGGCTCATTGTAGAATCAAACTCATTGATGAGGTGGAGGCTGACCATTGCATGAAGGAAGCAGTAAGACTTTGAAAGCAAGGAAAGCAAAGATTATGGGTACAGATTTAAGCAGGTTGTTAGATAATATAATGGAAGAAAATGAAAGTTCACTTCTGATAGCTTCTATTTTCTCAGTTAAATGAGAAGCAAGCTAATCATCAGAGAGAGAAGAAAAGAGAAAGACTATGTATATGTGTGAGGCACGTTAGAGAAAAGAAATTATGAAATAACTGCCTGTGAGAAGTTAATATATATAAATGGCACACTGGAAAAAGGATGGAAAGAAAAGTGCATAATAAGTTACCATCAAACACAAATGATCAAAATATTTTATTTTGGTGGATTTTACAATAAGATCAGATAATGTAAAATAAACTTTTGAAATAGGGTGTGATTGATATCCCTCTAAGATTATACAGTTTAATGTAAATTGATTGTATATCTTTAAAAAATAATGTGCTTTATTTTATTGAGTTTTCTTATCTAAGAACATTTAAAACTAACCATTCTTATGGGCAATATGCCAACCAGCTTGCATTTTGTTGACTCATTCATAGCTAGCTGAAACTGAATTCTAACTATTCCCGGTGGGAGAAGTTTAATCATTCGGATTACTACTTGATCTGGAAACAAACTGAGCAACAATTGAAATTATCATCTTCCCAAATCCAAGAAAGTCAGTCTCAGGGGCATTGACCTATCTTAGATTTCCTGGGTAAACTGTACTAGATGAACTCAGAACATGCTATCAAAACACAATGATGTCCAGTGTATTTCACAATTTTCACATGGCCTGCAACCATTTCTTTTAAAAGAAAAAGAAAGGCTGTGGCATTATTACCACCCCCCCTGCCCCATAGGTTTATTTATTCTTCTCAACAGGTAGAAGCATTTCATTCAGTATTTATTGAACATATCCTGTGGGCACAATACCAGGAAACTGATGATAGTAAATGAACCAGATTACACTGTTAGCAAGCAGATGTTTGAGCATTATTTGTCACCTGTGACTAGTGGGGTGCTTGACTTAGCTGATATGTGAAAACTCAGCAAAACAGCTGGAATCCTTTATGTGAATGTGTTGAGTTTTTGCAAGCATGTTAGCAAAAATGTAGTTCATTGGAGATTGGTTTACTGGTGTATAAATTCAGAAACTCATAATCTCAATTATCAGAGCTGTTTTCATTAATAGCAATGAAGATGTATGTAGAAGCTATGGGAAATATTAATGCATTATTTTCTGAATACCACCACTTCTTTCCTGAAAATGACCCAATACAAAGACAAGCTTACAAAATGAAATCTGAGATAAAGCAGGGTTATCACTGTAAATGTCAACTGGATTTTTCCAAATTTCTTTTTATCATTGCAATGTGTCATTAAATTAGGGCAGCCAAATGGATCCTAAAGATACTGCCTCTCCAAATACTGTCAAAACATATTCCAGTCCTATAATAAAATAAAGCCTCTTTATGAATCGTGTAAATCAACCACTTTCCCATGAACATGGAGTTCTGGTTATCTAGAAATACTGACTTGGGAAAACAGCTTTGATTGACCTAAGTCATATCCCATCATTCTTCTAATTCTATTTACCTTGTGCATTTCTGTCCGTGATGCTTTCTCTCTCACTCTCTCTTCTTCATTCCCTCTCACTCTCCTGCTCTCTCTCTGCCTTTTACTCTCACCTGTCTGGAAGGAAGAAATGACTAAAATAAAAAAAATCAAAGAATATACAACTGAGATATTAATCTGATTAATATTTATACAAAACCACACTTCTGATCCCCCCAGCATGAACTTTATCAGTCTCAGTAAATGGCAGCTTAATTCTTCAGATTGTTCAAAACTAAAATTTCAAAGTCATGTGCTGGACTGGTGTCCTTGTTTCAGGTCCTACTCTTAAATTCTCCGCAAATCTTCTTGGCCCTATCTTTTTTTTTTTTGTATTTTGTAATTACATTTATTTATAGAAAGGAAATTATTGAATTTTTCTATATGTAGCTTGCATATGCCATTATCCTACTGTTCCTAATCACACAGGTTTTTTATTTTTATTTTTATTTTTTTTTTGAGAGGGCATCTCTCATATTTATTGATCAAATGGTTGTTAACAACAATAAAATTCTGTATAGGGGATTCAATGCACAATCATTAATCAACCCCAAGCCTAATTCTCAACAGTCTCCAATCTTCTGAAGCATAAGGAACTTCTTACCCGGTGAACAAGTTCTTACACAGTGAAAAAGTTCTTACATGGTGAACTGTACAAGGGCAGTCATATCACAGAAACTTTCGGTTTTGATCACACATCATGAACTATAAACAATCAAGTCAGATATGATTATTTGTTTGATTTTTTATGCTTGATTTATATGTGAATCCCACATTTCTCCATTATTATTATTATTATTATTATTATTATTATTATTATTATTATTATTTTAATAGAATGCTGAAGTGGTAGGTAGACGCAAGATAAAGGTAGAAAACATAATTTAGTGCTGTAAGAGGGCAAATGTAGATGATCAGGTGTGTGCCTATAGACTAAGTATTAATACAAGCTAGACAAGGGCAACAAAACATCCATGGATGCAGAAGATTTCTCTCAAAACAGGGGGAGTGAGGTTCTAAGCCTCACCTCTGTTGATCCCCAATTTGTCACCTGATGGCCCCCCTGCGACTGTGCCTGTCTTAGGTTGTTCCTCCCTTGAGGAATCTTACCTGTCTCTGGCTAACCAGTCATCTTCCGGGGCCATACAGGGAAATATAAGTTGGTAAGTGAGAGAGAAGCCATATTGTTTGAAAAGGTTAGCTTTTTACTTCTTTGCAGATTTATGCCCTATAGCTTCTATGCCCAGCCTTTGTCTTGAGGTATCTTTACCACTTGGAAGAATTATGATACTAGGTAATTTTCTATATGAGGCACGAATTCTACTAAACGGTTGTAATTAGGAAGGAAGAAGAAAAGCTATAGAAGTAGCAGACGGAAGAAAACATGGGAGGATTGATTATTTCTTTGACATATCTTCTTGTAGAGTAACATAAGCATGTATAGGTTTTAAACTACTAATTAAATTGTGCACATACATTAACATAATAGGAATACAGCTACATAACAAAAGCAGACCTACAATTACCAGCCATATCCAGTGAAACCAAGAAAACCAGTTAGGTACCCTAGGCATTTGTGAAAACTTATCAATGATATGATGGATATTGTCTAACTGAATTTGAATAGTTTGAGAAATATCAGAGAAATTAAAACAACACATTCCTGGGAATTGTTCACATCCCATATGTTGTTTTAACAGTAGATAGTCTATAGTCACACGATTTTGGGGCGCTGCAACTTGCACTTCTCCTAATTCTTGGTTGAGTTCTGACAATATAGATCCAGTCAAATTTGTTGTTTTGCTGTATGCACAGGCCAGCTTAGATATCTCCTTCTTCATTCCCATGGCAAGTCCAGGAACCGGTGGGATGAATGCAGCTACAACTGCAGCAGCGCCAGGATCTTTGTTGAAGTTTTTTGATGACCATCTTCTGGAGTGACTCTTCCAGAGGATGTTGATGTTGGAAGTTCTTCTTCATGTCGTATCTTAATTAATTTTCTGGATAGCCAAATTAGGCTTTGAACCTCTGTATAAACACAACCAAACCCTTTGCCCACACTTTCATATGACCTTTATACCATTGTGAAGAACCGATTGGAGATCACCACACAGGAACTGTTTTTTTTTTTTTTAAGACAAAAGGAATATTATCAGAAAAATGTACTCCCATAGCTGATCATCTGACACCCTTTAAAAGATCAAAATTAAGGATATGTAAAGCATGCATTAATCGTTGATTTGCAGTTAGTTTTATCATATCAGGGAGTAATCCCCCTTTTCTTTCCCTTTTTTCTTTTTGTTATCATTAATCTACAATTACATGAAGAATATTATGTTTACTAGGCTATCCCCTAAACCAAGTCCCCCCCCCACACCCCATTACAGTCACTGTCCATCAGCATAGCAAAATGTTGTAGAATCACTACTTGTCTTCCCTGTATTGCACAGAACTCCCCTTTCTCCCACACCCCCATTATGCATGCTAATCATAATACAGTCCCTTTCCCTTTGGTACCTGTTAGTCCATTCTTGGGTTCTGTGATTCTGCTGCTGTTTTGTTCCTTCAGTTTTTCCTTTGTTCTTATACTCCACAGATGAGTGAAATCATTTGGTATTTCTTTTTCTACACTTGGCTTATTTCACTGAGCATAATACCCTCTAGCTCCATCCATGTTGTTGCAAATGGTAGGATTTGTTTTCTTCTTATGGCTGAATAATATTCCATTGTGTATATGTACCACATCTTCTATATCCATTCATCTACTGATGGACACTTAGGTTGCTTCCAATTCTTGGACATTGTAAATAGTGCTGCGGTAAACATAGGGGTGCATCTGTCTTTATCAAACTGGAGTGCTGCATTCTTAGGGTAAACTCCTAGGAGTGGAATTCCTGGGTCAAATGGTAAATCTATTTTGAGAATTTTGAGGAACCTCCATACTGCTTTCCACAATGGTTGAATTAATTTACATTCCCACCAACAGTGTAGTAGGGTTCCCTTTTCTCCACAGCCTCGCCAACATTTGTTGTTGTTTGTCTTTTGGATGGTAGCCATGCTTACAGGTGTGACGTGATATCTCAT
Source organism: Manis javanica (assembly GCF_040802235.1). NCBI lineage: Eukaryota > Metazoa > Chordata > Mammalia > Pholidota > Manidae > Manis > Manis javanica. Next base: position 145,421,378 of record NC_133160.1, read on the forward strand.
TGTGGTTTTAATTTGCATTTCTCTGATAATTAGCAATGTGGAGCATCTTTTCATGTGTCTGTTTGCCATCTGTATTTCTTTTTTGGAGAACTGTCTGTTCAGTTCCTCTGCTCATTTTTTAATTGGATTATTTGTTTTTTGTTTGTTGAGGTGGGTGAGCTCTTTATATATTTTGGATGTCAAGCCGTTATTGGATCTGTCATTTAGAAATATATTCTCCCATACTGTAGGGTACCTTTTTGTTCTATTGATGGTGTCTTTTGCTGTACAGAAACTTTTCAGCTTAATATAGTCCCACTTGTTCATTTTTGCTTTTGTTTTCCTTGCCTGGGGAGATATGTTCAAGAAAAGGTCACTCATGTTTATGTCTAAGAGATTTTTGCCTATCTTTTTTTCTAAGAGTTTTATGGTTCATGACTTACATTCAGGTCTTTGATCCATTTTGAATTTACTTTTGTGTATGAGGTTAGACAATGGTCCAGTTTCATTCTCCTACATGTAGCTGTCCAGTTTTGCCAGCACCATCTGTTGAAGAGACTGTCATTTCGCCATTGTATGTCCATGGCTCCTTTATCAAATATTAATTGACCATATATGTTTGGGTTAAAGTCAGGAGTCTCTAATCTGTTCCACTGGTCTGTGGCTCTGTTCTTGTGCCAGTACCAAATTGTCTTGATTACTATGACTTTGTAGTAGAGCTTGAAGTTGGTGAGTGAGATCACCCACACTTTATTCATCTTTCTCAGGATTGCTTTGGCTATTGGGATCTTTGGTGTTTCCATATGAATTTTTTGAACTATTTGTTCCAGTTCATTGAAGAATGGTAATTTGATAGGGATTGCATCAAATCTGTATATTGCTTTTGGCAGGATGGCCATTTTGACAATATTAATTCTTCCTAGCCACGAGCATGGGATGAGTTTCCATTTGTTAGTGTCCCCTTTAATTTCTCTTAAGAGTGTCTTGTAGTTTTCAGAGTATAAGTCTTTCACTTCTTTGGTTAGGTTTATTCCTAGGTATTTTATTCTTTTTGATGCAATTGTGAATGGAGTTGTTTTCCTGATTTCTCTTTCTATTGGTTCATTGTTAGTGTATAGAACAGACACAGATTTCTGTGTGTTAATTTTGTATCCTGCAACTTTGCTGTATTCCAATATCAGTTCTAGTAGTTTTGGAGTGGAGTCTTTAGGGTTTTTTATGTACAATATCATGTCATCTGTAAAAAGTGACAGTTTAACTTCTTCTTTACCAATCTGGATACCTTGTATTTATTTGTTTTGTCTGATTGCCATGGCTAGGAATTCCAGTACTATGATAAATAACAGTGGGGAGAGTGGGCATCCCTCTCTTGTTCCCGATCTCAGAGGAAAAGCTTTCAGCTACTCACTGTTCAGTATGATGTTGGCTGTGGTTTTATCATATATGGCCTTTATTATATGCCCTCTGTACCCATTTTGCTGAGAGTTTTTATCGTGAATGGACATTGAATTTTGTCAAATGTTTTTTCAGCCCCTATAGAGATGATCATGTGGTTGGTTTTGTCTCTTTTTGTTAATGTGGTGGATGATGTTGATATATTTTCGAATGTTGTACCATCCTTGCATCCCTGGGATGAATCCCACTTGGTCATGGTGTATAATCCTTTTGATATACTTTTGAATTCGGTTTGCTAATATTTTATTGAGTATTTTTGCATCTACATTCATCAGGGATATTGGTCTGTAATTTTCTTTTTTGGTGGAGTGTTTGCCTGGTTTTGTTATTAGGGTGATGTTGGCTTCATAGAATGAGTTTGGGAGTATTCCCTCCTCTTCTATTTTTTGGAAAACTTTAAGTAGAATGGGTATTATGTCTTCTCTGTTTGTCTGATAAATTTCTGAGGTAAATTCTTCTGGCCTGGAGGTTTTGCTCTTGGGTAGTTTTTTGATTACCATTTCATTTCTTTGCTTGTAATTGGTTTGTTTAACTTTTGTGTTACTTCCTTGATCAGTCTTGGAAAGTTGTATTTTTCTAGAAAGTTGTCCATTTCTTCTAGGTTTTTCAGCTTGTTAGCATATAGATTTTCATAGTAGTCTTTAATAATTCTTTGTATTTCTGTGGAGTCTGTCGTGATTTTTCTGTTCTCATTTCTGATTCTGTTGATGTGTGTTGATTCTCTTTTTCTCTAAATAAGTTTGGCTAGAGGCTTATCTATTTCGTTTATTTTCTCAAAGAACCAGCTCTTGGTTTCATTGACTTTTTCTATTGTTTTATTCTTCTCAATTTTGTTTTTTTCTTCTCTGATCTTTATTATGTCCCTCCTTCTGCTGACTTTAGACCTCATTTGTTCTTCTTTTTACAGTTTCAATAATTGTGATGTTAGGCTATTCATTTGGGATTGTTCTTTCTTCTTTAAGTGTACCTGCATTACTATATACTTTCCTCTTAGGACTGCTCTCGCTGCTTCTCACTGAAGTTGGGGCTTTGTGTTGTTGTTGTTGTCATTTGTTTCCACATATTCCTTGATCTCTATTTTGATTTGTTCATTGATCCATTGATTATTTAGTAGCATGTTGTTAAGCCTCCATGTGTTTGTGAGCCTTTTTGTTTTCTTTGTAGAATTTATCTCTAGTTTTATACCTTTGTGGTCTGAAAAGTTGGTTGGTAGAATTTCCATCTTTTGGAATTTACTGAGGCTCTTTTTGTGAGCTAGTATCTGGTCTATTCTGGAGAATGTTCCATGTGCACTTGAGAAGAATGTATATCCTGTTGCTTTTGGATGTAGAGTTCTGTAGATGTCTATTAGGTCCATCTTCTCTACTTTGTTGTTCAGTGCCTCCGTGTCCTTACTTATTTTCTGCCCAGTGTATCTATCCTTTGAAGTGAGTGGCATGTTGAAGTCTCCTAAAATGAATGCATTGCGTTCTGTTTCCCCCTTTAGTTCTGTTAGTATTTGTTTCACATATGCTGGTGCTCCTGTGTTTGGTGAATATATGTTTAGAATGGTTATATCCTCTTGTTGGACTGAGCCCTTTATCATTATGTAGTGTCCTTCTTTATCTTGTTACTTTCTTTGTTTTGAAGTCTATTTTGTTTGATATTAGTACTGCAACTCCTGCTTTTTTCTCCCTATTGTTTGCATGAAATATCTTTTTCCATCCCTTGACTTTTAATCTGTGCATGTCTTTGGGTTTGATGTGAGTTTCTTGTAATGGCATATAGATGGGTCTTGTTTTTTTATTCCATTCAGTGACTCTCTGTCTTTTGATTGGTGCATTCAGTCCATTTACATTTAGGGTGACTATCGAAAGATATGTACTTATTGCCATTGCAGGCTTTAGGTTCGTGGTTACCAAAGATTCAATGTTAGCTTTTTTAGTATCTTACTGCCTAACTTAGCTCGCTTATTGAGCTGTTATATACACTGTCTAGAGATTCTTTTCTTCTCTCCCTTCTTATTCCTCCTCCTCCATTCTTTATTTGTTGGTTGTTTCATTCTGTGCTCTTTCGTGTTTCCTTTAACTGCTTTTAGTGGGTAGTTGATTTTATTTGTTGCCTTTAGTTAGTATTTGGTTGGTCTGCTTTCTTTGCTGTGATTTTATTTTATTTCCTGACATCTGTTTAGGCTTAGGAGTGCTCCCATCTAGAACAGTCCCTCTAAAATACCCTGTAGAGGTGGGTTGTGTGTGGCAAATTCCCTCAACTTTTGCTTGTCTGAGAATTGTTTAATCCCTCCTTCATATTTAAATGATAATCATGCTGGATACAGTATCCTTGGTTCAAGGCCCTTCTGTTTCATTGCATTAAATATATGATGCCATTCTCTTCTGGTCTGTCAGGTTTCTGTTGAGAAGTCTGATGATAGCCTGATGGGTTTTCCTTTATGGGTGTCCTTTTTCTCTCTAGCTGCCTTTAAAACTCTTTCCTTGTCCTTGATCTTTGCTATTTTAGTTATTATGTGTCTTGGTGTTGTCCTCCTTGGATCCTTTCTGTTGCAGTTCTGTGTATTTCCATGGTCTGTTCGATTATTTCCTCCCCCAGTTTGTGGATGTTTTCAGCAATTATTTCTTCAAAGACACTTTCTATCCCTTTTTCTCTGTCTTCTTCTTCTGGTATCCCTATAATATAGATATTGTTCCTTTTGGATTGGTCACACAGTTCTCTTAAATTGTTTCATTCCTGGATGTCCTTTTATCTCTCTCTGTGTCAGCTTCTATGCATTCCTGTTCACTGGTTTCAATTCCATCAATGGCCTCTTGCATCTTATCCATTCTGCTTATAAATCCTTCCAGATTTTTTTCATTTCTGTAATCTCCTGGCATCTGTGATCTGCCTCCGGACTTCATCCCTTTTCTCTTGCATATTTCTCTGCATCTCTGTCAGCATGTTTATGATTTTTATTTTGAATTCTTTGTCAGGAAAACTGGTTAGGTCTGTCTCCTTCTCAGGTGTTGTCTCTGTTATTTTGGTCTGCCTGAAATTTTGCCTTTTCATGGCGATAGAGATAGTTTGCAGAGCTGGCATGAGTGACGGCTGGAAGAACTTCCCTTCTTGTTGGTTTTTGGCCTTCCTCTCCTGGGAGAACAGCGACCTCTAGTGGCTTGTTCTGGGCAGCTGCATGCAGACAGGGCTTCTGATCCTTGCCCGGATGCTATGGAGTTTATCAGTCCTGTTGCAGTGGGCGTGGTCTGCCTCGGGCTGGTGCTCCAAAATGGTGGAGCCATGTTGGAGTGGGAATGGCCGTGAGGCTATTTATCTCAGTGAGGGGCCTCCATGCTCCATGCTGCCCAGGGTGTTAGAGTGCCCAGAGTTCCCCAGATTTCCTTCTGCTGGACTAAGTATCCCAGGATGCTTCCATCTGGCTGTGGAGTCCCTGTCCCTTTAAGACTTCAAAAAAGCACTCGCTTTTCTTTGTCCCCAGAGTGCCGGCAGCAGGGACCCACTCACAGGTCTTACTGTCCTCTTTCCCTAGTATCCAGGACCCCACACATGCACTGTGTCTGTGCTCTGGTTTGGATGGCTAGGGCTGGCTATTTAGCAGTCCTGGGCTCCCTCTCCCTCCCCGCTCTGACTCCTCTCCTCCCACCCGGAGCTGGGTTGTGGGGTGCTCATGTCCCGCCAGGCTGGGGCTTGTATCTTACCCCCTTCATGAGGCGTTGGGTTCTCGCAGGTGTGGATGTGGTCTGGATGTTGTCCTGTGTCTTCTGGTCTCTCTTTTAGGAAGAGTTGTCTTTGTTGTACTTTCAAAAATATATGTGGTTTTGGGAGGAGATTTCCGCGCTCTACTCATGCCGCCATCTTCCAGGAAATCTTGGCCCTATCTTTTGAGTGTATTCTGATTCCAACTAGTTGTCATCAAATGCACCAACATTCTTGTTCAAGCTAGTGTTGGTTTCATTGCCTGTGGTCACACCCAGCCTAGCCGCCTTTCTTTTGTCTTTGTGCTTCTCAGTCCATGCTGTGTATGTTAGCCAAAGTAATTACTTTAAAACTAAAATCATATCTAGTTACTCCTATTTCATACTCTTCAACGGTTTCCATCTCTCAAACTGGCTGACGAAGCACTACCTGTTTGGCTCATTGCTGTCCCTTTGACCTGTCAGTAGGTCTCTTGCTTGTCTGCCCTACATGACTGTGTCTGCCACCTTACTGTTCCTTGCCCATGCCAAACCTGCTCTGGCATCAGAGTGTCCCCACTTCCCTCTGCTTGGAATGCTCTTCTCTGAGGTACCTCCAACCTCCAAGACTACTTCTGTCCCTTCCTTCAGGTCTCTCTTCTCAAAAGTCACAGTGTTGAGTGAGATCTTCCTTTACTAGCCTATAAAAGAATAGTACCTTCCCTCCCTACCCACACATTTTACCCTGCTCTAGAAAAATTTTTTCATGAAACTTTTTTGAAAAAAATATTTATTTCTCCATTTATTTTGTTTCCTATCTTGTAACTATAAGCTCTATGAGAACAAAGGTTTATGGGTTTTGTTCAATAATATGTCCAGAGCCTCTAAAAATACATGACTTGTATATAGGAACCACTTCAAAATTGTTTAATTGTTTAAATGTATTATCTCTAGATGATAGTCTATCATGTACTTTGTATTTTCTAACACATTTTTAAAACAAATTTAGATTATATTTTTAATTGTCTAAAACCATACCCATTTTCTGTAATAAGTATACTGTGTTTCATATAATTTAGAGGCATTGTGTCTAACCTCTACATTCTATCTACTTACTAATGTGAAAATAACAATAAATATATTAATTAAATTCCCAGAGATTTTGTATTAAGAGGCATTCACACAAATATCTCATTGCTTGCCATTAGCTAAGTGGAGAGAGTATTCTGGTTGCTTTAGGTTTAAGTCACTCATTTGAAATACCATACTGATTAACACAGCAGATAAGAGTAAATGAATGCAAGAGCTATACATAGAAATACAAGAGCAAGTTTCTCACTGTATTTTATCCAATTTTGCTTCTAGAAAGAGTGTAGAGGGACATAGTCTCAATATCATGGAAGCACAATTACTCAAGGACCAGGAAATGACCTCAAAAACCTGAATTCTCTCTTGTAATTATATTGTGTAAAAAAAGAAATAATTTGGAAATTCATTCATAAAGGATCAAATCACATGGTCTGGGAACTTCATTCTCTTAGTCAATGGACACAAAGCAGCTATGAAAGAGCAAACCAAAGACAGTCATAGAAGGAAGGAGTAGCAGTCAAGGAAAAAAGATTTTGGAATGAAGTAAACTGTAATTTCATAAAATATTTGAAAAATTCAAATATATGACATGTGAATGTCAAATTTGTGTCAAAAGTTATCAAAATTTTAATAAAAAAAGTAGACAATTCTAAAAAGCTATTGCCAAGAACATTTTGAGTTTCTCGGTACTTAAAAGCATTAAGACATTGTTAAATTAAGATTTTTGGGTTGAGTATAAACTGTTTAGAGTTCGTATCCATGATACAGTTATTTGATAGTTAGATGGGGGAAGCTCTATGCTTATCTCTAGAGATGCTGGGATATCTGGTTTGATTGTTGATTCAATAAGGCCTCCCTTACTAATTAATAATTCATAATGTTCTGTTTGAAGTCTGAAACTCATGTGGTAGCAAGGGGGGTTTCTTTATGGATAACTTTCAGCTGGTATAACAGGTTAGACAGCTTGGTTTCACTGAGTTACCAGAGAGACATAAAATACATTTTAGGGAATATCTGGAGCTCTCTGAAACCAGGATTCATTGCGCAAATCTTGAAAGTTCACTATGAACACATTGTTCATCTCTGTGCAAATAAGAACCTCTGGGAATGAAAACCTTGATATCTTTTGGACCTCCAAAGGTTGCCTAAATTCTTTCTTTTTGAAGTCCTGTATTCTTTAGGTTTATTACAAGACTTGACTATGTTCTGCACAATTTCATGCAGGGTGATTAAAAACAAACAAAAAACATTACAAAAATTCATCAAAAATATATCATTTGGAATATATCCTCTGGAAGAGGAATTCTTGCAACTCAGAGATACACAATCTGACATGCAATTTCCTAATATCTTGACTATAATTGAATATTAAATGGCAAATCTAATAAAAGATAAATTGTTCTATAGAGTGAATCCTTCAGAGGACTTGTTAAGTAGTTTCCCAGTGTGACATCGAAAGCACATCCTTAACCTTCTCCTTACGTCATATTTTAAGTGACTTTTCTTAACAATATTAAGAGGAAGTAATATTTATATGACCTTGTAGTTATTGTATTTGGTCATTTTATGATATTGTAGTGATAATGCTTCCTTAATCACTTCCCATAGAGTGTGTTTAAAGGACCTAGGTAAAAAGACCCAGGACAATTTACTGATCTGCTCTTATTAAAGATATCACAGATAGAGATTGAGATCCAATAAGGACACATTACATTTGTGCTTGTCTAGATATATTTTAGCACAAGAATGTGCTGAATGTGTGTATGTGTATGTGGTCGAACTGTTCAGATCATTTACATAATGCTGAATACAAAAAATCTGAAGCAAAATATCTTCTTTTTTTTTTTTTTTACCTGGATGTTGGAAATACAAGAGTGAGCAATCTGGGCATTGCTAGTTCATGATATAGCTAGAGATGAAGGGAAGAAAAGGAATTATCTGGAAGCTTAATATGGGATTAAGAGAAGGGCAAATGTGTTTTTCACAGTTTGCTTGAGTGTTACATATGTATATATACATACATTTATACAGACACATGCATATACATGTATATATATATATATGTATATATATAAAAGGGACCTTTCCATTTGTTTATTGCTTACTGAAATGTGAAATCTAAGATGTAATTTATTTCCATTATTCCTCCACACAGCTTCCATAGTGTAAGTGAATGTTCAAATTATATGAGCTAACAATATAAATTTTAAAAGGAAAAGCTTAGATCACAAAGAAAATGACACTGCCAATGTGGGATACCTTTGAAATGCAGTTTTTATAGAAGATTTAAAGTTGATTTATACATAGCAATGATGACAAACATTCTTCAACAATTCAGTTAGTTTCTAGAGGGAAAAGTGGTCTGATCACACAAAAACCATATATATGTATATGCTGTAATGTTTTACTCTAGTTTTCAGGGAATTGTTTTGTATACAATTTTGGTATATGCTACTATCCTTTGAATAAAAATGCAATATATGAACTTTGATGTAGGAAATTTTGAAAGTCATTGTTTATCTCACAAGATAAAGTTTAAATGTAATTTCAAAATTTTCCTTTATATGATAATACTTATAAAGAGCATTTATCTGAAAATGTGTTATAAAAGAAACATATTATTTCCCTTGTTGCTTCTTTTTTTGATGTTTTTAGTTTTTATAATTATGAGTAGTTATTTCAGGAGTTGCCAGAATTTAACTACCCATTTTGTTGCTAATGGCATAGAGATCTAACGACTCATAGTTAAATTTTTTCTATCAAGAATATTTTTAAAGTATTTACATAAAAGCCTACTGAGACTTTTTTTTGCAGAATCAAAGGCTGATTTTTAAACTTTAAAGAGAAATAGTTTGTGTAGAAAATATACTATTTAAATCCTCGAGATTGTTTCATGATAATTATGAACTCTACTTTTTGTATATTCATCTCTAAAATTAAATTTTTGTAATTAACTGAAAGAATTGTGCTGTGGTGTTTTCTAACTGTAAAAACAATCAGTTCTCAAAGAACAAAATACCTCATTAGAGCTAAAATATAATGATCACCTGAGTATTTCTCCAACAAACTAATTTTGCTTCACAGCTATAACTTTTACCACGTTTACTGCAATATCTTTATCACATAATGAAAAAATCAGTATTTAGATGTTTATTGCTGATAAGTTGGAAAACAGGCACAAACTTGTAATCCAATCATGAAGATGTTCTAGAGGTCAGAGGAAAATATAAAGCTATGAAAAATTACAGTAAAGCCAGTGAGAAATATTTGAGGAAGGAGAAGGCCCTTTGACCTGATGAGGACAGTAAATGCAGAGGTGAGGGGGGCCAGTCTCCAGATTTGAGGGACAAAATTGGTAATAAGTGGAAATTGGAATCTTTTTTCCCCCTCAGACACACACACACATTCTCCTCAGCAAAATACTGTCGACTAACCATTGCAGAATAGAAAACTAATGCTACCAGAACCATAGCAGGCAGTATCTGAGTTACTCAAAATCACAGTCGCCTGGGCTATGGAGTCAGTAATCACAAGTCAAGGCAGGTCTGAGAGTGTCCCTTTCAGTTGCCTCTCCTCACTATTCTGGTCGCCTCTCCTCACTACAGCATAGGAGGAAAGCATTTGGAAAGGAACAGAGTATGAAATGGCAGAAAGAGGTGCCTGAAGGTGAAGTTTCTGATGTTCTCCAAGTACATACAATTAACAAATGAACAATAATAAAAATCAAACAAACAAAACCTGATATCTTAATGGAAAATGAATTCACGGCCAAAGAAACAGATCTTCTTCTTATCCCAGAATGGTAATATAAGCCCAAAAGAGCACACCCCTCCAACTAATTATAACATAAGCCTTTAGATAAAATAAGTAAGATACTTAAATGTAAACAAAAGCAGGCACATTTCAGAAAGAAGTCAACTTGGAGAAGCAACTCGCAAAAGGAAGAGTTTTCCTTTTTTAAAAAATCCTGGACTCAGGTCTTTAATGCTTCTTTCTTTCTTTTCTTTTTTAACAGGTTTATTGAAGTATGGCTGATATACAAATATTTCATGTGTACAATTTGATGAGTTTGAACATATGCACACATCATGATACTACTATCACCACAATCAAGGTATAAACATATCTAGCACCTACTAGAGTTTCTTGTGTCTTTTGCCATTTATTTGTTTGTTTGTTTTAGCTAACAACACTTAATCTGAAATCTACCACCCTAAGAAATTTTGAAGTTCACAATACCATATTGTTAACCATAAGCACAACGTTGTGCAACAGATTATCTTGCATAACTGACACTTTATATCATTTAAATTACATCTCCATTTGTTCCATCCATTTCCACCTAGAAAATAGTATTGGATCCTCTGCTTCCAAGGGTTTGACTCATATATCCTATGAGTGGAATCATGCAGCACTTGTCTTTCTGTGTTCAGTTTATTTCTCTTGGCATAATGTCCTCTAGGTTCATCCATATTGTTGCAAATAGCAGAATTTCCTTTTTCAAGGCTGAATAGTATTCCATTGTGTTTATATACCAAATTATCTTTATTCATTTACCTGTCAACAGATATGGGTTATTTTTATATCTTCCATATTGATATTTGTGCCATCTGCACAAATCTGATTCATTTGTGGATAGAGCCAAACCATCATAGCAAAGGTTTACCTGACTGAGCTAAGGTTAGAACCATAGCCAATAGGAGACTTGTCAGAAGTTCAATATTATCAAAAAATAATTCTCCAGATGATCATAATACTCAGGGCCTGCACAATAAAATATCCAGGATATGATATCCAAAATTATGTGATATAAAAAAGAAGCAGGAAAATGCAATTAATCCTCCAAAAGAAAAAAGAAAAGAAAAAGAAACGGTCAACAGGAATCATACTCAAGATGACACAAAATTTGGAATTATTAGCATGAATTTAAATCAATTGCTACAATTGAATTTAATAATGTAGTAAGAACATATTTGAAAAGAAGAGATAGAAATATTCAGAAGAAAAACCAAAACTGTAAAAAAAAAGAATCTAAAGGAAATTTTAGAATTGGAAATTTCAATATCTGATATTAAAAATAACTAAAAACTCCTTTGATAGGTCAAATAACTGAATGGAAATAACAGACAGTGAAGTTGAAGATAAAAAGAGTTAAGGAAAAACTACAGAAGCCACAGAGGCTATTGAGCAATACCAAAATAAAATTAAGGTTCTTGGAAGGAGAAAAAAAATGATAAAGGAAGAATATTTGATTAAATAATGAGTAAATCCTAAAACTTGTGATAGCCATAAATTACAGATTCAAAATGTTCATCAAACTCCAAATAGGATAAACTGGAAGGGCCATGCACAGCTATATTGTACTCAGACTGTTATAAACAAGCATAAAGAGAACAATCTTTCAAGTGGTTAGAGAAAGATAAACCCAGTACATACAGCTGAACAGCAACTTCAAGGACTTCAGATTTCTCATAGGAATCCATGGACACCAGAAAATAATTGAAAAAAAAACTTTTAAGTTATTGAAAGAAACAAAAACACCAGCATAAAGCCAGAATTCTATAGTCAGCAAAACTATTATTCAAGAATGAAGGTGAATTAAACAAAACTAAGGGGAACTAAGAGACATGGTTAGTAGCACATGTAAACAGAAAGAGATGTTCTTCAGATTTAAAGTAATTTTTAAAAAGGGAAAACAGATCTTCAGAAATTAAAAATAACAAAAATAGTAAATAAGTGAATGAATTCTGAAAGTTGTTTCTTTTTTTCTGAATTACTTTAAAATTACATGACTATGGGATTTTTAACTACTTTAAAATTTATCTAGTGGAATTTTCAATATATTTAAGTGTTACATATTTGGAAACAATTACAGAATATCAGTAGCAACAGTGGGAAGGGATGATTTGTTTATAGCATTTATATATCTTACATGAACTAGTAAAATATTATTTCTAAATACACTGTGAAATATTTGTTATGTATGTTGTAATACCTAAATCAATTACTAAAAATAATACAAACAAATAGTAACAAAAGCCAATAGATAATTTAAAATAGAATATTAATAATACTCAAGGACTCAAGTCCCAAGGATATGGGAAACAGAGAAAGAAAAACAAAGAAGGATAAAAATTACAGTGGTAAACCTAAATCTAATCATATTGATAACTACATTGAATATTAATTGTTTAAGACTTTTTTAAAGAACAGTTTTAGGTTTATAGCAAAATTGAGAAGCTACAAAGATTTCAAATAAACCTGTTCCTCACTCATGCGTAGCCTTCCTTATTACAGACATGCTCCATCAGAATGGTGCATTTGTTACAACTGTGAACCTACAATGACACATAATAATAACCCAAATTCTATAATTTACGTAAGGTTTCATCCTTGCTTGTGCACATTCCATGGGTTTGGACAAATGTATAATGACATGTATCCATCATTATAATATCATACGGAGTTTCATTGGGGTAAAAACCCTCTGTGTTCTGCTTTTTCACCCCTCTTTCCACAAAACCCCCAGCAATCACTAATCTTTTTACTGTTTCCATAGTTTTATCTTTTCCAGAATGTTATAGGGTTGGAATCATATGGTAAGTAGCCTTTTCAGATTGGATTTTATCACTTATTAATATATAATTAAGGTTTTTCCATGTCTTTTTGTGGTTTGGTATCTCTTGTTTTTAATGCTGAATAATGTTCCATTATCCGGATGTGCCATAGTTTAATTATCCATTCTCCTACTGAAGAACATCTTGATGACTTACACGATTTGGCAATTATGAATAAAGATGCTGTAAACTTGTGTGGGCAGGTTTTTGAGTAGATACGTTTTCAGTTCCTTTTGGTAAATAACAAGGGTCATAATGGCTGAATCATATGGTAACAATGTTTAGTTTGTAAAAAACTGTGGCACTGCTTTCCAAAGTAGATGCACCATTTTACATTCCCACCAGCAATGATGGAGAGTCCCTGTGTTGTTACAGATCTTTGACAGCATTTGATCTTATCAGCATTCTGAATTTTGGCAATTCTAATAAGGGTATATAATAAAATATTAATTTGTTTGGACATGGCAAATAAAAGCAGAGATTAACAGATTGTATAAAGAGCATGGTTTAATTATACCACCTACAAGAGACTTACAATATAGCTCAAGTACCCAGATCTTGCTTTGTAAATACAGTTGCTAACACAAAAGAATCAAGATTCCATTTCTGGGGTGTTGCAGTCACCTTACAAAAGAAGCATGGACACACACCCAAAATTTGGTTTATGTGCGAAGAGTGGTGATATCGTATACACAGGAGGGTATGAAAAGGTTTATTTTATTTAATTTTTAATTATTTTTTATAGAAGTAAGTTGATATACGTTCTTATATTGGTTTCAAGTATACAACACAGTGGTTCAACAATTACCTAAGTCATAAGGTGAAAAAGTTTGTTACTCAGATTGCGACGCTTTCTGAAATATTAGGGCAACATTACCACTCTGGTTCAAAAATATCTTAAAGGGGGAAGGAAAGGACCAAGTTTGAAGCTTTCATGGGATGAGAGGAGAGGGGCTGGGATGAGTAGGTCTGTTTGTGCAAAGGGCGTCATGTGGTCTGAGTGTCCCACCAACACCAAAGAAGGAACACCCAAGCTTCCTTATCAACTTGCTCAATTGTTGGGCAGAAGAGAGAGGCAAAGCATAAAAATCATTCTCACTCAAACATCAAAAAAAGTTAGATTTAGACTCTATTACAATTCACACTTGATTTTTTTTAACATTTATCAATCATTTTTATTTTTAAAGTTTTTTTTTGAGAGGGCATCTCTCATATTTATTGATCAAATGGTTGTTAACAACAATAAAATTCTGTATAGGGGAGTCAATGCTCAATGCACAATCATTAATCCACCCCAAGCCTAATTCTCGTCAGTCTCCAATCTTCTGAAGCATAACGAACAAGTTCTTACATGGTGAACAAATTCTTACACAGTGAATAAGTTCTTACATGGTGACAGTACAAGGGCATTCATCACAGAAAGTTTCAGTTTTGATCACGCATTATGAACTACGAACAATCAGGTCAAATATGAATATTGATTTGATTTTTATACTTGATTTATATGTGTATCCCACATTTCTCCCCTTATTATTATTATTATTATTATTTTTAATAAAATGCTGAAGTGGTAGGTAGATGCAAGATAAAGGTAGAAAACATAGTTTAGTGTTGTAAGAGAGCAAATGTAGATGATCAGGTGTGTGCCTGAAGACTATGTGTTAATCCAAGCTAGACAAGGGCAATAAAACATCCACGGATGCAGAAGATTTCTTTCAAAACAGGGGGGGTGAGGTTCTAAGCCTCACCTCTGTTGATCCCCAATTTCTCACCTGATGGCCCCCCTGCGACTGTGCCTGTCTTAGGTTGTTCCTCCTTTGAGAAATCTTACCCATCTCTGGCTAAACAGTCATCTTCTGGGGCCATACAGGGAAATCTAAAGTTGGTAAGTGAGAGAGAAGCCATATTGTTTGAAAAGGTTAGCTTTTAACTTCTTGGCATATTTATGCCCTGTGGCTTCTATGCCCAGCATTTGTCTTGAAGTATCTTTACCACTTGAAGAAATTATGATACTCAGTAAATTCGATATGAGGCACAAATTCTATTTAAGGGTTGTAATTAGGAAGGAAGAAGAAAAGCTATAGAGGTAGAAGATGGAAGAAAACATGGGAGGATTGATTATTTCTTTGACATATCTTCTTGTAGAGTAACTTAAGCATGTATAGGTTTTTAAACTACTAATTAAATTGTGTACACACATTAACATAATAGGAATACAGTTACATAACCAAAGCAGATCTATAATTACCAGCCATCTCCAGTGAAGCCAAGAAAACCAGTTAGGCACCCTAGGCATTTGTGAAAATTTGTCTACAATATGATGGATATTGTCCAACTGTACATGAACAGTCTGAGAAAAATCAGACAAGTTAAAACAACCCATTCCTGGGAACTGTTCACATCCCATATGTTCTTTTAACAGTAGATAGTCTGTAGTTGTAAGATTTTGGAGTACAACTTGCACTTCTCCTAATTCTTGGTTGAGTTCCAACAGTTTAGATCTAGTCAAATTTGTTGTTTGACTGAAAGCACAGGCAAGCTTAGATATCTCCCTCTTCATTCCAATGGCAAGTCCAGGAAATGGTGGGATGGATGCAGCTACAACTGCAGCATCGCCTGGATCTTTGTTGAGGTTTTTTGATGATCATCTTCTAGTATGACTCTTCCAGATAGTGCTGATGTTGGAAGTTCTTATATCGTATCTAAGTTCATTTTCTGGGTAGCCAAATTAGGCTTTGATCCTCTGTATAAACACAAACAGACCCTTTGCCCACACTTTGATATGCCCTTTATACCATTGTGTAGAACTCATTGGAGGTCACCACACAGGAACTGCTTTTTTTTTTTTAACAGAAAGGAATATTATCAGAAAAGCGTACCTCCATAGCCGATCATCTGACACCCTTTAAGTGATTAAAATTAAGGATATATAAAGCATGCATTAATCGTTGATTTACAGTTAGTTTTATCCTATCAGGGAGTAATACCCCTTTTCATTCTTTCTTTTTTTTTATCTTTAATCTACACTTACATGAAGAATATTATGTTTACTAGGCTCTCCCCTATACCAGGTCCCCCCTAAAACCCCTTTACAGTTACTGTCCATCATAATAGCAAAATGTTGTAGAACCACTACTTGTCTTCTCTGTGTTGTACAGCCCTCCCCTTTCTCCCACCCCCATGAATGCTAATCTTAATACCCCCCTTTTTCATTCCCCCTTATCCCTCCCTATCCACCCATCCTCCCCAGTCCCTTTCCCTTTGGTACCTGTTAGTCCATTCTTGGGTTCCGTGATTCTGCTGCTGTTTTGTTCCTTCAGTTTTTCCTTTGTTCTTATACTCCACAGATGAGTGAAATCATTTGGTATTTCTCTTTCTCTGCTTGGCTTATTTCACTGAGCATAATACCCTACAGCTCCATCCATGTTTCTGCAAATGGTAGGATTTGCCCTCTTCTTATGCCTGAGTAGTATTCCATTGTGTATATGTACCACATCTTCTTTATACATTCACCTATCGATGAACAGTTAGGTTGCTTCCAATTCTAGGGTATTGTAAATATTGCTGCAATAAACATAGGGGTGCATCTGTCTTTCTCAAACTTGATTGTTGCATTCTTAGGGTAAATTCCTAGGAGTGGAATTCCTGGGTCAAATGGTAAGTCTGTTTTGAGCATTTGAATGAACCTCCATACTGCTTTCCACAATGGTTGAACTAATTTACATTCCCATCAGCAGTGTAGGAGGGTTCCCCTTTCTCCACAGCTTCGCCAACATTTGATGTTGTTTGTCTTATGGAAGGCAGCCATCCTTACTGGTGTGAGGTGATACCTCATTGTAGTTTTAATTTGCATTTCTGTGATAATTTGTGATGTGGAGCATTTTTTTCATGTGTCTGTTGGCCATCTGTATTTCTTTTTTGGAGAACTGTCTGTTCAGTTCCTCTGCCCATTTTTTAATTGGATTATTTGCTTTTTGTTTATTGAGGTGTGTGAGCTCTTTATATATTTTGGACGTCTAGCCTTTATTGGATCTGTTATTTTCAAATATATTCTCCCATACTGTAGGGTTCCTTTTTGTTCTATTGATGGTGTCTTTTGCTGTTCAGAAGCTTTTCAGCTTAATATAGTCCCACTTGTTCATTTTTGCTGTTGTTTTCCTTGCCCGGGGAGACATGTTCAAGAAGAGGTCACTCATGCTTATGTCTAAGAGGTTTTTGCCTAAGTTTTTTTCCATGAGTTTAATGGTTTCATGACTTACATTCAGGTCTTTGATACATTTTGAATTTACTTTTGTGTATGGAGTTAGACAATGGTCTAGTTTCATTCTCCTACATGTAGCTGTCCAGTTTTGCCAGCGCCGTCTGTTGAAGAGACTGTCACTTCACCATTGTATGTCCATGGCTCCTTTATCAAATATTAATTGACTATATATATTTGGGTTAATGTCTGGAGTTTCTAGTCTGTTCCACTGGTCTGTGGCTCTGTTCTTGTGCCAGTACCAAATTGTCTTGATTACTATGGCTTTATAGTAGAGCTTGAAGTTGGGGAGTGAGATCCCCCCTACTTCATTCTTCTTTCTCAGGATTGCTTTGACTATTCGGGATCTTTGGTGTTTCCATATGAATTTTTGAATTATTTTTCCAGTTCATTGAAGAATGTTGCTGGTAGTTTCACAGGGATTGCATCAAATCTGTATATTGCTTTGGGCAGGATGGCCATTTTGACGATATTAATTCTTCCTAGCCACGAGCATGGGATGAGCTTCCATTTGTTAGTGTCCCCTTTAATCTCTCTTAAGAGTGACTTGTAGTTTTCAGTGTATAGGTCATTCACTTCTTTGGTTAGAATTATTCCTAGGTATTTTATTCTTTTTGATGCAATTGTGAATGGAATTGTTTTCCTGATTTCTCTTTCTATTGGTTCATTTTTAGTGTATAGGACAGCCACAGATTTCTGTGTGTTAATTTTGTATCCTGCAACTTTGCTGTATTCCGATGTCAGTTCTAGTAGTTTTGGGGTGGAGTCTTTAGGGTTTCTTATGTACAATATCATGTCGTCTGCAAATAGTGACAGTTTAACTTCTTCTTTACCAATCTGGATTCCTTGTATTTCTTTGTTTTGTCTGATTGCCGTGGCGAGGACCTCCAGTACTATGTTAAATAGCAGTGGGGAGAGTGGGCATCCCTGTATAGTTCCGATCTCAGAGGAAAAGCTTTCAACTTCTCGCTGTTCAGTATAATGTTAGCTGTGGATTTATCATAAATGGCCTTTATTATGTTGAGGTACTTGCCCTCTATTCCCATTTTGCTGAGAGTTTTTATCATGAATGGATGTTGAATTTTGTCAAATGCTTTTTCAGCATCTATGGAGATGATCATGTGGTTTTTGTCCTTCTTTTTGTTGGTGGATTTTCGAATGTTGTTCTTCATATGTTGTGTGTTTTGTTCTGTGCTCTTTTTAGGGGTGCTCCCATCTAGAGCATTCCCTGTAGAGGTGTTTTGTGTGAAGCAAATTCCCCCAGCTTTTGCTTGTCTGAGAATTGTTTAATCCCGCCATCATATTTAAATGATAGTCGTGCTGGATACAGTATCCTTGGTTCAACATCCTTCTGTTTCATTGCATTAAATATATCATGCCATTCTCTTCTGGCCTGTCAGGTTTCTGTTGAGAAGTCTGATGTTAGCCTGATGGGTTTTCCTTTATAGGTGACCTTTTTCTCTCAAGCTGCCTTTAAAACTCTTTCCTTGTCCTTGATCTTTGCCATTTTAGTTATTATGTGTCTCGGTGTTGTCCTCCTTGGATCCTTTCTGTTGGGGGTTCTGTGTATTTCCGTGGTCTGGTCGATTATTTCCTCCCCCAGTTTGGGGAAATTTTCAGCAATTATTTCTTCCAAGATACTTTCCATCCCTTTTCCTCTCTCTTCTTCTTCTGGTACCCCTATAATATGGATATTGTTCCTTTTGGATTGGTCACACAGTTCTCTTATTACTGTTTCATTCCTGGAGATCCTTTTATTTCTCTCTATGTCAGCTCCTATGTTTTCCTGTTATCTGGTTTCAATTCCATCAATGGCCTCTTGCATCTTATCCATTCTGCTTATAAATCCTTCCAGAGTTTGTTTTATTTCTGTAATCTCCTTTCTGGCCTCTGTGATATCCCTGCAGACTTCATCCCTTTTCTCTTGCATATTTCTCTGCATCTCTGTCAGCATGTTTATGATTTTTATTTTGAATTCTTTGTCAGGAAGACTGGTTAGGTCTGTCTCCTTCTCTGGTGTCTCTGTGTTCTTGGTTTTCTTGTGATTTTGTCTTTTCATGGTGATAGGAATAGTTTGCAGAGATGGGACGAGTCATGGCTGGAAGAACTTCCCTTCTTGTTGGTTTGTGGCCTTCCTCTCCTGTGATAACAGCAACCTCTAATGGCTTGTGATGGGTAGCTGCACACAGACAGGGCTTCTGCTTCCTGGCCATCTTCTATGGAGTTTATCTCCACTGTTGCTGTGGGCGTGGCCTGGCTCCAGCTGCAGCTCCAAAGTGGTGGAGTTGCGTTGGAGGGAGAGCAGCCGGGAGGCTATTTATCTCCGTAAGGGGCCTCCGTGTTCCCTGCAGCCCAGGGGATTAGAGTGCCCAGAGATCCCCAGGTTCCCTACCTCTAGACTAAGTGTCCCGTCCTGCCACTTTAAGACTTCCAACAAGCACCCACCAAAACAAAACAACAACCACACACACACACACACACAAAAATGGCCACTCGTTTTTCTTTATTCTCTGGTGCCAGCCTCAGGCACCCACTCACCGGTCTTGCTGCCCTGTTTCCCTAGTATTGGGGTACCTGTCCCTTTAAGACTTCCAAAAAGCACTCACCACAACAAAACAACAACAACAACAACAAAAAAAAAACATGGCCACTCGCTTTTCTTTTGTCCTCCGGTGCCCACCTCCGGTACCCGCTCACCATTCTTGCTGCCTGTTTCCCTAGTATCCAGGGCCCTGCGCATGCACTCTGTCTGTACTCTGGTCCGGATGGCTGGGGCTGGCTGTTCAGCAGTCCTGGGCTCCCTCTCCCTCCTGCTCTGACTCCTCTCCTTCCGCCAGGAGCTGCGGGGAGGGGCGCTAGGGGCCCACTGGGCTGGGGCTTGTATCTTAGCCCCTTTGCAAAGTGCTGGGTTCTCACAGGTGTGGATGTTATCTGGATGTTGTCCTGTGTCCTCTGGTCTTTATTCTATGAAGAGTTTTCTATGTTATATTTTCATAGATATATGTGGTTTGGGGAGGAGATTTCCGCTGCTCTACTCACCCTGCCATCTTGGCTCTGCCTCCACACTTGATTTTGACTTATAGCTAATGTGCCATTTATCACTTAAGCAAGTTTGAACTCCTCCAATAAGCTATTATGGTGATCTATGAGGCTTGCAGCCTAATGATTATAAAGATGGTGAAGGTTCTATTGACTGCTATATTTAGGAGCTAGCCATTGCAAATTCTGATATGTGAACTGTGTGCTTTGGTCAATATCAGTAGAGTCTGGAACTCCTCAAAATATCAGTGTCATCAAAAACTATAAAAGGTAAGAAGGAATGCCCTAAATTAAAAGAGACTAAAGATACATGTCAGTTCCTTCTTCTTATTTATATCTGAACATAGATATACATTATTATGTTTGAGAGGGCAATTGGGGAAATGTAGATGTTACACAATATATTATCTATTCAAAAAAGTATTATTGGAAGAAACATTGCCAATATGGAGCAGAAGGAACATGTCCTTTGAAAATACATAGTGAAATATTTAAGGTGAGATATCTTGATGTCTGCAACATTTTTAATGCAATTTAAAAATATGTATACATACACATATGTATATGCAAAAAGAGGGAGTGATGATGGAAATGAATGTGGTAAAATATTATAAGTTGATAATTCTAGTAATAGAGAATATTTTTTCAGCATTTTTGTAGGTTTGAAATTTTGTAAATGAAATGTCAGGTAAGATTTGCTTTACATGAACATTTTCATTAATTTACAGAAAAGAATATACAAATCATGTGCTGAAATGTTTTAAAATTAACAAATCTTAAAAATGAAAAATTGAAGCAGACTATAAGGAGCAATAGTGGCAGTAAGGAGACCAGTTAAGAAGCTCCTGTAATAATTCAAGTGAGAGACAAATGATAACAGCAGGTGAATAGAAGTATAGGGAATGAGAAATACTTGGCTTCAGGGTATATTTTTAAACTGTCAGTCTCTATACTTATTAAATAATTGAACTGAGATGGACAAGAAAGCTAGAGGCACCAGAGGTGTGCCGAACATTGAATTAGACAGGGTGTCTTAATTTAGACAGGGTGCATTGAACATTTTGATCTGAATATTCAAAATCTATGCAGAGAGATCTCATAGGTAATTATCTATATCAATCTGGAGAGTGAGATAGATATTTGGGTTGAATCAAGGGTTAGTTTGACTCATCAGCCTATGTTAGAACTATGGGACAAGCTGATACAAAGTAGGTTTTATATGCAGACTCTATAGCAGCCCAATTAAATTAGAATTGATAGGTATGGAAACATTTTTTCCCCAAATTTATTGAGATATAATTAAACAAAAGATTGTGTAAGTTTAAGGTGTACAATGTATTGATTTGATACTTTTACATATTGCAAAATTATTATCTTAATATTAGCTACCACCTCCATCTCATCATATTGTTACCATTTCTTTTTAATGATAACAAAACGTAAGATTCACTCTCTTAGCAACATTCAAGTCTATGATACAGTACTATAAGCTATAAGCTCTTTGAATGGTATGATTATGTTGTAAAACTACTAATCTAGGTAGAGGATATAAGAAGAAAAGACATCTGAAGTCCAAGTCCTAGGGTATACCTATAATTACAAGTCTAGAGGGGGAAGAGAGAACAATAAAGAACAGTGCCTGGAAGAGCAAGTAAAGGTGGGAAGAAAACCAAGAAAATGTGATAATCCATATACCAAGGGAAGAAAGAATACCAATAGTGCTACTGAGAGACTGAGTGAAATGGGCTAAGACATTTTACTGTGATTGGAGAGAGTCAAAATCCTTACTTACTGCAACAGAAGTGGTTTTTAAGGGATTTTTAACTGGAGTGGAGGGAATATCGGTCTGATTGAGGTGGTTTATAGAGAAGACTTAAAAACAAAAACTTGAGGAAGCAAGTAATGAAGAATGCATTCGACTTTAATGTCTTTTCTGTGAAGAAGAACAAAGAAATGCAGTGGGAAGAGGGGGTTATCGAAGTGGTATTTTATTTTATTGTTTTCAAGTTAGACATTTTAGCTTTCATATTCCAGGGGAAATGCTGTAAATAGTGGGAATAGTGTTTCCATTTGGGAGAACTCACAGAATATATTATGGAAGTGTAGGAGGTGGCCTTGCGAAGAGGAAGGGTCTTCTCTTAGCAAAGAAAGGATGTCAAAGCATATGAGTACATGTGAAGAAGAGATGATAGACTGTATGATAGATGGTGTAGCTCCTGAACAATTGCTTCCACTTTCTAAGTGCAACAACTAGCAAGACTTAGCAGGAGAGAAAAGGAGAGAGAGTTTTTAAGAAAGACTGTTGGTAATCATATCTGATAAGGAACTTATATTCAGAAAATAAAACAATATCTTACAACTCAATAATAAAAAGAAAAATAACAGAATTAAAAATATGTAAAGGATCTGATTGCCATCTATCTAAAGGAACTAAACAAATAGCCAATTAACAAATAAAAAGATGATGAACATATTTAGATAAGTCCAAATTAAAGCCATAATAAGATACCAGTTCACACCCACTTGCAGATTTATAACAAAAATGACAAATAGTAACAAGTGTTAACAAGAATATGGAGAAATTGGAACCCTTGTACTTTGTGGTGGGAGTGTAAACTGGTGCAATTGCTTTGGAAAACAGTTTGGCAGTTTCCTAAAATGTTAAACATAACGTTACCATGTGTCCCAGCAGTTGTACTCCTAGGTGAATATCTAAGAGAAAGGAAAATGTGTCCACAGAAAAACTTGTACATTAATGTTTATAGCTTCATTATTCAAAATAGTCAAAAATGGGAAACAGCCTAAATTTCCATCAGCTTATGAATGGATAAATACAATGTGTCATGTAGATATAATGCATACTACAGCATGCAAGAGCCCTGAAAATCTAAGTGAAACAATCTAGTCATAGAAGATCACATTTGTTATGATTTCTTATCTTAAATACATGGAATATTGACAGTAAATAGACACAGAAAGCAAATTGGTGGTTATCTAGGGCTTAGAGTTGGGGTAATTGTTGAAGTGACTACTATTGGAAACAGATTTTTTTTCCAATATGGTGAGATGTGCTAAAATTGTAGTGAAAAGAAACTTCTCTGTGAATATACTAAAACCCATTGAATTGTACTCTTTAAATGGATTAATTATACAGTATATGAATTATATATTAATAAGTGTTTAAAACTAAATACAATGAAAAGTAGAAGTGTGTGTGATGCAAATTATTCAGTCTAATTAATGCAGTCTGGCATGAACATGGCAAACTGGATGCCATGCAATAACTTTGGAGGTCTTTGATATATCGGGATTTCATGCCTTGGAATCAGGGGATTTCTAGTTATACTTCAATGGAAACTTATGTTTCAAGTTCCAAACATTAATATCTCATATTGACATTTAGAAGATAATTCATGCTTAAATAGGCTACCATTCATATTATATGGTTTTGTCACTGATTTTCCAGAGCAATCTATATAATAAGCAGTAGTACAATCCAAGATTTAGCAGTATTAAGTCATTTCCTGAATGAATAAATTCATATTTATGCTTCATAACTTCCTTGTAGTAATTTGAAATATAGGATCATAGAGTTGAACTGAAACTAGATCATCTTTATCAGTCTTCATAATGGAGGTACATAAATTATCTATATAGCACCTTTGGCAGCAGTAATTTTTGTCAATAATTTAGTGTAATGTACTAGCTTCAAAGTAGCATATTCATTGCTATATATCTCTAAATATTTAATTTCTCCTTATGTTGAAGAAACTATGGTGCTGTAAATCTCATGCAAGCGGCTTCCATCTGCTATCTAAAGCAAAAAGTGTATGTGTACTCTCTGTTTGAAAAACAGAAAGCCTCAATTTGCAGATAAATAAAATGTGTCTCCTTAGTTTTTGGTTTTCCAGAGTAAACATACCATTTAAAAATATTACTCATATAAAGTGATTTTTATATGCCTAAATATCAGAGTTCCTTTGACTATATTATCCTATTTATTAATTCATTCTTCCATCCAAAAATCCAGATTAACTGAATAAATATGCTAATAAAAAGAGGCACAATATTCATGATCTACAACAATTTTTCCTTTAAGTAAAGCAGCTGCTTAATAAGTGATTTCTGCTCTCATTGCTTTCTTTGGAATGTTTTGATATTGACATTCAAATGTTTGTCAGCTTCTACTACTGACTAATTATGTAATTAGAGCCAGCATTCATTTATGAATTAATTAGACATGAAGAAAATTTAGAACAAATATGGAAATATAGACAAATATAAGTTAATAAAATTAATCAAGCTGTTACAAATCATATAGTTGGTATAAAGAATAACATAAATTTCTATAAAGTTATCTTGAAAAAGTATCCCTCATTGTTTTTTGTGTAGTCTTATGTTTCTGTTATTATCTCTTTATATGTAATGACTTACTATATTTTTCTTCATTTTGAGGATGAAAAATTTCAAGCAAATATAAAAATAGAATAAAGTTCTATGTTTCTATTACTAAAGTTTAAGAAGCATCAACTTGTGACTAATAGTTATCGACACCCCACCCATTATCCTATATCATCCAATATCATATCATTTCAGTAGGTATGTCTAAAATTAAGAACTTTAAAAGAGCAACAATGGCATTGTCATAATGAAACAGTAATAATACCCTAATATCGTGAAATTATTTTGTGCTCAAATATGCATTTGTCTTATAAGTTAAATGTTTTCTTGTTTTTGTGCTTGTGTTTTTTAAAATAAAGTCTATGTAGTGCTGTTGGTAAATAAGTTGCTTTAGGCTCTTTTAATATATAGCTTCCTCTATTTCTCATGTTTTTCTTTTTTCTTGTAATTTATTTAATGAAAAATTTATTTATCTTAAGGTTATCTCTCATATAGTGTTACCCCAACCACAATCTCTTGTGCCCTATCTTCTGTTTCCTATAAAATGTCATTAATATCTGATTTTGAAATATCAAGGTATATAGTTACTATGACATCTATAAGTAAACTGAACTTCATATGTATATATGATACTTGTATTTATTTAAAATATATTGGAGTTGGGATATAACAACCAAAATTAATTTTAATTGAAATAATTACACTTTGTCCTTGAATATTTTTCTGTAGCTTTCTGGCTATCAGTTATTTTAAAAAAAAAGTACTTCAAAAAAAGATGATTTTAAACAGAGCAACTGGATTTAAGTCCCCTATTAAGTAATATATTGTAACAATTTAAATATACATGCAAATACTCATCCTTAAATTAAGTTCTCATACATTACACTCTTTACTGTTTAATTATAAGTAGATATTTAAAAAAATCTTTTGGAAGATAATCTCCCTGATTTAATCAGACATGATTCACAGCATCCAATAAAATTTGGAGAAAAATCTTATAGCTTCTAATGTAATTATATGGAGTATGAACATATAGTTAGCTCAAGGAGTTATTACTGTGTAGAATCTTAGGAACTTCAACTGAAGATTTTTATTTAAAATGACCTTCATTCTGACTAGTAATGGTAGGTAGATATATTATTATTATTATTATTAATTGCACAAAAACATTATAGCAACATTAAGAGAAATAAAAATAAGTCAATCCTCATTCCACTGCTCAAACATTGTTATTTTTCTCCAATTTTTTTCTATTTATTTATGTAAGCATTAACTGTATATTGCTGCAACCTCAACATATTTGTAATTCTCTACATTTTTACTGAGCATATATATTGTTGACAGTAGAGTTGACAGTGTGACTCAGAAACGTGACCTTGAGGCTTAAAACTTTCGAGTCTTGACTTTCTTATTAAAAAATTAAAAAAATAAAAACATTTACCATATGTTGCATTTTAGTGCAACAAATCTTGGCAAACCAATAAACCCAACTTTGTTGAACTACATGTGTATTCCTGTGACCTTTGGCTGAAGGCTATTGACAGAGCTCTCTGATTTTCAGTGTCCACCAGAAGCAACATGTGCTATATATTCAATATCTTCTTTGGACAGTCCTTTCATTTTTTAGCTGAATTGAAATCATAAAATCATA
Organism: Manis javanica; assembly: GCF_040802235.1. Taxonomy (NCBI): domain Eukaryota; kingdom Metazoa; phylum Chordata; class Mammalia; order Pholidota; family Manidae; genus Manis; species Manis javanica. The sequence continues at coordinate 145,447,529 of NC_133160.1, forward strand.
ATCTCCCTTGAGTGTAGCATTTTCTCTGCAGCTGCCTCAAAATGTGGCTAGTTTTTCTTCCTGTGTTCATATCATTGAACCTAGAGTTAGAAAGATGTCCTCATTGCTCCATATTGTCCCTTCCAGACAATTCTTCTTCCCAACTTCATTACTGTCCTCCAGAATTATGAGCCATGTGGTTATCTCATCCACCATACCTCATTATTACCATCATCTGCCAAACCCTGAGTCATTCCTACTCTCCTTACAAAGTTTTTATTATCTGGGTCACTGTCACTATTTTCAATATTTTTGTCTTTATTTTTGGCTGCTTCCATATTCACAGAGATGATTTTCATCAAAGCTGTGATATCTCAGTCCCTTGAAGGATTCTTTTCCATTGACTTTGTCATCCACATATCTCAGCTACTCACTCCCATTATCATGACCTAGACCATGACCATGATTACTTATTACTACGATCTCAATTTAATACATTCCACTCACAGATCACTATCTCCTATCTTTCTAGCTCACTGTCTTTAACATGCCACCACTCCAAACCTAAACTGGAGCATTGCTGGAGAAAAATAGATAATGAAACTGAATGTTGTCAGACTAAATGCAAAAGCCAAAACCTCAAGTGGACTCCATGTTGCTCAGCAGCCATGGTATAAATCCTTAATCCATTCTCTCTCCAACTCCTACATGACTATTTTTTGCTTCCACTTTTCCTCAAACACCAAACACCTCTTCCCTATACTTCTAGCTGATGACCTTTTTCTAGTTACTAAAACTTTTGAAGAATCGGATGAGAATCTTCAAAAAGCAAGTATTCATTTTTTTATTGCTGGATAGTAGATTATCACAAATTTAGTGACTTAAAGCAACAAACATACTATCTCAGTTTTTGTGGGTGGAGAATCTGGGCACAGCTTAGCTGAGTATCTTACAAGTATACTGCTATTTTGTTCATTTTGTTTTATTTTACTTTTAGATTCCACAGATAAGGGACATCATATGGTACTTGTCTTTCTTCCCCTGGCTTATTTCACTGGGCATATTACCCTCTAGGTCCATCCATGTGGTCACAAATAGCTTTTTTATGGCAGAATAATATTCCATTGCATATGTCCCATTTCTTCTTTATCCACTCATCTACTGATAGACATTTTGGTTGCTTCCATATCTTAGCTATTATAAATAAAGTGGCAATAAACATAGGCAAAAATCAGAGATTTTTTTTTCCTTCAGTAAATTCCTAGAATTGGAGCTATTAGAAAATATGGTATTTCTGTTTTTGGTTTTTTGAGGACCTCCATGCTGCTTCCCAAAGTGGCTGCCCCAATTTACATTCCCACCAACAGTGTAGGAGGGCTCCCTTTTCTCCACATCCTCACCTGCACTTGTTATTTCTTGTCTTTTGGATAGTTGCCATTATGACTGGTGTGAGGTTATATCTTATTGTAGTTTTGATTTGCATTTCTCTGATGATTAGCGACATGGGGCATCTTTTTATGTGCCTGTTGGCTATCTATATGTCTTCTTTAAAAAAGTATCTACTCCGGTCCTTGCCCATTTTTAAAAGAGGTTGTTGGTTTCTTTGGTATTGAGGTGTCTGTGTTCTTTGCATCCATATTTGGATGTTAACTCTCTATTGGATATATCATTTACAAATATACTGCCTTTTTGTTTGTTGATTGTGTCCTTTGCTTTTAGTTTGAAGTAGTCCCACTTGTTAATTTTTGCCTTTGTTTCCTCTGCCTGGGGAGAGGTGTCCAGAAACAAATTGCTCATGTTTATGTTCAAGGGATTTTTGCCTATGTTTTCTTGTAAGAGTTTTATGGTTTCATGTCATTTGTTTGGGTATTCAATCCATTTTGAGTTTACTTTTCTGTATGGAATTAGAGAGTAATCCAGTTTCATTTTTAGAAATTATTTTTTCTCTCTGTTCCTCAGCTCAGTTGTTCTCTATCTTCCATCAAACTGATTTATTTCCTCTACTTCCAGCAGTCTACTATTCACTCCCCCTGTTGTATTTTTCATTTCAGTTATTGCATTCTTCAGCTCTGAGTGGCTGTTTTCATATTTTCTATCTCTTTGTTGAAGTTCTTGCTGAGATCAACAATCTTTCCCCCAGTTCAGTGAGCATCTTTATGTCTGTTACTTTGAATTCTTTATCAAGAAGATTGCTAATCTCCATTTCATTTAGTCCTTTTCTGGCGTCTCATATTGTTCTTCTGCTTGGAATGTGGACTTCTGCCTCCTCATTTTCTATGGGCTTTTCTATTTCTTCCTTTGTATTCGATCAATTATGCCTCCTGGTCTAGAATGTAAAAAAATAAAAAAAAGCCATTTTATGAAGTAGGCATTCTGTGGTGCCTAGAAGTTCAAGATTCTACCCACCAATGCCTGCTTCTCCTTTACAGTGGAGCCACAGCTGCTGTTGGTGGCCTCCGGGTGGGATGCCATTCTGCCTCTCTTCCAGCAGTAGCTGATCTGATCTTTGTCAGCAGAAGCTGACAGCTCATCTCTGCGTGCCCTTCGTGTGCCATGATGTGCTTCTTCTGGTGAGCAGGGCCACCCTCGGGCTGTGGTCAGTAATGGTGGCTTCTGCTGTGCCAGGCAGGCGGGTCAGGGCAGGTGCGCAGCGGAGTGCTGCTGAGGTTCTGAGCCACCAGGGAAGGAGCTAGTGAGTTTAGGACTGACTCCTGCAATCAGCAGACTAGCTGGGCTGAAGGAGGGCAGGGAATGCTTGGAAAGTGTCCTCCCTCTGCCTGCCAGGCAGCAAAGCTGGACTTCTGTGGGGCTGAGCAGGCCAGGCAAGGTGGATGCACAGATGCATGCCACCGCAGGGCTGAGCTGCCAGCGAGGAAGATGGAGCACTTGGAACTGGCTCCCTTTAGCTCCTGGCCGTTTGGGCTGAGAGCTCCCTCTGACTCCTCCACCTCTGACACACTTCCCGCTGCTCGTGCATCTTTCAAACTGCTGCCTCTGTATTAGGTCTCGGGAGGACCCGTGGAGCGTGCCTGGCCTCCACAAGCAACAATAGCCTCCTCAGCTTCCCAGAGTGCTCCAACTGTCCCTGGTGTCCAGTGTCCTTAATCCCCAAAGCCCAGTGCAGTGTGAATTTGTGTTGCCAGAGCAGCTCTCTGGGGCCAGGTGTGCCGATTCCCAAGCACTTCTGCCCTCCGTGCTCAGTCCCTCTTCCGTCCACTGCGGGCTGGGTGGGGGGAAGGGCTCAGTCCCTTCAATCACGGCTCTGCCACTTTACCCTTTCAGTGTTGTCTTCCCTTCGTCACCAGGTGCAGAGGGTCTGGTTTGCACTCTTCAGGTGGTATTCAAGGTTAGTCGTATTTATCCTAGTTGCTCCCTTGGTGTGTACATGGGAGGAGGTTATCCCCTTGCGTCCTACTCTGCAATCTTTTCCTCTCCTCAACAATATTTTCTGAATAAAAAAATCATCACATGCTCTGAATCTACTTTGCTATTGCTAGAGCTAAATTGTGAATTGCACAGAAATCAAATTTTTGTGTGTGTGATAAGTGAAGAGGATAAAATACAGTGAGCATTTCTAAAAAACTTAGTTATGCCAAAAATATCTTCTTAAATATTGTGTTTCAACAAGTTTTACAATGCATTGCTCAGGATGACACAGAAACAAAAGTAACTCATGCGATGTACCTTTACAGAAAATTCCATAATGATTGAATGGATCCATGCTATTGTAAATATACGATTGTGTTTCCATTTTAGAATAACTTAGCTACCATATTTTGCATGTTTGAAAATAGTTGTTTCCTCTCAGAAATTTGTTTTAGTTTATGTTTAGTCACAAGAGAGTTTTTATAAAATTTAAAATAATATTAAAAACTGTAATTAAATTATACATTCATTAAAGAGAACAGGTTTTTAAAAGTTGAGATAGACCTGTTTGAAAAAATTAGCCACAAGTGAAATTTCATGCCAGCTATAACATTTCAGTTTAGTACTTGGCTTTGTGTCCAGGTATAATGCAGACAAAGAGAAAAATGTCTTATGTATCCCTAAACCCTAGTGCACCAAATTCTTCTGTATATTTTACTTGTAACAATTTAGGATCTATTCCTTCTCTTTCACCATGTTCTGTTCCACCTACCCTCAAGTTAGAGTTTCCCTGAAATATCATTATTCTTAAAATGGAGAAAAGGAGTTTTAAAAAAATATTTCTTGCATGATTTACATATTTTCATATTTTCCTAAAAATTTTGAGCTATGTAGTCTATCTCAGATTTCTACATACCCAGGTCAAAGAAGAACTGTCCAACCACTAAAGAGAAATTCTCAAAATACTCTTAAATTCATTTATATGGTGAAGAAAAAAAATAATCCCTAAAAAAAATCTTAAAATCTCTTTTCCTCTTGAATTTACTTCTCCTGACCCAAGAAATGTCCTAATGTCTTTCTTTTCAACTCTCAAATTCCTACACCATCTGTAGTACTTGTATTTTTTATCTCCCTCTTTATTCCTGTCTACTTCTACATCTTTCTCTACCTCTAATCGATTCACCAGGGTGAAAAGAAGCAATCTGACAGGGTTTGAGAAGGAGATTAAGGAACCTAACAAGTACATTTAGAGTCCTATATACTGGAAAGAAGAAGAGACAGGAATGGATGCTGTCCAAATTGGTAATGGTTCTTGTACTAATCTAACTTCTAGAAGAATGAGTCTCCTAAGATTATCACGAAGTGTATTTCTGTAGGTAACTTAAAATATGAAACATATCATAAGACTCTAAGAACTTGAATTGTAATATATTCTATTTCCATGATGAGAAAAAGTGCATCCAAAGCGCTGTGGGGTTTCTGCTCTTCTCTTCCCAAAATTCTCTTCTGCCTATTAAAAATGAAAAACACACTTGAGTGTTTACAGATACAGTATATATATAGTTTATCTAGTGTAACCTGGTTAACACCTAGCTATTAATCTATTACAAATATTTCTTTACGTCTTTTCCTTTTCATGTATATTTTTCTTTAACAGCATATTACAGAAACAGCATTTTCAGCTATGAGGTAAAAACAACCAACATTTCATAGTGACATGTTTTTTGGGCTCTTTAATTTCGGTGTTATTACTTTTTCCATGACTTTAATCAGATATGAGATCTTTGCAAATGTTTCTTTAACTTGTCAGTCATTAACTGGTTTTTCTCCAGGGAAATAAACATATTTATCATTTTGTAACTATTAGTAACTAAAGAAAAAAGTCACTAAATCAGGGTATCCACGTTATACTTTTTTAAATGGTCAAAACCTATATGCCAATTATTTAAAAAAAGAAAAAGAATAAAACATTTATTTTCTGTTACTTTCAGAACAGTAAAATTTCAGTTCTCAATATATTAAAGTTAATAAATTTGCTAAGAAGATAAAACTAAACTGGATATTAAATAACAAGAAATGTTGTATACATAGCACCTACTATGTTTTCGATATTGTGTTTGATGTTTTATGAACATGGTGATTTATGAATATTCACACTTAGAGTTAGAAACTGTATCTTTATTTTAGAAAGGAAATTAGTGGAATTCAGAAAGGCCAAATTAAATTTCCCTGATCACACACCTATTAAGGGTAGAAGATGAGATAAACATTTGAATTTCTACTTTAAAAAAGTCACACATTTTCCAATAATTCATATATGTACATATTGTCAACTAATTGCTACAATAAGGTTAACATATTTATCACCTCATATAATTACCATTTTCTTGTAGTGAGAACATTTAAGATCTACTCTCTTAGCAACTTCCAAGTATATAATATAATAATATTGTTACATAGAGTCACCATGCTGTATTTTAGATCTCTAGAATTTATTAACCTTATAATTGGAAGTTTGTATCCTTTGAACAACCTCTCCTCATTTCCCTGGATTAATGCCCTGTGGGGTACACTTTGACCAATGGGAAATGAAAGATAATATGTAATTATGCTTGCTTTGTACTCTGAACACACTATTCCATGAAACAGTAAGTTATATTAGAAGACGTTCTGCAACAGAGAATAATCAAATGCATGTGTTAAGATTTCATATCAGCCATGTACCTTTATTTTTGCTTCTCTCCTTTCCTTGTCTCACCAAGCATGTACTCCACATTGAAGAATCTAGTCTAAAACACGGTTCCTTTACACATGCAGTTAAGTCATTCTTAGGATAAGATCTACTTGTTATAGTCTACTCTTGCTGTATGAAGAAAAAAAGCAAATCTTGTTGGTCTTTCTCTATTTGGGCAAAATAAATGTCTTTAGTAGTGAAAACTTTTCTCAAAAGTGAAGTATAGGAAATATTTCATGGGTTAGAGATTTGCCTAAAAAATTGGTGTTATTCTAATGAGATACTTAGTTCCCAGATGAGTAAGAAAAAGAAAGAATAATAACTTAGTCCCTTGATAATTCCTTGACTATTTCCATCAATCACATCACCAGAGTAAATACCTAAATTTAATTCAGAGAATCTAATCTCATTACCCAAGATGATTCACACACTAATTTATCTTTATATTCATTCATTCTACATATGTTTTTTGAATGACTACTATTTGTCAGGTACCATATCAGGTGCTTACAAATCATTAATGACCAAAAAAGAAAGGTACCTGCTTTCAAGGAACTCACATTCTCTTGGGTGGAGTTATGCAATAAATATAATCAATAAGCAAATTAAAGTATGGAACAAGGTTATAAATTCTACTCAGCAAAAGTAAAGGAGTAGCTCATGAGTAAAAGCAGTAGTTGGAAGCAGGTGACAGTATTAAATAGTGACCAAGATAAGCCTTGCTGAGAGCCTTGCTGAGAAATTGATACTTGAAGAGAATCTTGAAGGAGGTGAGCCAAGTGGATGCGGGGAGAGAAATATTCTAAAGGGAGCCATAAGCCCATGTAAACCCATGCACTCATGTTTTGTTTAGGAATAACAAGATGCTCAATGTGAGAAGAGCTCAAGATTTTTAAAAAAAGTTATATGTATAAAGCCAGTGAGGTTAAGAGGCAAGTCGTGAGATGTTTGGAGAACTCTGAAGATACGGACTTCTATTCTGAGTGGAACAGGCAACACTTCAATGTTTTAAGGAAAGAGGTAATATGATCTGCACTAAAACTCAGGGTACATTTTGTTGGCTGTGCTGATAACATGAGAGCAGAAACAGGAAACTATTGTATGAAAGCAGGTAAAAAATAGTGGTGGCCTAAACTAGGGAGATTGCAGTAAAGATGTTGAAAATATTCAGATGCTGAAAGTATGGTCAATAGGATTTTCTAAATGGTTGTGTATGGACTGTAAGACAAGGGAGAGAGTAATAATACTTCAAGAACAATCCCAAAATATACTGCTTTTCACTCAGATGGGGAAGCTGACTGATTTTTTTTAAGTGGAGGAGGTTGAAAAGATCAGGAGTGCAGTTTCACACATAGCGAGTTTAGAATCTCTATTAGGTTTATAAATGAAGGTGCTAAATAAGCTGTTGAATGTACACATCTGCCTTTCAGAAGATTGACTTGTATTGGAAAGATTATTTTGGAGGTTTGAGCGTGACTTGGTATTTAATACTATAACACCAAATGACAAAAAGAGGGTACAAGATTATAGATAACAGCATAAAGACTTTGCTAAGATGAATGATATAAGATTGGAGGAGAGAATATATCAGAGGAGACTAAGACAAAATAGACTTCACAACCAAGAAAGTAACAGGAGACAAAGAAGGACATTATATAATGATAAAGGGATCAGTCCAATAAGAGGATATAACAAGCATAAAAATTTATGCACTTAATATAGGGTCCTTCAATTTACAAAATGAATACTAACAGATCTAAAATGAGAAATAGACAACAACAGAACCTCATTAGGGGTCTTTAACACCACACATACATAAATGGACAGATCATTCAGGGAGAAAATAAATAAGGAAACAGAGCCATTGAATGACACATTAGACCAGAAGGATTTAACAGATATATACAGAATGTTCCACCCTAAAGCAGAAGAATACATAATTTTCTCCAGTTCACATGAAATTTTCTCTAAAATAGATCACATATTAGAAAACAAAAAGAGATTGAATAAGTTCAAAAAGATTGAAATGGTTATTTTTTTCAGATCACAATGGTAAGAAACTAGAAATCAATTACATGAAGAAAACGAAACAAAAAACCCCATAAAACACATGGGCTTAAACAATATGGTGCTAAATAATTGATGGATCAATAAATAAATCAAACAATACATGGAAACAAATGAAAACAAAAATACAATATTTCAAAGTGTACAATACAAAAAATTGCTTCTAAGAGGGAAGTACATAACAGTACAGGCCTATTTCAAAATAAAGAACAATCCTAAATAAACAATTTAACCTCCAACTAAAGCAACTAGGAAAAGGAGAACAAATGAAACCCAAAGTTAGTAAAAGGAGAGATATAATGAAGATCAGAGCAGAAATAAATAAAGTAGAGAATAAGAAAACAATAGAAAAAAAATCAATGAAACCAAGAAGTTACAATGGAGATCAGATTAATACAGAGAATTATAAGAAAATTCTATGAAAAATTATATGCCATAAAACTGGACAACCTAGAAGAAATGGACAAATTCCTAGAAAAATGCAACCTTTCAAGACTGACTCAGAAAGAAACAAAATTTGTGCTGATTAATTATCATTAAAATTGAATTGATAATCAAAAAATTCCCAACAAACAAAGTGACCAGATGGCTTTACTGCTGAATTCTATCAAATTCTACTATTTAAAAAAGACCTAATACCAATCCTTAAAGTTTTCCAAAAAATAGAAGAGGAAGAAAAATTTCCAAACTCATTCTATGAGGTCAGCCTCACTTTAATACTAAAACCAGACCAATACAATACAAAAAAAGAAAATTACAGACTAGTATCCCTGGTGAACATAGATATAAAAATCTTCAACAAAAGATTAGCAAACCAAATTAAAAAATACATCAAAAGGATCATCCAGCATGACCAAGTGGGATTTATTACAAGGATGCAAGTATGGTACAATATTCATAAATCAATCAATATGATCTACCACATTAACAAAAAGAAGGATTAAAAACCACATGATCATATCAATAGAAGATGAACAAGCATTTGACAGACACTTCTGACAAAAATTAAAGAAGACACAAATAAATGGAAATGTATACCAGGCTCGTGGATAGGGAGAATGAATATTGTCAAAATGGCCATCTTGCCCAAAGCAATTTACATATTCAGTGCCAACCCTATCAAAATACCAGTGACATTTTTCAGTGAACCAGATGAAATAATCCTAAAACACAAAATACCCTGATTAGCCAAACACTCTTAGGAAGAAGAACAAAGAAGGGTGTGTTACAATCCCTGACCTCAAGCTATACCATAAAGCTACAATAATCAAAACAGTATGGTACTGGCACAAGAATATACCCACAAATCAGTGAAACAGAATAGAGGGCCCAGAAAAAGCCCACGCATATATGGTCAATGCATATATGACAAAGGATCCATGAATATGCAATGGAGAAAGATAGTCTTTTCAATAAATGATGCTGGGAAAATTGGATGGCCACATGAAAGAGAATGAAACTGGATTACTCTCTAAGTCCATACATAAAAGTAAACTCAAAATGGATTACAGGCCTAAACATAAGATATGAAATCATAAAACTCTTAGAAGAAAACATAGGCAAAAGTCTCTTGAATATAAATGTGAGCAATTTGTTTCTGGACATGTCTCCCCAAGCAAAGAAAACAAAGGTAAAAATAAACAAGTGGAACTATTTCAAACTAAAAAGCTTCTTACAGCAGAGGACATGTCAGCAGAACAAAAGGGCAATCTATGGTATGGGACAATATATTTGTAAATGATATATCTGATAGGGGGTTAACATCCAAAATATGTAAAAAACACATATACCTCAATACCAAAGTAATCAATAACCTGATTAAAAAATGGGTAGAGGACCTAAATAGACATTTTTCCAAAGAAGGTGTGCAGATAGCTAATAGGTACATCAAAAGATGTTCCACATCACTCATCATCAGGGAAATGTAAATCACAACCACAATGAGATATTACCTCACACCAGCCAGAATGGCCACTATTCAAAAGATAAGAAATAATAAGTGTTGGTGAGGATGTGGGGAATGTACTGTTGGTGGGAATGTGAATTGGTGCAACCACTATGGAAAGAAGCATGGAGGTCCCTCAAAAAACTAAAAACAGAAATGCCATATGACACAATAGCTCCACTTCTAAGAATTTACCTGAAAAAAACAAAATCTCTGATAGGAAAATATATATTCACCCCTATGTTTATTGCCACTTTATTTACAATAAGCAGGACTTGGAAGCAACCAAAGTGTCCATCAATACATGAGTGCATAGAGAGTAATTGGTGTATATATACAATGGAATATTCTTCAGACATGAAAAAAAGAAATCCTTCCATTTGTGACAACTGGATGGACCCAACGGGTAATATGCTCAGTGAAATAAGCCAGACACAGAAAGACAAATACCATATGATTTCACATATTTGTGGAATCTAAAAACAAATTAAAAATAAATTGAACAGCAATAGACTCATAGACACTGAGAAATGACTGATGGTTACATGGGGGAGGAGCTGGGGTGGGTGGGTGAAGTGGGTGAAAGGAATAAAGAGGCAGAAAATTTCAGTTGTAATATAAATTTGTCATGGGAATGAATATACAGAATAGAGAATAGAGTCAATTATTCTGTAGTATGTTGATAGTACACTAGTTGGTGTGAGGATTTAATAATGCATATAAATGTTGAATCACTGTGTTGTATACTTGAAACCAATATAATATTGTTATCAACTATACTCCAATAAAAAACATATCAAAACAAAACAAAAATATTGTTCAAAAAGTGAAAGCCTGTGATTTCATAATAGTACTGGCTTATATATATTATAGTGAATTTCAGAATGATACAGATATTATGATGCCTAGTGGACACAGTAGTTTTATTATTAACTTATACACCCCATGGTACAAAGCAAATGCAGAGAATTATTTGATTACAATATGTCTGAGCTTGTTTCAATTTTTAGAAAGAATTTTAAAATAAAAAAAAATAGACCAAAGGAAAACTGATTTCAATGCGTAAAAGTGAGAAAAACAATGAATGGCAGTCCTGGGATGCTGGAGTTCTCATTTCAACAACTCAAAACTAGCCTACGGCTCTATCTTTGCTTAGGACATTTGCCTGTGCTTTGTTGGAGTGGATAGTTTAGTAAGTTAACTCTTTCAGTTTATGTAGCCTTAAATATGTTAGATGGAAAAGAATGAGGAAATTGAAAGGACGTTTGCTATGTCATGGTAGAGCAACCCCTCTTCTTGTTTTCAATTCAAAATGCATACATCAAACGTTTCTTTTAGAAAGATTCAGTGTGAATAATGCTTGTAAATGAATTGATGAAGTCTTTCTCAGCAAGCCATCTATGTGGCAAATGAAGTTATTTATTTATTTAGCACCAAAAAATAATAATTCCAACTGCCTCTGACAGCCATAGTTCATTGTCATCATTTCCAAGTAAAAATTTTAATATATTGCTATTATGAGAGTTGGTTGTTTTATTAGGATGATAATAACACTGTCATGCTTTCTTTAGGGCTTTCTCATTTAGGACTGCTAAAGGAGGTAGAGAAAGAGGGACATAAAGAAGCCACAACAGAGACCAGATAAGCTGATCTGACTCCAGGGTCAGCAGTGCAGGGACAGCTCACTATTCCTATGTTCAACGTCTCTCAAGGTAGCAAGATCACCCTGTGGTCATTCATTCCAAAAATCCTTACTGAGTGCCTTTTCTGTGCCATGCAATTTGTTGGGGACTGGAGATTCAAAAGTGAGCAAATAGAGGTAGCTTTTTGTTTGTGGATCTTATGGCCTAATGGAGGAAACTAAAAGTAAATGAACAAAACCCAGTTAGTGGTTTAGGTCATAGTGTCAGACCTAAGAGGTATACAGACCTATGCAGATTAGCTGACTTGAACCATAGTCCTAGAAGGTATATGAAGGAGAGAGAAACCAAGATATAAACAAAGCACTCATCAGGGTTTCACATCAAGCACACATGGATTCCAAACTAAGGCAACTATTGAGAGATGATACTACGGAATTAGAGAGCATCTCACACCAGTCTGCCTGGATTAACATTCTAATTCTACCATTTCCTGGCCAAGTTACTTAACCCTTCTGCATCTCAATTTCCTTGTTTAGAAAATGAAACAGACAATGACAACAAGAGAACTAACCTTATGGGGGTCAAATGAGGTAAGATGCACGAAGTGCATTGGACAATATCTGATATATTAAATGCTAAAAATTATTATCATCATTATTATTACATGCTATTATATTCTTTTCACTAATTAGCTTAAGACAAGTTACTGGAGTTTATGAAGTCTAGATTTCATAATATACAAAACAGCATGCTAAAATGCTTACCTAATGATATTCTTTTTCCAGTTAGCAATTGCTGTGCATATCTTCCAGTTTCAATTCATTACTATCTCTTGCTATTTTGTATATTAAATAGGCTCAGTTGGATGGTTATCTTGTGGAATCGTTCATGAAGATATAGGGAAGTGTTTCTAGGGCTGCAGTTACCTGAAGGCTTGCCTGAGCTGGACTGGCAAAACGGCCACACATAGGCCTGACAGTTGCTGCTGTTACCTGGGCTCAGTCTGGGCATCTGAACAGATGGACTATATATAACTTATCTGTGCAGCATGGAAAGGGAAGGTGGACTTCAGAAATGAACATCTTGAGATTGAATGCCCTTCCATGAGGCCTGATGGATGCTACAAGGCTTCTTACAGTACTGCCTCAGTCCCAGGCCCCCACTTTTGCAGTACTTCATCGGTCAGACAAGTTACACAGGCCAGTCCACTTGTAAGCAGAGTTGAATTCAGTTCCACCTGTCAGTAAGCAAAAATTAAAGGCAATCTTCAATGTACTTCACTTGTGGTGAACCTGCCATGCAATGAACTTTAACAATACTAGTCATCATCATTTTCTTCTTTACTATCATCATCATGCATATTTATACACTTCACATTCTAATGACACTTGTGAAATACACAGTATTATTTTCACCTTTTGTAGATAAGGAAAAAGATAGAAGCTAAGTGGCTTAATCAAGATCACAATATATAGTTAGCAGAGAAACAGTTTTATCTTGGACTTATTGACTACAGAGTTTTACTTAAATAAGTTAGAAAATGAAAATGCAACTGTCATTTCAATTTTTTTTAATAATTTATTTTTATTTATGTTTACAAGGCTGTCCCCTACCCAAAGACCCCCCCAACAAACCCCATTACACTCACTGTCCATCAGCATAGTAAGATGTTGTAGAATCACTACTTGTCTTCTCTGTGTTGCAAAACCCTCCTCTTTCCCCCACCCCCAACATTATACATGCTAATCATAATACCCCCTTTCTTCTTCCCCACCCTTATCCCTCGCTACCCTCCCATTCTCCCCAGTCTCTTTTCCTTTGGTAACTGTTAGTCCCTTCTTCGGATCTGTGACTCTGCTGCTGTTTTGTTCCTTCACTTTTTATTTTGTTCTTATACTCCACAGATGAGTGAAATCATTTGGTATTTGTTTTTCTCTGCTTGGCTTATTTCACTGAGCATAATACCCTCTAGCTCCATCCATGTTGTTGCAAATGGTAGGATTTGTTTTCTTCTTATGGCTGAATAATATTCCATTGTGTATATGAACCACATCTTCTTTATCCATTCATCTACTGATGGACACTTAGGTTGCTTCCATTTCTTGGCTATTGTAAATAGTGCTGCAATAAACATAGGGGTGCATCTGTCTTTTTCAAACTGGAGTACTGCATCCTTAGGGTAAATTCCTAGAAGTGGAATTCCTGGGTCAAATGGTAAGTCTATTTTGAGAATTTTGAGGAACCTCCATATTGCTCTCCACATGGTTGAACTAATTTACATTCCCACCAGCAGTGTAGGAGGGTTCCCCTTTCTCCGCAACCTCGCCAACATTTGTTGTTGTTTGTCTCTTGGATGGTGGCCGTCCTTATTGGTGTGAGATGATATCTCATGTGGTTTTAATTTGCATTTCTCTGATAACTAGCGATGTGGAGCATCTTTTCATGTGTCTGTTGGCCATCTGAATTTCTTCTTTGGAGAACTGTCTGTTCAGCTCCTCTGCCCATTTTTTAATTGGATTATTTGATTTTTGTTTGTTGAGGAGCATGAGCTCTTTATATATTTTGGATGTCAAGCCTTTGTCGGATCTGTCATTTACGAAAATATTCTCCCATACTGTAGGGTACCTTTTTGTTCTATTGATGGTGTCTTTTGCTGTACAGAAGCTTTTCAGCTTAATATACTCCCACTTGTTCATTTTTGCTTTTGTTTTCCTTGCCCGGGGAGATATGTTCAAGAAGAGTTCACTCATGTTTATGTCTAAGAGATTTTTGCCTATGTTTTTTTCTAAGAGTTTTATGGTTTCATGACTTACATTCAGGTCTTTGATCCACTTCGAATTTACTTTTGTGTATGGGGTTAGACAGTGATCCAGTTTCATTCTCTTACATGTAGCTGTCCAGTTTTGACAGCACCATCTGTTGAAGAGACTGTCATTTCCTCATTGTATGTCCATGGCTCCTTTATCATATATTAATTGACCAAATACGCTTGGGTTAATGTCTGAAGTCTCTAATCTGTTCCACTGGTCTGTGGCTCTGTTCTTGTGCCAGTACCAAATTGTCTTGATTACTATGGCTTTGTAGTAGAGCTTGAAGTTGGGGAGTGAGATCCCCCCCCACTTTATTCTTCCTTCTCAGGACTGCTTTGGCTATTCGAGGTCTTTGGTGTTTTCATATGAATTTTTGAACTATTTGTTCCAGTTTGTTGAAGAATGTTGCTGGTAGTTTGATAGGGATTGCATCAAATCTGTATATTGCTATGGGCAGGATGGCCATTTTGATGATATTAATTCTTCTTAGCCAAGAGCATGGGATGAGTTTCCATTTGTTAGTGTCCTCTTTAACTTCTCTTAAGAGTGTCTTATAGTTGACAGGGTATAGGTCTTTCACTTATTTGGTTAGGTTTATTCCTAGCTATTTTATTTTTTTTGATGCAATTGTGAATGGAATGTTTTCCTGATTTCTCTTTCTATTGGCTCATTGTTAGTGTATAGGAAAGTCACAGATTTCTGTGTGTTAATTTTGTATCTTGCAACTTTGCTGTATTCCAATATTAGCTCTAGTAGTTTCGGAGTGTTGTCTTTAGGGTTTTTTATGTACAATATCATGTCATATGCAGATAATGACAGTTTAACTTCTTCTTTACCAATCTGGATTCCTTGTATTTCCTTGTTTTGTCTAATTGCCATGGCCAGAACCTCCAGTACTATGTTAAATAACAGTGGGGAGAGTGGGCATCCCTGTCTAGTTCCCGATCTCAGAGGAAAAGCTTTCAGCTTCTCGCTGTTCAATATAATGTTGGCTGTGGGTTTATCATAGATATCCTTTATTATGTTGGGGTACTTGCCCTCTATTCCCATTTTGCTGAGAGTTTTTATCAGGAATGGATGTTGAATTTTGTCAAATGCTTTTTCAGCATCTATGGAGATGATCATGTGGTTTTTGTCCTTCTTTTTGTTGATGTGGTGGATGGTGTTGATGGATTTTCGAATGTTGTACCATCCTTGCATCCCTACGATGAATCCCACTTGGTCGTGGTATATGGTTCTTTTGATACATTTTTTGAATTCGGTTAGCTAATATTTTATTGAGTATTTTTGCATCTACATTCATCAAGGATATTGATCTGTAATTTTCTTTTTTGGTGGGGTCTTTGCCTGGTTTTGGTATTAGGGTGATGTTGCCTTCATAGAATGAGTTTGGGAGTATTCTCTCCTCTTCTATTTTTTGGAAAAGTTTAAGGAGAATGGGTATTAGATCTTCTCTGTATGTCTGATAAAATTCTGAGGTAAATCCATCTGGCCCACAGGTTTTTTCTTGGGTAGTTTTTTGATTACCACTTCAATTTATTTGCTGGTAATTGGTTTGTTTAGATTTTGTGTTTCTTCCTTGGTCAGTCTTGGGAGGTTGTATTTTTCTAGGAAGTTGTCCATTTCTTCTAGGTTTTCCAGCTTCTTAGCATATAGGTTTTCATAGTAGTCTCTAATAATTCTTTTTATTTCTGTTGGGTCCATCGTGATGTTTCCTTTCTCATTTCTGATTCTGTTGATTTGTGTTGATTCTCTTTTTCTTTTAATAAGTCTGGCTAGTGGCTTATCTATTTTGTTTATTTTCTCAAAGAACCAGCTCTTGATTTCAATGATTTTTTTCTATTGTTTTATTTTTCTCAATTTTGTTTATTTCTTCTCTGATATTTATTATGTCCCTCCTTCTGCTGACTTTAGGCCTCATTTCTTCTTCTTTTTCCAATTTTGATAACTGTGATGTTAGACTATTCATTTGGGATTGTTCTTCCTTCTTTAAATATGCCTGGATTGCTATATGCTTTCCTCTTAAGACTGCGTTTGCTGTATCCCACAGTAGTTGGGGCTTTGTGTTGTTGTTGTCATTTATTTCCATATATTGCTGGATCTCCATTTTAATTTGGTCGTTGATCCATTGACTGTTTAGAAGCGTGTTGTTAAGCCTCCATGTGTTTGTGAGCCTTTTTGCTTTCTTGGTACAATTTATTTCTAGTTTTATTCCTTTGTGGTCTGAAAAGTTAGTTGGTAGGATTTCAATCTTTTGTAATTTACTGAGACTCTTTTTGTGAGCTAGTATGTGGTCTATTCTGGAGAATGTTCCCTGTGCACTTGAGAAGAATGTGTATCCTGTTGCTTTTGGGTGTAGAGTTCTGTAGATGTCTATTAGGTCCATCTGTTCTAGTGTGTTGTTCAGTGCCTCTGTATCCTTACTTATTTTCTGTCTGGTGGATCTGTCCTTTGGGGTGAGTGGTGTGTTAAAGTCTACTAAAATGAATGCATTGCATTCTATTTCCTCCTTTAGTTCTGTTAGTATTTGTTTCACATATTCTGGTGCTCCTGTGTTGGGTGCATATATATTTATAATGGTTATATCCTCTTGTTGGACTGAGCCCTTTATTGTTATTATGTAATGTCCTTCTTTATATCTTGTTACTTTCTTTTTTTTGAAGTCTATTTTTTCTGTTACTAGTACTGCAACACCTGCTTTTTTCTCCCTATTGTTTGCATGAAATATGTTTTTCCATCCCTTGACTTTTAGTCTGTGCATGTCTTTGGGTTTGAGGTGAGTCTCTTGTAAGCAGCGTATAGATGGGTCTTGTTTTTTTATCCATTCAGTGACTCTATGTCTTTTGATTGGTGCATTCAGTCTATTTACATTTACGGTGATTATCGATAGGTATTTGTTTATTGCCATTTCAGGCTTTAGATTCGTGGTTACCAAAGAATTCCAGGTTACTTTCCTTACTATCTAAGAGTCTAACTTAACTCACTTAGTATGCTGTTACAAACACAATCTAAAGGTTCTTTTCTATTTCTCCTCCTCTTTCTCCTTCCTTCATTCTTTATATATTGGGTATCAGATTCTATACTTTTTCTCTATCCCTTGATTGGCTTTGGGGATAGTCAATTTAATTTTGCATTTGCCTCACAATCAGCTGCTCCACCCTCCCTACCATGATTTTACTACCTCTGGTGACAGCTATCCAACCCCAGGAATACTTCCATCTATAGCAGTCCCTCCAAAATAGAATGTAGAGATAGTTTGTGGGAAGTAAACTCTCTCAGCTTTTGCTTATCTGGAAATTGTTTAATCCCCCTTTCAAATTTAAGTGATAATCTCACCAGATAAAGTAATCTTGGTTCCAGGCCCTTCTGCTTCATGTCATTAAACACCTCATGCCACTCCCTGCTGGCCTGTAATGTTTCTGCTGAGAAGTCTTTTGTTAGTCTGATGGGCTTTCCTTTTTATGTGATCTTATTTCTGTCTCTGGCTGCTTTTAACTGTCTGTCCTTATCCTTGATCTTTCCCATTTTAATTACTATGTGTTTTGCTGTTGACTTCCTTGGGTCCCTTGTGTAGGGGGATCTGTGGATCTCCATGGCCTGAGAGACTATCTCCTTCCCCAGATTGGAGAAGTTTTCAGCAACTACCTCCTCAAAGGCACTCACTTTCCCTTTTCTTCTCCCTTCTTCTTCTGGTATCCCTATAATGCAAATATTCTTTTCCTTGGATTGGTCACACAGTTCTCTCAATATTCTTTCATTTTTAGAGATCCTTTTTTCTCTGTGCCTCAGCTTCTTTGTATTCCTCTTCTCTAGTTTCTGTTTCATTTATTGTCTCCTCCACGGTATCCAACCTGCTTCTACTACCCTCCATCGTGTTCTTTAATGATTGGATCTCTCACCTGAATTCATTCCTGAGTTCTTGGATGTCTTTCCTTACCTCCATTAGGATGTTGATCATTTTTATTTTGAACTCCCTTTCAGGAAGAGTCACAAGGTCCATATCATTTAAATCTTTCTCGGGAGTTGTATTAACAATTTTACTCTGGACAAGGTTCCTTTGGTGTTTCATGTTTATATATGGCGCCCTCTAGTGTCCAGAAGCTCTATTCTGGAGCTGCTGAGTCCCTGAAGCAATGTCGGGGATCACAGGGGTGCGGTACTGGTGCCTGGGGGTAGGAAAGAGCTGTTCCCCGCCTCCTGGCTCCTGTGCCTGTCTCCACTGCCTGAGCCAGTGGGCCAGTCACACAGGTATAAGTTTTTGTCCCAGAGCAGCCAGATATGGATCCCTGCTTTCCACAAGCAGCTGGAATCCCAGTCTCTCCAGGAACTCTCCCTGTATTAACTTACCAACCCGGTAGTCATGCGAGTCTCAAGACAGCACCATGAAATGTAGGTTTGTGCTCCCAACGCAGATCTCCAGAGCTAGGTATTCAGCAATCCCAAGCCTCCACTCCCTCCCTGCTCCAGTTTTCTTCCTCCTGCCGGTGAGCTGGGGTGGGTGAGGGGCTCGGGTCCTGCCGAGCCACAGCTCTGGTACGTTACCCTGTTTGGTGAGGTCTGCTCTTTTCTCCAGGCGTGTGCAGTCTGACACCTTCCTTTTTCCTGTTGCTCTCTCAGGATTAGTTGCGCCAGTTAAATTTTCTAATTGTATCCAGTTTTAGGAGGAAGCCTCTGTCTCTCCTCTCACACTGCCATCTTTGTCATTTCAATTTTTCAATTTTTTTAAAAGAAATCCTTTTAAAATCTTACATGAATCATCAGATATTAGAGTGGATGAAAATAGAGATAGTGATTTTAAATTATCTTAATTTTTCCTATGCATTTGATTATGTATTGTTTTACTTTTATAATACTTTTGGAGAAATGATTCATATTTGCGATATATATTCCTTAAACATTATATCTCTTTAAATAGGAGGTAGCAAGCAATTTTGTATCTTGCTTTAAAACTAATACCTAAATGCAAATATTGAACTTTCCTGTGAGTTAAATTTTTCACCATTAACCTGCTTATATAATTTGTTTGTTGATAATACAACATGGACATTTTTTCCAAAATTCCAACTTTATAACCAATAGCACATAGCAAGTTTAGAATAATTGTATATGAAAGAGTGAATATAATCATTTCAAGGTAATATCTCAGTGGAATATTTGGCAGAATATTACCAAAACTTTAAGTAAAGGTAATGCTTAATTACAAGTATAGCCACTCAATAGCTCTCCCAAAAAGCAGAATTTGAAAGGGCCACTGAACAAGAACGCTCAGGAGAGTCATCTTCAAATCTAGGCCTATGTTCTTGCATACTAATTAAATCAGACCTGTTTCATTTTAAAAGTACAGACACACTGTTGGCCCTAAGGACACATTTTATTATCATGTGGAACATGGAATGTTATGCTGCTTCAGAAGGTAAAAGCAATTTAATTTGAATTTCTCTGGAAACAAAAGCATCAGCACATCCAGGCATCTGTAACATCCATGACTATTATCTTCTAGTAAACTGTTTTATATTGTTATTAATATATGTGACATTTTTGTATACTGAGACTTTTATGACATGATGCAATCACATCTTGCCCTTACTGGGGGAAAATAATTTTCCATTGTAGGTGTGGTAAGCTATTTTTGCTCAGTAGATTTTTGTTTAGATCACTCACTATTTTAGAAAGTGGCCAAAAATAAAAAGCAGAAGGTATTCTACAGACAGCCAGGTGGGAACTGTTCAGCATCCTTATTTTATTGAAAAAAAAAGGTCCTTAGGAGGTTAAAAAATTCCATTATAATCTCCTGAGCTTTCTAGACCAGTTTCACAGTCCATGTAGGCTTTAACCAATCATAGCATGTTGCCTAATGGTGTTAATGGGAATTCATTTCTTCTTCTAATTAAACACAGATGTAGATCTAAAATTTAAGAAAAAGAGAAAAGCTGCATTCCCTTGCCAAACTCGTAATTTCTCGTTTTGCACACTACAGGGTCATTGACAGTACCCAGGAGCCTAACGCAGATGCACATTAATTACTGGTTCTCTAATTACAAGGGTACCAATATAACTGCTCAACCATCCATTATACATTCTTCCCTACTTCACAAAACCCCTGAGACGTATGCATGAAGCACAGCACTTGGCAACATTAATTGAACCCTATTAACTCATAAAATTTATGAAAAGTGCAGCTATTAATAAAAAAAGTGCTTTTTCATTTAGTGCACCAAACCCACAATGTACAAATGATCATTTTCCTTGTGCTCTGTATTGGATATCGGGCAATGCAGCTGTTCACAGATTGTTAATTATCAGGAATACATCAACAGAATTATACTAGAATCCTGGTGGTTAAATTAGCTAGGCTAATTTCCCATTCTGGAACTTTTGCACAGTGGTAGTTAGCTGTATAAGCAAATCTAAATAGGATGCTTAGCCAGGAAGTTAGATTTAAAAATAAAGAAGTAAACAAAAACTAGCTCAGTCATAAACTCAGTCATAACAAATCATTGTACTACCAGTTTGTTTACTTAGAACATAATATAAATTTATATACTTATTACTGGAAATGTATCTTTAATAGGATGTTTTACATTTGAAACAGTGTACTTTTTGTATGTCAGACATTTTTCCTATTTATAAATTTATTATTGCTGGATATAATCCAAACCACATAGTCTGGATTCACAGTGATCCACGTGGGTTTAGCATGTCAATTCTGATTTATCTCCTGGTAAACCACCCGTGAATTTCACCTTGAATCCAACTGATTTACTTGCCATTATGCCCACGTGTTACCCCAGTCTCTATACGGAATTCTGTGTGAGACTCTATTGTGTTCACTCTCTTCTTGTTTTTAAACACATAAATGATTATGACTCTAAAATTTTTCTGACTTTTCCAGCTCTCCCTTTGGAGTTGGTAACTCCTACAAACACTGACTGAACAAATATTAGGTGCCATGCATTTAACTAGTCAGTGTAGTTACAGAAGGTAGTCAGAAGACATGTAAAACAAACAAAATGAAAGATATGACAGTTTAGTTGAGAAGGGAGTAGTAGCAATTAAATGCACAAAAAATTACAGGCAAACAAGGGGCTGGAAACAAATGGTAACAGAAATGGAGACTGATGGAGCCCTGGACTGCTGAGGGGTAATATGTCCACATAATTCACATAGTGTCTAGCAAGGACTATCTCGTTTGTCTACTTATATTTTTATGTATCTAAGCTTTTTCTGTAATTAAATTGGTTTACAAATATTTTTTATCACATTTTCATAGGAAAGACTCTTATATAAATATTCACTGATGTAAAGAGGATCCTGAAAATACAAGAATATTTTACTTCTTTACCTGTTCTAGTATATTATATGGTAATTTAAAAACAAATTTCAGTAGTAAACAGATCATTCACAAATTTTATTTTTCTATTTTATTCACACCAACCTGTTTCTCCACCAAAGAATCTGATGAATGGAATGATCTTTATTTTTGGTTTTTCCCTACCTCCTTCCTTGAAGTTGGGGTGTGAACTGTACCTTCCACATAATGTAAGTAGGGATTGGTTTCTTTCCTTTTTGGACGTGGCTTAAATTGTTATCCATCTGACAAATGAGCGCATGACTCTCCTTAAATATAGCTAACCCAATCAGATTTTAATGTATATATCCAGATTGCAAATGGACTTGAAAAATTCAATCATACTCTTCGTGAAAATTTCTTCATACTATAAAAAGTGGTTTGATGCCAATATTTTTCTTTCTGTTTTTCCAGAACCATTAAAATATAAAAGAATAGAATAAAATTCTAGTTTGGTTGTATATTGGAAAATGGTGATGAAACTACATAGATTGTATAAAATTCCCAAAAGAAATATTTTATTTGAAAGAAGGTCATAAAACCTGAGAGGGCAAGGAAATAAGATGAGTTGGAAAATGTCCAAAACATGTGTTTATATTCTTCTTGGATACTAGTGTATTAGAATCCAGAGAAATGTGCTTTTCATATTCCATGAATTCCATATATGAATTGGCCTTGTGTTTTAAGTATGCACCCCTACATATTTACAAATATCCTATCTTATTAAATAATAGTACTCCTAAATAAATACTTTAATACTTAAATAAGTATTAAGTACTTAAATAAATAATAGTACTTATAAATATCACCTTTCTTCTACAAGAGGAAATATAAGAATATGTTTAGCAAATGAATTTACAATAAAATTTTAGTGAAGAAGCCAAAACCAGTCTAAATATTGCATTACATAGAATTTAAAGTGGAACACTTTTAAGAAAGTTTCTTACATGTTATTTAATACTTGATATCTCATGATGCATGAATGGATTTCAGAAATTAGAAAATGATAATGTATATTTAGTAAAGGCATATGTCATGTTAACACAGTTATGGCATCAATATGCATACCAAAAGTTGAATTCTGTTTTAAATAAGCTTGATAAAAACAGGAACTAATAATTAATATATTGTCTAAATATGACTTAAAAAGTAGGAATATTTAAAATTTTAATCTGTGTTTTATGGATGTTTGGTAGTTCACATTTCATGTGCAGTAATAATCTCATATATATATATATACACACACATTCATAATATACACATATACATAAATGTATATATATAAATGTATAGGTAATATATATATGGAGAGAGAGAATAGTTTTATTAGCATCCTAACTTATGACATTTCCTCAATGTCTTAGAATACTGTAGTATCAAACATACTTAGAAAGAATCCATCTCTTTAATTGTTTTAAACCTTTCTTTTAATTATCTTATTAAATTAAAAGAATAACTTCAATAGCAGTCTTGTCAACTATTTAACTGTGTTCCTTGGGTTAAGAACAAATACATTTTATGTGTGAAACAATAATTATGTCTCACAAAATACCATTTCTTTTTCAATGAAGAGAGGAGGACCAGAAATCCTTCTCAAATTTAGTTTTACCAGTGACAGTTCTGATTACTCAGAATATAAACCTACCCCACAAAGCAGGTCCAGTGTAAGTAAGACACCTGTCATTTAGTAACTTAATAATTAAGTATGCGTTCCTGAGCAAATAAATTATTTAGGTAACATTAATTATTTTCTCCATGCCATACTAGATACTTCAAGTGCAGTTAATACTATACTGAAAGAGATCTAAAGGCACAAGTTCTCTTAAAATACACAATTGGAATGGTAGGTCATATATGGTATTTTAAGGTAAAAATAGGGCATAGAGAGAACACAGAACCAGGATGCTATCTGATTGTCTGGCTAATTTTTGTATGTCAAACACACAAGCTTAAAGCTGAAAGCTGCTATAATATAAAGCTGAAGTAGAATTTGATAGAGAAGGCCTGTAGAATAATTTATCCATTTGATCAAAGTTGGAAAGGTAAGGACATGTCAGTCTAAAATAGGAACTTGTAGACAATGGTAAGTTTAGTCTATATCCAAAACCTTTTTGGAAGTCAATACAATACTTAAAACATCAACTGCTATGGCTTAAACTAGATCTTGTATTACTGAATCACATTCCCTTCATAATATTTCAAGCAATCCACTCTATCATCCTGAATCATTCCATGTTATTCATTCCAGAACTCCCACTCCAAAAATCATTTGACTCACTGAGGGATCTACTATATTGACATCACTGCCAATTCTGTGATGTCTTTAAGTTTTCTTTAGCACACTTAGATTATTTTTTTCAGTAAGATATGCTTGCCAGCACACAAATTTAATTCCCTTTTCTTTTGCTTTCTCAATGAAGTTTTCTGGAAAACAGTAAACCTGATTGATTAACTCCAAGACTCTGCCCTCTCTGTCTGCATCCAAACTGTCCCACAACACTATTAACTTTCTCTTATACTTTTGTTTTCCTATTTTTCTCTCCTCAGTCTCCCAATGCTCCCCAAACTTATATAAAGATACTAAATCATATTTCACTGAGTAAATGGATTCATGAAATGAAAAGCATTTCTTCTCTCCACCACATGTGTACTTGCCACTGCAGCAATACACAATTTATACCATTTCAGTAAGTGAATTCTCCTCTACATCAAACTGAGGCAAAACTCTCCATATTTTTTTTAATCACATCACATTCACTATCCTTTTAAACCCACAAAATTCTTCTGCTTACTGGCATAAATAAAATTCAAGAAGATATTCTTAATACAGTAGAAAATGAAACAACACAGGGTCTTCTTGACGTAGTCTCCTTCATGCACTTTCCCAGGCAACTATCTCTACAGTGTTCTTTGATCATCCACCTCTTCCAGGCATTTTACTTATTTTTCTTCATTTTTGTAAAGTTTTTCTAATTTCATTAACATCTTGTGAAGGGACTCATTTGCATGCAGTTAGTTTCTTCATAAAATGATTTCTCTTTATGAAATGATGCACTCGCACATTATGGAACAATCAAATTATCAGCCTCTCTTCCAAAGATCAATTCAGCACTCAAAAATTATGATGAGTGAGGTTCTCCATCATTAAAACTGCATACAAATTCTTCACAGCTGTCAAAGCAAAATCTATGGTTGTTATTTAATGTGTTTATGACTACCAGGAGTTAATGACATTTTGTAACAAGACAGAATTTTCCAGGAGGCTAATCTTTCCGTGAGTGGAATATGTGGCCGAAGGCCAAAAAACTCCAAAGGAGTAATATGTTGCCATTTCCAGGCTTTTGCTTCCTGACAATAGTCTACCCCCCTTCTGAACTGTACATACATGTCACATGAGTTCTAATGGAAAACTGATCAATTTAAGATCAATGGATTTTTATCATTAAGGATACTGAGTTGTCAAATGAAAAGCTAATATAAAGGGAACAGTAGTTTTGTTGCTTTTCCTGCAGAACTTAAAATTTTGATAGGCTGTCCTTTTACTGGTTTGCATATTTTATTTTTTCACCTGAAGATAAATGTGAATTAATTAAATATTTTCTGATCTATTCACATGAATGAATGTTAAAGTATCAAGAATAAATATGTTGCCATCAAACAAACAACCAAAGAAAAAGACAGACACACATATAATGGTAGAGTTTATTCTCTGGAGAAATCACTTTAGAGGAACACACATTTTTCCAGATTCAAAGTAGAATGAGCAGAGCAAGTGTAGCTTTACTGTTCCTTTTATGCCAGTATTTCTTAAAGTTTAATATGTTATCTGAAGATCTTATGAAGATTTAGATTCAGTAAGATAGGTGTGCTGCTTGAGACTCTGCATTTCTGAGTGCTTTCTGGTAAGTAGATGCTACTGATCTTTTGACTTGGTGCCACTTTTGGTAACAAGGCTTCATAATACACGTTTCCAGCAAAGAACTACTTCCTATTGTTTGTAGTAGCTTCTTCTCCTAGGACACATTTGGAATTTCTCAGGCTTATTTTCTGTACCCTCTGTTTACTAGTGATATCACCTGCATCTAAATTCTCTCTAGTTAGCATTAAGTTCCTTGCAGCTCTTAAACATATCACATATCTGGATGCCAATCTAGACATGCTGAATAGGAATCTCTGGTAGTGGGGGGTTCTCAAATCTGTGTCTTTAAAAAACTCCAAAAGTGTTTACAACATATACAAATGTTTGAAATCCAAAATATTAACAGGTATCTATCACAAGGAGTAGAATTATGATTTTTCAGACTTGGGGAAAAATTTAAAAAAACATCTTGGATTTCTACCTCTTTATGCCTATTATTTATATTAGTCTGTTTAATCCAGTGATGCATTTTCTTTCAAATTGGAAAGAACTGATCTCTAAACAGAAGAAAACTCTTCTGCTTATGCTGTATCTCATCTAGCTGACTCTATAACATAGGTATTACATTTTGTTGACAAATGATTGCATTCTTGTGCTCTTAGAAGTTCCCAAAATCATATATGGACCATTAACCCTACCTGTCTATTAACAATGACTCTTTGAATTATTAGAAAATGGAAAAGGAAAGTAATTCCTCTACCCCATCCCAAGGTAATCCTCTTCAGTGTGTCATTGTGACAAGTCTGGTTGTTACACACACTGTGACAGTACTTGTGTTTGATTTGGTATCATGGTATTACAAAGAAAAGAAAAAAGAAAAAAAGCCTCAGGATGTATAGATTAATTTCAAAGTAATGTATAGTATTTCCTCAGAAGAAAGTGCTAAAGATGATAATTCATGTAACCTGATTATCAAAATAGAAAAAGGTACAATAGAAGTCTCCAAGCAGAATTATGGTTTACAATTTTCTCTATGTTGAATTCATAATCCCCATCCAGCATAAAAGCTCTAATTATATTTTTGTTCAAAGCTTAAATATCCCAACTATTTTAATAGTGATATTAAAATTCTTGAAGAAAGGAATAACATTTTATTTATTATTTAAATTTTGTGTATAACAGATGATTTCTGTATAACACATTTTTATGTGATGAAAGCATTATCATATTGAAAGGCATACAGCCAGTTCTTTATCATTTCTACTGAAACATACAATGGTATAGTTTCAAGTTCAAGTTCTACTGAAAGATACAATGGTATAGTTTCAAGTTCTCATCTTATTAAACCAAACATTGAATTGAAACAGATTGGTAACTGCCTGACAGTCGCCTGCACTGAGTTTTTGCAATGGCCAGTGTCACTTTTAGAGCAGATGGCTGTCACTCTCACTCTGAGCTCAGAAATGTCAATTGTAATTAAGAACTTAATTTAATACATTTGCCAGTTTATTCATGGCAAGGGATGTTGTTCACCATCTAAATGTTAAAATGAAAGTAAAATTATAATGTCCAGTCTTATTTCAAATAAATATTTAAGAAACTTCTAGTAAAGTGTATCTTTTCAAATTAACTGTCATTATTATAATGCAGTATTTGTTGAGTGCTAACTATGTGCCTAGGCACTATCCCAGAGCATTTGGTGGAATATCTAACTCAATTTTCACAATTCTAAGGAATTTACTATTAAAATTCCCATTTGTCAGATGACAAAATTAGGGCACAGAAATGTTAAGTAATTTACCTAGAGGATAAAGTTATCAAATTACAGGAACTAGATTTCAGAAGACTTTATAAGCTTCCAAATCCATGTTATTAACCATTATCTTCTATGAACCTCATATGTGTGGCACTCTGTGAAATCTTGAAATTAAAGTTATTTCCCCAGTTTTCTCATTTGTAGGAGATCAAATCTGGACCACCCAGAACTCATTGTGTTTAATTTTCTTTAAGCATACTGCAAAATGAGACATATTTTATTTGTTTATATAATTTCCAATAGTTAAGGAGATACGGAATTTAAAGAAATGTTTTCATTTATAAGTGATGTATAGTAGCAGTTGGAAAATATTTTTCAGACATTGATGCTATTTATGATTAACGAAAACACAGGCATAGATCTTTGATCGTTTATTGCTGTCTGTGATGTCCTTAGCCATATATAATTTATAATACCTGTACATTCTGTAACTTGGTATTGCCCAAACAGTGTTTCAAGGACAACAGTTTTAAAATTCATTATTTTTTTATGTAATGAAATTCTGTCCAGAATCACAGGAATGAAAATGAATAATGAGCAAATTTAAGACATGTTCTGTAAGTAAAAGATATCATACTGGAAATTGATTGGATACTAAGGATGAGAGAGTGAGGAATTAGGGATGTAACATGTGATTTCTGTGATTTTGGTTTGAGATGATAGCGGCAGATGGAAAACTGTGTGTGTGTGTATGTGTATGTTACATGTACACATTTAAAATGAAAAAAACTGATTGAAAACATTCTGAAGAAGACATAGATTGAAAAGAGTTTATAAAATTCTAACATCTTAGGAAGAGTAAAAACAAACAAATGTGTATATAAGTGGCCAGTGGTATAAGAGAAAAATCAAGAGAGTATCAAGGAAAGGAAAAAGTCTTTCCAAAGTAGGTGATAAACTGTATCATATGCTCTTCAGAAGTTAACTGACTAAAGAAAGGAAGCATCCATTGGAGGTTTTCTTATAACTGAGAAGGGAGTGGAAGAAGCAAAGATGTCACTAGTTTATTTGTTGATCTTCCCATAATAAAAAAAAATCTTAAATTCAGAACCCGAGTATTAAATCTCATGACCTACTGATTTACAATGTAGTCAAAATCCAAGTAGTTTATTTGATTTTTAGTAGAGTTATGAAAGAGTGCTATCATATCTACTCTCTCCACAAAGTAAGCACATGTAGATTGTTTTCCAACAAACTGGTAAAATATCAACTACTAATTTGGTACTGTTCAGTCTGTTGATCCAGAATATGTAAGAATTCTGATTATAAATAATGTTTCAGGGGAATTAAGTAATATCTCAAAATGCTGATACTAATATTACAAAAATATAACTCATAAGCCATATTTATAGATAACACATTTTATTTCCATCAATATATATCAACACATATATTTTAAAAGTTTAATTATTAATTCAAACCTTAAAGATTAAGGAGGTCATCTTTTATTTAGGTTACCAGTATACACGAATTACCAGTGTAGCTCAAACAAAAAGACTGCAGGTCTCCTTCTTTAGACTCTGGTTTGGTGGTTCTGGGATAAAGCCCAGCCATACTTTATTTTTAACAGTTTTATTGAGGTATAGTTGATATACAAAGGATCGCATATACTTAATGGGTACAATGTGACAAATCTGTGCATTTGCAAACACCTATGATACCATCCCCAGAATCAAGCTAATAGACATATCCTGTACCTCCCAGAGTCTCCTGTGTCCTTTGTTGTTTGTTTGTTTTGGGCAAGGATATAGGTGTGAGACCTACCCTGTTAGCACATTTTGGAGGGTGCAATGCCACTTGTTAATTATAGACCTGCTGTTTTACAGCAGATCTCCTGAGCTCATTTATCTAACATAACTGAAACTTTGTAACCATGGAAAGCCTACTCTCCAATTCCCCTCAAACTCTGGCAACCAGTATTGTATTCTCTGCCTTCATGAGTTTGACTGTTTTAGATACCTCAAATAAATGGAATCAATGGATATATATCCAAAAGAATTGAGATCAGGATCTCAGGGAGATGTCTGCACTCTGATATTCATTGTGATATTATTCACAATAGCCAACATATGAAAATAACTGATGTCCATTGATGGATGACTAGCTAAGAAAATGTGGTATATATATATATAATGAAATATACTTAGACTTAAAAAAAAAAGGAAGCCCTGCCATTTGTGATGACATGGATGAACTTTGAGGACATTAAAAAGTGAAATGAGCCAGTAACAGCTATCATTTAATATAACAATTTTCTCAGTTCTTCTAATATACATCAAATTTTGATATCTACTCTCCTAAATTAATCCAAATAAATAACAACACTGTAAACACTGTTTTTTCTAACATGGTTATTAAAAAACTTACCTCTTTATATTTTGACTGTCAAGCATATAAAATACTCACTACTGAAGAAAATTATCTTTATTTAATTAGAAATACAATCTAGCTTCCTAGTCTAATTATGCTCTTTGGAGGCTATCTGATATACTCCATAAGATTTGAATCTTAAAGGAACATTTCCAAAATATTTTTAGGTTTCTGATAAAAACTCTTTCCCAAACATGCATGTTTTGCAACATGCTATATACAAGCAGATCATCTTACTGGTGGCAGAGCAGGTGGAATTCTTGGATTTCCTTTCTATCTTTGCTTCTCTAATATTACAACATACAATCTTATCCTTTATTCCTTTTCACTTTCCCATGGCTTCTTACTACTCATGATTTTTGATATATAGTTTTGGTAATTATGATTTGTGTTGTCCATGAAATTTGTGCATTACCTTTTCTGAATGCATATCATCTAGTGTCTATTGCTTTATTCACAATAAGGAATATGATTTGGCCCAAATAATTACTGATATTCTTTGGAAAGACATTTGTTTTCTTTCCTGTCTTCTCCCTTATTGACTGATATCCATTTTGTAATTTACTCAACTGTGACTAGGGAGATGATTTACATGGCAACCATGTAAACCAAGTGCATAGTCACTTATTCATAAAGCCCTACTAGGCTGATTCTTTAACGGAAGTTTGTGGATAAAGTAGTGTCCTTTAAAAAAAGAAATCTGTAACTGTTCAAAGTATTTTGAAGAAGAAAACAAAAACAAAACAAAAACTCTTCCCTAGTACATTAGGATAAATTGATGCAAATTGATGCATACAATTCCTTGAAACTTAGCAAATCAATTATACCATTATTTAAAGAAGAGTTTATTATTTAGAATGAGGGATAATACAAAAGTATTTATATATTTCATTAAGATGAAAAATTAAAATTCAAATCAGCACTTATTAAATATAAACACCTAAATTTTATCTCATAATTTCACATTCTTAGAGGAAAGTTTTCCTTGGTAGAAAAAGGATTCAATTAATAGCAATTAATAACAAAAGACATAAATTCAGAGATTTACTACAATAACTTACACAAATTCTTGCTACTTGTAATATAGTACCTCTTAAATAGGCCCATTTATTTTCTGAATAAACTGCTGCTGAACAAACTCCATTTTGGAAAATGTAATTATTATACTTATTTCAAAGATACATCACTGAATTGAATTTTAAAATTGGAATTATGAAATTTTTGCATTATTAACTTATTTAAGAAAGCAAAAGACTATAGGAGAATAAGTTTTTTAATCTCAGTCTTTTCTTTCTTCTTAACATTCCAGGTAAAATTAATTTTAAAGTTTCAGTATACAGTAGTTAGTTTTTTCATGTATACTTCCATAGAGAAATACAGTTCTACACCAGGAAAAAATAGTTGTTAATTAGTTTTGCTTTTATTGTTATCTTTAAACTTCTCAATTTTCAATTACTTCAGACATTTACTAAGTTAAAAACAATTCATAGATAATTGCATTTTAGCTGCAGCTATATTTGAGTAAATCATGTATTTGATCAAGAAATAAATTCATAATGAGTTGAAGCTCAAGTTTGGTAGTTTTCCTATCTAGCATATATTAAAATCTCTAAAAAGTCATTTTGTCAGTTGTAAGAATTTCTTCTTTAATAAGAAAAAATGCAATATCACTTTGTGACCATGAGTTTTATAACCCAAAATGTTCAGTGATTACTTTCCTCATTTAAAACTGCTACACTTTGAGAAATTTCATCACTAATATTGTAATTTCTAGCACTGAATATGAGAAAACTGCTAATTTTCAGATATGAAAAAGAAAAAAAGATTCTAAGCATTATGACAAATATCTCAGTTAATGCAAATTCTCTA
The DNA here is from genome assembly GCF_040802235.1 of Manis javanica. Classification (NCBI taxonomy): domain Eukaryota; kingdom Metazoa; phylum Chordata; class Mammalia; order Pholidota; family Manidae; genus Manis; species Manis javanica. Next base: position 145,479,335 of record NC_133160.1, read on the forward strand.
AATGAAAAGCCAGAAACACTTGACCCCAACTCCTATTTAATCCTCCACTTTTCACATTGAACTTCCCTCAAATTAAGGGGCTACTGCCTATATTTCAATCACAGAATGAGTTTCTACTTCTCCTGATGGATCCTAGACAGTCTGTTTTCCTTTATTGTTTATCACTGACACTTCTTATTTAACACATAGTCTTTCTAAATTCTCCAAGTATCAGTTACAAAACAGGACTTATTTCCTTCAGTGTCATTTTACCTTCCTGCCCGTTGAGATAAACTGTTTTAAATGACTTTTGGACTAGCTTATTAAAATTTTCCTTAGCCTTTAAAGCATATTTATTATTAGAGAAGTGTCTTCATATCATACACTACAATATAGTAAATGCCTATAGTTAACAAGTAAAGAATTGGCAGGTATTAACTCTCTCAATCCACCCTTCTAATTTCTGCTCTTGGAACAGAATACTTTCAGGCTCATTGATGTTCTTCCACATGGACTAATCATGGCTCACAGGAAATGTCGTAGGTCATCCTTTAAAAGTATGTTTTTTGACCTACACAATACTTAGCCATGAAAAGCTAAACCTGTTTTATACCAACTACAACATTTGAGAAATAAACCAAAGGTGAGACCTTCATAGCACTTTCCCCTCCCTACTTCAAAGTATCAATAGAGCCCACCAGTGCCTCAGGAGTCATTTTTCTCCAAACATGCTACATAAGAAACAAGTTGCCTAATTTCTGCTGATACCTGGTTAGAAAAGAAAAGCAGTAGTTAGATTAATATTGGCTCAATGCTTTGAGTTATAGAAATATAATTTGTTAATATAAGGAATCAAAACTATCCCCAACAGTTTTCAATGATACAAGTTGTTCCTTGATCCATTATAAGCTCCATTGAAGTAAAAACAAAATTTTCTTGTATCTATAAACAATTCTCTTGTATCAGATAAAAAAAAGAATCTGGAGTGTAATAGATACTCAAATATCATTATTGAATGAATTCTTAAATTAATGATTAAATAAAAACATATCTAATTGTGAAGTCTAAGTACAGTCAATATGTTTTTCTTCATTCTTAATCACCTTCTCTCTCTTTTCTTAATTGAACTAAAAATCTTTTGCACAATGAAGAAAACCACCAGCAAAACAAAAAGCTTAACTAAACTTAACTAAACAGCAAAACTTAACTAAATAGGGGAAGATACTTGCTAACATACATCCAATAAGGGGTTGATGTCCAAAATATATAAAGACCTCATAAGACTCAATAGCAATAAATAAATAGATAAACAGGTGATAGATAGATAGAAATAGATGCATAGATTATAGATAGATAGATAGATAGATAGATAGATAGATAGATAGATAGATAGATAGATAGATGATAGATAGATAACCAAACTTATTCATTTGCCCAGGACCTGACTAGATATTTTCCCAAAGAACACTACAGATAGCCAAAAGGCACACAAAAAGGTGCTCAACATCACTAATCATTAGGGAAATGCAAATCAAACCACAATGAGGTACACCTCATAGCTACCAGAATAGCTAGTATAAAAAAGAGAAGACATAACAAGTGTTCACAAGGATGTGGAGAAAACGAATCCTTTTGAGCCACTGATGGGAATGTAAACTGAAGCAGCCACTATGGACAACAGCACAGAGGTTTGAAAGTTTGAAAATAGAACTACTACTTTCTCTCTTTTAATCCCTTCTAGAGACTCCTTCACAAAAACCCAGGGGGAATGTCTTCCTAGCAATCTAACCATCCCTTATCTCAGTCAAGGAGACAAATAATATTATCCATCACAACAATTATCTACATATGCCATAAGATAATATGCAAATATTTCACATAACCCAGGAATTAAAACTCTCAGTACTGAATGTGGCTGAAAAGATGTATGAGAGTTTACATATGAATATGCTACCTCAGTTAATTTTTGGAAAAAGTAGGAAGTTCCATGCAAACCCTCTGCCAGCTGAGGGACCACCTTCGGCTCTAACAATTTAGGTGGTCCATCCAAAGCTTTTAATCTTTGCTGTTTTACAATTCCAATAAATTCTGTCATAACTGCCTAGTTAAATGATTTCTATAGATTTTATAATAGCAATGTGGATTGGAATACAAAAAATGTCACAAAGAAATATATTTCATTCAGAATGACATAAAATCACTTTGAAATCAGTTTTCTAACCCCGATGTTATAAATAATGGATCAAGAGGTGCTCTTTTGTTTGTTTTGTACTTTTTTTTATGCTGTTCAGATCAAGGAACTCTTTTTATTTTTTTCCATTCAGAATAAGTCATTTATAAACTATTTATAAACTTGGACAGTATTTTTATTGATTTTACTAATTCCCCCAACAAATAAAACAGTTCAAATGTAGCCCCAAGTCTAAAAGTAGTGTGCTGAGCCCCTGTCAGTCATGACCAGTCTAGGCTTTGATTTCATATCAATTTTATTTCGCCATAAATGTACTTTGGGGATAAACATTGCTATAAAAATATGGTGAAAGATTCTAAAGTGCTTGCAAAAAAGTCAGTTGAATATACTTTGTGCCCAGCAAAATTTAATTTGCCAATGCTCACTTCACTTTTAACAGATTTTTCCAAGATTTAATAAGTGTTATGCTTGGAAATACAAAAAAATATGTATTCCTCTTCTATTCACTAGTGACAGGCTCAAGATTACCCTGATATCAACTTGTGAACCCCGTTCCTGTGGTTCCAAATTGAGGATTGAAACCTTACTTAGGGATAATATACAAAAGAGGAGGGAAATAGTGCCTTCCTTAACTCTGCCTCCATACAATTGGAAATTAGTCTTATTTACTTCGGATGTCCTTTTCATTTGTGCACTTATTGCTTCATTTATTTAAATAGTTTTTATTAGAAATAGTGTCTTTATTTAATATGATAACCTTTTGAATAGTCTGTGGAGAGTAGTGGATGAAGTAATGGCTAATGATATGTCAACTTGGCTAGGCCACTGTAGTCAGATATTTGGTGAGTTTGTTTAGTTAATCATTAATCACTTTTTCCTTGAAACCAAATCTCTGTCAGAGTTAACACTTGGTTGTACAAAGACTGAAATATAGTCAAAATTGCCTTCTCAGAATTCCGTCATGGACTGGAGACAAACATGAAACCCAATTACAATAGTTACTATAAGTGCTAAAATAGAGTCACATACAAGATATCTGATAGGACAAAAACTCTGAAATTTTTCTAGGATATTAATAAAAGCTTTGAAGCTCTGAGGGGCTGAATAAGGACTTCACATATGGGTAGATTATTCACTGGTTGGAAAATGGGGAAGAGCATTTGAGCCAATGCTTTGTATATGCAAAAACATGGAGTAAATGCATCCTGGCGTATTTTGAATGTTAAATCTATTAGTGGCAGAAATATAGTAGAAAGGTTTGGAAATTGCTTATGATGAATTTAAAGATTTAGTTAAAAAATAAATTATGGAATGTTTCTTCCCTCCCTGTCCAATTAAAATAATGTGTTGACACCACACCGAGAGTAAGAGTAAGAAAATATCAAAATCAAATTGCCATATTAAAAAACTCATTCTTAGTGTTTCATGATGATATGTGACATTTCCAAGAAGCCATTACAATTCTTCTTTAATCTATACAACATAGTTTTAATACTTGATTTTTAAGATAAACTACAGCAAATGAGTCTACATTTCTGCCATTCACTATATATGAATTTTACCAAGAGAGATATAAATAAAAGAATATCTAATAAATTATATTAAAAGAAATATAAAATAGTGAGGCAACAGTGAATGCAGTGCAAATATGATATGACAAAGAAAGGATTTATCTTGAGGCATACTGTGGTTTATAATGATTTTATGTTGTTATAATCGACACTTTATCAGAATGAGGATATTTGGGTGGAAACAAGAAACATACTTAAGAAGAAAATAAGCCTAACTGATGTAAAAAGAATACCTACATTCTCTCTTCACATTTGAGATTCCAGGTCTAATCAATTGAATTTCAAGGTACATCTGAGTGATAGAAAACATGAAATCTTGTTTTAGTTTTGGGCAAGAAGGGAAAACAAGGTGAACTAAGAGCACTAAATCTTCATACTCCAAATTATAGATTATAATTAGATTGAGAAGCATCACCTAAAAGTGCAACAGTATAAGGAAGAAATGACAGGAGACAGACAACTGAGGTTTTATTGTAGGAAAGCCATCAGTATTATTTGACCTTTTGAAGAATTATTTGCAAATATAAATTTGCTCATAAATGTTACAAAATGTTGAGCAGGACAAATAGGACAATTTAAAACTTTCCAACCTGGACTGGTGCAAAAATCTAGCTTTTTTTTCCCCCCTGTTTCCATTTGTTCCTCTTCTCACCATATCTACAGTGACCAGGAAGCCCTACAAAAAAACAAAAATAAAACCATATTTCTCTCTTGTTTAAATAATTAAATGGCTTCTCATTACGAAAATAACACAGATTCATTTTGTTGACACATCTCTCGCTATCCATGGTCTCCTGACCTCCGACTTTCTCTTGTGACCATTTTCCTAGAGTTCATTATTTTTCAGCCACATCAGCTGTGCTTCTGGTTCTCAAATGAGCCTAGCCCTTTCTCACCTCAAGTAATTTGTACTTGCAGTTTTCTAAAAACTGGATTGTTTTAAGTTTCATTCACTCCTCATAATTTGATGCCAGTGTTCTTTGTTCAAAAATGCTCAGCTTTGCAAAACTGTCTCAATATTCATGAAACATTGTTTCTCAATATCACTCATTAATAAAACCAGAATAATAATTGATCAAGAGATATAGAAAAAAGAATAATTTAATAAATTATACTAAAAAAGTAAAATGAATATATACACATACATACTTATACATATACATATGCATGTAGTAAGAATGATAAATACTAGAAATTAGATTAATTCAATTTGTTTTCCTTAAACTATACTAAATTGGCATATTCTGGTATATATAGCTTCTAAATTTAATTATGATTTTCTTTAAGTCACAAGCTAGCTTGGGAAATATTACATTGAAATTCATATCCTCCTCTTATCTGTGATAGGTTCTTTAAAGATTTAATAGTTCCAAAGTGAATAATAAAAGCTGTGTTATGTTTTTGTAAAATAATTGTCAATTCAATGTTCAGTTCCTCATTGAAGGTATTCCTGACCCATCTTATCAGGTGAGATGCCCTCCTCTATGAGGGTCAGACATATGACACTATTTGTCCTTCTAGGAAACTTTGAAAAAAATGGCATGTGATTTCCAACAAGGAGACCAACTAAGAACAGCATCTTTATCCATATGGTAGAGATTATTAAAAATAAATATTTTATGTTTTGAGAGGAAAAAGTATTTAAGGAAATATTCCTATTTGTTTGTTTGGAGGCATCTTACTCCAGTGGCTTATTGGATCATATTATTTGAATGTAAAACCTGTTTCACATGCTTGCCAGATGGATAACATTGTGAAATTTATTTAATATCTCTTGAGTATCAGTTTTGTCATCTGTACAGAAGACAAAATAGTGAATAGTGTCTGTTAAGTTCTAAAGGAGTTAAGTTGTAATTTTGTAAAATTTCTTATATGTGGCAACACTAAACACACATTTTAAGATATGTATAGTTACATATTTATTAATATTTGGTGAATTCTTTAGGGCTCAGTATCAGGAAATTTAAATTTAGGTATGTTGTAATAATCTGGTTGTATGATCATAGTTTTCATTGCTATAATATGTCCATTTGACAAATCACTTAACTGCAGTCCTAGAATTTTACTTGGATAAAATAAAATGATGTATATAAAAACCCCTTGTAAAATCTAAACATTTACATTTCAGTTTTGAATTCCATTCTTTTTTGATACTCAAAAGCATTCAAAATCAGTAAATTCCATTTCCTTTCAAATTTTTCCCTTTTCTGAACCCATCCTCCAGAATTGAAATATGCTCGTATCTACTTCACTGCTATAAAAAACAACATTAACATGGTGTTCATCTGTGACTATTGCTTTTTATTCTCTTTTAGAACAATGTCCAAAAGGACTGGTCATTGTTTATGTCTCAAAACTTCTCCCTTCCCATGCAACCCTCACACCCTTCCAGTCCAATGGCTCACAGTCTATTTGCTTTGCTTATCACTCTCCCCTTCCTCTGCCAATTACAAAAAAGGGCTCCACACCCCTTACTACTCTATGTAAATAACCCACACAAGCAATACAGTACAAATCACCCCATATTATCTTCTTATATATATATATATATATATAATCATGCAAATATGCAAACATTTCAATGTGGTATGTCTACATTTGTAAAAGTCTATGTATGTGCAGAGTTTTGTTTTCATGACCCTTGCTTAGAAAATAAACACATTATTCTGCACCTTTTCTTATTCAGTAATATTGCATGGAAATCTTCTGAAGCCACCTATTGGAATGTCTAATTCGTTTATTTTATTGTATATTCAATTTACATATTATGAATTGTGAAGATTTTTATATTTATATTTCCAGCCTCTATCTCTATAGTTCAATCCAGAACTATAAAGCACTGCTGACATTTTCACTAGAATGCCAAAAGGTCCTTAAAATTGCACATCTCAAACTGAGCTCATCATCTCCTCACGAAACAGGGTCCTCCTCCGTTACTCCTTCACATTGATTGAGAGTGTAATCCATCTAAATGACTTCATGGCTTATTGTGTTTTACATATGAATGACTCCGGCATCAACTCCAAAAGGACTGCAGCAATCATGCAAAATAAACTATTGTAATAATCTAACTTCTAAATTGTAAGCCCTCCCCCTACACACACACACACACACACACACACACACAAAGTCAGAATATTCAGTGGAGTAGGGACCTCAAAATAAAATAAGATATCTGAATATATGCAGCAGCAGGTTCTTTGGCCCTGATAGACTAGTGGTAGAACAGAGACGTAAGTAAGGCAGGAGGTGAATCACAGCATTTCACACTTCCTCTTCCCTAAACCCAGGCAGAAATTCTAGAGGAGTAACAAAACGGATGACCTTTGCCTGGTTCTCACTTGGGACTTTGAAAGTAGGCTACTCTTCAGGATTCAGGATAACTTCAGCTTCCACATGGCGGGAGATAGCTGGTTGAGAACAAAAATCACTGCTCAGGTGTGGTTAAGCAGATAAGCACTTAGAATTATTCTTTGTTCCCAGGTGGCTCCAAACATTCACACAAGCCCTGTGGAGGCAGGTGTATTGTTGTAGATTGTGTTGGCCAGAAATCTTCATTAATTATTCAGTCACTCTATAACAGTTTGCAATGACAGAGAAAAAGTAACTAATAGTTGAGATTATCAAGGAAGGGATGTGATCAAGGGTTTGAACAGGAGGTACAGCCAGAACTCTGGGAACACAAGGTCTCAGTGGGAACTGAGGTGTGCAGAGTTAGGCAAACTTAGCAGAGCAGGAGGAACCAGGGGCAACCAGACAAGGGACTGCTCGGCCACACAGATAAGTCAGTACCAACATCACAAATGGGAAGCCACCTTCCCCCCAGTATGAAGGCACTGTGCTCCCCCATGTACTCAAAGGTCATTTTGAGGAAAGCGGGATGTGGTGCAAAGAGATAGAACTCTAAAAGACAGAATTTCCTAGAAAGTTTGTAAGTCAAAGGAAACTGTGTACCCCAGAAAGGGTTGAGATATTAATCAGCAGGTTTGCGTTCTCCAACACAGAGAGGTGAGATATTTGTGGAGAACATTAGACCAATTAGGTCTGTGCTTCACACTTGATAAGCACCGTGGCCTCTGAAATTCACTGCCACCTGCCAGGTAAGTACAGGTAGAATTTCATTTTTGTGTGTGTAAGTTTAGAAACTGGTGTTTAAATAGGGAAAATAATTGTTCAAGGTAGCAAGTAGAGAAGCAGAGCTTTGGATCCATAAAATCACATTTCAGATACTAGAACCTGACACTATCTATAATGTTTCCATGAGGTTAAGGCAAGTAGGAAACATAATGAACTCTCTGAATGCAGGGCCTCTAGGTTAGAACCAGGGCCTTTTGGATCATCCTGCATCGATGAACATACCATTGTGCATTAAACACTAGGCACTTAAAATGTATTTGTTCAGTTAACAAAAGAATACGAAATTTTCTTTTATCACATAGAATTCAACATCTCAACAAACATCATTATCTTTCTCAGCTTTTTCCAGAATGAACCATCTTCACAGGTAATCTAATTATCCACAGATTTTATTCAGATATTTATCTTCAAAGTAATTGCTGATTCTGATCAAAGGGCTGGCTGTTAGCCTTTGCATAGAGAAACTCAACATTGATTCTCCTCAAGCTTTAAATTCTTGAAAAAAACAGGTGACATACATTTGGAAAAATAACCTTGATATAAAGAAAAACAACAAATATGTTCTAAGGTTAATGAATGATGGTTTATGCCTACATTACTTAGATAAAATACATTTATAAAAATGGACATAAACATAAAATGCTGTTAATTAGTTTCTTGATGTGATTCATAAAAGCTTAACTGAAAGACTGTGCTTAGAAAGATTTAAAGTAGGACAGATGGATTTGGGGAAACTATTTGAAAGCACGCAGAATTGTGTAAGACAATTAATGGTCCATATATAATGCTGTTTAGTGTTAAGTATTGCTTAAGGAATCATTAAATCAAGCATAAAACTGTGGTGGTTTATTATGTTCAGGAAGGAGAATATTGTCCTAATCATTTTCTGACACTTGTTTTGCCCTCGATGTATCCCATCTCTCCTCATGCCAATAAACCCCCAGCTTTACTAGACTTCAGAATATAGAGTAATATGATTTGAGAAAATTACCTTCATATATTTCATTCATGTTTTATTGCTGTGCAACAAATTGCCATAAACATAAGGTCTTAAAATAATTCACTCACTTGGCTAAAATCAATGTTTTGGAGGCTGTAGGGAACAATCTATTTCCTTGTCTTTTCCATTTTCTAGAACCCACCTACAAGCCTCAGCTCATGAACACTTTCCTTCATTTTCAAAGCCAGAAATGTGGCATCTCTTTGTGCCCCTCTTCTGTAGTCACCTCTCTCTTTGTGATACAGTAGGAACACCCAGATATTCCAGCATAATCTCCCCATCTCAAGATCCATAACCTTAATTACATCAGAAAAGTCTCTTGTGCCATTTAAGATCACATATGTACAGGTCCTAGGGTGAACATTCTCAAGGGCACATTATTCTGCCTATCCCATACACCTTATTCTCTTTCCACATGAAAAATGAATTTCACTGTCTTAGTCTGTTTGCTCTGTTATAATAAAATACTATAAACTGGGTGGCTTATAAACAACATAAATTTATTTATTACCATTCTGGAGGCTAGGAAGTCCAAGATCAGGGCACCAGCAGATTTATTGTCTGTTGAAAACCTACTTCTGGGCTCATAGTCATCTTTCCGTTATAGCTTCACATGGCAGAAGGAACCAGGAGCTCTTGTGGGTCCTTTTTTACCAGGGCAGTAATCACATTCATGAGGGTTCCACTCTCATGACTTATTCATCTCCCAAAAGTCCCACCTCCAAAAACTGTCACACTGAGAATTAGATTTCAACATATGAATTTTGGGGGAACACATTCAGTCTATGGCACACTAATATAAATGAATGAAATATATAAATAGGAAATATATTTCATTCATTTATATGTTGGTAAAATCAAAGTAAAATGATTATTAAGGATAGCCACTTATATTACACAAGGAGATGTGTAACTTGGGGAAGTTTAGAATAAATGAAAAAATACTTTCAGTAATCATTCCCCAGCACCTCAAAGATAATAATGATCAATTAATTAAAAAAACATAGTAATCACTTTAAAAACTTTTAAACCTGAGTCTTATGAACATTTTTGAAAATAATTGAGAAGTGCTGTCCATTTGTTCCTTGATTTCTCTGTTATAATTAAGTTGCTTTTGCATCCCATAGACATGGATGCAATAAACTATTCCCCATAGCAACATGAATGAGTGATATTACTCTGAATGACTTGTTTTCAACTCTACTTACATAATAAAATTAACTGGGGATGACAGTCCAATGCCTGAGAAACATTCTCAGAGATTCTGATTTAACTAGTTTTGATGGTATTTTCAAAAGCTCCTGTAAGTTTATAAGGGTTGAAAATATCACTCCATAAGATAAATATGATCATGCCATCTCCTTACTCAGAAACTTCCAGTGGTTTCACACTTAGAATGCAATCAAATACTTTTCATGGTCTACAAAGACTATATGATCTGGTCCTTAGTTAAGACTTCGGAGCCATTTCCCCCTTTTCCCTGTTTTACTCAATGCAGTCATGTGGCTTTCTGGTGTCCAGTCACACCATGTATATGGTCCCTTCCTGGGCCTTTGCCTGGGCCTTTGTCAGCCAGGGACTGAAGTGCTCTTTACCTAACATGAATCATTCATATCTCCAAGGTAACACCCATACAAACTCTCTCTTTTCTTTCCCTTTTTCTTTATTTTTTAAATACTTTATTTTATAAAAATGCTTTATTAAATGCATGAAGTAATACTTGTCTCCTTCATTCAGAAACTTTCATTAATTCATAATTTAATCAACCAAGATTATGTTACCTTCAACCTGAAACAAGTATCATAAAGTTAGATATCACAAAATATCTCAATGGATATGTGTGAAACTGTAAAACTGAAGATTTAGATCCACATAAGATTTTTTGCTATAGTGTTTTCTTATAAGTAAGAAAGACCATCATATTGTGAGTGAATCATGAAGAATTACAATACTATGTAACTCATTGTAATGCCAGATTGTGGGAAACCACTAGAAAAGTGCTGAGAATCTCTTGATCCTTTATACTGAATTCTAATTTTGCTTTAGAAATTATTTGATGATTCACATTAAAGTTAATAAAACTCATAGGGGAACATTCTACGCTTTCATATTAGGATTATCTGAGATGGTGTTCTGGGGTTTAAGTAATGATATGACATGAACATTAACTTAAGGTCACAAATCATAAATAACATTATTAATCACAATGACAGTCAGTATTGAAAAGATAATTTCTTCAAATAATTTTTTTCTATTTAACTGCATTTTCTCTTTTACTGAAATTATTTTCAAATTAATATTGTCTTTTAATTTTATTATGATACTTAAAAATAGACTAGAGAACAGTAAAAACCATGCATAGAATTGGGACAGCTGGATACTCTGGTTAAATGTAAATTAATCATAAAAAGACTTTGAATTTCAGTTTCGGTATCTATTGTACATTTGTGTGACTTACTCTTGCTTGTATGATTGCTCAAATTGTCATTTTAGTCCACTCTCATCCCTGTAATTTATTTATGTAAGTTATAGATGATTTAACCAGCAAGAGGTGACAGCAGCTAATGAACTTAATTAAAAATAAACCCCACATATTAACTTTCTTTGATGTTATTTGGCTCTTCCTTTTAAATTGCATTTTTTCCTAAATTTCAGAGTTCTTTAAAACGTGTAGTTATTTGGCTGTCTATGGTAGCAGTTATTATACATAAGAGGATTATATTTAAAAATAGTCATTTTATGAATAATTGACAAGTATAAGATAAAGCAGTAGTAATAATTCGGTAGACAAGCAAACTTATTAGAAATTTTAATAATAAATGAACTGTAGTACCTATAAATTATATTTCATAATTTCTTGGATTTGAAAGAATAAATACTTGAACTAAGGAACATTCTTTGAATGTAATTAACTTCTCACTAACTCTCATTGATAAACCTGCATTATAGTCATCTTGTTAATGCTGATTCAAAATTTCCGGTACAGCTTTAAGGTGCAACAGCTTATCCTTACTTTGTGATCTTCTTGCATTTATACCACAAAAATGCAATGTTATTTAAACTTTAATAGGTCATAATTTTGTTGAAGGAAAAATGGCTAACACGTTTGCTCTATAATTGTAAAAACAATTTATTTCAGATTTACCAAGAACAATTTTAATTATCGATCCAATGTTTTTTGCTTCTGCATTATCTATTTTTTCTAATTACTTTTATACACATACCCACTTTCAGTATTTGTCCACTTATGAACAATATTAAGTAAATTTTGTTTGTCATAAAATGTAAGCTTTGCCAGTTACGTTTCTGGAAGAAACGAATGATTCACATTCATTTTGCAAATATTATGAAGTTCTTCCTATAGCATAATTAACTATGTGTGAGTTTTATTCCTAGAAATGCATTGCTCATTTACTAATTCTTGAGTATAAAAATATTCCAAGCTAGTATCATGTGAAGACTCATACTCTGAAATTGTGCTTATACATCAATTTCACCATCATCATTCGAGCCGAGCTGCAATTCTCTGTCCCCCTGCATTGATTTTCTAATTTGTCCTGTAACTGTGATAAATCTTCCTCTGTCAATTTTCCTCTCTTTGCTGTTATGGTAGAAAGCAAAAATTCTGAAATCTCACCTAAGTTTAATGTAGCCTAGAAAAATAAATAATACCAGAAATAATGTCTCCAGTTTGTTTTTATAACTATTTTGAAAGCTGATGCAAGATTTTTGACAACATAGTAACAAAAGTTAAAGATAATGAAAAAATGGTGATTTATTTCAACATTGATTCATCTTCTGACCAAATCCATCATTCTTCCTTTTTCATATATTTTAATCTTTATTTTTAGCATAGTTGGGATAATTGCTGAATAATAAAGAAATAATTTATAGATGACTTGGTATAAAGTTTTTCAATACATAGGAAAAATAATATCGAACAAATTTTATAATGTATTTTGAATTTACAAAACCATCCAATAAGACCATATGGTGATTGTAATTGTGTAAGTTTTACATTTTGTTTAAGATTTGTTCTTTATATTTTTAGAAAATCTCCAAGAATAAAAACTATGAAATGCTAATCTTTACAAAGATGTGTAAGTGCTCAAAAAAGTAGTTAAGAACTAAAAATGGATCCTATGAACCTTGATAGTATAACATGTGTTTATATTTTCTGCACTGGAAACTAAGTTAAAATAAATGTGTCATTTGTAAGGCCCATCCTTGTTCCTAGTGTATTTAGGAATGCTGGTTTTTAGATTATATATTTAGAATGCAAATGAATGCTGCAGAGAATTACCAGATCTTATGTAGAACACTTTGTTTTTAGGTGATACTTACATTGTTACCATATGAAGCAATTGGTTAAGTGTTTGTCTTATGTTTGCAGAGATGTATACTTAACAGATTACAAAAAATAGTATTAATCCATGAGATCATAACATAATACTTTAAACAGATATTTACAAGTTAATCTACATTATATTCGAGTTGAATTTCTAATTAATATTTGTATTTCACATATACACATTGCATATATATGCACATGAAAATGATGTTATTTGTCATTGTATGTGCATTTCACAGTGGTTTTATCTCTGTTTCCATACCGTTGTTTAAGTAAATACGGTTTGAAAACAGACAAGAATTAATAGGTTCAGGTAAATGAACGTCCTGCAACAATGCCTCAGGTTTGATTAGTCTTAATGGATTTCTGTTCTAAACATTTATCTACAAAATAAGACACAGGAATCCCTAAGCTTATAGAACAGACGTTAACCAAGAGGTAAATACTTTGAAAAATAATTGCATTATTTATATAGGTAAAGCCACTCTTTGAGAACTATTTAGTTTAAGCGGTTCTTAAACTTGGGAGAAAATGGGGATAAGGCTGCTTTTACACACTGAGAGCTTTGAGTAATTAGTAAATTAGTTTTCACCTGATCTTCATGAATGTGTATATTTGGCCAGTTGTTTCAAGAATACCTAGGAGCTTCTTTTTATGTGCCTGTTGGCTATCTATCTATATTTCTTCTTTGGAGAAATGTCTGTTCAGGTCCTTTGTCCATTTTGTAATCGAGTTCTTTTTTTTGTGTGTGTGTTGAGGCACATGAGTTCTTTATATATTTTGGATATTAGCCCCTTATTGGATAAATCATTTATGAATATATTCCCCCATACTGTAGGTTGCCTTTTAGTTCTACTGATGGTGTCCTTTGCTGTCTAGAAGCTTTTTAATTTGATGTAGTACTACTTGTTCATTTTATATTTTGTTTCCCTTGCCCAAGGAAATGTGCCCAGGAAAAAATTGCTCATGCTTAGGTTCAAGAGATTTTTGCCTATGTTTTCATCTAAGAGTTTTATGGTTTCATGTTTTATATTTAGGCCTTTGATCCATTTTGAGTTTACTTTTGTGTATAAAAATAGATTTAGATAGAAATAGAGAGACTGGTAATGTCCTTATATTTTCATAATACCAGTTCTTTTGTAGATAGATTATAATTGTCACTCATATTTGTACTCAAGAAATGTGAATGTTTATGTCTGCAAAACACATGAGCTGATGTTGATATTACTTTCTATTTAATATGATCTCTTCAGCATCAAGTTTAGTCAATACAGATGAGAGTACAAGTTGGCTGAATATATTACTCTAATTCTCTGTCCTTCATCTGCCTCAGAAGATTATTGATTATTTTCAGTATCAAAATCCTCTCCCAGAAGCCCCCCAGGCAATCATGAAAATCTGCATTGCTAGTATGCTTCCCAAACTCCCATTTCACTCTCAAACACTTCTCTAAACAGCTGAAAAAGACAGGCAATTTTGAAGTTATTATCTAAAACTTAAAAAAATTCAGAATATGGAAATTAAATATCATATTCCTAGAGACACCACAAATAAGATCTTTTATTTGTCTGTAACTGAAACACATGGCCAAGGGGATAGTATCACTTCTAGGGTGGTCTTGCCATGGCCTCAGTGGTAAGAAGAATCCTATTCATTCTTGCTCGAGTCCATTAATTGCTCAATATTTATGATATTGTCTCTCTTTTGTTCCCAAATTAGGTCCAGAAAAACATGGACATGTCCAGCTTATTTAAACCTAGAACAGATCCATAAGCAAGTCAGAATCAATTAGGACAAATTAAAAAGTTCAGATACCAGTGCCATCTAATGCAAACAATTTTAAATCACTAAATGTGAGATGAATGTCAATCATAGAACCTAGCATTTAAAAATAGCTAAAAAAATAAATGATGGCAAACAAGTCAGAATGAGGGCAGAGGTGGGACATCCTTGGAAATTATTTCAATTTCAATAGGTTTTTACAGCTAAACTTCTAAGGTTAATTATTGTGTTCATATTTAAGCTTAGCAGATAAAAGTGAATGCAGCAGAGTGTAGGGGCGTTAGGAGAATCATGCAATCAAGGAAGAGGGAAAGGAATTCTATTTTCAAGGGAAATGAAGATAGAGGCTATAGATTTTATTGATCTGGTAATTTTTGACCAGCCCTAGCAAGCAATATTTCAATTTTCATCAGAAACCGGTGGTATGAATGTGTCAGATGGAAGGCCAGGTGGCGTTTGGAAATCACATTTTGTCTCTGAGCATTCAGTTCTATCAGCATATAAAAGGTAACTATCTTGACATATTATCGGGTATCCTGTTGCTCTTTTTGTGTGTTTTATTCTCACTCAGTATCATCTGGCTACTGATTGGACATTGATGTTTTGTTGGAATCTTGTTGCTGAAAAGTGGCAGGGTAAAAGGCCCATTTATCTGGAGCGGTGTTTGAAGAGCAGAAGTATATGCAGTGAATTGCTATAGAAAAACATTGTTATGGCCAGAGAAGATGTGGGCTTGGTGGTTTTCAATTTCATTCTAATAAAGTTATAACAGTGCGGACATTTCCCCAAGGACCACTTACTACTTCTATATAGCAATTGGACTGTGAGTGAGGGTTAATGGATAGGCAGCTACAGTTTTGAACAGTATTATTCAATATCATCATACAGCCTACAATGACTGTTGGTGCTCAGTTTTGGGAGACAGCCAAACTTCTTTAATAAAATGAGATAAATTTGCTGAGGCAAACCAAGATATGATGAAGACATTTCTAAAGAGGACATGTCCTGACAGAAATAATTATGAGTGGGGTTAGACTGGTAAATATATTTTATCATGATAATGTCATAGGGAACTAAATAAGTATGTCAGTGAATGGCAACTTTGGAAACTATCTATGGCTAGGATACATGTAAGGCAGGACTTGGACATATTATTCCATAGACAGAGCCATCAAAAGACCTAGTAAAGCACATTTAACATTTTAAATATGCTACATTGATCTCAGCGATGGAATTATGGAAGATGCACAGCTCTTGTGAGTAAGTCAGTGATATGCACATATGTGTTGTTCTATGAATATGCCCTTTCTGGATGTTAACAAAGGTGCCCAAATGTGTAGTTATTGTTTTATTTTGTCTACAGGATAGATCTTATCTTTAGCAGTGGTTAAAAAACCTACACATTTTCAAGCTTTTCATATTCTTTCACTGACATTCTACATGAATGAAGGTATCTGCTCAATGGTCCTCATTTTGTAGTCCCTACTGAAGAGAAAGCACAACATTTCAAAAAGTGTATCCAGTTTATGAGTCTGAGATTTCACTTGTGCTTATGTGAAATTTTCTTATGTTTTTCCCAGTTTGGGGGTTCAATGTTAAAGAAATTAGGTACTAGGCTCTCATGAGATAAAGTTACCACATATTAAATCAGTCACTGATTAATGGGTCTCATCCCACTGCATAACCAACATCTGCTGTGAACAGCATGCTTGATAGTCATAGGGAAATTGGTTATCATATATGCTACACTCATCTTATGAAGCATGTGGATCTTTGTGTGTGGGCAGAGGTCAGAGATGAGTGTAGTAGGATTATAACACATGAGAATCAAGACAGATAAACAGGTCATGAATTCCTAAAATGCTGTGGCTGAGGCTGATGGAAAGCACCAGAAATTCAGAGTAGTTTTTTGACTGAAATTTGTTACCTTGTCATTGAATGTAAGGCCCTCTTATTGGTTTAATACATTCAGGTAATGGTTTAATCACAAACTATTCACTGAGACAGATACTACCTACCTTTATCTCAATGAAGATCAAGTGTATGCCCTGAGTGGCTCTTCTTTGTTGTTTTAACTTTACTGTTTTGGGGAGGGAGCTAGGTGAGTTTCAAAACTGGATCCGATCAGTTCCTGCATTATTGGGTTCCATGGGTTTCTCAGTGGTGGCTCTGATGATGTTCAGGCTGAATTCCCATGATTGAAAGTCCACGAGTCCAACAACAATAAGAGCAAGAGCACGTAGTTATTATGTTGGAGGTTAATAAGAAAAATAACCTGTCAGAGTATCTTAATACCAAAATCTCTATTAGTCAGGCTTCTCCAGAGAAACATAAGCAAATCAATAGTATGTGTATGTTTGTGTGTGTGTGTATGTGTGTGTGTGTGTGTGTGTGCGTGTGTGTGTGTGTGTGTGTGTGTGTGTGTGTGTGTGTGTGTGTGTTTGTCCAGAAAGAGAAAGAGAGAGAGAGAGAGAGAGAAAGAGAGAGAGAGAGCAATCGATTTTTAGGAATTAGGCTCAGGGGATCTTGGGGGTTAGCTAGTACAAAACCCACAGGGCAGGCCAGCCAGCTAGAGCTCATGGAGAAAACTGATGTTGCCGTTCTAGCTCCATGGTAGTCTTTGCTGCATCAGTGTAAGTGTAGTATTTTTTACCATACATGACTAAGTTCCAGGAATTCCTTCATCCTTCTGCAAAAATTTTCTCAGTGCTTATTGTGCAACAGAATCTTCTGTAGGTGCTAAGGAGCTGAAGTAAATAAAATAGACAAGATCTTAGCCTCACAGAATTTAAATAAAGTGTGGTGGTGTTGGGAGAGGAGTGAAAAACATGTAAATGTATGTGTGTGTGTATATATCTATCTATGTTCATATATAGATACATACATTCCCTATGGTGATTCTTCAGCCACTTCTGTGGAGCCTAGAGTTGAGTGGTACTCAGTTTGGAAACCACTTATCTGGAGGATCTCAAGAAGATAGAATTTAATGAGTTATGGTGATAATGGTCCTTTGGGAACTGATGGTCTAAGAGTAATATTAGCAGCTACTTATTGAAATTAACAGGAAGGAAATGGTATAGTACAACATTTAAATCCCACAATTCAAATCAGACTAGACATAGAAATATAAGATGTACAAATGAGTGTAGAAAATTTTAAAATCTATAAACTGGCTTAAAATGGAAAACCTTGCAGTTCTGGGCTTGCAACAATTAACTGAATTTAAGCATTGGCTGTCCTTAGGGATTCAGCATGCACTCTTGAACTGCCAATTTTTACATCCTATTTTATATACTCTATATGATTCACTGATTTACTGTTATATGATTACCTGTAGCAGTTTGTAACATGTGTAGAAGAAATTGTAAATGTACTTAAGTCAGAATTATTTGATTCCTGATTCTGTTATGTTATGATACTCAGAATCTTGGGGCCCTAATCTGCACAATGAGGATAAAACAAACTGTGTTTCAAATATTTGTGTGAGAATTTAAAAAGTTAATATACTTAAAAAATTTTGTATTTAAAAGGTGAAAGTGGACAGGATCACTTCATAACTAACCACAATGACTAACTAAATAAGCATATTTACTGTGAATTAAGCATTAAAAAACCCAAACTTATGAAATTTGCTTTTTCTTCACCATTCAGTTTCTCAATCTCCAGTCACAACACCTTAGAAAGTGTTACAAGCCTGACATAAAAGTCATAATGAAAAGCACATGTTGTACTTTCCAGTTTGGGTAAATACACTGGATTTTCGTGCAATTATATAAACATCAATAGTTCACTGAAGCTGCTGACTAGGGAAGCATTACCTTGCCCAGAAACATGTTCTTAATTTGAGGTTATGCTAATCTTGTAACCTTGACCAAAGAACTTTAAAATTGAAAATCAGATAACTTGTAATTTGGGATTAGCTACTTTAAGTACTCAACAGCCAATTAACTTGGTGACCTTCTAGGCATGACATGGAGAGATTGTGTAAAACAATGAGAAGAGAAGAGAATATTGAACTAGCACCCTTTAGGATTAAACAAAATTCTAATGATGAGCATAATGAAGAGAATTTCATTAGCAGATAGTTCATGCATTTGATATATACCAACTAATTGACTGGAATAATTACTCGGCTCCAACTTTTTCTTTTTAACCTTATTCTCTTCCTTTACATGGCTTTTAAAAGCACAATTTTAGTAAGATCTGCTGAACTCTAGTTTACATATTTATATGAGCTTAATTATACATTGTAGGCAATATATAAAATGTACAGCCTAAAGACCATTCATTATATATTATTGTATTTATATTTATTCACACATTCAAAAATATCTAATAATCATCTATTATGTGGCGTGGTGTTGTTCTACTACTGGGACACAGCAAACAAAACACACAAGAAATGCAGCTACCTTGAAGACATTTTAGTAACTGAAAGAGTTAATAAACAACTAAAACATGTAGTAGTTTAGCTAATATGTACTCAGGAGAACAAATAAGACAAAAGAATAGAATTACTAGTGTTTTAGTGGGGAGAGATGTTTCAAACAGAATATTAATTTGTGGATAAGGTGACATAAATGTAATGGCCTGAATGTGGTCAGGGAGTAAAATATGTGTATATATGTTAGTGAAAGCCATAAAGGTAGATGGAAAATTTCTGGAATGAAATAAAATCACTGGTTTATTTCAGAAACATCAAAGGAATTGAATGGCTGGAGAGGAATGGTGGAAGGTGAGATGAAGGCCAAGAGACACAAGGGTGAATATCACACAGGACATCTTAGACCAGTGCACAGACTTTGGCTTTGATTGTGAGATGGGGAGCCATTGATATTGAGTGGACTTTGCTTATATGTTAAAAGAATTCCTCTACTGTGATGTTGTGGATAGTCTGAATGGCAAAGGTGACAGCAGGAATACCATGTTGGAGTCTATATGATGGTGGATGTTGGATGGTGTCAGGGTAACAGTGCTAGATGCAGAGACAAGTAATTGTAGTCTACATAAGTTCTAAATATAGCCAAGGTGAGTTGAGGATTGAACACAGGGATTGAGAAAAACAGAGTGATCAAAGGTGGTTCCAAGTTTTCTACCTTGAGTAACTAGATCAGGAAATGAAAATATCAATCGCTGATCGAATGGTCTGACTGTCTTAAAATGTGGTTTAGAGTTTAAATTATAGCTGCATCTGGTTGCTAAACTTAATAGCAACAAAGTCAAATAATAAGCTGTGCCTTGTATGAAGACTAACTTGGAAATTTACTGAGTCAAAGAATGCACTATAATGCTTACTGTATTAATTAGTGATGGTCTAAAATTCCTGATTCAATTATGTTGGTAATCTTAATTCTATATTAATTCTCACAGGATATTTTGACCTTATAAGTACCTAACAAATACTTCCTCTTCTATCCCGTACTCAATAGGATTGCACCAATAAGCTTGTAGTTCCAGAGCTAAAACAAAGACGCTGGTCTTCCTACCTACACCCTTCATTTAAAAACTTGATGACATAAAGGATTAATTAAGCAATGGCTCATCTATTCTACTATCCCTACCTCTTGCAGATATGACAAAATTATTTCTATACATTTTTGTAAATTTAAAATAATTCAAAGATATGAAAGATAGTTCATAGAATAAAAGTAAACTTCTTATATAATTTACAAATGGAAAAAATACAAAGAAATTTCGTATCTGTTTATTGCTCTAAAAACCCTTGAAATAATATAACTTCAAATGATGTAACTTCTAATCTGTGGCACTTTTCCTCTTATTTCATCCTGATATTATACTGATTGGATTAATGAGGAAAGCTACCATTTTGAGAATAATCACTCATTGTAAAGAGCTTATTTTGGATTTTGCATTCTGTTACAGCGTTCTCAGTGGAAAACAGCAGCATATTATATGGTTACAAATGACCTTGTGAATTTAAATTTCAGGAAATTAAACCTACTATTTTGAATTACCTCAATAAACATTTATGTACACCCCCAGAAAATGTTGTCCCTGAAGCTCTAACAACTGTTATTGGTGTATCAGTAGGTCTCCTTCAGTGGGAAGTGATTGAGAACATAACTCATTCCAGCCTGTGCAATAAGGGGAAATATTGACCTGTACAGCTTGGCAGGCTTAGGTTCCAGAGATATGCTTACATTACTTGGGCAGCACAGTTTAGTCAGCTCATGGGAGTAAATCCACTTCTACGTCTAAGTAGAATCATGTTTCTAAAGAAAACTCAGGGAAAAAAATAAAAATACTCTAACTTCTTTATGTTTTAAAGAGACTCTTATCTTTAGAAGAACTGTATTTCCCTGAATTGAGGACACAGCAGACAGTTTTTAATAAGAAGAAGAAGAAAAAAAGAAGGAAATCCACAAGGTTACCAAAGTGCGATAACTTTTTCATAATAGAAAAACATGGGGCGGCTCTTTTACTCACATTATTGTCATAACTGCAGAATCATCTCACATCTACAGACATCAGTATCATGAAAGTGAGTGAAAAAAGAAGATATTTCTCGAAGATTTAGAAACTTAGAGGAAAGGGCTCAAGGACTTATAATTCGCTGGCCTACTGATGCCGGACTGAGTGCCTTCCTCGCTTGTGCTTCTTAGTAGTCCATTTACTCCCCAGACCATGGCAACCACTGATGTACATTCTGGCTGTAAAATTTAGTCTTTTTCAAAACATCTAAGAAATGGTGTAATACAGTATATATTGTTTTGTGTCTGACTTCTTTCACTTTCATAATGCATTCGAGATTCATCCATTTCTTGCATCTGTCAGTAATTTATTCTTTTTCATTTATTCTAATGTATGGATGTAACAGTCTATTTATCAGTTCATCAGTTGGATATACTGGATATTTCCAATTTAGGGTAAATATGAATAAACCTTTAATGAAACTTAATAAATGGACTTTTTTTTTCAATTTCTCTCAGTTAACTAGGAATGTTATTGCTAGGATATGTAAATGTTTCTTTACTTTATAAGAACTGAAAAACTGCTTTACAAAGTAGCCATTCTATTTTGCATGCCCAGTAACAATGCGTGAGTGTTCCAGTTGCTAATCTTCACTTGATATTATCAGTGCTATGAATTTAGCTCTTTTAATAGGTATATGATAGTATCACATTATAGTTTTATTTTCATTTCTCTAATAACTAATGAGATTTAGTCATTAGTGACTTGAGGTTAGTAAAGCAGTTACCATCTTTCATGTGTTTATCATGTGTATATCTTGATGGGTGAAGTAACTGTTCAAATCTTATGCCCATTTTATTATTGGGTTGTTTTTCTTCTTATGACTGAGTTGTAAGAGTTCTAGATAGCAGTACTTTATCAGGTATGGGTTCTGCAAATATTTTCCCCCGGTCTGTGACTTGTCTTTTATTTTCTGAATAGTATATTTAAAAAAGCAGAAGGTTTAATTTTGATGTAGTCCAATTTATCAATTTACTCCTTAATGTTTGGGGCTTACTGTGTCATATTAAAGAAAATCATTGCTTAAATTTTAACTAATTTTTGCCTACAGGTTTTATTAGTTATTTGCAGTTACACGTCAGGTCTTCTTTTTTAGATCTATGTTCCATTAAAGTTACCTCTTATTTAAGATAAAGTTTAATGTATTGTCTTTCTTCTGTTCTCTCTATCTCCCTCCCTCTCTCTCTCTTTCTCTTTCATTCTTAATCTCTTCCCTGCCCTACATCTTTCTATTTCTTTGCATAATAATATCCAATTTTTCCAACCATTCCTTGGAAAACCTATGCCTTTCACATGGAGTTACCTGTACAACTTTATCCAAAATCAAATTTCCATATACATGTGGATCTGTTCCTGAAAATTCTATTCTGATTCATTTGTGTATATTTATTCATACACAAGTATCAAAGTGTTTTGATTGTTGCATATTTATAATAAGTATTTGACATCAGATAATACAAAGTGCTACTGCTTTTTTCTTCCGTTTAAAAAATGTTGAGGCTAAACAGGCACATGAAAAGATGCTCCACATCGCTAATTATCAGAGAAATGCAAATTAAAACCACAATGAGATATCACCTCACACCAGTTAGGATGGCCAACATCCAAAAGGCAAGGAACAACAAATGCTAGCAAGGATGCAGAGAAAGAGGAACCCTCCTACATTGCTGGTGGGAATGTAAATTAGTTCAAGCATCGTGGAAAGCAGTATGGAGGTTCCTCAAAAAGCTAAAAATAGAAACACCATTTGACCCAGGAATTCCACTCTTAGAAATTTACGCAAAGAAAACAATTCTCAGATTCAAAAAGACATATGCACCCCTATGTTTATTGCAGCACTATTTACAATAGCCAAAAAATGGAAGCAACCTAAGTTTCCATCAGTAGATGAATGGATAAAGATGTGGTACATATACACAATGGAATATTATTCAGCCATAAGAAGAAAACAAACCCTACCATTTGCAACAACATGGATGGAGCTAGAGGGTGTTATACTCAGTGAAATAAGCCAGGTGGAGAAAGACAAGTATCAAATGATTTCACTCATTTGTGGAGTATAACAACAAAGCGAAATGGAAGGAACAAAGCAAAATGGAAGGAACAAAACAGCAGCAGACTCACAGAACCTGAGAATTGGACTAGTGGTTACCAAAGGGAAAGGGGTTGGGGAAGGTGGGTGGGAAGGGGGTGAGAAGGGGAATAAAGAGCATTACTATTAGCACAAGTAATATAGGAGGTGCATGGGGAAGGGAGTATAGCACAGAGAAGACAAGTAGTGACTCTATAGCATCTTACTACGCTGATGGACAGTGACTGTAATGGGGTATGTGATGGGGACTTGATAATATGGAAGAATGTAGTAACACAATGTTGCTCATGTGAAACCTTCGTAAGATTATATATCAATGAAACCTTAATAAAGAAAATGTTGAGGCAATTCTATGAGTTCTGTGTTTCCATATAATTTATTTAATTAAACTTTATTTAAATTTTGAGATAACCATAAATTCAGAGTTGTTAGCTATAACATGGTGAGATCTTGTGTATCCTTTAGTTAGCTTCTCCCGATGGTTGCACCATGCATAATTCTATTAAAATATCACAACCAATATATTAATTTTGACAAAGTCCACTAATCTTATTCTTATTTTTGAGTCATCATATTCTGATCTGTATGTGTATGTGTGCTGACTGTATTTAGTGTTATGAGATTTTATCATGTACAGAGATCTGTGTAATTATCATTACAATCAGATAACAGGTTATTAACCACTAGAATTCCTTATGCTCTTTAAACTAATTTTTTAACAAATATTTTTATATTTAAAGAAAAATTGTGAAGATAGCACAGAGAGTTTCTATATACCTTCTACTCAGTTTTCTCTATTATTTATATCTTACATTAGTGTGGTACATTTGTTATAATTAGTGAATCATAGTGATATATTATTATTAATTAAAGTTCATACTTAATTTTAACCTGTTAATTTTTTCCTATTCCAGGATCCCATCCAGGATCCCATACTACATTTTTTTTTAATTTCTTTTTTTTATTAAGTCATCATTGATATACACTCTTATGAAGGTTTCACATGAAAAACAATGTGGTTACTACATTCACCCATATTATAGAGTCCCCCCCACACACCCCATTGCAGTCACTGTCCATCAGTGTATTAAGATGCCACAGTCACTACTTGTCTGCTCTGTACTACATTGTCTTCCCCATGATCCCCCCACACAATGTGTACTAATCATAAACCCTCTCAATCCCCTTCAGCCATAAGAAAGAAACAAATCCTACCATATGCAACAACATGGATGGAGCTGGAGAGTATTATGCTTAGGGAAGTAAGCCAGGTGGAGAAAGACAAGGACCAAATGATTTCCCTCATTTGTGGAGTTTAACAACAAAGTAAAACTGAAGGAACAAAACAGCAACAGACTCACAGACTCCAAGAAGGGACTAGGGATTCCCAATGGGGATCAGGGGAGAGAAGGATGGTGGGAGGGCAACGGTGGGGGGAAAGGGAGGGAGAAGGGCATACCAGATTACATTTTATTGTCATATTTCCTTAGTCTTCTCTTAGTTGTGCAATTTCTCACGCTCTCCTTCTTTTGATGACCTTGACAGTTTTAAGCTCTGGTCAGGTATTTTGTTGTATGCTCATCAGTAGGAGTTTGACTGATGCTTTTCTCCTGATTTAACTGGGGTTATGAGTTTTTGGGAGTAAGATGCAGAAGTCAAATGCCATTTCTATCACAACATTTCAAGGTCTATACAATCAACATGATGTAACACTGCTGATGTTAACCTTGGTTACACTGCTGACCTAATGTTTGTCAGGTTTCTCACTGTAAAGTTATTCTTCCTTCCCTTCCACTATAGACTGTACTCTTTGGAAGTGACTATGAGCATCCCAAGCTTAAGGAAAAGAGACTCTACACATGAGTGTTTCTGATCCATTTGCCTCTAGTCAGTAACATACAAATTATCACACCAAACTCCTTAGCTATGCATCATTCTCAATACTGATTAATTTATATTCTTATCTCCCAGGCACCTTCATCCTTCCCTTCAAATGGCATTGTTTAGGTGGAAAAGCCACAGGCTCAAGTTGACCTTTGCAAGCAAAATGGGTCTTAATGGGCTTTGTTCTTACACATTTTCCAATCCTGTTTCTTATTATTTGAAAGTAGAAGTTTTGCTATATCTCTGAGCTATCACTCTTTTCTTCCATTTCACTTTTCAGACCATCTAGTCCTTTCATGAACTCACCTCTTCTAATACATGACTAAATAGAGCCAGCCAGTAATAACCATGCATGCACTTCTATGATTCATTTTTCCAATCTCTCCCTCTAGAATCACAAGCTCAATGGGTTTGCATACTACCTTTTAAAACTTCAGGACTGACTACCAGATTTCTGTGCTGAGCACTTGGTTATCTGACAATGTCCTTTACTATGAAAGGGAGCACAGGGCAGGATCAGGCGAACATGAATTAGGTATGGACATGTTGAATATAAAGTGACACTGAGAAGTTTGAGAAAAACTATAGGAAGGCAGTTTTATTGAAGATGTATTGAATCTGGATTGAAGGCACAGAATGTGGTGAAACCATGTTCGCTTCACCTAGCACAGTGCCTTTAGGTGAAGAAAGAAGTTGTTTGGGTTCCCTCCAGATTGTTCTTTTCCTAGGAAAGTAAAATGGAAATGACTGAGGGTCAAATGAATATATACACACATATAATTACTTACCAGTTTTGTGGTAGGAAAAATATAAAAATGGCTCCCTAAGATTCCCACCCTTCATATATCTGTGATTAGGTTGTATTATGTGGCAAAGATTAAGGAGTTTTACAGGTGTAATTAAGGCTCTAATCAACTTCACAGTAAGTTAAAGGTAGATTAACATGGGTAGGACTCAAGCAAGTCCTGCTTGCTCAATCTGTTGATCCATGTAAAAGAGGCTTAGGTCTTCCCTAAAATTAAAGATGCTTTCCTGAGGGTCTTAAAGAAGTAACCTACTATGTGCCCTACAGGTGCATGGAAATGAATTTTTCCAGTAACTTCATGAGCTTAGAAGAGGGCTCCCACTTCAGATGAGGTCACAGAACTGGTTAACACTTTGCAGTCTTACTATAGCCTGAAAGAGGGGCCACATAAACTGAGTCTGGGCTCCTGGCCCATGAACAAGGTAAGATAGTAAATGTGTTTTGTTTTAAACCTCTGAATTTGTATTAATTTATTATACAGCTGTAGAAAATGAAAATGGCATTTATAGGTGTTATTGAATGATTGCATTTTCAGTTGAAAAAGGAGGAACTGAAAGGCAGAAACAGGCTGACAATATATACTTAGAGTACATATACCAAAAGAATAGGTACTGTTAGTCTTCATGAGGTTAAATAACATTTATTTAAGACATTGTAGTCAAAAATGGTGAATTTTCTTGCAAAGAATTTCTACAGTTAACATAGAACCTGAATGAAAGTGCATGAGTAATTAGACTAGATTTAAAGACCCCAGGCACTGGTTAGCTGGCATGTCTGCTTGAGATCTCATAAAGCTGAAATCAAGATGTTGGTCAGCCTTCATTCTTATTTGGAGCCCAGGGTCTTTTTCAAGCTCATGTAGTTAGTGGCAGAATTTGATTTCCTGCACATGTAGGACTGAGGTCCCTGTTTTCATTGTAGCTGGCGGTCAGAGAGCCCTTCATCTTCAAAGGCTGCCCTCCGTTCTTTGCCATGTGGCTCTCATAGGCAGCTCATGGCATAGGTATTTGCTTTTCTTCTGTGCCAACAGGGTCATTCCTTGCTAACTTTTATCTTCCCCACCCATCAGCTACAACAATCTTCTCTAATGGAACATAATCACAGGAGTGACAATTGCATCACTGCCACATAACATAGCCTAATCAAGGGAGCCACCATCCCATCACAGTCCCAGGTTCTGGAGGCACTCAAGTTCTAGGGCTAAAAGTACACTCCAGAGGTCAGGACTGTTCTGGGCCATCTCAGAATTTTGCTATAGCAGCAGTTATCAGAGATTAGGAAATCTGGATAATAAATTGATAAAAAATTGAAAAAAGTCTTTCTAGAAATAAAATTTATATCAAAATTCTTGAAATTTTCATATAATTTGATCAATAATTCCACATTGTAAGATTTATTCTAAAAAAATGCTATACTACTCACTGAGGTATTTTATGAAATATAAAGTTTGAAAAAATAAAACTGTTCAAGGATATGTGATTAATTATATAGGTTTTCAGTGCCACACAGTAATGACAATCATGCTTTTAATATCTTAAATATTTGACAAATGGTAACTGAAAAAAATAAGAGTTGGGAATGTGGATATTAACTATGCAAAGGAAAATGTTGGTAAGTGGTAGTTATATTTGGCGGTATTAGTGGTCATTTGTTTAAATCCTTTTGTTTGTTTTATAAATTTATTATTTTTTTAATGCTAAACATTGTAACATTTGTTTTGGCTGTTTTATTGAACAAAATACAATGAACTTAATACATATATACAAAACAACTGTATTTCAAAGCAATTGCACAAAAATAAAATTTATCATTGTTTAAAAATTAATTGGATTGAAATGCCAAAACATTGTCCTCCCACACTGTCCTTTTCATATTGTATACTACACATACTCCATGAATATACAAATGGCCAGAGATAAAAATAGTAAGTTGTGGGGTAAATTAAGGGTATATCATCAATGCCTTACTACAGTTAGGTTAATCTCTCAATAACGCATCCTTCATGAATTACTTGATGTCTTTCAAATTGTAAAGATTCATTTTAGTAAATAGGAGATTTCTGCATGAAATATACCTGCCCTTCTTGGGACATACATCAAAGGACTATCTTTTTTACTTACATTCTAAGTATAAAAATTTTTTTGAAATTTCAAACGTTATTGCATCCTTGGTATATGAAATTCATTCACTAAATCAATACCTTAGTTAAGAACATTTAATAATAAAAAGTCAGGAAATCTATACAGCTTTTAGCTTTGGTAAATTTCTGAAATAATATTAGTACTGAGTATTAATACAACCTTAAAACCCAGTTTTTCCTTGTGGTTAGTAGGTATATTTTGGGTTTGTGTTGACCAGATGGATTATAATACTCATTAAACTGCTGAACAAAAAAATGGGACTATGCTTTGATGATTTTGCTTTTTATCATGCCCAACGTGTATTTCTAATTTGTCTTAATTATGTACATATACAATTTGGTCAATGTTTTGCATTTCAAAAAACCTTTCTAATTTCAAACATATTTGATAGTTCATATGAACAATTATGCATTTAAATGAGACAATCATTGTCTAATTGGCATATTTCAGTTTCCACTGAGATGGGCCAATTAAGTAGAATCCCCTGTAAATCATAATATCTCCAACAGAGAATTTAGAGACCATTAAGTAAGCACAGTAATCTTGAAGCAGGATATCATCAAGTTCATTTCCTAAAATGACTTTCACTAAGTGGGGTTGTGCTCAAAGACATTAACAGCACCTAGACGTGCACATACATCACCAACAGCCATTGAAATTGTTCATTTCAATGTTCTCCTGTTTTACGCAAACGAAGGAATAGAGTTAGGGTATTTAAATTATATCAATACATAGCATTTGTATTTAATGTATCAAGAACACTAAACTAACTTCTGAATGAACCTTGAGAAGTAATACAAGATATTATCTTAACTATAAAATATCCAAACCAGTGATCCAGTGATGAATATATCTAGCTGTCTGTCCTTTTTTTTCCTGTCTGTCGATCCATCCGTCTACCTACCTATCTATCCATTATCTAGATATATACCCACTTAGCCTTTGTTCTATATATTATAGTTTATGATAAACTGTGTAGATGATGTATCAGGATTTAGTGATACTAGATTTCAAAAAAAGTTGTTCTATGTTTTTCTCTCATAAGATGGGTTCATTAAGTTGTCCATTTAAACCAGTACAAAACAAATTTATAAGTATAAAGTCAAAGACACTTGGAGTTTCATATAAAAGTAAAGGCTTACTAGTACAATGTATGACAAGATACCTTCCTTTTTAAGGTTGAATAATATTTTATCATATGTGTATGCTACATTTTGTACTGAATGTAATAGGCCAGTCACAAAAAGACAAATACCTTATGATTCTACTTACATGAGGTATTTAAAGCAGTCATATTTATAGAAACCAGTAGATCAGTGGTTAACAGGAGCTGGGGAGAGGGAGAAGGATAGTTGTTTAATGTCTAGAGAGAATTCTGGCAGATCTATTTCACAACAAGGTGAAAAGGATTAACGCTACTGAACTGTGCAGTTAAAAATGGTGAAGACAAGTCTTACATTATGTATTTTTAACACAATAAACATACATATATTTTAAAAGGAGGGACTTACTAAATCATCCTGGGAGTCAGGATTTTAATCTGTATTTTACCAAGGATAATCATGTTAGCTGGTATGGATTCCTATGATGTTTCCACTGTCAGTTTTCCCTGTCAGATTTTGGAATTTCTGTTTTTCAGTCTTTTTTTTTCCTCCATATGTTTCACTCTTCTTTTTCTTTTTAGTGTATAACTGTACCTTCACTTTTCTTTCATTTCTTTGAGAGTAATTTGGCCAACATCTTCTCATTTGGAATAGATGATTAGTTTCAAAATTCTTTTTGACAAATTGGTCCAAATTTAATACAAGTATTGTATTAACCACATACATTAACTATTGTACATTAGATTTTCCTTCTTCTAGGACACTTTTAAAGTGGTTATCCTGTTTTTCCTCCCCATTTATAATTTCTATGAAACACTGATATTATATTTCTAAGTGAAAGGGTAATATCTATGTTTCTCTCTATATATATATATATGTGTATATATGTATATTATATATATATACATATATACACATATTAGAGTAGAAATTAAGAAACCTGAATTCTAGTATTAGCTTGGCAACCTTCTAGAATCCTCTCTCCTCTATTATTTAGCTCTTTACAGTTAAGTACATTTAATGTATGCAACCAATAGAGTTGGTTCAGTTCTGCCTGGGGCTATCTTAATCTTCCCTAATGCCTTTTGCTATTTAGAAATAAGTCATTATTTATCTTAAAGTAGAGAATCTCTGTCTATTATGTCCATTAAGTGGTTAGAAACATGTTTAATGCATCTGCATTACAAAATGTAATAGAAATTATACCTAACTAAATCATTGATTATTTTCTTTAAATTTCTTTAAACTTCTTTAAATTATTTATTTTCTTTAAATAAAATTAGTTCATTGTGACCCTAGGTGGTACATCTAGTAATGGTATATAAATTTAAAGTTTTATGAGAAACAACCTATTTAAATCCTGACAGTCATTGACTATATATATAAAATTCATTTATATATAATTTGATAAATCTAAATTTGAGACCTTTATTTAACATGGGGATAAATGACTCACCTGGCCCCATGTTCTGATGGACTCAAAGCCAATCTATTTTCCCTCTAATTAGTGGTGACTCCATCACCACCCATCTTTCAGGATATAACCTATATTTTGTGGAGGGCAGTTCTTGCAGTAATGAGTGTTTATCCTTGTTCTCAAAAATATGTCTTTTGTGTTTGATGTATCATAAATTTTACTTTGTTTCTGTGGAAAGTTTATTTGGTTCTTGGTTCAAATTCAGTATAGAACCACTTAGCTGAAACAGATTTGAGGCAGTCATGAGGCAGATCAGAGATATCTGGGGAAACAAGCTTTTTCTAATACTACACAGCTAAAAGTAGTGATACTTGACAGACATGTGAAAAATGACTCATCTCTTTATTCTAATTAAGTCGTGACCTTACTTGTGTTAAGTTTTACTCAGGAATCAGGAGAGCTGGGTATGTAAAAAATGTTCTGTAAACTGAGGTATCTAAATTGTTAGTATACACTATATACATATAAGATAATATGTTAAATGTTGGTATATGAAATGATAAAATATTTTGTTCCACAATTCTTGAGAGAAGACTGAATATATTTATCCTAGTATTGTTCAACAAACACTTGTTTCTTGATAGTTTATTTTTTTAATCTTTTAGACTCATTATTGGAGATGTCATAATAAATTTTAGGACTCATTTGGGAAAACATATGCAAATTTTGTTTAATTTTAAATTGTAAGAATTTACAGAATCTAAGAGTAGATTCTGGTTCTCTATTGTATATGCTTTCTTTTTATTTTTGTATCTCTGTATTTCTGGTACTGATTGTCAAGCGACATATTCTTGTTATGACATGACTTCTGAACATGAACCTTTATGTAGCCATGAAGAGTTATCAGCAAGTTTGGTCAGGAGTATTCCTGGAAGCCATTCCTACATCATACACCCAGCAATGATGTAAATGCTGACAAAGACAGGTATAAACCACATAAATATCTCCAGGATACACAAAGGAATTGAATTCCCAACTCAATTTCCCATTAATTGGATCACAAAATTGCCCTCTGCAGTTTTAATGCAACTAGTACAGGGGTAAATGAGGAGAAAAAGAAGGTTAATTTGGAGTTTTCATTTTTATCAACTGTAATAAAAACAATCTTGATTTTGCCTATTTTGTGCAAAAAAATGACCATATGAGCACATTGCTAGGGTCCGTCCAAGGTACTCGGAAGACATCCAGAAAGTGAGGAGACCTGATACTTAAGCTTCTCTGGGTTCACGGTGAGCTTGCCTCTGCCTCTGAGTATAAAAGACCTGCAGTATATTAATAATTTGCTCTTTTCCTAATATATAGAACCTTGTAGTCATGTAAACCCACCAGTTGATCTTTTTTTTACCTTACTTTCAATAATTTTCTTAGCTAATTTAGGAACCAAAAGAAAAAAAATGGGTGTGTGTATGTATGCTCATTTTCTTCTGATTTATAGTCTACTAAAATGCCACAGCCTTTAATTAGGGACTTTATTGAATGACCTGTCTATTTTCTCAGTGTTCTCCCAGGAGTCTGGTCCTGTCTTTGTTGTATCAATAGTCATTGGGACACTAAGGCTGTGATTTAAAATGCATTATACTTTCCAGGCCGTACCTGTCATTCTGACTATAATTTCATATTCTGCCTCACTGTACTCAGTACTGAGATTCCCATATTCTGTCCTTATAAACAGTATAGTCTTGAATATTTGATCAAATACTGTCTAAAAATTACCAAGTAATATTCCTGTATGCATTACCCTCAGAAGAACTTCTAATAGTGTTCCTAAAGCTAATATAACTCCACTCCATAGTTATTGGTAAGTCAGGTTTCAGTTTCACTCTTTCAGTCCTTTTGGTGTTATTTATCCCTAAGAGAATGTGTTTATGCTAGCAAATTAGAAGACAGGGTACAAAATAGCAATAGAGTAGTTTTTGTTTGTAAATGCTAAGCACATCCTCACCCTTCTTCTGGTACTGGGTCCAATGCATTTGACTGTACAGTAGGCATATAATTTAAGATGAACCAATCATAGTGTTATGTATCTGTGGCTACAGTGATAAAATCAAATCCGGTGAGGTGCCTTAACTGGACAAATCTGTTTGTTTATTAACAAATTTACTGAGTGTCTACCATATGAAGACACTGTGTTAGACACTCTGGTTAGAATGGTTAGTAAAACAGAGTGTTTGTTCTCATAGGGCTTCAGAGTTTAGTGTTGGGGAGCATATAAGTAAGTGAAGACTGATAGTGCATAGAAAGATGATTTCAGCGAATAAAGCTCTGAGAAGGTTTCCATAAAAAGAATTAGTTAGTGGAGTAGATAGAGTAATACTCCTCCAAAACTGACTACTTCCTAATCCCCTGTATCTTTAAATACAGTATCTTACATGGCAAATGGGAATTTTCCGAGGTCATTAAATTAAGGATTTTGAGATGGAGAGATTACTGTGGATCATCCAGGTGTGCCCAGCATTATTGCAAGAGTCCTTTAGAAGTGGTAGGAAAATCAGATTCAGAGAAGGCATTGTGGTGACAGAAACACAGGGTCAGAGTCACAGAAAGAAATGTGAAGGTTTGCTCTCTGGCTTTAAAGGTGGCAAAGAGGCCATGAGCCAAGGACTCCAGCCAAGCTCTAGAATGCGGAAGAGCTGACAAAGCAGATTCCTCCCTACAGCCTCCAGAAGGAACCGACCCTGCCAGCATCCTGATACCAGCTTCCTGAGACTGATTTGCACTCCTGCCCTCCAGAACTGTAAGCTTTATAGTTGTGTTGTTTTAAGGCGCTAAGTTTGGAGTAATATTAAATAGCAATAGGACCCTAATACAGTTAGCTAATAGCTGAAATAATTAGTTGGTATTAGCTTGTGAAAGAGAAAAGAAAAGTCTATGCTGAGGGAGAAGATCCTTTAGCAAGAGACAGTGTCCACTGAAGAAGAATAGAAAAAGTCACTGTTTTGTGGGTAAAGACAAGGGACACATTCTGAAAGAGGTTAGAAATGGGAGGAGTGGCCACATAGCAAAGGGCTCTGCAAGTCAAGTCAGGATGCTGGGAGACCAGGGATAGGCACTTAACAGGAAACTGAATGGGACATGATCAGACCTGCAACTGGAAAACAGTTCTCTAACTTCACTTTGGAGAGTGATTTGTATATGTGTGTAGGGGGAAGACCTAAGGGATTCTTCAAGTCTGGAGAATTATTTAGTCATGTAGGAAGTGAGGTGAGAGATGTTTCTGATCCACCATTTAGAAACTATTGCAGAAACCTGAGTGGAAATGCTAGAAGAGCACAGATGTTGACATATCCAATACATTCTTGGAAAATAAAATTCGTGCATGGGTTGTATAGGACTGTGGATGTGTAGAGTACATTTTGCACAGAAATTTATATGGTACAAATCAAAGCTTAGAGAAATGTTCTGGAAGGCTTCTATGGAGGTGAAGCGTTGCTAGCAGTTAAAGAGAAATAGCACAGAGTAGAACAAAGGGGATAGGGAGGGAAAGGAGGAAAAACAGAGAAATGGACAGAGAAACACAGAGAGGCCCTTCTAGGCCTTGCATCCAGATATCCCTGAAACAAATTCTATCCTGGCACTTCTCACATCTTGGTCAGATGTACTAAAAAGTTCCTTTTATTTTTACTGTTGCTTTTTAGGTAGTGACAAACATTAATACACTGTAGAGTCAAAATAAAATTTCCAGACATGAATGGCTTTATAGTTAACAAATTCAGTAGACACGAACAATTTTCTATTGGCTATTGGGTAAACTGTAGTGTTGTAAAGAGAGGGTTTGGCACCTCCTGGTAGCTTCATGGGTGGGAATACAGTGGGAATACAGGAATACAGTACTGCCTCTCCGGAGGGGCTGATGTGCCTGCACACTGACTCAAGTGCTGACTTAGTACCCTGCTGCTTCCTGCCACCAGATAGGTTTTTCAGGCACAGTTAACTTATAATAACTGATGTAATTCCATTTCAATTTTGGAATCTAAGGATGCTTAGGTGTTACCTCCATTAATATATACAAGACTACTAAATGCCAGTTACTAGAATTTTCCTGTCAGCAGTTAGATATTTTGTGGGTATAAATAGCCTTCCAGGCTTTCGTGGTCTGATAAAAGGGCAGACGGAAAGAACAACGAGGAACAGGCAATGGGCTTGCTTTTCTATTCTAGTAGAAACTCATAGGAGTCATATGCCTTGATAATCATAAAGTGAAGCTTAATAATATGGCGATATTGTCAAATATATAGCATTTATTTTACTAGAAAAATCATTCAAAGGTCTTAACCTCCGAATTAACCATTGGTAACATTTGTTGTGCATACTATAGATAGTATCATAATGCAAATTGTTATTTTTACTAAAATGGGATTATATGTGCTTATAAGATGTGATCTGCCTTTCACTTAATTACATATTTTAAATATTTTCTACTTCACTATAATTATCCTACTCTATCACTTATATTTTGTGATATTTATAATAAAGTTCAAATAACACATGTTCAATGTTGAAAAAATAGACAATTGTAGTGCTTTTGAGCACGGAAGGCAGTGTGTCAGCTTCATAATGTGAACAAATGGAAAATCTTGGTTATCAAAATTCCACTACAGAGATAATTGTATTTTCTTGTAGACATGTGAATTGCATATGCATACATATAACACATAGGTATTACAAAACTTGGATTATGTTGTCTATAGTATTTTGTACATTTTTTTACTCATAGCATTAGACTAAATGTATTTCTGTGCCAACAGATGTACCTTAACAGCTCCACTTTGATGATTAATATTCCAATTTCTGATGTGCTATAATTTATTCAGTTTGTTGCCTGTTGATCATTTAAGTTGCTATAAAGGTTTCAGTATTACAAATAGTGGCATAGTGAACATCCTGGTAACTGTGCGTTCACATTCACATTAATGTAAATTCTGGATCAAATTTTGCAAAAAATTATGTTTGGCTTTGATCTCTAGTTTTATGTAAAAGAAGTAGAGGTCTCTTCCCTCCTTCTATTCTTATTTGTTTTGTTTAGAGGGTTTTATAGAGCTTACTTAATTGTCTGTTTCTCATTATAATACCCAAATGACTCTTAAAAGTGGTATCTTCATCTGAACCTGATGTCAACATTGAAAGCGACATTGAAACAATGTGAGACTCCAGAGTGTCATTTAAATGTGACTAGCTTTTTGTTCTTGTTTTTTGAACATTGGCTTTAAAGGAATATTGGGGTTTTAGAGAAATTTCCTAGTGTTAACTTTTGCCCTATGTGCTTGCACAAAAATGTATTATATTAATAGAATCACTTGAAGCGTAAGTGTTTTAGTTGAATAACTTCAAAATCAGAATGCCTATTTCTTATTTTGGGTGATAGATATTATTTATGTGTTCAGAAGCTCTTAGTACAATATCATCCTACAATACATGCAGATACACTTGCCGACATCCCCACTATTGATACTAGGTTGTAGCATAGACTGTGAAATGTTCCTCAGTCACTCTAGTCCCCTCTTCCACAGTAATAGCACACTTACCTGTGCATAGGACCATTCAGAATAAAAACTGTATTTTCCAGCCTCTCTTTAAGAACATGATTATGAGTTTAAATTGTGACAAGAAGAATGTCAGTGCTAACTGTGAGTATATAAACTCTAGGAAGCATCTTAGCAGTTGTGTGCCTTTATTCTCTTTGTTTTGTCTTTTTGTCAACATCAATAGGAATTTTAGTAACTGGAGCTGGAAAAGTCATTTTAAACCACTTGAGAATGGTGGTTTCACACAAAGGCAAAATGAAATAGAAAGAACAGGGTCACTGACACTGTAGAGCAACACACCAGCTTTGGACTATTTACATGGACTTTTATATGGAAGAGATGTGAACATCAATCTTGGAATTCCACCACTCACAGCTTAAATCAAACTTATCTGTACATAGGAGACATACAAAACATTTCATTTTAATGCCTGATTTACTGAGGATTTTTATCATTTCTGAAAAGGTATGTGTGAAAGGTATACACATTTATACTGTATGCATGTGTGTGTGTGTGTATGTGTGTATGCTTTTATAACTTGAAATAAAAAATATAGGGATAAATAACTGTACATTTCCCCAGTAATTTATATTCTAAATATAAGGTATAAAGACATGGTATAAATATAGATATAATGGAACTATGAGATGCTAATATCACTATTACTTTAAGGAAATAAATAATTTTGTCATTATAGTTGTCATTTCAATATTATAAACTGATGTATAAGTGTGGCTATTTGCCATGAATAACATGATTTTTTGTAGACATTTGGTGTTGTTTTCATTTTTAAACAATTAAAATACTCATACTATCATATTCTTTAAGCAGAGGTAATATTCAAAAGATTAAAATAGAAATATAGATTTAAACCTCCAAAACTTTAAAATTCTCCTTGAGTTTCTGAAGGGGGCTTTTAAGAACTGACTTGGGAAATGCTGTAGAAACCATCTGAAACATAAACATTCAGTTTTGTTCTATTTTCTGAGGCAGGATTCTTGCCATAAAAGAATTTTAGATTTACCCCAGTGGACATGTTAGTGAATGTAGAATAAAGTCTTTTCTTACCTGCCACTGTTTACTTTGTTATTGCCCATTAAAAATCATTCACTGCTATAATTCCTGTGAATGTGACACCATTTCTCGGTTATTAGAAAACTTTCAAGGGCAACTCAATATAGTTAAAATGGAACTTTGCTAAGGGTTTGCCCTTCTGCAAAGTTAAACCTTCTAAATGACTCATTCAGTTCAAGGAGAATAATAATGAGCCTTTCTGGAAAGTAAGGACTCTATAAATTTACAGAAGAAATGGAGTTCTACCCTAAATGGTTAAGTCATTGCTTATTTCTAATATATACCCACAACATGGCACTTCTTTCCTATATTTTGATTAGTAGTTAAAAACACCTATTGCCAGACTCCTTCCCTGTGCACTTGACCCATTAAGATGAATGCACTTGTCAAAATTTGCCCTTTATGCTTAGAGATGAAAGAAGTTCAGTGGTAATTAGCTCAGAGTCAAATTTTTTAAATGTCATTTTTATTGTTACCCTAACCCTTTGATACCAAAATTCTGTCTTGGCGACTAGGACTTTAGTTTCTAAGTGTTCTCTTCCTAGTCTTCTATTTTTCTTGTTTATTTTCCTCAAACAAACCCTTGCTTGCTAAAATATGTTTTTCCTGACAACCTCTTCTTACCTGTGTTGATTCTCTGATTTTTCATTCTGACTTGCCTGAATTACTGTGACAAAGGGTTCTTTCAACAGCCTTTCCCTAGTTTTGTTTTTTCCTGAAGGGGACCGGTTCTGTGATTGGACAAAAGGACGCTTTAGGTTTTCTTATTTTCCTTTTTATGTGGGGAATATTTTTAAAATATAAATTCTGACTTATACTATTTCACACTCTCCAAATTTCCTTAGATAGCATTTTAGGATATTCTTAAAAATAATAGAAATGGTCTCTGATCTGTAAACAAGAATAGATCAATCTATATGAACAGAGCTACCTTTGTACCTAAGGAAAGGCAAGAATATTTAGATTATTACAGGAAAAAGATTAGTGTTTATATAGTATACCACTACACAGACAACAGAATGGCTACATTTATTAGTGACTGATGAGACTACATGTTGCTAAGGATGCGCATCAATTAGAATTTTCATACAAGTATTTTGGAAGCCTCAATAGACACCACTGCTTTGTAGCATTTGTAGGAAAGGGGATATGAAAACTGACCCTATGCATAGCATATATCCCAGAAAATCCACTTCTGGTATGAATACACATAATAAGAATGCACAGATATATTCACCAAAATACATGGTCAAGAATGTATATTGGTGACTACACTGGTAACAAACAACCCAAATATCTAACAACCACATAAATAAGTATGACTTCTGGTACATTTAGACTCTGGAATAATAGGCAATATGAAAATGAATGAGATACAGCTAAAACTTAAAGGTATAATGAATATCACAAATTAGATACTGAGAGAAAGAAGCCAGAAAACAAAATAATGAAAACAAACACAGGAATCACAAAATTAGGAGCATTTCCCTCTGAAGAGGAGTAGAAGTTAGTGGCTGGGAAAAGGCCAAAGAGCAGTGTATAGGATGTTAATAATTCTTGATATCTGATCTGGGTGATAATTCATGCTTGTATTGAATTTGCAGTAATTCATCAACAGGTACACTTATAATTATAAATTTTTCTCTATTATATTGTTCTTCCAACCAGTTTATTAAAGAAAATTAAATACATGTTGAATGATGTACTCTTATTTAGATATATTCTAATACATACATGTAAATTCTTTGCTACAAGTTTTCAGATATAATTATTACTAACTATTGCATAAGGCATTGGGTTTTCCAGAAACACTTAACTGATAAGTTTTAACACTTGGAGTACTTTTATGTTTGCTAAGCCAGAGAAGTTGGGCAATTTAGAAAAATGAAGAGATTGTGAAAAAAAATTCTTGAATTTCAGAGTTAAATTCATAACCTTTGTAAAGTAGTACAACTTCTCTATTCATATCTCATAAACTATCAACTAGAGAAGCTAATACATTCTTCTGAAGTGTAAGCAAGCATTTCTGTCCTCCGACTGTCCAAGCAGTTCAGTTTATTTATTGAGTATCTACCATATTCAAGTCACTCTGCTCATTTTTCAGGAAATACACATAGTAAGGCACAATGACTCCTAAGTAGCTAGAGAAAACTAGAGGTAAAATAACTTTATTTCATATATGTAACTTGTAAATAACTTCCTCCTGGGATTAAGTCGATTAAAAACACTGATGAAAGGGAAAATATACTTACATAGCAAAAATAAAAGAGGCCACAACAATCAGATACATATGTAAATTATGACTTACACTTTTTGTTAACTAGTTCCAGTCACAATTAATGAATAATTGTTATTATGAGATGTCTAAAATAAATAACTCGACTTACTTGATGAATGCTTTCCTTGATGACTATGAGACAGCTGATAGCTGGCCACATACCTAAAATAATTTTGTCAGTGTTTGAAAAAGTATTTGTGTTATTTTCATGCAATGTACATATTTAAATGATGTAGCTTAATGGCAACAAGTGATTTAATATTTTTTTAAATAGCAGTACTAATAACAGTATTTATATGTCCCATGGATGTGTTCTTCACACTCTTTATCCTGAGAGTTCTCACAAATCATCAAAATACTTTTTTATTATATAGAGCAAAGTCACAGAGTAACATCTTCTTTATTAAATTTTTGTTTCTCTATAGAAATAGTCTAGCCTTGAAACTAAAAATTGATTTAATAAATGAGACTATCTGGCTTTTATTAGCCAATGATCTGTTACAAAAATGGATGTTGATTTATGCCAATATAGTATCAATTATGGAGATTTTAATAAGAAGTGATATCATTTTTAACATTATAATATTTTTATTGCTTCTCCAAATTTATTTATTAAATTTTTCAGAAGGTGTGAAACCTAATTAAAACATGCTTAAAAAGTAAATAAACAAAAGCCTTTAGGGTATTAGTCTATTTATACATTGATTGCTTTATATATTGAAATCAGTTAAGAATTATTCATTAGTATTTTTAAAGATAGCATAGTAGTGTTTCTTGATGGACTGAAAATCAGAAAATACAGTTAATTCCACTGTGTAACCTTAGATAAGTAACAATCTCTCTGAATTTAAGTCCTCATCTGAAAAAGAAAAGTGTTTGACTGGAGGAGCTGTAAAGTATATTCCAAAGCTAAATTTTTACAAATCCATCCACAAAGTACTCGTGAGTTTAGATTCAAATGTTTGGGGGATAGTGAATTAAACATAGGAGTGATTTATGTATTTCCATCACTTTTGCTTCATGGAAATCTTACCAAACTGATTTTTATATTCCCGTAAAAACTTTAAAAAGTCAAAATCGTAATTGGCTGCCATCCTTAATTTTAAACTCAAATATCAGCAAGCTTATAAAAAGACCCTATTTTTATAATAGAAAATGCTTGCAAGAAGGCATTAACACAATGATTAAATTTGAAAAGAATAATAATTTTATAATTTTTATGAGGTTTTCATTCAAATTTATAATTTCATTCAATAAATTAAATTATTGGGAGAAAGTGTAATTAGCAGGACACTAAATGCAATAAAACTTTTGGCATTTTGAGATGGAATTTAATCAACAATCCATTTACCAGTGACATATACATTAATAAAATATTATCAAATGTTCCAAATACCCATCTATGTCATTGTTATTAAAATATGTCAAATACCCTCCTGTATTTACATAGTATATAAAATATGTATTTATACAGTATATAAAAAGCCCCTGCAAGAGATTATAAAATATTTGATTGTCAAGAGACTGAAGGAACCAGGAAGATAAAGTAAATGAGGTTTTGGCTAGATAGATGGAAAATACACAATTCTGGGCACTCTATAGAATACAAGAATTCTGAATTGGACTGTCATTGTTTCCTTAGTTTATTGTTTCCTTGAAGGAAAGTGAGCTCTATGCTGATGAATAGACAAGATTTTCAAGAGAAATCTAAAGTCTGTATTTGGCATGTAGCATTCTGACTTATAAGGCAAGCTAAACATTAAAAGCAACCACAATAAGTGACCAGAATCGAACCCCTTATGAATCAAACAAAATGCATCTGTGAAAAATATCATTATACTAGAATTAATGTAAACTTCTAAACTAACTCTAAGATCTCTTTAAAAATATACAATCTAGAACTCTTGTATGCTGTTCATGGGAATGTGAACTGGTGCAGCCACTGTGGAAAGAGGTATAGAGGTTCTTCAAAAAACTAAAAATAGAAATAACATACAACCCAGTAACTCTACTCTTAGGAATTTACCTGAAGTAAACAAATCTCTGATTAGAAAAGATATATGCACTCCTATGTTTATTGCCACATTATCTGCAATAGCCAAGATAAGGAAGCAGCCAAATTTCCATCAAAAGATGAATGCATAAAGAAGATGTGGTACATATATACAATGGAATAATATTGAGGTATGAGAAATAAATCCTGCCATTTGTGACAACATTGATGAATGCAGAGGGTAATATGCTAAGTGAGATAAACCAACTGAAGAAAGACAAATACCATATGATTTCATTTATTTGTGGGATATAAAAACAAAACAAAACAAAATAAACAGATGGGCAGTAGACTCTGAGACACTGAAAAGTGATTGGTGGTTACCAAAGGGGAGGGTTTAGATTGGGTGGGTGAAAGAAAATAAAATAAAAATAAATAAAAATATACATTCCAGAGAAGGAAATAATTAGGCAATGAACATTTTCTAAGATGGTTAGTAATAGATTTTAAACCTGAATATGAAACTGACAATTTAGATAAAGTAGAATTTCTGGGTAATATTCATAGAAATTTTGAATATCTTCTATAAAGAAAAATCTAAGTGACATAATTTGGGAGACTTGTTAGAGTTAATCATAGTGATTGTGGTCAGAAACCAAATAAATG
The DNA here is from genome assembly GCF_040802235.1 of Manis javanica. NCBI lineage: Eukaryota > Metazoa > Chordata > Mammalia > Pholidota > Manidae > Manis > Manis javanica. The sequence goes on from NC_133160.1 coordinate 145,521,873, forward strand.
AGAGAAAATAGATCAAACTGAGATTCTTCTATCTTAGAAGCATCTTCACAATGAAGCAGATAGAGAGTGTAGGGTATGCATCAGAACTGAATGGCACAAGAGTGACTGTTGCTAGGAAGAGATATTCTAACACAAGAAAATGATTAGCAGAAAGGAAAATAAAATGACAAATAAGATACTACAATTTCTTCTGTTTGCACAAATCACTGTTTTTCTGTCCCCTTCATTACTTGTTCTAGTGTTGTTAATACTCCAAACCTTGCATCTTCTTAGTGTGACACTGTCACACCCACAGTTCAACATGTTTCCGCTTTGCTTAGATTATTGCACAGGTATTAACATTATTATTTTTAAATCAAGTGCTTTGAGTTAATAGCCAGTATTCTCTGACCTTTACACTCTGCCAGGCATGTTCAAAGGTCATGCCAATCAGGGTCTAAGATAAGAGAAGCAACACACTCTACAGTGTGATGGGAAGTGTCACAGCACTGACATGACATAAACGTGGAAAAGCCAGAAAGTTCACTGGAAGCCAGATATCTGTTCTCAGTGTACATGAGGACTGCCGATACTCAGAGTGAAGTGAGGGTCAGAAATCTATCAACAGATTGACAGAGGGTTGAGAGGGTTAATCTAGTATCATCTCCAAAGGTATCCATTGGAGACAGGTATTGCCTTCTCAGGAAGGAAGCAGTGTCATTTAGTCTGACAAGTTAAAATAAATTCTGTCTTTCTATTTGGGAATAAATACCTTCTTTAAGGGTTTGTTCATCTATTGTCTGTTTTCTGGACACTTCCTTTTAACAAATGAGCAATTTTTCTCTTCAAATTTCTGATCTCCTATTTTGACTCCATAAAGAAGTCATTTAAAGCTAATATGTATTGTATATTAAACTGGTTTCCCCCAAAAATATGGTTGGATGATGAAGATCATATCAAATATGCACACAAAGGGGTAAATAAATATAATTTTTCAAAACTACTCTAATAAACCACATTGATAAATATTCATCTTTAAAACAATAAATAAATCAATGGTAATGGGTATTTATAACAGAAATTATCTCATGAGACATGAGGGAAAACCTCAGGGTATAGATATGAGGCATGCATTGGTTTCCTCCCCTTCATTGTTTTAATAAAATCTATCTGCTGCTATTTTGCCTTAAAAACCTAGTATCTATGGACTCTTATAGAATTTTTTCTTTTTCTCTTCATTAACTATACAGGCATATGTCTGAGATAGAGTGGGTTAGGTTGCAGACCTCTTCAATAAAATGAATATTGCAACAGAGAGTCAAATTTTTGGTTTCCCAGTGCATGTGAAACATAGTGCGCATGTTTACACTATACTGTTGTCTATATTAAGTGTGCAATAGCACTGTGACTAAAAATGAATGCACCTAAATTAAAAAATACTTTATTTCTAAAAAACACTAGCCATCATCTGAACTTTCAGTGAGTCATAATTACTGATCACAAATCACCATACAAGTATAATAATAATGAAAATTTTGAAATATTTCAAGAATTATGAAATTGTGACACAGAGACAAAAAATGTGAGCAAATACTGCTGTAAAAATTGTGCCAATATAGTTGCTCAATACAGGGTTGCCACAAACTTTCAATTTGTAATAAAACACAGTATCTGCAAAGCTATAAGCGAACTATAACAGTATGCCTGTACTTGGTATTTCAATTTCTTCCTCACAGTTCTTCCTTCAACTCATCAACTTGATTCCTTTTCCTTTATAAATAATCATATAAGCAAAAGAAAAAAAATAAAAAATAATTTCTGGACCTCCCATCATCCCTGCTTACCATCAAATTTCTCTTTTATTTATTTATTTTATTAATACTATCAAATTTCTTTCCCCACTGCCAAGTAAATTTTCTGGAAAGAATAGTACAATATTTCAGGGATAAGCATACTTTTTTCAATAAACTGACAGATAGTAAATGTTTTCAGCTTTGCACTTCACACAGTGTCCATCACAACCACTCAAGCCTTCCTTTGTAATGTGAAAGCAACTGTAGACAGTATTCAAATGAACAGATTTAGCTTTATTCAAACAATAATCCACTTTCCACCATTTAAACTATTTCCATTATGTAAAACAAATGAAGTATACATGGTCCCTTTTATACTCACACCCTCCACTTGGTCACTAGATTCTTTCCTTTTGACTTTCTCTAAGACATGCGTCCAATAATTCTCTGCCCCAGCAACTTTTTAATCCCTTTTAGATAATTGATTTCAGCAGACAAAATACTGCTATGTCTCTCATCTTTAAAAACAAACAATATTGTCCTATTACTTTGATTATCTTGCAACATTTTTCTAAACTTACAGTATTCTATTCCTTTTGTACCATTCTCTCATACATCCAGTCCACTCAAGATGCTGCCCGCATCATCCTACTGAAACCTCTCAATCAAGGTCATCAGTGGCTTGTATGTGGCAGAATCTAAAGCTTGATCTTTGGATCTCATCGTAGTGACTTACTGGCAACATTTGACAAACTGGTATCTCCATCTCCTAGACATCCTTTCGGCTTTACATTGCATTGTTTTCTCTTTCACCTGTACAGCTGCTGGTTCCCAGTCATCTTGGGGTGGTCTCTTGAGTGTAGGAAGTACCCCAGGTTGACACCCTTGGTTTTCTTATATGGTCTAGCCAAGCATTCTCCCAGATGATTTCATGCTGTTCCATCCCTTTATGTGACACTTTGTTTACCATGTCCAAATCTCTAGCCTAAAGCTCTTTCTTAAGCTCAAGTCTTGTAGTTAAAATGCCATGCTTAATAGATATTTTTAGCCAACGTGTTTAAACCTAAATTCTAATTCCTCAGTCCATGTTCCATCTACTGGAAACTACACCCTTCTGATTAGACAGGTCTAAAATTTTGGAATTAGTTTTACTTCTCTTTTTCAAATGTTCTATATCCTCTGTATCAGAAAATATTATTGATTCTGTCTTCAAAATATAAACAGGATGTGACTACTTCTCACCACCTCGTCTACTATTGTTCTGGTACAAGTTCTTTTCATCTCTTGCCCGGCTTCTCAAGAGGTCTCTTCACTTCTACCGTTGCCCTCCGAGGTCTGTCTCAAAAATAGCAGCCACAATGATCTCTCTAAATATAAATCAGATTAAGCTGCTTTGTTCAAAATATGCAGTGGTTCCTCATTCCCCTAGAGTAAAATCCTACGTCCTTAAAATGATAATCAAGTCCTGCCTTACTTGCCTCTCCTCCTCACCTCATTGTCTCTCTGATATTTCCTTCTACTTTATTCCTCTGTCTTTACTCCAGCTGTACTCACCTCTACCCAGTTCTTTCAACACACATTTCTAATTGAGGGCTTTAGATAAAGATATTTTCTTTTCCTTGAAGGTACTTCTTCTAAGTATCCACTAAGCTAACTCCCTCATTTTAAGTCTGATGTAATTGCACTTTCTCATTGACTAGGTGAAACCAACCTTCATTGACACTCCAGATCACCTTTACTAAGTCTTACTTTTTCTATCTTCAATGTTCTTTGAATTAAACTGAACTTTCATGTAACGTTAATTTTTAAGCCCACTGCAATCTGAATTTAGTTTTCATGTCTCCTTGAAAATATAATCCCTAGGGTCATTTTTAAGCTGCCATCTTTCAGATCATAATTTAAATGTCATTTAGTCAAAGAAGGCTGTCTTAACTTTCAAATTTAAATTAGGGAACTTCTGTTATTCTCTATACCCACTCTTCTCTTCTCTTTCTACTTAGCATTCACCATGATTAAGGGTTATAATTTTTTCTTTTATGATATTCTTCCCTACCAGGCTGTAATCTCCTTGATGAAAATGTCTATTTTGTTGACCTCTGTGCTGGTTCTGCACAGCACATAGTAGATTTTCATTATATATTTATAGAAGGAGTGAATGTCAAATCCCAAGGATATTTCTCAGTCTTAATTTTCTGCTTCATTTGACACCTTTGCTTACTGCCTTTTGAGACTCTCTACTTCCCTTGCTAGTAACATATCATAAATTATTTTTCCAACTAGCATCCCTCTGTTGACTACCTGTGCTATGCTTTGGCCCACCATTTACATTTCTGTTTTATAGAATGCTATCCAAAGCCAAATTATTTTTCATTCTAACATTTCCCTAGGTGATCCCAACTAAATCCATGCCACAATCCATTATCTGTGTGGTCATAGTTCTCAAATTTATATCTCCTTCCTACATTCCCTCCATGTTTATGGAAACCCCTCTCCTCCTCTGGAACCCCAAACTTAAACCATCAAAACGTGAATTCATGTCTTCCCTGTAAGTATTCTTTCTTGTTTCATACTCAATATAATTTATCAACACTGCTATCTACTTAAACCTATCTAACAAACCTTTCACTGTTATCTGTCCCTTAGTCCTCACATCTCTTTTGTCAGTTTTTGTGTTCCTTTATTTCCTAAATATTACTTAGTCTCTTTAATACTTATGATAAGTATCTTAGTTCAGAACACCATGTCTCTTACCTGAACTATCTAAACAATCTCCTGAGTAGTCTTCCTATTTGCAACCTTTCTAGGAATAAAGCCTGATAAAGAGTTTCTGCTTTACACTCAAGGGAAATGTGTTAAATACTTACTCATCTATTAGCTGTGTGTAATGGCTGTTTTGCTCAATGTTTCTGATCCTCAATGCCCTCGGCAGTATGATTGGGTAAAATATTGTCTGCTTCATGGGTTTACACTTATGATTACATGGCCAAGTCATAGGAGGTACCTGGCATAAAATAAGTGATTGATTATTACCTGTTAAGTGAATGGATTGAGGACAGTTTCATCTCTTGAATACTTTCTGAAGAAATAGGCAACACTGTACTTAAAAGTAGGTATTATTGTATTGAAAAATAATCCTTTTAAAAAATCCAAGTAAGCTATGCCTCAAGCAAGTCCCATTTCAAATTAGCATTGGGCTAATAACACCAAATACAATGTCAGGAACCTAGGTTCTTGTCTATGGTCACTTACTGTTTTGCAAGTTGGAATGCTAAGTACTTATGCCCATTTAACATATATATTTTTAATTACACAATAGGGACAAAATACTTTGGTAGTTATAAGGATAAATTAAAAACTGCTTTGATAGAATTTTGTTATCCACAATCTTTTTCTTTTGATTGCTTGAGAAAACTGGCTAACGGTAATGAAAATAGTATCTAAATTTAATAGATAAGAGCCTAATTTTTATGGTCAGACCACCTTTTATTTAAATCCTAAATTTTCCTATTCCTATTATTTTGACTGATTACATGATCTCCATAAGATTCAGTTTGCTTCATTTGTCAAATGAAATTATGATTAAAGTCAATTGAAATAAGTACATAATGTAAACTGCCTTTGAAATAATATAATATCAAAAATATAATTATTAATTTTTATGAACCGTCTACATTTTAAAATTTTGTGTGAGGTCATAACTCATTGTAAAATACAATTGGTTTAAGTTAAAAAATATTGAATGACAAACTGAACACCAAAATGTTGGCCTTTCACTCTTCAGATAGATTTTCCCACCCTTTATGCTTTAGAATTATAGCAAATTAATGAAATGGTCCTTGGAGTATATTTACCATTATGCTAGCAAATTAAAAGGCAACACATGCACTGAAGTCATATGATACACTAAGAAATTGCATGATCCAAATATAAAAAGATTTTGCTTATTTTGAATATGGATTAAAATTAATATTAAGGGAGTACTTTTAACAAATGTGGTTGCAGCACTGAGAGAGAGTCCAGTAAACGATTCTTATTAAGTCAAAAACAGAAGATAAGAAATAGGAAATGATTCAGGCCACTGTACTCATCCAAGCTCATCCATTCTTAATCCTCCATTTCCTAGCAGATGGTTCTCATTTTCCTCACATAACCTCTGCATTTCACTTCGGCCGTTTTGCCTGACATCTTTACCCCCTCATACTCATCATTTGATTTCATACCAGTCTTCTGCATAGAAATAAACATTAAGAATATCAAGCTTATTTTTAAGACACTAAAATTATTTCTGCTTTAATATGTTTTTGGAAGCTTATTTATGTTTTTTTATATTCTCCATTATTAGGACAATCAAATTTCCAGTCATTTGCTTTATTTTTCCTGAAGATATCCTAATTTTTTGTGTGTGCATTTCAATACTTGGACCTACACCTAATACCCAAATGTAAGATAAAGAATGATATATATAATATATTTCCTATTTATGCATTCTCTTTTTCCCCCTTGGTTTTAAATCATTATCTTTAAATATTTCTCAAGGAAATTTCCAGAGTTAGCTATTACTGGTTTAAAGAGAAAAATATGAAAATAATGAATTTCATTCTGAGGAATGCTATTATAAATGAAATATTTGGTGGGTAGCTCAAAGACCTTTCTTGACATTGAAATTTTTGTTTTAGAGATTGCTTTACAAGTTAATTCAACTCAAGGAATAGTATGTGTGTTGGAAAAATATTGAAATACTAATCTAAAGGACTAGGCTCTATTTCTGGTTCCGAGAATTGGTAGAACCATGAATAATATTAAAATTTCAAAATGTGAGTTTCTTTTTCAATTAAGTAATAACATATATTACCTTCAGTTGTCTTCTAAGTTCAAGATTTTACTATTCTTGTTTCCTTTCCACAACTTTAGAATTATGAATTAACATGATATTAAAATGACAATTTGCTGCAGAGTACTAACCAGCAAAGATTATTTCTGGTGCTTATTAGATATTATGGTACACCAAATTTGGAATTTGAAATTCCCAGTAAAATTGCAATAGAGATCTTCAAAAAGGAAGAGAAAGAAAGGCAGTTCTTTTCTTTTCTTTTTTTAAAATCTTTAATCACAATTCCAATGAAGCAGGTTAAGTTTTCTGGTTATTAATATTGTCTAGAAAAGCAGTTCTTTTCAGAATAAATTTACCACCATGATTTAGAAGAGTTAACTTGCGAAAATAATTTTCTGTAGGCTTCTTTGGAGTGTGAACATATGTTGAGGTGATCTATTTAAAACTGTATGTTTAAACATTTTAAGATCTTCAGTAATGACTATCACTTTTCTGTGGAAGTGAGAAAACATCAGTCTTAAATTGCATACCTCTCTTAAATTGTATTCATCAACTTTTTATGAAACAGAAGACATAGGGAAAAGCTAATAGTGTAATAGACTAAACTGAAAACAATGAGTGCTAGTGAAAATATAATTTGAATAGTATAAGTTACATCTACATTACATATGAGAGTTACAGTTATCACTCTTTTTGTCTCTTTCTCTCTACACACACACACACACACACACACACACACACACACACACACACACATCTTATTGGAATCTGTATGGAAATGGCTTTTTTTTCAGTACTTTCAAGGTTACAGCTAAATCAGCAATATAACAAAGCAAACTTTCAGAGTAGATTGAGGAATGGGTATCAGACTCAACTGGCATTACCTATGCAGTGATACCCCAAATCCTAGTCTCTAGTCAACTTGTTCGATGGAGGATATTCGAAGTAGGCTGTATCAGTGGCTAGCTTCCCTGCAATTTTCAGAATTGGAAATGAAAGACTCTTTTGGTGCCTGGTCTGGAAGAAGGTATTATTGTGGGAGTTATCCCCAGCCAAGTGTCCTCTAATGCAGGCCATACGATAGAAGGAAGCTTGGATAGTGAAGTGATATGTAAAGCTCTTAGTATGGGACCAAGACCAGGCAAAAATTAAGCACACTGGAGTTGGTAACTATTATTTATTGTTTTTATTATTTTCAGTGTGGAAGGAAGTGTTCTGTTTTCTTTCCCTCTCTTTCTCTTTCTCCTCCTCCTTTTCTTTTCTTTTTTTTTTTTTTTTTGTACCTACTTCTTCTTTTCCTTTTAATTTTCTGAACTCTTCTCTGAATCTCCGTTTCACAAGGCGAGCAAGGGCTTATCTGGACGGGAGAGGTTGGGTGGAGCTCTCTTCCTCTCAGGGAGGTCGAGAAAAATGCTGGACCACTGCTTGAAGGAATAAATGGGTTTCTCGCAATTTATTTCTCCCTTTAACTGGTTTCAGTTTCAAACGTATTTTGCCCTGGGATTTTTCCCCCAAGTTACAACAATGTAATGTTTTGCTAGGCTGAATCCTATGCTCCTGGAAAGAATTAACATTAAGAACTCTTCTTTTTTGTTCCAAGAACTGGTGTGCTGAAAAGAACAACTCTTTCTCCATACGACAGATATGATTCATGGAATCTCCTTGTTTACTTATGACAAGGCCAGACACACACCCTCTATATTCCCTATCTTTGCTTCATAAAAGATTAGCTGACTTGTTGATCCACTGATAAGTCAGAAAAGTGTTATTAACGGATTTGAACAAACCTTAGTTAAGCTTTTCTCTTTATTCAAGGTCCTGAATTCTGACCACCCTCAGCGTACAGTTACCCTTAACAGCCTCTCTAGAGATTCTGTTGACCGCAAGGAAAGATATCCCCTGATGAACTGTCCTCCAATCATGCCTCCCACTCCCTGTTTCCCACTAATTCTAGCCATTTTTCCTCTTCCCTACAGCAATGCTCTTTTGCCTCCCCTTAGAGATTCTTGTGAGACTCCCTATTGCAACAGCCCTCCTCTCCTGATTGCAGTGATCCTTTTGAATAAAGCATTCATAAAATAAATCTCTTTATCTAAGTCCAGTTTTTATTTTACTTAACAACATGTAAGGGTTCATCATTGAATTATATTAACTTATGCATTTTGCTTGAAAGAGATGCTTCTTTGTCCTATTGTCTATAAGATAAAGTATATAATTTTCTGAAGTCTAACAGGAATCTTGCTGTTTCAACACAAATTGATGCAGTGACTACTGCTTTCTCTTTCTTTAAATGTGCCTTTGAAATACTTTTTCTGTTAAACTTTAACAAAAATCTTTAAAACGAACTTGAATTTCCTCAAAGACCAATTAAGAATTAGGCAGTATACTTTTCTGTAAGGCTAAATTCCTTAAATTGAACATACCTATTAATGATGCTATAAAAATTTTATTACATGTATGAGTATATAGTCTAGAAGGATGAATGCCCTTTAGAATATTTTAATGTTCTATTTCAATAATCTTTTTATTCCCAATCAAGTCTAAACTTGTCCTTTCCTTTGAGGCCATCCTGTTTTCCACAGGTGGGTACATTACCTGAAAATTTCTTCTGCTCTCTTTCTCCTGCACTTGGCATCAAGTGCAGCAGAGCAGAAAGGACTTTTGATATGGAATCATGCAAATTTGGTTTCAACATCAGGCTCTGCAATTCATTTTTAGTTTGAACTTGGGCAAAAAATAGAGACTATCTATTTATAAAATGGGGGTGAAAAATTTGCCTTTCAAGTTTGGTGAGACTAACTAAGGTGAAAACACAGGACTTGTGTTTCACCCTTAAAAAACAATGATCCCTGTTTCTTCCCTGGAATGACCTGTTGTTGTACCTTTGGGGGAATGAGGGGTGGAATCTTTCTCCCAGCCCAGGGCAAATTACCTTTGAAACCACAATCAGTCAAAGGGAGAAATAAAGTGGGAGAAACCCATTTATTGCTTAGAAGCAGTCATCCACTTTGGCTTGACCATGTCTCTAACCACCCGGCTACAAAAATGGACCCCACCAAACTTCTATCCAGTTATACCCCCGTAATCACCTATTGATATGGAGAAGGACTACTTCTCTCTACCCTTTGGAAACACCTATTGATACGGAGATGCACTAAGGCCAGGGATTCTGGAAATATTGCAGTTTTACTCAGAGCCCACCCCTTCGGAAATCTCACCTCACGATCTACTCATACCCCGCCTTCCACAATGGTCCCTGTGCAAGAAAACTGGAGCACTTTAATCAGACTGATGACACAGTAACAGCAGCAATAAAATCATGATAATCCTCAAGCCAGAGGATTCAGCTGGCCAAAGACCTCAACAGATTAAGTCCATAGCTTGCCCATTCCACAGTCAGTCAGTAGCTGAACAGGTAGGGAGTTCAGAGCAATCATCACTGGCTGGAACCAGGGGGCATGTCCAGGCCACAGGAACTGTAGAAGAAAATAACTTTAAGGGCAATAAGATACATGATTTAATGACACCAGCATAGGCAAATCTTGTCCCCCAAGAACTGTACTGACAAACCAGGTCCCTGAACCTTGCTGCTGTTTACAGCCCATCCTTTCTCCTACAGATGTTGCAGCAATGTAGAAACTGCCCTTTCTAAATCTGCAAGAGAATCAGACATGAGCATAATATCATCAATGCAGTGATACAGCCACACCATTTGGGGTTTCTTCCATGTGGCCAAGTCCAGGGCTACAACTCCAAGACAAATGATGGGACTGAGGATGTATCCCTGCGGAAGGACAGTGAATATCTACTGCCGGCCTTCCCATGTGAAGGCAAACTGTTCCTGACTTTCCTCTGCTATGTCAATAGAGAAGAAAGCATGAGTACAATACACAACATAATGATACGTGCCTAGTTGCTGACTGAGGGTAACCATAAGGGCTGCTCTAAAGGGGACAGCAGCATGCAAAGGGGGTGTGACTTTATTCAATTCCCTGTAATCCATGGTCACATGCCAGGAGCCATCTGGCTTTTTCACTGACCACAGCGGAGAATTAAAAGGGCTATGAGAGGGCATTGTGATGCCCACTTTCTTCAACTCCTGTAGAGTTTCTCCAAGTTCCTTGTGCCCCCCAGGCAATGTATACTGCTTAATATTTGCCACCTACTGAGGTACAGGAAAAGCTACATGCAGAGGCTGAGCATGTCCCCTCAGATCTGCCTTTACCACACATACTCTCAGTGTGAACCCACCTTCAGTGGTCTGTAACCACAGGCCCTGTAGGATATCTACCCCAAAAATATATTTAGGGATGGGAGAAACATACACAGTATACTCCTTCTGGGGTAAACACCCTATCCACAATGAGATTTGTGCTTCTTCACTCTAATTGCCTTACCCCCAAAGCCATCTATCACAGCTGGGGTGCCAGGAAAATGCTCAGATTGCCATAAATCAGAGAACATTCACCTCCTGTGTCCACCAGTGCCAGGATGTGTTGTACATTCACAGGGGACCAGTGAATTGCTAATTCTACATGGGGTCTTGAGTCCTCATTACATGCCTCAAGTTGGGGGCCTAGACCCCACACACACATGAACCGTGATGCCCTATCATCCTTCCATGGGGATGAGGGCTCAGGTAGAGCCTGAGTACTGTCCCCCAGGAAATTTTGCAGGGACGCAGGCCAGACTTGGGGCTTTGCCTCTGACTTCCATGTCCTGGACCTCAGTGGCTGGAACTGCTGCTCTGGCTTTAATTGGTGCCACAGTTCTAACAAGATCGTATTGAGCTGCCTGTCAAGTTTTTCTTTCACTACCCTGGCCTTTATCAAATCAACCCACATCTGGGTCCTTGAGACCTTCACAGGGCCTTTTGCACCTCTGCTTTCAGTTGTAGCCCATACTTCCCTCCGTTCCCTTATTGTTTAAACCTCCCCAAGATCTGCTAAAGTACAAGTTGCCTCACTTATGGGTTGCCCCTACTAGGGATCCAAAGAGAGTTGGGGGAGCTGTAGAGAGCACCAGATTTCTCATTCATATGGTGAACAACTCCTCACTGTGACCCTGGGGGCCATGTTATAGGTGATATTTTTCATGCCCAGCTCCTGTAACACCTGCTAGAGCTCTCCATACATTTTTCAGCTAGTGGGTAAGTATGGTAAATCACCCTTATTAGGCCAAACTGCCCTGATGGCTGCTATCAGTCAATCCAGAAGTGTCTCATTCCCTGAGGTATGACAGGTCAGAGGGAAGGTTAAGTCATCAGGAAAGCCAGTCGACACTTTTCAGAACCCTACATGTCAATGTTTTTCATCCCCACATCCCAGAGACGCAAAAGCCACGTAGGCAGGGGTTCCAACAGCTTCTGCTGAAACCGGATGCTCATGTCTTACCAGCTCATCCTGAGTATCGGGGCAGAGCATGGAGTGCTCCACAACCTGGGGAAGGGGCAGCTCCTCCCATTAAGGAGCCCATGCTTGTTGTGTTTTTATCTTCTTAATTACAACTGGGCAGGCTTTTAATACAGCACAAGTTGGTGTCTTGGGCAGTGGCCTTGGCAACAGCTCCGCCCTTGGCTCCACCCCCCCATCCTCCCTGAAAATCTCCTCTACCATCTACGGAGCCGAAGGCACTGCTCTTCCTCCCCCTCCCCTATGGCCTCTGGCAACACAGATTCTCTTGGTGCCTCCTTCCTCACTGTTAACGAATCTCCCAGGAGCACGACCTATTTTCTCAATAACTGTCTCTCTCTCTTCAGGGCATCCCATGGGTCATCGGACAGCTCCTCCAAGCAATGCTGAAGTGTATCTCTCCTGCCCAAGTCTCTCTGTCTTCTTGATAACACTTTCCACTATCTTGAGGGAAAGAGATCCTGTAATCCCAGCTGCTACATGGCCACCCGGTCCTCTAGGCAGTCTTCCATCTTATAGGAGGACTAATTCCACAGCTTCCGGTGTCTCTACCCTTCCCCAACTCTGGGGGAAGGTCCCACTCATCTAGGATGTGCCTTACCCTGGACCAATTTCCCTTGATGGGCTCCCCAAGAGGAAGTCCCATGAATGGGGGCTCCCAGGTGAAGCTGTACCCTCCACCACTGCAGCCACTGGGGCCTCCCACCCTGCACAGTGGGGGTCCAGGTATCTCCCTACCATCTCTAGGGGCAGCCTGCCCAAGTGAAGACACATTTTGGATTCAGAGGTCCTGCCAACTACCATCAGATGTAAGTCTGGAGGGGAAGTCTTTCTTCTAGCCTGGGGTAATTTACCTTTGAAACCAAAATCAGTCAAAGGGAGAAATAAAGTGGGAAAAACCCATTTTTTTCTTATAATAACACTTCAACTTTTACTCACCTGTGTCTCTTACTACCCAGGTGCAAAAAGGACCCCCTCGAACTTCTCCAGTCTAGTTATACTCTCACTCTCAACCCTTGTAATCACCTAGTGATATGGAGATGGACTATTTCTCTATACCCCTGGGAAACACCTATTGATATGGAGATGAACAAGACCAGGCAAGAGATTCTGGAAATATTGCAGTTTTACCCAAGCCTGCCAACAACTTTATAGAATCACTCAGGAATGTTAGATTCATGAAGTCGGGATAGAAAAGTCATGGATATTTGTTAAATGTAGAGTGAATACAATTTTTACTGTTCTTCATGTGAAAGCATTTAATTCTCCATTTTCCTCTAGGAGAGGAGATAGAATTATTAACCCAAATATGGAAAATATTCCAAATCACTTTCTATATGATCCTTCCTACCAGTATTATTTCTTCTGTCTATATTCTTTAAAAATATGGAATCTAAGGAGTTCATTTCATTTTCTATTGTCTATATTTTGTACAGTTCTGCTAATTATTGAAATCCACAAAATTAATACTGCAATGAAACAAGAAAAAATATAGGACATTATTTATTCATGCATCAATGGATACAAGTTGTTTCCATGTCTTGGCTATTGTGAATAATGTTGTAATGAACATGGTGGCATACACAACCCCTTGAGGTACTGATTTAATTTCCTTTGAGTATGCATCCAGAAGAGCAATTGCTGAATCACATAGTATTTCTATTTTTAATTTTTGAGAGACTTTCATACTATTTTCCATAATGGCTGTACAAATTTACACTCCCACAAACAGAGTGCAAGGGTTTCCTTTTCTCTGTATACCTATCAACACTTGTTATCTTTTATCATTTTAATAGTAGCCAGTCCAGCATATATGGACATGAAATGGTACCTCATTGTGGCTTTGATTTGCATTTCCCTGATGATGAGCAACACTGAACATCTTTTCCTATACCTGTTGGCTTTACGTTTTCTTTGTGATGATGTCTGTTCAGTTCCTTTGCCTATTTTTCAGTCAGGTTTTTTTTTTACTACTGAGTTGAATGAGTTTCTTATGTACTTTGATATTAATCCTTATCAGATAAGTAATTGGCAGATATTTTCTCCCAGTCTAGAGGTTGCTCTTCATTTTGTTAGTAATTTCCTTTGCTGTGCAAAAGCTTTTCATTTTGATGCAGTCCCATTTGTGTATTTTTATTCTTGTTGCCCGAGCTATTACAAGAATGCCTGTGTTGCAAAGTGGTTGTCCATCATTCAGCCTCATTAATTAGTGTTAAAGTTCCATAACTTCACAAACTCATCAAGACTAGCATGAAAATTAATAAAGAGAAACCTCATTGACATGGAGTCAAAAGACCTGAAGGGAGAGCTCTTACACCTATCACAACTTGTCAGTTACAGATCTTACTGGAAGAGAGGAGCAACTTATACCTCATATTGTTTTGGCTCCTTTACCACCCAGTAACAGGAAGGAAGAGTTCTGCCTCCCTCAGCAACAGGCCAACCGGTAAGAGATTGGTACAACTCAGCCAGTAGGAAGCCACACATGTGGGACTCCATTTACTCCAATGGGCTTTTTGCTTAGAACAGACCCTCCACAACTCTCCCCTTCCTTCTACAAAAAAGCGTTTCTCTCCTTTGTTCCCCAGACATGCCTGTGTTTTTTGCCAGAGCTTGCTCACTCCAAATTGTACTGCCTGCTGTTACTGAATAAACCCATTTTGGTGTGGAAAAATAACTGACATTTTTTAGTTAACTCTAGTAATTGTCAGTCTCTTTAACAGCAATCACCCCAAAGGGTAGATAGTGACATCACTATATGTTTTACTATAAAAAATGACTTTAAAATGAATAGGTTTTAGCACCTTTTAATATATTTACTGTTTATTTGAATATCCTCTTTGGTGAAATATCTGTCATGTACCTTGTATAGTTTTCTGTTGATATTTCTCTCTTATTTAAAAATATTGATTAATAAGAGCACTTTATATGTTACGGATATAACATTTTAGTTAGCGTGTTGGAATTATGTTCTCTTCCATTGCTTGCTTTTCACTCTTCTGATAAAAAGAAAAATTTAATGTAATCAATTTATCAGTGTTTTCCTGTATGTGTATTTATGCATGTATATGTGTAGATATATGTGTGTATGTGTATGGCTACTGTTTAAAAAATACTTACTTGACAAAGTTTAAGAAAACATTTCCTCTGACACTTCTAGAAGTTTATTCCTCTACCTCTCAAAGTTACATAAATATTGAACCTGGAATTGACTTGTGTATGTGTGTAATAGATATAAAATATCATTTTTTCAATATATAATGTTCATTGAAATTTATTAGATGACCAACATATCTTACTATTTTGCTATATTATTTTTTTCAAATATCAATTGTCCACGTATATGTCAATCTGTTTCTAAATGCTCTATTCTTTACCTTGATTTATTTTCTATCTTATAACTCATAAAATAGTATTTCAATTAATAGCACTTTGTAATAAATATTTATACTTAAGATAGTGATATAACCCTACCCTTTTGATATTTCTCTTCAAGATTGTCTTGGCCATTCTTTGGTCTTTAAATTACCATACAAATTTCAGAACAAACTTTCCAATAATGTAACAGAAAAAAAAAACTTGAGATTTTGTTTGAGATTGCACTGAACTATTTAATTAATTTGGGGGTAATGCTATTTTTCTAATGTTGCGCTTATCAATCCGTAAAGTATGTACTTTACATTTGTTTAGGTTTTATTTTTGGTTAATTGCACTTTATGTTTTTCTAGGTAGGCTTATTTGTATGTATCTGAAGCATTTGATGTTATTTTAAATTGTTTTATTTTCCTATTTTATTTTCTAATTGCTTATTTAGTATGCATAAAATGCAGATTTTTATGTATTGACCTTATATCTAGCTATTCTCATTATATCATTAACTTAATTTGTTGTTGTACCATGGCTAATTTGTATTATTTTTCACAATCACTAGCTTATTTTATCATAAAAATCTTTAAGGCAAAGTAACAACTTTTTTCATAATATACTCTGTTACTACTCTGTTAGGTTGTATTATTATTGCTATTTTAATATGAGAAAACTAAAATTTAGAGAGATTAAGAAACACATACAAGTTACATAGTAGAGGAACCCTGATTCACATCATTGTTATTATTTAAATAATATGAATTTAATTATAATTCTATGCTATTGTGGTTTGTAATCATAGCTGATATTTAACCTCACTGATAAATGAACTGATAACTTCAACTGATAAAGTTGCCTATGTAATTCTGATGAATAATTTGATTTGGAAAACTTTATGGCATTTCTTTTCAAAACTAGGTTTAGGCTGATTAAAGATAAATTTATTTTAGTACTACAACTGAGTTAAGAAAACAGAAAATGATAAAAAGATAGTTATGACAGAACAAGAAACTATGTATAATAGAACTTAATAGATACAATGTTTAATAATTGGATTGTTATTCAAGGTTTAATTAGTGAAGCATGGACCCTTTGAAGGGTTAAAATGAAATAAACAATTTCACTCATACAGTTCTGAAAGATTTACAAAAGTAAAGACCTGAAAAAGGGGTTAGAAAGATCATAGAAAGGTCAGTAACCAGCCCTGTCATAGGTGATAGAGCTGACGTTTCCCAGGAAATCTAGAAGCCAGGCACATCAAGCTGCTAGAGAAGGACTGTGAAGGAGCCATGGTGTACATGTCTACGGCAGGATGTTGATTCTTTAAGACTATTGCCTTCCTGAGATCAATGAGATCCAGATTCCTGCTTCATCTAAGTTTGCTGTCTAGATATGCTTATAAGTAAAATTTTAAAAGAAGGAAAGAAATACTAAAGCTAAGAAAGCAGCCAATATAATAAAAGAAAATGAGATAAATTTACTTCTGTTAAAATAAATTTATACTACAAGTTGTTGGAGCATTATTAGTAAAAATTTCTCCTCAAGATGAAGTTCCCAGCTTCTTCTGCCTGTTTTTTTTATGAAGAATCTAATAACTATGGCCTCACTCTTGGTTAACATAGTAAGTTTCTGTTACATTTCTAAAGATATTTATTATTTTTAGTGTACTCTCTCCTTTAAATTGTCTCTATTTTTATTGATCATGGGTTTGTGTTAGTCTCTTTGTGGCTGCTGCCTTCCTTAGTTTACCAAAAAAGGGGTGAAAAAGGACTAGTTTGAGCCAAGGATGACTGTTAATGTCAACAGGACCAGCAATTAGAAAGAAGAACTCTTAATAATGCAGGAAAGAGTAAGATCTGTACTCCATTAGCACATCTGTATTAGTCTTGAATTTCTTCTAGCAAAAGAACCTTCTGAGCAAAATGGTGGTTGCTTAATTTTTATTTCTTAAATATTACATATTTTCACTTTCACCCAACTCTATTCTGGAATGGAAACCTGGCAAATATAAATGCCAATAGCCTGATTGATAACTAGCAGAGTCTAGCACATATGGGAAGAAAAAAGTCAGGTTTGGATGATGACAGGTAGGGTACTGGGGTAAAATTTAAGGACTGAGAATACTGGGTTAAATGAAATTGACCAGAGTTGAGGGAAGGGTGGATAATAAATCAAATGCATTTTTCTTTCTTATTCTCAATCTCTAGTCTCACATCCTGATTAATGTTTATTCAGGATGTTTAATAATAATAGAAATAATTACAAAGCTAGGAAATAGTACAAGTGTTTAAACTTTCTGTTATCTATATGGTCTTGTATTAGGATGACAAAATTTCCTTCCATGGCTCGTTGGTGTAACATAACTAAGAAAAGGCTTTCATTTTACTTGTGTATGACATTTCTTTCCTGATACACAACTGAGCACTTCTCTGATTTTTTCCATGAGACATGACCTAATTTCCCCTTTTCTTCTATTACTCTGACTGTAGTCAATTTTATATTTCCCTAGTCCATCTTTGTTTTTCAGTTATAAATTTTTTTTAATATCAGTGATTCGTAATTTAAAGAGTCTAAATTATTTTTCACACATTGTCTTTTACATTTCCTTCTTACTGAGCTAATCTTTTGATATCTATTTTACTCATGGGAATTTTAATTTTAGTATTAATTATATTTTTCAGAAACTGATAGCTTTTACAATATAATTTATTCTCACTTACTCAACTATTCGTTCTCCAGGACATTTATTTCCCTGTTTCAATAATTCCTACTAAGATTACATGACCTAACTAAAGCATAACAGGTCAAATGTAGGAGCAGATTTAGAAATTAATTATTGAAAAATGGGGTTGATAACAAATATAAACTCAAAAAGAGATATTTCTAAGCAGATGTTAGGCCAAACCTAGGAATTCAAATCAACCTGTATTTCCCAAGAACACTTAAAATATATAGAATATAGGAATTAAGATAAAAGTGCTTAGAAACACTGGTATTTAATTAGATTTATTATCTAGTAATGGAAAATGTTAAGTAATGATCAGAATTCATTAACAGAATCAAGCTTAAGAGTAAACATGTGATTATACAAGAATCCACATGCTGTTCTGTATGTGTCTGCTTTTCTCATTAGAACAAAAGTTCTTTTTCAAAGCTTATGTCATTTATTTTTTTGAAACTGTCACCTCTGCCAAGGAGCTATCAAATTTAACACAATCATTGCTTAATAACTCGTTGTAAATAAATAAATGAATAAATAAATAATAGGTATAGTATATAAATGACACAAAAACAAGTCAAGTTTGGATCTATACCCATAGTTTAAAAATGAACAATAGAATTCAAAATGATACCTTTCATAAATGAAGTAGTTACTAATGCTTCAAAGTTTCTGTCTTAATGATCAAGACTTTCAACATGTTCCCATACACTTCTTTGATTTTATGGCAATACATCTATTCTCTCTCATGCTCTATGCTTCCAAATGAAGATGAAAAATCAATTACTTTTGAATTGAAAATACTGAATGCAATTGAAATGGGATTTTCACATTAAATTTGCAACCTTCAGTCTAATTCTAAGAGATGTCCAAATTTAAAGTCCAAAGTGCTTTATGAAAAATTAGGTTGAGTCATGCTAATACTGAGCTGTTAATATTATGTTTTGTCTTTAATGCATTAAGACAAAAATCCTTACCATTAGCCTACCAAAGTATATCTGTATTAATGAAACGCTGCCATTCTCTAAAACATGGATATATCCTAATACTATTAAACATTAATATGAGTGGCAGTGGTTGAAAGTGTTCAAGTAGTTCAGAGAAAAGAAAGAAGGGTAATTTGGATGAGTCTTTATCAAAGGGATAAAACAAGCTACGTACAGAAATATTTGAATACAAAATTTCTGCTGTATCTTAATTGTTGCTTATAAAACTTTTGCTCGTTTACATTTTGCCTTAATATTATGATTTTTAAAGATGTTCCCTCTGAAAAAATTATAAAACTAATTTAAAATGCCATTCTTGAAATTTTAATAAACTTTTATTTTTTTCTAGATATATTTTGTTTAGATTTATTTGTAATGTATGTAAAACTATTAGTCCATGGGAAAAAGTAAAATTATCTAAGAATACCTGTGTGTGAATTGTAAAACATCCCATTCATTCATCTATCCATTCATTCTTTGAATTACTAGCTTTTGACCCTCTATTCCATGTCAGGCACTGATTTAGGAACTGATACAAGAAGTACCTCTTTCTATAGGTTTCATAGTATGTGAAAACATGGAATATATGCAAAATAAATAAATGTAATATAAAGGAGAGTTTCTCAACTTCGGCATTTCTCATATTTTGGGCCAGATAATTCTTCGTTGTGGGGGTCTATCCTGTGTAATAGAATTTTTAGTAGCATCCCTGGCTTTGTCCACTAGATGCCAGGATCTTCTCCCCCAGTTGTGAAAACCAAACATGTTACCAGGTGTTGTCAAATGTTCCCAAAAAAACAAAATTGCTCCTGGCTGAAAATCACAAGCATAGAATATATTAGAAGATAATAAGAGGTTGGGAGAACCATAAAGCTGAATAGATGGTTTTCCTTGACATAGAAATTCAGAATCACAAACATCTTCCATTTGTGGCTCAATTCAGAGCTCATCTTCCACTAGAGAATCTAGAAGGAAGATTGTTTTGAAACATAACCCTTAACTGAGCAGCTGCTTCCTAAGAATAAATCCATACCATGAAATGTAAGTATAAATTTTTCCTGGAAAGTGAGCTCTCTGTTCCCTAACTCGCAAGAATAGAAATCAGGAGGACTGTTATAGTACTAAGAAAATATGTAAAACAATTTAATGTTGGGCTACTTCCATTTCTCCCAATTCTTCTTGCATTTCCCATATTCTGAAACTCTTTTCAGCTTTCTTTTTTTATTGTATTTTGTTTTCTCTCATTCATTTACTATTAATTTCCAAAACAGTGATATATCTTTTGAATAACTGATCTAGTTGTCCATAATGATTCCCCTCCTCTCTCTATTGATGCATCTCAGAAATAAGGAGTGCATTCATAAGGCATAGGGTCATGGTGAATGGTGAATGGTAGAATATGTGGAGACTAAAGTATACAAGAATCCAATTCAAGGCCCTAAACATATTGCTTCTTGAAATTAAGAAAATCGATTTCAGGATATCATCTCTTTAATCTATACAGAAGTCTTACTAATGGCATATAAATAAATAAATTATAAACAAAACATAGATATTTAAATATGTAATTACATATATTCATGGAAATAAAAATAAAGGAAGGAATTCTCTATCAATAATTAAAGTTCTTGTGTTTACTTCTTCTTTTTACAACCTCGAAAACAGGCATTTTTGTAATCATGTGGAAATGTTTAAAAATTCTTCCTTTCACACTGCATTTCAATCACCTGAATAAGAATTATTTAATGATAATAGTCATGATATCAGGGATTGAAATGGTACAGTTACCAAGTAATAGGGTAAGTTAAGTAAAACATTTGTTATTTTCTAATAGATTTTCCTTACTCTGATTTTTTCATAGTATGACAAATTTGTATATTTCATTTGGTGCCACCAAGGTTTTAGTGTCCACTTAATGAGCAATACAGAATCGTTTCTATTTAGGTACAATCCTCAAAACTAAGCACTTTCAAAACTACAATTTAAGAACCAATATATATGAGAGAAAGCCTATTGCACTCAGTTCTCCAAAATTAATATTTAAATCCAAATAAGCAGGGAATAGGTGTGTAGACCTTTCAATTTTCTTTTTATTTTCTGTCACCGCAATTCCCTTAACACATGCAAAATGAACTGATGTTGTTGAGTTGCACACTGTTATGGGCATCTTTTCCTTTAAAAGATGCTATAGGAAGCAGACCTGCGAAATTCTTGTTGAAACTATAAGAACTATTTATCTTTGTTATTTCAATTTATGTTGTGCTATATCCTATGTGTCTTTATATTCAGCCTTAAATATTTCTGAACCAAGAATATAACAAATAAAATAAATAAACCATTTTTCCTAAAACCCTGAGGTAAATATGTACTTACTCATCTAGATAAGAAAATATTTTTTGCTCCACACATAAGGTTTTATTAAATATTTATCTGTCATTTGAAATTTAAACTGTTTGCCTAAGGAACCATTGAGCAAAACAACATCAAGAAGAACAACAATAAAAAACAAAACTATTCCCTAAATTTCTGTGACATATTTTTCAACGCAGCAACTCACTACTAGATGAATAGAAGTCAGATCTCTTTACTATAGTCACGGGCTTTATCATACTCTTCTCCACTTCGCGCCAGCATCTTGTTCAATTTTCCCCCTGCTAGATTCCATTCTGCTTACTGACACTTGACGCTTTCTTTTAAAATGGCTCTATAAAAACTTCCTATAAAAGCAAAGCATATTTGAGCCAGAAAAAAAATCTAAAAAAAGAAAACACAAAGAACTTCTTACATGTGTGTATTAACATATCCAAACTATCTTCTATGAATATTTGTGCTATAGATAGGGACACATAAATTTCATGGAGATTATAGAGGCACTACAGCCAATATTTTGTAATTCCTTCCTTTCATTCACTATGTATTTTTCAACCTCATTAGGCATCCTCCTTCATAGCTTTCTAACGACCACAAATCAGTTAACCTAATGGACTTACCATAATATGTTTAGCAACTGCTCATTATTAGGTCATTTAAATGATTCAGCAATGTAAGCAATGCTTTTGCACTATAACTAATAGCTTAAATTTTGATCAGATGAGTTCCAAAGGGTAAGTTCTTTGAAGTGAAATTGTTGAGGCAAACAGCAAGCCAAATACCAAAACTTTGACATAAAATGTCAAATTGCTTTAAAATTATAAAAATTTTGCACCAATTTGTTTTTGTTACATATAATCACTTAATAGTCATTACTAATTATACAATATGAAATCTAGACTCCTTAAGTTGACATTAGAAAACATTTTGTACACACTTACTTTGTAAAGATTTGTCATTTTATCCTAAATAATGTTTAAAACAGGAGAGCTAATTTCTATGAATACCTTACCTTTTTTGTTGTTTGCTGCCTACATTCATTCACATCATCACTCCACTTACAGCTTATATAAAGAAGTCAAGTTCTGTATTTACATTAAGCTTCATCTTTAATATGACCCATTATCAATTTAAAATGGAAAATACCTCAAATCTTACAAAGGAAGGGAGCATGCCCAGCAGTTTATAAAGCCTATGCCGATTACGGTCTAGAGGGTAGACAAACTATATTACTGATTATAGGAAGGGAGTGTTTAGTGGGTATTTGTTATATGTAGGTACTGTGCAAAGTGGTTAACAAAAATCAGCTCAGTACTTCTCTGTGAAAAGCATCCATTTGATTGACGGAGTCATTGATGGCTATTTATTTTCTCAGATATGTTTATTGAACACTTCTTGTGTGCAAGGTTGTGTCCTAGGTCTGGGCTGTGGTATTGAATAAATCAAAGTGCCTCTTGTCTAGATTTTACAGGCTAAAGAAGGTTAATTATTTTATTATCCACACGTTACAGTCAAAGAAATGAAGACTTAGATTTGATAACTAGAATGGTTAACTCTGAAGCTCTGTTGCACTCTATACAGTCCTTCTAAATGTTAAACTCACCACATATCTATTGTTAATTTATGCTCTAGGAGTTTGAACACCTTCATTCATATACCCACCTCAAAATTTTATCTCAAAAATATTCTCAGCTCTTTCTCCTTTGGGAAAATAATTATTTACCAAAATAATATGAAGCTAACTAGCAAGTTATCTATCTATCCATCTACATTCCCATGCAAATCACTCTCTATCTATCAAACTACACCCCTGTGGAAAATCGATGTATTAACTTTTGAGTTCTCAAAAACGTAACAATTAATAGCCTACTGTTGACTAAAAGCCGTGTTAATTACATAAACAGTCAATTAGCACAGATTTTGAATGTTATATGTATCATCTACTATATTCTAACAGAAAGTAAACTAGAGAAAAATATTTTTTCAAATTGTTACAAGTCTCAAAAAATTCTTCCAATAAATTTATCTTAAAAAACCCATGTATAAGTGAACCTGCACAGTTCAAATCCATGCTGTTCAAGAATTAACTGTATAGTCTATATGTGTGTGTATATGTGTATATATGTGTCTAGCCATTTGATATATGCTATATGTACATTTACTTATTTTACATATACATGTTAAAATGAATTTTTATCTCAGCCTTACTGGAAAGGGACATGAATAGTGGATTTAAATATGCAAGCCATGTATTATTTTTTTCTTATTTTAATAGAATTTGCACATTTGCAATAAACCCCTTAAGTAATTAACCTCAAGATAGCTGAAGTATTTCTCCCCACTATTTTTATGCTCATTATATTTTTTTCTTTCTTTAGAAAACAACCTAAGATCTAATCTTGGTATAGTAAAGATGAAAAAACACAAGTATAAATATTTAGTTTATGTTTGAGAAATAATTGATAAGTTGCTTTTAAACTACCCACTCCCCTCTCAATTATCTGTACTGATGATTTCAATTGACTGCCTTACAATCAAAATTGTGTACTCCATTTCTAGGAAAGGAATAAAGATTTTGTTTTAAATTCTTTCACAATACATTAAAAAACAGGCAGAATCAACTAGACTGGTAGTATCACTGACATCATAGGGCAGGAACCATTTCTACATAAAATTTTTTGATTCCACAGTTTCTAGTATGATATCTGACAAGATAAAGCATTTTAAGGTTAGTTTCTGGGAAATCAAGTCCTATTTTTATTTTTATTTGTGTTACTTGTTTGCTTATATGACATGAGAACTGGAAACCAGAAGAAATAGTGGAAAGCAAGGTTCAAAATGACTATTTCAGTTTCAGTTATATCAGACCAAAAATAAACCTTTGGAAGATGATTTAAAAAATGGTTAGCTCCAAACAATGAAGGGAAATACTAAAGAAACTTTCTCTTTAACACTAAGAAAAAAAATGATAAAGATGTTACTGAGTAATTCTCATTTTTTTATAGTTGACATGCAGTCTTTTATTGGTTTCATATATACAACACAGTAGTTCAACAGTTACCCACATTATTAAATCTCTGTGCCAACTAGTGTAGTTACTGTCAACACAAGGAGATCTTACAGAATCATGGGCTATATTCTCTATGCTGTACTACCATCCCATGACCAACTTATATTATGATTGATGATTTTTGTGCCTTTCTTTCCACCCATCCATCCTAACCCCTCTCTCATAAGAACCACCGGTCCCTTCTCATTGTCTCAGAGTCTACTGCTTAGTTTTTCATTTTGTTTTGTTTTGTTTTGTTTTATATTCCACAAATAAGTGAAATTACATGGTATTTGTCTTTCTTCACCTGGCTTATTTCACTTAGCATAATAGCCTCAAGGTTCATCCATGTTGTCTCAAATGGCAGGATTTCTTTTCTTTTATATAGCTGCATAATATTCCATCATGTATATGTACCACCTCTTCTTTATCCATTCATCTTTTGATGGAGACTTATGTTGCTTCCATAACTTGGCTATTGTAAGTGATGCAGCAGTAAACATAGGGGTGCATGTGTCCTTTTGAATTAAATATTTTGTTTTCTTTGGGTAAATTCTTAGAAGTGAAATTATTGGGGCATATAGTATTTCTATTTTTAGTTTTTTGAAGAACCTCTATACTGCTTTCGACAGTGGATGCACCTATTTATATTTACTAGGGCAATTCATTAAAACCCAACAGTAGATCTTGTTGAGTTAAGATTCTAAAAAAACAAAATACTATAATTAAAGGGGTCATTTATGTACAGTATTGTCATTCAGTGTAACTCAGTTCAGTGTAAAATTATTTCTTCAGCATAAAATCTATGCTGAAGAAATTCCTTGGAAATAGATTCATATTTAAAAAGTGCTATAAAATATGAAAATATGTTCTGTTTTGATAAGATAATTTATTAAAACTTAGAAGAAAAAGACACTAAATAATTTGGACTAGTACATATTTTTGCTATAGTCCAGAATAATAAAAACACATTTACTTTATTAGTTGTAGAAACATACCACTTTTAGCTGGAAAGGAGCTTGTCACTGTATTTATAATCACATAATAAACAAAAGTTATCTAATTTGTCAAAGATCTAGCAAGCATTAAATTTTGACACTTGCATCAAGTGTCATCATGTAAAATATATCTATAGTTTGAAGAAAATACTGTATTTGGAAGTAGATAGATTAATGAAGCAACTTGAGTGTACTGTTGTATTTGACTACCTTTGCGGTCTACTATTTTTGCGAAGAATTGTTAATTGCAAATCTATTAATTTATGGGAAAAAATCAAAGGAAAGGTACCAAACATTTTCAATAGTTTTTCCTATGAATAAGATAAAGGTATAGTTTACTTTGGAGATAAAAATTGAGGTTATAGTGAAACACAGAGGAAGCAAAGGGTGTTAGTATTACTTAGTGTAAGAATACTTTTAAATATTTATCTATGACATTTGAGATAATGTGACACTATTTTAAAGTAAAAAAATAGAAAAAAGAAGAAACTAAGAAATTAATGTCTACTCATAATCCTTTTACCCAGAAATATATCTTAAACATAATGTGAATACATTTTGAATTTTATTTAATTTTCTTTTTCTATGGTATAGGTTATATATGAAGTACATTTCATAAACTCAAGTTAAATTTTATTATGTGCTAAATATGTAAATATATATACCTATGTTTTCAAAATGTTAAGTTTTCCCTTTTTTATGATATATTTGTTTAAATAAATAAAAGGATCCATACAAAAAATCCTCTTTACTTTGGTCATTATCACAGCTCCTCCCTTTCCAACCCAACATTGAACAGCATTCCAAATTTAATGTATACACCTTTCTTATATTATACATTTACTACACATGTATATTGTAAAAACATTGGATAACCTTCTTAAAATTTAATGCTAGCATCTGAATATGTTTTTTGTACTCTTCTAGTTAATTTTTACTGCTGTATCGAATACACACACACACACACACACACACACACACACACACACACGTACAGAAACCCTAACACCCTATTTCCATTGTTCTCTTGGTATAAATGCAAGATATTTCTAATTCTCCATTACACTGTGTCAACTGAAATTTTACATGTTTCCTTGTGTAAGTGTGGAAATTTTTCTTTAGATTTAATGCATTCCTAGATCTTGGGATATGTGTATCTTTAATTTTGTTAATTATAGCTGAAGACCTTTCAACGTGTTCTAAAATTGTACATCTCACCAGTGCCAATATCCCATTTTCCATTTCCTCCTATTTTGCCTATGGCATATACTACAGAATGTTTAAGCATTTTGCATGATTTTGTTAAACTTGAAAAGTATTGCATTCTCTATTACTTTGTATAGTCTAGATTATTGATAGGTGAAACATCATTTCATATTTTTATTAGCCACTTGAGTCACCCTTTTGTAAACTGAGTGCACTTCCCACTTTTTCTATTTAATTGTCCTTTATTAATGAAATTTAAACATTCTTTTATGTTATATATTACTGACATCAAAATCTTTCAAATATTTTTCATTTTGTTTTTTTAACTTCATGTATCTTTTTCATGAGATATTAATATTAGCAATTTTATCAATTCTTTATTTCTTGAATCATCTTGATGATTCTTTATAGAACAAATATATTTCTCTATATTTTAACAATATTAAAGTTTTTCATAACTATGTGTCTTCAATATATTAGAATACTGATGCATAGAGTGAAGTCAAGAGCTTATTTCATACTTTTCCTTCTGCATGTGATAAATTAATTGCTCCCAAAGGAATTTATAGTCAAGGTTTTCCTGACCGATTTATAAAGCTAACTCTGTCACAAATGTTCACATATAAGTGGTCTTTTTATGCCAATTTGTCTATATCTTTGCCAATTTCATACTGTTTTAATTAATACTGCTCTCCTGTCCAGGGTTTGATCAGGACAGCAGGAGCCATGCCAGAGAGTTCAGCAAAATGAATTTAATATGGGAATTATTTGTAAAGGTGACAGAATTGAAAGGGCAAAGAGGATTGTGCAACAACCCAGAGATTAGCAACAGCAGAAAGGCATTACCACCTCTGAGGCTGGAGAGAGCTACAGCAGAGCCACGGTATGGCCTGGGTTGTGGTAGCAGGAACTACTGGGCCTGGAAATCCCTACCTTGGAGGTGGTGAAGACACAGCCAGACTTGCTACCTTGAAGCAGAGAAAAAGGAGCAGAAATGATCCATCTTTTCCCTGATTCCCACTATTTGTTCTTCCAGGTACCATCCATTTGCCCAAAGCCAGTAGGTAAGGTAACTTAGGAAATGCAGTTTAATTTATCAGTGCTTATAAATGATGGGTAAAGTAACTTTATAATAAATCCCAAAGAAGTATAATGTTATGCCATCACCCTTTCTTATACAAATACTGCCTTTGCTTTTAATGTACCTTGTTTTATATGAAATTTAGAAGTCAACTGTCATTTGTTATATAAATGGAAAATAAAAAAGTAACAAAGGATAATTTTCATCATAATTAAATTAGTACATACATTAAATTGAGAAATTATTCATGTACTTATAGGGAGGTTGTATGGTGTGCTACTTAAGACCATGAATACTAGTGAATGTATATGCAAATTCTACTGCTTTCTATGTATAAACAACGTATCTCTGCATTAGCTTTCTCATTCCTAAAATGAGTATAGCAAGAGTACATAATGTAAACCTATTGTGACTTTTAAATAAATATGGGTAAAGCACCTAGACACAACCTGATACATAGTAAGCACTCAAAAATATCGTCCTTGTTGCTGATGGGTTATTGCTATTATAATTACAAATTTTAGTTTTAGTTTTCCTGTCCATCATGGTGGTTCATCATTTCACTTATTCAATTCCTTGTAATTAAACAATGTTTGTAATTTTCTTTATAGAAGTCTTGTGTATCTTTTAAAAAGCTTTTTATCCTAACTCTATATTGTATTATGGGTAAATTCAACACTAATCACTCCCAACATACTAATTCTCTTTTGAATACTGTCCAGCCTATAATTTTTGTGTATACTAATTTTTTCAAATTTCAATATCTATGTTTTTTCATTCCATCATTACTTGATTGTTCTTTCCTTTGTTAAATACTTAAATGCTTATTTTTCTTTCTTATTCACTGTTACTTTTTTGACATTTAGATATGAACATGTTATGTTGATATCATCACATTGTTATATTATTTATATTTCACAAGGAGTAAATTTGCTTTTCACATGTGTGGTGTGTGCATTTAGTATCAGTACTCCTTTTCCATATTTTTATTTTGAAGGCTCACTTTGAATAGGACTTCTCTCTTCTGTAACTGCCACCTTGTCTGCTACTTAAAAGTTGCCTTCCCCGAGCCCCCACACACTAGGACTTACTGGCAACAGTGCCTTCCATTCTGTAGTAATGCAGAGACATCCTACATCCAGGCCCTGAGTCAGTGCTTAGTCATGATTCAGATTCTGATTAGGATACCATGTCTGCTCTTCTTAATAGTCATACTGGTAAAAAGAAAAAGAAAAAAGAGAACAAGTACTACTCAGACATTTTTTTCCCTCTTAGACTCATTTTATGATTGAGGAAACATTACCCCATGCCTTGATGTCATCTAATGGGATGAGATCCAGCCTCCTGTTTCACATAATTCCCTGTTTATATGTGCTTACAAATAAAATATTTAAAAAGCAGGAAAGAAATACTGTACTAAGAAAGGCAGCCAACATAATGAAAAAAAAAGTACGATGAATTTACTCTCTGTGAAATGAATACTGCAATCTACTGAGGCATTATTAGTCGAAAATTTCTCTCAGAATGAAAGCATCTATATTCTCCTGACTGCTTTTGTATGAGTTCAATATACCTGTGACTTCACTTCCAATTACTGTTTTAAGTTTCTATTATGTATCTAAAGATAGTTATAATTTTAAGTGCACTGTGTTCTTTCAGTGATTTGTATTTTAATTTTGTTGATCATGTCCTTGTATTTAGGATAGAGAGGTTTCCTTAAATATGAACTTGAAAAGCCCTTTGGTCACAAAGCCCCTATGTGAGTTGTAGACAACATTTCTAATCCTCATAACATTTCAAGGTAGGTGTGAAGTCATGGAGCAGATGCCTAACATAGAATTTGAAGGGTGTACTCTTTAATTCCCAAACTCATGATCCTTCTATTTTATATCCAACTGTAGAGACAAGGAGGAGATTTATTTTCAATGCCTCTTTGTATTTTGTGGAATTGGTAAAGCACCGTGAATGTGGCACAGAGAGGGAAAGCAATCAGATGAATTTGTGGTCAAAATACAAAAGATGCAAAGAGGAACTTGTGGAACCTAGGTGATGGTTTGCTGTCAGAGAGAGACTGTCACCACCACCATCAATGCTTTTGGTTGGAGCTAGTGGATACTGGTGAATGGGGATCACGGATATGCACTGTTAGTATCACTCTACTCCAGAGTGAAGTCTTCCTTGTGAGCCTAGCCCTGAGCAAACCATGTATTTCCAGTTTAATGTATTGTAGAGATAATTGTAGTTTCTTTAAACATTAGTTCCAACAATATGGGTAGCACATATTCATGGATATGGGAATATGCAGGATAAAAAACTTGTTTCTCTAGCAAATTGGTAAATAGTACCAAACCTGAACTTGGGGCTGTAGGAACAATTCTAAACAATATATATTATAAATAATGTCAAAGTTATTAAAATAATCATATAGCTTCCTGATGCAACCATTTTAAAAGTAGATAGTAATTTAAAAGCATAAATTATATCACATTTTTTGAAAAAAATGTTTTTTGGTATACTTTGTATATGTTCACTTCTTATAGAATTTTGAATAAATTTTTTTTCAGAATGAGGCTAGGAGAGTGAAATACAACATCCAAGTGCTACAAATGTGACTCATCTCCATCTGTAATGGCCCATTATGCCAGATAAAAATATGTAGTTTCTGTGGTTTGCAATTTTCCATTTTGACTGCAAACTAAGCATCATTTTTAGTTTTTTTAAAAAAATTACCAAGACACATAGCATCAAGTATAAGATTGCAATTTAAAGCTAGAAGGCCTACTTTTGTTGGTGTGGGGAAATTGCACACAAAGCATGCCATAGAGTCATATGAATTTCCATTTTATCCTTCTAGAATGCTATGTTGCCTTGGAAAAGGTTGAAATATAGCTAGTATTAATTCAGGGATATGCATACACCAGTGTCCCAGCACAATTCATCTTTCCTGTTCCAACTTTCCTGCTCTCTTGAAGATTAATTTTGCACAAATGAGCATACTGCTCTTTTCATTATTACTGTGACATTCAGTTTTTCCGGTGGGTTCTTAGATGCATGGAGTAAGTTATCTATGCTAATTAATGATAGTAAAATATTCTTCAGTGTTAAATCATGTTCTCGGTATATTTAAGACCAAAAGCCTTTTCAAGGTGCTTCCTGAGAGTTTTTCTCCTGTAGCTAGCACCTACACTCCCTTAAATTAATGTATTTGACATTTCTACATCAGAATGCCAATTTATTAAGTGAATGAGAAGAAAATAATGGCAAATCAGTGTTCTGTTCATACCTGGGAAATTTTCAAGATCCAGGATATATCTTCCCTTCATCTTTTCTCCCTCCCTCTCTTTCTTCTTCACTTGATTTCTTCTTCTTTCTCCCTTTTCTCCATATTGTTGTCTTCAGCCAATCAAGTAATATGTTCTTTAAAAATGTGTTGGGAGATTTATTGTTTATCTGTTCTAGCATAAAAACCACCAAAATTGCATGGCAAAAAGGTCAACCTTTTTGCATGCTCATAATTCTGCAGGTTGGCACTGCTTTGGACTCAGAGAGAGGTTCTTCTAATCTGGGTCAGGCTCAGCTGGGATTATGCATGCTTCTACCGCCAGTTGACAGCTGACAGGAGGGTGTCTGGTCCCAGATGACCTCACTCCTATGTCTGGTCACTGCCTGGCTGTCAGCCTGGAAGATGGAAAACACTGGGTCCCCTCTTTCTGATGTTTTTCAACATGCTAGCCCAGGCTAGCTCACACGGAGGCTTCAGGGTTCACAGAGTGATAAGAGAGGACAAATAACAATGTGCAAACTGTGCACAAGTCTTTTCTTGTGTCATGTCTTATTACTGCCCATCGGCCAAAGCAAATCACATGGTAAAGTGTCAAATTAAAAGCTATTACTGCAAAACCTTCCACAGACGCCTGTTTTGCTAGGTATCTCTGTTGTTGCTGGAAACAAAATTCTTATGCTAGTCGTGGGCAGCACAAAGTCTAATATTAGACAGACCAAGTGACTTTAAAAAATAGGGAAATGACCAGTTTTTTAATGCTTGCTATGTCTGTGGACTTTGAATACCTTATGTTATTTAATATCACAAATATGGGTAGGATGTGCTATGTTGTCACCTTGCCAATGAAGAAACTGAGTTGAGATTCTCTTGCTTACTTTTACAGAGAGAGCAGTAGCAGGGCCAGCATCTTGACAGCAGTAGCTCTTGTTCTAAAGGCTGTGTCATTCCTTTGTAGCAAACTGCCATAAATAATATGACCCCTTCAATAACACAGAATATTTAAAACTCATTGAAGACGTAGAGGCACTATCCAAAAATCCAAGTGTTAACTCTGCCTAAAGGAAACATCTTCACTCCTGCATGGGTCTCAGTGTCTTTACCTTTCACGTCTCCCCCAAGGACAGGCTATATTAAATGAAGTAAAAACTAAAAATAAAATAATTGCTGAAAACTTTATACATACATAAGCTGAAGGCTCTACTTGGTGATACTCCTGGATCATCGGATTTTTCCTCCCTTAAAGTCTTGGTTATTCAAGCCCTGAAGCCACCTGGTAAAGTGAGACTTTTTTTTTCACTCCTACCTGTACAAAAGTCTGTCTGTCTGCTAATATTTATCAAATCTTGCAGCTCAGCTTATTTGACTAATGTTTTAGCTTTAGGCTTACCAACGGTCTTCCTCTTTAAAATACATGTACTTTTCAGATCCCACAGCTCAAAGTGAACACCTCCAGCTGCCTCATCTCTTTCTTGATCATCTGCAGCCCTCATAAATGTCCAAAACAGAAGTAAAGAATTCTGAAAGATTTATGTGGTTTTTTTTTTAAATTACTCATTCTCCTTCCATGGATATACAAATAATGGCTATACAAATATCCATTGTATTTAGATATGTGTAAAATAAATGAAATATTGAATGGAAAGTAAAACATTTAAAATGTTTGTTAGACTGAATTGGCATAACTAAGGAATGAATTCACTTTTTAGAGTTCATTTGGAGAATTAAATTAAGAAAGCAATTTCTGAACTTATTCAAAGAAGAATAGTTCCTTTGGAAAAATAGACATAAGGAAGTGTATTCGAATATATAAAAAATCAGAAAAAAGAATAAGTATGATTTCAAGATATTATGCATATTATTATGCATTCAATAAAGACTAAATTTAATTTTCAAGTTCTGCACATACTCCTCTCTATACAATCAATTTTAACAATTGATGAGTATTTTTAAAGCTCACTAAATTTCTGTTTTGCTCAGAGGCTATTATATATATGTGTGTGTATACATATGTATTTGTACATATACACATACAACCATATATGTACAAATACATACATATATACATATACATGTCTACATATCTAAATCCGTGATTACAATTTCACTTCATTATTTAAAGGAATTTTAAGGCTTTTGAGTTATTGATGAATATTTTATAGTCCAATGATAGGAAAATAATGCCTATTAAAATTCATTTTAGTCTCTTCGATGTATTCCAAGTCATTTTCTGTGAGTAAGAGCAGAATTTATCAATCTATATGGTCACAAACATAACATGTAAACTGTTACAACTGTCCATTGTTAATAATTATATTTAGGACAACAGGAAAGAACTGGAGCTAAAGAAAAGTTCTAAATTGCAGGACAGTTAGACCAAAATGAAAATTCATGTTGCCTGAATTCTAAGTAGACTCATGAGCTGGATTTAAAAATTGAAGTGATGGTTTCAGACTCTGGCACTTTCCATGGTAAATGGACAAATAAGAGTGTCAATTAACTTGATTTTGGGTCACACTAGTTCTCAGGAAAAAGTGTCATTTATTTTTCATGAATGTACAGTAATAACACTGAAGTACTATTATAGAAGAGAAAAGGTAAAATAATCCTGATACAAATATTAAATGACTACATGTTCAAGATATTACTGAAATATTTAAGTAATGATGGCTTCAGTAAAAATTTAAAGCTAGTTTAAAAGGGCATCCAACACAGTAGGGACCATTTACATTACCTCAGTGAGAAAACATGCATCACCATTTTTTCTCCATAAGCTCACATCTATTTCTACAGTTTCAAAATAGACTAAACCAATGACGTGCACAGACCCCTACAGAATAAGATGTCCCTGAAGGGTGTACTAGACAATGTATGCATCTCATAGAAATTAATCCAGTAATTTTTTTGCCTATTTTATCATTCTATATATATTTTTTAATTTCATGTTTTTGAGATAATTACAGTGAATCTTTATTAAAATGACAATAAATGTTTTCTCCTCACAGGACAAAATAACTTGTATTACTTTTCTGGAGGGTTATTTTTCTCCTGCGAGGCAAAGGGAAAATTCAGAATTTATTCATTTTCTTGGTTGAAATAGATATCAGAAAACATCTAACAAGAAATGCACTCTGTAAGTATTAGACATCACAAAAGACACACTATATATTTTAAGTGCCAGGAGCATGAATTTAGAGCATTTGCTGACAACTTAAAGAGATCAGCAAAACTCTGAAAAAGAGTCAAATCTTCCTTTCCTTCACTATTATAAATGAATAAAAAGAGTATGTAGAGCAGGTATGATTTTAACAAATTTGCATACATTTAACAATCCTCCCTCCTGACATAATTACACACATCACTGATGACAGAAAAAACCAATCTACTATGTACAAGAAATTCAGTCACTTCAAGTCTAAAACTCACTTTGATAGAATAGGGTGGAAAGCAATTTCTTTGGAATAATCCAATTTGCTGGAAGGCTTACCTGTCCTTCTCCCATGTTGTCTTATACATGCTATTAGCTATTTTCACTGGCCTCTGTTGAAACAAGCTTTTCCTTCCAGAACTTCTCCTGTCCAGGGGTCTCTCAATTTTTTATCTGGTGATGTCTGTGACTCAAGTGTCAGGTCTGTACACTCCGGATCCTTTCCCAAAGTTGAAGATAATTTTCTTCCAGTTGTACTTCTCTCAACCAGTTCTGAAATCCTCTGGGTAGGCTTGGGTATTCTGGGCTACTTTCCTCATAGTAGATTAGGAGAATTGGCTGCTCTAAAGATTCTTTCTGTCCCATTATCACAAACTCTTCTTTTATCACCAATTACTCAAGTACCAAGTGCTCACACAGAGCCTATCTGAAAAGATCAAGGCTACCCAGGCTTCACTGCAAAACCAGGCAACTAAGAAACTCATCCCCTCCCAGTTTGGGTAAAACATATTGTGTTGGACCTCCTCTCAGTAGTTTTTATCTACATCAAAATTTCTGATTCTCACTTTCCCTAGACAGTCTAATTTTGCAATTGTGCCTTACAGAGGGAAATGTATGAATTCTTAATTTCTTAAATTCTTGTACATTCTTTATAATTTATGGCACATGGTAAACTTTGTTCTTAAGTAATCTAGTTTGGGTCTTTTTTATCTAACACCATATTTCATAATCTTGAAAGAGTAAGATATTGCTGAGATCATCTGGATGGAATGCATGAGCAAACCCAGTTAAGGCCTCTATATAAGATTTTAAGATTCGGGTGGGTTGGCATAAAGATCAGATCTATTTGTCTCATGGCCACCCAAGTCAAATGTCATCTGTATGTTCCCTTGTTTATTAAACCTGCCTCCTACCAATCTGGAGTGGCCTGCCTCTTTCTTAGGTCTTTCCTTACACTCTGTGTACAGGGGTAAATTCCAAATTTTACCCAGGGAACTCCTGGCATTGCCAATCAACAGATTTCCTTTGAATTGCCAAAGAAAAGATAAAATATACAAAGTATTATCAGTTCATCTTTATTTGACACATAAATTAGCATAATCAAATAACAGCCTGTGTAGCATTTCAAAGAATATGAAATTTCTCAGAGACCACACAAGGTCTTATAAAGAATTTAATAGAACCTTCCTATGCTGAGTTACTTGGTATTTCTGGGTCTTGCCCTATAACTAAGTGTGCTGTTGTAACTCATATCTTCTACCATATGTAAAAACACACAGTGTATTCACTTTACAAAAATTCATGTGTACCATAGTATTTGGGAAGGTAAGTAATATAGAAACTGAAAATCTAGAGACTGAGGACACTGGTTAATTTAAGTATGACAGATTAAAGTGAAGTCTATAGCTCCCTTTAAGGGTCTCCCAATGACTGAGGATGCTAAGTATGTGGAATCTAATTTATCATCTAAAGTGTGATATGTTAAAAGTAAAAATGAGCACTAATAACTACTATGCTGAGGCATCAATCATAAACTGGGACTTTCTCAGGTAAACTGGGCAGTATCATCACACTAATTTAAAGGGCCTCTTGTGCAGAAGAATGCTACTGGAACTCTATATTAGATCACTCACAAAAAAAAGGAAACTTAAAATGGATTAAAAACTTGAATGTAAAACCTGAAACTATAAAACTCCTAGAAGAAAACATGGGGAAAAGGCTCCTTGACATTGATCTTGGCAAAAATTTTTGGATATGACATCAAAGGCAAAAGCAACAAAGACCAAAATTAATAAATGGGACATCAAATGACAAAATTTCCGCATAGCAAAAGAAACAATAGACAAAATGAAAAAGCAACCTTTGGAATAGGAAAAAAGATTTGCAGATCATATATTTGATAAGGTGTTAATATCTAGAATATATAAAGAACTCATACAAATCCATGGCAAAAAAATCCAATTAAAAAATGGGCAGAAAACTAAACAGACATTTTTCCAAAGAACATATTCAAATGGCTAATTGATACATGAAGAGTTGCTTAATATTGCTAAGCGTCAGGAACATGTGAATCAAAATCACAGTGAGATATCATCTCACACACCTGTTAGAAAGGATATCAACAAAAAATAAGAGGTAACAAGTGTTGGATGTAGGAAAATTGAATCCTTGTGCTGTTTTTGGTGGAAATACAAATTGGTTTAGCTGCCATGGTAAACAGTGTGGAGGTCCCTCAAAAAAATTAGAAATAAAAATGTCATATGATTCAGCAATCCCACCTTCTGGGTGTATATCCAAAGGAAATGAAAACAGGATCTCAAAGAGCTAACTGCTCCCCCTTGTTCACTGCCAAGATATGGAAAGAAACTAAGTGTCTGCCCATGGATGTGTGGATAAAGATGTAGTATACAGTAGTCCCCCCTTATCCATGGAGGATACATTCCAAAACTCCCTGTGGATGCCTGAAACCAGAGATAATACCAACCCCTATACATACTATGATTTTCCTATATATGCATACCAATGATACAGGAAAACCATGGAAAGCAAAACCATGGATGAAAGGGGAACTACTGTATGTATATGTAGAATATTATTCATCCATGAGAAAGAAGAAAATACTGCCCTTTATATCATGGATAGACCTTGAAGGCATTAAGTTAAGTGAAACAAGTCAGAAAGTCAGACAGAGAAAGACAAATTCTGTATGGAATCATTTATATGTGGAATCTAAAAGAGGTGAAATCATAGAAACAGAGTAGAAGGTTGGTTATCAGGATCTTGGAGGGTTGGGAAAACAGGGAGATGTTGATCAAATGGTACAAATTTCCAGTTAAAAGATTAATAAGTTTTGCAAATGTAACATACAGCATGGTGATTATAGTTAATGTCTGTGTTATATATTTCAAAATTACTAAAAGATTAGATCTTAAATATTCTCACCCCACAAATAAATTCTAATCAAGTGACATGACAGAGGTGTTAGCTAACACTCTGGTGAAAGTGATTTTTTAAGTACAAGTGTGTCAAAAAACATTGTTAGTTGTGCATTATATTCCAGTAAAGCTGGGGGAAGAAGGGCCAGGCCTATGAAATAGCTATCCCAATTTGGGAATAAAAAAGAATAGGCCTGCTACTATTGGTAAAATATATACATGTGTATGGTTACATACACATACATAAAATATCTGATTCCTATATGACTTTTTTGGTTTTCTTATTGCTGTTAGCAATTACTTTTTTCTTTCTCCTTTTTATATTTTTAATTCTTCTCAACTCTTTATGCTCTTACTACAGGAGAGCCATTGGAGCATATTTTTTCATTCTTATCTATGAAACTTATCACATGTCCCTCTGCTTGTTTTTAGACATTTCTATACACTTTCTTTGGCAAATACTATTCCTATTCAATATACAATTCAAATATATTTTGCTCCAGAAGTTTTTTCCTTGAACTCCTTTAGAAATAATGGGACCTATTATATGATCCTAGAACACCTCAAGTTTATTCTTTGAAAATTCTTGTCACATTTGTAATTACTTTTCAAAAATGTAATGCTAATTAAATTAATGTTAAATTATACATAATTGATTTTAAATTCATATTAATTTAACTTAATTTATATGTTAGAAAACATATGTGCATGGACTAAAATGACAAAAGGCGATGCAGATTACTTTTACCATTTGTATTTTCACCTCCACACAAAATAAATATACATTCTTTCTGAAACCTATAATACAGTTATGTATTTTGTTCGTTGGATGCCATTCAGTCCTTACATACTAAACTTCTAGAACTTCAGTTCATTCATTAAAACAAATAAATCCCAAAGCAGCACTTCACTTGCATATTTTTGATCAAAATTTATTTACATGGGCACACCTGTCCACATGAGCACACTGGGAAATTTAGGCTTTAATTCCAGGGGCAATATAAATTGAGTCCTGTTATTTGGGAGGAAGTGTAGACAGTAATTTCTACTAACAAACATTATTGTTCTGAAAATGTCTTTTTTTCACTGCATTCTACTATTATCAAGAATATAATAGCTTCATTTAACTCTGATGATTCTGAATATGTGCATTATAGAGGTTTTTAAAACTTTTCTTTTTCCTGAATTATCATTATTTCGTACCAGTTCATTTTACTCTTATTGTTTTCATCTCAGTTTTCTCATGTTGGAAATGTTTCTCAAATATCAAGTGAACTTATGCTGCTCAGGCATATTTAAGTGTAAGACACACACAGAACAGCTAATTAGATCCTCTCACTATAGGGTGGGAGAAACTTGTGAACTGATGAATCTCAATATAATGGCTCATTTGCTGTATGAGATTTTTTGAAGAAATTACAACTATCAGAAATACTAGATTTCTGTGTTCCTAAATTTATCTAGACAGAATAGTCTGTTTTGAAGCCTTGCAAGCATAAACATTGGTCTTAGATTTCAATGGGTGAATAAGGGTGAGGGATCACCATGTAGGTATTCCATAAGCTTATAATTCTGATTTGAGTAGTTCATCTTTCCTAAAGGCTATTTAACTCCCACCTCGAGAGTCTCTCTGATGCTTCTTTGCTGTTAAATCTAACTACTTCCAGTCTTCACTTGCTTATGGGTGGTGCCTTCTCTGAGACTGCCTGGCATGATAAAGGGGACCTACGAAACCAACTTCTAATAGGTGCATTTTAGTGAGGACTGCCACATGAATAAGGATATATTTTACCATCCTGAAGGTAGTGCAGAGAATGGGGCAGGTGGAGATAAACTGGGGAAAAGGAATCCTTGTTTAGTAAGTGATTGTTATGGCCGTTGGAAAGAGATAAAGGCATGCAATTAATTTAGAATGAAGATAATGTCTTTCCA
Source organism: Manis javanica (assembly GCF_040802235.1). NCBI lineage: Eukaryota > Metazoa > Chordata > Mammalia > Pholidota > Manidae > Manis > Manis javanica. The sequence goes on from NC_133160.1 coordinate 145,561,237, forward strand.
CTCTTGGATGGATGATGTTTTTAAACATCTATGGATGTTGAAATAACTGGGTCCCTGTAAAAGCAGGTTCTTATTAGGTTCTAATACATACAGTAAAATGTTTCTTTGTAAGATGTGTAAGGGTAATTGACAACTAAACTCAAAATTCTTCTTTGTTACATAAAACTTCCCATTGTGTTTGTTCTCCAAAGCAGTCATTCACCTTCTGGTTTACCCACTAAAATAGACAGGTTGACACCATGCACATTGTGTCTTTGACAATGTAGTCAACTGCAAAAGAATATTCAACTCCAAATAAGACCAGAGTATTTTGAAAAAAAAAAAACCCTCAGTTTATTCTGCACTTTATTTTATACATATTCATTAGGACAGATGACATTTTAGCAAAACTTCAGCTAAGGATTTCAAATTGGACTTTAATTAATATGAATTGAAACAAACACATGTTTAAGAGTTAATTTTCTTTAGTAAAAAATAAAAATACAGAGCATTAATGTGAGGTATGAAAACTTCATTTTTTTTTTATTGAAGGGTAGTTGACACACAGTATTACATTAGTTTCAGGTGTACAACACAGAGATTCAACATTTATATACGTGATAATTCTAGCTACCAGCTATCACCATACAAAGTTGTTACAATATTTTGACTATATTCCTTATGCTATACATTACATCCCGGTTACTTATTTATTTTACAATTGGAAGTCTGTACTTTTTTTTTTGAAAGGGCATCTCTCATATTTATTGATCAAATAGTGTTAAAAACAATAAAATTCTGTATAGCGGAGTCAATGCTCAATGCACAATCATTAATCCACCCCAAGCCTAATTTTCGTCAGTCTCCAATCTTCTGAAGCATAACGAACAAGTTCTTACATAGTGAATAAGTTACATGGTGAACAGTACAAGGGCAGTCATCACAGAAACTTTCAGTTTTGATCATGCATTATGAACTATAAACAGTCAGTTCGAATATGAATATCCATTTGATTTTTATACCTGATTTATATGTGGATACCACATTTCTCTCTTTATTATTATTATTTTTAATAAAATGCTGAAGTGGTAGGTAGATGCAAGATAAAGGTAGAAAACATAGTGTTCTAAGAGAGCAAATGTAGATGATCAAGTGTGTGCCTGTAGACTAAGTGTTAATCTAAGCTAGACAAGGGCAATAAAACATCCACGGATGCAGAAGATTTCTCTCAGAACAGGGGGGGTGAGGTTCTAAGCCTCACCTCTGTTGGTCCCCAGTTTCTCTCCTGATGGCCCCCCTGTGACTGTGCCTGTCTTAGGTTGTTCCTCCCTTGAGGAATCTTACACGTCTCTGGCTAACCAGACATCTTCTGGGGCCATACAGGGAAATGTAAAGTTGGTAAGTGAGAGAGAAGCCTTATTGTTTGAAAAGGTTAGCTTTTTATTTCTTTACATATTTATGCCCTGTGGCTTCTATGCCCAGCATTTGTCTTGAGGTGTCTTTACCACTTGGAAGAATTATGATACTCAGTAAATTCAATATGAGGCACGAATTCTACTTAAGGGTTATAATTAGGAAGGAAGAAGAAAAGCTATAGAAGTAGCAGATGGAAGAAAACCTGGGAAGATTGATTATTTCTTTGACATATCTTCTTGTAGAGTAACTTCAGCATGTATAGCTTTTAAAATATTAATTAAATTGCACACACACATTAACATAATAGGAGTACAGTTACATAACCAAAGCATACCTGTAATTACCCGCCATCTCCAGTGAAACCAAGAAAACCCATTAGGCACCTTAGGCATTTGTGAAAACTTATCTATGATATGGTGGATATTGTCCAACTGAGCTTGAACAGTCTGAGAGAAATCAGAAAAATTAAAACAAACCATTCCTGGGGACTGTTCACATCCCATTTGTTCTTTTAACAGTAGATAGTCTGTAGTTGTAAGATTTTGGAGTGCTAAAATTTGCACTTCTCCTAATTCTTGGTTGAGTTCCAACAGTATAGATCCAGTCAAATTTGTTGTTTTAGTGTATGCACAGGCCAGCTTAGATATCTCCTTCTTCATTCCCATGGCAAGTCCAGGAACTGGAGGGATGAATGCATCTACAGCTGTAGCAGCGCGTGGATCTTTGTTGGGGTTTTTTGATGATCATCTTCTGGTATGAGTCTTCCAGAGAGTGCTGATGTTGGAAGTTCTTTTTCATATCGTATCTTGGTTCATTTTCTGGGTAGCGAAATTAGGCTTTGATCCTCTGTATAAACACACACAGACCCTTTGCCTACACTATTATATGCCCTTTATACCATTGTGTAGAACTCATTGGAGGTCACCACACAGGAACTGCTTTTTTTTTTTTTAAGAGAAAGGAATATTATCAGAAAAATGTACCTCCATAGCCAATAATCTGACACCCTTTAAGTGGTCAAAATTAAGGATATTTAAAGCATGCATTAACCGTTGATTTACAGTTAGTTTCATCCTATCAGGGAGTAATCCCCTTTTTCTTTCTTCTTTTTTTTTTTTGTTATCATTAATCTACAATTACATGAAGAATATTATGTTTACTAGGCTCTTCCCTATACCAGGTCCCCCCTATAAAACACTTTACAGTCACTGTCCATAAGCAAAGCAAAATGTTGTAGAATCACTACTTGTCTTCTCTGTTTTGTACAGCCCTCCCCTTTCTCCCACCACCCCCATTATGCATGCTAATCTTAATACCTCCCTTTTTCTTCCCCCCCCTTATCCCTCCCTGCCCACCTATCCTCCCCAGTTCCTTTCCCTTTGGTACCTGTTAGTCCATTCTTGGGTTCTGTGATTCCGCTGCTGTTTTGTTCCTTCAGTTTTTCTTTTGTTCTTATACTCCACAGATGAGTGAAATTATTTGGTATTTCTCTTTCTCTGCTTGGCTTATTTCACTAAGCATAATACCCTCCAGCTCCATCCATGTTGCTGCAAATGGTAGGATTTGCCCTCTTCTTATGGCTGAGTAGTATTCCATTGTGTATATGTACCACATCTTCTTTATCCATTCATCTACCGATGGACATTTAGGTTGCTTCCAATTCTTGGCTATTGTAAATAGTGCTGCGATAAACATAGGGGTGCATCTGTCTTTCTCAAACTTGATTGCTGCATTCTTGGGGTAAATTCCTAGGAGTGGAATTCCTGGGTCAAATGGTAAGTCTGTTTTGAGCATTTTGATGAACCTCCATACTGCTTTCCACAATGGTTGAACTAATTTACATTCCCACCAGCAGTGTAGGAGGGTTCCCCTTTCTCCACAGCCTCGCCAACATTTGTTGTTGTTTGTCTTTTGGATGGCAGCCATCCTTACTGGTGTGAGGTGATACCTCATAGTAGTTTTAATTTGCATTTCTCTGATAATTTGCGATGTGCAGCATAATTTCATGTGTCTGTTGGCCATCTGTATTTCTTTTTTGGAGAACTGTCTGTTCAGTTCCTCTGCCCATTTTTAAATTGGTTTATTTGTTTTTTGTTTGTTGAGGCATGTGAGCTCTTTATATATTCTGGACGTCAAGCCTTTATCGGATCTGTCATTTTCAAATATATTTTCCCATACTGTAGAGTTCCTTTTTGTTCTATTGATGGTGTCTTTTGCTGTACAGAAGCTTTTCAGCTTAATATAGTCCCACTTGTTCATTTTTGCTGTTGTTTTCCTTGCCCGGGGAGATATGTTCAAGAAGAGGTCACTCATGTTTATGTCTAAGAGATTTTTGCCTATGTTTTTTCCACGAGTTTAATGGTTTCATGACTTACATTCAGGTCTTTGATCCATTTTGAGTTTACTTTTGTATATGGGGTTAGACAATGGTCCAGTTTCATCCTCCTACATGGAGCTGTCCAGTTTTGCCAGCACCATCTGTTGAAGAGACTGTCATTTCACCATTGTATGTCTATGGCTCCTTTATGGAATATTAATTGACCATATACGTCTGGGTTAATGTCTGGATTCTCTAGTCTGTTCCATTGGTCTGTGGCTCTGTTCTTGTGCCAGTTCCAAATTGTCTTGATTACTATGGCTTTGTAGTAGAGCTTGAAGTTGGGGAGTGAGATACCCCCTGCTTTATTCTTCTTTCTCAGGAGTGCTTTGGCTGTTCGGGGTCTTTGGTGTTTCCATATGAATTTTGGAACTATTTGTTCCAGTTTGTTGAAGAATGTTGCTGGTAGTTTGATAGGGATTGCATCATATCTGTATATTGCTTTGGGCAGGATGGCCATTTTGACGATATTAATTCTTCCTAGCCATGAGCATGGGATGAGTTTCCATTTATTAGTGTCCCCTTTAATTTCTCTTAAGAGTGACTTGTAGTTTTCAGAGTATAAGTCTTTCACTTCTTTGGTTAGGTTTATTCCTAGGTATTTTATTTTTTTTCATGCAATTGTGAATGGTGTTATTTTCCTGATTTCTCTTTCTGTTGGTTCATTGTTAGTGTATAGGAAAGCCACAGATTTCTGTGTGTTAGTTTTGTATACTGCAACTTTGCTGTATTCCGATATCAGTTCTAGTAGTTTTGGAGTGGAGTCTTTAGGGATTTTTATGTACAGTATCATGTCATCTGCAAATAGTGATAGTTTAACTTCTTCTTTACCAATCTGGATTCCTTATATTTTTTGGTTTTGTCTGATTGCCATGGCTGGAATCTCCAGTACTATGTTAAATAACAGTGGGGAGAGTGGGCATCCCTGTCTAGTTCCCAATCTCAGAGGAAAATCTTTCAGCTTCTCACTGTTCAATATAATGTTAGCTGTAGGTTTATCATAAATGGCCTTTATTATGTTGAGGTACTTGCCCTCTATTCCCATTTTGCTGAGAGTTTTTTTCATGAATGGATGTTGAACTTTGTCAAATGCTTTTTCAGAATCTATGGAGATGATCATTGGTTTTTGTCTTTCTTTTTGTTGATGTGGTGGATGATGTTGATGGACTTTCGAATGTTGTACCATCCTTGCATCCCTGGGATGAATCCCACTTGGTCATGATGTATGATCCTTTTGATGTATTTTTGAAATTAGTTTGCTAATATTTTGTTGACTCTTTTTGCATCTACATTCATCAGGGATATTGGTCTGTAGTTTTCTTTTGTGGTGGGGTCTTTGCCTGGTTTTGGTATTAGGGTGATGTTGGTTTCATACAATGAGTTTGGGAGTATTCCCTCCTCTTGTATTTTTTGGAAAACCTTAATGAGAATGGGTATTATGTCCTTCCTGTATGTCTGATAAAATTCCGAGGTGAATCCATCTGGCCCGGGGGTTTTGTTCTTTGGTAGTTTTTTGATTACTGCTTCAATTTCATTGCTGGTAATTGGTCTGTTTAGATTTTGTTTCTTTCTGGGTCAGTCTTGGAAGGTTGCATTTTTCTAGGAAGTTGTCCATTTCTCCTAGGTTTCCCAGCTTGTTAGCATATAGGTTGTCATAGTATTCTCTAATAATTCTTTGTATTTCTGTGGGATCCGAGTGATTTTTCCTTTCTCGTTTCTGATTCTGTTGATTTGTGTTGACTCTCTTTTCCTCTGAATAAGTCTGGCTAGAGGCTTGTCTATTTTGTTTATTTTCTCGAAGAACCAGCTCTTGGTTTCATTGATTTTTGCTATTGTTTTATTCTTCTCAATTTTATTTATTTCTTCTCTGATCTTTATTATGTCCCTCCTTATGCTGACCTTAGGCCTCATTTGTTCTTCTTTTTCCAATTTCAATAATTGTGACATTAGACTATTCATTTGGGATTGTTCTTCCTTTTTTAAATATGCCTGGATTGCTCTATACTTCCCTCTTAAGAGTGCTTTTGCTGTATCCCACAGAAGTTGGGGCTTTGTGTTGTTGTTGTCATTTGTTTCCATATATTGCTGGATCTCCATTTTGATTTGGTAATTGATCCATTGATTATTTAGGAGCGTGTTGTTAAGCCTCCATGTTTTTGTGAGCCTTTTTGCTTTCTTTTTACAGTTTATTTCTAGTTTTATGCCTTTGTGGTCTGAAAAGTTGGTTGGTAGCATTTCAATCTTTTGGAATTTACTGAGGCTCTTTTTGTGGCCTAGTATGTGGTCTATTCTGGAGAATGTTCCATGTGCACTTGAGAAGAATGTGTATCCTGTTGCTTTTGGATGTAGATTTCTATACATGTCTATTAGGTCCATCTGTTCTAGTGCATTGTTCAGTGCCTCTGTGTCCTTACTTATTTTCTGTCTGGTGGATCTGTTCTTCGGAGTGAGTGGTGTGTTGAAGTCTCCTAGAATGAATGCATTACATTATATTTCCTCCTTTAGATCTGTTAGTATTTGTTGCAGGTATGTTGGTGCTCCTGTATTGGGTGCATATAAATTTATAATGGTTATATCCTCTTATTGGACTGAGCCCTTTATCTTTATGTAATGTCCTTATTTATCTTTTGTTACTTTCTTTATTTTGAAGTCTGTTTTGTCTGATACCAGAATTGCAACACCTGCTTTCTTCTCTCTGTTGTTTGCATGAAATATATTTTTCCATCCCTTGACTTTAAGTCTGTGCATGTCTTTGGGTTTGAGGTGAGTCTCTTGTAAGCAGCATATGGATGGATCTTGCTTTTTTATCCATTCTATTACTCTGTGTCTTTTGATTGGTGCATTCAGTTCATTTACATTTAGGGTGATTATTGAAAGGTATGTACTTATTGCCATTGCAGGCTTTAAGTTTGTTGTTACCAAAGGTTCAGGGTTAGCTTCTTTACTATCTTACTGTCTAACTTAACTCACTTGTTGAGCTTTTATAAACACGGTCTGATGATTCTTTATTTCTCTCCCTTTTTATTCCTCCTCCTCTGTTCTTCATATGTTGGGTGTTTTGTTCTGTGCACTTTTTAGAAGTGCTCACATCTAGAGCAGTCCCTGTAGAAGTGGTTTGTGGGAGGCAAATTCCCTCAACTTTTGCTTGTCTGGGAATTGTTTAATCCCTCCTTCATATTTAAATGATATTCTTGCTGGATCCAGTATTCTTGGTTCGAGGTCCTTCTTTTTCATTGCATTAAGTATATCATGCCATTCTCTTCTGGCCTGTAGGGTTTCTGTTGAGAAGTCTGATGATAGCCTGATGGGTTTTCCTTTATAGGTGACCTTTTTTTTCTCTCTGGCTGCCTGTAATACTTTGTCCTTGTCTTTGATCTTTGCCATTTTTATTATTATGTGTCTTGGTGTTGCCCTCCTTCGATCCCTTGTCATGGGAGTTCTGTGTACCTCTGTGGTATGAGAGGCCATTTCTTTCCCTAGTTTGGGAAAGTTTTTGGCAATTATTTCTTCAAAGACCCTTTCTATCCCTTTTTCTCTCTCTTCTTCTGGTAACTCTATAATGCGGATATTGTTCCATTTCAATTGGTCACTCAGCCCTCTTAGAATTCTTTCATTCCTGGAGATCCTTTTATCTCTCTCTGCATCAGCTTCTCTGTGTTTCTGTTCTATGTTTTCTAGTCCATTAATGGTCTCTTGCATCTCATCCATTCTGTTTTGAAGTCCTTCCAGAGCTTGTTTTATTTCTGTATTCTCCCTCCTTAGTTCTTACATATTTCTCTGCAAGGCCATCAGCATGGTTATGACTTTTGTTTTGAATTCTTTTTCAGGAAGACTGGTTAAATCTATCTCCCTAGGTTCCTTCTCAGGGGAAGATGTAGTAGATGCCGAACCTGTCTGGGTTAGTCTTGTCTGGATCATATTATTTGCCTTTTCATGTTGACAGGTGCTATTGACTGTCAGCTGGGAGGGCTAAACTTTTCACTTGCTACTGGCCTTTCTTTACTGGGACAACTGCAATCCCTAGTGGCTTGTGTTGGGTAATTGTGTGTAGACTGGGTTTTTGTGTCTTGCCCGGCCAGTATGGAGGAATCTCCCTTTCTGAGAGCGTGATCTGCCTTAGGCTGCTTCTCTGCCTTCGCAGCGCCCAGAGGGTGTAATGGATGGGGGGGGCTGTTTAGCTGTTTACCTCCGTGATGGGTCTCAGAGCTGTTGCCCAGGGGGTTAGTGCACCCGTTTTTCCCTGTAATTTCCAACCACTGGTCCGTGACCTGTGTTGTTTAGGTCCAGCTCTTACGTCCCTGTCCCTTTAAGATTTTCAAAAAGCACTCGCTTTTCTTTGTCACAGGGGCATCAGCTTCGGAACCTGCTCAGAGGTCTTGCTGTCCTGTTTCCCTATTTTCCAGCCCTCCACACATGTACTGTGTCTGTGCTCTGGTGCAGGTGGCTGGGGCTGGGTGTTTAGCAGTCCTGGGCTCCCTCTCCCTCCCGCTGAGAGCTGGGGGGTTGCATGCTCGGTTCCCGCCAGGTCGGAGGTTGTATCTTACCCCTTTCACCAGGCGCTGGGCTCTCGCGCATGTAGATATAGTCTGGCTGTTGTCCTATGTCTTCTGGTCTCTCGTTTAGTATTAGTTGTGTTTGTTGCATTTTCAAAAATATATGTTTTTGGGAGGAGATTCCCACTGTCCTACTCAAGCCACCATGTTGGCTCCATCTCCCCGAAAACTTCATTTTTTATCATTTAAAATTAAAGCTTTTAACTCTTTCCAGCTCAGTAAGATGAATTTAAAAATTATTAAACACTGTAGGTATTTTGTAGTAGAAAATTGTTAATTTCATGGGCAATTATAACACATGTAGGCAATGCTGTCTAATTTCACTGTAATTATATTTCATGCTTCATAGAAAAATTTAATCAGTACAGATGTAAAAGACTATCTATCCCCTCAGAAAGCAAGGTAGGGCAGCCTAAGTATCACAGTAGATGTGTTTATTTTGTGTAAGGCATTCAAAGCTCAGAAATTTCAATGCTGTAGTCAAAAATCAGTTAGTCAATGTATTATTGTGAGAAAATATTACCAGATTAAATAGCTACTGAATATTATGTTTCATTAAAATAAAATTTAAAAGTATTATCTTTGCTTGTGAACAGTTCTTTCACTGTTTACTTTTTTTTTTTCATTTTCTCCTGATTATAGTTAGGTAGAATTCTGCCTTATTCACTAAGACGTATAGATTTGGTTAAGAAATAGAGAAATGTTTCCTCATCTTATTCTAATGTTTTAAATATTAAGTCAGATAGAAAAGACTATTGAATATAGTATTTCTGCCACAATACTATCATTGTGTGATATTAGTTTTAACTTTTGAGGGACAACTTAGTAACTGAAACATGCAGGTAGGATCTTAAATCATAGTGTCCTGATTTCTAATTTTCTGAATTTCACAGTTAATTAAAGCTGTTCATAGTAAAGTGCTATAATAGCCTCTATTAACAATGTGTAAAATGGAAAGCTCAAGAAATTTGAAAGCAAGAAAGCATATTCTAACATTGCCAAAGATTTTACATGTATCTCAGAATTTTATTTAATATTGTTTTCTGGGGGACAGTGTTAAAATTTATCTTTGTTGTGGGAAATTAAACAAAGAAATGTTATTAAAAGTACTTATATAATATTAAATACATATTATATAATATTAAGTATATATAATATTAAATAACTTTAATAACCTATTTTACTTTAATTCATTAGAATTAATAGATTATAATATCACATATATACAATGCATAATAAGAACATTATGATAAAATATTAAAGTATGTAAATATTTATTTAGAAACTCAGTGTTTATGATATAAAAATAATTTAAAGTTAAATTCCTATTACCTTTGCTCCCTGTTATGTATCTGACTTGCAGTTTTCAGTCTATTTTATTTTTCACTCTTCAGTTAGGCAGCCTTTTTTTTTTTGCACCATATACAAGGAACAGTTAATATCAATCTGTGTAAAAGCTTGTAATTGATCATAGATCATGTATGTCTGAATATATACCAATCTCTGAATCTTCTTTATAACTTCACTCCTCTGACATTAAATAAAATTATAATAGCAGAATGGCTAAGTGGAAGGGCAGGAAGAATTGTGTCACACATTCTTTATTAATTGTCTCCTAGACAGTTGCAAAGAAAATGATTGGGCAGAGTGCCATACAATCTATTTTATTCTATTTACACATTCTGACCTCAGAATCTGCAAAGCATTGGATTAAAGGAAGTTCAGTAACAGGCAATACGATGGTCTGAAGACTATGAATTAACATAAGAAATTTAAAAATGCCATAGTTAGGTGAAAAAGATAAAGATCTAAATGCTAGTACCTGAGTACTGATCTTTATTTAAAATATGGAAAACGCTGACATTTTTGCTTATCTTGAAGGTTTACTAGTAATTATTTCTTTAAGAATGTATATCATTAAAAAGTAGTTGAAGTAATAAAAAAAGCCAATCCTCAAATTCATAAGGAATTTCAACAGACCTCAAGCAGTCAAAACAATATTGGAAATAAAAGAGCAAAGTTGGAGACTCACATTCCTTATTTTCAAAACTAGCTGCAAAGCTACGGTGATCAAAACAGTGTGGTATTGACATAGGATAGATATACAGACCAGTGGACTCAAATTAAGATCCAGAAATAAACTCAGACATATTTGGCCAATTGATTGTCAGCAGGAGTGCCCAGTCCATTCAATAAAGAGAGAACAGTCTCCAGAACAAATGCTTCTGAGACAAATGGATTCTCATACACAAAAGAATTAAGTTAAACCTCTAACCAACATCACACACAAAAATTAACTCAACAGATCAATGGCTTAACTATAAAAGCTAAAATTTTTAGAAGATGACATAGGGTAAGTTTCATGACCTAGGATTAGGAGATGGATTCTTAAACAAGACATCTAAAACATGAACAATTAAAGAAGGCAAAGAAAAATTAGACTTTCAACTATTAAAAACTTTTGTGAATGAGAGAAAATCATTAAGGGAGTGAAACTTGAGCCTATCAAATGGAAGAAAATATTTGCAAAAAATATGTTTGCCAAGGGTTTAACATACTATATATATAAAGAACTACAGCTCAACAACAAAAAACAAACACTCCACTTTAAAAAAATGGGCAGAGGACTTGAATAGACATTTCTCTAAAGAAGATGCACAAATAAGCAACAAGCACATGAAAAGAACCATAATATCACTAATTATTAGGGAAATGCAAATCAAAACCACAATGAGATACCATTACATACTCCTGAGGATGGTTACAGTAATTCAAAAATAATGTTTTTGTTTTTTAAATGGAAAAAGAAACGAATGTTGGAAAGGATGTAGGAAATGTGGAACTCATGTATTACTGGTGGGTGTATACAATTGTACAGCTCACAGTTTGATGGGTCCTCAAAAAGTTAAACATAGAATTACCATATGACCAACAATTCTACTCCTAGATATATACCCAAAAGAAATAGAAAAGACAGACTCAAACAGATTTTTGTACTCCAGCATTTATTGTCACATTATTTATAATAGGATAAAGGTGGAGATAATCCAAGTGGCCATCAACAAATGAATGAATAAATAAAATGTGTGATATATACATGCAATGGTATAACATTCAGCTTTAAAAAGGAATGTAGTTCCAATGCTTCCTGCAAAATGGATAACCCTTGAAAACATTATGCTAGGTAAATTAAACCATATACTAAAAGAAAAATATGGTATGATTCCAGTTATATGAAAAACTAGAATAGGCAAATTCACAGAGACAGTCAATTCAAGATTTCCACTGGCGGGGGTGAAGGGCAAATGGAGAGTCATTACATAATGGTTACAGAGCTTCTTTTTGGAGAGAGAGAGAAGTTTTAAATAGTAGTGATTGTTTCATGACACTGCAAATCAATTCATGCCACTGAACTGTACATATTAAAACAGTTAACATGGCGTATCTTATGTTGTATTATTTATCATAATAAAATTAAAAAGTAAAATATAGCTCAAAAATACATGAGAAAGATCTTTAGAGGTAAAACAAATCACATCACTATTATTTCCTGAAATGCTCTATTAAAAGAAGATAAAGTCTGCTATTAAGAAAGGAAGAGCACATAGTTTCAGTAACAAAAATCAACTGTTTTTTGTAGAATTAACCATGACAAGGGGCCCATGTCATTGCGTAGGTATCTTAAAAACAGTTCCACTCAACTTTTTCCTGGGAAGTTTCCTTTAAGAAATAATATATTCCTAATAATCTGATTGTAACCTCTATACTTTCAAATGGTATTGACACCTGAAACTTATTAATGAATTCTGGGGCACAGTATAAGCTGCTGTTAAATTACTAAAGGTGAAAAATGATTAATTCCTTAGAATATAATGATTTCTAAAATCCTAATGTTATTAACTGACCCATCATAAATCTCCAGAGTCTAATGCCATGGAATACTGTTCTACCCAGTTATTAAAATACTTATTTTGAGTTCTTGCTCATAGTCAATGGTCAATGAATATTTATTGAAAAAAACAATTTAGATGAAAGCACCTATAAGAAGAAAAATCCATAGTGTCCAAAGGACAAGACATAGAGCAATGTGAACATTGTGTTCTGGACTTTAAAAAAGACGCTTTCATATTTTAGGCATTTCATTGATAAGTACTTAAGAGATAGAAAACTCAAATTACCTTAATATGGAAATATTTTTATTGTTCATAATTAATGAAAAAGTTCTAGCCAATTGATTGAGACGACACCTTATAAAACTAAAAAAAAAAAGTGAATCACACCAAATGCTTAAATTAGTAGAATGCATTAGATTTATCACATCAACAGTGATGAACAGAAGTATTTTAAGTTTGAATATGGTAAAGAAAATTATGTTTAGTAATATTTAATAGGAAAATTAGTGTCATTTCCAATACTTCCTCCCTTATCTTTAAAGTTACTGCTATAAATAAGTAATATAAAATACATAAATGTAAGATAGATGATAGTATATATGATAGATACATACATACATACATACATACATACATAGAAAGGTTGATATGTATGGATGGAAATACCTTTATCTTGTCTCCTGCTATGACAGCAAAGAAACCATCAGGTTGAGATGGATAAGCCATAAGAGGAGAGCAGCCTTGGTTACTGAGCCATATCAGGAAGGACAGCTGCTCTGAAAGGGCATCTAAAACTGCAGCAGTGTGGTGACTGTTGACTGACTATATACACACATTTACATGTGACTGTAACCTATATGTGAAAATGGGAGTGGGTGTGAATTAAGCCATGAATTGGGATTGTCTTGCTCTTTAGCACAATTTAGCTTAACCCAACCGACATGCACACAGAGAAACATTTTTTCAATTTCTAATTTTTAAAAAATGATTGATATATTTGTCAAAGTATGAATAAAATATTGTGTTTTTTTTAGTCCAGTCTCCTAGACCCTGTTGCTGTCCCACAAGTGCCAAATATGTGAGTTTTGGAACTGAAAGCAGATATGGATGGTATTTTCCAAATCTACGTATGCATTTAGTGGTTAATTTCAAACAACTCCCTAATACATTGGGTTATATGTATATGCTTTTATCCAGTGCAAATAGATATTGAACAGATTCTTTGATCTGGCTTCCTTCTAGGAGCTGATATGTAGACCCAGGGCTTCGATTTATTTTCTCTCATCTTCCTTTCTGGATATGACTCATCAATCTGGGAATCAATTGTACTGGTCCTCTGAACATATCATTCCTCATTTTGAGGTTCTGACCTCTTTCTAGATTTCATCTCTATTTTTCCTAACTTTAATTTATTGCTAATCTCCACACGCATATGCCTCAAGCATATAAACAAGCATATTTTATATGTATTTGTGTTTGTTAAAAGGTTTAGATTTATAAGCCACTCTAAAACTTCAAGGAAAAAAGCAAAATATAAAGCATCATTGTTATATAAATGCAAAACATGCATTAAAGCTGAAGTTATTGTATGAACTTTTGCCTTGTGCATTGCCTATAAAGTTTATTAAATTTATTGAGAAAATAGTGTTGAACCTCTGGATAACAGTTAAAAAGGTAGGAGGAGTGTTTAAGGACAGATGGAAATTATTAGTCATTAGAAAATCAAAGCATTTAATGTTACATCTGGATACCACATAGAAACTTCCAAATCAAAGATATTATAACAATTATTTTAAAGAGCAAACTGCTTTTTATACACTCTATCAGATAAATGATCTAAAGAATTCTGGCAAATATTCAAATGGTTAATATTGTCAGTATTTTAGGGTATAGTAAAATGTTTTTGCTTGAGTTGTATTTTTTAAATTGTTGGTTTTTATAGCCAAAAACCAGAAGACAATGAAACATATCCAACAGTTAAGATTAGATACTCTGCCTTGACTCCTCTTCTCTCTTCTGCAGCCACCCAGCAAGTATGCAAGATGGTAGAGGTGACAATCCATTAACTCAGTAGATACACCACTTATTGCTGGGCAATGCTTCCACCTCTGGTTGAATTCCCTACTAACACCCACTCATGCAGTCTCCTCATTTAATATGTCTTCTGCATTAAGTTCTGCATATGTTCTGGAGTAAAATGCACCTCTTCACTAGGTATCCTTACTGCACTGATTTTCATACTAAGCTTCACAAAGCCTGATCTAACAAATTTCTTTTCCACTTCTGGATCTTAGTAAGTGTAGACCAAGAGTATCACTCCCTAGAAGCATTGGTTGGCACGGTATGTGATAAACAACTGGTAGCATGTGGAAAATGGCAACGGGAAACTATACCTCACTCATTCCTTTACTGAATATTTTTATTGTTTTTGTATTTCTTCTCTCTCATGGAGTCTTTTTTTCTTATTTTTATTGTATAAGGATCAATGATCTTGAGATTTGAGTTCCAAATATGGAAGAAAGCACCTAAAACGTCACTATCAATTTTCTTATTTCCCTTATGAATGTTACAAATCGAGACAGGGAGGAAGCAGGGCATAGCTCCTGCCCAGTTAGAGTACAGTGTGGGCCCTTGGAAAAGGACAAAGTCTTAAAAAACAGGACGCTTGAGATTGAAACAATGTAACGATGTATTCCCCATCAGGGCCCAGTGGGATAGAACAGCTAATTGCTCATAGCCGCATAGGCCCATTAGCTTACAACAGAGCATCCGGGAAACCTTCAGAGACATAGGTTAAATATAATTAGCATTCTGGCTGAATCTATAGAAAACTCCCACTGCAGCAAGCATAAAACCCCAGACACCGAGACCCCAAGCGGCCACCTTGCTCCTCCCTGCACCTGTGGGATTTACATACTTATCCTGAATAAAGCTCTCTCTGTATCCTAATAAAAACTCTTCATAAATCTCCCGCCTTGTCTATTCACAAAGTTCATTCTTCAACCCCGTGAACATGAACCCCAGCATCAATAGTACCAACATAGGGACTAATCAGATAAAACTGACTATGTCAACTTGATAATTATCCAGTTCATCATAAACAAAAACACCAAAGTGAAAAAAATATTTCTTTATTAGTTTTATGTAAGTATATATGGAGATAAATAGATTGGTAGATATGTCACACCTAATGTCACACCTAATTCATTGGATTAATAGTAAGTAGCATATGGAAATTATTTAAACCTGGATTGCATTTTTAAATCCATTCTGCATTCCTGACTAATAATACTTAACCAATAGTCAGATGAAAGCTTAAAATGCACTCTTTTTAAATCATATTTCTGGATCTTCAAAACATATCAGAGCTGTTGGGCATAGGTATGTTGTTTTGTTTGTGTGTTATAAGCAGTTTAAGAAGGGATTGACTGCTTCCATTGATCTAACTCGTTGAGCCATAATTAAATGTTCAGCCTATTGAATATGGCTAGAGAAGCAAGTAGTACTTGTTCTGGTATCAGATGAGTCTCTGACCTAGTGATCTTATTCTAAGATTATAATGAAGAGAAGAATCATGTCTTAAAACAAAAAGTCAGATCCTAAACCTACGGAAAAGAAAACTTTAATAAAATAAAGCCAAAGAAAGGTAAATTAATGAATGATTTATTGCTGTTGTTAAGAACAAAAAATGAATGTCTGTTACACATATTGACAACATCAGATAAAGAAACAGGTCAGACTTAGAAAGCGATTGAGTGCATTTACAATGGGCGTGTAAACAGAACCTCTGATCAGTGAAATGTTTTAGCTTTCAAAGGATACTCTGCAAACAGGAAAATCTTTAATTTCTTAGTAGAGTAGTTCAAACTGCTGTGGCAGCGTTGTGAATTCTGGCTAAAACCAAACAATCCTTTATGGAATGAAACCATACTGAGTTGTTAAGATAAGCTGGCCTCAGAAGCAACATACTAAAATTCTAAGAATTGTGATGACCATAGCAAATGATAGAGGAAATAACTTTCAAAATGTATTTATGTTGCTTATATAAATCCACTTGAAAATTAGAATATATCCGTACATATATTTATTTTTCTAAATAGCATCAATCTAATTCATTGGTTCTCACTTTCTGATGTGCATAAAAATATCATCTGTTGAGCCTGACTGGATTTCAAGTTTCCTCACTCCCAGAAATGTGGACGAGCAGGTCTGGCAGGGACCGAAGACCTGCATTTTACAGAGCACACCCTGTGGGTCTCAGACCTCACTTTGGAAAACTCTTCTAATCATTTCAACATGTATCAGGGAAAGAGGAGCAAAAAATCACCAAAATAGTTTCATTTCTTCCTAAAAATGCATAGACAGAAATTGTTACAGAACTTATATTAGCAGGGGGAATGGACCCATCATAGAAAAGGCATATGAAAAATTAAGGATGTTTGGTCCTTGGGTCAGATAAATACTAACTACGTAAATCATAATAAAGAATGTCCTAATGTTAATATGTCAGGATAATTCTAAAACCCAATCTCAAAGGATACAAATCACAAGATCACTTAATAAAGAAAGCCAGGGGAATGGCACAACCATCTTACCTCTCTGCTGTCAGCACTATATACTCTTACATTACAGGATTTTTTGGACAAGTTTTATTTTGTTTCTGAAAGATTCCTAGGATTTAAACAAGAATAAATAGCAAGGAATGTTGCTTTTTTCTAAGCTGTCTTGAGGAAAACACATTTATATTTGATATTTTTGGCATTTATAATGGTGTGTTGCCAATTCTGTTTCTGTGACAGTTTCCTGTGTCCATTTTGGAACTGCAGTGATAGTCATAAAGTACATATTTTTCTTCCCATACTAGATGTAGAAATAAGGAATTATTATGTTTTCTACCCTCACTTTTTCTTAACCCAAATCATAATGCTACTGAAAATAAGAGTGATAGAAACAATTTGTAAGCATGGCTGAGCACTTATTTGAGGGACGGTCACTATGCTACATGAATTATTTAATCCTCATGACAGCTTTTGAAGACAGGTGCACTTACTAGAAGCATAATATTAAATGGTACAATGTTGTGGACTGAGGAAACAATAAAGGCCACCTAAAATGATAGATGCCTTTTATCAATCACGTACTACGTGCAAACACAGTGCTAAAAGCCATGTATTACCTCCTTTCATTCTGTAAAGTTCGGTCTTATTTTCCTAGAAAACTGAAATTTAGGAAAGTGAAATATAAAGAAATTAAATGATTTACCAAGGTCATCACCAAAAGAGCAATAGCCAAGGGGACTGAACCTAAGGAAGTCTGATTCCAGTGTTCAGGCTCAAAACAACTGCATAACAATTATTCCCACCTGAAAACTTGGTTGACACATCTGGGGACCAGCAAAATAGCATAATTAGATTGTAGTGCTTTTGAGCACATAATGTGAAATGAGGCTGAAGAGTGAGATTAGAAACAGATTGTGGATGGCCTAGGATGTCTTACTGCAGAGTTTCGTATTCACTCTATAAGCAATACTCAGTGACTGTTAAATATGAGGAGAGGAAGTGTAATGATCAGATGCATGTCCTAAACGATAACTATAGAGGCAATATGGAATCAGAATGGGAAAATATTTTAGGCAGGCTGAGAATGGCAAAAAGTATTAAAATAATTTACATGTGAATTGAAAGAGTGGAATCAAGCAAGTAGGAATAAAGTTCAAGAAGCAAGAACTGATTTAAGTGGCATTATAACGACAGAATTAACAGTATTTGCAAAGCTATCTTATGTGTTGAAAATGGTCCAAGGTTAGTTTAATTACAGTAACAAAAGCTTCTAAGAGTTTAGTACATTGCCGGCCTTATCTTGCAAACATTCAGCGAATTAATCCCCATCAAACCCTAAGAGAAATGTACCATTATTACCCTTTATACAAGTGAAGAAATCGAGGCAAAGAATAGCTAAATATTTGGTCCTAAATCCTCCAACTAGTAAATTAGAGCAAGATTTGAGTCCAGTTAGTGTGTCTCATTAAAAGGAATTTATTAGAAAGATTGCAATGAATTATAGATATTTGCAAAACAGGACAAGTAATATGTTTTTATGCCTTGGAGAATACAGCTCAAAATGGAATATTCTGCAGCATAATTATGAAAGGCCTGTTATCAGGGGGAATCTCGCAGATAGCACCAAGATCCTCACCAGATGGTTTTCATATGTGTCAATTTGCCAAACGTCATTTTAACCCTCAATCTTTTAAGGCACAGAAACTCCATATTATCTGTCTCCCAAAGTTATCAAGTTTAAGAATTCTAATTCATTATAACAAGGCTTATGAGGAAAGGATACATACTGTCACAATGTCAGTTCACTTTTTTATAAGGAGAAATATAATTCTCAGAATCAGATCAGGTTCACCATCATTCGCTCACTCTATGCAGGCTTTATGGGAAGCCAAATTATAATTGGAATGTCTCCTGGTGAGCACAGAAATGGTGCAAATTCATTTAGTTATATGACACCTGAGCAATATCAACCTCTGGTAGCCTGACATGTTGCTCTCCATAACAGGGCTTTGCCTACCAGAAAAATAAGATAACCAAATTAAACCTGAGAAAAACCCTCTCCCAGTTGCAGTCTTTGGATGAATGATTCCAGTATGTATACTTATACATATATAGATGACTCTTCTATTCTTTATTTGATGAGTAATACCGTCTGCAATGACTCATATATGAATATAATTGTATAATTATGTATTGCAATATCATTCTATATAGTACATATACCATATACATGTATTGCAGTATATACGAACATAGTCATTCACAGTACAAACTGGTTTTCACCCACCTCTATTCTTTTCTATTATATGTTGATTTAGAGTGTAAAGTCAAGCTCTGAATTTTATTCCCTTATTTCCAAAAGCTTATCTGGTGAGGGTACCTTTTGCCCTAGAAGTACCACTTATGATTAGGTCCATTTCAGAGATGTTGACATTGGACTACTGAGTAGTTATTCATGTGGAGGAGTCAAGCCGGAACTTGGGGATTTATAAATGGAGCCCAGGCCAAAGACAACGTTATAGTAAAAACAATTCAATGAAGTTATGGCTAGCTCTCACAACTTCCACGTCAAATACACTTTACATGGAGCATTTTAGTATTTATAGTTTTGTGTGACAATAACAGATGAGGAAGCAGGTTCTATTTTGTTTCGTTTCTTACGTACTAGGAAACTGAAGTTATTAAGTTTGAGTTGAAACTTCAGCTGAAACCCAGTACTATTAGTGTTGAGCTGAAATCAGTACTACTGAGCTTAAATCCAAACACAAGTCTTCCAGTTCTGAAATGTACATGCCGTCTAATACACCTAACACACAGTCACAGTGAACTCTTCAGCATTTGAGGCACCGCAAAGCCAACTAATTAATTCTTCCCTGAGACTATGTGGCCTGAGTGAGTGTGAGCACTGCTCATGAGAGAGGTCTGGGTGCCTCACTCCTCACACTCGCTCTCAAACTTATGCAGCATATATTCACCCTGTTTTGTGAACCAGGAAAACTTGAATTAGAGGAAAAAGCTGAATATTCTCACCCCTGAGATAAACCTGCATTTCAATACTCACGGGTGAATTATTTCTCTCCTTTGACTAAAGGATTTCAGTTGGGCATTTTTAAAAATTGAAAAAGTGAAACAAGACCCAAAAAACATCCCAGGCAAGTTTTGCCTTATTGAGAGGAAGATTGAAACAAGTCTTAATGTACTTGAGTAGGTCTTCTCAGGGGTAGACAGCCAGCTGTGCTGCTGACCATTGTTGCCCTTTTCACAAGGACAATGCTGGATAACGAGGGTGCACCAATGCCTCAGATTCATTAGATTAGTATGTTAGTTACATTGTTAAATAAAAGAAAAAATGCATCCACATGACAGAATTAACATATCACTATATGTTTGGCAATGCCCAGGACTCTGACTGATTCCCTACGGAGCGTGGTAACATCTAATGCATCCTAATTTCAATGGTTTACTTAACAGTGCTATTTTACTGTGGCAAATGGTGTTACAGGCCTCATAATGGAAATGAATTACACAATTATGTGGTCTAAGATTAAACTCTTCATTCCACTATACACATGGGTAGGCAGATTATTTTAGGCTGTGAGAGGAAAAGATGAAGCCAAGACAAAATAATCACAGATATATGTTTCTCTTTCAACAAATGTCAGTTTTATAATTTTACATCATCAGCCTACTTCTCACCCATTTATGAATCATAATTTAGTTAGTGTGGAGAAAAGAATGAACAGCTAGCACTTGGATTCTATAAAAGTGTAATGCATATATTTGGTGCCAAACTTCTTGAATCAGAAACTTCCTAAAAGGATGAAAAATAATTGCAATTGGTTGTTGAAGATTGGAATTGCTTGACTTAATGAACATTTTTATAGGAATTACTATCATATTATTGTGTATACACTAATCAATTATTTACATGATAAGTGATAAAATCAGTTCACACTGAAGATCTAGTCTCTAGTTAATATCAAATCATTCTTTTAAGTTGATTCATTGGCACAATTCAATATGTTATCATTTATCTTGTCACCTATGTAGATAAGGTGAATAAATGGTAACTCAATTTCAATGCATACTTGAAAATTTATGCTCTGAACTGTGCCTGTTAGTGAATGGTTCAAGAAATACTTGCATTCAAAAAGCATTTGCCATTATATTGTTAATAGGCCCTTTGCTTTAAATCTACAAGGAATGCAAATAACTGATAATTCTGCACTCATTAAGGAAATCTCCAGTGACTTACTTCAGTTCACTGGTCCAACAGGCATGTTTAGCACTTCTTTTGGAATTGGTAAAGTTCCAAAAGTCTGTAAATTAAAGTTCTGCAGAGTGCCATCAAATATGCATAATGAAGCCCTAGATGTAAATTAAGAAGATTTATATGGCTGCATTCTGCTTACGTTATTCAATAGCAATGCCTCACAGGTTTTTATGAAGCAAATAAAGTGTTCTTTTTCTTCAATTTCACTTTAAATGGTCACTGTGGATTCATTCTTTCATTACTTAGTTCACCCATTATAGAATGAATTGTCGTTTTAAATATATAATTCATCCTAAAGGTTTATCACAAAACACAGTCAAATTATGTAGTACTCTGTGCATACCACTGCAAAGAAGTGGTCTGAAGATATATGAGCAGCTCAAGCAGATTCAGAGGTAAATGCACACCATTTATATTAATGACCTTTCAGAATCCAGGAATTATGATGTGGCAATCTAACAATTTCCTTGTCTTCTTAGACTTAGAGATGCTGGTCTTGCCATATTAACTCTGAAATTTGAAGAATGTTATTATAAGTTTGCTGAGAAATGTTAAAACCCGTTAAGAGGAATATATGAATTTCATCTACATAGAGACGATTCACCGTCACATATAATTCTGTTAATGCAATAGGCGTGTATCCTAATATTGGAAGTATAAGCCTGGCTTCTTGAAGACATGTTGTTTTATGTAACAGTTAAGCAACAAAATAGTATCCAAGACTTCAGATCACTTTGCAGTTGGACTAAAAGCATTTGAAAGGGAGAAGAGGAGCAAATAGGCAGATGTGGCATTCCATTTAAAGAAGATATTATAAAAGCTTGTGACTAAAAGGCACAGGGAAAGAATGCCAAGCAAAATCAAGAACTAAGGTTAATGTTTTTTTGAATGTCTAACAAGCTTAGAGATACACTTATCTTTGAATGTTTATGTCTGCTTGCAACAGGAAATAAATGCCATGTTCAATCTAAGAGGACTGGATCATTTTCTAACCAAAAATTAACACTTCCTGGCACAAATTAGAGATCAGTGTTCTCTTAGTCTGTATTTATTTCCAACTTATTTCAGGCATAGATAGCATGTCAGAAATAATTTCACACTGAGTATTTTAAGCAAAAAGATAAGTATAAAGCACATTGAATAATTATAAACATCATTAATATCAAAGTGTTCACATGCTTTAAAAGTTGACATATAGACTTTCCATTTACATTTTTACTCTTACACACAAAATATTGTCTCCTCAATTCATTGCAAATATTTTATTTATCTGGTACAATTTTGAAGGAATGTTTTCATTATTTTGGTTAAAAGAAATAGCTAAGGAAGCCTAACCTTAATCTATTATTGTAACCCCCTCTTCATCTCCTATGTTTGAATGGGAATATCTCAGTAAGACATTACTCATTTCATGATATAATGTTTATAACTTTAATTTTTAAAAAATGAACAGGTACCTTTTCTTGACACTTGACATAAAAAGTGTTCACTTTAATTTAAGAGTTGCATTATTAATAAAATAAGCATACTACAGCTTAGGCTTTTGTTGTGTTCCTCCACCTTGTTTTAATAGGAGATTCCAACCAATGATGGTGTTTAGAGACCAGGCTCAGACAGGTGTCATAGAGCTTTGCTTCCTTACAGCCACAGTTATTCGTCACGGGAATGGGACTAAGTCATTCCAAAGGTTCTGAGGACATTTGTAGAGTAGCCAGAAAAGAAATTCACCCATTGTCTTATAATTTTTCATTCTTATTTAAAGAGATTGGAATTCCTGTACCTATTTGGAGAGAAAGGAATATATCAGAAGAGAAGGAAGGAGGGAGGAAGGGAGAGAGAAAGAGAGGCAAAAAGGTGAAGAGAAAGGTCATCATTTGTGATGGTTAATTTTATGTCTCAATTTGGCTAGGCTATGGTGCCACGATATTCTTCTGAATATTTCTGTAAAGAGATTTTTTTGGGTATAACATTTAAATCAGTGGACTTGGAGTAAAGCAGATTACCCCCCATAATATGGTTGGGGCTTATCCAAAGAGTTGAAAGGCTTAATAGAACAAAGACTGACCTCTCCTGAGCAAGAGGGAATTGTGTCAGCAGATTCCTTTGGACTTGACCTTCAGCTCTTCCCTGGGTCTTCACACATCTCATTGGTTCTGTTTCTCTGGACAACCTAATATATTATTATACTTTTTTTTATTGTTGTATCAATACCTGAAGTCATATCTACTTCTGATTGTCTTAGTTACTTGAGACCACTAAATCTCCTTTTGTTAAAATAATTAGGCTTGATAATTCTCTTATTCATAGTTGAAAAACCTTGATATAGCCAGTATACCTTGAAAGAAGCAGAGAAGAAAAAAGTCCAAATCTGATCAATGCTAACAGATGTCTGTAAAATTTCAAAGTAAAATAATTTTACTTTCTGAGTTTCATCTTTTTCATCTGCAAATGAATATAACTGTAAGGAATACTTTCAAGATGTTAAAAGAACATGTGTGGTAGGAATTTTAACTAAAACTATCATAAAATAAAAGATATTATGTAACAATTTCAAGGGAAAGTTTGAGATTTTGATTACTTTTTATTAAAAAAGGATTTCAAGTTAGCATTTTATTTATTTTATGCTTTGTAATTCCCATGTTTAAGTAGTAATTAAACAGAAAAACACTTAGAAATATTATAAGGAACTACTAAAATAAAATAAATGGATAGTTGAGTAAGACGTAAATCTTTGTGGTATGAATTAAGTTTTTAATTGGATTTTTGTGTAATGGTGAGAAACTAAAGTCAGACAACATATCAGCTTTTTTATAGGTCATATAATTATATTTTTGTTAAGGTGTGTTTCAGAATTAAACACTAGCCTCCAGAGATTTCTGCGTGTAAATAAAGCCTATATGGATGTATAAAGCCTGTCAGTGTGCTTTATGAGATAGCTTTTCTGAGAAGTCCTGCAATTTAGAAATCTGCTTAAATATGTTAAACCTAATGGGGTTCTAAATGTATATGACAATGGATATATTTATTCACATGATATATTGCATCATAACTTTTCTGAGAAGTCCTGCAATTTAGAAATCTGCTAAAATGTGTTCAGCCTAATGGGGTTCCAAATGTATATGACAATGGATATATTTATTCATGTGATATATTGCATCATCCTCTTAAAGTATGTAACAGGGACTGCAATTGAAAACTGAAACCTAGTAGTAGGTCTGTGTTCATACTGGGCACTCGGATTTGGTGGCAAGTCTGGGGCCACATAATTCTGTACCATCACAGGTTTCTATAGCACTTTAAGATTAGATACCACTCTTACATATTCAGCAAGTCCTCTTTAAATGTAAACTTGAGGAATGAAGGAAAAAGTTGAAGAAATAGACTAAATAATGTCAGTCTTAGGATTGCTATTTGTGTGTGTGTGTTTGTATGAGACAGACAGAGACATCAGAGGAATAAAATGAATAGCTAAGTGTAACTCCAGGGGAAAATCCCAGGGCAAATAACCTTTGAAACTGAAATCAGAAAAAGGGAGAAGTAAAGTGGGAAAAACCTGTTTATTTCTTACAAGCATTCCACTTCTGCTCCCCGTGTCTCTCATGACCCAGCTGCAGAAGAAGAGACCCCCACCCAACCTCTCTGGTCCAGATAAGCCCTGCTTGCACTTACTTACCTATTGATATGGAGATGAACTACTTCTGTCCACCCCTTGGAAACACCTATTCTATGGAGGCACACTAACGCTGGGCAAGAGATTCTGGAAATACTGCAGTTTTACCCACACTAAGTAAATTAAAAATTTAAGCCCTCCTCTCCAGAAACCTGAGACAAGCTTGAGAATTGTCAGTAGGACAATTTGTTTTCAGATTCCTAGGAAAAAAGTTAGATCTAAGTTTTAAAAATATAGCTTACAAAATTAGAAAACTGATTGGTAAATATTGTATCTTTCTAGCCCACTTAAAGAATGTGAGTAAGAACATAGGGGGACTCCAATAGCAAACACCAATTAAGTTAACATTGCATAGTGAAATCTCTTCTTAAATTATTTATTGCAGCTAGGTCTTATCAAAATCACTTCAAATTTTAAAATATTTAATGTTATTACAGAAAAATATATTTTTCAGTATTATGGATTTTATTTTATAAGGTGTGTATACACTTGTATGAAACTAACATAATTTTTTGTTGAATCATAATTATAGATTTTATTTTACTTTTTTTTACATTTTGGAAATTAAGAAATTGAAGTAAGACGAATTCTTTCTCTTGGTAATGATTATTTCACAAATAAGTAAACACTATTGCTGTATTTGTCACCGATATTCAATAAAATATTCCCTATCTAGCCAGTAGCTTACATATTACGAAAAAAAAACCAACCAAAATTCCCAAGGAATCTAAACATTCAGGTGAAGAGGTCACCATGTTAACCGTTCTATTAACTGAATTTCAATGCCTGGTCTCATCTGTCACTGCTTGCACAACGAAGGTGACAAGAGGTTACAAAAAGAAACATTATCCTATTAGAGCTAAAAACTTCTAGAGAATATAGCATTACTATCTTCAACACAGATATATAACTGATGTTTTCAATATGCAAAAACTTATATACGGTTAGTGTAGAAATGTCTTATTTGTTTCTTAAATTAGCTGTAGCATGAGCCATAGTCACCTTGCTAATGAATGGTGCTGAGTGCAAGGTGAAGGAAGGGAATTTCAAAGTAAAATAGGGGAAGTGTCAAATTATTTAAAACATTTTAGAACATAATTCAAATAGAAAATCAGAATCAATAAGCAAAATCATATTTTTAAGAATCAAATGAGATTGTAAATATGTAGGTGCTTTGTGAATTAAACTGCCATGTGATTAAGATGGTGTTTCATTTTAACATTTTGTTTAAAGTTAAAGAGTTGATAAAGTAATGATAGTTGCTTCATGCACTGAAATGTATGAGATACATGTGTATGTATATTTTAACTGAATACATATGAATAATTTTGTTAGGACTTGTAAATAAAGTCACTGATACTTTGGTTTCAGTCCTTACTCTGCCTCTTACCCTGTGTATGACCTTACATGAAATTATTAAACTCTCTGACCCTCAACTGCCTGATAGATAAAAAGGGAGATTAAGAACTAATCTAAATTGTGGTAGAGTGGTATGGAGATCATGTAATCTAAAAAAATTGACTAGCAACTTTAGATTACCTAGGATATACTAGTAGCATAATAACCATTTTTTTCAGTGAATCTTTGGACACATGCATTCATTTAGATAGATTGGCATACAAATGACAAGTTTTTTTTTTTTTTTACGACAACTGAATATAGTATACCTGTATTAATTCAGGAGTGTTTCAAAGTTACCAGACATCTCTTTTATCTGTGAAAATATTAAACAACCTCGAGGCCTCTCTAATAACAGTTACACCTACATTAAATCAACACTGGGCAAAATAAGGTATAAATACACAAGATGACTAACTGTTTCAGCTATGGGACCAAATCATGTAAAACCTCAAGGATTTTTTTTTTTTTGAGAGGGCATTTCTCATATTTATTGATCAAATGGTTGTTAACAACAATAAAATTCTGTATAGGGGACTCAATGCACACTCATTAATCAACACCAAGCCTACATCTCAACAGTCTCCAATCTTCTGAAGCATAACAAACAAGTTCTTACATGGTGAACAAGGTCTTACATAGTGAATAAGTTCTTACATGGTGAACAGTGCAAGGGCAGTCATATCACAGAAACTTTTGGTTTTGATCACGCATCATGAACTATAAACAATCAAGTCAGATATGATTATTTGTTTGATTTTTATACTTGATTTATATGTGAATCCCACATTTCTCCCTTATTATTATTATTATTTTTTTTAATAAAATGCTAGAGTGGTAGGTAGATGCAAGATAAAGGTAGAAAACATAATTTAGTGCTGTAAGAGGGCAAATGTAGATGATCAGGTCTGTGCCTATAGACTAAGTATTAATCCAAGCTAGACAAGGGCAACAAAACATCCACGGATGCAGAAGATTTCTCTCAAAACAGGGGGGGTGAGGTTCTAAGCCTCCCCTCTGTTGGTCCCCAATTTCTCTCCTGATGGCCCCCCTGCGACTGTGCCTGTCTTAGGTTGTTCCTCCCTTGAGGAATCTTACACGTCTCTGGCTAACCAGTCATCTTCTGGGGCCATACAGGGAAATGTAAAGTTGGTAAGTGAGAGAGAAGCAATATTCTTTGAAAAGGTTAGCTTTTTACTTCTTTGCGGATTTATGCCCTGTGGCTTCTATGAACAGCATTTGTATTGAGGTGTCTTTACCACTTGGAAGAATTATGATACTCGGTAATTTTCAATATGAGGCACTAATTCTACTAAAGGGTTGTAACTAGGAAGGAAGAAGAAAAGCTATAGAAGTAGCAGACGGAAGAAAACATGGGAAGATTGATTATTTCTTTGACATATCTTCTTGTAGAGTAACATAAGCATGTATAGGTTTTAAACTACTAATTAAATTGTGCACATACATTAACATAATAGGAATACAGCTACATAACAAAAGCAGACCTACAATTACCAGCCATATCCAGTGAAACCAAGAAAACCAGTTAGGTACCCTAGGCATTTGTGAAAACTTATCAATGATATGATGGATATTGTCTAACTGAATCTGAACAGTTTGAGAAAAATCAGACAGATTAAAGCAACACATTACTGGGAACTGTTCACATCCATGTGTTCTTTTAACAGTAGATAGTCTATAGTTGCACGATTTTGGAGCACTACAACTTGCACTTCTCCTAATTCTTGGTTGAGTTCTGACAGTATAGATCCAGTCAAATTTGTTGTTTTACTGTATGCACAGGCCAGCTTAGATATCTCCTTCATTCCAATGGCAAGTCCAGGAACTGGTGGAATGACTGCAGCTACAACTGCAGCAGCGCCAGGATCTTTGTTGAAGTTTTTTGATGTTCATCTTCTGGAATGACTCTTCCAGAGGATGTTGATGTTGGAAGTTCTTCTACATATTGTATCTTAATTCGTTTTCTGTGATACGACCTTTATACCATCGTGAAGAACCTATTGGAGATCACCACACAGGAACTGCTTTTTTTTAAGAGAAAGGAATATTATCAGAAATATGTACTTCCATACCTGATCATCTGACATCCTTTGAAAGATCAAAATTAAGGATATGTAAAGTATGCATTAATTGTTGATTTGCAGTTAGTTTTATCCTATCAGGGAGTAATCCCCCTTTTCTTTCTCTCTTTTTTTTGTTATCATTAGTCAACAATTACAGGAAGAATATTATGTTTACTAGGCTCTCCCCTATACCAAGTCCTCCCCACAAACCCCATTACAGTCACTGTCCATCAGCATAGCAAAATGTTGTAGAAACATTACTTGCCTTTTCTGTGTTCACAGCCCTCTCCTTTCTCCCACCCCCCCATATTATGCATGCTAATCATAATACCCCCTTTCTTCTTCCCACCCCCCTTATCACTTCCTACCTAACAATCCTCCCTAGTCCCTTTCCCTTTGATACCTGTTAGTCCATTCTTGGGTTCTGTGATTCTGCTGCTGTTTTGTTCCTTTGCTCTTATACTCCACAGATGAGTGAAATCATTTGGTATTTCTCTTTCTACACTTGGCTTATTTCACTGAGCATAATACCCTCTAGCTCCATCCATGTTGTTGTAAATGGTAGGATTTGTTTTCTTCTTATGGCTGAATAATATTCCATTGTGTATATGTACCACATCTTCTTTATCCATTCATCTACTGATGGACACTTAGGTTGCTTCCAATTCTTGGCCATTGTAAATAGTGCTGCGGTAAACATAGGGGTGCATCTGTCTTTCTCAAACTGGAGTGCTGCATTCTTAGGGTAAATTCCTAGGAATGGAATTCCTGGGTCAAATGGTAAGTCTATTTTGAGCATTTTGAGGAACCTCCATACTGCCTTCCACAATGGTTGCATAATTTATATTCCCACCAGCAGTGTAGGAGGGTTTCCCTTTCTCCACAACCTCACGAGCATTTGTTGTTGTTTGTCTTTTGGATGGTAGCCATCCTTACTGGTGTGAGGTGATATCTCATTTTGGTTTTAATTTGCATTTCTCTGATGACTAGCAGTGTGGAGCATCTTTTCATGTATCTGTTGGCCATATGAATCTCTGTTTTGGAGAACTGTCTGTTCAGTTCCTCTGCCCATTTTTTAATTGGATTATTTGTTTTTTGTTTGGTGAGGAGGGTGAGCTCTTTATATATTTTGGTTGTCAAGCCTTTATCGGATCTGTCGTTTATGAAAATATTCTCCCATACTGTAGGGTAACTTTTCGTTTTACTGATGGTGTCTTTTGCTGTACAGAAGCTTTTCAGCTTAATATACTCCCACTTGTTCATTTTTGCTTTTGTTTTCCTTGCCCGGGGAGATATGTTCAAGAAGAGTTCACTCATGTTTATGTCTAAGAGATTTTTGCCTATGTTTTTTTCTAAGAGTTTTATGGTTTCATGACTTACATTCAGGTCTTTGATCCATTTCAAATTTACTTTTGTGTATGGGGTTAGACAGTGATCCAGTTTCATTCTGTTACATGTAGCTGTCCAGTTTTGACAGCACCATCTGTTGAAGAGACTGTCATTTCCTCATTGTATGTCCATGGCTCCTTTATCATATATTAATTGACCAAATACGCTTGGGTTAATGTCTGAAGTCTCTAATCTGTTCCACTGGTCTGTGGCTCTGTTCTTGTGCCAGTACCAAATTGTCTTGATTACTATGGCTTTGTAGTAGAGCTTGAAGTTGGGGAGTGAGATCCCCCCAACTTTATTCTTTCTTCTCAGGATTGCTTTGGCTATTTGGGTTCTTTGGTGTTTCCATATGAATTTTTGAACTATTTGTTCCAATTGCTGGTAGTTTGATAGGGATTGCATCAAATCTGTATATAGCTTTGGGAAGGATGGCCATTTTGATGATATTAATTCTTCCTAGCCACGAGCATGGGATGAGTTTCCATTTGTTAGTGTCTCCTTTAATTTCTCTTAAGAGTATCTTATAGTTTTCAGGGTATAGGTCTTTCACTTCTTTGGTCAGGTTTATTCCTAGGTATTTTATTCTTTTTAATGCAATTGTGAATGGAGTTGTTTTCCTTATTTCTCTTTCTATTGGTTCATTGTTAGTGTATAGGAAAGCCACAGATTTCAGTGTGTTGATTTTGTATACTGCAACTTTGCTGTATTCCGATATCAGTTCTAGTAGTTTTCGGGTGGATTCTTTAGGGTTTTTTATGTCAATATGATGTCATCTGCAAATAGTGACAGTTTAACTTCTTCTTTACCAATCTGGATTCCTTGTATTTCTTTGTTTGGTCTGATTGCCATGGCTAGGACCTCCAGTACTATGTTAAATAACAGTGGGGAGAGTGGGCATCCCTGCCTAGTTCCCGATCTCAGAGGAAAAGCTTTCAGCTTCTCGCTGTTCAGTATAATGCTGGCTGTGGGTTTATCATATATGGCCTTTATTATGTTGAGGTACTTGCCCTCTATTCCCATTTTGCTGAGAGTTTTTATCATGAATGGATGTTGAATTTTGTCAAATGCTTTTTCAGCATCTATGGAGATGATCATGTGGTTTTTGTCTTTCTTTTTGTTGATGTGGTGGATGATGTTGATGGATTTTCGAATGTTGTACCATCCTTGCATCCCTGGGATGAATCCCACTTGGTCATGGTGTATGATCCTTTTGATATACTGTTGAATTCTGTTTGCCAATATTTTATTGAGTATTTTTTCATCTACATTCATCAGGGATATTGGTCTGTAATTTTCTTTTTTGGTGGGGTCTTTGCCTGGTTTTGGTATTAGGGTAATGTTGGCTTCATAGAATGAGTTTGGGAGTATTCCT
Organism: Manis javanica; assembly: GCF_040802235.1. Taxonomy (NCBI): domain Eukaryota; kingdom Metazoa; phylum Chordata; class Mammalia; order Pholidota; family Manidae; genus Manis; species Manis javanica. The sequence continues at coordinate 145,592,203 of NC_133160.1, forward strand.
TCCTCTTCTATTTTTTGGAAAACTTTAAGGAAAATAGGTATTATGTCTTCTCTGTATGTCTGATAAAATTCCGAGGTAAATCCATCCGGCCCCGGGGTTTTGTTCTTGGGTAGTTTTTTGATTACTGTTTCAATTTCTTTGCTCATAATTGGTTTGTTTTACTTTTGTGTTTCTTCCTTGGTCAGTCTTGGAAGGTTGTATTTTTCTAGGAAGTTGTCCATTTCTTCTTGGTTTTCCAGCTAGTTGGCATATAGATTTTCATAGTAATCTGTAATAATTCTTTGTATTTCTGTGGGGTCTGTCATGATTTTTCCATTCTCATTTCTGATTCTGTTGATGTGTGTTGATTCTCTTTTTCTCTTAAGAAGTTTGGCTAGAGTCTTGTCTCTTGTTTATTTTCTCTTGGTTTCATAGATTTTTGCTATTGTTTTATTCTCCTCAATTTTGTTTTTTTCTTCTCTGATCTTTATTATGTCCCTCCTTCTGCTGACTTTAGGCCTCATTTGGTCTTCTTTTTCCAGTTTCAATAATTGTGATGTTAGGCTATTCATTTGGGATTGTTCTTCCTTCTTCAAGTGTGCCTGGATCGCTATATACTTTCCTCTTAAGACTGCTTTTGCTGCTTCCCACAGAAGTTGGGGCTTTGTGTTGTTGTTGTCATTTGTTTCCATATATTCACTGATCTCTATTTTAGTTTGATTGATTATTTAGGAACATGTTGTTAAGCCTCCATGTGTTTGTGAGCCTTTTTGTTTTCTTTGTAGAATTTATTTCTAGTTTTATACCTTTGTGGTCTGAAAAGTTGGTTGGTAGAATTTCAATCTTTTGGAATTTACTGAGGCTCTTTTTGTGAGCTAGTATGTGGTCTATTCTGGAGAATGTTCCATGTGCACTTGAGAAGAATGTATACCCTGTTGCTTTTTGATGTAGAGTTCTATAGATGTCTATTAGGTCCATCTGTTCTAGTGTGTTGTTCAGTGCCTCCATGTCCTTATTTATTTTCTGCCCTGTGGATCTATCCTTTGGGGTGAGTGGCGTGTTGAAGTCTCCTAAAATGAATGCATTGCATTCTATTTCCTCCTTTAGTTCTGTTAGTATTTGTTTCACATATGCTGGTGCTGCTGTGTGGATGCATGTATATTTAGAATGGTTTTATCCTCTTGTTGGACTGAGCCCTTTATCATTATGTAGTGTTCTTCTTTATCTCTTGTTGCTTTCTTTGTTTTGAAGTCTATTTTTTCTGATATTAGTACTGCAACCCCTGCTTTCTTCTCGCTGTTGTTTGCCTGAAATATCTATTTCCATCCCTTGACTTTTAGTCTGTGCATTTGAGGTGAGTTTCTTGTAAGCAGCATATAGATGGGTCTTGCTTTTTTATCCATTCTATTACTCTGTATCTTTTGGTGCATTCAGTCCATTTACATTTAGGGTGACTATTGAAAGATATGTACTTATTGCCATTGCAGGCTTTAGATTCATGGTTACTAAAGGTTCAAGGTTAGCCTCTTTAGTATCTTACTGCCCAACTTAGCTTGCTTATTGAGCTGTTATATACACTGTCTGGAGATTCTTTTCTTTCCCCCTTCTTATTCCTCCTCCTCTATTCTTTATATGTCAGTTGTTTTATTCTGTGCTCTTTCATGTTTGCTTTAACTGCTTTTATTGGGTAGTTGATTTTAATTTTTGCCTTTAGTTAGTATTTGGTTGGTCTGCTTTCTTTGCTGTGATTTTATTTTCTCTGGTGATATCTGTTTAGTCTTAGGAGTGCTCCTGTCTAGAACAGTCCCTCTAAAATACACTGTAGAGGTGGTTTGTGGGAAGCAAATTCCCTCAACTTTTGCTTGTCCTAGAATTACTTAATCCCTCCTTCATATTTAAATGATAATCATGCTGGGTACAGTATCCTTGGTTCAATGCCCTTCTGTTTCATTGCATTAAATATATCATGCCATTCTCTTCTGGCCTGTAAAGTTCTGTTGAGAAGTCTGATGATAGCCTGATGGGTTTTCCTTTAGAGGTGATCTTTTTCTCTTTAGCTGCCTTTAAAACTCTTTCCTTGTCCTTGATCCTTGCCATTTTAATTATTATGTGTCTTGGTGTTGTCCTCCTTGGTTCCTTTCTGTTGGGAGTTCTGTGTATTCCCGTGGTCTGTTCGATTATTTCCTCCCCCACTTTATTTAACTTTTCAGCAATTATTTCTTCAAAGACAGTTTCTATCCCTTTTTCTCTCTCTTCTTCTACTGGTATGCCTATGATACAGATATTGTTCCTTTTGGATTGGTCACACAGTTCTCTTAATATTGTTTCATTCCTGGAGATCCTTTTATCTCTCTCTGTGTCAGCTTCTATGCATTCCTGTTCTCTGGTTTCTATTCCATCAATGGCCTCTTGCATCTTATCCATTCTGCTTATAAATCCTTCCAGAGTTTGTTTCACTTCTGTAATCTCCTTCCTGGCATCTGTAATCTCCCTCCAGACTTCCTCCCTGAGCTCTTGTATATTTCTCTGCATGTCTGTCAGCATGTTTGTGATTTTTATCTTGAATTCTTTTTCAGGAAGACTGGTTAGGAGTGTTTCCTTCTCTGGTGTTGTCTCTGTGATTTTTGTCTGCCTGCAATTTTGCCTTTTCATGGTGATAGAGATAGTTTGCAGAGCTGGCATGAGTGATGGCTGGAAGAAATTCCCTTCTTGTTGGTTTGTGGCCTTCCTTTCCTGGGAGAACAGTGACCTCTAGTGGTTTGTGCTGGGCAGATGCATGCAGAAAGGGCTTCTGATTCTTGCCTTGCTTCTATGGAGCTTATCTCCGCTGTTGCTGTGGTCATGGCCTGCCTTGGGCTGCTGCTCCAATATGGTGGAGCCGCATTGGTGGGGGAACAGCCGGGAGGCTATGTATCTCCGTGAGGGGCCTCTGTGCTCCCTGCTGCCCAGGGGGTTAGAGTGCCCAGAGATCCCCAGATTCCCTGCTGCTGAACTAAGTGTCCCAGGACTTTTCCATCCAGCTGTGAGTTCCCTGTCCCTTTAAGACTTCCAAAAAGCACTTGCTTTTATTTGTCCTGGGTGCAACATCTGCAGGGACCTGCTCACAGGTCTTACTGTCCTGTTTCCCTAGTTTTCAACACCCCATGCATGCACTGTGTCTGTACTCTTGTGTGGATGGCTGGGGCTAGGTATTTAGCAGTCCTGGGATCTCTCTCCCTCCCCACTCTGATTCCTTTCCACCTGCCAGGAGCTGGGGTGTGGGGCACTCGGGTCCTGCCTGGCCGGGGCTTGTATCTTACCCCCTTAGCGAGGTGCTGGGTTCTTGCAGGTGTGGATGTATTCTGGCTGTTGCCCTGTGTCTTCCGGTCTCTCTTTTAGGAAGAGTTTTCTTTGTTGTATTTTCAAAAATATATGTGGTTTTGGGGGGAGATTTCCACTGCTCTAATCATGCCACCATCTTGCCTCCACCCTATGACAAGTATTTTTTAAGGTACATAGTGGAAAAATTAGAATATGTGTGGTTTTTCTGGGTATCAATGTTGATTCTTGTCCTAATCAGTAAGGCAGACACATATCACCTCTTTGACTACTGTCTATTTCTCTTGCTTTATTTCCTCTGCTCCAGCCCGAAATTACCTTCTTGATGCTTTGGGAACACACCAAGAATATTCCTGCCTTAGGGTTTTCAAGTCAATGCCACTTTTTACTTACTTAGATGAAGGTCTGCAAGTTTTTCTGCAAAATACTATACAGTAATCTTTTTTTGGGTTTGTGGCCATAATATCTTTGTAGTAACTCTGCCCCTGAAAGCAGATGCAGATAATGTGTAACAACAGATGCAACTCTGTTCCAGTGGAACTTAATTTACAAAGGGAAGGAGGACAGGAGAGATGTGCTGTATGCGGTCTGTAGGCCTTGGTCTGTCAACCCGTGCCTTAGACTGCTCTCCTTTCAAATATCTGCATGACCTGCTCCCTCACATCTTGTCTTTGTTCAAATTCTGCCTTCTCAAGTTTAATCAGAACATTATATATACAATTGCACATGACTCCATCACTCACCAAACCTCTTTTCTTCATCTGTAATCAAATTTTCTTCACAGAAATTATCACCTTCTAATAGACTTTGTCTGTATTTAATCGATTTTGTTTTGAATTTTCTGCATCCTAACTGTTAGAATGTTTCATAATGGCTTGGTTTGTTTGTTTTTTCTGTTTATTCAATGCTATATCTCTAGTGTCAAGCATGGTACCTGATGGATAGTAGGTGCTCAATAAATATTCATTCCATTTTTCTGAATATGATATGAGGTCAGTTAACATTAGATAGTGAATATATTGAGAGTGAGGGGGAGAAAAATGGGGGAACCATGATTTGCACCTAGACCTTGTGGGTTGGCTGCACTGAGAACCTGTCTCTTGCTTTAGCCACCAGATTCAGTGATGAGCGCTTCCACTCCCTATGTGAATTGTCTTATCTTTAAATGATGACAACCTGTGAAAACCTCCAGTAATTTGGTAACAAAATATTATATATACATCTTACCTTTCTTCCTTGATGCTAAGTCAGATCTTTTTGGAGGATGTTGTTGGACAGAGAGATCTGTACACTAAAAGAGCAGTGCCTTTACAAAACATATCACAAGATGTCAGAAGCTGGGAAAGGAAAGGAGTCCTCTCTGGTGTAAGGACAAAGGTCACAGTGGTATGCCCTTTTGCTCTTTTCTTCTGATAATAATATCTCTTTATAGGTTCCATCGATTGATATGGGTTATTATAGTGTGGAGAAAATCAGGATTTGAGAAGTGTGGTGTAGAGTTTGAAAGTCTTTTCTCTCTTGTTTAGGAAGTTAATTTTGAAGGGGACTGTATCATAAAACCAGTAAAATTTCTGAAGATCGCCATGCTCAAGCAGCAGTGTGAGATCCCTAACTTATCTGGAATCACCAGTGGAATACAGGACTGTGTTACTAGCACACAATAAATAGGATTCATATTGGGGTAATCCCTCACTTCCCTTTCTTAAGCCACCTGACAAATACAGGTTTATTTTTTCTCAGAGTAATGAAAATAAATTCATGTTAATTATGATTAGTGGAAAATCCCTTCGAGGGATCCTTGTATTAAGCTCTGCTTTGGTTTATGAAGAAATAACAGCATTGTGATATGTAATTAATTATTATTTGAGCCAAAATTCATGCATAACTTGCTATTTATTAATATCTAAATATGGTATTACATTTTAAAATGAAGTGTTGTATTAAAAACAAACTAGAGATTAATTCCAGCAGCAAAGATGAAAATAATGAAAGGGAAAATAATTGCATATTTCACACTTTGGTTATTAGATTTTTATTGTTTATAAAAGGAGGGTTAAGAGTAAATAGATTGAGTTAATTGACCTCAAAGATTCTCTCTGCTCTATTTTTCTACAATCCTACATTTGGATAACTACTACTTTTCATATTTTTAAGTGTTTACTTAAGCATTGCTTGTCTTTTTTTACGTAGTTCTATTTTAAAGAATAAAACAAAACTTGATTTCTTTTCACTTACTGAACTCAGAACAAATTTGTATTCCAGATAGTCAAGTGTTAATGAGAGCTACAATGTGCTTCAGAAAATGGAATAGGAGATCAAAGAACTGAAATCTACTGGAAGACACCCTGGCAATGTCCATACAAATCAGCACAACTAAACTGAATATCAGGATTCATCTGAAGTCTAAAGCCCAAGTATCTAGGTGATACGTGGAACTTTCCTTATTCTTTCACATGTTTAACATATAAATCAGTCTTGCATTTTAATACATGCTCACTAGAATGATGGTCTGTCAAATGTCATCCATATGCTTTAATTTAGGACTTAGACAAATAATGCAAAAGCACTTAAAATTCCTTTTCTATTAAGTCTTATTTTTGGCTGTTGACTACAGATACTAATTTAATTAAATATTTTATTCCATAACTCACAATTTTAACAGAGTGCAAGCACACGCACACACACACATACACACACACCTGTAAAAGTGAGTTATTTAGGAGGAATGCAAATGTGTCAACTCTGACATAAATCTTTTTAGGTAGATAAATGTCTTTAGAAGTTCTATGCATCCAAAATCATATGTTCCTAAGAATACCTTTCTTCTTTAGCCTTGAATTAGTATCGGTAAGGGTCTGCTCTGGTATATGATCTGCAAGAGAGTTTGACTACTCATATTGGTTCATCTGAAGAACAGAATTACAATCTACTTCTTGCTAAAAACTGATAATAATCTGACAGTTTTATGAGCACAGATCTTAATTGAACTAAATTTAATTTGAAATTTTAATTGGAAAGGGAATTTTGCATTGTCACATCAAGAATCCATTCAATTTAGGCTAGTGCCATATTTGTAATTTTCCTCATTTATTTTGAGGATGCTCCTTGTCTTAAGGATAATTCTCAACTTCATGGTGATAACAATGTAATATTTTAATCTCATTAACACTGGTAAATATTGTGATTAGCTAGATGTATTTTTAGTTTTGTTGTTATGGTGCACATTTACTCAATAATAACAATTCAGTTAAATTTATTGGAATTACATTTCAGTTATGATTATTTATCTATTTGGAGGAAGACAAAATTGTTTAAGTGGCCATGCAGAGAGAATTTAAGTGAAAAATGTGTACATTCGCTATGACTCATTGACCCCTTTCCAAAAAATTCAACCTAATTGTAAACATTTCTTTTTGTGTGTCACAGAAAATTTGAAATGCAAAGAGCTATAACAGAGCATATCTGGATACTTAATATGCAGTTTATTTTATCATGGAAAAAGAACACCACTCTAGTAAAAACAAAATGATTTGTAAGTTTGTCTTATACTTGGGAGTATTTTCATCAATATAAGGATAAGCTGTTAGAATATATTCCATGGCCCTCTCTTAAATGCTGACTGCCAAGAGTTTTGCCATATTTTTGGCTATGCAATAGTGAAGTCCTTCTTTAACTAAGTAAGAGAATGCAAGGTAATGATGTAAAAACTACATATGAAAAATTTTAACAATTAAAAATAATAAATTAAAAACTACATATGAAAGATTCTGTTGTCTTATTTGTATCCTTTCTGTCAATGGTTTAAATTAGTAAGTAAAAAGATAAAAATAGAATATTTTCCCTGTCTTGACATGCGTTGAAAAGATGGTAAGAGAATTTTTCCTTTCCTAAGTGGTCCAAGATATTTACAACATATGTAACCCTCAGAAGGCTTCTATCCAGAAATATGAGGTGCTTCTATGAATCAATAAAAAAAACAGACAACTGAATAGAAACATGGGAAAAATTCATACAGTAACTTTATATATGAGGTTTTCTAAATGAATAATAGATATATGTAAAGTATTAAACATAATTAGTTACTATACACACACACACACACACTTTTATGATACATACAGAGATGTCTCCTTGATGGTAGTTTTGTCCTTTCTTTTTCTCATTTTTTGCCTTTCTATTTCCTCCACATTTATGAAAGCTGAGATATTCAGCTATGCTAATTTCATCAAGACCAAGTATGTCTTTCAGTTAGAATATGTGACCCGGAGAACAGATTGTCAGTTCCACGCTTTACCCTATGCAAAACACACATGCCTGAGAACATAGTTGAAGGATAATGCAGTCTCCCTCCCCACCCAGCCTTTCACAACCACTTTACTCTCGATGTAGCATAAAGATCTGTATCTCTCAATTAAATATGTTTTACTCTGATGTGATATCCTGTTGTCCTGAAACTCCAAACAAAAGAGAACTTTAAAAGTACAGTATCGATGTAAGTAAAGACTACTTAGTGAAGGGAACATATAAAATCTGAAGGACTTTTCATTTTTTCCTTTTCTAAAGACCAAGACTCTTATTTAAATCAAGATATATTTGTCAATGAAGAAACATTATTGTCTGGGTGTCAAATTTATGTCCACATATTCCTACAATTAGAATTCTAAAGTATAATGATTGTCTTAAAATAAATATTAAAATATTTGTTGATATTAATGATGAAATTAAGTATTTTCTGGTGTTAAGTAGAGCAGATATTTTATGTATTTGACAAGAAAATCTGTCTTTTTCAAGTGGTTTTATGCTGCTGGAATTTCAATTAATTGAATGAGCTAAACTACAACCAAAATATTTTAAATAAATTATATTGAAAATGGATAAATGTATTTTACCAAAAAAAACATATGGACAATATATTATTTAAAATATTGATATTTTAGTGTTCACAGCATATTTTCGGTTAAACAAGATGCCTTTAATTGAAAGGTAACTAGTCTGTCTAATCAGTAGCCATTTGATGAAGGTTTACTATATCTCTTCTTGTATATGCCTTCAGAATATGAAAAGTAAATGACTTTGTATCAATGCCTTGGTAATAAAATATTTTGAAGCTTATTAAGTATACAGTTTAGAGTTTCAACAAAATTTAAATAGTGCCATTAAAATATTTTATTTCTTTTATATTATTTTTGGCATATAACAGAAAGAAGCAAGTGATTCTTTTAACAAGCCATTTCATGACAATTTACTTGATTTGTTGAACAAGATTTCTTAGTGTTTTTATCAACATGTGTCAAACTAATGAATACACTTCATTAATATATAATGAGTATTATTCAATAAAACTATGAAGAAATACTAATGTCTAATTCATGAAAGCATGCTTACATTATTTAGGTGAAATTGTATTGTTTTGTGATTATTTCCTTGAAATGCGTAAAACACTCTGTTTTAATGGATGGATAGAGGACTGGACAGATACAACACAGGCATAGTAAAATAGAGGAAATGTTGTTCTCATCATATCCTGTCAAGGTTACATACTACTGACAGCCTTGAACTTCTGGCTGAGATAGTATTCCTAGGTTTCTTTTAAGTAACTTAAGTTACTCTTTTCTTTCAAATTCCCTATAGTATTCTTTAGAAGCAAGTCAATACACATTCCACACGTTAAGGGAGTGTAGGGAGCTATGCTTTACCTCTCTAAGGGTGGAGTAGCCACATCATTTATTTGAAATTCTTCTTCACTGAAGAGCTATCTATCCTCCCCATTTACTTATTAATTCTATCATTTACTTACATCATTAAGAGCATGTGGATTTTTATTTTATACTATGGGTTATAATCCAGTGTTATTATATTATTTATGATGTGGTTAAAATTATTCCAGCTTTCACCTCCAAGCCCTCTTTCACTGGGCATCTGTGTCTTTTTGACATACTGCAATCCTTCTTTTTTTTCAGCATTCTTCACTTGCTGACATGACCCCATGCTCAAGGCTCATCTTGTGCATTTCCTGAGCAGGTCCTGTCCTGAGCCATTTCTCCATGGAGCCTTGGTTCTTTTTATTTGAAAATGGTATTAAAACCAACAATTGAAAAGTAGGTATGCCTGTAGCTTCTGGGAAATCATTGCTCCTAGGCTCTCTGAGGGGACAAAACTATAGACTTAGGCATGTCACCTGCATTTTTATAGATTTTAATAAATTTGATATTCTTTTAAAAATAATTCTTAATTAAGTAGTAGCTTTTTGGGGGTTAAGGTTTCTTACTGTCTAATTAGGCAATGGTTGAATACACTTTCAAGTTAAAACATTTGCTTCTTTTTTATATTACATTGTAAGTTAACTTTTATTTTCTTAACTTACTTGTGTTTCATGGTGCACTGCATTGGTCACCAGTTAGGCTTGGTTTTTAGCATTAGTTTTTCTTAGTCTAATTTGTTTCTTAACTGATGTTGATTAAAATTGTTCCCTAAATGTATTTATAACTAAACTGCACAAAGTGTATTGCTAAGTGCCATGAAGATGCTCCCTACATTTGTCTCTCTGTCTGCCTATCTATCTATCTATCTATCTACCTACCTATCATCTATCTATCTGTATCTATCTCAAATAGATACATATATAGCAGGACTTAGGGAAATTAAATTGGTTGGATGTTTTTTCTATATCTGTCATTATAGAAGTGACAGCCATGTGAAAGCTAGCGATAATGTGGTTGTCATATTTAGAACAATGTGAGTTCTTTTGAATCCTTAGTACCTAGAATAAGCTTGGCTCTTCATAGTGTTTCAGTGAATATTTGTTGAACAAACAAATGATCACTTGCATGGGTACACACATGATCATTCACATCTGACAAGTGGCTTCCAACTGTAACCCCTTGTATCCAGGCCCTTGGCAATGCCATCATTCTGACTGATGTCGATACATAACTCTATGTTCATATGTCTTCTATTGAGTTTCAGTAGTTGTGCTTTCTGGTAAGAGTTTTTTTCATGGCCCTTGGAAAAGAGCTGACGGTGATTAACTATCCTACTCAGACTTATGTCTGCCAAACAGTACAAAACTTGCTCTCTGCTGTTGGCAAGAGGCACAATCCTGAGAAATACAAACAGCCTCAAGGGTATGCAGAAAAATATTGTCTTGAAGCTATTGCTTACATGACCCAATTCATGATTTCAATTTGCTCTACAGACCTAATTTTCCACCTCTAAAACCTAGGTCAAAATTTCTGTCTTCCTATTACAGCATTTCACTCCTCCATATGCAGTCACCCACATTTTCTATTCAAAAGCCTGTAGCTAGTTCCACAATTTTTATCCCTCAATGGGAATTTTTTCAACATCTCTTTTTAGTCTATCTCCTAGAACAGATAGCCAGCATCAATATAGATCCTTAGAGTATTATTGGATGTTTTTGTTTCGGGGTTTGGATTGTCAAGCACACTACATAAAGATCAATTCATTAAGCAGATTAGACTTTCTTTTAGAATCATTTTCTCAGCTGGATGATTGGCTCAAGACATTCAAACATAACCTTTCTCAGTCAATAAGATGATACTCTCAGTTACACAAATTTTATCCTTTTCTTTGAAATTCAAAGTTTCTAATGTAAAATGCCATAAACATGTTATAACAAAAAGATAGTCGGGTTTGGATATATTAGAATAGCTTCCCCATGATGATGGGCCCCCTACTATTTTCACTGTCAAATTTCATCTTAATAAGAAAGTGTTAGTGAGCTAGTTCTGTGATAACTACTGCTCAGCTTTCCTTGTATGAATACTTTCTAGATTGTGATTCAAGAATTTGGAGTAAAAAATATAAGTGTTTATGTTTCATTACCTTTTAGGAGCATTGGAAAATATGAGTAATACCTATTTCTTGACATTTTCTCTTTATTTGGATTATGGGACACCTTCTCTCACTGTTAATTTCCATTGAAATTAAACTTAATTCTAAAGGTCTTGAAGGCCAAGAAGTCCTCCATGATCTAGCTCATGTGTAGCATTTCAAACTTTTTCTAATACTGTCCACCTTCTTCATTACTTTCTGTCCATCCTGGCTTTCTTGCGCTCATAGAATATGCACATATAGCATTATCTAGGCTTTTGGAATTGTGTATTTCTCTTCCTGAAATGTTTTTCCATCAAATAGCCACATACATAGGTTAATAGTATCTCCTATTAATTCAAGTGGTACTCAAATATTATGCGTGAGATCTTTTCTGAAAATCCCACATAAATTAGCATCTTTTGTCATGATTGTTCTATTCCTATGCTTAATTTTTACTCACAAGGCTATAATCAGAAATTCACAGCCTACATTTATTTGTAGTTAAATTATTGTCCATTTCTCACTCTACTTGTATATTTTCTGAGAGCAATAAGATGTCTGCTTGATTTAAGTCTGGTATGTAGTTCACCAAGTACTGATGACTCTAGGGGCACAATTATCATTTTAATCTAAGATTTGTGTCATGGCAAGCACATTGCACTACTACTCCCTTGAGTCCATAGTGCACAGACCACATTCTGTGTATGTCTACCCTAACTGCATCCCTGGAATCTATAAAAGTGAATGCTGTAAGAGATGCTTCAAAAATATCTTTTAATTATTGTTTTGTAACTTCAAAAGAGCCTCATTGAAACATATGGTTCCAGAGCTATTTGCAACTCTGGTCATTTTGTTCACTGTAAACCAATGTTTGCTAGTCTTGCAGCAGGTAACTATGAGTTTTAAGGGACCAGTTTTAAGGGACTTAAGACACTTTGCAGTAATTAGGGTATACCACACAGCTATAAAAGCCAAACGAAAAAGGAGTAAAGCTCGAAGACAAAAATATTTTTCTTGCTTAATTACACAAGTCTAAAGTAGATGTTTCTGATTGGTGGATGACTCTCTTCCTTACAGATTTTTAGAATGCAGGATGTTTTTGTCTTGTGGCACTGATTCCTTCAGAATCTTACTGCCATTTGTATCCAGATGTTAGAAGGAAACAGGAATATGGAAGAAGTAGACCCATTATTCAGCAATTTTATGCCAGAGTGATACAATAGTTCTACTCACTTTCCATTGATGAACTATTCACATGATCAAAGCAAAATGCAAAGACGACTAGGAGATATAGTACCTAGCTCTGCAGCTGTATTCTGGCCACCACACTGTATTGCAAAAGCAAGAACTGAGTTTTAGTAAAGCCTAGCACATGAAGTATCTGTGCACACACTTATTTCCACAAATAAAATACACTGCATATCCACCTCAAGGTGGGGGAAGAGGTGGAATTTAGATTGTCACAGGATGTGATTCAGGTTTATATGTAATACTTTACTTGGGATATTCTGTACCTGCTTCTTAAAGGCCTTGACCCAGATTTGGCACACCCACTTCTGTTTACATTGCATTGGCAATAATTATTCTTAAAGCCATGCTTAATTGCTAAGGAGCCAGAAAAGGAGGTCCCTAAGTGGGAAGCCATGTGTATACAAAAGAAGAAATGATGGACTTTAATGCACTACTGGACATGCCTGCTATGCCACGTAGTAATATTCTTCACTGGCTTCTGTTAGAATCTCCAGACAGTGTGAGACAGTCCACCAAATATTCCATAATGAATATTCTAAAAAGGTCTAACCATGCTACAGTTCTTTCCAAGCTAATCAGGTAAAAGTAGCATTTTTGCATGTCATTTGTTACAAGGTGCCAAAAAGCACACCTAGATTTGAAATACTATTCCTCTAAAATCTTGGAGGGACATTGGTGTTTCTTATGTTTCTATTATCTTTGATAATAGATATTTTTATTGTTACATTATTTTCTCTTGACTTTATTGATTTTTGTTGTCATTCCTTTGCAATATGTGGGGAGCTTAATGTCAGCCATTCTCACTTAGGCTGAATTGACAAATTAATCTCATATCATAAGACTTCCCATAATAAGACTGTTTCTTTGATTGTAACTTTTATAATATTTTACCATAAGGAAATGAATTATAATATAGGTGCTGTTTATCCTAATCAGATATTTCCTAATAAATTTATATTCCATTATCAGTAAAATCAACATAACCTGTTGGCATCATGTGAAGATATAATGCATCTATGGTGGTTTTAAAACATTTTCACTATGTTAACAATGTGATGGGTGTTAATTATCTTGGTTTTGGTAATCACTCTACAAAAATTTATTTATATGAATTCATCACACTTGTACTTTAGATATATTGTTGTATTTGCCATTATAACTCAATAAAGTTTTAAAAAAGTTCACAAATTCTTTGATAATCTTTTCCTCAAAAAAGATGATCCTAATTCTGCTCAGTAACTCATTTCTGACAAATAGAAAGGAGTGAAATAATGGTCTGTGACTTTTGAGATGGAGACTAGGTTATAATGTATTATAGTCTCTTCCTTGCTCTCTCTTGCGGATTGCTCACTTTGGGCAAAGTTAGATCCGTGTCATGAGCTAGAAGCTCGTGTGGTGAGGAGTGGAAGCCTCCTGCCAATAACCCTGCTGGAGTGCCATTTTGGAATTGCATCATTCATCCACAGACTATCCTTCAGATGAGCACTGCCCAAGCTGACAGGAGGCCTAGAACCTTACGTGAAATTCATGCATATAAATTGCTTCTGAATTTCTAGGTCACAGAAACTGTAAGATATTGTTTTTATTTATTGTTGTAAGCCACTAAATTTTGGAGTATGGAATTACTGCCTTGCATCCATTTGTTTGGCCAAATGGACTGCAGGTTCTTAAACTGGCATTAGCCCCTCACATAAATGCATGATAGCAGCCCACAGAGTCACAAGTGAATCTATGTTCCAGCCCTTGCGATCAACAGACTCCCCTGCCTCCCAATGCCTTCCTCTTAGATAAGACCTTTGTGACACTTAGCAAAACCCTGCCCGTTTTGTTTGAATTGCCTAATCTAACCTTAGTCAGGAACACTGAAGCAGTCCACCCACTGACCCTAATAATGGCATGTGCCCCAGGGCCAGCCTTTCTTTTTTCATCTGCACTATGTTTTGACCTCTCTATGTGGCTCCTCAAGGTGTTCCATTACTTTCTCTAGGTGAGAAATGAACTTCTCTATTTCAGTTGAAACCAGACATACCATCTGGCACTCTGTTTCCACTTAACAACAGTTAATTTGACAAATTCCTAACAGGTGATTTGTTATGCTGTGACAGGTAACTAACATGCATTTCTTTCCTTGAGTAGTCCCATAGCTATCTTCTGAGACTGAATCAAAAAAGGCATTAGCAAGTCTGATTATGCTCAGCCTGCTTAACATATTTTACCTCAGGTGTCACATCAAGTGGAGAAATGCCTTTACAGAGTCCCCGTGACCAACTGTAACTCCCAAGGTCCCCTCTGCTTTATCTGTAGTAACCAGTTTATTCTATCATACCAAACATTACACTGTATCAACCCTTCCACTGAACATTCTTAATTGTTAGTTCTAATTCCAGTTAATCCTCAAAAGAGTCTATACTGTCTTAAATTCACCTCGGCTCTTATCTTTTGTAATCCTGAGGTTCTCATTCATTTTGTTTTATTAATTTTGGGTAAAGTACAAATGCAGTAGCTTTTTCTATTTGCTCATCAAACCTGTACCAAAGGTACATGTGAGCCATCATCTCTAAACAGACCTTATTTATTTCTTGAAATATCTACTAAAGCAGCACATGTTTTCACCACCACATCCTCAGCTTCATATTGGATGTTTGGTATAGTATACTGTCATCACTGTACATTAATCTCTTGTACCTCCATGGGGAAAATCGCTCCTCACCTCTAGCAATGGAATCCATGAGTTAGTACCCGACCTCATATCTCCTTTGGTGGCCTGGTGGAGAAATCTAAGCTTGCCCATCATTTTAACCTTATTTTATCTCCTATAAAAAGATTTTCTTCACAGAGAAAAATAGACAATCCACTTCTTTAATTACAATTTTTTCCCATTGTTTTCTCTTTACTCCATTTATGAATTGTCAAGTTTAAATCAGACACAGTTCATTGGCTTTGCCTTGTGTAGGATGAATATCACAGTGGAAAGGATTGTCCCATACTTTGATTTATTATATCCAAACCATGGTGGGTTATATATCAATAGACTCCTTCTCACCTCAAGTTGTTAGAAAAAAATCTAAACTTGAAGATAAAACAAAAATGTAACTGCATGTCTTCTCAGTGTTACACTGGAGTATTATTAATCCTAAAATTTTTAATAATCTCATGTGTATACCTTTGTCTGACATGATATTTATTACTGATAAGGACTCAGAAATGATGAGATTTTTTTTTAGAATTTAAACTATTATTACTCTGCAAGGAAAGTAATTATGAAGATTACTGTTTATTTTGTCCTGTTGCATGTTAGTTTTGTAGGATAAATGTTATCAGCTTGCCCTCGCTGATTAAGTGTAAAAATGCTTAGTCCTTGAATTCCCCAATTTAATGAGCTTAATAGTGTTCTGACTAATGAGTTAAATACATTTTTATCCATGCTCATTTGTATTTTTATGTGGGGAAAGCTTTAAACTTTAAAAAAATTTTACTTTGATAAACATTACTTTAACTGTGGATATTCTACCAGAAGATGACCAGTGGATTTATCTCTTAGAACTTAAATTTTGCACAAGCAATGTATCACATGGATGCTTTAAGCCCAGCACACTTTTTACTCTCAGGTACAAGTCCAACTTGGCAATTGAAGCTTACTTTCATTGACTCGTTTTTCTTACTCAATCTCTTATGTCCTCTGAATTTGTGTTTTTGTTTTTATTTCTGATTCTTGGCCAAATTGTGCTCTGCTTGCATATAGTCAATAAGTTGTTCCTCACTTGTGGTAAAAATGATTGATATTGTGCTGTTATTGGTGCCATCATTGTTAATGATCTGAGCATTTGGTGGTTATCATTTTGGTGCTGAGGACTTTCATTCTGTGATGGATAAGAGTTAACAAAGAATCAATTTGATTAGTCCTTTTGTTATTGTTTTTATGAGCCCAATTCAATTGAGAAATTCAATTGAGAAAGTATTTTATACTCACTACAGCAGGGAACAATCCTTTGATATATGGAGTGAGCTTTTGTTTCCTTTTGACCTATGGCTAGAGGTTGAACTGAAGTTCCAAGTTCTTTGTACATCTGTGGTATGGTTACTTGAGAAAAGTCTTTGTATCTTACTGAGTGATTTGTATTTTTGTACTTTAACTATATATTTCATTGATTCTTTTTTTAATTTGCTTATTGAAGTATAGTTGATATATGGTATTATACTGGTTTCAAGTATACAACATAATGATTCAACAGTTATATACATTATTAAATCCTCACCACAACTAGTGTAATTACAGGGATCCATGGCAAAATATCACAATATGAAATGCTAATTTCTACCTGTAGTTAAAGTTAAAGGGGGAAAGAGAATAGAACTAAGGCAAAAAAAAAAAGTATTTGAAGAAGTAACAATTTAAAAAATATATATTATAGTTTAAAGAATATGGCTCAAACCCAGCCAATATGTGTGCGTGTTTTCTGTGTCTGTGTTTATGGGATTTCACAACCAAACTGCTAAAAAGCAAAGAAAAGAGATAATTATGAATGATGCCTGAAGGGGAAAACAGAAAAAAAAAAAGTAAATGGTAGATGTCTATGAATCATATCTATAATTACATAAAATACTAATGGAATAAGCACTTCAAGTAAAATGTAGAGGTAATTAAATAGATAAAGAAGCAAGATCCAACTATACGTTGCTAAAATAAAAACAACTTCTAAATGCCAAACCCAGGAAGCTTAAAAACAAAAATAGTTAAAAGATATGCCTTGTAAACTATACATATAAGAAGGCTGTGATAGATAGGTTCAGATCACATAAAATAGATTTCAAGGCAAAGAGTACACTAGAAACAAAAGGGAGACATTATTAGTAATAAAAGGTCAATTCAGCAGGAAAATGCAATAATTACAAATGCTACACTCTTAATAACCAAGATTTACAATACACAAGCAAAAGTTTGGTAAAGGCTATAAAAAGGAAAATTAGTACCACAAACACAGTAGGAACTGTAACACAATGCTCTCAACAACTGATAGAACAATTATAAACAAAAATAAATCTGTAATGACATAAATGATCAGATCAACACTATGTAGCAGACTGACTATACAGATATTTATAGAAAATTACACCCAACCACTGCAGAATATAGATTCTTTTCAAGTGCACATTATACATTCACCAAGACAGACAATTTTCAGGGTCATAATACAAGTCCTAACAATTTTTAAAAGACTGAACTATATGAAGAATATCTGTTGAAAAAAGTAGTATTAACTGAGATACCAGTAACAATCAGATGTCTAAGAAAACCACAAATATTAAACATGAAGCTAAGAAATGCATGGGTAGAAGATGAATCCCAGCAGAAATAGAGTATTTTGAACTGAATAATAATGGAAATAGTAGAAATCAAAATTACTGAGATGCAGTTAATGCAGTGCTTGAGAAAAATTTATAAGTTTGAATGCTGATGTTTGAAAGAAGAAAGGATTAAAATCAAACCTAAGGATAAAAGATAAAATGCAAGAAACTAGAAAGTTGAAAATGAATGAAAAATAAGTATAATGAAAGCAATAATGAATATGAAAAAAATTTAAAGTCTGAAAATAAATAATAGAGAAATTAATATAGTAAAAAAATTATTTGTAAAAACAAACAAAATATAAAAACACATATATGGTCTGATTACAAAAAGGGAAATTTCTAGAGGGAGCAAACAAATCACCAAGGACAAGAATAAAAGATGGAGCTTAAAATAGACAGCTGACTGACAATAAAAAGGAATTCAGAAAATATTATAAAAGACTCTATCCTGATAAATTGGACATCTTGGATTTACTTAAATTAATTTAAAAATACAATTGTCAAAACTGCCACAAGATGAAACTGAATATATGAATAGCTCTATGCCAACTGAAGACATTTTATTTGCAAATAAAACTTTTTGTACATCAACAACAAAATAAAAAAGAAAAGGAACAACCCAGATGTTTCACTGGTGAATTATATAAAATAGTCAAGGAAGAAATGAAACCAATTTTACACAGATATATTCAGAAAACACAGAATGGACTACTTCCTTTCTCATTGCATGAGACGAGCATAACCATAATTTAAAATTTGACAAAGATATTACAAAAAAAAGTAATTATACAACAATATGTCTCCTGAGCATAAACACAAAATCCTTAACAAAATATTAGGGAGTAAAATCCAATAATGTATCTAACAAAAAATGTCATGATCAAAAGGAATTTATCTGAGAGATTCAAAATTATTTATGTAGATGGTATTTAGATACTCTTAACCTTTTTTCTTTACTTAGTCCTTAATAACTGTTTTCACTCTTTTCTTTGAATATATTATACTAATTTAGAAACCTCAATGAAACTGTCAAAATGTTATCTCAGTAAAGCACTTGTAATTAAAATATTATATGGATGCTTTAGTCATTAACTTTATTGTATTAAATATAAAGATGTAGACTTTGATAAGCAACATGGATTGTATGAAATCTGAGCATGACTGTATGTCATTATTTATACTCTGTTTAGTTATTATGTTATTATTTAGCTTGCAGGAAATAATTATTTAAAGGTGTATTTTTCTTTCATTTATTAAATATGTCAGTCATGGGACAATGATGATAGTTATATATTGTTAAAATAAACTAGGATTTAGTAATAATTGTGAAGGCTTATGAAAAATCTACCAAAGTAATTCACCATATTGACAGAAAAAGTGCGGAAGCAATGTTATTTTCAAATGATTAAAGAAATGCACTAGGAAAAAATTAATAATCATTTATGATGAAAGTTCTTAGAAAACTAGAAATACAAGAGAATTTCCACAGTGTTTTAAAGGACATCTTTAGCTAATATCATACTTAGTAAAATTACCCCTAAGATCAGAAATGTGCTGAGAAAGCCTTTCCTTTTTACATTTCTATTCACCATTGTACTAGACATACGGCCATTATAATAAAAAAATATAATGAGGATAGAAATTAGAAAGGGAAATGTAAACTGCTTCATTTTGCATTTGACATGCCTCTTCATGTGGAAAGTACTATAAAACCTGTAAAATAATAAGAACTTATCATTAAAATTAGTAGGAAGATGGGATAAAATGTTGATTAAAAATCAATTGTATTTTTACATGTGAGTAACAAACAATTGGAAAATAAAATTTTTAAAGTTACATTTAAAATACTATAAAAATAAACTGCTTAGAGATAATTTTTTAAAACATAAGATCTTTAAAATGAAAACTATACAGCATTGCTGAGAAAAATTGAAGGTCTAAATATATATATAATATATATATCCATTTGTCTAGTGGAAGACAATATTAAAATGTCACTTGTCCACCATTTGATCTATAGATTCTATGTTCTTGCTTAGAAATTGAAAAACTGATTATAACATTTGCATGATAATGTGAACAACCCAGAATCAGCAAAATATTTTGAAAAAGGAGATAAAAATTTGAAGAACTTACACTAATTTTTTGTAAACATTACTATAAATCTGCAATAATCAAGACAGGGAGTAAAGGTCAAAACACCAGTGGTACAGAATAGAGTGCAGAAGGAGACCAACACATATATGCCCAATTATTTTTTGACCAGAGAGGGAAAAAGCACAATAGGGAAATAAATGTCTTTTCATCAAATGGCTCTGGAATGACTATATATTCACATGGTGAAAAAAATCGATACTGACTTCCATCATACTTTACATATAAAAAATAACTCATAGTAGATCATAGACTTAAATAAAAGCTACAAGTATAAAACTTCTAGAAAACATAAGAAGAAAGTGTGGTGATTTTGGAGAAGAAACAAAGATTTTCTAAATAGGCACAAAAGGAAACTGAAGAAAAAATATTGGTAAATTTGACTTGATCAAAATTAAAAACATGCTTTCAAAAAGCTTAAGATAATTAACAGAGAAAACACAAAATGCAATAAAATTATACAAAATATACAAATATATGTGACAGAAGACCTGACTCTAACATGTAAAGAATGCTTACAACTCAATAAAAAAAGACAGACAAGCAAATCTTTTGGTCAAAGTTTTGAAGAAAAATCATCTCAAAAAATAAAATTTATGAATTGTAAATAAGCACATTAAAGGATATTCAATATAATTAGTCATCAGGTAAATACAAACTAAATCCACAATAAGATATAAAATTTACAGAAAATTTTAATCCCAAATTACGTGAAGATGTGGAGGAGGAGGATGGAAAGGTTTTCCTTGACCCTCTTAGGAACCCTGACTGGGTCCGAAAATTAAACAGACAAAGACAGGTTAACAAGAGAAAGGCATACTAGTTTATTTAACATAAATGTTATATGATAAGGGACCCATCATAAGGCTCCCAAATGAAAAGCCAAAGTACCTGTGTACTTCTATGCTAGGTTTGATAAATGGTGGACAGTCATGGAGGAATATGGTAGGTTAAGAAATGTAAAATAATTGCAATAAACTGGAGGGTACTTAGCAAGACCTATTTGTTGGGATTCTTCTTGGCATCCCTTTGTCTTCACAGATAAGGATGCTCCTTTCCTCTGGGTATGGGAAAGGCGCCTCTCATATAGCCTGTTTCAGGAAAGAAGGACAAGGGGAAGGGGAGAACATCAGAGTGATCTTCCTGCATCTGTATTTTCTCAAATTCTGTCAACTTAAAATATTCCATATACCAAGGTACCAGTTTCAGTAGCGTGCCCTGAACACCATCAAGGAGCTTCAATATGCTGCTGCTGAGCATATAGAATCAGAAAATTACTCTGGAAACTAGTGGTCTCAAAAATATTTAAATATATGCCTCCTATATGATTCAGTGATTCTACTTCTAAGTATTTACCAAAGTGATGTGAACGTATTTCACTCAAAGACAAAGATGTTAATGGCAGCTTTATTCACACTACTCAAAAACTGTCAGCAATACCAGTGGACACCAAGAGGTGAATGCATAAAAAAAAAGTATGTCCATGAAACAGGGACCATGGGCTTAGACAGAGGAAGCTGAGGGTCTCTGGAAAAAAATAAAGAAAGATAATCCATTGTGAGATTTGCTTTGGCCTGCTGGGGAGCCCAGCTTGTTTTTCTTATCTTACCCATGTGCTGCTTTTCTTCCTCCAGCCCTAAACAAATGATTTGCAACTTGGGCAATGTAACTAGCCAAGCCCAAAACAACATAGTAAAGACAGGAAGGACTCCATCTTGAAAATGATTGCATCTTAAAACCCAATTAGTTAAAAAGCAAATTTCTTAACAAACAGACAATAACTCAGCCCACCTTGGGAGCAAAGCAGGCAGTCTTGAGTGATATGTTTCCAAACCCAGAAGCTGCTATCCTGGGAGGAAGTCAGAGTAGTAAATTTCTTGTAAATAACCAGGAAGACTAATAAGACACTTAGTGTATTTTCAAAGATAGACATTTTTGAGACCAGTTAGCAAGTGTACATCCCTAGCCCTTTGTCTCTCAACTGCCTACAAAACCCCTAGACAATGCACTACCCCAGACTCTCTTGTCCCCTCCTGGCCTGAGCCAGGAGCTCTGTTCTTTCACTTTATCTCTAAATAAAAGCCTCTGCCTTGCTCTCCTACCTTGAGTGTTGGCGAAGTTCATTCTTCGACTCCATGAACAAGAACCCTGGCATCATCCATATAATACAAAACTATTCATTAATGGAAAGATAGTACTTCCTGACACATGTTAAAACCATGGATATATCTTAAAACCATTAGGTTAAAAAGGAAACCAGAAAAAGGAGACCTGTGCGGACTATGAAAAACCTGTCATCTAGGATAGCTGATGCTCTGCTGTGAAGCTGCCATAGAACCATTCTCACCTGTGTCAGCAAGATGCTGCAGCCCCTCACCCATGGCCAAAAAGAGAAACAGCCTCGAGTGGTCAACAAAGACAAAATGAGTGAGAGCCTGGTTCTCACGTCTCTGATAGAATTCTTTAGGAAAATTATTAGGAGTAACATTCCTAAACCTTGCCTTTTCTCACACATAGATAACACCAGAGTGTACAAAACTGTTCTTTTAAGACACTAACAAAATGTATTCTTGACACACGTTGATGTGTTGATTAATGTAACTTCTTTCCTGATATATCCCCTGCTGTAAACTATATATAAACCATCTCCAAACAAAGAGCTACAGAACAATCTGTTCAGAACTCTTCCTTGATTAACTGTTTCCTGGTCATGGTCCTTAGTAAACTAGGAATAAACTCTATCTTTCCTAACACAACAGCTGTATTCATTTTAGTCGACACACTCCCAACGTATAGCATAGGAAGGGAATTTATATAAAGGCATAACTGGTATTTAAAACATATTAGATTTTAGTGATGATAAAATAATTTTAACATGTTTACTATTTCAATACTGTATAAACTGGCCATTTAGGAAGAGCATATTCATCCACTTGCTTGATTCAACCAATATATACTGAGCATCTACATTGTTCCAGGTATATCTAGTATATAGAAGTGAACAGTATGAACAAATTCATGCTGCCATGAAGCTTCCATTTTAGTAGTAGGGTATAGTCCTAATCAAATGCAATTTTGAAATGGCACTCAGAAAAATAATTTTGGAGAGGATTTGAGTGGAGACCACAATAATTCAGCATTCTACCTTTTTGCTCAAGAGAATCATCAGCACATTATTTTCTCACTTATTCATTTTAAATCATATGAACTTTTTAAATGCTGAATAAAAATATCTACTTTGTAAGTTTTACAGTTTAATAAGCTTTCAGTGTGATATTGTACAAAGTCAAAACATTTTTACACAATCTAAAATCTTACAACTTTAAACTTATTTCCTTATTCTTTTTAGGTAAACTGAATCTCTAGAAATTTCAACTCTTTATAGTTCTGACCTCCCTTGTCTGGCATCAAGGTTATAAAATTATCTGTAGCATTAGTTAATTCCATTAGCAATCAATGGCAAAAGCATTTGTATTTGATGTTAGATTATTTAGTTACCAGTGAGGATGACCTTATAAATGTATCAATACGGGACACCAAATGGGGAGAGTCATGTAATCTTGTTCTCATTCTCCTTTTTTAATAACTGAAATATAAAAATCTGTAGGAGTTGGTAACTAGAGTGTTATAACTAGGAACAATGATGAGAACATGTGAAATTGGTAAACATGACCATTTTAAGAAATTAATGACTCTAAATTGAAAACTGGTGGGAAAAAGAACAGTCTGAACCAGTCACAGAAATTTTGCTCCTTTATTTCATTCTATGGCTTTTATTTCTCAAATAAAGGATAACAAATTTCAAAGTCAAATGGAGGAGTTTCTGAATTCTATATATGTAATCACATTTCTGTGCACAGTAGTTCTTTCAAAACCTGTAATCATGAGTTCTATATGATTTGGAGAACACCAGGAAGTCATTCAGTAAGAATATCTCATTAATGGTTCTGTTATTTAGAAAACAATACATGAAGGGGACTTGTAGGAATTAGGCTTAATTTTAGTTAAATTGAGTATATGCAATCCTAGGAAAACATTGTTGGAAGTAAAGATAGTTAATAACCTACTACCTTCATAAAAAGACACTTCTTAAGAAAATTTATATTACTAATAATAATGGCAACATTTTTAATGTCATGTGGAATATTTGACAAATTCCTAAGGCAAATTATGACTTCTTAGTATGTATAACAACACTGCTGCTTTTCAACTGATTAGCCTACAATGCCAGATGTAATTTTATATTACTATTTCCACAGGCTGCTTTGTCAGAAATAAAAACAGTGCAAATTTTGGAAAAAAAATGTCATGTAAATAATAAAACACTGTGATATAATCAGAAAGTCCAGTTGGCTCTCTCTCAAGAGAACTCTAAAGGCACCATTAACCTGCTAACCTTGCCAGAGTCTACAGACTCCTTATTATTAGAGGTTACAAATACTTATTTCCTGGCACACACAGAGTAAATTCATCATCCAGAGAAAGATTTACATACATTTTACTTATTGAAGAGAACTTAGAATTTTTGGAATAAAAAAATAGTTTTGCTTTAATTGAAGCTGCTTTGTTTAAAGAGAGAGCTTACTTAGTCTATACCCCTTTCCTAGCCTAGACTTTGACTCTTAAAGAAAAGCCTCACCTTTCCATGGTCACTCATCTTACTGAAGAAACTTGACCCTCTTCTTAGGCTTAATGGACAGAAGGCTCCTTATATTCATATCAATGGCTTAGTGGTTCTGCACATAATATGAGGGGTGAGGGAGTTGAGCTCTGATATGTATCAAGATGGTTTGGCTTCCACTTAGGCCTTTGTGAGTGTTACCTAAAATGTTCCTCTTTGCAGTGTATGTACCTTTACCAACTTCCACAGCTGGTATACTGCCTGGCGTGTATGTGCTGAATAATCATTTGTCAAACAGAAGAGAATATCAAGCTTTCTCTCTTCTCTTCCCGATCTTCACACAGTCTATTCAATTTTTGTGGAAAATGCTTTCTACACTCTAGAACAAATTTGGGGCACCATTCATGAATATCCTTCAGGTTGCAACTTAAATATTATTTTATCAGAGATGACTCCTTTATCTATATATGGTTTTATTCTCATTAAGTGCTAATTTTGTATCTATAGTATACCTTCTATGTTTGTGTAAGAAACTATCAAATTGTCTTTTTTTTGGGTAGAGGATAAACCCCATGGGAGCAGTTTTCCTCATTCTGTAGATCCAGAACCATATGTACAGCAAGGACTTGATAAATATTTGTGGAATGAAAGTTTCAGAGGTAGCTGATATTTTACATATAGAACAAGAGAGGCTGTAGCAGAATTCTCTCCATCTTCCCAGTCCTAAATTCTAAGTATGTTTTCAGTCTGTCACTTATCTAGTTTATTATGCTTTTCCTGCTTCATACAAAATTAAATATGTTTTTGGCTTGAAATGTTGACATGAATACAAAAAAAAGAAAGATTAAGCAATTTGTGATATAATGTTGACACTTAAAATTATTTATGGATATAATGATGATTTGAACCATAATAAGCTTTATACTCACTATTAAACTATGATAATAATGCAGATATGCTTACCAAATATTTATATTTAGCCAAGTCTTAAAAACTTATTATATGAAAACAAACTAATTAAAGCTGTTTTCAGTCTAAAAATAGATTTTTATAATTTTTGTCTTAACTACTTTAGTTTTTCTTGTTTTGACTTATTGAAATTGATGTTTTATGTTTTTGGTTTGGAATGGGAAGAGAACTCTATAGGATCAACATCGAAATTCCACTAGGCTAAGTCCTAGATCTGACATAAAAAGTTGTTAGTAATTTTCTGTTAAGCACTTAAATTTTTTTTTCAGGTTTCAATTTCTATAAAATAAGAGTTTTTGCTGTATCACTAAGTTCCATTGAACTCTAAATTTGGGGAATCTAGGGTGAGATGTTGGCTTTTATGATAACTTCCTGTTTTATTTTGATTCTAAATATATTGTCCAGAATGTATAGATGCAAAAAAAAAAGATTGGATAAGTAGAAAGGGTCTTATTCCTCACTGTCAAAGGGGGCATATTACTTTTATTTTAAAATGGGTTTTACTGTGGCAAAAAAATACAAAAAACTTAATGAAAGGACCTATGTTATGTAAGGTCTATATTTCTGTGTCAGATTCTAATTATTATTATTATTATTATTATTATTATTATTATTATTATATGTTACACATATAACCTATATATTACTATGTTTAATTATTACCTATAAAATTAATAAAGGGAACTCTTGTGCACTGTTAGTGGAAATGTAAATTGGTACAGCTACTATGGAAATGAGTATCCTCAAAACTAGTTCCTCAAAAAATTAAAAATAGTATGATCTAGCAATTCTACTTCTGTGCATTCACCCAAAGGAAACAAAACACTATCTCAAAAAGATATATGAACTCCCATGTTCATTGCACCTTTACTTACAACAGCTAAGACATGGAAATCACCTAAGTGTCCATTAGTGGATGAATGGATAATGAAATATCATTCAGACATGAAAAAGAAAGACATCTTGTCATTTGAGACAACATGGATGGACTTTAAAGGCATTATGCTAAGTGAAATAAGTCAGACAGAGAAAGAAAAATCCGTAAGTTCTCACTTACATGTGGAATCTAAAAACAAGTTCATGGATATAGAGAAGAAATTGGTGATTGCCAGAGATGGTAGCTGGTAGTTTGGGTGAAATGGTGAAGAGAGTCAAAAGGTACAGACTTCCAGTTATAAAATAAATAAGTCATGGGATGTAATGTACAGCATAGTGACTCTACTTAGTAATACTGCATTGTATATTAGAAAGTTGGTAATACAGTAGATCTTAAAAGTTCTCAAATTTGTCTAACTTTTGGTAATTCTGTGTGGTAATGGATATTAACTAGACTTATCATGGTGATCATTTCACAGTTTAAACAAATATTGAATCACTAAAACTGTAAAAGTGCTATAAAAGATAAAGTTCATATATAATATTTTAATAAAATATATAATAAATTATATCTGTATCTATGTATAACAAAATTAAAACAAAGTTCCATAATTTGATCCAATTGGAAATCCAAAATTTAAAAATGTAACTTACTGACTAAAGAATTTGTATAAAAAAAGAGTTTGTATAAAGATTTTGTGCCTATACTGAGACTCAAATTATAATTTTACCTGGAGAGTACGCTAAATTTAAACACAGTTCCCCTATAATCTTAAAGAGGTAACTAAGTATGAAATAGGAGAAAAATAAATATGCCTCAGTTTAACTATAGCTTTTTCTAAATTTCCCATAGTCATAGTATCCATTCTTCTAAAATATTCTATACTGAGGAAAGATGTTCTAACATAATGAATAATAAATTAAAATTCATGTAAATTTTTGACACATATCAGTTTGATAAATTGAACTCCAGGGATCTCCAGTTAATATGGCCCAAAGTAAATTAAAATAGGGCCTTTGAAGATTAAAACTTATCATATGAAACCTAATTAATAAATGAGTGATGATACCCACTACTTTTCCATTTGACAGACCAATTTTGTCTGTTCTTAAATCTTAATGGTGGATAACTGCAACTTTCAATGCTGTCTTCCCATCCATCAAGGCCTTCATACTTCAAATAAAATATCATTAAAATACTCATTTTTTTTCAATCAACAAACAGTAAATATTTGATTTGTACAGATCAACTAACATTCTATTCAACAGCCCATCACCTGCAGTTTGCCCCCACCTTGAAAGCCACACAGTACACCTTCCCCAGACCACCCGTGGAGCACCTCCGCAGCTGTGTCACACACACGGTCTTCACAGACAAGATCTTGGCTGTACACGTCTTTCTTCAGGAACACAGGTATAGCACTGCATTTGACACAATTATTAACAATACCTAAGTCCAGCGTCTTTTGGTCCTTTTGGGTTCTGGTGGCAATACATTCCTCATTTACATGTTTTACTTACACATTAAAGCCAGTGAGCACTGCAGCTAGTGCCCTCCCAAACCTCTTCATCTACAGCGAAGCCCTCCCCAAATCTCCAGACCACTTATGATGGCCATTAGCTGCCCCAGGGCATCTAATGCAAGAAATTGACCCTCTTGGCCTTTTGCTATCCACCATTAAAACAACAAATGACTGGCTGCCTACTAAAGTACATACTGGAAAGAGTGGATCTCACAAACCTTGGTTCTCTGACCCTCCATACCCAACCACCTCTTATATGTAGGGTCATGAAAATAACACCCCACAAGCTCAGCATGGATACCAAGGCCTCCTCAAGAAAGGAGACAGCCCAATTTGGGCCCTCTGGGTTTTCCACCTTCAAGAGAGAATGGCTTTTCCTATCCTCAGTTCATTGCTAAATTCCCCAGGTCACCACTCCTCCAGATTGCTTGGTTGCCTAATGTCTCGTGGGGGTTAGCTGAGTGACTATCCCTGGGATCTGGTGAACTATACCAATGGTACTGTGATGGTCAGCTCTGTTCAGAAGCTCTGTTGCCATTTTCCATCCCTTAACCAGAATGTCCCTACTAAAAGATGTTTAAAAAAAATGCTACACTTGATCAAACTTTAGGCAATGATCTTACAGCCAGATACCTTGGCCCACAATTAC
The DNA here is from genome assembly GCF_040802235.1 of Manis javanica. NCBI lineage: Eukaryota > Metazoa > Chordata > Mammalia > Pholidota > Manidae > Manis > Manis javanica. The sequence goes on from NC_133160.1 coordinate 145,620,728, forward strand.
CCCATCTTTATAAACTACTTAGCTATTGACTAACAATTGTATCCTTAAGGGTAAATGTCTCTAGGAGACTCTTGCCCCCTCCTTAACAAAAATATAAATGAAAATCACTATGCTCCTATATATACTAATGCAAGAATATAAGACCTTGCCAGGACACTCCTTATTCTGTTCAGAATTATAGACATTAGGGTAGTAAACAAGATGTATTTTCACTTTTCAAAATACATGATGGACTTTTGAAAGAGACATTCAATAGAACTTCTGCTAGATCCCAGGTAAGTTCTTTGATTGAGAGATGCATTGATTTCCTCAAACAACTCCTTTTCAAATTCCATTACAGCAACTAAATGCCTAGAGTTCTCTATTTTGTGCAGGCCTTAACCTATTTTTATAAATTTTAGATCTTACTCCCAGATCCAGATCATATACTCTCCAGGAACTCATTAACCATGGATTGTCCTTCAGACCAGGAAGATGCTCATCTGATATGATATTTATATAAATCTAAATTTCAATCCAAACTAAAACAAAAACCTTGTTAGATTCATCTGTGCACCATTCTGTTGATTGCTGATCTTATTACTATTGTTCTGGGTGTTTTCATTGGTTTACAATCTGGAGTACCATGTTAATTTGAGAGGGTATTCACTTAGAAATGATATCCTAGTGCCACAACCCAGAAGATATCACCTAGCCCAGGAGCTCACTGCTGCAAATAGCAACACCTCAGATGATTTCACTCCACTTCAGAGAAATTTTCACTTGGACACTGTGTCTTTGCTCAGACAATGACCGACAGACTGCCTTTCCTAAGGCCAAATTAGGCATAGGATATTTCTGGTTGTCACACTTTGATATTAAGGATTCTATTATGTTTATGACTTTGCTGACTGCTTAGTCTATGATCTTGACATATTCTTTGCATTAAAACTTACATGGTTTATACTACCATGTTTAGAGGGAAATCTGATAAATGAAAAGATTACATACCATAAAAATTCTCCTCAAAATAAAGTTGACTGGCAATGGTTATATTAGACAAACAGATTTAGGAAAAAGAAACATTACTGGAAATAAGAATGGACATTTACCAATAAATTCAATAAAAATTTAAGAAATAAACAATATTAATGACCCACAATCTTTCCAAGAAATAACAAGTAATACTTTTCAAATTGTTTTATGAGAACACTCTAATTATACTAAGGATACTTAGATATCATAGAAATAAAATTAAAGACTAACAAAATCATAAACATGGACCCAAAAATCCTTAATAAAACTTTAGCAAATAAAATTCAGCAGTATATAAAATCATAATATAGAGTTTATTTCCAAAATATCTGCTGGGTTTCATATCCAAAAATAAGTCAATATCATCCACCTCATTAATGTATTAAAAGTTAAAAGTTATGGTCATGAATAGATAAAAAATAATAATAAAATTCAAAACACACATTCATGATTCAAACCTTTTTGTAATGTAAGAAAAGAAAGGGCTTTCTCAAACAGATATAGTCCATTTCCATAAAATCTACAGCTAGCAAGATTGTGGCAGACAAAACATATGGTGAAACCCCATTGATTCCCATCTGTAGTGTGTATGCCTTTGCATAATCCCCACCTTCTGAATGTGGGTGGAATAGGAGACTTTCTTATGATCAACAGAATATGGCAAAGGTAATGGGACATCACTCCCATCACTATTTTATGTCATATACAATATAATGATTCTGAAGATAGAGACTGTCCTTGAATGCTTGATGTAATAAGCAGACAACGATAGAGAAACTCACTTGACGTGGAACTACAGGTAGCCTCAAGGATCTGAAGACAGCCTAGAGCCAAGGGACAAAAAAAAATTCTGGGGGCTTCAGTCAAGTATTCCCAAAGAAATAAATTCTGCCAACAATTGGAATGAAATGGGGGCAAATTCTTTCCCACTGGTGCCTCCAGATGAGAATACAGTCTGGCTACATCTTGAGTTCAGGCTGACCTTGACAAGAAGAGCCATTTACCCAGGCACAGACTTATGACCCACAGAAAGTATAAAATAAGTGTAATGATTTAGCTTGCTGAATTCTTGGTAATTTCTTACACAGGAGTAGAAAACTAATAAAATCATATTTAATAGTGAAAGAGTAACTGTATCCCCACTAAGACTCATGACATGGCAAGAATATATATAGGTCCTAAACATTACCAATGGCCAGAAAAAGAAATAGAAACCATACATAGAAGAAGAAAAAAAAATTAAATAGTGTTTATATATTTACATACTGATTACATGTGCATAGAATCTTAGGTAGTCAGGTTTTCTTATTTAATTTCTATTAATGTCTGTATTATATTATGGTCAACAGGAATTTTTTAGTGCCATTTTGAATAAACATGTTCATTAAGCAATAGAGCTTTAAATGGAGAGCATATTTAACAAAACCTCAACTCACTATTGGATGTGCATGTTCTAAATTTTAAATTATTTATGACTTTATTAACTTAGGCAATTATTACATGTTAGGTTTAGATAATTTCAAAAACAAAGAGATACCCAAAGATCCGGTATTTGAGAAATCAAGAGATATCATTCACTATTGTATTTGAGATTGTTGGACAAGTAAAATAATATAGATTTTAATAAAGGATATACATCTTAAGGATCTTTAAAAGCTACAGAACTTGAATTCTTAAGAAACTTGGAAGTTCTGGACACAGTTTAAAGTCCAACCAAATAATATCTCCATTCTGAAAAGTAATTGTAAATCTCCAACTGGCAAAACCATGAAAGTCTCCCAGGTTGTATCTAACTTTTCTCTTGGAGGAATAACCAGAAATAAAGGAAAACAATTTCAGTTCGAACATCTTGTTACTTTGGTTCTTTATTTAAATCTGACTCTCATTACTTCTTGAAAGCTGTTTCTTCATCTTAGTCTTGATTTCCTTTGACGTCTGTGAATATGCTAATTTTCAGTAAGCAGGTTTTCTCCAAATTTCATTTCAGTTAGCTTTGTCACTAAGTATAATGAAAGAATTCTTAACAAATGGAAATAATAATGATGATAATAATAATCTAAGGTCATTTAAGTTTGGTTTTCTTTCTTTCCATGTTATCATGTGAAAACAGAGTAACCAACAGAATTTATAACAAGGGTCAAAGAGCTCTAAAATCAACTAAATTAAAAACTAGCCATTAAATAACCAAAAGCAAATACAATAATTGCTAACATGCTACAAATAGAAGTATGATGTTCACCTTCTAAAATTATGATTTACATTGTATTGGTACTGTTCTAGTTGAATTTTGCACATATGTTTCATTATATATTTGCCTATAGCCATAAAAAATAATTGATTTTATTTATTTCATTTTATGCCAAACGTTTATCACAAGCTCCAAACCCCCACAAAAAACTGACAGTGTAGGAGGTTTACAGGCATAAATAGATAAGAAGGCACATTTAGTTTTAGTTTTCCTAAAAGAACTTTACTTTTTAACAGACTTCAATCAAGATGTCCTTTGTAGTATCTATTGTGCTTTGCATACAAATACACACCAAAATGAGATTCACTTTTCATTATATCATTGTCATTTCAGAGCAAAAAAATGCAGAATTAGCATTAGTATTGGTTCCAGAAAGTACTTTGTTCAGATTAAAAGTCAGCAAATTGTTGTAAACAACATGATTTAATTCATTGGCAGTGATATTTTTGGCAGCTAAGTCACTGTTAGAGATATGCTAGAATTATAATTTTTTTCTTAGCAGGCATGATGTAAGTGATGTGAGAAACAACTGTGAAATTATAATCTGCATAATAGACAATTCTGAAACAGTTATTTTTCCTGTTTCCATGTGGTTTTGAGAATGTGAAAATAAATTTAACTTTCAACCATTCTTCCTAGGTTTTTCTCTACTAACTAAGAATACCAAATGTTCATTTGTGATAGCAATACAATGGAAAACAAGCATAATCCAGAGATTTATATAAGCAAAACTGATGACATAAAAATGATTATTTTTGTATAGATTCTCAATTGCCATTTGAATAAACTGTCTGGATATTTAACAATCTGGCCAATGACATCTTTTACAACAGAAATTTTTAGTTTTGCTAGATAATTTGACTATTCAGTATAATTACCCTCTGAAATTTATAGATTATGCACTTTCAAAAACACTAATTTTGATTCTGTCAAAGTAGAATTCTATTGAATCACATAATCTATATAGTAGGTTAATAGATGAAATGTCAAAAATGTTATAAAATAAAAAAATATTCAATAAGAGCAATAAAGTACTCTTATAGAGATGGAACCATATTTTATATATAAATACTTAAGTAATTTGTGTATTAATTGAACTATATAAAAACAATAAATGAAAATTTCTAAACAGATATGTCCTAAATAACATGGGGGAAAATGATAGCCTAAACATTTAAGTCTATGATAATTTCATATTTAATCTATTTACCTAGTTTAGTATTTGTAGGTAAAATATATTAAATGATGCTAATCAAAATATATTTACACAGGAATATCTTTTAGCATATATAATTAACATTGAAAACTTACTTGAAGTAAAACCATAAAAAATTATAAAAATATTTATGGAATCTATACAATGGAAAAGAAGCAAGACTTTTCCTAAGTACTTCAAATCTAAGTGATAAGATGATATCATGGACTAATTAAAGGCACATTAAGCAAAAATTAATGTATCCTTAATCATGAGGATAAGTCTTTCTGGAAAGATAGGAATATAGATGCTGAGATACTGTCAGAGACAAAGCACCACTGATTGCCCTTCCTTCCTTCGGCAGAGAAAGTCACTGGCAGTTTCTTAGAACTCAGTATTTCTAGCCCACAGATGGTCATTGGAAATTCTTCTGGAAAGAATGTAACTTTGAGCATAAAAATGGAGGGTTAAGTCAGTAATTAATCTTTGGCTATTTATTCAAATCACCTTGTTCAGATAAAGCCACCAGCATCTGGCTGCTAAGCCACTTGATTCTGTCCCATGTAGTCTCTTCTGCTCTTAAAGCCTCCTCCTTTCAAAAAGATCTTGTGAACTTGGCTAATGGAATTGGAGATTTTATTCAACCTGTGTGCATATGTTTATGTGTGTGCTCAGTTTCACCCAATGTCTACCTCATCTGAAATGTTATAATCACAGTGTGTGAAAATAAGTTCAGAAGAATAGAAGGAACTACTTCACTTCTTTTACGAAATGAACTACTTTGTGACTTCTTGAAGTGAAAGAAAAACCAGCAGAGAGAAAACAGATCTGAGTCAGTTCCTAACTACAGAGTGGCTTCCGTATGGTGATGTTCCCAGTATGACAAGAAAGTTACAAATAATCTCTAGTTTAGTCCTCACAAATTTCTGAAATAAGCGTCATCTCCATTTTACCCTGGAGAAACTGAGGCTGGGAGAATTACAGATACACAAAACATCACATACCTGCTGACTGAGAGAAACAGATTCATATAAATGTTAACCAGTCTTATGGCTGATGTCTTTTAAAAGAAGGAAATGGACCATTATATATCATTGCTTCTGTCCTTAAGATCACTTCATTACAAAAATGTATACTTTGCACAATTTTGCATTATGCCAAAGAACTTATCAATTAAAACAAATCAGTAAGTATATTGTCAGGGCAAAGGTTCAATTGAATAAACAAAACAAGAGTGAACAAAATAACATTTTCAAATAACATTTTTCAATAACGTTATTTCAACAATGTATAATTTCAGCCAAAAATAGTAATTTAAAGTATGTTATTATTAAACATAGTGCTTAGTAAATAAATAAATACCACACACATGCAATTTTCTAGGTACACTATTATGAACGGTGATGTTCCTATTGCCATCCTCAAATTGGGCTTTTTTGTTATGGTTACCTTAACTTGAAAATGATCATTTTTTTTTCTGACTCTGTCAGCATAGAAATAGATAATTAAACACATATTAAACAGCCTCTGCTTGAACTAGTATACCATACAATTCACATCTTTCATTTTATATGGCTAATATATTTGTATTTCACCTAATTACTATAGTCTTTAGGTACTTCATTAATTTTACAGAGATAAGAAAAGGTAAAGGAGAAGTATAAGTGGAATATAAAAGAAAGAAAAAGGAAGGACTAAAGATTGTTTTAAATATATTTCTATATTTTAGATAAATAATACACTTAAGCATATATCTTGTCTAAGGCAAAGTAATATATTACTGAAAGGGTATGTAGTGAGTGTAAAAATGTGTGTGTGTGTGTGTATGTGAACATATCTGTGTGTGTAAAATATGTGAACATGTGTTTGCATGTGTGTTGTCTCTCCAGTGAGACACACACAAACCATATTATGATGAACACAGTGATACCCAGCAATACATAGATGTCTTCTCTCTGTAGGAAAGACTGCACTGAGAATTGACATGAAAATACCCAGCATATGTGGGACAAAAATCAAACAGTCATAATATAATGTGGGGTCAGAGGCCCAGAAGAATAGACCTTCTGACCCATTTAACTGTATTAACTTCCTGAGAGGCCTCATTCTCCAAATATAGCCATGATAAGGGTTAGGGCTTCAATATGTGAATTTTTTGGGAAAACACAAAAAGTCCATATCAAATACATAATGAAAAAATTTTAAAGACCACCCAAAAACCTTTGAGGGCAGAGAATGTCAAAGTATGAAGCACATTAAAATTTAGAAAATATTCTAACTATGGATACTAATTTAAAAGGAAGATAATTCTGGATCTCTTTTTTTTTTTGAGAGGCAAAGTGGGAGATGACACCAGTCTCATAAAAAGGAAATGTAATATAGATAAATTACATGATGATATTTAGACATAGAAATGGACATCATTTTTTTAAATTCTGGTAAAACTTATATGTAATAAAATGTGGATCATAAGCACTCAATTCAGAGTTTGACAATTGATACTACATAAGCAAAAGCCAAAACAAGATTTGAAATATTTCTTCACAACAGTAAGTGAAAGTTGATTCATTCCCCATTTCAGTAGACCTCCCCCATATCCAGGCTACCCTTTCTCATCCCTATCAACACCAATTTTCTTACCCATGATCGGAATTCATTTATATGCAGCAAATTTCATTCAAGCAACTTAACACTTTTGAAATTCATTGATTTTCTTTTAACTCTCAGTATCTTACTTTTTTTTATTATTCAACTATAGTCCATTATATGAATATATCCCAGTACATTTTTCCATTTCTTGATGAAATTAGGATGTTTGTACTTTTTTAACTATTATGAGCAGGGGCTACTATAAACATTGTACAAACATTTTTGCAGGCATATATTTTCATTTCTTTTGCATAAATAACTAGGAGTGCTAATTGTATATTTGTACAAAACTATCAGTTATCCAAAATAACTATAACATTACCAATAGCCACTGGAAATGTTTGAAAATTCTTGAACATCCTTGCTTACATTCTTATAGTCAAGCTTTTTTTTGTTTATTAAAATCTTAACCATCTCTGTTTGTGGGCATGTATGTGTGTGTGTGAAAGAAAGAAAAAAAATGGTTCTAAACCATGGTTTTGATTTGTATTCCCTAATAAATATTGATATTAGATTATCTTTGCATGTGCTTATTGTTGATTTTTTATCTTCTTTTAGGAAGTATGTGATTCAGTATTTTGCCCATTTTTATTTTTGATATGTAGGAATCCTTTATTTTTTGTATGAGTATTCTGTCAGAGAAAAATTATTGGGATTCTTTTTCCAAATGTTTGCTGCCTAATAATTTTAATGGTTTCTTTTGATGAGCAGATATCTTAAATTTTCTGCCTTATGTGTTTTCTTTTTCTAACTGTGCACAGTAACTTTTCTTCAATATATCTGTGCCTGTCTGGTAGCCACAAAGATAGTACCCTGTGTTTTCTTCTAAAAACTTTAATTCTCAACTTTTGCACTGTGGTATGTATTTGTCTAACACTTATTTATATAGAGAGAATGATATCAGTAAACATTCATGTTCTGTTTTTCATGTCAATGATCAATTTTTATAATTCCATTTGTTAAAAAGACTTTTTCCTCCCAATGGATTGACTTTGTACTATGCTCAAAATTCAGTTGTCCATATATGTGTGGATCTATACCTGAACTTTTAGTCTGTTACGTGGATGTTTGTTTTATACTGTTCCACACATACACCTGATTAGGATTCCTTAGATCTACCAGGCCATTTTCTGGAACATCTTTAAACAGTAAGTTCACCCATGTGGCCCACAACTCCTCCACAGAAAGCAAACAAGAAAAATTATCCCAACAAACTCTAGAAGTACAGGTTATCCACAATACAGTAACTAGTTATTGAGGTAAAATTCACACATAAGAAATTGGATATATTTAAAATATATCATTTTATAAGTTTTGATAGATGTATATCCCTGGGACTAGCATACAACCTAGGTAATTCACATATACACCAACTCCAAAAGCCTTCCTTACCCCTGATAATTCTCTGCTGGCACACCTCATTCTCAGGTAACCTCTAATTTGCTTCATTTAACCAGGGATTAGTTCAACTTTTTCAGAACTTTCTTGAAATGGATTCATACAGTGTGTGCTTTTTTTGTTGTCGTTAGAGGTGAAGTAAGAGTCTGGTACTTTTACTCAGCATAATTATATTGATTTATCCTTGTTATGTCAATCAATAGTTTATTCTTTTTATAGTTGAGTTGTATTCTAATGTGTAACTATGCAAAAATTTGTTTATCACATATATTAATTGTCATTTATTTTTTTCTAGTTTTTGGTTGATGCAAACAGAAGAGCTATAAAAGAATTGTGTACAAAATTTCTATGGGTCATACTTTCAATGTTGTACCTAAGGAACCTTGCCTGGCACAGGGTCACAAATAATTTTTCCTCTTTTATTTCTAGAAGTCTTACAGTTTTAGGTTTTCTATTTAGGTCTATGGTTTATTTTTTGTATATGGTACTAGGTATGGACCATCTGCATATGGCTCTATTATTGTTCCAGCACTATTTTTGTTCACATCTATACTTTCTTCTATCAATTGTCTTGACAACTTTGTCAAAAATTGAACTGCAGATATGTTTTGGATTATTTCTGGACTTTTTGTTCTTTTCCATGGATCTATTTTCATGCCAATACCACAACTTCTTGACTATTGTAGCTTTATAATCAATCTTGATGAAGAATACCTGGGATTACCAGACAGACAGAGCTGTGGGCAAGTGTAAATCACCCGCAAAGGTTTATTATACCTTATGAAAAATCACAGCACATCAATCAAAATAAATGTCAGGGTCCAGAATCAAACACATTTAAAAATACATAGACACACATAGGATATATGCTGAAAAAGAGAATATAATAGATAATTATAGAAAAAGTACATTTTTAAGGATGTGCCATTTTGAATATCAAGTTAGGCCCTGAAAGATCACACTACTTTCAACTTATTCCTGAAAGGTGACAAACTATGATTTTCTGATCCATGCTAACTCTTTGAAAAAAACTACAAAATATGAGGAAACTTATGTTGGTAGATGTCAATGAAGTTTTGATACGTAGTGCATTCGCCAAGAATTCCTTACAATGAATTCCTGAAAAAAAAAAATGACAAAATAATGACAAAAAATAATGCTTATTGTCTTGTTTCTTTTAATATATCTCTATGACTATAGCTTCTATGAATGCTTAAATTTAATCTACATCATGCCAAATAAATGTAATTAAATTAATAAAATTAAATTGTTGTATTGTGAAACAATGTTAGTGGATTCCTGTATCTTTGTGACTTAATTTTTCTGTCACACTATTGCGTTGTCAACTATTCTTAAAGAATTAAACAATCAAATATTTTATTTATATTTGATTCAAGAAATAGTATGAGTCTTTAAAATGTGCCAGGCACTCTGATATGTTCCAGGGATCATTGATGAATAAGGACATTCTGTGATTATAAAAAACACATGATAACATTCAAGTACAAAAAATACCCACCTAAATTAAATGGTAGAGATTATAAGATTGGATTTAAAAAACAAGATTTATCTATGTATTGCCTCCACAAAATCCACTTTAAATATAAACAAAAAATAGGTTAAAATTTAAAGATAGAACATGACATGCTATGCTTCCATTGATTCAAAGAAAAATGGAATGTCATTATTGATATCAGAAAATAAGATTCAGAGCAAAAAATAGTCTTTAGGTGAAGAGAGCTGTTCTATAATGATAAAGGAGTCAATTAATAATCATACTTTTATGCAACTAGTGCACATTTTAAGGAGATATGATAGATCCTGAAGATTTACCAAAAATAGACAATTCCACAATTCCATTAAAAAATTATAACTTACAGGAAATTATTAGGCATAAAGAAGACTTAAAACATACTGCCATCTTAATTCATGTAATTCATTCAGCAATAGTAGAATACCAATTCTTTTCAAGATCACATGGAAAATTTACTAAAATAGACCATATATGAGCCATAAAGTATGTCAGTAAGTTTAAAATGATTCAAGTTATAAATGACTGTTCCCTGACCAGAATAGAATTGAATTAAGAATCAATGACAGAATAACTGAGCAATCCCCAAATACTGAAACAAATTTTTTAAACACAGACTTATAGACTTATATATTTTATAAAAATTAACTCAGATGCATGGTAGACCTAAATGTTACATGAAAACCCAAACCTTCTAGCAGAAACATAAGAAATCTATGTTACCTTGGATTGTGATGTGTTTTGAAATAAAACATCAACAGTTTGATCCATGATATAAAATAAAATAAATTAAAATATTGGTAAGTTGGACTCTATTAAAACTAAAAACTTTTTTTGCTCTGGAAATGTTAAGACAATGAAGGGCACTGCCAGACAGGGAGAAAATATTTGCAAAACATATATGTGACAGAGTTGCATCCAAAATATTCAAAGAACATTTAATTTTCAACCATAAGAAAGCACATAACTCAGTTTAAAAAATAAGCAGAAGATCTGAGCAAATATTTTCCTAAGGAGGATAAACAGCAAATAAAAATATGCTCAACATCATTTGTCATACAGCATTGTTAAGTAAAACAACAAAATACCACTATACACTTATAGAAATGGCTAAAATCTAAAAAGCTGGTAGTACCAAATGCAGATGAGGATACAGGACAACTGGAATTCTTACTAATTACTGATGCAAATGCAAAATGGTACAGCATCTTTAAAAAGGATTTGACAGTTTCTTACAAAGCTAAACATAATTTTGCTATATGGTTAAGCAATTAGTTTCTTAGGTATTTAGCTAATTTGAAAATTTATGTCCACATAAAAATCTTCATGAAAAACCTACAGCAGCTTTAGTCATAATTGTAAAAAAACTTGAAGCACACAAGATGACAAAAATCTAAAGTGCATAAATTATACACTCGAGGTAACAATCGGGTTTCCCATGGAAATATGGATTAACAATTCTAATATTACTATACATGTGTAGTGGAATTGAACAGCTAAGTTAATGGATGGTGGATGGTGAGAGCCAGGTTTATCACTTTGGTAGTGGGAAATTATAGATAAACAATGGAAAGAAACTAGAATGATTGATGTGGTAATGGAAATGGAGCTATCCATTGGAGATAAGGGTATGAACTCAGATTCAGTATTAACACAGATATAGTTGGTTATATAGAAGTATGTATAACTATGTGTATATACATAGGTGAGTATACTCATATATATATATATATATATATGTATACTCATATATATACTTTTCTGTCAGCTGAGACAGCCTAGAAGCAATGACACTCCAGTATCTATGAGTACACCTAGCACCTAGATCTTAATTTCTAACACTACTCCCCTGTGGAAAGAATCGATGCTCTGTTGAGGAATGTTTGTGTCTAAGACTGGGACAGGAATTACATTAGATGAGCCTAGAACATTTTGTAGTGCTAAATGTTATTTTATTTTTAAATTAATGGCTGTATATCAAAGGGATATAGGAGCCACCAAAAATGCTACAAACAGCCAATGCTGGAACAATTTGAGCAAAAAAATAAAGTATTGGACTATAATCTAAAGTGTAAAATGAATATACAGTGCTATAAACAATTGAGTGAAATCAATACAATGGAAAGAAGAGACTAATCTTCCATTGAAAAGAATTCCAAATAATTTATGTAGATACCTCACCCTTAAGTGTAATTTTATATAGTACCTTTCTTCCAAAGACTACAGACTGGAAAAGAAGTAAAGAATAACTTTACAGTGGAGAAATTGATAACCACTATCTCAGCCAGTGGTCAAGGTCAAAATCAACAGTGTTGATGTTATACAGCTTTGAAATAATATGATGAAATTGGCACTTTTAGTCTTCCCTGCCTAACCATGAGAATCATCAAATTCTAGTGGAGAGGCATTCTACAAAATACTTGATGAGTATTACTAAAGATCATCGAGTCACCAAAAACAAAGCCTGAGAAACTGGCACAGCCAATAAGAGTTTAAGGAGAGTTTAATAAGAGTATTTGAGGTGAGATCTTGGTTTTGAATCCAGGTAATATTCTCAGCTGGAGTAAGTCTTACTGACACATATTTAGGGAATCTTCCATCTGGTTCTGTGTATGACACCAGTATCTTTACTGTTATAGTTCTTGCCCACTATATTAGTTATCTATTGCTGCATAAAATTTACACAAAATTAGTGGCTTAAAAATAAAGTGCATCTATTATGTCACAGTTTCTGTAGCCCACAAATCTGGTCATGCCTTGACTGCCTTCTCTTCTTGCCGTTCAAGAGGCTGAAATCATGGTGTTGGTTGAAGCTGCAGTCTCATCTAAGTGCTTGACTGTGGTAGCATCTGCTTCCAGGCTCATGTGGTACAGGGCAGAATTTAGGTCCTTATAGTTGTGGGGCAAAGAACCTCAACTTTTCACTGACTATTAGCTACAGACTGTCCCCAATTATTTTACTTTGTTAAAAATCATAGAGTAAGGTCAATTACCTGACCAGGAAATGTCATCACACAGAGAAAATGGATAATTCAAAACTTAATTCATTGAATGGTTAATTTAATTAAGCACATAGGGAAAGTAATAAGAGCTTAAGACAAAATTATTTCTACTGTTATGGAGTTTACATCCCAGCGATGTATTTATCACTCTCAAAAGCCCTGGTAAGAGAAATGAGAGCAGAGATGCCAAGCTGTAGACTTTAGTAAGGGACAATTTGATCTTATATTGGACCCTTGTGTTTCGTGGTCTTGAAGGAAGACATTCAAAGTTTAACAAACATGTATTGAGCTCATAATATGTGCAAGATACTCTCCTAAGTAAAATTCCTGTCCCTGAAGTTATATCCTAGTATTGCAGACAATTTAGAAAAAGAAAAATTTATATATATATATATATATACACACACAAACATAATACATATATTATAACATATATACATATGTGCATGATAATTTTAACAGTGTTGAGAGCTACAAATGAAGTGAATGTTAAGGGACAGAGAGTACTTGAGAGATAGCCACTTTTTTAGGGTCATCAGAGAAAGAATCTCTAAGAAAGGGGACACTTAGCTAACACTTTCATAAGAATGTACTAGAAATCTTGATTATGCTGATGGTTCATGGGAGTGTAGATATGTCAAAACTCATCAAGTTTTTCACTTTAAGTAAGAGAGAAATACTGTTTTTAGTGTTGAGGGATAAGATCTTCAGATTTAGCTTTTTCAGCTTCTAGCACCTGTATCCTTATTCTTATCTATTCAGCACTTCTAATACAATGTAAATCCATAATCCTATACTAAATTCCTTCTGCTTGGCATATATTAACTGGCCTCCATTTTACTGTCTGAACCAGCTAGTTTGGGGTACTGAAAAGCAATCTCAAGGAACAGAATCTTGAACATGGGATCTGGAATAAGTTGTTTGATCTGATTAGAATTGAAGACAGTGATAATCTCATTACTAATATTAAATGAGGTTATGGTAGACACTGACCAAAATCATTAAATAAATTTTATTTGCATGTATTCAAGGACCTAAAAAAAGGGGGACATTTGAGATGCCATATTGTAATAATAATAAACTATTATGTATGAAAATGAAATTGGAAGATTACAGTATGAGATGACTCCTGATGACACTGGAAAATCTGGAGAAATAATCCTTAAACCCATGGCTTTAAACTCTGAGAACAAGAAACAAACAGAGAAACTGAAAGCTTGTAGTATGGCTGTGATGCTTAGTTTTATGTGTCAACTTGGCTGGGTCATAATACCCAGATATTTGATCAAATGTTGTTCTGATGTTTCTGTGAATTTTTTGGATGAAACTAACATTTATATTGGTGAGATTTGAATAAATCAGAGTGACCTCTATAATGTGGATGGGCTTCATCTGATGAGTTGAAGGTCTTAATAGAACAAAAACAGATCTCTCCTGAGCAAGAAGAAATTCTTTCAGAACACTGCCTTTAGACTCAAACTGTAACTCTTCCCAGGTTTCCAACCTGCTGACTATACTGCAGATTTTGAATTTATCAAGTTTCCACAACTGCATTAGGCAATTCCTTAAAATCACTCTTTCTCTTTCCCTTTACACACACACACACACACGCATGCAGGCACACACACACACACACACACACACACACACACACACACACACACTTTTTAGTTGAGACTGCTGAACAGAGACTCTAAAGTTTGATCCTCTGTATGGATAAATTATAGTGCAAATTGAATTCACAACCTTACCTGTTATATTCAAGTTAGGGCAGTGGTTGAGTAAAAATGAGACTTGGAGCAGTTTTCAGTGTGATCCTGAGATTCTCTGTTATTTCAGGGGAGAGATTTAGTATGAGCTTCCTTGATCTTGGTTGACAGCTTACTAACCTTTCCAGAAGCTCTCCTGACTTACACTCCTACCCCAGCCTTTCTAATAACCACCTAACCTGCAATTTCTTCATTTAGTCTTTTATGCTGAGAATGCTTAGAGCAGATTCTGTTCTCCCGACCTGGCTTATAAATTGTGAAAACTCCCACAGAAAGCAACAAAATGTGAGCAAGAAAGTGAGAATGAGAATCGGAGAAAGAGAAATACATAGAAAATAGCTTTTGCCTCTATGAGTTCAAATTTTACTTTGAAAGAAAAACATTTCAATAAATATAATAAGTAAAACCAAAGTATAAAATAGTTATTAATGGAGTCAGTAAGTTCCAGAAGAAATTTATCATTCAGCTATCCATAAATATGTCAGTGAAACAAGGAAAATTCTGAAATTACAGAAAAATCTCAAAGGCAATTATAATAAATAATAATGCTTGAATTAAGAAAAAATGGGAGTATCATTATAACTCAACTGTCATGTTGGAAAATTTAACCAATACAAGTGAATCCTTTTTTTTATTATTATTATTATATCCAACATTTAAAAATACAGATTCAGTATTGTGCATTTTCACTAGATCTATTTGATTAATTAGTTATATAAACCCCTAGATCTTTCAGACTGGCTTATGAAAAAGATCATAACCTGATAAAAATTAATAAATTAAATGTAATTTATAAGGTAAAAAATTAGGGTCAAGCTCATTTGGCATGAACAATGATGATGAATAACTATTTTACAATTAGATACTTTTCTTACTGTGGATCAAACACAAGCTTGTCTCTGTAGCTTTTAAAAGACTACTTAAAGGAAATCTTATGTTTGAAACATCCACAAAATATATTGATTCAACAGGATCTTACATCATTCAGGAATGACTCAACAGAGAATTTATTTGGAAAAGACAATTATTCATGGAATTTAATGGAAAGGATGATTGATATATGGGTGGATAACAGCAAGACTATTACAGGAACCCAAGTTTCAGCTGGTATGACTGAATCTTGGTGATTTTTTAGCACAAACAAGATTATTTTTTCCCCACAATTTAACTGATTTTCACAGATGAACTTTTGACAAATACCGAGTTGCATTTCATTAAAATTGTGCTCATTTGCAAACCTGGTGAAAAAGCTACTCAGTTGTACCCATGTAACACTAAGGGCTAGTTTTGCATAAAGAGGTAAACCTAGTAAGTACAAATGCCTAAAAAGAAGGCAATACTTTAAGCAGAAAGCAGGTCTCTGAGATGAACTCAGGATTTGCCTTAAATTATGTAAATTGTCTTCAGGACAAACAAATGACCAATCAATATTCTCAAATTCATCTCACAATAATATCAGAAAACTGGACATTTTACTTTCCTGTTCCTGCCATGAGAAATTATCACAAATCTATTGACTTAAAACAGCACATACTAATTTTGGAGGCCAAAACTCCAAAATAGTAAACAATTGTACATTTGTTCTGGAGACTGTGAGAGCCCATTTTCTTGCTTTTTCTAGCTTCCATAAGCCATCCACACTAGTTTGTTCATAGCCCTTTCCTTCATCCTCAAAGGCAATTAATGGTATTTTGTCTTTATTCTTTGTTTGTGTTACTTACATCTCCTACTCTGATTCTGATTTTCCTGCATCCCTCTTATACATACCCTAGTGATTATATTAGGTCCACCAAGATTCAAGACAACCTATCTCAAGATCCTTAATTTTTCTCACATATACAGAGATCTTCTTGCCTTGTGAAATAACACATTCACAGTCCCAGGATTAGGACATGGACATATTTGATAACAGAAGCATTGTTCTGTTTCCTACAATGGTTTACCCTAAATAAGGTTACAGTAGATATTAGCCAACATTTCATAAAATCTTATCAATAAATCCATGATAGATTTAGAGTCAGACAACATCACTTAATCTTAAATTCTCCAAGGTAAATTTTTGGTAAAATAATTGCACTTGTATGTAGTGAAGTAGCCTATTAAGTGATATTATTATTTATAGTCAAGTTTGTTGGGATACAATACCATTCTTGATAAAAACTCCTAGGAAACCAGGAATAGAGGGGTCATAATTGACTTCTCTGATAAAGAACTTCTACAAAAGGTTGACATACATCATAGTGAGAAACTCAAGGCCTCCCACTTGAAGGTTAGGAACAAGGTGAGAAAGTGTGCTCTCACACTCCTTTTCAAAACTGTAGTGGACATTCTAGACATGATAACAAGACAAGAAAAGGAAAAGCAGTTTGGAAAGAAGAAATAAACTGTTTTACTGTTTTTGCTCACAGATGACATGATTGTGAAGAAAATTTAAAAAAAACCCTCTGTAACTAATATGTCATTATAACAAGTTTGCAGAATTCAAGCTAATAAAAATCCCTTGCTTTCTGATATACCGCCAATGAATAAGTGGAATTTGAGACAAAAAACACAGTATTATTTAAATTAGCATGTCAAAAATGGCAAAATATGTGCAAGATCTATATGAAGAAAAGTATAAAACTGGTGGAAGAAATCAAAGAGGACCTGGAAAGATATTCCACATTCATAAATAGATAGAAAGACTCAGTACTGTCAACATCAATTCTTCCCAGATTTATATATTATATTATACTATAATCTATATAATTGGGCAAGTAATCTACTCCTAAATACATACACTTTCTCCTGTTCATAGAGTCAATAGCCCAGGACATTGATTAGAGCCACAAATAAGGTAATATTATCTTTAGTAGATTTTCAATGTGCTTCAGCACAATAATAATAACAATAATAGAAAGCATGCTTAAGCAACCCAGACTTGTATTTTATAGAGCAAACAACCAAAATTAAATTTAGGTGAAATATCCATAAAGTACTAAACTTCCATTTTGAGGCAGTTACAGCTTAGATTCATTTGAAGATAAGCAAAATAAATTTGGCTCAATTTAGTGAGGGTATGCTTATGGATTTAATATACGTAAATAAGTTAGTGAAGATCTAAATCTGCTATTTCTGAGTAATACCAATATATGTCTAGGGGCAAAGTACTTCCTATGGAATCTTACGTTGCATAATTTTTGAGGGTAGGATTTTTCACTTATTTTTATTTTATTAATGTTTTAATGAGTAGTTTGTTATGAAGTGATAAATTATTCTAATTTCATGAAAATATTTTTTTCTTGTTAGAGAAAAACAAATGGTATAATAGTTTACATAATTGGAGAAATTTATAGTTGACAAATAAGCCATTTTAGTCTATTTATTCAATAATGTTTCTTTTCAGGCAACAGGCTAAATGCTTTCATACGTTTTTTTATTTGATCCTCCGTTTTGGTTCCCGATACAATTGTAGTGCGTGCGTGCGTGCGTGTGTGTGTGTATGTGTGTATGTGTGTGTGCAGGGGGTGAGGGGTTCCCATGTGACAAGAAGCAATTCTCCAACACCAGCAGGATGTCAGAGAACTCAACTCAGTTCTGACACCACCTGCCTGGACACAGCACAGAATTCCCAGGTTAAGAGCTCCATCCTACAGGACTGCCCTCCACCCCACCCTGACTCCAGACACCACTCGCAAGCTCCAGGATGTCAGCCTTGTTTCTGCCCAACAGGCTACAGATTAGAGGTTCCAAAGACACTCCATAGAGCTAGAGCTCACGGAACTCAGAAAAATACATACATTTACTAGTTTAATAAAGAATGCTGTAAAAGATACGTTAACAGCCAGATGAAGAGATCCATAGGGCAAGGTCCCAAAGAAAGGAGCTTCTCTCCTTGTGGAGCTTGGAAGGGCCTGACACTATGGCGTGTAGAAACATTCTAATTCCCCAAGCATGGAAGCTTACTCTGACAGAGAAGTAAGGTGTGAGAGAGCACAAAACGGCTTCATTGCATGGTCATGATGACTAAATCACTGGGCATTGACTGATTCAAACCTCCAGGCCCTCTGCCTTCTCCCCTCTCCGGGGTTGGGGGCTGGGTTCTGAGAGTTCCCACCTTCTAATCACATGGTTGGTCCCTCTGGCAACCAGCCCCTCACGTGGGTTCCAAAAGATTCTCCATTAACATATCAATTTGACCTTTATGGCTCTGAAGCATTTTCTGCAACTGTGGATGAAGACCAAATATGTATGAAAATATTATTTTGGTCATCTGAATGACCAAGTATGTATTTCCTATAACTCATGATATTGCAGATCTTAATCAAGAATGTACTGTTGATGTGTATATATTAGAAGTAGTCAAAAATTACACTGTGTATGATTCTCACAATGCATAAGTTCCCAGCAAGTTTTGCATTGGGTCATAAAAAATGGGACACAAATTATTTCATTACTCAAAATAAATTAAGGTTCTGAGGTTACAAACAAAAAGGAAAATGACAAAGTCAGACTAAAAAAGAGTTTTTGAGAATCATGTTGTGTTTCCCACACACACACTTTTTCTTATAACTTCAGAGTAGATTGAGTCTGAATCAAGGCTGCAATACTTCAAAGGTTTTCCATAGTGATATCAAGTAATTTGAAATGAATTGAAGCTGCCAGGTTCAAGAGATATCGAAAGTATCAGGACCCTAAGGATACGGACAACTTCACTAGTTTCATGTTAATTTAAAGTATAGTGACATCAAACAGTTGGAAATGCAAGTTAGAGGTAACATTAGAAATAGACTTTGGGGCTACTATTCTGAGCTTTCCTTTGAGTTGTTCATTGCTATTGAAAAGCTATGTGTAACCTGTATAAATGCATTTTCTAACTTCTAGAAATCCAGGTTCTCTTTTTCTTAGAAACTAAAATCTGGAATGACTGGTGATGGTTTAGCTCCCCTGCTTTAGCTGCATTTATGTCTGTGAGAAATGATCTACAAATGTATCAGCACAGAAGGTAGTTTGTGTATCTTTATGCTACTCCAAAATTTCAATTAATTTATAACAAAATGAGTCAAATCTTCTTGTAACATGACTAATAGAATTATCCTTTTACAGCCATTTGATTTTATGCAATAGGAGAAATGGAATTGTATGTTTGCTTCTTCACTTCTCAAGTTGAAAATTGGGATGGAAGTAATTTATCTATGATTTCAGTGGAATTCTTGGTGCCAGATTATCCAATCCATACCAACACAGATAGCAAAAACTGGCTAGATATTTGCAAATAGGAGGTGTTTTTTAAATGGAAAAATGAGAATGAATCTTAATTGGGACTTTGGGAGAGCTTGTGAACACTTTGCCTTTTCTACACCTTCACCACTGTTAAGAACACCACTCTCTGAAGGTATTCTAACAGGTATTTGGAAGTGTATACTAGACTGATGTCCACACATTTTATAAAATCTCATAAGCAGAAGAATAACAAACATATGACTGTGCCTCCAGAACTCTGGAGAAACTGTAGATAATTTTCATAGAGCTTGTATTAATTAACCAGAGATTTAAAGGACTCCACCTGGGGGCTGTGCAAGTGACTGAGAAAAGTTTTAAAGCCCTCTCGATTTCATTGCCTAATAACTGAAACTTCCTGTATCTTTCTAATTCAGAACCCACAATTATGATTGCAAAAAGCAAGTAATTTTTGTTTTGTATTGTATTGAATTATCCACCTTTACCATAATAGAAGTCAACCAATAGAATTAGGAACTACACATGGTAGATTAATCAGAAACGGTGAATATATAGCAAAGAATCATGAAAAAAATATGCATACATTGCATATTTTCTTAACTTACAATTTTAATGGGGCATTCACTTGCCAAACACTTCAAGTAAATCAAAGGATATTTTATTTGTTGTTGTTTTTCACTGAACCTCTTTTACTGAGTGTCCTGTGACGCCTTTTATACTAACATAACCATGAATCATTTATCATTTCCAGCTTTAGTTTCCTCTTAAGAGTTATATCATAAAAACATTTAATAATACACTGACAGGAGACCTCATTTCAGTTTTATTACTTTACTTCTAGATTTTATTTCATAATTATAGGCCCACATTTAATTTCATAGCATGTGTATTGGTGACTTAACTGTTTTGAAATCTCTCCAACATTTAGTTTAGTTTCTAATTCTCTTTCTTTTTAGGGTTTCATTCCAACTATTCATCATGTTTTATTAAAATATGTAATCAAAATTTAAAATCCAGCTTGTGCAGCCATATTTAGGAACAACACAAATGGCATTCAATAAACCTTCAGTTCAGTTAGTTGGGTGTAGCTCATGGTATAGTGAAAAGAGACCTTTTTGTTTGATGAGGTGAAGAGGAAAGGTGCTGCTCCTGTCAGTTACGTAGAGCTTATTTAAAAGATCCTATGCATATTCCAAAATATGTCTTCTGTACTTTGTTTTTCCTTTGTGGAAGTCACAATATTGTCAAATCAAGAAATATTCAAATCCAGTATTTTGTTAGGCACACCTTGTACACATGTTTAAAATTCCTTCTCTAAAGCAACTTAAAAGAAATTGAACATTTGAAACCTAAATTCTATCTTATATAAATTCTTATATTTGCATCCAGAAATTATTTCTGGAAGAAAAATAAATCTTAAAGGCTTTCAATAAAAACTTATACTTCATTTCTTAAAAAAAAAAGAGATACAGAGAAACCAATGAAATTTTTAAAGAGATAATTTGTTAAAAGTTGGAATGTCACTTCTGAAGTAGAGATCAATTGAAAGAGAGGCTTTAAACATAACTTTATAAGGAGATGAAGTAGTGACATCCCTTGAGTTTAACTTTGAGAAAATATAAAATCCCATATATATGTAAATGTATTCCAAACTACATCAAATAAAATAAAACATAAAACTTCAGTAAAGGACCAAGTAGAAAACAAAGAGTAAGGCAGTAGATTTAAATACAGATATGCCAAGAACTTATATTAAATATGAATAAGAATAGATACTCTGATGACAACATAAATATGATGAAATTGAAAAGCTAAAGCCATCTATATGAGGTTCCCAGGGAATATAAGTAAAATATTCAGACAGAAAATTTGAAATCAAAAGATTTTATCATGCAATCAATAAACAACATAAATCTAGAAGAATTATTGTTGTATTGATCAAAATAACTTAAAGGAAGAACATTACCAAGAACAAAGAGGGATGTTTTATAAAGACAGTGCAATCGATCTCCTAGGAAGATATCACCTTTTATAAATCTGAACGTGACCAATAATGTTACTCCAAAATGTGTTAACAAAATGGACAGTATTAAAGAAAGAAATAGAGGAAGATTTGAAAACAATTCTCTGAATGAATGACTTAAAAATTCATCTCCAAAGAAGAAAAGAAATCTCAAAATTGATACAGATGACCTGGAAACTGAAATTAACAAATGGCTTAGTTGACATATATAGAACACGGCATCTAACAATAATAAAACTCAAGTATTTTAAAGATATTATCAGAACACTTACCTTATTCTGAGCTATGAAAATAACTTCAATAAATTGCAAATAATTCAAATAATTTAAAGAATGTTTTCTGGTCATAGTGGAATTAAATTTCCAAATAATAACCGAAGTATAATGGGAAAATCCAAGAATGGCTACAAGTCGATGAATATGCTTCTTAGCAATCAGTGGGCCCCCAAAATCTCATATAGTAAAGTATTTTGAACTGAATAATTATGAAAATGAGACCAAAAAAGAAATATGCATTACAGTTGAAAATGTGGTTAGAAGAAAATTAATAGCTTCAAATGCATGTGCAACGGGTGAAAATTAGTTACCTAACCTACTAGCTTAAAAAACAAACAAACAAAAAACAAATAGCAAAATAAAAGTAGAAGGAAGAAACTAATAAAGATAAAAACAAAAACAAAATATCACATTTAGAATTGAGAGAATCGAGAAACAAAAGGTTGATTTTTGAAACTATTAAGCCAACCTAAGTTCTAGATAGCAGATTGATGAAGGACAGAGAGAGGAAAAAATCAATCCTGACAAATAAATCAGGAACATTACTATAAATCCAGAAGACATTAAATATAATAAAAAGGTAATAGAAAAATTTTATAGCAATAAATTTGACAATTTTCATTAAATGAATAGCTTTTCAAAATATTCCATTTTAAAATGAGAGAAATAGATAATCTGAAATATCTAATAGCTACTTAAATAATTTACTGTATTACTAAAACTAATTTCAAAAGTAAAATACTCAGCCCATATGGACCAAAATGTATATAGAAATAATGCCAATCTACACATACTCTTTCAGAGAAAAACAAAAAAGGGAGAGCTTCAAAACATGTTAAACATCTTAAAACCCTGCAACCTAAACATGATAAGAACATTACAAGAAAGAAAACTACACACACAACATTGTCATGGAATAGAATAAAATGTTAGCAAATAAAAGTCACCAATATGAAAAAGTGGAGTTTATTCCAGAAATACAAGGGCTAACATGTGACTGCCTGTAACTAGTCTATACAAGGTGTCATTATAATACTAAAAAAGGAATCACATGACCTTCTCTAATACTTCAAAAAGTACTTGAAAAAATTAAACACACCATCATGATTAAAATTCTTAGTGAACTAGGAAGATAAGAGTGGTTTCTCAGACAGAAATGCTGACAGAAAACCTACAGCAGAAAGAGTAAAATATTTAAAGCTTTCTCCTGAAGTGTGGAGTCACCACATTTATTCAGCATTTCATTTGAGGTCCTAGAAAGCACATGAAAAAAATTATTATTTGCATACTTCATGATAGCATAGTAAATTCAACAAAATCTATAGAAAAATATAATTAATAATTCTACGCAGTAAGGGTATGTGGAAAAATCCAACTTAATGCATGTATATATATATATGCATTACATATATTATTATATATATAATACCTCTCAATATACAGGTATATGTTGCACGTATGTATGTATGTATTTCTATATGCTAGCAACAAAGAAATTGGAAATAAAATGGAAAATTTACCATTCTCCATAGCATTAAAAAATCATCATGTTTAAAACCACCACACATTTTCCCTGATAATAAAAAGTAACTCATATTCTGCTGAAAATGCCTATATCCCCTGGCCACATGGTAAGTGAGATGAATACTCTCATGCACGCTTACTTTGTAGAGAAAAAGATATAGTCTCAAATGCCGAATTACAAAAATTTTTGCCGTGTGATGCAACATCAGATCCTGTCCTGCTACTGAGTCAATGAGATATGGTGGATATATATTCTGAAATGTGAAGAATCACCTCATTCATATCCATTAATAGGGGAAATTTTCTCTTCTGCTCCTAACCTACATTTATACCCACCTAAACCCTTTTGCATTAGAAAAGTTAGATCTGAAATCATGCATAGATTCTATTCTAAGAATTCCATTAAAATCAATAGATCTGTCATTTTGACTCATTTTTATAAAAACACATACTTTGCAAACAAGAAAGTCCAAATTCTCATAAAATGATAGATATTGAATGTTACCCTTTATAACAGATGTTATTTTTATTTCCATACCATGAAAAAATATATATTCATGTAATTTTGCAACAAAATAATCATAATACAGACATATAGCCACTGTAAATTTAAAGTAAATTAAAGTGGCTGAAAAAGCAGTTCTGAAAGAGAAGCATTCTTGCAAAATAGCAAGTAACCTTTGATTGGAATGGTTCTCATAAAAAGTTATAATTGTTTGGAAATGAAATAAATTTCTCCTATGATTTCTCTGTGGCATTCAACATTGGTAAAAATAGATGCTGCTATGTGATTGCTTTTTTGGAAATTGGCTGCCGGGTGAACTGAAGTCATGAGAATGATAGCTTAAAAGGTTTTTATGAAGACGATTAAATCTAAAAGTCAACAAAATAAAAGGAAGTTGTAAAAGGGCTGTAATCGTCTTAAAACTTGGTTCACCCTTTGGTGTTTCTTCCTTTACTCCAGTTTTACTGAAGAAAATTGCTAAGAATAATTGTATATATTTAAAGTGTACAAATGTGATGATATTTTATACCTATACATTGTGAAATGATTACCCACATCAAGATAATTAACACATCTATCACCACATAGCTAATCCTTTGTATGTGTGTGTGTAGTGAGAATGCTTAAGATCCATGATCAAATTTCAACTTTATAGTTCCTTATTATTAGCTATAGTCACTCTGCTGTATATTATACCCTTGAAACTTATTCATCTTATAATTGAAAGTGTGTAACCTTTGGCTTACATCTCCCCTTTTCCCCTTTCCTCAAACCTGTGACAACTATCATTCCATATTCTGTGTCTATATCAGCTTGTTTTTTCATTTTTGTCACATGCTGCATATAAGTGATACCATACAGTTTTGATAGTTTTTTCTTTCTCTAACTTACTTCACTTAGCATAATGGCTGCACTTATTTACATTCCCACCAACAGTGCACAAGAGTTCTCTTTTCTCCAAACCCTCATTAACACTTTCTCTTTTATCTATTTTATAATAACCATCCTGACAGGTATGGGATTACATCTCATTGTAGTTTAGATTTGTGTTCCATGATTAATGATGTTTATTACGTAAGGATTTCTCAATTAGTGTAGCATAGAAAATCTATTCCCTCTGTGTTGCTTAGGGTTCTGTGTTACACATAACCACATCTTTCTAGATAGTTTTGCAAAAACAGATTCATTAGCATTTATTTAAGTAGCCTATGAAAACTCCAGAACTGGAGGGTCAGGTGCAAACGCTGTATAGATAAAACAACTGCAACCAAGGGAAATAACTCTCCCCTGCATCAGATCTTCTATCAGAAAATCGTGGCTGCCACATTGATTTCACTTGCCATTTATGATGCTATAGATCAAACTGTGACCCTCCACCCCAGAAGAACCAGGTAATTCTAGCAGTATGTCTAAAAGAAATCCACATCTCCCCACTCACATGCAGTGTTCCATTTTGCTCATGTCTTCTTTCCAAGTCTTATGCTGGGATTACTGTTTGTTCTAACCTAGACCACATCTACAACCTACCTTAGTGGCAGAGAAGGCTGAGAAATATTGTTTTACTGAAAGATAAAGTCGAAGAGGAATAGAGTAGATATTGGGTAAGCTAATCCTTGGAATACACTTTGCCCCACCACTTTGAGCACTCACCATCCACGTACAATGTCCCCTTTCAAATAACAGTAATAGCAACAAAAGTATGTCTTTCTCTAATGAAACAACACAATTTTACCTTGTAAGAATGAAGTCCACTTGCCCTTCTGTCTGAGGCTGAGGTAATGTTTCAACAATCACTATCGGTCTCTAGCTAGTGTTAAGTCTTCCCCAAATTCAATTGCAATCCTGCAACACTGTAAATAGGGCTCAATTATATATTTAATAACACTCTCTATACCCAGAATAAAATTATAGAGGAAAAAGAAGAGAGGGAAAAGGAAAATTGACTAATATAAATGCATACATAACAAATGGGGGAACATGCTTGACTAGCACCTACATTTTTCCTTTCTGAAATTAGACCCAAGACAATAATCAATATTTTTAATTTTCTCCTTCCCTTACCCCTCCATTTATCCTTGTCTTCACCCGGCAACTTTGTGTTGGTTGAAAAGCTCCTCAGTAGCTTCCTGGGTATAATCTGAAACCAGATTCTAGAAAGAGGGCAGGGAGAGACTTGACTTCAGAGCCTGGCCACTCCAGGATGGTGGGTGTCAGACTTAATGAGCAAGGGAATTTGTGATGTTTTTCTTGGGTGGAGGCAAGATGAGTAGATCTCTTCCTCTACCCACAGAATCCTGTAAGTTTATATAGACGCCTTAAATGGGTTAAGTCACATATACCATCCAGTAGTCTCAGCACCACATCACTATCTCAAGTCTGTGTTCTTGAGGCAGCTTCTGGGTACAGGGTGGGCAAGTGGAACACACATTTCAAGGACAAGGGAGAAGGCAAGGGGCCTCAGATTGCTGACATCCAGCTGGAGGTAATTTCCTCTTGGTGACATCCTGTAACTCTCCATCCTTTGTGACTGGCTCTTATGATCTCACTCAGCACTCTCTTCCACAGTGTACCCTGAATAGTCAGCAAGGGGTTTCACTAGGATGGAGGTGGCTGCTTTTGGCAGCTATGGGTCTGCATTGGAGGCAGATGCCTCAGCAACCATTCAGGGACATGCAAGAGAAAATACAGCTTTAAATAATGATTCCCAAAATCGATGACAACTTTTTCTGCCAAAAGGCCCATGATGCCAAACCACTGACCTGACTGAGTCCCTTAAGCCAGGGGATAGGTCCCTCAAGGCATCACTTGTGTCTTTCTGTGATTTACTAAAGATGATACCTTAGCAGACTCATCAGGCATAAGCACACAATATTTTATTTGAGTAATGACACAGGGGCCTCCTTTTGAGACAGTGATAATGTCCAAGGCCATTCTATCTTGTAGGACAGGTTTTCTCTTTAGAGACATTTCAGTGTTCAGCAAGGACAGGCTTAGGCCACCACTCCTGTAACATCCTCCAGGCCCATGGAGGGAACAAAGATGGTCAAATAATCTTACGAATGAAAACCAGAACATCCTTACCTGGCTTTGAGGAAAGGCCGATTGGCAGTTTTAGGAACTTGACCTGGTTGTACATACCAAATATGTTGGCTGGGAAAGGCAGACTGAGACCCCCACTTCCTTCCCTCTCTCAGTGATGCGTGTTCCATTGTAGGCACAGTGCATTTTGATATATCCAGCTTGGAGCAGGACAAGGGGATTCCAGAGGAGACTGAGTAATTTCCCCCACATCCAGAGCAGTGAATTAACTTCAGCATCCCAGTGGGATGACGCACTGCACATTCCAGTAAATAATCCCTTTTACAGGGACGCTTGGTATTCTCAGCAGCATAGCTCATTGACCCACCATGAGAGCAGGGGCAATGGTTGATGCCCACAACTTTGCCGCCTTTATGTTATCGGGTGCCTACTCAGAGGCCCCCAGTTTGGCTTATGGGGGCAAAAGATCCTATTGATTTGGAATGTGACACCTGGTCACTGTCTAGTTCATGGTATCTATACATGGTACTCAGCTAATGGTGGTGACCTAGTTTGCAGGGAGACAGGGAAAAGCTTGGATTAGACCAGATGCAGTGTCCCACAAACCAAAGCATATTTATAATCCTCATGCAGAAGGAGGGAGTCAATATTATCAATTTCCCTTACCAGCTGGGAACTGCAATTGATGGCCCAAGACTCCTTTGTTAGTTGCCTTGGGTGTTATTTAGAACACACAGGACATGCCACTACTGTATTAACAAGTTGTTTTATATTAAGGACAATCAGCATCCTTGTCAATATGCCATCTCATCTAGGTGCAAAGGTGACTGCTCTTTTCATGCACCCAATCTGCTGTATCTATTAAAGGGTTGGTTGGTAGAACTTGTACCTGAACTAGGGCATCAGCTACCTGATTGCCAGGGGGTTTCAGTGCTTTATGAGTTGGAACATGGAAAACAGTGAGGACTGCCTCAGCCTCAAATGTCCCCCTACATATCTGGACCCAACAAAGGCCCACTCATGATCATTCACTCTTGCATTCCCCTATCCAGGACATAGAGTTAATCCCCTTAGAATAGCCTAACTCTTGGTGTGAAGTGTTAGCAGCCCAGGCTCATGAGCAATCACCAGCCGAACTGCTGAGTTCAATCCACTGGCTGCCGCAGTTTATTCCTTCTCAGAGGCTCCACCTGGCAGAGTGCTACCTTTAGTAGTCTCAGTCTAATAAGTCTTGAAACTATGAATGACAATGGCACCTACCCTTTGTATACATTGTTCTCTCTGAGCATTATTCTAGATGTTTCATGTCCATAATTCAGTTGAGTCCTCACATGTATGCTATGGGATGAATATCAAAACCCTCTTTCAAGATGAGGCTGAAACACAGAGACATTAACTAACCTGTGCAAGTCACAAAATAAGAAGTGATGGAGTCAGACTCCCAGGCCATGGTCAGACACCAAAAGCCCTGCTTCTCCACTAAGCAGCACCATGTCAGGCCCAGAGTTCAGGACATAAGGGAAGGAATAAAAATAAATAAAAACAAAACTATGGTCTTCATCTTCCATGATCTTAACTTTCCAGCATTGGGCCCAGGACACACACAGCACAAACATGCACTCTCAGAGACCCATGTGAGCCACACTTGCCACCATGTGTGCCGTGATGCGGGGCAGGCTTATGGTGACAGTGCAGGAACAGGAAGGCTGTGAGGATGCTGCACAAGAAGGGGGCCTGCCTAAGCTGAGACAGCAGAACAAGTCCTTCATGGGAATGAGCTTTGTGTGCTGAGACCTGATGAACAGGTTGATGCAAGTGGAGGATGGGGGGGAAGAAGGAGCAGCCCACATTCAGAGGACAGTGGGTTGGCAGATCAGTGGGGGCACTGTATGATTTGAATCATCAAATCCAACCTAGATTAATTTAGATCGCTAAAATACTACAAAATAATATACACTTGTTTCATCAAAATCCATTTTTAAGAAAGCATGTTGAAAAAGGAAAGGAAAGGAAGACAATGCTTCTCCTGGTTTTTTTTCAATTTTGCTCCCCAAAACTCTCAGGGAGGGGACTATCCACCAAGAGATTATATGGGAATACCCTCTCTATATGTTGATTTGAACCAGATTATTTCACTCAACAAAGCAGCCTGGGCCTCTTTATGGGTCAATAATTTCAACTCACTTCCTAGAACATTCTCAAAATGACAAAATTACTGATGGAAATGGAAAAGAGATTAGTGGTTACCAAGAATCAGGATGGTGGGATTTAGGGAGATGGATGTAACTACATGGAGGTAGCATAAGGGAGATTTTTTTTCTTGATGGAATAACTCTATTTTGATTGTGCATGGTTATATGTAACTGAATGCCACAGAACTAAGTACGCATGTTGTGCCAGTGTCATATTCCTGGTTTCCATATTGCACTATAATTATATAAGATATAATCACTGGGAGAAACTGGTGAAAGATACACTGGGTCTCTATACTATGTTTGAAACTTCCTGTGAATCTATAATTATTTCATAATAAAAAAGTATAAAAAAATTATTAAATGTAGAAATAAGGAAGTTATCATAGAATAGTTTCTCAAGACTACTAAACTACTTTTAAGTAAGGTCCTTCTTCTGGCTGGTAGCCAATTGTAAAATTCTCCATTCCTGGGGATTAGTGTTTGCTCAGAGAACATTTTCAGCCCTCCCCCCCACACGCAAAATGTATTTTACAGTTAACATTTCCTCCGGAAATGAAAAGTGGCTGAAAGTCCCATGTGGGGAAGACAAGATGGAAGATGTACTTATGGAGTTATCTTATTGTCCTTCCAAGATAGAACCCAGCCTCAGCTACTTTCAAGGAACTATTTATCTGTGAACTGAATCTGGACTAGGAATTATATCCAGGGCCATTTAAGGAGATGCAAATTAGTCTCCAGGATTAGAGCCTTCTCTCAAGCCTCCAACTGAGTAAATCAAAGATCTTATTGAGACTCAGTTAGTCTTGGGCTTAATATTGTCAGTTGGCTATCACCAAAATTCCTGAAGTTAATTAACATTTGATAGTTGATACCTATGTTGATTGATAGAGTGACAGAAACAGAAACTGCCTTAGCAATTTTGTGTCATTACTTTGTTTCTGTCATTCCAGGAATCAAATCATTACTTTGTTTCTGTCATTCCAGGAATCAATCAATGAACTCCAAATATGGAATCCTCTTCAGTAATTTCCTATATAGTTAATAAAAGTTCTAAGGAATTTCAATGTTGCTATTCCATTCATCACTGGATTTCTCAGTGCATTGGGAAATAGTCTTCTCTGGGTTCTCTTGGGGTCATAAAGCTAGGGCTGAATGTTGTACCATATGTTATTTATCAACTCCAGCATTCCAACTCTGTAACTGCTTGGATATCTCCCTCTATATTTTATCATGAAATTTCTGGAATTCAATTCCATATAAAATGAGCCATGAATGACTTTCAGATAATGAACCAGGAGTTAAAAGCAATTCTACTTTCTCATTCAAGAACTTCTGGTAGATGTTCCATATTAATAACTTTGGCTTAAATACACATTTATATTATTTCATTTTCTTTTAGAAACCTCCAGAAAGCCACACATAACTCGTGGGTTCCTGGCCCTAATATATGAGGCAACTCCTGAGATTGTGTTGTATAAACCATTTTATACAAGTTTGACTATAATTTCTCCCTCCGAACGTCCTGGATATGATGTCTATTATAGTCTGGCAGCAATGAAAGAATATAAGAGAGGAGTATAGGATAATTTTCATTCTCATCAAGATTATTCCATCATGTTAATTCATATTTTTGGTCTGAAAAAAGACAGGAGCAGTCTTGTATAAACCAGAGAGTTTTGGAGGGATTTGGTAATAATATCTGTGTCACTGAATTCCTATCAAATGATTCTTTCCAAATTTCACCATCCCACTTTTTATTAATAAATGTCCTAATTTTAATTTAAAATACTTGAAAAGACTATATATTCAGTCTACACTTATGGATTGAATTGTGTTCCTCCAAAATATGTGTTGAAGTCCTAACTCCTAGAACCTCAGAAGGTGACCTTATCTGGAAGTAGGTTTTAACAGAGATAAAAAAGTTAAAATGAGATTGTTAGGGTGGCCACAGACACACATGTACAGAGGGAAGACATTGTTAAGACACACAGGGAGGAGACAGTCATGTTAAGGGTTACGTCTACATTAAGGAAAGCTAAGGATTGCTGTCAAATAATGGAAACTAGAGGAAGCAAGAAGGAATTCTCTAGAGCTGTCAGAGACATGACTTTGCTGACACCTTAATTTTAGACTTCTAGCCTCCAGAACAGGGAGACAATACATCTCAGTTGTTTTAAGCTACCTACATTTTTAGGACTTTAAGGCAGCCCTAGGAAACTAATAAAATGCCATAATTCACCAAACTGAAGGGTCAGATTTTATTTTTAAATTTATATGTACATAAACTCTGCAGCTAAAAGGACAAGTGATTATTTATTGGAAAAGAAAATTCCAGTGTTCTCAACAGTCTTTGAGATGAGAATTTAAACTGCGAACTGGTCACTCTCTTTGGAGCAGAGTGAGAAACTGCCAGATCTCCATCCCTCAACCTGACTGCCCTGTGTAAACCTGTCATGATCATTGATCAAAAGGCCACTAAATCAGTTAAAGCCTAGCTCTCGATAGGCAATTCATTGCAGGTGACCCTAAGTAATAGTTTATGTGAATATTTTGCTAACACATGCCATGGATTACTAGTGTCTTATCCTTTTATGTTAATTGATTCATCAGTGAATTAATCTCAACCTTGTGAAATCATGAATACTTGATTTTCTTGAGAGTGTCTTTCTTGCAAGCTCCTTTGTGACCAATTTTGGTATTGCTTACAATTATTTAGTTTTAGGCAATAATCCATATGCTAGTTAATAAAGAAAAGACAATATTGAATAGTTCTTAGAATCTCCCAAATAGCCAAGGTTTAGATACTGCATAGCTGGGAATGATAGACACCAAGGTGAATAAACAACCACACTAATAATACGTTTCTGAAATTCTTTCTTTCTAAAATTTTTCTAGAAATCCCGTTAATGCCCTGACACTTTTACTCAGTATCTTAGTTTATAGGGATGCTAGGAAAGATAACTAAAATGTGTCGTAGCATAGTGGTTGAGGCCATAGACTCTGAAGCAGGCTTAACTAAGTTCAAATCTTGCCTTCACCTTTCATTAATTCTGAGACCTTGGCCTCATTAGGAAATCAGCTGTGCTTCAGTTCTCTCTTATAAAATGAGAACAGTAATTGTGACTATCTTGTAAAGTTGTTATGAGGATTAAATGAGTTAATATAAAAATCATCTGGAACTTATTAAGTACTAGATAAACAAGGAACAAAATAAGTAATAAATAGAAACCAGACATCATAATATCTTCCTGATTCATCCCAGATAAAACTAAATATCCCCAACTGTGCTAGCAAGATATATCAATTTATTGCAAGCACTTCTAATTTTTTGCTTTCCAGTCTCCTGTTGGTACCTTTGTCCACATATTTAGAATCATGGCTGCAAAGAAATTTGAGAAATATGGTGTGGTTAAAATGAAAGTTCCTGTGGCCAGGATTCTTACCTGGCCCTGGCTGACTAACTTACTACACACATGTGGGTAATACATTGCTATGGACTCTATATGAAGAGCTCTGCCCAGAGCTCTGGGTAACATGGTGGCATGGCTGTGAGGTGGCAGGAGAGCAGAGCAGAGGCTAGAGTGGTGGTAGCACCAAGGACAGAGGCCCAGGGGACAGCTCTGTGGGACGACTGTGCAGAGAGGCCTAGAGGACGGCTGTGTGGGATAGCTGTGTAGACAGAGGGACCCAGAGGCAGAGACTGGCTTGCTGCATGCAGACTCGTTCTGAATGGACAAGAGTTTAGTGATTGACCTGCCACCATAGAAATAAAGTTGGGTATAACCCTTTCACCCCAAGAACATTCTACTGTCATTTCTTTGGTCACATTGAATCCATAGCAAACTTGCCCGGGGCTGAAACCCATTGGCAAGACAATTGGCATAGTCAGCAGGATTCATCGTTGACCAAGGAAAAAGACAGGCTGCCCTGATGGGAGGGGTGCTTCAGCGATCTGCCCCTGTGAATGGGGAGACAGTGGATTGTCCCCCAGTGGCTATGTTGTCTGAGGTGGCTTGCCTCCGAGAGGGCTGGGCCCCACCCCAGGGAGACAAGCGGAGGTGGTACCTGAGGCAGTAAGGGTAGCCCTTGGTATAGTAAGTAGGTCTTTTGAGAGACAAAGTTCCCATGAGGCACCAGGTACTTTGGGTTGGCTGCTTCTCACAGGATTAAAAAAAGTCTACAGAAGAGGAGGACATGCTCCTGAAAAAGACCCAAGAAATGGCCACGCGAGAACATGAGCTGCAAACTGCTGTGGATTCCCTGAAGAAGGAAATGGCATTGTTACAAGAGGAGGCAGCACAAGAATACCGGCAGCGAGGTGCCATTGGAGAGGCAAAAGATTCCTTACAGAATGAGATGGCAGCACTGCCAGGTGATCTGAAGGAGGAAAAGGCCATCAAGGAAAAAGACAAACTCCTGAGGGAAGCAGAGCTGGAGGTGACACGAGAATGCCAGCTGTGAAGAATTGAGGTGGAGGTAAGAGAGCTGCTGAAGACTGAGCTAGCACTGCTGTGAGGCACTATAGTAGAGGAGGCACTCGGGGGAGGGGAGAGAAAGGTACCATCAGCCCCGAAAATGGAGGAGTTGGGAAAGAATGACCTAGTGGTTGTAAAGAAAATAAAGACCCTGCAGCTGAGAGTTCCCCAAGGAGAGGAGCAGCCCCCTCCCCAGGTCATGGAGCACTCTATGGTCCGCCCCTGTACTCAGGCTGAACTGGTGTATTTGGGCTCCCAGTTTAGGCAGAAGCCCTCAGAGTCAATATCTGCTTGGTTCCTGTGTCTGTGGGACTTAGGGCTGGATGGAATTGGTCTGTCAGGATCAGAGTGGGGAAAGCTGGCTTTGCTGATGATGCTTGAGGCAGTGGTTACAAAGTGCACATCAGACCCCAGGGAATCACTCCTTCCCAATTGACTTCTGGCTGCACTTTGTGCTGTGTGGCCCAATCAGGGTGATCTACCATCTTCTCCTGTTAGATGGCAAACATATGCTGAGCTCCAACAGGTGCTACAAGAGCTGGGCATAAGAAATGCCGTCTATAGTCCAGAGAATAATGGCCCAGATAAAGAGATTTTCACTACTGGGATGAGAAATATTGGACTTCAAACAGCTCCCACATTCCTCTTTGGGTCTCTAGTGGCCATTCTTTCCCCTCACTTAGGGCATCCCATAAGCGAGGTGACACGTACAGTAGCAGACTTAGGAAATGCTAAAGCAATGAGAACATGGAAATAAATAAGGTGTGCTACTCACAAGAAGATTTTAAAGGACCCCATGAAGGTTACAAGGACCCAGATATGGGTTGATTTAATATGGCCAGGAGCAGATAGAAGGAAATTAGTTGGGAAGTTAAATAGGATCTTACTAGAGCTGTGGCAACAACTGAAAGCAGAGCAGTAGTTCCAGCCATATGACCAAAGAGGCAGAGGCCAGAGACAGAGCCACGAGTCCAGCCTGTGTGCCTACAAGACTTTTTGCTGGAGAGACTGGACAAAGAGGGTGTTGTAAAGCCTACCCATGGTTCTTTTGGTTAACTCATTTGAGTAGAACTGGTTTGAATACAGCCAGGATGACCACTTAGTGGCAATGGATCGCCTCAGACTTGAAGGTTATTATAATTTATAATTTCTGTTATTTGTATATTGTATTATGTTGTTGTGGAGTTTGATTACAGTGTTCTAGCTTCCTTGCACAGGGATCATTGAAGAGAACTGAGGACACATAGATTGATAGGAAAGAATCCTGGAGGGGTGAAGTGTGGATAAAATGAAAGTTCTGTGGCCAGGATTCTCACCTGGATCTGGTTGGCTAGCTCACTACACAAGTGTGAGTAGTACATTGCTATTGACTCTATAAAAAGAGCTCTGCCCAGTACTCTGGGCAACACTGTGGCAGGGCTGTGAGGATGCAGGAGAGCAGAGCAGAGGCTGGAGTGGTGGCAGCCCTGAGGACAGAGGCCCAGAGGATGGCTGTGCGTGCAGAGAGGCCCAGAGGCAGAGACTGGCTTGCTGCATGCAGACTCACTCTGAGTGAATGGGATTTTAGTGACTGACCTGCCACTGTTGAAATAAAGTTTACCCTGAGAACATTCTACTGTCAGTTCTTTGGTCACATTGAATCCATAGTGAACTTGCCAGGGGCTGAAACC
The DNA here is from genome assembly GCF_040802235.1 of Manis javanica. Classification (NCBI taxonomy): domain Eukaryota; kingdom Metazoa; phylum Chordata; class Mammalia; order Pholidota; family Manidae; genus Manis; species Manis javanica. The sequence goes on from NC_133160.1 coordinate 145,656,460, forward strand.
CATTGGCAAGACATATGGTTTTACGATTTACGCAGTCTATACTGACAATGTACAAACCAGTTCAGATTATGCATGGTACCCAGCCACAACAGTCCCTTCCCACCCAGACATCATTGTATTTGGATATCAGAGAGCATGTAGTGATGTTTTCATTTGGAAATTGTAAGGGAAACTCTGTAATTGCAAGAAGCGAAGTCTTCTGAAGACAAATCTTTAAAACATATTAAATACTAAAAATATCACAAGATCAGAATTTAAGAAAATCTTCTATCTTTTTCTATAAACCAAGTAATAGATTAGAGGTAAATTATACTTGTGTTTTTCAGCCTGAAGGGAACTAGAAGCTAAAATATGAAATAATTTTGCAGTGATATAAACATATCCTCCTCATCCACTCTCAAATGTTTCTCAATCCCATTCCGTTTTGACTTGGCTGGAGTTTCAGTCTTTGGTCACAAAGAAAATATTTTTTGGTGAAGTGTACAGTAGTTAATTTGGACATAAAGTCAGACAGCTTGAACATGTGAAGATTTATTAATATTTGAGAATTTTCAGGTGTTTATGAGTGGAGATAACTACAGGATTAAAAGCTAACCTGTCTAAAGTGATCATAAATGTCAAGAGTAATTTGTCAATCTGATACATCCATGGAGTGCATATTAGGATCTGCAGATCTGTGGTTCTGGTATAAGTACTGATTGCTAGGTAGGGGAATCACTGCAAATTCATCCAGCAAATTTGTCAAAGCAATGCACTCGAGATATCATTTAGTACTACAGTGTCAATTTCTTAAGGTTTTTGGGTCCAGGCAGGTAAAAATAGGTCCACATTCTTTTATCTAAAAGCCTTGGGACCAAATGCATTTAAAATAATCTGAGGGGAAGATATGAATATTCACACTGAGTGTGATATAGAAAGATTATATATATTAATAGTCTTTTTATATTGTAATAAATTGCTAAAAAAGTTCTAAAGTTGGAAAATATTAAGATGTAAAGCAAGATTTGAAAAAAATCAAATCAAACTGAACTAAGTGTTGTGCACATATAATGCAATAGAATGAAGTGTTCTATCATTTTGATTGAAGATCTCAAAGAAGTGAATACATCGATGCTATCATTTAGCACTTGCTAAATTGAAGATAACAGCTGATAATAGTCTAAGGTAGGTTCCTCAAGTGATAGATTACCTTTAACAGACTTCTTCTAGTATCCTCTGACTCTTTCAACATCGCTTTGTCTAAGCAGCCTATATTTAAATGAGTACTAACAGATGTACCTTGTTTAGGTTTTGCTGATCACATGTTTCACCATGGTGTCTATGGTAAAATTTTTATCCTTGTTCACAATACTATCATCATTGTCACTGAATTCATCTATTCCTAGTTATTTTACATGTTTAACTCCAACTCACTATAAAATTGCCAATCCCCAAATTAATTTTTTGCCATTTTAAATTATGTATTTGGCTAATAAACTTGGTAGAAGTAGTAAATTTTGATATCTCTATATAGCAAAATCCTTTAAGGTCTTTGTGGGGAAGTTGGGGTTCCTATGGCCAGGATCCTCACTGAACTTAAACCACCTGATGATGGAACTGGTCTTTTGCTAGACTACTGCTTCCACACCCATAGGCAATGAGCTATTATTACACTATATAGAGAGCTCGGCCCAGTGCTCTGGGCAGAGGCAGAGACACTAGTGCTGGACCTATTGCCCAGAGAACAAGCTGGATAATAAACCCTTTTGCCCCAAGAACGTTCTACTGTCATTTCTTTGGTCACATTGAATCCATAGTGAACTTGCCAGGGGGCTGAAACCCACTGGCAATTCAGATTCACTTTGAACTTACAGTTTACGGTTACAGTTCAGTTTACAGTTTCACTGTAAACTAAAATCTCATTCCCAACTGCACTAGTGACATTCCCAAGATCAAAATCCAACACTCTGCTAAATACAGGAAGCAGCAACTTCAAGAATATGTTAATCGTGACTCCCCTCGGGACATCAATTTCCTTAGTCACACAGCTTTCACACTGATTCCATGTTTAGTGAAAAGTAAATTTTGGAAATATATTTTACATGAAGTTCAGTCTGGCTAGCCTATGTGGAGCTTTCATTCTTGGTAGAGTGGTTATTAATACAGCTAAAAATGTTTTGTTTGGTTTCTGCCATTTGTAATAATATACACAAAAGTTGTTTAACATTTCAGATGTTGACTTTTTAAAATTATTGCCACCTTTATCCTGGGTGGGCCTGTGGCCAGGAATACTAAGCCTGGTCTTAGCATACTTACCATCTGATGATGCCCTCTGCTCAGTTATGTTAATGTTTTTGGATTTTTTCATTCCTTTTATAGGAATATAGAACTTGTAGAAGGCTGTTTCATTAGCACTGAAAGTTATTCAGTTATCTTTCATAAAACATTATTGAAGGAAAATTTTTAGTATACTTTTTGGCTGCATTATGGTGAGATTTTTTTACCCTATATTTTCACTTATTTTACACTACAACAATTCTTGCATTTCTGCAGCCATTCTTTTGCATAGTCAAACTCATTTTGAACTACCTTTTCATGATATACATGAAGCTATTTCATGTTGAAAATAACCAGCATCACATTCATGGATAGTGATTGTAAAGGGGATGGGCGGGGACTTGATAATATTGATGAATGTTGAAACCACAGTGTTGTTCATGTGAAACCCTCATAAGATTGTATATCAATGATAACTTAATTTTTAAAAAAGTAAGAAAATAACCAGTGTCTTAGACATAAACTTTTTTACTTATCAAAACTGGTCTTAGTTTATCAGATCCTTTTCTCTTCATCTGTCAAACCCTTCAGTTATAACATGGTGAAGATCTTCAATTTTCAAGCTATAAACTGTTCTGTTTTCTATGATTTCTAGATCATCACTCTCTGTAAAACTTCAAAAACTTGGGTTCTTTTTACTGGTTTGCTACTAAAGAGAATGATTCCTTCTCTTTGGCTATGACTTTTTGATAATTTTCACACAGTATTGAAAGCCCAGAGTCGTGGACACTCACACATGTGCACACACATAGTGCAGTATCACCAGCACCAGAGCTATGTGTGACTGATGGGTGGGACTGAGACAAACCGGTAATTCACATGGGTTTAAGTCAAGTATAGCTGTCAAATAAGCGTGGACAGCAGTCCCAAGTGGTTTCAGTGATTTCTTGATGTAAGAAAGACACTTAAAACATGATCGACCTATATAAATGAATGAAATGAACTGATTTAATAAATCTTCCATTTCAGCAAGATGAAAACATTATTTGTTCTGATGTAAGTTAAAAATATAATCGAATTATCCTGGTAATCAAAATTATTCTTTAAACCCAATTTTAGAAACATTAAAATAAAAATTGTTTTATTTTTATTTCACTCTCATTTGGAATTAACATCTGAGAGATTTTTTCTTCAAAATGTGAATTACTCTTTTATATTTCAATATTCAGTACAGAAATTGCTTTTGAACTCTGGAAGTGATATTTAATACTATTCAGTTAGAAGATAGAAATCAGTTGATCAAAATTAGAGTAACTCCTAAATACTGATAGACGCTTTGAATTATTTTTTAACATGCAGGGTTACTCCAAAGGTGGTGCTGCTGAAGGTTGGGGTGGCTGTGACAATTTCTTAAAATAAAACTACAATGAAGTTTGCTGTATGGATTGACTCTTCCTTTCATGAATGACTTCTCTGGAGCATGTGATGCTCTTTGATAGCATTTTACCCACAGTAGAATTTCTTTCAAACTTGAAGTCAGTCCTCTGAAATCCTGCTGCTGTTTTATCAATTAAGCTTACATAATATTCTAAATCCTTTGTTGTCATTTCAACAACCTTTACAATATCTTCACCAGGAGTAGATTCCATCTCAGTAAACGACTTTCATTTCTCATCTGTAAGAGGCAACTCCTCATCTGTTTGAGTTTCATCATGAGATCGCAGCAATTCAGTCACATCTTCAGGCTTCACTTCTAATTCTAGTTCTCTTGCTATTTCCACCACATCTGCAGATACTCTCACCACTCAAGTTTTGAGCCTCTCAAAGTCATCCATGAGGACTGGAATCAACCTTTTCCAAACTCCTGTGAATATTGGTATTTTGACCTCTTCCCATGAATCACAAATGTACATAATGGCATCTAGAATGGTCATTCCTTTCCAGAATGTTTTCGATTTACTTTGCCCAGATCCATTAGCGACATCACCATCTGTGACAGTGATAGCCTTATGAAATATATTCCTTAAATAATAAGACTTAAAAGTCAAAATTATTTTTTGATCCATGAATTACAGAGTGGATGTGTTAGCAGGCATGAAAATAACATTAATCTCATTGTACATCTCCGACAGAGCTCTTACTAAGGGCATTGCCAATGAGCAGTAATATTTTGAAAGGAATCTCTTTTTCTGGGTAGTAGGTCTTAATAGTGGGCTTAACATGTTCAGTGAACCATATTGCAAACAGATGTGCTGTCATCCAGGCTTTGTTGTCCCATTCATCGAACACAGGTAGAGTAAATTTAGCATAATTCTTACAGGTCATAGGATTTTTGGAATGGCAAATGAACATTGGCTTCCCAAGACACCATCTGCATTAATCCCTAACAGGAGAGTCATTCTGGGTTTTGAAGCTTTGAAGCTTTTAAGCCAGGAATTGACTTCTCTCTAACTATAAAAAAAATCATGCATGACATCTTCTTCTAACTCAATATAAGACTGTTTCATCTACATTGAAAATTTGTAATTTAGTATAATTTAATGTAATTATCTTAGCTAGATATTCCAGATATTTTGCTGCAGCTTTTGAATCAGCACTTGCTGCTTCACCTGCACTTTTTCATTATGGAGATGGCTTCTTTCCTTAAATCTCATCAATCAACCTCTGCTAGTTTCAGACTTTTCTTATCTAGCTTCCTCACCTCTCTCAGCTTTCATGGAATTGAAAGGAATTAGGCCCTTTCTCTTGATTAAGCTTTGGCTTAAGGGAATGTTGTGGTTGGTGTGATCTTCTGTGGAGACCACTGGAAATTTTCCATATCAGTAATGAGTCTGTTTTGCTTTCTTGACACTCAGGAATCTTTCCTTTGTCTTCACAACTTGGCTAACAGTTTGGTGAAAGAGCTTAGCTTTTTGCCTATCTCAGTTTTTAATATGCCTTCCTCACTGTACAGAAAATGGGAGTTTCCATGGCCAGGATTCTCACCTGTCCCTGGTCTGCTTGCCCACTGTGCACGTGCAATGCTCGTAGGTGCACGCTTGCACATGTGCAGGCAATGAGTTATTATTGACTCTAAGGAGCTCTGCCCAGTGCTGCGGGGCTGTGAGGCCCCAGAGAGGTCTAGAGGCAGACTGACTGGCCCTGAGGAGGACAGATTCTAGCATTTGACCTGCCCCCAGGAGAATAAACACTTTTACCCACAATGTCCCATTGTCATTTTTCCATCTCATTAAATCCAGAATGAACTTGCCCAGGGCTGAAACTCTCAGGCAAGACTCTTCACTAAGCTTTATCATTTCCAACATTTAATTTAATTTGAGAGACACATGAAACTTCCTTTCACTTGAACACTTAGAGATCATTGTAGGGTTATCAATGGGCCTAATTTCAATATTGTTGTGTCTCAGGCAATCGGGAGGCCTGAGGAGAGAAAGGAGAGGAACAGCCAGTTGGTGGAACAGTCAGAACACACACAGCATTTATTGATTACATTTACCATCTTATATGGATGGAGTTTGTGTTGCTCTGAAATAGTAACAATAATAACATCACAGATGACAATAACAGATAAAATAATGAAGTTTCAAATTTTGTGAGAATTGTAACATAGAAACATTAAGTTTTGGAAATGCTGTTGGAAAAATGGTGACAGAAGATTTGCTTAAAGAAGAGTTGCCACAAACCTCTGATATGTAAAAAAGAACCATCTGCAAAGCAGACTGAAGCAAAAACACTATAAAATGAGGACTGACTGTATTTGTGTAGAAAATTTAACAGTGAAATTTAATAATTCTGCCCCAAACAGAAAAGAAAACTTCACAAATATAATTATATTTCATCCTAATGAGGTTTAGTGTCAAATATTACTTCATAATTGTGGGTAAAATTGCAGTGTTTCCAGAATCTCTCACCTGGCCTTATTATATCTTCATATCGACAGGTGTTTCCAAGGGGTGGAGAGAAGTAGTCCATCTCTGTATCAATAGGTGATTACAAGGGTTGTGGGGCGGGGGCATATCTGGACCAGAGAGGCTGGGTGGGATGTCTTTTTGCAGCTGGGTCCTGAGAAACACAGGTGAGCAGAAGTAGACAACTACTTGAAGGCAATAAGCAGGTTTCTCCCACTTTATTTCTTCCTTTGACTGATTTCTGCTTCAAATGTTATTTGCCCCAGGCCAGGAACATATTTTCTCCTCAGAGTTACAATAATAAAATTTCATACCATTATTAGCAAATGGATTTGGCAAATTTTACAGGGGAAAAAAAAGATTTAACTGCTCTTCCCAGGTGCTTGTAAAGTGATTTTGATTAACCTTAATAAGAGCTTTAACTATTTATATATTGGAACTTTTCTCAGAGATTTATGATTTCCAGAATTTTCCAAAAATAAATTCAGAAACAAATCCAAAGCAAAACCATTATTTTCATAGGGAATTACATTATTTAATAATATTATCACTTATTCTGTTCATATAAAATTTCAATCACAATTATTCTTTCATTATTATGTAACATCATTTTCTCTTCTGAAACATAGACAATAAGGTTGTGAGACTTCAGTGAGAAAAGACGTATGAAAACACCTAGAACAATGCCATATAACAAGTTCTCATAAATGTTAGCAAATAGTTCTATCTTTTAAATTTCTTAAATTGTAGATAATATCCAAATACATTCTTGTCAAAAAGAATCTACAGTGACAAATATAAGTATAAAGAGTGAAAGTACACTCCTCATTCTACCTACAATCACAGTCTCTACCTGCATCAGTAGTATACTTTGAATTTTATAGCTTTAAAGATTGGTGTTAGTTCATATAACAATTCCTGCTTCATATTTATTTGATATTCTTGCATATTTTCATATGTAAATATATTAGTTGATATTCTATGAAGTTAGCTTACAAATCCATCAAATATCCCATTGAAATGTTATTTTTTAATTCCACAGATTTATCAGGTTAATCTGGGTAGAAAAGGCATTTTAACATAGTGATAGTTTTCCATTAATCTAAGTTTCTACACAGAAGTATTATATTGAGCAGAACCTTAAAGGAAAGAAAAATTGTGTGCAAATAATTTAATAAATGAGCTAATAATTGACATTTTCAAATGAGCTCCCACCATGACTGGCAAATAATTTATAATGACATTTGCACTGATCTCTTTTAGTTATTAAGGAATTGATCTGATACAGAGATGTTAAAATAAATACATTGAGATACAGGTGTAAAGCATTGGGAAACTAGCATTAGAAACCTATGGTATGTGGACTTCTACACAATTTATTTGTAATAAGAAAAAGAAAAAATGTGGAAACAATTGGTTTTAGTTTTTTTTAAGACTTCATTTTTTAGAACAATTTTAGGTTCACAGCAAAATTAAGAGGCTTCCCATAACCTCTTTCCCTAACACATGACTATCTTCCCCTGTTATCAACATCCCCGACCAGATGAACCTATACTGACATCTCATTAACACCTACAGTCCATAGTTTACATTAGGGTTCACTCTTGTTGTACATTCATTCTATGGCTTTTGACAAAGGTTTAATGACATGTAACAATCATTATAGTATCATACACAGTACTTTCACTGCCTTAAATATCCTCTGTGCTTGGTCTATTCATCTCCCTGACTTACTAACCCCTGACATCCACTATGATCTTTATGCTCTCTCCATACTTTTGCCTATGCTAGAATATCATATAGTTGGATCATACAATATACACAATTTTCATATTGACCTCTTTCACTTAGCAATATTTAATTAAGGATCCTACATGTCTTTTTATGGTTTGATAGCCCATTTCTTCTAAGAACTGAATAATATTTGATTGTCTGGATGTACCATATACATTCATCCACTGATGGACATTTTGGTTGTTTTTAGTTTTGGCAATTATAAATAAAGGATGCTATAAACATTTGTGTTCAGGTTTTTGTGTGGACATAAGTCTTCATCTCCTTTGGGCAAATACCAAGGAGTGTGACTGATGATGGATCATATGGGAAAACCAAATGTTTGCTTTTGTTCAGCTCAGTATGTTCAGTTTGCATGAAACCACCAGCGTCTCTTCCAAAGTGGATATATCATTTGTATTCTTACCAGTAATGAATGAGAGTTCTTGTTGTTCCACATCCTCATCATCATGTAGTGTTATATATGGTCCAGATTTTGGCCATTCTAACAAGTATGTAATGGTTGTTTGAATTTGCATTGTTGTTTTGATTTTCATTTAGCTAATGGCATAGAATGTGGAGCATCTTCTCATGTTCATTTGTCACCTGTACGTTTTCTTTGGAGAGGTGTCTGTTAAAGTTTGGTACCATTTTTTAATTGTTTTTGTTTAATTTTCTTGAGTTTAAATTGTTCTTTATATATATTTAGTAACATGCCTCTGTCACATATGTCTTTTGGAAACAGTTTTCTCCTATTCTGTGGCTTCTCATTCTCTTGACATTTTCTTTCATGGAGTAGTTTTTAATTTTAATGAAGTCCAGCTTGTACATTATTTCTTTCCTGGGTTGTGCCTTTGCTGTTGTATCTAAGTCATCACCATACAGTCGTGTGAGCTTTCTCCTATGTTGTCTTTGGTGAGTTTTATAGTTTTGCATTTCACTTTAAGGTCTGTGATCCATCTTGAGTTAATTTTTCTGAAGGTTATAAAGTCTGTACTAGATTAATTTTTTTTGCTTATGGGATCTCCACTTGTCTCAATACAATTTGTTGAGACTAACTTTGCTCCATTGTATTGGCTTTGCTACTTGTCAAAGATCAGTTGACTAGACCAGAAATAGACCCACACATCTGTTCTGTTCCATTTATCTGTTTGTGTATCAATAATACACTTTCATGATTACTGTAGCCTTATAGTAAGACTTGAAGTCATAGAATGTCAGTACTTCAACATTTTTCTTCTCTTTAATGTCATGCTGGCCATTCTGGGTCCTTTGCCTCACCATAAAAACATGAGGATCAGTTTGTTAGAAGTCCACTAATAATTTGCTCAAAGTTTTACTGGGATTGCATTGAATCTGTAGATCAAATTAGGAAGAACTAATATCTTGACAATATTGAATTTTCTTATCCAAAAATGTGAATGTTTATTTAGTTCTTTAATTCTCTCCATCTATTTAGTTATTTAATTCTATTCAGCAGAGTTTAGTTTTGTATTCTCCTTATACAGTTTTCATATATACTTACCCAGATTTATACTTAACTATTTAATCTTTGAGGGTGCGAATATAAATCATGTTGTGATTTTAATTGCAAACTTGCCATTTTAATTGCTGGTATAGAGGAAATTGGTTGAATTTCTATATAAGCTTTTTATCTCGCAATCTTGCTGTAGTCACTTATTAGTTTCAGGAGTTATTCTTTTGTAGCTTCTCTCAGATTTTCTATATAGAAGGTCATGTTCTCTATACACAAAAACAGTTTTATCTTCCTTCCCAGTCTGTATAGGTTTTACTCTTTTCTTCTCTTACTGAATCAGCTAGAATTTCCAATACATGTTGAAAAAAAAAAGATTAGTGAGAGGGAATATACTTGCCTTCTTTCTGATCTCAGTGGGAAAGCTTCAAGTTTCTCACTCTTAAATATGATGTTAGTTGTGTGTTTTCATGGGTTATCTTATCAAGTTGAGAAAATTCCCCATTATTCCTGGTTTACTGAGAGTTTTTATGGATCCTGTGAAATGTTTTTCCTGCATCTACTGATATGATCATGTAATTTTTTTTTGCCCCTCGATGTAATGAATTACATTAATTTATTTTAGAATGTTGAGCCAGCCTTGCATATTTGGGATAAATCTCATTTGGTTATGGTGTATATTTCTTTTTATGCAATGTTGGATATGATTTGATCATATTTTATTGAGGATTTTTGCATCTATGTTTATAAGAAATATAACCTGTGTTTTTCTTTTAATGTCCTTGTCTGGCTTTGGTATAGAGTTAATGCTGGCCCCTTAGAATGAGTTAGGAAATATTCCCACTGCTTTTATTCTCTGAAAGAGTTTGTAGAGAATTAATAAAATTTCTTCCTTAAATGATTGGTTGAATTCACCATATAACCCATCTGGCTCTAGTACTTACATATGAGAAGGATATTAATTACTGATTCATTATCTTTAATAAGTACAGGCCTAAATCATTTATCTATTTCTTGTGTGAGTTTTGGTAAATTGTGTCTTTCAAGGAATGGTCTATTTTATATAAGTCATCAAATTTGTGGAACTAGAGTTGTTCATAGCATTCCTTGTTTATCCTTGTAATGTCCATAGAATCTGTAATGATGCCCTCTTTCATTTATAATATTAGTAATTTGTATCCTCTTTGTTTTCTTAGGCTGGCTAGAGGTGATTCATTTTATTGATCTTTCCAAGAACCAGCTTTAGTTTTGTTGATTTTCTCTAGTGATTTCCTGTATTCAGTTTCATTGATTTCTTCTCTAATTTTTATCATTTCTTTTTTTCTGCTTCCTTTGGATTTAATTTGTTCTTTTTTTTTCCCTTCTAAAGTGGGAGCTTAGATTAGTGATTTTAGATCTTTCTTCTCTAATATATGGATTCAATGCAGTAAGTTTTCCTCTAAGTATTGCTTTCACTGTTTCCCATAAATTTTGATTATCAGTAGACCTGCTCATTTTTGTGTAGTTAAAATAATTTTAAATTTGTTTTGAAGTTTATTGACTTCTGTGTTTCTTAAGCATGTGCTATTTAATCTTTATATATTTTGGAATTTTCCAGTTATCTTTCTTTTATTGATTTCTAGCTTTTTCCACTGTGGTCAGAGAACAGGAATTGTTTGACTTCTATCCTTTTAATCTTTTTAAGATGTGTTTTATGGCTCAGTGAGTTCTGTCTTCATGAATGTTACATGTGAGCTTGAGCAGAATGTGTATTCTGATGCTGTGGAATGAAATAGTTCTAGCTCTCAATTATATCTAGTTGACTGATGGTGTTACTCTAAGTCCTTACCGTTTTTCTGCCTGCGAGATCATCCATTTGTGTTAGAAGGATGTCAAAGTCTCCAACTATGATTTTGGATTCATCTATTTCTTTTTGCAGTTTTACATGTTTTTGTTTCATAGTTTGATACTCTGTGGTTAGATGCATGCACATTAAGGATTATGTCTTCTGGAGAATTGAACCTTTTATCCTTTATATCTGATGTTTTTCCTTGTTTTGAAGTCTGCTCTGTCTGAAATTAACATAGCTACTCCTTTCATTTGATCAGTGTCAGGAAAGTATATTTTTCTCCATTTACTTTTAATCTATACATTTCTTTATATTTAAAGGTGTTTTTTCGTAAACACATATATTATGTCTTGCTTTATGCTACACTCTGACAATCTCTGTGTTTTAATTGGTACAGTTAGACATTAATGCTCAAAATGATTATTGATATGGTTGGATTAATATCTACCACATTTTTTATTGTGTTCTGTTTGTTGTCCTTATTCTTAAGATTTTCGTCTTTCACTATTTTTCTGCCTTTTTAAGAATTTTAATTGAGCATTTTATATAATTCTATTTTCTCTCCATTCTTGGCAAATAATTATACTTTAAAAAACATGTTTTTTTTCAGTGGTTGCCCTAGAGTTTGTGATATACATTTACAGTTAATTTAAGTTCACTTTCAAATAATACTCCAGCACTTCACAGGTAATGAGAGTACCTTTTAGTGTCAAAAAAATCCTATAATTTTTCACTCCCATCCCTTGTCTTATTGCTGTAATTCATTGCATTTATATAAGCATATATATCTATACACACACACACACACTCACACATATATATGTGACATATGTATAAACATAGATAACCAGATGCACTGTTACTATTAGTATTTTTAAAAACTTATTGTTTAGATCAATAAGAGTTTTTGGTCAATATCACTTTCCATGTATCTAAAGAATTAACATGTTTTGCATGGCAGGTCTACTGCCAACAAATTCCCTCAATTTTTGTCTGAGAAAGTATTTTTCCTTCATTTTTGAGGGGTAATTTCTTAAAAGTACAGAATTCTGGTTGGTGGTTTTTTCCCTCAACACTGTATTTCACTCCACTCTCTTTTCTTTGCATCATTTCTGGGTAGAAGTCTTATGTAATTCTTACATTTGTTCCTCTATACATAATGTATATTTTTTCCCCTGGTTTCTTTATCTTGATTTTCTGTATTTTGAAAATTATATGTCTATGTGTGGTATTTTTGGCATTTATTCTACTTTGTGCTCTCACATTGACAGATCTGTGGCTTAGTGTCTGACATTAATTTGATGAAATTCGCAGTCATTAATATTTCAATATTTTTTCTGTTTCTTTTTCTTTTTTCCTCATGGTATTCCCATTACCCCATGTTACACAGTTTGCTGTTGTCTCGTAGTTATTGGGTATTCTGTTCTGTTTTGGTTTTTTCCCCCATCTCTTTCCTCTTTGTTTTCCAGGTTTGGATATACCTGTTGAAATATCTTCAGAAAGTCTCTTCTTAGCTGTGTCCAGTCAGCTAATAAACTCATCAAAGTTATTCTTCATTTCTGCTGCAGTGTTTTTGATCTGCAGCATTTTTTTTTATTCTTAGGATTTCCATCCCTCTGCTTACATTGCTCATCTGTTTTTGCATGCTGTTTTATCTGTTAGAATGCTTAGCATCTGAATCACAGTCATTTTAAATAACCAATCTGATAATTCAATATCCCTGCCATGTCTAATTTTGATGTTTGGTCTGCATCTTCAGTTGTGTTTTGTATCCGTTGGGTATGGCCTGTAATTTTTTCTTGACAACCAAACATGATGAACTGGGAAAAAGGGACTGCTCTAAATAGGTCTTTACTAATGTGGAGGTAAGGTGTGCAGGAGGGGACATCTATAGTTCAACAATTGGGTCTCAGTCTCTCAATCAGTCTATGTGTCTGGACAGTGAGCTTCACAAGAATTTACGAGTTTTTTTTTTCCTCAACCTTATGTGAGAAAGGATGACTCAAGTGGGCTGGAGTTGGGTATTTCCCTTCCCCAGGTCAGTTAGCCTCTGATAATATCTGCAGCTGGTCCGGCTCTGGTTGACTGGTCTCGCCTGAGGGCAGGACTTACTAAGAAGAACAGTGTGCTATGGTGTTATTTCGGAATGGCTCCTTTCTCTTCTTTCTGCAGGAAGCAGAGGGGGATTTTTCTCCAGTTTTTACTGTGGGAATTTGGCCTAGCTCCTAGAGGTAAATCTCACAATATTGTGGGAACTCCTCTCCTGGTTCTTCATGAATTTTTTAACTCTCAGAGCTGTCCACGCGGAGCCTTCAGCAATTCCTCAGGAACAGCTCCAGTCTTCCTCCCCGGGCGCTGGTCCTGTGGCAGCTCCGGCCCTGAGGCTCTGCCCAGGTGAGTCATGGCTCCCTTTGTTCACCTGTCTGTCTCTTCACTGGGCGCAGTGTTCTGAAAGGTGTCCTCTCCTCTCTAGTGGATCCAGGAAGAGTTGTTGATTTTTCAGTCTTTTCAGATTTTTACTTGTTAGGGTGGATTTGCTGGCTTCCAAACTCCTTACATGTGGAGCTGAAAACCAGAAGTCCTCCACATTTGTGTTTTTTAAAGGTATTTTTAGAATGATTAAGCTTTAGTATGTTGGCAGCAACACAACCACTAAATACAGTGGATAAGTTATAAAATGTTCTAAAGGGTAGAGAGCTTCCATTTGGATTTAAATGAATGTGATTACATAATATGTCTGTTAATTGAACAAAGTTTAAGCAAAAGCTAAACATAAATTTGGGATCCTTTAAGTTTAGCACTCCTTGGTGAGGAAGATTTTCCAGGGTTTGAGGAATACATGGTCTTCTGTCTAAGGAAATCAGCCCTTTGATGTGTGCTTCTCTTCCTTCATTACATTGGTATATGTCATAACAAAGCAGTTAGAAAAGTTAGTGTAATACAAATAGTATTCACATTCTTAGGGTTAAACAACAAAAGAGCTGTTAAGTAACATGGTCACCTGTCTGATATCAGTGCTAACAAGTTGTGCAGTGAACTTTGACTACCTGGTAGGCTTCTTACCAACAGTTGCAGTCAATTGATGGGATCATTATATCATACATATCTCAACATTCTATAAAACATAGGATAACTAGACCATAGATGATTCCATATAGGACTACTCTGTGCTGGGCATTTTGTATACATTAAGACTCAATAAAATTAACCAGCCCTCTTTGAAAATATTAGCAATTCCTGGAAAGTGTAAGCCCAAATTAAAGGCAACTAGAAGGGTGAATATGACTTACTCTGAATAATAAAAAACATAGTGTTTTAAGCAGTGCTTGAAAGTTTAGTATTTACAAAATACTAAACCACCAATCAATATCACCAGAACAATCCAAATTTCTTTCTGAGTGCTTAATTCTTATGCCTATTTTTTTTAAGAAAACATCCCATTAAATAATATAAAGCAATACACTTTGATAAAAAGTTAGCATTTTATAAATTTGGTTGATCTTAAGTAATAACACTAGCAAAAAATGTGTTCACATATTGTACCACAGCAATTTAAAACCCTAATTGACTATGCTATTATATGTTGGGTTCGACTTCAAGGAGTATTTTAAGGAAAGCCTGTCCCTGCCAGTTGTACTTGTCAAATGCCTATAAGTAGTTCGGCTTTATAATTAGTAAGTGGAGCATGTCAAACTTTTTCCTGTCATCCTGAGGGACAGGCATACATTATATAGTAAGAAATATTTGGTAAATAAAAGGAGTGAATGATAAAGGATGATATTACCAACCCAGGTGAAAAAGCATGTTGATCTATATATAACTACCAGTATAGACCATCAACTCATTGCATTTCAAGACAGGGCTAAATAGGGAAAACAGAAAAAAATATATAATTTTTCTTTTGCTTCTAATGTGATGTTTTATCTTCCAATATCTCTCTGATTTTTAGTAAAAACTTCTCTTCTGAAATCAGTGATTTTCAAATTCTATTATAACTTTCTTATACCATATAAATCTTTAACCAGAGATTAATGAAGAGCTCAAGTATTAACGCAGACACACACACAGTTTTCCTAGCAACATAAAATACTGAATGTGAAAGTACTAAGCACAATTTCTCCTACAAAGCACCTTTCTATGTTTCAATTTAACCCTCAGCAAATAGATTTCCACAGAGGAATAAAACACTCATTTGTATTTTTAAAACTCACCCATGGACAGCATTTTGTTTCAGACCCAAAATATTAAATGAGTGAAATAAGAGAACATGTAAATTCTTTGAAAAAAAAAAACTTGTCTGAGTATAGAATGATTTGCAATCTATTGTAAATGTAGTCCAAATTACAAAAAATAGTTAACTATTTCACATTTATTGCAAAATCAGGAATTTATACACTTACTTTGGTATTTAAGTACAATAAATCTTAAATGAAGTTAGATATGAATATGCTAAGCAATTTTTATCCTTCATTTTTTAAATCGAAATATAACCCTCAAGATTAAAATGAATAAATTATAAGCATATAGATCATTGGAACTTTAAAAGAGAATATTCCTATGGAACTACCAAATATACAAAGATATAGAATATTACCAGCTTCCAGAATATTCCCTCATGCCTGTACTCAGTTACCAGCCTTTACAGAAATGCAATTGCTCTTCTGACTCCTATTACCAAAAAAAGATGTGCTTATTTTTTAATATTATCAACATTCAATATTTCATTCATGGATATTATTTTACTAAACACTATGTGATATTTATCTGTGTTGTATATTGTTGTAGTTTGTTCTCCTGCTGTATAATATTCCATTGTAGTAATTCCAAATTTAATTTTTCATCTTCCTTTATTTTACTGTTGTCATTTTGGCCATTTCTAGTTTTAAAATGTTATGAATAATATTTCCTTAAATATTCTTGTACTTATTTTTGGTGACATGTACAGATTTATGCTGAGTATATATAAATTCCTAGGAACTTAATTGATTCATATGCATTAATATGTTCAGTTTTGGGAGATACTGCTAAACAGTTCCAAACTGTAACTATACTTTCATTAGAAGTGTATGACAATTCCTATTACTCTATATCACTACTACCACTTGGCATTGCTATTTTATTTGTAGCCATTCTAATTCTTTCATAGTATTTCATTGTAGTTTTATTTGTGCTTTGCTAACAAGGGTATTGAACATCTTTTTATAAGCTTGCTTTCGGACAACATCTTAAAAGTGCCTGTCTAATTCATTTGCTCATTTTTATTGTTTAGTCTATTCATTATTGCTTTGTACTTTTTAAATGGTTTTATGAGTTTTTGGTTATTTGTAGTATTCATATCTAATCTGTTGATTGCCATTACTCTTTCAAAATTGTCTTTTGATGAACAGAATTTCTCAGTTTTAGTAATGTCCAATTTATCTGTCTTTCCCTTCACAGTAATTGTGTTCATTGAGGTAATAGTAACCTATTCAAATGCCACTATGTAATGTTGTAGAAAATTTATTGTTTCACCTTTCATATGTTGATTAATGATTTCTCTAGAACTGATTTTCTACATGATATAAATTAGAAATCATTTTTTTCCATGTGGTAAAATTATTCCGATACAGTTTATTAAGAAAGTGATCATTTTCTCTTGCATTGAAGCTAAATGTTAATGTAGTTCAATAATATGACATTTTAAAGTGACATTTAAAATGCATTCCATTTTTTAAAAAAGTCCATGTATTTCAGATTATAGAGACTGGGCATAGTGTGGCTCAACCACACTTATCTTCTCTTTCCTTATAATTTAAAAACATCGTTATTTATGTTGCCAAGCATCTGTGTGTGGGTAGGTCTCTCCCTGCTCACTAGGTGAAGCACTAGGAGAAACCTCAACCTGCACGGGGGAGGGTTCTTGACTGGAGAGAAAGAATTCTTCTCTAACAGGTCAGATGGGTGTAGGTAAGGAAGGTAAAGCCAGAGCAGCAGGGAATGGCAACTGCCTTGTAGGCAGCAGAGAACAGGAAAGTGTTGAGGGAACAAGGGAATGTTCTCAGCCTAGGGCAGATTCCCTTACCAACTCCTGAAGCCAGGGTCACTTGGCATCCTGTGTCTGCTTGGATCTGCACAGCATGGGGACTAGCTCCTGACACTCTAGGATTTGGGGGAGCCACAGAGCACAGGATGGAGTGAGATTATCTCTGAGAACTTCCCAAAGAAAGGAGATTTTCAGGCAGGCTACTAAGAGCAGATTGCACAGCTGCAGTTTCATCTGGGTCACCCAGATGACAGAAATATGCAGACCAAAATTTGAGCTCTTAGTAGCCCCTTTCTACTTAATTAGCAGTAAAGCAGAGACAGAGTGAAACTGAAATAAAAAGAAATAGCAAAGAGACAAACTGCAATAATTTGAGCAGTGAGAAAGCTTTATTTGAAAGTACACACTTAAAGAAAGCAACATTGTGGGTGTTCTCAAAGAGGAGGCACACTGATAGCTTGGGGATTCTGTCTTTTAAGACTTTCAAGAATGGGGCAAAAGGTGAAAGGGTGGGGGGTGGGTTGTTGGGCATCCGCTCGACTTGTGGTCTCAAGATGCTTATCTCTGGTGAGAGACACCATGTCTCCTTTTCTCTATTATCAATCCTCTAGCTAATTTTGCTAAATAAACCCAACACAAGGAATTTATTGATCCTGTTCTTCAAGATAGTGGTTACCCTCAAAGACTGGGGACATATTAGTTAAGATTGTGTCTTGTCAATGGGTTTCAGGCCCAGGCAAGTTCACTATGGATTCAATGTGACCAAAGAAAATGACAGTAAACTGTTCTTGGGGTGAAAGTGTTATACCCAACTTAATTTCCACCGTGGCAGGTCAGTCACTAAAATCCCATTCACTCAGAGCGAGTCCGCATGCAGCAAGCTGGTCTCTGCCTCTGGGCCTCTCTGCCTGCACAGTTGTCCCGCACAGCTGTTCTCTGGGCCTCTGTCCTCGGTGCTGCCACCACTCCAGCCTCTGCTCTGCTCTCCTGCAGCCTTGCAGCTGTGCCACTGTGTTGCCCAGAGTACTGGGCAGAGCGCCTTATATCAAGTCAATAGCAATGTATTGCCCCCACATGTGTAGTGAGCTAGCCAACCAGGGCCAGGTGAGAATTTGGCCACAGGAACTTTCATTTTATCCACAGATTGCTTGCCCTGCCTTAAGAAAGGCTATTGGGTTATTGTCTGATTACCAGAGAATATGTTAGTAATCTTATTTCTCAATCCTCTGGTTTTTAAAATGGAACCTTAGTCTTAAGATGGGGACCCTCCTGTTCTCACTGTACTGTTTATATCTCAGCATTTTTAATCATAGTCAGGAAAAGTTAATCATGATGTTTGTCCCATGTCCTTGCCCTACTCCATTCATATCTAGTTTATATTTGGGTCTTTCTGTGTCTTTTTACTTTTTTTCTTCTTTCTTGTTTGCTGGCATGCTTGGTAAAATTTTGGTTACTTCATGTGAAAAGTGGTGGAGTCTCTGGATAATATTATCATTCTCCTCCAGAGAAGGCTTTTATTCTCTATAGGCAGAGCGTACACATGCAAATCACTGTGCTCTAACAATGGCTATGGATGTTTGAAGCTTTAAATTTTGTGAAGGTTCCTCTATTTCTTATGTGTCCTTTCTTTTAGGGCATATCCCTTTAGGACTAGGAACTGAAGTGACTGCAGGGCCTGACTTCTTTTTAGGACTTCCACTGGGTCAATTTTTGCCTCAGAATGCTTCAGAGTACCAAAACCTTGGCATGGTTTTTGTCCCTCAACAGGTGTTTTTCTTTGTTATTTTGATCTTTTACCCTCATCATGCTCAATTTAGGAATTGGTAAATGTCTTTAGAGGGAGTGCATACAATGCCTAAGTCAACCACTACAGTCCATTTCTTTGCCATTCTGATCTCTTCATTCCTGGATGCTCTGGTATCCATGGCATTCAGTATCTGCTGCACCAGCTCCGTGGGAACAACATGAGCTCCAGACCATACTCTCTGATCAGGCTCAAAAACCTGAAAATAAAGTCATCAAATATGCTTGTGGGGGAAAAGTCCTCTGTAGAGTCTTTCCTCTCAAGTTGGTATCAAAGTTGCTTTCTGTGCTTTCAGTCAGTATTTTTATTCATTTGTTATTTTCATAATTTATAAAACTTGTAGTTGTGTTTAGTGAGAGATGATGATTGCGGTTGCTCATTATAGCTAGGAACAAAACTCAAGACTCATTTTTACCAAGTTATACAGATGGTAATGGAGAAGTAAACAAACAAATAAAATGCAAGCCTTTTGATTCCCCAACATTCTAGGTGGTGGATATATAGAAATTTCTGGGTGGTAGATTTTCAACAAGTCAACAAGTCACCTGCAGTGGTACTGATGCCGGGGTTCTTGTTCACAGAGCCGAAGAATGACCCTCACAAACACTCAGGGTAGGAGCAAGGTAGAGGCTTTATTTAGGAAAGGACAGAGCTCCTGGCTCAGGCCATGAGGGGACAGGAGAGCCCCGGGTGGTGCGTTGTCTAGAGGTTTTATAGGCAGTTGAGAAACGAAGGGCTACAGAGGCACACCTGTAAAGTGGTCCCAAATACCTTTGGAGAAACACTAAGTTTCTTATTAGTCTTTCTGGTTATTTACAAGAATTTCACTGCTCTGATTTCCTCCCAGGATAGCAGCATCAGGTCTGGGAGCATATCACTCAAGGCTGCCTGCTTTTCTCCCAAGGTGGGCTGAGTTATTGTATGTTTGTTAAGAAACTTTTTTTAACTAATTGGGTTTTAAGATGGAGTCCTTCCTGTTTTTACTATGTTGTTTTGGTCTTGCTTGCTACACTGCCTAAGTGGCAACAAATCATTTATTTAGGGCTGGAGGAAGAAAAGCAGCATT
The DNA here is from genome assembly GCF_040802235.1 of Manis javanica. Classification (NCBI taxonomy): domain Eukaryota; kingdom Metazoa; phylum Chordata; class Mammalia; order Pholidota; family Manidae; genus Manis; species Manis javanica. The sequence continues at coordinate 145,676,591 of NC_133160.1, forward strand.
TGGGTAAAGTTAGAAAATTAAGCAGGGCCCCCCAGTAGGCCAAAGCAAATCTCACAATGGATTACCTTGCTTTGTTTTTTTCCAGAGGCCCCCACCCTACTCTGTCTAAGCCCACAGTCCCTGTCTCAGTACCATTTTACATTTTCTTCCAGTGGGCAACACTGATTCCATCTGCAAAAAGATCTGAAATTTGTCCTTTGAGGATCAAGAGGGTGCTTTGTCTTGCAAAGTCCTTATACCTTCAGTTATTATGTAGGGTCCTCTTTACTTCTACTTTAATTCTCTTATTATTCTGTTCTCTGTTGTTTTATACATATGTATGTGTGTGTCCTATAACTCTGGGGACAAAATGAGTTCCTAGTCCAGGGCAAATAAACCAGGGAAACCTGTGAAGCTGAAATCAGTCAATGGGAAAAATAAAGTGGGAGAAACCTGTTTATTGCTTACAAGTAGTCCTCTACTCCCACTCTCCTGAGTCTCTCCCTGTCCTGGCTAAACTAAGAGGAGAACAGCTTCTCCCCACCCCTTCTTGTAAACACCTACTGATGTGGATGTGGACTAAGGCCAGGCAAGAGATTCTGGAAATATTGCAATGTTACTTACAGTCTCTTGTTCTGACTCTGTTATAATTTTATACATATGTGTGTCTGTGTGTGTGTGTGTAAACTTCCCTGTTCAAATTATTCTGACTTCTTCTCCTCACTGGACCTTGAATGATGCAGGCATATAAATAGAGTTAGTAAGTGTATCCAGATGTAAGTAGCAAGGGCATAGCTACTCTAAACATGCTTTAAGTGCCTTTGGACCTGGAAAGACTGGTATACAGAAAGGGAATAAGATATAGATCAGATATAAATTCAGGACAAATATCAATAATGCAGTCCTGACTCTAAGCTAATGGGATACGTGCCTGCTTATACTCAAGAGTTATTGGAATTACTCATTTCAACAAAGGGTGACACTGTAGTCAGGGTTTATAACCTAACCCAAAAGGTTAATTGACTACAATGTCAGGAAGCTGAGTAAATAAAACAATGAAATAAAGAAATGGCATAAAATTTGAGGTGGATATTGTGGAGGCATGCTTTTATGGTGGCTAAAAACCCTACATTTTAAGGAAAAATAGTCAGGATTTGAAATCTGGAACTTATTGTGACTAATGATGGAATTTGGCAATTTTTAAAGCCTCTTTGCCCTGAGTTTCTGAAAGTGAAACTGGGGGAAAAAAAGGTAATCTCTCTTTAATCATAGGTCTGTGTGTGTGTGTGTGTGTGTGTGTGTGTGTGTGTGTGTGTGTGTGTGTGTGCACTTGGGGAGAAACAGGCAGCAATGACAGCCAAGGTAGTGTGTTTGTAGTGTTATTACTGTCATCACTATCATCGTCAGCAGCAGCCACATCATTATCTAAATGATAAAACGCAGTGAAAGCGAAACAAATTTATTTCTCAGGGTAGTCTGTGCCCAGGGGATACATAATCTCTTGATCTAACTTGTGTTAGTCTGAAAAGTCTGAGGGTCTGAGCAGAGACTTTTATTTAGTAGGGATTCGGCTGGGGAGATTGGACTGAGGGCAGAGGGAGCCTTAAGAAATACTGTTGTAATCTATATATTTCTCCAAGTATAGTGATTAGAAAAGCAAGTAAATATTTTTCACTTTTTAAAAGTTTTTGTTAAAGGCACCTTTTTCTTGTTTAAATGTTTCTTAAATCTGACATTGATCAAAAATTGAGCTACTGAAATCATGACTTACAAGTATATCAGAGCCCCTATTTTTAGCAACATCTGTATTTCCTTTTGCTAATACCATGCTTCATTGAAAGCATTTTGATAATTGAGTTTAGTGTCACTTAGGGGGAGAAAATGTGCTTGACAGGCACATAGATGATTTGATTCTTTTTTACTTCTGAAATAGTTTAGGTTAATAGACAGACATTTTGGGTTGCACAATGGCACATTGATGTGGTTTGTATTTTGGGAGTATAAGTCAGCTCCCTTGTTTTCAGTTCACTCTGTGACACTGAAGAAATTGAGATCCTAAGTCATCAGGACTTAGAACCACTCATGACAGTTTACCAAGGTTAATATGACCTGAGGATTTGACCTATTTGGGTAACCACTCAATAACTTCCCAATAACTTTTTCATTAGAAACATTCTCAGTATAGGCTCCCAAGGTGAAAATGGATATCCTGGTAGGATTTTTTTTCAGTCCAATTTATCATGTTCTTTTTATAAGGAACTTCAAGCCACAGACAGTAAAAATAGCCACTTTCACAAGTTGGAGAGCTAAAATAAAACATAAATAAATATAATAAGATGAGATGAATTCAGTGAATACTTATAAACAGTAAAGTGCCATGTGAATTCATGTGACATTGAAGAATAAAAATACAAAATATTACCTTGCTCATGTTTTAAAAACATCCAGCCAATATGAGTAATCTTCTTTAATTGTATCACATATTTTAGTTCACACATATGTAAATGTTACTTAAATTGGTATTATTGTTGCTAAGAATGAAAATTTCATGCATTTTAATAGGGAAAAAGCTTAGAAGATTATGACTTATCTTTCAATTATAATATTGTCATTTTCTATTAATGGGAGAAAATTATGTGATAAATGAATAACTCTTGGGAAGTAAATTAACAATTTTTCTAGAGTTTACCATTATTACCGCTTTTATAACAGACATGATTAAGGTCTTTGAAGATCCTCAAACTGTTATTAAGGCAATTCATTGTAGAATCCAAGAATGTAGTAACATTAAATAACATGTAATTTTTTATATAATTGTACAAGGTTTAGTTCTTAAAAGTGAAAATTTGGTACAACAAATAATTAAAGAGAAAAAACAAATGTAAATTAAACAAAAGATTTCACTTTCTCCACTAAAAGTAAATTAAGACATTAGCAAATGCTTATCTAAGTTACCCTCCTACTCAGCTCAATACAGTTGCATCTGTGACTCACTAGCTCCACTGCTTCTAATTAGAAGATTTTGTGTACATCTCAGAGGTTGCAAATTAAAGAGAACATTGGCTAGAAGATTCTGTACAGCTTAAAAATGAAATATCCTAGGGTGAACTCCAAATACTGATAAAGAATTTCAGCACTAATGAAATGCAACAATAATGGCATGTATCAGGAATTAAAAAGAAAAAGTAAGAGCCATTAAGTCTTAGATTTGATGCTACACAAATAACATTCAGAAGAGATTAGATGAATTTCTCTATGATTAGTAGAAACTTGAAAAAAGAAACCAGAAACATTTTAAGTGGTAGTGAGGGAGGTGATAGGATTTCTCTAATTTTGATACATGATATGGGTTTTGAAAATATACCAAATTTAGAGCAGATAATATTTTCAAGATTTTACTCCTACTCTTCTCCCATATATCACATAATAAATACTATTCCTCAAACTATTTTCTGTAGTATGAAAAATAAAATCCTGTATTCTTAGAAATTCATGTCATAAAATTTGTTTCTGGTTATTTAACTTATTTTCATTTTTAAAAGCACACTTTTTAGAGCAGTTTTAGGTTCACAGCAAAGTTAAGAGGAAGGTACAGAGATTTCTCACGTAACTCCTGCTGCTTGCAGCGGCTGCCTCCTCTCCCCATTGCCAACCCCCTCACCAGAGTGGCACAGTTGTCCCAACTGATGAACCTAATTGGCACATCATTGTAATGAAAAGTCCTGTAGTTTACCTTAAGGTTCACTCTTGATGTTGTACATTCTATAGGTTTGGACTAAGGTATAGCACTATATATCTGTTATTACAGTAACATATAGTGTATTCTGCTCTCCCAAAAATCCTCTGTGCTCTATGCTGCCTAAGTTTTGGATTGTCACAGTATCTTGAATGCTGGATTTTTTTTTCAATTGGGATAAGCTATGCCTAAAATGTCCTGAAGTGAAAAAATTATTCCATGCCTGTCTCTGATTTATTTTATTTTTCTAAAAATCAACTAGCAAGTCAGTTTTAAGGTCAATAAGATGCATTTTATATAAATAGTACTGTGATTGGAGATTAATTTTATAAGGCTATAAAACCCATCTGTTACCAGGCTGAGTTTGTTCTCCTGGGTTCTTGTCCCCATCACAATAAAGAATTGAAAGGCAGAGACACAATAACATAGCAGAGTGAAAGTTTTATATGAATACACTCCAAGGTGGAAGCGGGCCAGAGTCAAGGTAGACAAAAGCCTCCATCCGTTAGGCAGGAGGCTTTTATATTACATGCTGGCTAGGGGGCACCTCTGTGGTTGACCAGGTGGGGGTCATCTGATTGACGGGTCCACCTGCATAGACTCTCTCTCTCAGTGCGCATGCCCTTTCCCAGGAGGCGGTGTAATTTGGGTGTTCTGAGTTCTGTTCTGTTGTGCCCATGTTGGGATCTGGTTGGGACCAGTTTGGCCTGGTCCCAGTAGGCAAGGAAGTTGTTTCCCTACAAAGCCTTTGTTGTCTTCATATGGGAATCCCTACCTGGGCAGGGTTTGGGCATTTTTTTTCTTTGAACCTTGTCTTCCCCTTTCCTGGCTGCTTGTCTATCTTTCTAACATTCCTAATGCAATATCCATCCCATATGTGTGTGTACCTATGTGTAAGAGTGTGTTTATCTATGTGTCTATTTGTAGAGGAGGGCATATCCATGTATAGGTGGTATGTATGTGTACGCACACATAATATCAATGTGTAGGTGTATATATGTGTGTGTATGTATAGGTCTATCTCTGTGTAGGGGAAGATCTCTGTAGATGTGTGTGTGTATGTATGTAGGTGCATGGGTGAGTGGGTAAAGGTGGGTACAGGTGAGTGTAGGTGTAGGAATGTGTGTATGGGTGCTGCATGAATATAGGTTTGTGCATATGTATGTTGGTGTGTGCATGTGTATATGTGTGTACGTGCATGAATATGTCAGATGTGCATGTATTTGTATGTGTATATATATTGACGGGTATATATATATATATATATATATGTATATATATATATATATATATATATATGGATATGTGTTTATGTCTCTGTGTGTATATATATATATATAATATATGTAGGTATATATATACATATACATGCATATACATATATATATATTTGTATGTAGGAGTATATACATGTATATGTAGAGGTAAGTATACATATGTATACATATACATATATATTTATATTTATATAGCAACATTTCATTATTATAGCTGAATAATTTTCCATTGCATATATATATATATACACACACACACACACACACACACACACACACACACACCACACATAAAAAATCTATATATATACACACACCATATTTATATATATGTACCACAATCCACTCATCTGTAGATGGACACTTAGGTTGTTTCCGCATTATGGCATTTTTAAATAATGCTTCAATAAACATGAGTGTGCAGACACTTTTCAAGTCAGGGCTTTTGTTTTCTTTGGATAAATATCCAGAAGTAGAATTGCTGAATAATATGATAGTTATATTTTTAATTTTTTGAGAACACTCTAAGGTGATGATCCTTCTTATTCAAACTTGTCCTAACACTTGGTTGTCTCTCAAACCTTTGTTTTTGTCTCAAATTCTTGATTTATTCTTGATATGCCCCATTGTTGACATGCCAAGGCAAGGCCTATCAGTAATCCAATTGGAGGAATCTCACTTAGCACCTACTTTCAGGCTGATTGAAAGTCAGACCCTCAGGCATCAGATTTTAAAAGTATACATAATTGTACAGTCCTGTGGGACCACAGTCCTAAACCTTGCCAGCCACCAAAGCCAAGTAATCTGGGTGGAAGTCACAGAAACTGGCTCTCCAGATCAGTGTACACATCTTTTGCTGGGTGATAACAGCAAGTTACAGCAAGGCAGAAGGGAAGTGCCAAGATGGCACCCACAGTCTATGTTCCTTGAGAGAAGCTGTATAAGCCACTAAATGTGTGCCAGGCCCTGGCAATAAGACACACAAAGAAAAAAAATGGCATCCAGATTGGTAAAGAAGTTAAACTGTCACTGTTTGCAGATGACATGATATTGTACATATAAAACCCCAAAGAATCCACTGCAAAAACTACCAGATCTAATATCTGAATGCAGCAAAGTTTCAGGATACAAAATTAATACACAGAAATCTGTTGCACTCCTATACACTAATGATGAACTAGCAGGAAGAGAAATCAGGGAAACATATTCACAACTGCATCAAAAAGAATAAAATACCTAGGAATAAACCTAATTAAGGAAGTGAAAGACCTATACCCTGAAAACTATGAGACACTCATAAGAGAAATTAAAGAAGATACCTATAAATGGAAAAACATCCTGTGCTCATGGATAGGAAGAATTACTATTGTCAAAATGGCCATCCTGCCTAGAGCAATCTACAGATTCAGTGAAATCCCTATGAAAATAACAACAGCATTCTACAACAAACTAGAGCAAATAGTTCTAAAATTCATATGGAACCAATAAAGACCCCAAATAGCCAAAGCAATCCTGATAAGGAAGAATAACATGGGGGGGATTATGCTCCCCAACTTCAAGCTCTACTACAAAGCCACAGTAATCAAGACAATTTGGTACTGGCACAAGAACAGACCACAGACCCATAGGTCAATGGAACAGACTAGAGATCTCAGATATAAAACCAACCATATATGGTCAATTAATATATGATAAAGAAGCAATGGATATACAATGGAGAAATGACAGCCTCTTCAACAACTGATGTTGGCAAAACTAAACAGCTACATGCAAGAAAATGAAGATGGATTATTGTCTAACCCCATAAACAAAAGTAAACTCAAAATGGATGAAAGACCTGAATGTAAGTTGTGAAACCATAAAACTCTTAGAAGAAAACATAGGCAAAAATCTCCAGAATATAAACATGAGCAACTTTTTCCTGAATGCATCTCCTTGGGCAAGGGAAACAAAATAAAAAAATGAACAAGTAGGACTACATTATGCTAAAGAGCTTCTAGACAGCAAAGGACACCATCAGCAGAACAAAAAGGCATCCTATGGTATGGGAGAATATATTTGTAAACAACATATCCAACAAGGGATTAACATCCAAAGCATATAAAGAACTCACACAACACCCAAAAAGCAAATAACCCTATAAAAAAAAGGGCAGAGGATACGAACTGACGCTTCTCCAAAGAAGAAATTCAAATGGCCAACAGGCACTGAAAAGATGCTCCACATCACTAATTATGAGGGAAATGCAAATTAAAACCACAATGAGATATCACCTCACACAAGTTAGGATGGCCATCATCGAAAAGGCTAGGAACAATAAATGCTGGCGAGGATGTGGAGAAAGGGGAACCCTCCTACACTGCTGGTGGGAATGTAAACTAGTTCAAGCATTGTGGAAACAGTATGGAGGTTCCTCAAAAAACTACAAATAGAAATACCACTTGATCCAGGAATTCCATTCCTAGGAAATTACCCAAAGAATACAACTTCTCAGATTCAAAAACCCATGTTTATTGCAGCACTATTTACAATAGCCAACATATGGAAGCAACCTAAGTGTACATCTGTAGATGAATAAAGAAGAGGTGGTATATTTACACAATGGAATACTATTCAGCCATAAGAAAGAAACAAATCCTACCATTTGCAACAACATGGGTAGAGCTGGATGGTACTATGCTTGATGAAATAAGCCAGGCGGAGAAAGACAAGTACCAAATGGTTTCACTCATTTGTGGAGTAAAACAACAAAGCAAAAACTGAAGGAATGAAACAGTGGCAGACTCACAGACTCCAAGAAGGGACTAGCGGTTACCAAAGGGAAGGGTTGGGGAGGGTGGGTGAGGAGGAAGAGAGAAGGGGATTGGTGGACATTATGTTTAGTACACATGGTGTGGGGAATCATGGGGAAGACAGTGTAGCACAGAGAAGGCAAATAGTGACTCTGTGGCATTTTACTACACTGAGGGTATGGGGTATGGGAGTGACTCGGTAATATAGGTGAATGTAGTTACCACATTGTTTTTCATGTGAAACCTTTATAAGAGTGTATTTCAATAATACCTTAATAAAAAAAAATTGTAAATGTGTGCCAGGCCTGAAGCCTAGCCATCAGGCTGAAGCTCCAGGTCAAGCAGAGGCCTTCTTCACAGAGCTACTTGGAAATATACCACAATCCATGTCTGTGCTGTGCCCTGGTGGTGGTAGCCTGCCAAGAACCTTCCCTTCAATTGCCATAGTCCAGGGGACCCAGGAATGCAAGGTCCCTGGCCACCAGTTCCAGGAGATATCCTGGGCAGCAGACCCAAAAACTAGACATGTGTAGAGCTCCCTCTAGGATACAGTGAGACTCTGGGATAAGGCATGCCACAGAGGCTGAGTGTACAGATGGCACCCGCCCTCCAAGGTCTCTGGAAAGGATGACAGCTCCTCCATGTGTGTTTAATTAGAAGCTACTCTTCAGCCCTCGGCCATGATGATTAGCTGATAGGCCTCCTTCACTGAAAGGCTGGGCTCCTGGTCTGTCACCTTTTCCTGGACCTGGGGGTGGTAGCTATCTGAAAACACTTTCTCTGTTGGTCCAGTGGGACCCATCAGTGTAAGGCCCACTGACCACCAGAGCTGGCGATGTAGCGTTATCCCCTTGTAGTGGTTGGAACAATTGGGAGGCTACAGAGGGGTCTGAGCTCCTTCCTGGGTGACACCAGTGATTAACATTTCATGGGAAAAGAAATGCAAGTTCCTGTGGCCTCCAGAGCCCGGTGATCAAGAGGCATCCCCTGGTGGCGGCAGCAAAAATCAGGCCACCAGATATGTAAAAATTCTCTTGCTGAAGTTACTGAGACTTGGAGCATTTTGAAGGGAGAGCAGGAAGATGGTACCCACCAGTCTCCATCCCTGGACAGCGTCCTAGCAGACTCCTAGATGGGTATGTTAAATTGGATGCCTGATGCTCAGGTGACACTTCAACTCCCACCATTCTGAAAGTAGGGGTAGTAAGCAGGTGAGCCTCCTTCACTTTAAGTCTAGGTGCTGTCTGCTGCCTCTGAGCTGGGCCCTGGGGTAGATGTCTCTCAGCGCACAGGCCCTTTAAGGGTGGTTTCTTAGATCACTGCCATCTTGTGGTTCTTGGGACAATAGTCCTGTTGGCTTTCAAAGCTAGACATGTTGGGAGCTCATCTGTCAAGTTCACGTCTTAAAAGTCGAGATGTCTGGTGTGGGGTTTGTATGTTTTGCTCCTCAGGGAGAAGCTCCAGGTTTTGAGTTCCCTCCTAATCGTGGGTCAATGTGCCAGGGGCAGGATTTATGATGAGACTGAGTGCCACCCTCTCCTTCCTGCTTCAATGTGGGGTTTCTTCTCATTTGCTCTTTGTATAGTCATCACTCAGTCAGTTGCTAGTAGTTTAAAAGAGGAAAGTGTTCCATCTGCAGCTGTAGACTCAGTGCATCTATGGGAGGAGGTGAGTTCAGGAACTTTTGATGCTGCCGCATTGAACTGAAAATTCCTTCACCCAAATATACTATTTGTTCTTTCTGACATTTTAAAGCAAAGTGAGAGAAAAGTCTGGTTGATCATTTCTTCACTGAAATATTTCAGAAGCACTTTATAAATGACTCCATTCATACTGTGTGCCCAGTTCCCTTCGATCTAGTTACCCTCTCATTTATTCAACAGATATTTATCAAGTGCAAGAACTGATATAAATCAGTTTTAAAGTGTAAGGTAAAATGTTCTTCCCTTATGAAACATTCATAGTAGAAAGGAGGAGGTGGACAATAAATGATTAAATTTTATAGCATGTTATGAAGTCATAAATAGTACATTATATGGGGTAAGGGAGATAGGGAGTGTGGGAGAAAGAACAGAAAGCAGTTTGTCATGATGCAGATGCTTACCTACTGAGAGCCAAGTGAGGGAGTAGAGGGCAGCAAGGTCAGAGGTAATGGGGAGGTGGGGGTGCTGATAATGTGCTTTGCAGACCATTATAAATAGTTCATTTTTTTCACATAATGAAATGGAGAGTCTTTGGAGGATGGCAGCAAATGTGATACAATTCAGATTTCATCAGAAAAGGATATTGGTGCTGAGGATAGATGGAGGTAATCAGATAGGCACTAAGGCCAGGTAAGAAGCAGTTTGGTACTCCAGTGAAAGGAAATGAGCACTTAGGTAACCTGGGGAGAAGTGGTCAGATTCTAGATCCAAGCTGAACTCAAGTTCCTGTGGCTTAGTACACCTAAGTGTGAGAGGTGGAGCCATCAAGGATGGATCGCGTGGGCTGGGGAACATCAGGTGCTCTACTTTGCACCAGTTAGGTTTACATAACTATAAAATATCCAAGAGGAAATAGCAAGTAGGCACATAAAGGTACAAGTTTGGTATACAGGGAATATGTCCAAGTTTTGAGAAGATTCCCAAGAATTCTTGGCAGGTATCTCACGTGTGCTCATGAAATGTAGTCAGCCATGAGAGTGCTTCTAAAATTCCCTTATTCTTTTGCTCTTCCTCACACCTGCACTTACTGGGTATCACTGTTATCTCTCTTGGGTATTGCTGTCCTGGTAGGCACTGTGGTTGCTTCCAAAGGATAGAGCTTTTCTCTGAGAGTCACAGTCACCTTCATGTAGATGCCAAGCTTCTGCGACAGTCCTGAAGTGTAATCTTCTATTCCAAAGTAAGGGTGCGCATCTAAGGCTGTGTGTGTTGGATGATTTTACATTTACTAAAATATTTCCTAAATAATTGAAATGTCTTTCATTCAATTTGGAAAAATATTTAATACTTTTATATCAAACTATAAAGATTGACTGCTAGCAGTCAAATCCCCCAAAGGGTATTAAGAATGGAATGTTTCTTGTAAGATTTTGGTGGGAAAGAAATTTTATGTTTGACGGCCAAAATCACAATAAACATAAGCTATTGATATTAGTATTCCTAGCTTCTTTATTACTGAAATTTGCCCTTCTATATAACCAAAGACATTCCGAGATGGGGAATATTTTCTTATTCTTATCTAATACAAGTTCTGTATTAATTTATTAATCTAAATATAATGCTAAAAATGTAATAAATGAAATTTCAAATAAATAGAATGACTTTATAGCCATTTTTTCTCGTATTCTAAGAATGAAATAGTATGTTTATGTAAGGTTTAAAATTTTCAGTTGCCTATAATTTGGTACTTAAATCAGTAATGTTAGTCAGGGATGTTGATGGAACACAAATAGTCTTTTTGAGATTTCTCAACTGATTAAAATATTTTAATATGGATTAAAATAAAGGAACAAGGAATTGGCAGATGTTGGCATCTATTTCCTACCCTCTTCCGTTTGTATAACCATATTTGGTCCAATATAAAGTAGACATTGGCCTGTTACAGAATTTGGAGATCTCCTATTTACTGCTTTGAGCCTTATCTGTAAAAAAGATGTTAATAATTACTTTAGGGCATTAATGAGAATGAAGTAATTTAATTATGTTTTCTGGAATAGAGAGTTTCTGGAATAGAGAGATGTTTTCTCAAATTATATTATTTTACCATTCACTATCATGTAGCCATTAAAATTGATTTTACTAATTTCTGATAAAATTAAACAAAATAACCCAGGTTAATTATTTTAAAGTTAATTGGAAGTGTTTTTCTAATAGGAATTGAACCTTTGTGAGAATTAAATATCTCTTTAGCACATTATAACATTGATTTAACCATGATAAAATAATTTTTTCTTAGAGATTTTAATAATTCCATTTATTTATAATATATAATATCTTTTATAACATAGAGGTGATATTCTGTTAATTCTTAAATTAACTCTATTTTCCCAGGTTAATGCATTTATGTAATTTTCTTCTTAATTTGAAATAACTGAAAGCCTGCACAGTAGTTTACAAAAATCATAAAACTAGCTTTTATTTTCCCAAACCGTTTGAGAATAAATTGCTGACTTAATGGCCCGCCAAAGTTACTACTATAAGTACCCAAACCTCAAGTTTTGCTCAATTTCCCAATAAAGTCTTCTAGGGAAGAAAGATACAAATAAAGAGTAACACGTTGCATTTATTTTTCATGTCTCATTAATCTTTCAGGTTACTAAAAGATGTTAGTGACTATGTCCCCTTGGGTATAGTTCTTACTATTCATGGGAAAGTTGCTATTAGGTTCTAGGGACTGAGAAGTGCAGATTAACAAAGCAATAAGGGCACATTCACAAATTCGTATGTCACAACTGCTTAGTAATTTTAACCTTAGGAGTAGTATACTAATATTTAGAGTACAATGTAATAAAATAGTGGCTGAGGCAAAAAGAAACAGGCATTTAATTGTCATGATACAAAGAAAAATACCTAAGTAATTTGCATTCATCTAATATGTTGAAAATTGAATTAGATCTATCAAAAAAATAATGGTAACCAGTAAAATATGAAACCGTTCCCCAAATGTTCACAATGAATCTGCAATACATAACATCTAAGAAACTATTTTTCAGTGATTTTTGGAGAAGTTTTACTGTTTCAAATTGTTATATAAGCAATCTTCTAATGTGAAATTTCAGTTACTGAAATCATTTTTCGTCTGGCCCTTTTTACTGTATAGAAATAGCCTTCAGGTACTTTCCATTACCTATGGATGAATCATGAATCCAAACATGTTAGATAAGTAAATGCAGCAAAGCCTGGACATTGTCCAAGAGTGTCCAGGGTTTCTAGTTTGTGCATTGGCCAATCTAAGCAAAACCATCCCTTTCTGATAAATGCCATGGTTTCTGTAGCAAAGCAGACACTGATGACTTAATATTTTAAACGGGCTTTAAATGTATGAATATGTGTTTGAACAAGATATCAGCCAAATTATATAAATGACCTTAATTTATTTGGGAAATAAAAGCTAAATTTTATTTTACAGATCTTAATAATTTTTTTGAAGTGCCAGTTGCTTAGGATTCAGGCTATTTTATATTAAGAGGCATTTATCATTTTATAATCAAATTCTAGCATAACTATTATATTTTGCTCATAAAATGAATGAACACATTTAAGTTTTGTTTTTCAGGTATAAAATTGACTTTTTCTGTATATATTCATGGCAATTATTTTTCCATATGTAAAATATATAAAACCAGACAAGTGTTTCTTAATTTCCAAGGATGAGATATTACAGTTTATATTATTGATCATTTTCCCTTGAAATTTAGACTAGAAACACCTTATAGTTCACAAAACTGCTACCACTGAATAGATGGAGTTATATAGGATGTAAAACTGAGTCTGATTATTTGACTAAAACTTTTGACTAAAACTAATTACTCATTTGCCATATCCTAAACTACAAGAATTTAAAAAAAAAAGACTCAGAATGTCAGTATCAATATTATCACTAATAATATTACTACTGAAAATAATTTAAGATTTTTTTGTTGCTCTTTGTTATGGTATATACCCTCCCTAGTACCCACGTAAAATTAAGTTAGAAGACACCCTTTAAAAATAGATTTTTCAGATTAAATTATTAGCTCAAAAATGTCTCCCAAGGGTTTGGATAAATACCCTCTCCGGTGTTTATCGAGATTCTCACTGTCACCCAGGAGAGGAGGCCACAAAGACCTGAATGAAGAGGCCGGGCAGTATAAGGCAGAAACACTTTTCATTTTAAGATAAATACTCTAAAAAAGTAAAAGACGGGACATATTTATTTCCCAACTGGTACTTTGACAGTCATCTAATGTCCTGTTTATTATGAAATTTAAAATGAGATTTTTAAAGTACATGTGCTTCTTATAAAGCATGACAGACATCTTATTGTCAAGTTCCATAATATTCTTTAATGGTTTCACTGAGTTGAAGATGGAAACTTAATTTCAAGGATGGGCACCAATACTCAATATTCTCAAGTGCTTTGTACTAGCTGCAAAATTAGGCATTGTGAAACTGACACATTTTAAACATTAATTTGTTACAAATCGGTATGATTGTAGCCTGAGAAATGGCTGACTTTTATTGTGTGCCAGTCACCATGTGAAACATTTTAAACATACTGTTTAACTTCATCCTTGTAGAAATAGTATGTGATAGGTCTAATTATTCCCATATTACAAATGAGAAAACTAAGGTTATTAAGAGTTAGGTAAAATTCTCAATATCATATAGCTAATCAATATCAGTTTGAAAATGGACCAGGGTTGCCCCAGAGATCATGCTTTGAACTTGTAAATTTCAGTTGTTTCTGTTTTATTTGGAAAGGTAAATGATAAATTTTATAATGAACAATGCCTACTATCCTGGTGGTTACTCAGAGTTATCTCTTCTTTCCTTAATTTAATCATAACCAGACTCTGTTCTACATCAACTGTAATAAAGCCATTGAAGTGACAGATGTACACTTGAAAGGACTTAGAATCTTTCCTTGTTTCTGAAAAGGACCAGGTGTCAAGGGACCTGGCCCAGTTACAGGTAGTAAGAGAAATTTGAGGCAGGCATACTGAACTTATTACACAAAAGGAAAAAAGATACAGAAAACTATGGAATTGACTGAAGCACTATAACATATTCTACAGAATAACTTATTTTATAATATACATATATATTTATACATAAATGTAAGTATATATAATGTGGAAGCATAAATATATATGTCAATTGTCAATTATAAACATTTATTATATGTAAAGTTAATATATTTTTATATAAATATTAATAAATACATCATTTTATAAAACAGACTGTAATTCAGATTTATAAGGCCTTTTTTTTGTATAATTTGGAGGAAATAAGAGCCAGCCTTTGAGAACGTGGATAAAGTATGAAATCCAGCAGTATGTGAAATGCCAAGCAGACATGAAAATCAGGGAGTGTGAGAGCCAGAAGGGCATCGGCTGTGGAGCTGAGGAAGCACTACAAGAAACACAGAGAGGTCACAAGAAAACTATTACTGAGTCCAGATTCTGAAAGAGCTGAAGAATACAGTGGGTTTTGACCACAGGAAAAGTCAGTATCTGAGTTATATAATTCTGGGGAGGCAACTTTAAAATCAGGACAGTAGCACAAGAGTTGACTAATACTCAAAGCAATGAGGGTAAAATTATGCCTTTTTTTAATTCTGAACATTTGACCTGTCTCAGAATGGAACCTCTGTAAGTATTATCGAATGAATTATTCTCTCAGTCAGACACACCTTTCATCAAGAGTTAAGGTGAACTCAAGGAGAAAAGGCACATACATACTAATATTTACTAACTTCACAGCGATCAAAAAATTGTATAATATGTTTTAGTTTCTTCACTCAAAATAGTTATCTTGCAGTTCTCTAAGGATTGAATGGAAAACCTTAAGAAAATACATAATGACAAAGATACCAATTCCTGTTTGAAGTCAAGTGCTCACTTAAAAAAACAATACTTTTATATTCTTCATTGTTGATGCCAGAGCTTCTTTTGGTCCTTTTAATGTCACTGATCTTATGTCCTTATTTGTCATGCTCTTTTATGTTCTCTTTTTCTGGAAAATAACTCATAAATCTGGAATATTCTGTTTCCACTCAAATAACCTTAAGTGGCTAAAGAAAACACTTTCAGTTAGATATAAAGAGCTGCTTGCATTTTTTTTTATTGGATGAGTAAAATATTTAACTGACTTCCTATTATTTGTGACACTACTAAAATAATCAAATTATTTATCATGTCAACAGCATGATACAGTCAATGTGTTACTTTAGATTAGTCTGAATGTTTGTGTCCCCTCAAAAATTTCAGGTTTAAATCTAAAGACCTAAGGTGATGGTATTAGTAGATGGGGCCTTTGGGAGGTGATTAGGTCCTGAGGTCATTCCCTCATGAATGGGATTAGTGCTCTTATAAAAGGAATCCCATAGAGCTCTCTAGCCCCTTCCACCACAGGAGGACACAGTGAGAAAAGGGCCCTCCACTTGACCATGCTGGTACCCCGATCTTGGAATTCCAGGGTCCAGAACTGTGACAAGGAAATATCTATTGTTTACAAGCTCTCTAGGGATATTTTCCTTTGGCAGTCTGAACAGAAACCCTAACAAAGTAAAACAACTAGTAACTCCAGGCATCCTCGTCATAACAGGCCCATGGATGATAAATGTTAGTGAAGGGCCCTGACCTTCTCATTCCTCAGTTTTCACTACAAATAATTCAGATAAAAACAGGGATGCAGGTTTGAAATGGTCCGTTTAGTTTAATCATTTGACTTTAGCTTGCTTGGATCCACATCTTCATTTGAAGAAAAAAAAAACACTGAGTAGTTTAGACTTCTATACTTTTACTAAATAATAAATGTAATAAGTAAACTTTTAAGGGATTTATAATTGGATAAAAACATCTGTACAGTTAACACTACAGGTTTTCCCTGTCTCATGACACAGCTTCAACACAAGAGAATGCAAGGCCCCTATTTCAAAATGCGTTGTGATTTGAATCTTTAAAACTGAGTAAAAAGTAAAATGTCCTCATTTTTAATTACCTTAGTGTTTGAAAACATTACTAGTTGACTACACCTTTCACATACTTTCATTTCCAATTATCTAATATACTGCTTTTACTGAGGACTGTATACCACTTGACTGTCAATAACTTATATGCTACATTCACAGAATTTATTTTTTGAATTGCATATATTCCCACAACTTGAATTATTTGTCAAGAAGTACAGTTTTCTGTTATTACAAATTGCATGTAATACCAAATGTTAAGTACTTCTAACTAAATCACATTACTTGTTTGAGAATAGTATTACAAATTGTAATTTCTATTCCTGAATCAACTCTTTGTAATAAAATTTTAACATGATAGATGTACAAAACCAAAAATGGAGAACATTAACAGAGAAACTATTTGTCTAAGTTGCCTGAATTTAATCTTTAATGGGTTCCATGGTAAATAAACAAAAATTAAAGTTTTGTATTCATGATTTACTAGGCTTTTTCTCATCTAGGTTGTGATTTTATATACTTTGGTTATGACAATAACAATAGCTCTAAAAAGCTTTGTCATTGTCTTATTGTTCAGAACTTGTAGCTGCATTTACCCCGTTCCTCTATTCCCCCTGTCCACTTCTCAGAAATAAAAACACTCTTGCAATCTCAATTAAGAAATGTAGGTCTTTACAAAATTATTTCTTAGATGGTTCCATTGCAAGTAACAAATATCTCAAAAACAAAACTTGTTAGGCTATTAGGAACATTTTATCTCACATGAGAAATCCAAAATGATAATAAGTGCCTGGTACAATGCATAGTATTTTCTTTCTTTTTTTTTTGTCTTCGTCAGTACAAATTGTCATTCATTCTAACTGTCCAAGCCTCCTCAACTCTGAGGGGCATTTCCCCCACAACAATCATGATATCATCACTTGTGCTTCTCAACAATTATTTTCATAACTTTAAGATATTAAGCATTTCTAATATATCCCTCTATTCAGTAGAATTTTGATATATTGGTGGAGGGAGTGAGCCATCTGTGAAATTTTATATTTTTTTTGGAAATTGGAATATTCTGATTACTTTAAGATTGATTAAAGATAATATATGGTAATGAGTCTACCCACTCATAAGAAAATTTTATCTCTACCTCTTTGTAGATCTTATTATGTTGATAATAGAGGTTGATTACTAATTTTGCTTAATCCTCTATGACAATTTTACATAGCTTTTAATATTATATTTGAAGTCATGGTTTTCTTCTATTATAATTTTCCTATTATAGAGTGTTTATTAAATATGTGGATAGATCTTTATTTTGCTAGCACTCTAGATAATAATTAAGTTGGATTCAATATTATATTATTAGAAATAATGCAGTGATTAACAAATGTATGTGTTTAGGATTCTGTTCTATAAATTCTTGGAAAAGTGATACTGTGATTCCAGAGTATACTTTAAAAAAATTTATATTGCCTGGTTGTTTTCAATGTAGATTGTATTACTACATGCTAATGAATAATCATAATATTGCATCATCACTTGATGTATGAAATGCACTACAGAAATTTGTCCATGTGATACATGAGAAAAATATCAGAGTAGAATATTAATTTGTATTCTCTTACTATAAGGAATTTTTCATGTTCTTAAGTCATTTCAATGTCTTTCTGTCCACTTGCTTCACTCATCTTTCCACTGCCCTTTTTGTATCAATTAGACTTAGGGTGGTTTGTCTTCTCCATGTATATGAATTGTGAACTGTAATTTACAGTTTTTAATATATATGTGTCTAAAATTCACATATATATCAAATATCATACATAAGTCATTCTTTCACAATGGATTTTTTAGTATTATGCAGCAAATTTATTTGCCTTTTATAATTCCTTTTACTAGAAAGGCCTTTCTCATTCCCTGGGCATAAAGAAATACTCCATGTCTACATTTTCTTTAAACATAATTAATTAGGAGTTACTTGTGGACTTTGTTATAAGTTATAGATTTAATTCTTTTCCAAATGTCTGCCCAATTGACACAATTTGTTGAATAATTCATATGTTACACACTAATTTGAGATGAAACCTTTACTATATATTGGATGACCACATATACTTGGTTCTCTGTCCAGACTCTAATTATGTACAGTTCAGCACTGCAATATTTTAGAAATTGAAACTTGAACTTCATCCTTTCATATATCTTTCTGTTAGTTTCAGTTAACACTGTAGTTTTAAGATTTTTTCTGACTATTCCTTTTCCCCACAAAAACTTAGACAAAACTTGCCCAGTTCAAAACCAAAAACAAAAGCCTATTGGAATGACATTAAAACTAAAATTAACTGAGAGAAAACTGACATCTTTATGTAACTGAAAATGGCTTTAGTTTATTTCTTTGACCTAGACCTGTATTTTTAAGCTGCTTTCACTGTGGTCCTAAATATATACATGTATTTTAAACCAACTAGTGAGGCAGAGCAACGAAGAGCAGGTAATCAGAACCAGAACATCTGCTTCAGCTCTTATTTCTATTATATTCCAGCTGTGGATACATAGACTTAACTCTCTGTTGCTCTGATGGGATTCCCACCAAGAATAATGTATGCCCTGAGGGAGGAAAGCAGGTGGAGGGCCTCCTCACTGATACCAGTTTCCAGACTTTGTAGAATTTTGGCCTCTGGATTTCTTTGCCTAAACAGTTCTCCAGTTCCTTCAACCATGCATTTTGTTGTTTGTTTTGTTTTCCAACTTTTCTAATTGTGATTGCTTTGGCCTGTGGGAGCTATTCCATAACGACGAAGCTCTATTTCCCTTTAGATAAATTCTTATTATGAACTTATTTGGAGTGGACATGTGCATACAGTTGTGATAGCAGGCCCACCAATGATGACTGTAGGATCATGCTGTTCATCCTTTCTTTTAACGGAATTTCATTGAAAGAAATGAAAGTAGTACCTATATTAGTTTTGACTGAGATAATTTTTCTTTTTTCTTTTTTCTTGAAGTATTGATACACAATCTTATATTGGTTTCAAATATACAACACAGGGGTTTAACAGTTACCCATATTATTATATCCTCACCCCCATTGGTGCAGCTGCTACTATCTGTGAACATGGAAAAATATTACAGAATCATTAACTATATTCTCCATGCTGTACTACTATCCCTGTGACTAACTTATAATATGACTGAGATTTCTATGCCCCTTTATTCCCCCACCCATCCTAACCCCACCCCCATGAAAACCACTAATCACTTCTCACTGTCTGTGAGTCTACTGCTATTTTGTTAATTCTGTTTTGCTTTGTTTTTAAATTCCACAAGTGAGTGAAATCATAAGGTATTTGTTTTTATCCACCTGGGTTATTTCACTGATCATAATATCCTCTAGGTCCACCTATGTTGTTGCAAATGGCAGGATTTGTTTTTCTTTATATGGTTGAATAATATTCCATTGTGAATATGTACCATATCTTCTTTATCCATTCATCTATTGATAGATACTAAGATGTTTCCATAATTTAGCTGTTCTGAATAATGTAGCAATAAACACAAGGATGCATATATATTTTTGGATAAAGGATTTGTTTTCTTTGGGTAAATTCCTAGAAGTGGAATTTCTCAGTTAAATGGTATTTCTAATTTTAGATTTTTGAGGGACCTGCATACTGCTTTCCACAGAAGTTGAACCAATTTACCTTCCCACCGACAGTATAGCAGATAATTTCTAATTAATGCACCTTTCATGAAATTTATTTAAATAAACTAATTGAGAAAGTGACTATTAACATGTGAGACTTTGTAAGAAATTAAATGGAAGATGCCTTCCCCATTTTATTTTTCAGAGATAATTTTTTGGGGGTGAAACATCCTGACTTATATTAATGTACATATGATATGCTTTAGCAATAAGAATATTGCAACTAAGCAACTAAAACTTCTGCTTTAGAAATATTCTCTGATAAAAATAAAATTTAACTCACAAATATGAGCAGAATTGTCTCTAGATTTTAAATTATATTCACATATCTGTAAAACTAAAAGTAAAAATTCCACTGCCAGATATTCTTTGAGAAGCCTTGATTCAGTAGTATAGTACCGAAAATTGAAATAAGATCCCTTCTATCAAAGAAAAAACATTTCAAGTCCAAATTATCAAAATCATCTCAGAAACTTAAGGAAGTTCTCAGAAAAGACTTGAGAGAACAGTATGTGCTCTTATGAAAGACGGACATAAAATCTCTGCTTGCTACCACAAGGTAATATATGTTAAATAGTATTTATTTTTGATCTTAAGATCAGATTTTAGCATAATTTTCTCATTGTAAAGTTAAAGAATCTATCCATCAGAAAACTTACTCCATCTTATTCATTCAATTAAATTATCCATTTTGGAATTTGGGTAGGATAGATATTTAAATGTGGATTAATGCTAGTCTTAATCATTAATTCCTTAGTTACAAAGTAGGCCAGAATTTAACATCCAAATTAAATTTCTAGTCATCAGTGTTTTCTCTCTGGGAAACTATGTATCTGCTTCATTGATACTAGAACACAAAGTAGATTTCAAATTCATTATGTGGGAAAAAATATCTACAAATTTCTTCACATTGTTTGGTGCATTGAATATTTTTTAGATATTTTAAAAATTAATATGAAATAATTTTTTATAGAAGAATAGTTGGAATCAATATTATATTGATTTCAAGGATACAACATAAGTGATTTGACAGTACTATTGATTGTATTCTCTATGCTGTACTTTCATCCCCATGACTAATTTATATTATGATTGAGATTTTGTTCTTCTTCACCTCTTTCACCCACCCACCCCAACACCTCTCCCATGGTAACCACCACTTTCTTCTCAGTGATTGAGTCTATTGCTGTTTTGTTCATTTTTCTTGTTTTGTTTTAAGATTCCACATGTAAGTGAAATTATACAGTATTTGTCTTTCTCCACTTGGCTTATTCCCTTAGCATAATGCCCTCTA